>NC_044550.1:127964375-129370362 GCF_007565055.1 Rhinopithecus roxellana | reverse complement strand
CCTTCCTTCCTTCCTTCCTTCCTTCCTTCCTTCCTTCTTCCTTCCTTCCTTCCTTCTTCCTTCTTTCTCTTCCTTCCTTCCTTCCTTCCTTCCTTCCTTCTTCCTTCCTTCCTTCCTTCCTTCCTTCCTCCTCCTTCCTTCCTTCCTTCTTCTTCTTCCTTTCCTCCTTCCTTCCTCTTCCTTCCTTCTTCCTTCCTTCCTCTTCCTTCCTTCCTTCCTTCCTTCCTTCCTTCCTTCCTTCCTTCTTTCCTTCCTTCCTTCTTCCTTCCTTCCTTCCTTCCTTCCCTTCCTTCCTTCCCTTCCTTCCTTCCTCCTTCCGTTCCTTCCTTCCTTCCTTCTTCTTTCTTCCTTTCCTTCCTTCCTTCCTTCCTTCTTCCTTCTTCCTTCCTTCCTTCCTTCCTCTTCTTTCCTTCCTTCCTTCCTTCTTCCTTCCTTCCTTCCTTTCCTTCCTTCCCTTCCTTCTTCCTTCCTTCCTTTCCTTTCCTTCCTTCCTTGCCTTCCTCCTTTCCTTCCTTTTCTCCTCCTTCCTTCCTTTCCTTCCTTCCTTTGTCCTTCCTTCCTTCATCCTTCCTTCCCCGTCCTTCCTTCCTTCCTTCCTTTTTTTTCTTCTCCTCCTCTTTTTCTTTCTTTCTTCTTTCTTTCCTTTTCTTTTTTTCTTTGTTTTTCAACAGAGTCTCCCTCTGTCACCCAGGATGGAGTGCAGTGGCGCGATCTTGGCTCACTGCAACCTCCACCTCCTGGGTTCAAGTGATTCTCTTCCTCACCTCCCAAGTAGCTGGGACTACAGGGACTACGTGTATTTTGTATTTTTAGTAGAGATGGGGTTTCACCATGTTGACAAGGCTGGTCTCAAACTTCTGATCTCAGGTGATTTGCCTGCTTGGCCTCCCAAAGTGTTGGGATTACAGGAGTGAGCCACCACACACGGCCTAGTCATATCACCTTGAAACTCAAGGAAAACTTCTTTTTTTTTTTTAATTATACTTTAAGTTATAGGGTACAATGTGCATAACGTGCAGGTAGTGTCTAGATGTCTGTGAATTCGTTCACTCTCATCTTCTATGCTTCCACTGTGCCTTTCCAGACCTTGATCATATCCTTTCAGAATGAAGGGACTTAGTTTTCACAAATGAAAATAACCTTAGAAAGAATATGAAGGTGGGAGTGGGAAGATTGTTTAATTTGCAGTGACAAAAACAGAAACATTGTGGTCTAAAGGGTTTCTGGGGTCATTCAAAAAGGCAATACATTGCTTTTTATGGCTTTTGCCCCTCCTCTTTGGCTATAACTATTACAGTAACATTTCCTCCCTGGATTTCAATTGGTAGGCCTAACTACTGTTTTCCTAATTTATAGAAACTGTTAGCACCATTAGCACAGATATATCAAGGGCCCTGAGGGAAAAATCATTCTGCTGTATACTTAAATTGATCTAGTCATTTGGTTCATCAACTGTGTGAGTCACAAGATGGACTTTTTCGGAGAGGCTGTAGAGCAGGGGTGAGTTTGGGCCCCACAGCTCTGCCACTTCTAGATATATCATCCTAAGCCAATTATTTAACCCTTGTAAGTCTGTGTTGGCTCTATAAAATAATGTGTACCTTACAGGTTTGTTGCAAGGATTAAAGGTATGTAAAGCAACTAGGCTTAATGCATAATAAGCATGTAATGAATATGGCTATCATAACAGCACATTGCTTGGCACCTAGTAGGCATTCAATAGATTATTTTGAATGAATTAATTGGATGATGAATGAACAAAGAAACTGAATTTGACTAAGATCTGGCTCTCCAAAGGGTTTGTAAACCCTAAGAATAAAGACATTGCATTTGTATTTCTCATCGTTATATCCTTGAGCGAAGCACAGCACTTTACACAAAGCAGAAACTGACAGTTACTCCTTAAATAAGTTTGCCAATAAAGTGTTGAGCAAATAGACATATATTGTTCATTAATTTTCATGATGCAAAAATTTTTTTTCAGGAAAACTTTCAAGTACATGTATTTAGGGATGTCAGCTTGCTCTTACAAAAGCATTCTCTGTTCCTCAAAATTTGGTTTCCAAACACTTCCAAAGAGCAAATTTTAGGCAGAGATTTCTTTTCTGATCATGTCCAATCAGGTACGCAGTCAATCTTTTCTGCAGTGCCATCTCTAGCTTCATTTATACTAAGGACAAAATAAGAAACAGGGAAATCCTGAGTTTAGGGATTGGAAAGTATGCACCATAGGTAAAATGGCCTTTCTGCTGCCTGTGTGATGCAGATGCTAGTTTGATTTGGCAGAGAAGAGTGGGTCATAAACCTTAATAAAAATGGCTTGGAAGATGTTGGTCTAGTTTTGTTTTTTTTTTTTTTTTCAAATGGTCCTTTTATCCAGAAAGTTCCATCCATAATGTTCATTGATAATGCCACCCAGAATTGACATTTATTTGTTGTTGCTCTGTGTATAAAAATCTGATAAAATCAGATTTTAAAAATATTATTTGATTGATATTTTTGAAGCCTCTGAAGGCTAGGAAATGATTGCAGTAGGTCCTATATGTCAGTCTCATATTACAAGACTTATGTTATGTCCAATTCTCACAAACCTCCTTCAGGGTCAGTCATTTAATGCTATTTGTTTTACAAATGGAGAGGTTGAGACCTAATGGACCTAATGTAAGAAATGTGCCAGTGGTCACTTTGATGCTAAGCAGAAAGCCAAGATACAAACCTCATTTTTTCTAATTCAAAGTTCATATTTTTCAATACCTTTCTTTCTTATAATTAGATGTTTTCCCTAGCAGTCATAATTAAATATTTTCATAGGCAATAAAATAATGTTATATCCTTCACCTGACACTATCACACCAAAGCACTTAAACCAATTCAACACATACAAAAAAAGTTAGGGCGATTAGGGGTAAGATCTGGGGAGTTGTTATAGGCAGCAGTGGTTAAAAGTGACACAGAGAGAAGATTGGAAAAGGATTGTAAAAAACAGAAGTGAAGAGAAGAGTTTTCTATGGCCAGTGGTCAGCTGATGTCAACATCCGTCTACATATGTGGTGAATGTTGATCATTTTTAGAACTCCCAGCATTCCTGTGTCTTGTGTGTCTCCCACCTTGTAAGGCAGAGCCTATCTCCCATCATCAAAACTGAAAAATGCCTTGCTTTCCCAGCACCCTTGTAGCTGATCATGAGAGCCAGGTTCCGTGAATCTCTCACACTCATCACAAATGTTGAATGGGAAATTAGTGACGTAAAGAGTAAGAGAGTCCAGAGAATGTGCTGGTACAAGAGAAGCCCTATAATAGCAGCTTCTGAAGTGGTTCTGGGGGCCTCCTCTGGTCCCCAGACTCAACAGTGTTGATGGTACAAGTGATGTTCAGAGAGCTGCAGTGGGGTATTCCTGGGACCAGTTCTATAGCATTCTTTTGGCAATGGTTCTTGGCTTTGTGGCCTCAGAGCCTGGTCCTCTGATGTTCTCAGTGATTCTGTGGGCTGCACAACATCTTTTAATCAACTCCTTTCTACTTACACTAGCCTTATTCAGTTCTCACTATCCCCAACTAAGAGTCCTAACTAAAACAATACGTAAATAATCACAATATGATACTAATAACTAGCATATGTTGAGAGCTTATGATGTGACAAGGCACTATGCTAAATGCTTCAATAACACTTTTCTCCTTAAATCCTCACCACACCCACTTATTTCCAATTTGCAGATATGGACACTAACGTACAGAGAGGTTAAATGACTTGCTCACAGACACATCACTAGAAAATGGCAAAGCTAACATTGAACTCAGCAGTGTGACTCTAAAGGCCATTCACTTAGCCACTAGAATGTATAATTCAGAGGTAGCTTGTATTCATATATTTTAGAATGTAAATATCTATAGGTAGTTATATTAGTCATAGAGTTCTCCATAGAAACAGAACCATTAGAATGTATGTGTGTATGTATATAAACATATATGTGTGTGTATATATATACATGTTATATATATGTGTATTATACATGTGTGTGTATATGTGTGTGTATGTATATATAGAGAGAGATAGAGAGAGATTTATTTTAAGGAAATCACTCATGTAACTGTAGGGGCTGGTAAGTCTAATATCAGTAGGGTAGGCTACCAGACCAGAGACCCAGGGAAGACTTGATGTTACAGCTCAAGTTCAAAGGCAGTCTGGATGCAGAATTACTTCTGTACAGTTTTGTGTCCAAATTTCCTCTTCTTTTAGGGATACCAGTCATATTTGATTGGGATCCACACTAACTGACCTCATTTTAACTCAATTACCTCTGCAAAGACCCTATCTCCAAATACAGTCAGAATCTGAAGTTAGAACTCCAACATATGAATTTAGGGGTAGAGAAAACACAATTCAGCCCATAACAGTAGTAATTTCAATGAACCCGAATGTAACTATAATGTAAATGTAACTTGATAGAACTCTAATGTAATCTTAGGAATTTTTCTGAGTTTGGGTGATATATCTATAGTTTGAGTGGGGACCCCCTGTGTTTTCAAATACCACTCCTGCTCATAATCACCATCAAAGTGGTAGCCATAACATTATTGGAAGCCAAGGTCTCCCATATCCTAATTAAAATAGCTTAGGGATGATGATGCCCAACTACGTAGAAATTTTAGGTTGTGTCCCACAAGCAATTGGACAAGAACTAGTTGGACTACAATTCCCCAGTATTTAAACCCCTTGGGAGAATCAAATAAACTGCATTATGGCACAGAAAGTGAAATGGCTTCTCAAAGTATTCTTCATGTGCAAATACTGATGACTTTTGGCTGTAATCTCACAGCTTTGCAAAGATTTCAAATCTCAGGGGGCCAGACAGTATTATGAGATCTGAAGTACACCTCTTAGCAGTGAACATCCTCATGGAAACATTTATCACTTTTTCATCCGGAGATTTGTTATTCAGTGTTTAGAAAGCTGCCTTAACTCTTCTATCATTTATTTAATAGCAGTAAAATCATCTTGCATTTGTAGAGAACTTTGTACTTTTCAAAGTGCTTATACATACATTAGTTCATTTAATCTAAATGGCCCTTGATTGACCTAAAAGTTAAATCAGCTTCCCAACATGCCTAATAATCTTAGAGAGTACTTTTTGAGCGGAAAATACAAGTGACCAAAAGTGAGGAAATTGCTCTGAAAGCATTCTGTAAAATCACGGCACCATTGTTATACAAATTCATAAATAGTGAAGCTGAGTTAAACCCATAAGAGAATTCTGGGATTATACCAACATTTTCAATCCTTTACTGTTACTTTGTTTTTAACACCATTCTCTGTAAGGCTAGCTGTAAAGTCCAATTTCACTGTATTAAAAATTTCAGACATAAACCTGCCTTTGTTTTCATTCTGCCTCTCTGTTAATAGCCAAACCTACATATTCCATTTAAAGAAAAACTGAGGGTAATTTGTGGTCAAAAGACTCTAACATGAAACACCTCAATGAGATGGTGCCTGAATATTAATCCCTATACAAAGCAGATGGTGATTTCTTTTTTAAGCAAAAAAGTGATCTGTGTTTCTGCCTGTGTGCTTTCTGCATCAGACTTGAAGTAAAATGAATTTCTATTTGTTTCACTCTGGGAGCCTGTTACATTAACCAACATGAGACGGGGGAGGATCACCTAATATGGCCAAATATAATTACAAGATGTACAACAAAGGTACTGGCTATTTCTACTCTCTGCAGGAAAGCTCTAAAAAAAAAATAAACAGACCCAACACAATCTCAAGAATCCATTTATTATTCTGCCGGTGGAGTCTGTAGCTACGGAGACATCTGTGATATGAGATAAGGAAGACTTTTTTTCCAGAAAATTCGAATAATACAGAGAGTAGGAAATATTTTTAGGATTGGAAAAAAACCTAAGAAATAGCTGTATTTTTTGCCTATTTTTTTAAACAATTGATTACAAGAGTGCTGCAACTCAGAGTTATTGTTTTTATTTTTCTCAATTTTGGTGTTAGAAAATAAAAATGGAATCCAACCTCCTTTCACGTGTAGGGAAATAGCCAATTTCCTACAACAAGTATGAAAAGCTGCCTGTGTTGATAATACAACATGGCTCTAATCCTGAGTTCTAATTATGGTGTTCAGTGATATATCTGTTGGAGTAAAAATGCAGATAAACCCTGTTCCAAAGGTATTTTCTGCTATACATTTGATTATACAGTTCTATGGAGCAAATCATAATGTCTTTAGAGTTAGTCCTACAAATAACATCTCTACTATTTTAACCTCTATTTTAACAATAATAAATCCATTTGTAGCAATAATAAATCTAAAAAAACCTATTTTAACAATAATAAATCTCTATTATTACAATGAGGAGTCTACTGTATTTCTTTAGAATCTGAATTTGGATACTCAAAACTACTCTTCAATTACTATACGTGTTATTATATATAGAGTAAAGTGGAGCATTGAGTCAAGAATCCACATATTAAGACCCATAAGTCACTTTCACATGACTCAATCTGGCAATTCAAGTTGTGGTCAGAATAATAATAATCCCAATTTTTACTGAACACTTACTATACATCACACACATTCTAAATGCCTTATGCATGTTAATCTATTTACCTCTCACAACAACCCAATGAGGATAAATACTATTAATATTTCTATTACATAAATGAGAAATTGAAAACACAGAAATTTTGCATAACTTGATAAAGATCAAACTGCCACTGGATACTGCAGCCAGAATTTAAACCTAGTTAATTTGACTCCAGGTAACCACCGTATAATAAAGACTCTTCAAAAGCTAGTAACAAGAAAAAAATAATGGTTTCATCGCATGGTTCTCTGTGTCTATAAGATTAAAACAAACAACTAAAAAAGGAGGTCAAGAAACCGCAATGATGTTCCTAGCCATGATAACAAAAAAATTTCTTCTGGGGACTTAATGAGAGCATGCCAACAAAATATCTTATGGACTAATAGTAAATAAGCCAAAAGGAAAAGGATAAAAAGTATTCTGGATTTAGGCAGAAATGACAACATATGCAAAAGCTTTGTAGCAAGAGGAAGATGGGTATTTAAGAAAGTAAAGCTGAAGCCAGGGTAGCTAAAGTCAGAGTGAGGGGAACCTGCAGAAGTTAGGGTTGTAGAAGAGACAAAGCAAAATGAGAAACCACTCAGGAAACTTAGGCAGGAGATAATGTGAACAGATGTGCACTTTGAAATCTGTCACCTGGCTGCCACTGTAGTAAACGGTTTGGAGAAGCACGGAGTGGAAGTGACTAGACAGTTCAGCAGCATCTGCCAAATATGATAAAAATGGTGATGGCAGTAGTGATGGAAAAAAATACTGGACTGATTTAAGAGAAATTCCAGTGTTAAAATAGGAAATGACAAATTAGATACTGGAGAAAAGGATGAAGACATCAAAGATTACTCCCAAGTTTCTGACTGGTGCAACTTTGTTGATGATAGGTTTTGATGGGGAAAGCAAGAGGTCATGCTGAAGATACTGAACTTGAGGTGGCTTTAAGTCATCAACTGGAGTTGTTAAGTGGGCAGTGAGGCCATGAACCTGGAGTTCAGAGGAGAAATCTAGGCTGGACATGTACATTTGGCAGTTATCAAGGTAGAGAGAGTTGTTAAAGCCAATGACGTGGATAATTTGCCTAGTGAGAAAATATAAAATGAATGGCAAGAGAGGAAGACCTTGAGAGAACCCAGCCTTGAGAGAAGAGCATAAGTCTGCAAAGAATTATGATAAGGAGCTTCCAGATAAATAGCAGGATGATCAAGAGAAAATGTCAGAGAAGCCACTGGAGGAAAGTTTCAAGAAGGATGGCAAGGATAATCAGGTCAAATGCTGCTGATTTGTCAAATAAAATGAGAAGCAAAAACTGAATATAGCAAATGAGGGTCAGAGCCATAGTAGTACACACTGTTTGGGATTGATGGAACTAGAAGTCAGAGTGGAATAAGGTAAATGGGTAATGAGGAAATGGCCACAGGAATTATGGATAACTCTAGAAATTTGGCTATGGATGAGGGAGAGTGAGTAGAGTGGCAGCAAGTGGCAGCATTACATTAAATCTGTAATGACAGTATCTCGGAATTTGCCCACATTTCTCGGCTATTGATGTGATTCTCACATCAAATTATAAAATTCAAGCATTTTTCAAAGGTTTGAGTAGTTTGTAATCAATCATAAATTTTATGTGGTTATAGGAGACTTCTTTTTTCTTTCGTATAGTGATCCATTAACCTGGTTATGACTGTGGCACATAGAAGCCCGATTCATCTACGCACTCAGAGGACAGACTAGGGTGCCTATAGAGGTTTAAGTTATTGTCCATCTGTTGCTTAGGAAGTAAAAGAAAGAATCTTTTCTTTAAGTTACATAAGACACAGATACTTAAAAAGTCCTCAGACATCAACTGTTCGTCATTGTTTTTAATTAAATATTTATTAAGCACATGCTGTGTACCAGCTATTATGATAGATTTTGAGAATACAAAGGTGAATAAGACGCAATTCCTAACCTCAACATGCTCATCAAATAGCAAGAAATGAATATATGTAAACAGATACTGCTAGTACATTGTGGACATGCCATGAAGAGATATGTGCAAGATGCTACACACACACAAAAAGGTATCTGAAGCACCAGACTGACAAATGAGAATATGTGTCTAAGCGTGTGTGTGTGTGTGTGTGTGTGTGTGTGTGTGTGTCCAAGGTGCTCAGTTGTGGAATATTTCATGGAGATGAAGACCTCTGAATTGAGTCTTAAAAAGTATTAGTTTACATTTATTGAGAGATTACAATGTGCCAGGTAGAGTGGTAAGCACTTTACACCTTAAGAAATTTATTATACTCACTTTAGAGATAAAGAAATTGAGGCAAATATAGTTGAAGTAACTTGTCCATAATGACACAAACTACTAGTAGAGTTGGAATTTTAACCCTGTCTTCCTTCAGAGCCCATCTTCTAGACTACCATGCCACATACCACATACCATGGACCATGACTTAAAATTAGAGATTAGCCAAACTTTGTATGTGTCGGTGATGGGGGAGGAAAAGGCACATCTCAGGCCAGAAAATCAGTCTCTCTTACTTTTGGGTTTTCTCATCCCACTCTGATTGCAGGATCCCGAAACAACTATCCCCGGGTTGAAAAGAGGGAGACATGACCACTTTCCCAGGTCATATTTAGAATACCAGTAAGCAAAAAGAGGCTTATTATAAAATAATCTATGATCTGGTCACCTGGTTACCATTAGAGAATAGAAAACAGAATGCATTACAGGTTCTGTCCATTTTAAAGTAAAGTTTGCTATGAATAGACTAGAGGACACTTTTGTATTTAGGTTAATAAATTCATCTTGAGAAAACAAAAAGGGCTAATAAGGAAGCAATCCTGCTCCTTTCTTAATGATTCCAAGTTAAGCTCCATCAGACCACCTGGCAGTCATTGTACTTAGAGCACAAGAGGTGATTAATACCACTCTGGGATGTACAGAATAAATAAACAGAAGATCATAAAAGAGAAACAGTGTTCACCGGGATACGGGCAGGGGAAGACATTAGGGTTAATCATCCCTAGCTTCCCAGAACACTTAATTAGAACACAGAATATTCTTTTATGATTTGGGGATCTCAACAACAGTCCTAAGATCAAGGGAGGAAAGAAACCAATCTACTTCTCATGCAATAACACATTTATCTGATTGCTGGAGATAGAAACGGTCTAAATGCATACAATAAAAACTGCATGCATCAGAGATACAGTATAATAGCAGCCTTACATTTAGGACTTAGAGGAACAGAGAAGACACTAGAAGGGACTGGCATTGCCTTGGATTGTTTTAGATTTCCAGAGTGAAGATTTTAGAGAGATTATCTGCCAGTTAACTGAGAGGCCTTTAGGGGGATAATTAAAAAGTGGAAGGACAAAGGCCTCCAAGTTGTCCAATTTACTTTATGGGTTTTCCTCATGTTGCAAAGCTTCTTGCCTTTTTGTAGCACAAAAGCAAACTACAAAACAAAGAAAAAAAGAAGACAAAATAGAAGAAGTTAGGGTAAAAGAAAGGGAAGGAGAACAAGAGGAGGAAGAGTGAGAAAGCTATTAAAATGATAAAGACAGAGAAAGGAGTTGAGGCAAATGAAAGAAAAAAGTTGAGAATAAAAAGAAAAGGAAAAGATAAGAAATAAAGCAAAATTTCATACTGAAAGTGGAAGATTCAACAAAGATAAAACCTAAAGAATCGAAAAAAGAAAAGAAAAACTAAAACCAGTGAGATTAAAAAAATTTAAACATGAAAGAAAAAGATTAAAGATAAAACCAGCATAAATAAAAAACTTAAAGGGCTAGAACCAGAGAGATAAAAACCTGGAAACATGAAAGTTGAAGGAATGAAAGATAAAAGCTAAAACAAGAAAATCCAAGTTAAAAGCAATACTTAGAAGATGTGCATAAAATTCTTTTAAAGACTGCTTAAAATTTGTTTTCCCCTTAAAATGGAATAGAATAAAAGAATTTGAGATAGAAAGTACAGACAAGGAAAAATAAGAATCCTAAAGAATGAAGCAGAACAAACTAAAATAGAAATAGGGAAAAAATTAAATAATCAACATACACCATGGCAACAAGAAATTCTAAAATAATATCAGGACGCTGATTTGTACCTCAGAATATGTTCTTGGTATAACAGGGAAACAAAATGAATAGGACAAAGAGAGGAAAGCAGTGAGCACCGAGCTGACTGCACTCTGAAAATGTATCCTCAGTTCCTGTACATCCTTCCACCTCTCTGGTCCCCATGTGGAGGTTCCTCTGACCCAGAATAAAAAACAAAATACAACTTATCTCTAATCCTCAGCTCAGCTTGCATGACTGCTACAATAAAAGACACAGACAGAAGCTTCAACAATTTAGATACCGTGATCCCCAGGCAAAATTCCAAATTATAGTCTGTTTCACTTTTTTGTTTGTTCTTTCAGTATCCTCCTACCCTTTAATCTATCACTCATTCATTTATTAGTTGATTACCACTTAGTTTGAATTAGTTTAATTCAACCTTTTTCAGGATAATTTCATTTTAAAAGAAGACCCATTGGAGAGGAATTTGGGGTAAGGATTGTTTCTTCCCACCCAGCGATTAGCAACACCAGGAAGAATCATGTCAGATATCTTCCTTGCTCCGCCCCGCTATACTCCTTCTCTCGCCTCCCTTCTCTACCTGCTTTGTGTCCTGGGAGGGTGACCTATCTGGATTACAGTAGTGGGCTTGTTTGCTCTCTGTCTTCTGGCTGATTTTACCAATGAAAGGCATGAGCAGGAGATTAAAGAATAAGAGGTAAGTGAGATCAAGGTATTTATTCCAGTGTTTCACTCATCGCCATAGTTGACTCCATCCCTCTACCAAGACCACAGCTCCTACCTGAGGGCCTTCTCCTGAGCTACACCCTCTGGATTCTGAGCACAGCTAATCTGCTCTCTCCCTTGACTCTTCAGGCCCAGAGGTGGTGGTGACTGGCTCCCTGGCTGTTGCCTGCCTCAGGATGCTTTGTTGTGCAGTTCTTACCTTGTGGCTTTCTCTTAGCCCAGTCCTGAGGGTTGTAAATAGCCCTTTGATTAACTTCAATTTATTCACATTGAGTGTGCCATCTGTTTCCTGCTGGGACCCTGATTGACACAGTAGGTAAAAGTATGTCATAGGCAAATTTAATTTTAGCATTCTTCACCCCAACATTCAGTGCCCTCATACTACCCATAGGCTCACCATTGGTTCCCATTTTGAACAATTCCAGGGCTCATAAAGCCATTGTGCCATCTGGAATATGTCTGACTTCCTTTCTTGCCCAAATTGATCTGTACATTGAACCATTTTCCCAAGATGTAGATCTCTTCAGTGTGCATGCAGGTGAGTCCCCACAAGCTAATCTCTGCCAGAAAATGTATTGTCTCTCACTCAGGTAGCAGAGTGTCTCCTAACGCCCCTCAAATTACAACATAAACATGAATTATTCCAAACACAGTTCTTAGCCAGCATCTCTTCCTCCAGTTTTGTTCTCCACCTACCTATTCTAAGCACTGCAGCCAGATACATATCTCTGTAAAGACATTCTCATTATGCTACCCACTGATTTTTAAAAGCCTCAATTGCTACTCATTGTCCATAGGATAAATTCAACCATTTGAGATCCACAATCTGGCTCCAAACTGAGTCTCCTATTTTATCCACTGCTACAGAGAGACCTAGTATTAGGGGAATCACGTAAGATGGGAAAATAAAAAAAGAATCTCAACATTACCCCCCTTTCCAAAAATATTTTCTTCTTGCCTTGTTCAGTAACCGAAGAATAATATCATGTGGCAGAGGTAGACTTTTTCATGAGATGACAATCAGAATTTTTCTCCAAGTTTAGTTTCTATTATGATGAAAAGTTGCAAGGTTTTCACTGTCATAGAAGAATTAAAACTGTGACTTAAGCTTCAAAAGTTACCTGATGTCATGTACTATTAAATTTTAATTTATATTACATTTTAGACTATTAAATTTTTTTTCTGAGATTTTGTGACATTATGTGTGGCACATTAGTTTGTGTAAATGGATTATAACCTAGGGTACCAAAGTTGTGTGACATCTCCCAATTCCAAAGCTACACAAAATGTAGCTTCTGCCGTACATGGACATACCCACCATATGCATTCTGACTTCCCTCCTTCCACACCTCACTATTACCTGCCTGAAATGGCCTTTATCCTCCTCTCTGCTTATCTGAACCCTGCTGGCACATGTCATGTGCTAAATAATTAGTAGGCATTACCATTATTATATCCACTCACAGCTCATTCCAAGCACTACTTTCTCTAGAGATCTTACTCTTACTGATTAATTTATCATATACTACTTTATGGCATGTGTCTCCTAATAGCTTAGAAGTCCCTGATTAGACTGTAAGCAACTTTAGAAAGCTACCATGTCTAGTATCTCTTTCAATCTCACATCACCATTGGCAGAAAATAGAAATTCAATAAGTAATTTATAGCTAAAGTCAAAGTTTACTCTAACTTCCAAAAGCGGCTCTAAGAAGTCAGTCCTCTCAACCTGACAGAAAAGAGATGACTTCACTGCACTTCTCTTATCTGCTTGTAGAGATCTTCAACTACTCCAAAAAGGAAAATGCTGGTAATTGACCTTCTACCCAAAAGGAACCAACAAATAACAAATGCAGAAAAGTCTAATCAATTAAATGTTTTGCTTTCCCTAAAACTACTTTGCTGTCCTGTGTGACAGCTCTTTGTAGTTTCTAGCCAGTCTCCAACCTTTATCTCCCCAGTGTTCATCTTATCACATTGCCCTGTATATTAGGTAGGACACAGACCAGACTGCTAGAACAAATAAACCCCACAATTCACTAGCAGGAATGATGCACTTGTTCTTCTCTTGTAGAACAGAACCTAGGTAAGTAAACGACTCTGCTCCAAAAGGATGTACAGAGACCCCAGCCAGTTTTGGCTGTGCCATGCCCCAACTAGTTGCCCTTGTCCTTGCAGTAAAAGCTGACTGATTATATCCACATTCTAGCTCACATGAAACAAAGGAAAAGGAAGTGGAGGGCAGCCAATATCTGCCTAAGTATCTATCACAACAGTAAGGGACTTTCCATAACTAGGACCCTAAAGATGAATCACGTTGTTACCCATGGCTATAGGCAGCAGAAACCTCTGGGAGTGGGAACTCCAAGCCCAATATTATATCTCTACTACCATCCAGAGACATGAAGCCCTTGTTTGAAGATATCAAAAGGCATTTCCCATAATTGGAATCTCCACCCCTGCTTATGTGTATATGCAGCCTAAGTATGAATCAACATATAGATATCCTCAAATTGAAGGATGTCAAGAACTACCATGCCTACTTCCTCCAGTCTCCTGGCCAGGTCCTTAGTTGGTATTATCTACTCCCCAGCACCCATGGACTCAGACCTATCAGTTTAAGCCTGTGGTTTTTTAACTGCAGCAATCCCTCCCCACCACCACCTGGTGACATTTGGCAGTATCTGGAGGCATTTGCCTTTGTCACAACAGGGGAGGGGAGGTGCTACTGGCATCAAGTGGGTAAAGGCCAGGGATACTGCTCAACATCATACCATGCACAGGATAGCTCCCCCGGGCAAATAATTATCCAGCACAAAATATAATGGTGATAACACTAAGAAATCTTGCTCTAAGACAATTCTGATTATTCCCAGAAATCTTACAGGGAGCCAGGCCCAAGCTCCCAGCACCATGGATTCTGATAGTCAGTGTTGTTCTTTCACTCATACTTTAACCTGATTTTCTCACCACACTTTGCTTAAGACCCTTAGCCTAGGTTTTTATGAACGTTAATAGTCTCAGTAGTGTATGACCACTGACATTATTTAAAATTAAATAATTTAGACTTAAATAATGTTAGTGGTCATACACTACTGAAACTTTCATAAAAAGTTGCTCTTGGCTGGGCATGGTGACTCATGCCTGTAATCGCAACATTTTGGGAGACCAAGGCAGGTAGATCACTTGAGGTCAGGAGTTTGAGATCAGCCTGGCCGACATGGTGAAACTCCGTCTCTACTAAACATATAAAAACTAGCTGGGCATGGTGGCAGGCATCTGCAATCCCAGCTACTTGGGATGCTGAGGCAGGAGAATTGCTTGAACCCAGGAGGCGGAGGTTGCAGTGAGCCGAGATCACGCCACTGCACTGTAGCCTGGGTGACAGAGACAGACTCCGTCTCAATTTAAAAAAAAAAAAAAAATTAAGTTACTCTTTGTATTAAAACAAAATTTACTAACTCTTAAGGAATATTAAATTTGTTCCCAATACTAACAAACAACAAATATAGGAACTTAGCTTAGTGGACAGAGGATAGGACTGGGGACGAGGTTTTTAATCCTGTTCTGCCGCTGACGAGTTGTGTGATCTTGAGCAAATCACAGTCCTGAGCTTCAGACTTCCCTTTCAGTAAAATGAACAGTTGGACTTATTTAGTCATGAAATTATTCTTCTTGTATCTAGTCTCCTGTTGCAATAATTACCTCTTCACTTCTCTTTTCTTTCTATTTACATGCACACAGACACACACACACTCTCATTTCTACAAAATAGGTAATTTCCTCCATAAAACTTATATTCCTTAGAATTAAACCAGTAGCAGTTTGTGACAACAGTTATTAAGCCAATGGGCAAATCTATCTATATCCTCATCTAATCCTTTTTTCTAATTTCAAACTTGTTATTGCTCAACTTAATTGTATGAACTCAGCCAAGCTTTTTAATCTCTTTGGGCCTTAGTTTTCACTTGGCAAACCAAAGAAGTTAATTTCCAAATTTCCTTGCAATTCTGATACACTTTCCTTACTCAGAACCTCTTCAGACCTAATCTTGTCCCCTTCTAAGTTGGTAATAATTGGTACCATGAAAATATGATGAATACACAAGTAAGACATCACCATTCATAAAATGGCAGTAGAAAAAAATGCTTACTTTTCATAATTTCAAGAATAGTTACTGACAATGAACATGCAAAAAAGGGTAGCTATTTTGTGATTTTTGTCTTTGTAACATGTCTTCCTTTTTTACTGTATTTTGTAGTCAAACTCAAAGAAACAGAGTGATAAATCAAATTTAAATATAAACATATAAAGATGCTTCTCTTCAATTTCCTAAAGAACTGTCCCAAGCCTGATTTCCTATACTGTAAGAAAGAGAAAGAGACACACACAAACACACACACACTCACAAATAATTTTTTCTCATGAAGATTTGCAAAAATGGCTGTTTATAATTTGGTTCAAAAAAAAAAATCTTTCTGCATCTTAGTAAGGCACCTTTAGTTTAAGAAAAGTCTGGCTCATGCCCGTAATCCCAGCACTTTGGGAGGCCAAGTCGGGTGGATCACAAGGTCAGGAGTTCGAGACCAACCTGGCCAATATGGTGAAACCCTGTCTCTACTAAAAATACAAAAATTAGCTGGGCCTGGTGGCGGGCACCTGTAGTCCCGGCTACTCAAGAGGCTGAGGTAGAAGAATCGCTTGAGCCTGGAAAGCGGGAGTCACAGTGAACTGAGATCACACCACTGTATTCCAGCCTGGGCGACAGGGCGAGACTCCATCTCAAAAAAAAAAAGAAAAGTCGTGGGAGGCTTTAGGCAACACTCAGAATAATGATCAATTAAGTTTAAATTAGTTGAAGTTAAGGTTTATGACGAAAAAAACTTTACAATACTTCCGGCCATAGGGTTTCTGTGTAATTGCTATGAGCACCATTTGATATGCAGGTATATTCTGTGCTATCAAATGATATGCAGGTATATTCTGTGCTCAATGTGAGTAAACATCTGAACATGAGGGACAGATAATATTGACCAACCAGGTGCTTATCTTTTCAGGGTTTACAGTAAGTAGTTGCTCTAAATTCTTGGACTTGACATCCCGAGGACACTGCCATGCTGCTTACAAGTGGATCATTAGTGGGCGGAAATGAGGTCTCAGCTATCCACCTAATGAGTAGACAAAACTTCTTCCAATTGCCACTCTGTGTGAAGCAATTCAGGCTGTCACTTTATTTTTTTTCTTCAACTTTTATTTTAAGTTCTGGGGTACATGTTCAGGATGTGCAGGTCTGCTACACAGGTAAATATATGCCAGGACGGTTTGCTGCACAGATCAACCCATCACCCAGGTATTAAGCCCAGCTTCTTTTAGCTATTCTTCCTGATGCTCTCCCTCCCCCCGCCCCCATCCTGGCAGGCTCCAGTGTGTGTTGTTCCCCTCCCTGTGTCCATGTGTTCTCATTGTTCAGCTCCCACTTATAAGTAAGAACATGTGGTGTTTGGTTTTCTGTTCCTGTGTTAGTTTGCTGAGGATAAGGCTTCTGGCTTCATCCATGTCGCTGCAAAGGACATGATCGCCTTCCATTTTGTGGCTGCATAGTATTCCATGGTGTATATGTACCACATTTTCTTTATCCAGTCTATCATTGATGGGCATTTGGGTTGATTCTATGTCATTGCTATTGTGAATAGTGCTGCAATGAACATTTGAGTTTGGGTGAGAACGGTGGTTGAAATGATAGTGTCTGCTACCCCTAAGTATACTCAGGGAAAGATGTGTCATCAGTTCTCTCCCGAATGGAAAGTACTTAGTTCCTCTTTTGTTCCAGTTTTGGGGACAAAACGTGAGTTTCACTGTCATATCACCAACTAATTTGGTATATCCCAGCCTCAAGGACTCAGAAGAGCAGTACGTCTGTATACCTTTATATATCTGTATATCTTTATATGTGAGACCCAGACCAGGGTTCAAGATCCAGTTCTGCTTCTTAACGTGTTGTGTGGTCTTAAAGAAAACTGCTTGATTAAGGTTCAATTTTTCGTCTCTAGAATAAGGACAACACCAACTTTGTGGAGTCTTGAACTGTGATTTGTAAATGCACTCCAGAATATACATTATTTAATGTTATTGTCAGACTCACAAACAGCATTGTGGCAACTATGTGGGAAGGTAAGACCAGTGCTCTGACATCAAGAATTTTACAATATAATATAGAGATAGACACATAAAATGTGAGAGTGCTTATCAGCTCAGGATGAACAAGGAGAGCTGTGAGATAAGGTGTCTAAGAAGATCTCTGTTTTTATTGCCTCTTGGTCATTCTGCATGTGAGAAGAGTATTTCTGCCCTAAGGTTATTGGGATGGCTGAACAACCTGACAGTGGACAGAAAGATCAGCAGTTTATTAATCACAAATACTCACAGCTCAGTGTCGGGAGTGAAGGAAAGACACCATATACCATGCATATCCCTTGAGAGTTGCACCCAGAAAATGAGTGAACAATCAGAAGCTTTGTATGTCAAGAGGATGTAGGGCTCTCTGGTTCCCGCAAGGTGTATGTGATTGAATTGTTCACATAATTCTGCAGGCCAACCTGAGCAACATGGTGAAACCTGGTCTCTACAAATAATAATAATAATAAATAGCTTGGCATGGTGGTGTGCACCTGTGGTCCCAGCTACTCAGGAGGCTACGGTGAGACAATCACTTAAGCCCAGGTAGTTGAGGCTGCAGTGAGTCGTGATTGTACCATTGCACTCCAGCCTGGGCAGCAGAGAGAGATTTTGCCTCAGAAAACTAAAAAAATGACAAATAAATAATTCTGCAATCTGACAGGAAACTGAAACCCACTACTCAGGGATAAGAGAAAACTGTTCCTGAGCCCATGATGAAGAGAATTATTTATTTAGAAGACCTTATCCAAAGGAGTAGAGTAGCAAGGGGAACTTGCAGTTAGACCATTTGAAGTCCTCCTGAATTCACCAGATGTCAAGACAGCACACAGTATTGAGGGTGAATTTTAGCCCTTGAGTCATAGCTTCCTGCAGCAAACATCATCTGAACCCTAAATAACATTCACTAGGAGTAATAAGAGTGACTGGCACAGGGTTGGTGTCATGGCACTCCAGTTGGAGTAAATAGCACTGGTGAAGGCAAGATTTTTTTCCCCACACAGTGTCTGCAAGATCTGTACACATTTAATGTGTTGAAACATAAATTGTTAAGTAGATCGTGGTAAGAAAAGAAGCCAAAGGAATGGATAGACGGAGGGTGATCACAAAGGGCTTTGCAGTCCAGGTAAAGAGCTTAGACACTATTCTGATATCCAATACTAAGAAGCATTCTTCCAAAAATGGTTAAGGATCCAAAAAATTGGGGAAATAAAAATTTAAAGCAAGTCATACTAATTTTTACCACATGGATATTTTAATATTTAAGTGATGTGCATCTATAGATCTCCACAATGGAGTGCACTATTGCATAATCCTCTGGAACCTGGGGGCATTATTAGTCTTTTAGGGATTTTTTTTTCCAGCACATCAACGAACTGTTCCAGAGAACAAAGTTTAAAAATTACTGTGCTAGGTAAAGAAGGATCATTAAAAGATTTCAAGCTGGGAGTGACATCATCATATTTGTATTTTGAATTAAACATTCTAATAGATGTGTAGAAGACAGATTTGAAAGGATTAAAATTTAAGTAGTTAGTGAATTCAGTTAGGAAGTTGTGGAAGCAATCCAGGAAAACAATCATGAATAAAAATGAAGTAATAGAGACAGAAAACAAGGAAATTTGAAAGATGATTTAATGTGTTAGATGAGGTCAGTGTATCAGTTGGAGAGTTAGGTCATGTTGCAGTCACAAATACATACCCAAACTTTAATGACTTATCACAATAAAAGTTTCAGTCCTGTTTACACTAAATGTCTATCATGTGTTGGTGAGGAGATGTGTTCTGCTCCATAGACTCACTCAATGATCCAGGTGATGGAGATTCTATCATCTTATAGCAGCACCATCTGGCAAAGAGAGCTTCTTGAGTCATTACAAGGGAAAACAGCATGGAGATTCAGATCTGGGCTTTGGTCTGAAATAACACTTGTTACTTTTGGTTACAACCTACTGACCAGAATGAGTCACATAACCTGCCTAATTGCAAAGGATCTCCCATTATCCTCTATGTGTCTAGGAAGAAGAGGAAAACCAAATATTGATAATATTTCCGCAGTATGTGCGGAAGAAGAAAGAATCAAGGATGACTCCCAAGGGTGATTAGGCAGATGATAGTTCAATGAACTGGGAGCAGGAGGGTACCAGAAGAGGCACAGAATGTTTGGAGGAGAAGATGATGTCTTCCATTCTGAACATTTGTGTTTTGTATGTGCCAAAGGAATTTTCATTTGAAGATAACAGGTAGACTGTTGAACATGTTAAGTTTGAATCTCAAAGCAGAAATTCTGTCCTGGAACTAAAACTTAGGAATCATCATCAGTCATTAAAACCAAGAGTGGAAATACTGTCCAAGAAGACTAAAATGTATGAGTTTTGGATTTGATTGAAAACCCCAAGAAAAGGATAGGAAACTATCAGAGAAAGATAAGGAGAGAACCCAGAAACTTTATTTCAAAAACAGTAAGAGGAGGTGAGCGTTTCTGAGAGAATGTGATCAGCAACAACAAACACAAATAAGAGATCCTGGGAGATAAAGGCCAAAAAGGCCCCAGAGGATTTGGTGGTTGAGAAGCCATAGATGATCTCAGTAGGAAGAGGTTCTTGGGAGGAGTAGAGGCACAAGCTAGACTGACAGGATTTGGGCAGTGAAAGGAAATGGAAGGAAATGGAAGAGGCAGTGACAGTAAAGTTCTACTTCCAGCCTTATTCCTCAACCCCAGTGAGCCATGTATTTATTCAACCAATATTTATTAATAGTAAGGATTTATTAGAGTACAAACAAGACAATGAGCTTTGTAATCTTGAGATTTTGCTCTTAAGTAGATGAATGTTTCTTTTCTCCTCAGTCTTCCTATAACATTTTGCATAGCCCTTTATTTTAATACTTTTCACAACATACTGCATTTCTTTCTCCATCTCCCTCTTAGCAATGAATTATTTCAGGATTAAAAAAAGGGTAGAGAGTTCATTGATTTGTTTATACCAAAAGTTCATTACAGTGCCTAAACATAGTAGATATGCAATAAATGTGTTTGGAGTTGTGTTTTTTGTTTTTGTTTTTGGTTTGAGACAGCGTTTCGCTCTTGTTGCCCAGGCTGGAGTGCAGTGGCGCAGCATCGGCTCACTGCAACCTCCACCTCATGGATTCAAGTGATTCTCCAGCCTCAGCCTCCTGAGTAGCTGGGATTACAGGCATGTGCCACCACGCCCAGCTAATTTTTTGTATTTTTAGTAGAGACAGGGTTTCACCATGTTGGCCATGCTGGTCTCAAACTCCTGACCTCAGGTGATCCACCCGCATCGGCTCCCCAAAGTCCTGGGATTACAGGCGTGATCCACCGCACCCAGCTGGAGTTTATTTTTATTAAATTATTTAATCCTCACAGCTCTGTCAAGGAAGTATAATTGATTTAATTTCACAGAGGAGGTAGCTGAGGCTCAGGGGTTAGAAATGGCAAGTGGCAGAGCTGATACCAGAATCCAATTTCTGACTCAACATCTTTTTCTCTCCATCACACCAGAACTGCTTTTTCTGGTGTGATAGATTCAAAATGATTTATGTATTGCTTTTCAAATCCCTCATTATATTCAAGATAACAGATTAACAATGCAATGTGAGATGTGGATAGGTCAATAGATTAAAACTATTCTGCCAATTCCCATAGTACCTAATCTTGACTGAGCTGAGCCTAATACTGAACATACTGTAGTACATAGGATATTACTGAGTATACTATACTATACTGTACCATACTCTACTATACAGCTATACTATACTATAGCTGAACATACTATACCACAGATGGTCCCTGATTGGTGATAGTTTGACATATACAATTTTTTGACTTTACAGTAGTGCAAAAGGGATATTCGTTTAGTAGAAACCATACTTTGAGTACCAGTATAGCCATTCAGTTTTTCACTTTCAGTTCAGTATTCAGTAAATTACCTAGGTTATTCAGCACTTTATTATAAAATAGGCTTTTTGTTAAATGAGTTGGCCCAACTCTGAGCTAGTGTAAGATTTTTGAACACATTTAAAGTAGGGTAAACTAAGCTATGCTGTTTGGTAGGTTAGGTGTATTAAATGCATTTTTACCATGATATTTTCAATGTATGATTGATTTATTGGGACACAAACTCATTGTAAATTGAAAACCATCTCTGTACTGTATTGTAGCTAAACATCCTGTACTGTGGTATGGTTTAACCATGTGAGATTGCTCTTTTATGTCCAGGAAGGGTCAAATATATCAGCACTTTCATATGATTCAACCTAATATGGTATAGGGTAATTTTTTTCTATAGTCTGAAACTAAAAGTGTGAATTAGTAGTATGAAATAATTAGTATGAAACTAGGCAGTGGAGTGAGGAAGAAAGATTTTGGAAACAGACTAATACTGCCCTAACAAGGCTTGTGACCATGTCGTTTAAAATTCCTAAGCCTCAGTTCCCTAATGACTAGAATGGAGATAATAATTTATTTCCTAACAGTTGCTGTAAGGATTGAATGATATGGTCATGTATGTAAAAGGCCCAGTTCCATACCTGACCCATTAAAGACACTAAATCAATGGCAGCTATAATTAAGATCACAAGGGAACATGGATGCTTTTGATATAGGGTGTTATTTAATCACTAGTATTTATTTATAGGTTTTATTCTGCAGCAGAATTATAATTTGCTGCATATATTCTTAATATAATAATTTCTCTGGAATTGCTTGTTATAATGCATTTTACTTGCCTCAGAATTAAAGGTTTATTGTGTGTAGCATATAACCAAGTACCAACAAACAGTTGCCAGCCAAGTAATAAAATTAGTAAAAGATAATCTTCAACAGGGAAGAAATAGCCACACAGCGGACTTTCAGTGATAAATATTTATATGAAATTTATCAAAGAATTCCCAGGAGCACTGACTGCTCTAAACTGTAGAAAAGAAACTTAGCCAACATCTTCCTTTTGAAATGAAAATCAGTAGCCAGAATTGGCTAGTCCAAAAGCAATCTAGATAAGGGATAAGCCCCACCTTCATGCTCAGAGTCCTTTAATTAGCACTATGTGGATGACAAAGAATTTTTCTAGTACAATTTTGTTTAAAAATCCATGTTTTACTAACACGAACTTCTGAAAATTGATCATCCATCTATACAACTGAAAATATAAAATGGAAATTCTTTGAAGAAAAAGAGTACTTCTCAGCATCCTATTAAAGTCCTAGTTATGTTGTTTCATTGGGATTTAACTGTACATCTTCTTGATATAATTCTATTATGGTTTTTGCTTATATAGGCACATTAGTTATTCAATGAAGATTGGGAATGAGGCACTGGACTTCATAATCTCTGTACTTTTTTCTATAGATAAAGATAAATGGGTAAGAATTTCAAAGTCTACAAACTAAGATGTATGAAAATGCATTCTTTGGTTTTTATGATTTTATTTTAGACTCTATGGTTCAATCTGATAATGGCTATATACTTCCTCTGATTCAGCAATTTTTCAGACACTTCAGATTGTAAATACAGTGACACCAGGATCTTTCCTCTTGTTCTTTCCTGTGGCGTTGATAGAGGACTTAGATAGCACAGGGGTAATTGCCACCAGGAGAGCAGAGAAACATGCCCTAGTCCTTTTGCACTGTCTCCCCTTTGTGCCACACCTACCCCTGAAGTCTATTCTAAGCTCTGGAGGTGCCTACAGAAGCCTCACCCTTGGGGGCTAATGAAGAGGGTTTCCACCTATCATGCAGAGTCTCCTGAGTCCTGGGCCAGTCTCTAACTTCAACTGTAATTTCTGTCTGGGGCTCAGCACAAGCAGGATCAGGTCCTCACTCCACTGGTGACTGGGCATTTTATGGGTGTCAACTCGGCTCCCACTCAACTCTCTGCAGTAGTGATGTGCTCAAGACTTAACTGGTCTTTGTCTGATCCCTACCTGGAACCATCCATGCTGCATCTTCCATTGGGATGACTCTGAGATCTCTTTCAGGAACACTGGTTCTCTCCCCATGCATGTTCACAATCAGGATTCCTCAGAAAGCCTCCCTTATTTTAATAAACTCAGGAAACTCAGACAAAATTATCTCTGACACTCCACAGCCTTAACAGAGCATCCTGCCCATTCTCCAAAATAGTGGAATGAACAGCCTTCCCTACAAGACCTGCTTCTACTCATGTCTCAGAACTTGGAAGAGGTTGTCTAACCTCATACTCCTACCCCAGAACCCAGCTTGAAGGGGCAGAGACAGACACAGGCCTTCCTAAATTCACATCAGACTTTTTATTTCCTGTCTATTTGTCTTACCCTCTTCACTGCCCTGAAGTGCCTTTAACTAGTGTATGTGTTGGGGAACTTATGGGTGAAGAGAATTATTTAGGAAGTTTGTATACGTAAACAAACTTCTTACTTTCTGGCCAACAGTTTCTAAACCAAAGAGCAAAGAATTTGCAAAAACTTATGAAGATTGTCAGATGTGAATTTCCCCTGTATCCTCTCGCCTACAAGTAGTGTGTGACCACATTTTTATTGTCTGGGCTGGGGGTAGGGATGAGGTGCTTGGATTATAGTGAAGAAATTCTATTGTGATTGAATTACAAAATGACTCTGCATCTTCCCTTCCTAAATGTTCTACCCTAATAGAATAGGCTCTAGGTATAATTATGCACCACATGTTACATCACCAATACAAATAGTTTTAACATGAACGATTCTACTGAACACAGCATCCCATAGCTATAGGCCAGGGTTTTTTAATATCAGCAGTACTGACATGTTAGGTGGAATAATTCTTTTTTCTAGGCCACTGTACTATTCTTTGTGGGAAGTTTAGCAGCATCCCAGTCTTCTACCTACTAAATACCAGTAGCACTCCTTTCACAACCAAAAATAGACATCGCCAAATGTCCCTGGCAGGGGAAATCACCTGAGGTTGAGAACCACTGTCATAGACCCATCCTGATGCAACATGTGATGCCTGTGTACTTGGAAGCATTCTTCTAAGCATTTTGATGATGGATTGCTTCTAAGAAGCACTCTGTAGCTGTCACTTTGCAAAATAACCTTTTTTATCTTTCCTGTGAGTTAGGTAGCACACATTATTGGCCCCATTTCCACAGATAGAAGCTTGCAAGCATTCAGCCTTCCCAATCAGGTCATGGAAGTCTGTACTTTCATTTTTCCCATCTGAAAAAGTGAAAAGTATCATCACTGCTTTTCTTCCCAAGCCTGAGATTGAGCAATAATTACAGAGCATTGCCCTTTCCTAACTGCTATTCCCAAACTGTTCCATCCCAGGCAGCTCTAAAAACAAATTCATATTTGCAGGCCTTTCTATTTCATGGATGTCAGAAATAAAGCCTTCAACATAAATAATATTGGCAGCTAGCCACATATTTCATCAATGTAACTGCCAAATTACATGGAGTAAAAAATCAGTTCTAGCAAAACCAATAATAATCGAATCAGTTCTTTTCCTTCATGCACAGACACAATGCAATTTTTAAAACACAGACATTAATGTGTCCAACATGCCTACTACAATAACCTCTGTGACACCAATCTAGCACTTGGGAATGAGTGCAGATAAGCTATAGATACAAACAATTGTGAACTGTCAGCTCTACAACATTCTATTCACATGGATTTCAAAAACCAAGAAATTATACAAGAAAGCATAACAGTTTGTGAATCTCAAAAGCACATGGCCTCCTAGTTGCTAAGGCTATCCAACCTGACCCTAGAGAGGATCCAAAAACCATGTGATATTTGAAGACAGCTGAGAATTGCCAGATAAAAGCTATTTTTTTAGGAAAGAAAATCCACTATTTTCTATAGATACAAGAGCTTGGTAGACTATGATTATTGTAGGATGTGTGCAACACCTCTGTGAAAATTCAGGTCAGGAACCACAACTTTGCATCCACAGATGAGAAAGGTATCTAATTTAAAAACTGAATTGGGTAGCAGGTCTCAATAAGTATCATCTGAGAGTGAGTGAATAAGGGATATGAGACTAAAATGACAGATTACACCTAAAAAAGAAAAAAAAGAAATCAGGGACTAGGTAAATAAGTAAATAAAAATGAAAATTAAATTCTGATCTGATATATTAGTAATTTTTAATTCAATGCATCTTATTGCTTTCAGTTGTAAAATCATAACAGATGTGAAGAATGGGTTCATATCATTTATGGCACATAGATTTTTGTTCATTAATATGCATAGCTAAAATAGCATGAACATGAGCTAGCATGCTCCTTCTCAAAATGCTGGTGAAAGTATTATAACTTACGCATTAAATATACTGAGCAGGTCATTCTTTATGGTTACTTTAGTAATCAATTAGAGTTGCATATATTCAGATATATTTCTAGCTAAAGATCTGAATATGTGACAAGGTCTATTAATCATAATTGTTCTAGCGTCACTTAACATAAATGAATTTTAAAATAAAACCTTGTGAGAATCAGTGATTCAAAACTAAAATCATCATGAAAATCTAAAACTCCTGTAACTGAAGGAATAAAATCTTCACCGTATCACGTCTCTGCTATGAATTTGGAAGGTCTTGAGTGCCCTCTACAGGATAGTTAGATAACTTTCACAGACTGATGTTTACTTTTCCCAAACAGGCAGTTTCTAGATCACAAAAATAACGTACTGGGGTTTTATTTTTTTAAATGATTACATATGCACCAAGTAAAATTTTTGAAAGAAAAAATCATCCATAATATTGTCATTCATAGATAACCACTATTAACTATTTCCGTATATAATCTTGGTTATATGTACACATACACATACATTTTTATTGTATTTGTTTTCTCTTAACAACATACCATAATCATAAACATTTTGCCATCACTGATTTTGGCATGCTGATGATTTTTTAATATTTTAATGGATTTTCCAAAACTGTGCTTTAATGACAAATCACTATTTCTCATCATCAGAATTTCTCAGTGAAAAGTGACCCCCACAGCAAAATTTAAAAAAAAAAAAAAAAAAAAAAAAAAGGAAAGAAGGTGAATTTAAATAAAGCAAAACAAAACTCAGTAACCACACAAGGGTGGGTTCATAACCAATAAAATCAGGATGCACATGACTCTTCAGGCCAGAAATACTTTAGAGATATTCTGAATAGTTTCCCACATTGAGGATATAAGGTGGTTTTAGAAATTAAATTAGGTATTTGAGATTATTATCCAAACTATCAAATCTGGGGTTTCAGGCCAAGAACAACACTGTTATTGCAGTAAGGTTAAAGTAGTATTGCATTTAAGTTAGTTAGATAAGTGCCTTGGTTTCTATTTTACTTGTTCATGATCTTACTACTCTTTTTTTTTTTTTTTAATTTATACAGAAAAGAGGTTTATTTAGTTTACAGCTCCGAACTCTGGAAAGTCCACGATTGGGCAGCTACATCATATGAAGGCCTCGTGCTGCTTCACAGTATGGCAGAAAAGTGGAAGGCCATGGGAGCATGTGTGCAAAGGGCAAAACTCAAGGGGTGGCCCTGCCTTATAACCACCCACGCTAGTGTTAACTAACCCAGTCTCTTGAGAAGGTGACATGAATCCCTCTTAATGACCTAATCACCTCTTACAGGCCCCACCTCCCAATACTGCCACACTGGGGACCAAATTTCTAGCACATGAATTCTGGAGGACACGCGAGGTAGATTAGAGCCTTGTCTCAGAATGATCAAACTTTAATGTACATCAGAATCACCTGGAGGACTTGTTTAAACCAGATGACTGGGCCCACACCCAGAGTGTCTGAGTTGCTATTTGCATTTCTTTTTTTATTTTTATTTTTATTTTTTATTTTTTTTGAGACAGGGTCTTGTTCTGTAGCCTAGGCTGGAGTGCAGTAGTGCTATCATGAGGCTTATTGCAGCCTGGACCTCCTGGGCTCAAACAATCCTCCCACTGTAGCCTCCTGCGTAGCTGAGAGTACAGGTGCACACCACCACACCTAGCTAATTTTTATGTGTTCGGTAGAGATGGGTTTTCACCATGTTGCCAGGGACAGTCACAAACTCCTGAGCTCAAAGAATCCACTCACCTTGGCCTCCCAAAGTGCTGGGATTACAGCAGTGAACCACCTCACCTGACTCACAGTTTGTATTTCTAACAAGTTTCTAAGTGATGCTAATGCTGCTGGTCTAGGGGTTGGGATAGGGAATGGGAAGCACGCCTTGGTAACTAATGATCTAGACCTGCTCTTCCATTATGGTGGTCACTAGCCAAATGTGGTTACGGATCACTTCAAAGGCGGGTAGGGAGACTAGGGAACTGAATTTTTAATATTATTTCATTTTAATTAATTTAAACACCATGATCTTACTATTCTTAAAGGTAGTTTACACTTTAGAAAATAAAGGCATATTTGACACACTAAGTGCCTGTCAAAATCAGAGGTGACTTCATTTTCCAAACTAGGCCTGATTTTGTTTTTTTTTATTTTTTAAAATAAAGCAATGATGCACATCTTTAAGGATGCCAAATAGATTAGGCATTCTTAACACTCAATTTGAAAACAATCTTTAAAAACATTATGATACTGACACACTAGTTTAGCTTCTTTGCATATGGGGTTAATTCTTTTTCATTTGTCCAAGTGAATGTAGTCATTATACTTTTCAGAAAATATTAACACAAAGGACTTTGCCTATATCCAAACAAATGTTTCAAAGTGGAAAGAGGTTTTGATCTTCCTTTTTAACCAGAGCAGAAATTACTGGCAGAGGCAACATCCTATCACAAAATGTGAAGACCTTATCCAAGATTAGTTGAACAGCAAGATCCTCTTTATTCCATGATAACAATAAGAAGTCAAGGTTGTCTGAATTTTGAAAGAGATTTTTCACAAACTTTGCAAGTAGTACATGTTTCATTTGGTTGCAGTACTGTGAAACTCATCTTTTTGAGAAGGCTGTACCCAGATCTCAGTGGAAATTAAGAACAAGAGTAAACAGTCACAATTTATTTTCATCTCTCACCTGAGATTATTTTAAGGAGGGAGGCGCCAAGAATTGAGATGTTTATTATACGTACAGGTGATGCAGCAGGGTTTCAAGACTGTAAAAGATTTGACCACAGGTATCTAAGAGAAATCTACTCTGTGACTATTAATATAAATTTAAAACTCTGAACTGATTTACAGCATTTCTGAAACCAAATGTGTGGGTTTGCCTCACACCAACCAGTTCTCCTACTCTCTGGACACCAAGTGGATCTCTTACAATTCAATTCTGATTCTAATACTCCACAGTTAGCGTCAGACTCCACAGGTTTAATGCCTCGGTCCCAGAAGACTGCATTCAATTCTGATGCCATTCACAAGCACTGGGTTCCCGGGTTACCCACACCTCTGTCCAATTTAGCTTCAAATCAGCGGTTCCCACAAACCTCCCTCTAGGTTCGACAATTTGCTGGAATGTCTCACAGAATTCAAGAAAACAGTCTACTTACTACTACTGGTTTATACAACTCAGGAGCAGCCAGATGAAAGAGACACATAGGGCAAAGTATGGCAGGGAGGTGTGGGGGTGCAAAGCTTTCATGCGCTCTCCAGGCATGCCACCGTTCCAACATCTTGATGTGTTCACCAGCCCAGAAAGTCTTTGAACTTTAGGGGGTTTTACGGAAGTTTCATCACATAGGCATGATGGATTATTAACTCAATCTACAGTCTTTCTCTGCTCTCTGGAGGTTGGGGTGGGGAGTGTGAAAGTTTCAGGCTTCTAATCAAGGTGTGGTCTTTTTGGCAACCAACCCCCATCCTGAAGTCATCTAGATTCTCACCAGAATCACTGCATTAAAACGAGAGATTCTGCTATTACCCAAGAAATTCCAAGGGATTTAAGAGCTCTGTGTCAGGAATGAGGGACAAAAAGCACATATATATTTATTATGCCACAGAAGTAGATGACTAGGGATTTTTTTCTGAGACATAAAATATTCTCCCCTTTGACTATGAAGACAAGTAAAATGTGGATGACTAGAAGCTGTTTGTTTTGAGAAGATTTTATTGATAACAAGCACATCAATACAGACAATAAGAGTTTTAGCATTTGTAGGTTGTGATTATTCTTTACTTCACTATGTATTTGGGCCATTGAGCAACCGTCATTCTGATCTTTGGCTAACAATTTACCTAAAACATATGTACCTACAAAAATTAATGCAATATAACTCCATTAGCATGTATTAAAGGAAAGCAGACCTTGTAAGTGGGAGGATATTATCATGAGCCTATAGACATTAGTACATCGCATGGCTATCAGCATTTATGGAATGAAACACATCATTCCATTGTCCAAGAAGGTAAGAAAAATAAATTTGACAGACACTTAAGCTGATGAAATTGAAGCATTCTGGACAATATTCTAACCCCACATTCTGTAAAAAGAGAACAGTAATCTATGGGATTACTTGATGTTTCTAAAAACAGCTTGATGTTTCTAAAAACAAGTCTAACACCTCACTTTCTTATTTGATAGGCTGCAAAATCAAAAAATGATAAATATAGAGATATAGACTAAAGGCTAAACAATTAGACAAATATTAAATGAATAAATGATGGTGTCACCCCACAAAGTGCTGATTAAAGACTTGATTCATCCTACAGGAATATTACCAGGGAAGTCTTACAGGGCTCTGTCTTTGTCTCTGCCAGTCCACATTTGTCTCAATCAAGGGAATGATGATAAAAGGCACGTTTTTCAAATTTGCAGATAACATGAAACTAAGAGGTTGAACAAATCAGGATCCAGAAACAAAAATGGGCCAGGCACAGTGGCTCATGACTGTAATCCCAACACCTTGGGAGGCTAAGACAGGTGGATCACCTGAGATCAGGAGTTCAAGACCACACTGGTCAATGTGGAGAAAGCCCATCTCTACTAAAAATATAAAAATTAGCTGGGCTAATATTTTTTATGGTGTTATGCACTTGTAATCCCAGCTACTCGGGAGGCTAAGGTGGGAGAATCGCTTGAACCTGGGAAGTGGAGGTTGCAATAAGCCAAGATTGTGCCACTGCACTCCAGCCTGGGCCACAGAGTGAAACTCCATCTCACAAAGCAAAAACTCAATAGGCTAAAATAGTGAGTCAAATTGAATTAGATAAAATTATCAAACTTGTTAGATACAATTAAATGGGAACAATATTAGTTCTTATGTGTGAGTCCAAAAGAAAGTAAAAACCATTTGATTATGGAAAAAGCTAATTTGAACTTGTTCTACTTTAATGGAAGACCAGTGACTAGACTTTGCTAGCCAGTCACTCCAAGCAGGTCATGACTTGGGCAGGCATGGGAGAATCTCATCCACATGGGACCAGAAAAATGGTAGAGGAGGTCAGAATAGGGTTGTATAGAGGCTCAACCCCAGCTGGATAGCCCAGATGAATGTCTATCACATGCAGTTCAAACTGGAAGGCAATTTCATCTTGAGAAATTACAGGTAGATAGCCAATTTAAAGGTCAGGAAGGGCCACAATCAGGGTCAGGGGATATAATGGTGGCAGCAGAATTCCTACCAGTGGGAAATTTAGAAGGTGTTGGACATATTCCAAATAAATAAAGCTTGGAAGGAGATCTTGGCCATTGCACTAGAGCCACATTGGTGTCAAAGGTTCAGCCATATAGCCAACAAGCATTATAGGCAAAATGTCTACATCTACAAATTACTCGAGGGTCTTAAACAGATTATTGACTCCAAAATACATAAAGAATACTACAATACTAAAATTAGTATAATATTATGTTAACAAATAAGCTGCAATTAAATGTTTTATAGTGATAAGTAAATTATGTTTAACATGAAATGTGAATATACTTTAATGTATTTAATATAATGCCCGGAGTCTAAAAGCCTTTAAATGGGTATGGTCTAGTGTAGACAATAAGTAGTGGACTAGGCAGTGTAAACAGTCAGATATGAAGAAACAGGGCTCTAGAAAAGTCACTCTGGGTATTTACATATTGTCCAAACGTAGAACATGCCAGGGTCCAAATGAAGTAGGGAGAAGCCTGAGTATCCTGACCTTGTTTTAGGTGTGTTAGGTCCTAGATCTGGTTGGAAATAATGGGGCTTTCCAGAGAATGCTTAAGAAATCAGAAAACGTGGTTGGACTCTAAGATAGCAAATCCGGGGATATGTCCGAATCTACTGCTACTTAATTCCTATGTCAATCAAGAGTGGCTCCATAACAAAGGCAGAATTAACCTTGGGGCAGGTCTGTGCAATAGAGAAACAAGACAGATAACCCAAAAAGAGGTAAAAGACACAAGGTAGACATGGCTACCGCTAAGTTTAGGACTGCGTACCTCATGGGACATGTAAGCAAACTAAAAACTGTGAGTAGAAAAAATTTCCTAAGACTGAGCATATCCTGTGAAGGACCAGAGCCTGGAGAATAAAAGAAAGGGAACATGAAAAGTGTTCTCAAAGATGGGAGGTGTTATTATGTTAAAAACAAAGAAACAACAAAAAAAGGATTGGGTTGGTTTTCTATTAGCACAGGGGTGAGCAAGGATGTCGTGGTGGATACTCTCCAAGAAGATGAATTTTTACTTATGATAGAACATGTTTTCTACTGATTATTATCAGAAACACACTCACCCATCCAAACCCAAAGAATGGACTTAGAGTTATGAAGAACAGTGAAAGTGAGACTTTTTAAAAATGGCTTTGCAAGATTGGGTGTTTTGTGGAAAGGCACACTTGGGGAAGTCACAACAGGTAATTTATCTCTTACACACAAATTCCTCACTGGTTGAGTACTATGGGGTTACAATTTTCCTGGACATCGCCTAAGTTTCACTATCCCCTTATAAGGTTATCCCCGTCCCCTTCCCCACTTAAGATTTGATTTCTCAATAATGAAACTCTCTTCCCTTTTATAGACTGACCCTTCCTCTACATTCTGTTCTGTTATTGTGACCTTCTAGGTGAATGAGCCATGAGGTTTGTTTCATTTGCAAGCAGGCTGCCAGTGCTTAGATTTTTCATGCCTTGAAAATGGACCACTGAAAATGTTTTCTCACAATTATCTAAAAACCTAATTAACTACTGAGCAAACAGTGATATGGCTATCTGTAAGCAGTGGATGACCACTCAAACAGTGGGTTGTCAGGAATCAAACATTAAACGGGTTGTTGCATTTTGCCTTTAACTGTGAGAATGTTTTAAAAATCTGGCTTCCATAGTTTATTTGCTGCTTCTTGGGATGTCATGGAGATACAAAGTTCCATGGGAAAGGAACCAAAAGTAGCCCTTTGAGTAATTGTTACACAGATCTGGAGCCACTGGAAAAATTAAACCCAGTTGACTGTCTTATCTGAAGCTAAGATGCACAATTCCAAATATCCATTAACTCTGTAATATAAAGGATCTACACTGCTACAACAGCAGAGCTATTGATAAATTCCTAATATGTCTCCTCTCATGTGGGAAGAGTAAGAGGAATTAGGGAGTGGAAGACCACTATGCTTATTTCAGTAGGTTATTTTCTAACAATAGTTGAAATGCTGATTTTGAGTGTAATTTAGGACACTTTAATTAGGTGCAACTGATGTAAACAGGAAGGAAACATATTGGCTCCTGTAAGGACCAGGCATTCTCCACTCAACATTCTTGTTTGCAAGCAGCTAAAAGAGAAAAAGAAATTATCTTTCCTCCAACTATTGAAGAAAAATAACCTAGGTTTCTTTGAGACTGGATCAATTTGGATTACATGCCTATTGACAAGCAACTGATTTGGCCAGGGGACTGCTATGAGATAATTGTTTTAGACCTGGATTGCTGCCTAACCCTGAGCCAATCACCATATTTTAATGATTGGCCTAAGCCAATCAAGATCCACACCATGAAATTTGAGACTGGGTTACAACTGCTCCACGACAAGACATAAACTTACTTCTACCCACCCATGGATTAGAAACTTAAATGTCTGTATTAGCTGAAACACATTTATGTACAGCACTAGACCATTCCCCTAGCTCTATTAAGCACAGTGGGGAGGAATTTTTATTTTCAAATTAGAAAATACATCCAAAATAGAATGTTTCAAGTATCAAAAGAATACTAACATCCCAGATACTTCTACAATTGTACTAACTCCATGCATCTTTATCCACTGACATCAACTTAATTTTATCTGTACTTTCTGCACCACTAAGAAGTCCCCAGGGACTGAAAGGAAATTTCAAGAGCTCCTGTATAGTTATTGTTGCTAGGAAACATCATCCTTGGTATCCAAGTGTTCAGCTCTGAGACACAGTGTGAAGTCACTAGTTCATAAAGGAAAACCTTTGGTAAACTAGGTTGTTTAGGTGTGAGTAAATTGATGTTCTCGCTCTGTGGCAAAATGTTCTTGTGTAACCTTTGAAATAATAGTGTATTTCAAAGCCAGTATTCTTTCCTTTGGATCTAAGTGCCATTATTGCTCCCATGAGAACTCAAGCTTCTACTTGGAGAGGAGTAAGCCAGCCAGGCACAGTGGCTCAGGCCTCTAATCCCAGCACTTTGGGAGGCCGAGGCGGGGGTGATCATGAGCTGAAGAGTTCGAGACCAGCCTGGCCAACACGGTGAAACCCCATCTCCACTAAGAATACAAAAATTAGCCAGGTGTGGTGTCACGTGCTTGTAATCCCAGCTACTCGGGAGGCTGAGGCAGGAGAATCACTTGAACATGGGAGGTGGAGGTTGCAGTGAGCCAAGATCACCCCACTGTACTCCAGCCTGGGCAAAAGAGCAACACTCTGTCTCAAAGAAAAAAAAGAAAAAAAAGGAGTGAGCATTCCTTTTTTCCCCCAAATCATCTGTAATTATCTCAATGCCTTGAACACTAAGCCTAATGGGTTTTAGTTAAACAAAGTGTGTGTGTGATCTTGGAAATAAAGACCCAGACCACTGACTGGATAAATTGTTGAATATTATTAAAATCTGCATTGATCAGTAGTCCTAGTCCAGCTTTTTTATTTTGTGCGGTATTGACGTGCTCTGCTGCTCTTCAGAAGTTGGGAGATAATGTGAGGTACTGTTTTGACTCACCCTTCTCCCCACCTCGACCGCAAACGGCAAACCATCATTGACTCTCAGATAACTGGTGCTTACATGTTTCTCACCTAGGATCTTATAATTCAAAGACCAGCTTGAGGTTGTAATCCATCACTTCTGTCACCTTAGTTAACTCAGTAAGCCTAAAATTAATACACAGCTTTTTCCATTTCCTTTGTGCCCAGACTTACCTGTAAGGCCTCTGTGAACAGAATTGTCTTCATCAGGGAGTACATCAGGCTCAAGAATATACCAAATAGGTCCCTTTATCAGGTTACCAGTTTGGGACCATAAACTCAAAACTCTAAGCAGCAAACAACATTAACGTATTTATTCAAAAATATGTATTGAAACTTTACTATATAGACAGAATCTGTTCTAGGCATCAGGAATTTTTTAAATGAATAAAAGAAGGCCCTTTTCTTCAAAGAGCTTATAATATAATGAAGAATAGAGAAGACAAAGGGTAGAGATAAACCAAAGCTATAGAAACAGTTGAAATATTCTGCATTGTATGTTCAATACTATGTAATTGACAGGATCCTATCTGGGAAGCAGAAACCACTAAAAGTTTTTCGAAAAGGGTATTTAATAGAGACTTTGTTACAAAGGTTGGAAGGGCTTAAAAAAAAAAAAGCCAAAGGGAGAAGGAGAAAAGAGTACTAAATGAGCAGATGTCAGAGGCTGCCAACACGCTTGCAGTAGAACACAAGTTTGAATCTGATGTGATCCTATGAGAGGCATTGTCCTAGCTGTTTGTGGAATTGCCAAAAGAAAGGTGACTTCTTCAATTGCCCTGGTAGCAGTGGCCAGAAACTGAGGTGCTACCAACCTGCAAGAGCCAGGAGCAGGAAGTTTCTTTTTCCCTTCCACCTTTTTTTTTTTTTTTTTTTTTTTTTAATTTTTTATTTTTTGAGATGGAGTCTTACTCAGTCACCAGGCTGGAGTGCAGTGGCACAATCTCGGCTCACTGCAACCTCCACCTCCCAGGTTCAAGTGATTCTCCTGCCTCAGCCTCTTGAGTAGCTGGGACTATGGGTACGCATCACCATGCCCAGCTAATTTTTGTGTTTTTATGGAGACAGGGTTTCACCATGATGGCCAGGATGATCTCCATCTGTTGACCTCATAGATCCGATCACCTCAGCCTCCCAAAGTGTTGGGATTACAGGCGTGAGCCACTGCGCCCAGCCTCTCCCTTCCATCTTCTAATCTTCAGCTAGCTCTTCCTAGGGGAAGCATCTAACATGAAGCCAGTGAAGCAGGAAGCCCAGCCCCAGCAGTACAGAGTAGAGTATAGAAAATGAGTATGCAGCATAGAAATATCAAGTGAATGACTGGCATGGGTTACAACAGAGGTTTTGATGAAAAGCTCTGGTAATCACAATACTGGAGCAAATACTTCTTCCCTAGAAGAGAAAGAAGGATGTCAATCCAGTGTCTGTTGCACACAGCAGAAGTCCATCTAGCTAGTTTAGCATGTATGCTGACCTCCTTTGAGAAAGCTAACTACATCTCCCAGATTCTCTTGAAACTGAGGTGACTCTAATTTAGTTTTCTGGATTAGGTGGAGTCAAGTCACGTCAGAGGCAGTGTTTGAAGCATCCGTTTTGCTGGTGCAGGTCATACCTCATGGATGGTTCTGGAACCAAGAATTCTGGTTTTAGCTTTCTGTGATCCTGGAGTCAATGTGGTTGCTGTAGCTACCTGATTAGCAGCTTTCTGATTGTGGTGATCAGTCCCTTTGAAGGGCCAATCTGCACTGTGGTTCTGGGAGTCATTGCTAGTGGCTCAGCCTAGAACCTATTACTTCAGTCTTTTGATTGCAAGCAAAAATGATGATAATCAGTCCTTGACCTCAAGAATCTCAGAGCATAGTGGGGGAAAGACAGACAAGCCTGGTAAAATTCAACATGGTTCTATGCTTTTTTCGAGGCATGTGTATAATGGGAGTTTATAAAAGTCAATTAGGAGCAGGAAGGACTGTGACCAGTGGCCATAGGAGTCTACCTACAGCTCTCCCTACACTCAATCCTGATTACCTAATTACCTTACTCTTCTTGGCCCAGTTTTTTCTTTGCATACTGAAATTGTTGAGGATTTTGTAGTGTTTGTATGGATTCAACTTTGCCAAAGTTCAGTTTTCTCACTAAAATTGAGTTGCTTATTGAGTAAATTTCATGAAGTAATCACAATTTCCCATTGACATCATCCAACCTTTATATTATTCCTTTTATACAGTACTCACCCTATATGTTACTCCTTCTGCCAGGCAGGCCTGCTCTACCCATCTGGTCAAATCCTCTGAGAAGTTTAACTCCCTTGGGTCAATAGTTTGCTTAGACTGCTATTAGACCATGAGATCCTGAAAAGTAAGGCCATACCTAACCTACTGCATATCCTTCCTGCCTAGGATAGTGTTTGATGCATAGTAGGCACTACAAGTAGGTGTATTGCAATGCCAAGTATATTTTCCATTGATTTGCTTGCCAGCTTAGAGAATTAGGTATGTTTGATGCCGTCCCTAAGAACTAGGTATTGTTCTGTGCTTCATCAGGGATCCTGATGGATATCTAGAAAGATAAGAGACTGAATCCAGAGAAGTTGTCTGTGGCAAAGAAGAATCAGCAAAGACCTCATGTTAGAGCGCTCAGAAAGGAAGAGTAAGCACACCAGGGTCACTGATGGGTGACTCTGAAGCTAACATGGAAGCTGTGTTCTGTCAGCCCTGTTTTTGCTGCCTACTTGATAATGGGCCACCCAGGATCACAAACTAATAACAGGCATAACGAAGTCAAAAGCTATTGGCAAATCCAGACTTTAACTGGGACAAGAGCAAAGGTTCCTATTTAGGCTTTGATCTATAAATAGTATCTCTCTCCACAGAGTCTCTAGATACTGGTTTACAACTCCCTCCTTAACAAACGTTCAGTGTAATTATTCTATGTTGCTAACTAAAAGCAAAACCATGTGCAGTCTAGTTCAGAACAGGTTATTCATTTGTGAAATGTGAGGCACTTAACGGGAACCTAACTGAATGAAAGACCGCCCCAGCCCCATATAAAGGTGAGCAAAGGATATTTAGATATGCTACTAAAATCCATGCCTAGGTAAGTCAGACAAGAAGAGAGCTTTAAATTTGGACTGTATTATCTTGGCTCCTTAAAGGATTTTTAAAAACTAAATTTTACTTATTTTGGTTCCATCTATCTTTATGAAAAAGTTCACCTTTCACGCCATCTTCCTGAATGGATTTTGCTGAGGCATTTTTCATCACATTAAAAAAACAAAAAAAAAAGTCCATGGGAGAAATTTCTCTCAGGCTTGGCATCAGCATTTCCCCTTCTTCCAAACCAATTGGTTTGTTTTTATCTCATGGGCATCGTGAATTCTTTAACTTATCTGATTTTTGTGTTACTTGATAGAAAAGCAATTTTTTTTGTCTCTGAGGAGAGACAGGTCTAGGTGGTGCTGGCAGCTCATTTCCTCCTCCTCGGAAGTGAGCAGACTCAGCAGATCTGAGTTAACTCAACAGACACAGAAGCTGATCTCAGTAGCTGAGTTCCTAAGGCTACCCCATGCAATCCTATAAAAATGTGACATGTACAGCACTGCAAGGCAGGGTTCCTTTCTACTAGAACATTGGCCACAGGGCACCCAGGCTACCTGATGAGCCTAAGCCATGGGATAATGAGAATTTGGGAAACAATTGGTAATCCACTACCTCTCTGTGTTAGTTTGTTCTCACACTGCTATAAAGAACTACCTGAGAGTATTTAATTTATGAAGAAAAGAGGTTTAATTGACTCACAGTTACACAGGCTGAACAAAGGCTTGGAGGCCTCAGGAAACTTACAATCATGGCAGAAGGTGAAGTGGTAGCAAGTACATCTTACCATGGTGCAACAGGGGAAAGCGAGAGAGAGAAAAAGGGGAAGTGCCACACACACTTAAACCATCAGATCCCATTCGAACTCACTCACATGAGAACAGCAAGGGGAAAATCCACATCCATGATCCAATCACCTCTCACCAGGCCCCTCCTCCTTCCAGGCGATTACAATTCGGGATGAGATTTGGATGGAGACACAGAGCCAAACCATATCACTCCCTACTCATAAAATTTTTTCTTAATAAACCCCATTCTAGAGCTTCTGGAGGTGTGTATTGGAATTCTCATTGCCCACATGTAGAAAATACATAGGATGCTAAGATTTCCTTCTTTGTAATTTAATTTTTTGATTGTTAATTTACTCACATGATTCAAAACTCAAAAAATATTAAAAGTTTAGAGTGAAAATTTTTCTTTCATCCTTATCATCCATCTTCCTAGTCTCCCCCCAAAAATTGTTAGTACCTTGTTATCTGTCCCTCCAGAGTTTTTTCATACACATACAAGTATATGTAAATATGTTTCTGCTTTTCCCAGATTTTTTCCTCGCATATTAGCATGTTGCAACATTATTGTTCTGAACTTTGATTTTTTTAATTAAAAATGAATTTTTGAGAGTTTTTAAATAATATATATATGAGAACTTCCTTGTTCTTCTTTCTGGCTTTATAATAGTGCATTAACGTGCTAAAATTTATAATTTACTTAACCACTCTTCTATTGTATTAGTCTGTTTCACGCTGCTGATAAAGACATATCCAAGACTGAGCAATTTACAAAAGAAAGAGGTTTAATTGGACTTACAGTTCCACGTGGCCAGGAAAGCCTCACAACCATGGCAGAAGGCAAGGAGGAGCAAATCACATCTTACATGGATGGCAGCAGATGAAGAGAGAGAGAATGAGAGCCAAGGCAAATGGGTTTCCCCTTATCAAACCATCACATCTCATGAGACTTACTCACTGTCAGGAGAACAGTATGGGGGAAACCATCCCTGTTATTTGGTTATCTCCCACCAGGTCCCTCCCAACACGAAGGAATTATGGGAGTACAATTCAAGATGAGATTTGGGTGGGAACACAGAGCCAAACCATATCAGGGGACATTTATGTTGTTTCAAATATTTTGCTATTACAACAGTATTTTAATGAATAATCCTGTATGCACATTCTTCACAATTGTGCAATTCAGTCTATAAAACAAATTTCTAGAAGGAAATTTCTAGAAATTTCTTTAATGATTAATTTCTAGAAATTTTGATAGTTATATTCTCTAGACAGATCTACAATTTATTTAAGATTTACAATAGTTCATGGCATGAAAGAGTGATCCAAACTACTTTTTCCAGTAATTCCTCAGCAATGATTTCTTAAAATAAGAGTTGCTTGTTGAAAGGGTATATACATTAATACTTTTGATAGCTGAAGCAAACTGCATTCCATTTGGGTTATAACAAATTACATCCACATCAGCAACATGAGAGTAGCTGCATCGCCACATGCAGAGCAAAATATGTTATCACTTTGTGGATTTTTTCCAAGTTATAAGTCAAAAAGGAGTATCTTGATACAGTTTTAATTTTAATTTGCATTTCTCTGATTATAATTGAGTTTGAGCATTTTTATTTTTCAGTGAACTCTCCATTCATATCCTTTTACTATACTCTCATTAAGTTTTTTGTCATTTTCTTTTTTGTTGTTTGTAGAAGTTTTTTTTTATATATTAAGAACATTAATCCTTGGCATAAATATGAACTGCAATTATTTTTTGTCTCTTATTTGCTTTTGATTCTGTTTATAGATTTTTGTTGCCACACTTTTTTAAGGTAGCTGAATGTTTTAAATTTTTATGACTTATGAATTCTTTGTTAGACTTAGAAAGGCCTCATCCATGTCAGTAGTATAAAATAATTCTCCCATGTTTTCTTGCAGTATAAGCGTAGTTATATTTTCTAGATAGATCTACAATTTATTTGAGATTTACAATAGTTTATGACATGAAATAGGGGTCCAAACTGCTGTTTCAAGTAATTCCTCAGCCAGCATGATTTATTAAACTATCTTTTTCCCAATAATTTGAGGTACCACTTTTATCACATTCTAAATTTTCCTATGTATTTGGCACTAGTTCTGAATTTTTTATTGTAACCCACAAATCTTTCTTTCAAGTCCAGCACTGGGATCACACTGTTGTAATTATTGAGGTTGTATAATGTTTTACTACCTGGTAGAGCTAGTTGCCCCTTATTTCTACTTTTTTATTTTTCTTTTTTGAGACAGAGTCTCACTCTATTGCCCAGGCTGCAGTGCAGTGGTGCAATCTTGACTCACTGCAACCTCCGCCTCCCAGGTTCAAGTGATTCTCCTCCCCCAGCCTCCTGAGTAACTGGAATTACAGGTATCTGCCACCACACCCAGCTAACTTTTTTTGTATTTTTAGTAGAGACAGGGTTTCACCATGTTGGCCAGGCTGGTTTCAAACTCCTAATCTCAAGTGATCTACCCACCTCGGCCTCCCAAAGTGCTAGGATTACAGGTGTGAGCCAACACACCCAGCCTATTTCTACTATTTTTTCAGAGTTTTCTTGGGTTTATTTTAACTTTCAATTCATCTAGTCTAGTTCCCAAAACAAAAATCCTATCGGCATTATGAGGCAATCATATTAAATTGTGAAACTTATGATGCTGAGTTTTCCTTTCAAAAATTTGCTATGCCTTTTATTTGTTCAAGGCTTCTTTCGTGCCCTTCAAATTTATTTTAAATGTTGCTTCATATGTGTTTTGCATATTTCTGACCAAATTTATTACTGGATAATTTTGTCTGTATTTTTAAGTGGTCCTTTTCATCTATTATGTTATGTTATTGTTTTATATATTAAAGTTATCAATTTCTGTATAGTAATTTTATACCCCATTACCCTACCAAATTCTTATTGTTTGTAATAGCTCTTCAGTTAATTCTTTGGGGTTCACTGAATATTCAATTGCATAATTTGCAAATCCTGATAGTTTAACCAGCAGCTTTCCAACTCTGTACCTCAACTTTCTTTCTGTTGTCTAATGTATTGGTTAGTATTTCCAGAACAATGTTAAATATTAACAATGGTAGTAAACACTCTCATCTTCTCCGTAACTGTCATGGGATTGTTTTCTGTTCCCACACTAAAAATGATGCTGGTTTGGGACCAGGAAAGATATATCTTTCCATGTTAAGGAAATATCTTCTCTCTCTCTCTCTCTCGCTCACACACACACACACACACACACACACACACACACACACACAGAGAGAGAGAGACAGAGAGAGAGAGAGAGAGAGAGAGAGAGAGAGAGAGAGAGAGAGAGAGAGACGGAGTCTCGCACTGTCACGCAGGCTGGAGTGCAGTGCAGTGGCATGATCTCCGCTCACTGCAACCTCCGCCTCCGGGATATAAGTGATTCTCCTGCCTCAGCCTCCCGAGTAGCTGGGATTACAAGCGCCCTCCACCATGCCCTGGTAAATTTTTGTTTGTTTGTTTGTTTGTTTTTGAGACAGGAGTCTCGCACTGTGACCCCAGCTGGAGTGCCGTGGTGCTATCTCGGCTCACTGCAAGCTCCACCTCCTGGGTTTACGCCATTCTCCTGTCTCAGCCTCCCCAGTAGCTGGGACTATAGACGTCCACCACCACGCCTGGCTAATTTTTTGTATTTTTAGTAGAGACAGGGTTTCACCATGTTAGGTAGGATTGTCTCCATCTCCTGACCTCGTGATCCGCCCACGTTAGCCTCCCAAAGTGCTGAGATTACAGGCGAGAGCCACAGAGCCTGGCCCTTTCTCATATTTATTGAATAATGTTGTTTGCTTTGTTAAAAGAGAGAACTGGTGTTGAAAGTTATCAAATGCCATTTTAGTATCTGTATAAATAATCATATGTTTTTTTCTCCTTAGATTTGTTATTATAATGAAGCATATTATTAGATTTTCTAATATTAAACTTAGAATAAACAATATTGATTATGCTTTATTATTTAAAGTACTGCTGGATTTTGTTTGCTAATATGTTCTGCTTACTTTATGAAAATAATTTAGAAATTTTCATTCTTAGCCTATGCTTTGGAGCTGTTTAAGTAGCAATAGAATTATCAGTTCTTAAATATCTGTTTGTTTGTAGGGATGAAATCAAGCTGTTTTGATTTTCTGTGCCTCCTGATTTGGGCTTTAAAAAAATGCTTTCTTCTGAGAAAATTACCCATGTCATCCACATTTTCAAATTAATTTGCATGGAATTGATTAGTCATGATTCTTTACAGTTCCTCTGTTTCTAAGGTGGATTTCCTTATCTGTCCTGATTCATCTGTTTGATTAGAGTCTTCCATAGAAGTTTCCTCATGCAGGTACCTAGATGATATGTCCTCTGAATCTGTATATATCTTCTCTGGAAAGAAGTGGTATTTTGGCAGGGAGTAGTACTTTTGGGTCTCAGAGTTGCTGTCCTTTATGTCTATATTCTAGATGTTCTGTGGATGTCATTCTATAATCTTTTCTTTCCAGCATTGTGTATAAGAAGTTCAATACTTTTTCCTTTGAAAACACCTTGTACTTTCTGTCTGGAAGATTGTAAGACTATTATTACACCCTTGGAGTTTAGGAATGACATTGGGATGACCTGATATAGTGATCTTGCCAATCTGCAAAATAATTTATTTAGTAAGCTCTGGGGAATTTCTGCTTTCTTTTTGTTTGTTATGGCTCCTTGTCTATATAACACCCTTCTTTCAGGAATGCCCACTATTCATATATTAGATCTCCTAGATGAGTCGTTCAAAATTTTTATAGTTTCTTCATGCTTTCCAAATATCTATAAAATTGTCTTCCAAGCCACAAATTCTGGCCTCATTGGTGGCCATCTTCTCTTCAATTTATCTAAGACATTTTGTATATTAAAAAAAAAAAATTGAGTTTTAGAATAAAAAGTTGCCTGTGCTGTAATCAGATATCTGTAAGTGTTCCTATATTTTTACTAAGAGTGAGGAATGGAGAGTTCAAGCTATTATTTGCTTCCTCCTCAGTTCTTTTCACTAGGTGATACCTAATCTAGTTTTCCACTTGTTTTCCTTCTCTAGGGCTACTGGGTTTCTTATATGCATTGTTGTTTTTTCTTGCATATTCTTTGGGATTTGGACCCAGCTGCCAGGTCACCTTAAAAGGAGCAAAGTTCTAGATGGAAAGCATGATGAGCTCCAGTCAAGTTGTCATCCCCTGCTGATGTACCAGGAGGTAGTCTCCTCTCTCTCTCTCTCTCTCTCTCTTTCTCTCTCATTCAGTGATCCAACCTGCCTTTTCTTCTCTCTGTTTTTTTCAGTAACTTTAGAGGTTTTTACTTACGTGGATGAATTATATAGTGGTGAAGTCTGGGTTATTGATGTATCCATTACCCAAATAGTGTACCTTGTACCTAATAGGTGATTTTTTAATCCCTTACCCTCCTCCCAGCCTCCCCACTTCTGAGTCTTTCAACATTCCTTACACCACTGTGTATGCCTTTGCCTACCCGTAGCTTAGCTCTCACTTATAAATGAGAACATGCAATATTTGGTTTTCTGTTCCTGAGTGGCTTCATCTAGGATAATGGCCTCCCCAGCTCCATCCAAGTTGCTGCAAAATACATTCTTTTTTATTTTTTTTATTTTTATTTTTTTTTTGAGACTGAGTCTCCCTGTGTTGCCCAGGCTGGAGTGCAGTGGTGTGATCTCCACTCACTGCAAGCTCCACCTTCCGGGTTCACATCATTATGGCTGAGTAGTATCCCATGGTGTATATATATGCCACAATTTCCTTATGCATTCATCAGTTGGTGGGCACTTAGGTTGGTTCCATATCTTTGCAATTGTAAATTGTGTTTTGATAAACATATGAATGCAGTCTTTTATATATAATGACTTCTTTTCCTTTGAGTAGATACCCAGCAGTGGGATTGCTAAATCGAATTGCATTTTTAAAAAGTCAAAAAACAACAGATGTTGTGAAAGGGAAACGTTTATGCTCTGTTGGTAGCAATGTAAATTAGCACAATATCTATGGAAAACAGTATGGCAATTTCTCAACCCACCTTTTTAACTTTCCCACATCCCCTTAAAGGGCTGAGATGACAAGTTTCTCCAGACAATCACACAGGTGGTAATACCCTTCCTTCTTTAGTAGGCTCAACAGCCCCTTCACCCAGCTATCTTCTTGGATCCCACTGTTCTAATCCCCACCCGAGGACTCCATGCCACCAGTCCCTAGGTTCTCTCTAGTGGCTGAGGGGGGGAAGAAAATCCCATGATGCCATTGTCCACTGGATCCAGACAGGACTGAGAACTCACATTCCCCAGATACTACTTCCTGCTGGGCTTAGGAGAGGTAACTCATGGTTGAATTGGAATTGGAAAGGAAGAAGTCTGGGTTGAATTTAAGCTGTCATATTGTCACTAACCATTTCAACTAAGACAGGAGTTTTGTATTCTAAACTCCATGAATGGGATCCATGATGTCCTGAAATTGCCATCGAATCCTATCTATCTATCTATCTATCTATCTATCTATCTATCTATCTATCTATATTTTTCTGTGGATTTTATTGGCAGGTTTTAATCAAATTCTCAAGGAGATCTTTAGAATCAGTCTTACAGAATCATATCCAAACTTGATAAAATCCCCAATATGCCAATTAGTCCGCTGTAGATAATATTCTAAGTCCAATAGTAAAGAGGGTCTCAGTCTTTCAAACACTGGTGATTATATCTGGAAGTCAGTTTAAAGCAGTAAAATTAAGATAGCTTTGTTTTCCTTTTTAAAAGCGGGAAGGGGAGTGGGGAAGAATAGCTTAAAATTTCTTACATTCTGTCAAGGACAAGTTGATGGTGACCCTTTAGAACCTGGCATTCAACTTCTAAATATCAAATATATTATTTTCTATCTCTTGAAAAGGTATTACTGGCTTTAATCAAAAGTAGGTCAGCATGATGTCCACTACAAAGAGCTGATGTGGTTACCTTTGAAACACTAGCCCCAGCAATTCTAATGGAAAAAAGATTTTATGCTTTTTTATTTGAGGTGAACCTAAATAGAAAATAAATTTAGAAAGATCTTTGTCTCTAGCTGGTAGAGAAAAATGTGGTCGTAAAATATGCCTTAAATTATTTTTAGATTTTTAAAATATATCCGTACATTCTTTTATGTAAGTTACTCTTTTTTTTATATACTTTAAGTTCTAGGGTACACGTGCACAACGTGCAGGTTTGTGACCTGTGTATACACGTGCCATGTTGGTCTGCTGCACCCATCAACTCAGCAAGTTACTCTTATACATAAGGATAACTCAGCTAGAACACTGCCAGGTGGGAGCAGAGTGGGAAGAGGAAGAGATTAGGCCATCAGCGTAGGGCCTTCATGCTGAAGGCCTGAGGACAGACCCTTCTACTACAATCTACAGTTCCCTACACGTTCCCCTTAAATTAACTAAAGTGCACTCTCATAAGTATAAAGATATAAAAGCATTATCAAGAATTTATGTAGTCCTAAGACTTTTACCCATATATTAGCTATAATAATATTAGCTATAACCAAAGGATATGAATAAAAGCTTGCCAAATTTTCTAAAAGAAATATGCAGTTTTTAATGTCTTAATCATGTAATGGCTATATATAAACTTAGTCTTTCATTATACTTCATCTCTTCACACTATCTGTTATCCTTTTAACAAATATGTGCTCAATTATTATTACTTGTTGTGCAATTGTTGTTGTTAAGTAGCACATAGCCAAAGCCATGTCCAGGTACCTAGAATTCAGCCATCCCCCAATTTAACCAAGGAATGCACATTAGTAGATACAATAAGAATAAATTTGCATCGGTGACTTCAGCTATCACGAAATGATCCAGAGCTTAAGTCCACTAAAGCCAGATGCACCCATTCTTTAGATGCAGCTACTACCAAATCATCAGAAATAGCACTCCACATGAGACCTGCATACCACCCTAATTTAAAGCAATGCCACCTTACCACCTTTTTGCTGGGAATTTTTCCTCTAGCTCCCAGGTGGTATTCAAAATGATTTCCTAAGCTTTATTTAACTGTGCTGTTTATTGGTTTCAGATGGCTATACCACTGATGACATAGAGTTTTACTGGAATGGAGGAGAGGGGGCAGTAACTGGTGTTAATAAAATCGAACTTCCTCAATTTTCAATTGTTGACTACAAGATGGTGTCTAAGAAGGTGGAGTTCACAACAGGTGAGGTTGTTTCCCCAAAAGGTACTAGAAGTGCTGTGAAAGGAAGAAGATGGTTCCAACCAAATGATGGTCTGATTACTTGTCTTTCGTTTCTCAACTCAGGAGCATATCCACGACTGTCACTAAGTTTTCGTCTAAAGAGAAACATTGGTTACTTCATTTTGCAAACCTACATGCCTTCTACACTGATTACAATTCTGTCCTGGGTGTCTTTTTGGATCAACTATGATGCATCTGCAGCCAGAGTCGCACTAGGTAATACATTCTCAGCACTGCAGAGAGCTAACAGGTTTTATTTTCAAACAAATAACCAGTATCAGGAATTAGAGGGAAGGGCTCTCTTATAGCAAGCCAAAGAATTAGATCATCATAAGAGTCCCTGAATATAAAACATCTAAATGTAAGCATGTCTACAATAAATATTCTACAATGTACAGTCTTTTTAGCATTTTACCAAAACAAACAAACAAAAATCTTGGACTATATCTAGCACTACTTAAGTGTCTCATGGAATATATTTTTAAATTCTCATTACGCTAATTTTTACTAACTTTGGGATGACTCCTTTTTAATCCCTGCTTTTAACAGTAAAGAACATACACAATACACTATTTTCAAATGAATTTGGAGAAAGCTAAACCTTGTGACTAACAGCAAGCTGTCAATTGCTGAGAAATACTATCCTTTGAATACTAACTAAAATTAAATCGTATTAAGCTGAGTCTCCTTTAAATGGAGCTTATTACACTTGAATAACGCACAGACAATTCATCAACTATATTAATAATCTGTGGTCAAGACAGAATAAAAATGATTTCCTTCTTGGGGGAACAAAATTTAGAACTAAACCTGCCATGGTTAATTAATTGCTGAAAGCTGACGGGCTGTGTTTGAGACTTTAAAGCATTCCTTGGAAGGTTAGGATGTGTAAGGTCTGTCTGGTGAATCTGGGGATGTGCAAGTCTGTGTCACTATTTGATCCTACAGCCATTTCAGTTATTTCTTTCTGGGGCGAATTCTCTCTCACACACACACACTCACACACATAACATTTCTGGCTAAGCTAACATATTTCATCTCTTCATTTCGGAGACTATTAAGCTGGACTAGATGATCAGCATACCTGTTCACAGCTATGCTAATTGCCATCACTACAGCTTACTTGTAATGACTGAATACATGAAACTCACAAAGTCAAGTGTTTGCAGCACTTTATCAATCTTTGAACAACCTAAGATTAAAGAAAGCAAACAAATAATAGTATCACACATATGTATCTGCATATATTATTTGAACATGAGTATTGTTATGTCTACATACTACACTTAAGAAAAAAAACAGTGGATGATGTCCACAGCAGAGAATAATAACTAGTAAGTTCATGAATTGTGGTTTTCTTTACTCTTCTATCCTCAAAGCTAATACTATTTTAATTAGAGATATTAGAGATGTTAGTATATAAAGGTGCTTGTTTAAGCTATTCTTTGGACTGTAAAACTTGAGATATTTTAAAACATATAATTTAAAATGGCATTCATTTACTAACACTTTCTGCTTAAAAATGTAAAACAAGGAGTAGAAGTAGAAATGCAACTGGTGAATTTGTAAGTGACTCATTCATTTCTGTGAAGCACATTAGCTAGAGTTATATCAGGTGAAATTTAAAGATTTTTTTTAAAGAAATAAGAAAGACCACTCATTATAGCATTTTATATCAGTCCAGCACATTAGAATTTATTACTGATCTGAACCACTTTAATTTTTTGTATAGCAGTCCTGACCTCCTGCTTTATCTGTTCTTCTAAAAGTTGAATAGTCAAATCCAGGATTATACATCTAGAATAATCTGATTGGCAAATGAATGCGAAACTATTTTTTCCTTCATTTCATTTTGCTACCTCCCATTCCCTTTGGAAGTTTTCCTTTGTCTTTACTATCTATTCCATACTTTCTGACTTTATTTTTAAGAGCCTCTATCAAATTTTAGAGTTTACCTTTTCATCTCATTGCTTATTTTAAATGCTATTGTGTAACATTTCTCTGCTCTTTTGATCCTCGCTGGGTGGCCTAAAATAAAATAACTAATCTCAGATTTTCTGTTTACCCAGTTATAAAATGAGAATAATATACACTCCTTATCATTTTCAGGCTGTTATGACAGCCATATAGGATAATTTATAACTGTAATTATTTAAAACTGTACAACACTATACAAAGGTATAATATTAGTATTGGAGAACAAATATCTACACTAGATTCTGACTTCTTTTTCACTTCTTGCTTTTCGCAGTTATCACTTCATCATCACCATCATCAACACGAAATATATTATACAGCTAGCAAACATTATACTATTAAGAATGCTATATTTAACAAAGTAAATAAAACAAAATCTGTCCTTTATGAGCTTATAGTCTTAAACTTCTTTAACAAATCCAAGTTCAAACTTTTAAGAAGTTGTTTTCTGACATCAGGGAACTAATTCATGCTAGGTTCTGGAACCAAGAAAATAGATAATATTTGAAATATCAAAGTAACAAGATAATAGTAAATGTAAAATATACATAAATCAAGCACTTGATACAAATTATGACATTTCTCATGTTTCCTCTTTTGGTGATGTTTTGCTATGAATTACACATAATTATTTTAAAATGCAATACTGACCTTGTAATTTGGGTGTCCTGTTGATTCATGGAATGAAGTAGATCTCAAACTAGTCAGCAGCTTTCAATTTGGTAGAGGATGCTATAGGGATTAGTATCACAAAGACAAATTTAGGAGCACAATGAATGAGATGCTGAGAAAAGGAAGAAGAAAAATGTGGTCACGTAATAAAGTGAGTGACATTCAATAGTAGGATTTCAATGGGATTTTGATCTACTTTTCCATCTGCTTTTGTTTTTATTTTGTGCAATTAAATAAAATGTTTTCAACCCTTCATTAACTACACATTCTATTTTATGATTCATTAATGGACTATGTAGTGAGGCTAAAGCCTTGTCTTTCAAAATATCTGCCCTTTTTGCTCAGTGGTTTATCATGCTACTGTGATCATTCAGGGGCATGAATAAGGAAATGGCAAATGGCATCTGTCCTCTCAATCTTGAAAAAGGAACTTAATAGTGGTGCCTTTAGCTAAGCGTTGTCTTTCTCTTTCACAGGAATCACGACAGTGCTTACAATGACAACCATCAGCACCCACCTCAGGGAGACCCTGCCAAAGATCCCTTATGTCAAAGCAATTGATATTTATCTGATGGGCTGCTTTGTGTTTGTGTTCCTGGCTCTGCTGGAGTATGCCTTTGTAAATTACATCTTCTTTGGGAAAGGCCCTCAGAAAAAGGGAGCTAGCAAACAAGACCAGAGTGCCAATGAGAAGAACAAATTGGAGATGAATAAAGTCCAGGTAAGATATTAAATATTCCTAACAATATTCTTGTTAAATTTATCAGCATCATGATGCCCAGGGCTCTCATAACTTCAAAACAATTAATAAAATATTAGTTTATCTTTAATAAGACTCAACCAAGCCTTCATTTTACATATTCAGGGATTAAGGAATGAAGAAGTTAGATTGAGGGTTATATTGATTAGTAATATAGCCTGGAACTCAACCCCAAGTCCATTATTGTTTATTCTAAACCATTTGTAAAAGCATATGTAAAGTAATCATGCTAGATTTGCATGGTAAACACATGAGAGAACTGAAGTGAATACACTTTGCACTCCTAAATGCAGATGAGGCACAGTGGCCATAACCACAGACTGAAAACAAACTGCCTGGTTTTCATTCCCAGTTTAGTCACCTACTGACTTTACAACTTCAGCCAAATCAACCTATTTAAGTCTTTATCTAACCTTTTCTCTCAGTGTCCTCATCCATAAAATGGAGATTATTATAGTATGTCTATCTCACAGAGATGTTGTAAGAACTGAGTTTTTCTCATTGGTACATCTTATAACCTGTGATCTCATTGGATGGAATTAAATTTAAATGGATGATCTGTTTATTCTTTTTCTTTTTTTTTTTTTCTTTTTTTTTTTTGAGATGGAGTCTTGCTCTGTCGCCCAGCCTGGAGTGCAATGGCATGATCTCGGCTCACTGCAAGCTCCGCCTCCCGGGTTCACACCATTCTCCTGCCTCAGCCTCCTGAGAGCTGGGACTACAGGCGCCCGCCACCACTGGCTAACTTTTTGTATTTTTTAGTAGAGATGGGGTTTCACCGTGTTAGCCAGGATGGTTTCGATCTGACCTCGTGATCGTCCTGCCTCAGCCTCTCAAAGAGCTGGAATTACAGGTGTGAGCCACTGTGCCTGGCCCTGTTTATTCTTTAAAAACATCTCTGTAGCCTCTACCTCTGAGCCATTTTTCACTGAAACCAATTTACCATTAAGGACATTGACATGTGTATCTACCTCAAATTGTTTTCAAGATAGCACACAGGGTGGCAACTGTTCATTTAGGCACTGATCTAGGTATTTGGGATACTGATGTGAATGAGACAAAATTTCTCACCCTCATGGACCTTAGGTTCTAACATGAGAAGATAGGCAATAAACACAAACAAATATTAAGAGGATACTTTTAGTTACTAGTAAGTGCTAAAAAGAAAGTAAAACAGTGACTCATATCTGTAATCCCAGCACTTTGGGAGGCTGAGGCAGGTAGATCACTGGAGCCTAGGAGTTTGAGACCAGCCTGGGCAACATGGCAAAACCTCGTCTCTACAAAAAATATAAAAATTAGCTGGGTATTTTGGTGTTTGCCTGTAGTCCCAGCTACTTGGGAGGCTGAGACGGGAGGATTGCTTAAACCCGGAAGGCAAATGTTACAGTGAATAGAGATTGCGCCACTGCACCCCAGTCTGGGTGACAGAGTGAGACTCTGTCTTAAAATAATAATAATATAAAAAAGGAAAACAGAGTACTGAACAAGAGAGTATTTGGGTCAGATTTAAGGGAGCAGGATACTTTGGTAAGACCTCTCTGTGGAATGACCATTTGATCTGAGACCTATGTGACGAGAAACAGCTAACCATGCCATATCCGTTCTAGGTAAACGAAATAGCAAGTGCATAGGCTCTGAGGCAGGAATTCCTGTGTGTTTAAATACTGAGAGAAGACCAGCAGAACAAGAGCAGAGTTAGTGAGGGAGAAAGCAGAATAGTGTGAAATGTGGTTGGATAATTAAGCTTAGGTCAAATTATAAATTTTCAGGGTGTATCTTCATGCTCTTTAGTATGACAAAAGTTTGGACAAACACTGTTTGAAAAATTAGCAAAGAAAACTTAGAGATTCAGCCAAGTGGTTAAAATTCAAAGGAACACATCAAATAAACTTCTATCTTTGTGTGAGGCACTATGTTCAGTGCTATGGGAAGAGAAGTAGACAAGATATTTGCCCTCAAGAATCTTCTGATCTTGTTGTGATAAGAATATTATACTCATATGAGGTGATTATAAAATGAGACAGGACACAGTTAGTTTGAGGTGTATACCTGAAAAGAAGCAGCTTCCCAATGTCTGCTTGTAACCATACCAGTTTTAAAAGTATTTTGGGAGGCCACCTCTTTTCTATTCCCATCCTCATCTCAGTTGCCTTCCAAACATACTAGTTCATCCTCTGCACAGCTTGGAATGTGTGTTAATTGATAAGTCACGGGGGAAAACCCTACCCAAAGGAGGTGGAATAGTTTCAGTGTTGGGAAAATTCAGAAGGCATGAACTGGATGGATACTCAAAGATAAGTAGAATTTAGGCAAGTATAATGAAGAAAGCAGGGCCCTTCAGTTGCTAAAAAGCAATGTTCTCTAGGGAGAGTAATTAAATTGAAACAGGAGAGTTCCCTGATCTGCTCATCTGTTGGGCTGCCACAAACTCAAACCCTATGGGAGGGGGAGCATGAAGATGGACAGGTGTGGGAGCCAGGGCCAGTGCTTTTGGGTTCTGGCCCCATGGTAGCATCTAGAGGTGGGTGCCTGCGATTCCCCAAGCCCCAGTAGATGTGTTACAGTGCTCCTTTAGCTCTGCCATCTGCAGATAGCTTAAGTGTTAACCAGCTCAGTGCCTCTTTGGTCCCAGGTTCTTGTCTGGAGTCCAGGAAGGATCAGGTCACACGGACAAGTTGAAGGATGGTAAATGTGGAGGATCTTATTGCTGGATGGAGGTGGCTCTTAGTGAGATGAATGGGGAGCTGGAAAGGGGCTGGAGTGTTTCCACAGAAAAATAGACATAATTATGACAAAATTCAAAAACAAATCATATTGAAACAGGGCAGAATACTTTTTATCAGACTCATCCTCCTGTTGATACAAATAATAAACTGTGAGCACATGTTTAGAAATCTGCTTTAAGACATGGGAGAGTAACAAAACAAGCAAAAGATAAAAGAGAATCAACCTTCAAAAGAAAGGAACCACACTGTGTGAAATCCATGTTTATACAGCTTTTCCCCTGAAGCCATGTCCCAGGCTGACGAATGTGGGACAGCAAAACTTCTGCAGAAACTGACATTTTATTGGCCTGAGGAGTCAGATCATGGACTTTGATTCTTCCCGAGTTCCTGGAAATTTCAGAAGTGAGCCATAGCAGAAACTTGACACCTAGTGTAAACATCCCCAGCTTGATCCCTGAACTACAAATGTACAGGTTAAATACCAAGGAGTGCAGAAAGAAAAAATAGCTAGAAGCTGGGGGAAAGAAAAATGAATCGAGATTTTAGTTACTGTCTACCATATAAAAGTTAGAGCTTGGAGTTTGAGTCCAGCCTGTTGGGGAGTGTGGGGGTGGTAAGCACATTAGGTTTTCCATAAAAATCTCAACAGGCTCACACCTTAAGAATAAAGGATAAGTCACAAGAATAAGGGATTCCCCTTGGGTTAAGGGAAAACCTAAAGTAGGCTCACCCTAATGACACATAAAACCAATTCTCCACATATTCTGGGTGATATGTTAGTCATATAACTGCCTGCCAAACTGAACTCAACATTCTTTGGGGGAGATAGCATAATCTAGAGTCTCTATGGTGCTCTATATCATTCAAAATATCTAATATATAGTAAAAAATTACTAGACATGAGAAGAAACAGGAAAATGTGATCATCATTAAGAGAAAAACATTTGTCAATAGAAACAGAGCAGTAAAAGTCTCAAATGTCAGCCTAAAAGATAATTAGTGTAGATAACTATAATTAATGTATTTAAAAGTTCATAAGAAATAGCCCAAAACTGGAAACAGCCAAAATATCCTACAACAGATGAATGGTTAAACAAACTGTGGTATATTCATACTATGGAGTACTAGTCCAATAAAAAAGAAATGAGCTATTGATACACACAAAAACTTGGATGTCTCTCAAGGGCATTAGATTGAGTGAAAAAGGGCCAGTATTAAAAGGTTATAATACTGTATTATTCCATTTATATAACACTCCTGAAATAACAAAATTATAGAGATGAAGAACAGATTCGTGGGTGCCAGGAGTTAGTGATAGTGGGGAAGGATGTGGATGGCTGTGACTGATTATAAAGAAGTAGTGTGAGGGAGATCATTGCAGTGATGGAATAGTTCTGTAACTTAATTGGAATGCTTGTTACATGAATCTATATATCCAATAAAGTTACACAGAACTGTACACACTTTATGTGAATGTCACTTTTCTGGTTTTCATATTATATCATAGTTATGTAAGATGTAATCGGTTGGAGAATCTGGGTGGGGGGGTACATGGGGCCCCTCTGTGCTATCTTCACAACTTTCTGGGAATCTATAATAATTTCCAAATAAAAAGTTTAAAATAAAGTCCATAGGAAAAATTGATATGGTATATGAAGAAATGGGGAGTTTCAGAAGATAACTGAAAGTATAAAAGTGGGACAATGGAAATCACAGAATTGAAATTTTTATTAGATGAATTAACATCACATTGTATACAACAGAAAAAAGGATTAGCAAAATTGAAGGTCATATTGGGCTTTTCTCAATTTCTCAGTTGTAGCAGTTCTTACCATAAATGCTACTACTTTGGGGTTGCCTTAATAGATACCCTTACTCTTGATTTATTATTTGGTATCTCTGTTAATTGTTCTCATGGGATCCTGTGCTTTTCCACAATAGGACTTCCATGAGTGAGTATATGTTTATTTGTATAATTATCTTTTAAAATCTGTTTCTCTTATTAAGCTACAGCTTCCCAATTATACACCTCAGAGCCCTTGTCTATTACATTTATTGTTCTTTCCTTAGTAGCTAAAAGGTAGATACCAAATAAGTACTTGTTAAATGAATGAATGAATTAATTAATAAATACTGGAGAGTTGTTCTCCATTTAAGATGTTTTTAGAAACCACACAAAGCATTCAGTGTTACATTATGTTTTATAAAATTCTTACGTATTCATAATAAGTAAGAAAAAGAGACGATACTCCACTTCAGCTTCTGCTCCAGACTGTCTTACTGTTCCTATCATTTTTATTTTCAAAAAACAAAATTAAGTATGCTTTATATCAACCTCTGGTATTCTTTTTGAATCACAGTGCCATATAGCATCACATGTAATCTTCAAAGGAGCATTATGGCTAAGATTTTGAAATGGCAATGTTCATCTGGGACTGCCCAGGGTTCATTGTCTCATGCCAAGGAAATCAAGGACGCAGTCACACAAGGAGTGAGGTTAAGAGCAGAGGTTTAGTAGGCGAAAGAAAGAGAAACACTCTCTCCTGCAGAGAGAGGGGTCCCAAGCGGGTCTTCTGGTCTGTGGTGAAATGCAATAGGTTTTATAGTTGAATAAGAGGAGGCAGTGTCTGATTTACATAGGGCATGAAAGATTAGTCAGACCAGGTCTGCCATTTGCATAAGGCTCAAAAAACTGGTTAAGGCTAGATGGGCCATTTGCATAGTGTGCGAAAGAGCTGGCCACCCCGCTCTAATTTTTTATTATGCAAATGGGTTCTCTACTTGGATGGAGCCATGTTGCCTGCTTTTCTGTACTGTACATGGGATGACAAAGGAAAGAGAAGATGGAGCCTTCATGTTGAACATACCTGGCTTCCAGGTAGCCCTTTTCCACTGGCACAGCTGCCAGCATTCACCGTGAAAGCTTCCAACTTCCTTACCTATGTCTACAGCTTGATTTTTCAGGCTGCTGTTTGTTAGAAAAGAAATGATTTTGGGGGCTGCTTTTTGCTAAAACAGAAATTCTGCCAAGGACTCTGTTGCCCTTACTATCTGTCTAAATAATTTCTTTCTATCTCCTGTATCAATTTTATAAACTTCTTCATATTTAGGTGGGATAATAATACAGCATTACCATCTCATGCAAGTTATAATCATCCCTGCACCTGCTTAGGTTTTGTAGTTCCTAACTTTCTTATCCTCTTCGAAAACCAAAAACCCAGATGGATAATATGTCAGTAACAAAGCAAGTATTTGCTTCATCTATTCAATGTGTCATTTCAGCAGTACATTCATAATGCAAACTGCGTGGTATTTTAAATTGCTACCCGCCAGTTAAACTCAAAAATATAAAAAGACTATTAATTTTTTTAAATATAATGGTTGGATGATCCTCTACTTTCAGATGCTTGTAAACAGTTAAATTTAAATGACATCTGTGCCCTGGTCCCAGACAATTTTCATTTGAGGGATTTCCTCAGTATTTGCCTTGGTTCACTGGAGCATAGAGTGGCCTTGTTCAGTTATTACACATTACTTTTGATAGCTCTGGCTGGGCAGCTAGGTCAAGGGGTATTTGTACTGAAGCTTCAGGAGTGCTTGCTTTGTCTTGATTTATATTTCCTCCAGCTGCTCTGAAGCATCTTTTTATATCAGTGCAGATGCTAGATCCAGACATTAGGAGAGTTTCAACTTCTAAGGTGATAAAGACTGTAGATTCATAAGCCCCTCAGGCATCATTTGAAACTAGAGATGGCACTTAGAGTTTTGAAAGACAGATTTCACAGTATGACTAGGCTTTAAGTAAGCTACCTCTGGGCCACTTTTATACTCATCTGGAACTTTTTCAGTTGTATATACTGGCCACAATGCCTGTCCATTTGCAAATAATGAAATGGCTGAATTTGTAGCTTGGGTGGTCTGTGAGCAGATACCGATTCAGTCATTCTGTGTCACGGAGGACACCAGAGGATATCTGCCAAAGATTCATACTGTGAACCCTGAGTATCTGAGATATGTCTTAGTTAATCTAGAAAGTTTATTTTGCCAAGGTTGAGGACGTGTGCCTTTGACACAGCCTCATTAAGTCCCATCGACATATGCCCAAGGTGTTCAGAGCACAGCTTTATACATTTTAGGGAGACATGAGGCATCAATCAACATATGTAAGATGAACATTTGTTTGATCTGGAAAGGAGGGACAATTCGAGGCAGGGAGGGGGCTTCCAGGTCATAGGTAGATAAGAGACAAATGGTTGCATTCTTTTGAGTTTCTGATTAGCCTCTCCAAAGAAAGCAATCAGATATGCATTTACCTCAGTGAGCAGAGGGGTAACTTTGAATAGAATGGGAGGCATGTGTACCTAAGCAGTTCCCAGTTTGACTTTTGCCTTTAGCTTAGTGATTTGGGGGCCCCAAGATTTACTTTCCTTTCACAATACCAAATATGTGGTTGCATCCCCAATAGTCGAGAAATATATTCTTTTCCCCTTAGAATCAGATATTAGTATTGTGATCTGGCCTCTTCTCTCCCATTCCTGTTCTCCATCGTGAGTCACCCAAACACTTACAGACAACTTTCTAAATGTGAATCAACTCTGTATTGTGGTTAATTCCAGAATGCAATGTGCAGGTGCAGGTGGGCATTGTAAAGGTATACAGCTCTGTCTTTAGGTCCAGCTTGAAACAGCTCCATATCTGTCAGCCTTTGAGCCTAGGCCTTCAGACCAACTAGAAAACTCATCCTGCCTTTGAGGAAACTTTCACCATCTAAACCTAACATCCAGAATTTCTACTGACAGCCTGTGTTGATAGTTCATGAACTTCTTTATTCCTCAACCCCCTGCCCAAATCTGGCTTCGTTCACTTTTTGTTCTCTAGCCTTGATTTAATCCTATCCTATCTCCAGTCTTCAGAAGTCTAATTTTCCTTTTTAGGAATCTCTGTCTTTTATTTTCTATTTTTTTCTCTACCCAGATATCTAGAACTCTTTTGGTGAACAAGAAAGAAGTCTATTTTATTTAACTAGTTTAAGAATAAAAGAGGAGGGAAAGGGATTTATTGGTCCACACAACTAGAAAGGTTGCAGCATAGTCCTAGTTTCACATGTGCTGTTCCAGGTGCCCAAACAATTTGTCAGAAGTATCTCTCTTCATCTCTTAATTCTGCTTTCTTTTATATTGACTTTGTTTTGACCCTTCCCTCATGGTGGTCCCAAAGTTCCAAGTTTATAGTGTCAAATCTCTTTGACCCTAGCACAAAATTATTTCTTATACCCAATAGTTCTAATAAAAAAAGGCCCAGGATTGAGTCTTTTTGCACAGACTTGTCATATTTTCATGCAGAGGTCAATTCTTCTCACCAGGAAGATGAAAATGCTAAATGCCCAGGTCTGGATCACACGCGTGTCCCTAGAACCTAGAAGATGCAATCAGGCATACTTCAACCACATGAACCAAAAGAATATCAGGGCATTATCATCACAGGAAGGTAGAATGGCATCAGATAGGTCAAACTAATAGGCATCCACCACTACCTACTAGGACCCTTGGGATGTTTGGGTGGAATACAGACTAGGAGGATCAATCTAAAATGAGATTAACTCAAACTGGTGTTTTTAGCAAGCTTCCCAATTCATTCAGATACACCTCAATGTCTGAGAACCACAACCCTGGAGATCCTAGAGATTCTAGCCACCTCTGCAGGTGACCTTGGCCGTTGAAACTCAGAGCTCAGAGAGATGGCTCAAAGTGTAAACTTCAGATTTCCCCATGCTGCAGACATTTACTCAGCAAAATGTATCTTAGGCTCAGTTCTGGAAAAGCAAGGAGGACATACTGAGTAGTGATGAATAACAAAAAAAGCACCTGCCCTCCTGGAGCTTATATTCCAGTTGAGGTAATTGATAAATACGTGAATAAACACACAATATAATGGCAGATGATGATAAATATGATAAAGAAAATGATGAGAAGCTAGCCAGGTGACAATGTGGGCAAGAAACAGCATTGCACAAGAGAAGCATAGCAGATGAGAATGCCCTGTGGACTTAGCAGCATCAAGAGACAGCCAAAATAAGGCTGGTGTGGCTGGTGAGGTGCTGAAAAGCATCCTGGTAGGAAATGAGGGCTGAGGTACCCACAGGAACCAAACCACATGGTGCTTTTTGGACTAGGGTAAGAAATTTGGAATTCATTCTATGTCTTGGAAAGTAACTAGAAGATATACACAGAGTAAACAGACGATATAAATAGACATCATTGATTTTACTTTTTCTTTTTCTTTTTTTTTATTAAGACAGGGTCTCCCTCTATCGCCTAGGTTGGAGTGCAGTGGTGCAATCTCGACTCACTGCAACCTCTGCCTCCTGGGTTCAAACAATTCTCATGCCTCAGCCTCCCTGAGTAGTTGGGACTACAGGCACCTGCCGCCACACCTGGCTAATTTTTGTATTTTTAGTAGAGACGGGGTTTCGCCATGTTGGCCAGGCTGGTTTAGAACTCCTGACCTCAGGTGATCAGTCCACCTCGGCCTCCCAGAGTGCTGGGATTACCTGCGTGAGCTGCTGCACCCGGCCTGTTTTGCATTTTTCTTTTTTCTTTGAGATGGAGTCTTGCTCTGTCGCCCTGTTTACATTGTTAAATGATCACTCGAGCTTCTATGCAGAGAAAGGACACAGGGCAACATTTCTGGAAAGAGGAAGATCACTTAAGATGCAAGAGGTGATGGTGGAAAGAAGAAGACATGGAATACACCTGCTATGTGCTCATAAATACTAAAAAAAAGAAAGAAAAAAGTGAACAGAATCTGGATGTATTTAAAAGTAGAGCAATTTGGACCTACTAAAACATAGAATGGGAGAAATAAGGAAAAGAAAGGAATCCAGGATAAATTCATCTACCTGAGTAATGTTCCGGAAAATTGCCAGTTGTTTCATTTTATTTTTTATTTTTCCTTTTCTATTTCCTGGATAATATAATTTAATTGTCTTAGACTTATGTAAATTTGCACTTAATCTTCTATTCCTTCTCAAAATGATAATAAAGTTTCCACTTCTGCCACAAGCTTTCAGGACATGCAAAGAGACATGCAAAGCATCATCAGAACCTCCCATCTCCTCCCCGTATAAAAGGTTTCAGGAATTCCAGGCTAAGAGATCAGGGTTTGGCAGCCCTGGTGAGAGCAAGTGACTAACAGCAACAGCCAATACAGTACATTCTATTAGAGGGATGGGAAGATGAAAGCTGGGTTGTTGCAACTGTGTGTTCTCTACAAGGGAAGGCAGCCGTTCACACTGGTTGGCTTCATTAAGTAGAGTGTAGGCTTCTTGAGGACAGTGAATTAGCTTAGTCTGTAGCTAGCCCCACTTCACTTGGTTTCCTGCTCTGTGCTTCAGAATCACTCAGTAAATACGAATCTAATTGAATTGGCTAGCAAGTACAAAGTAGATTGAGCCCAGAGCCTCGACAGGGCTTTAAAACTGTGACCGAAAACAAGATTATATTTTATTCCAATTACACTAAAATGAGTTCAGCTATATTTATATATTGAAAATATCCACAGCAGTTCAATTCTGTGAGTGGCAACATTTTTCACAGCCTAAGGCACTCACTGAGGATGTTGAAGCAGAGAGGACAGAGTGAGTGAGATAGAAGGGGCGGAAGAAAGGCTGAACCCAAGTCAGAAACTAAATCTGCACATTTGCTTCAGATTTCTGTTAAGGAAAGAAATAGTACAGCCATCACATCAGTGTTCTCTGGACTTCAGTCATTTGAGAATCACCCTATGATTTTTGGCATGCCTTTTGTATCAGTCAGGGCTCTTCAGAGAAACGGAACCAATAGGAACAGAACCAACATACATATAATAAGAGATTTATTTTAAGGAATCATTTCTTGCAATTGTGGAAGCTGGCAAGTCCAAAATCTGTCAGGCAGGTTGCAGTGTGGAAACTCAGATGAGAGCTGATGTTGCAATCTTTAGCCTGAAATCTGCAGGGCATGTTGGAAACTTGGCCAACGTTTCTATAGTACAGTGTAGAGACAGAATTTCTTCTTTTCCTGGAAACCTCAGTTTTTGCTCTCAATGCTTTCAATCAATAACATGAGGCCCACCCACATTATTGAGTGTAATCTCCTTTACTTACAGTAACTGTAAATGCCAATCACATCTACAGAATACCTTCTCAGCAACATCTAAACTAGTGTTTGACCTAACTGGAAACCACAGCCTAGCCAAGTTGACACACAAAATTAACCACTATACCCAATGTATTTATCCCCATTCATTCATTTCAAAGATATTTATTGAATGCTTCTATATGCCAAGTACTTTTCTTGGCTTTGGGGAAACGTTTGTTAATAATACAAAATCCCTGCCCCCTTGGAGTAACATTCTAATGGGACACTCAGTGGAAGGAACAAGTTGGATGGGAAGAGAGAAGATCAAGAGTTCTGCTCTGGCCATTTTGAGACTTAGATGCCTCTAAACATCCATGCAGCACTATCCTTTAGGTTCTTCTGTAGTAAGGTCCAGGAAAAAATAAGGAAATGTGAATTACTTTAGATTTTTCCCTTGTCATAATGAAATGTGAGTATGAATATAATGTTAAGAAAAATATGCACAAAATCACCAACTGGTCATATTTTCCTAAATACATTACAAGATACATGCAGCTGTTTTGCTTTCTTCATAATGTTACCTGATATTTAAAAAACTAATTTTAGGAGGAGAGATGGTATTGACCATTTTCCTCCATAACAACGTGAACACCAGTATTTCAAGAACCTTGTCTGTTTTGCTCACCACCATCTTCCCAGGATTGTTGTGTCATCAGAGTTAGAATTTAAAAACCAGATAACGTGGTTTATAAGCAGTGCACTGGAGGAAGGAAGGAAAGTGTTCGCCAGCCAGAAGCTGGATTGTCCCTGCCATCTCAGGTCTTTATGAAGTAAAATTCCAGGCCTTTCTTTATATGAGAGCACCTGTAAGACTTGTCTGGGATCAGCAGGCCTTAAGGCTGGGTGTCATTACCTTCAGGAAGGAGATGAGAGAAAGGCTCGGCAGGCAAGAAGAAGGTGGACATCGTGGTTGCAAGAGAGCAAACTTCAAAGAGGCTCTTGGAAAGGGCACTGACAACCTGCATTTGAAAGAGGTCATAGTATTTCTCCAGTAAAATATTTAGAATCAATAGCGGGTCAGGGTTCCAGTGTTTGTACAGGAGACTATAACATCAAGAGGCTTTATTTGTTGAGATCTCTGAATTTATAAAATGAGGGACATGATGTTCTATTGCTTATGGCAGGGCTGATGTCTTCATCAGTGTCTGGAACAGTGCCTAAGGCATAGTAGGCACTCAGTAAACATTGACTGAATAAATGAATGAGTGAATGCATGAACTACTGTTAACATTTTAAATGATTATCCATGATCCACCTAAAATTGCTTTTTGCAGCCAGGAAATATGCCTGTCTAATAAGGAGTAGAGTGAGAGTGAAATCTTGCCAAGCCCTTGGGGCTGCAGAACTAAACTGCATTCTCTGCTCCCCTTTACTGGTCATCTATCTGAAGTGGAAGAGGAAGGGTTTCTTGATTGGCCCTCCTGAAGCCTTATTAATAATTACATTCATTTTCTCTAAATTTAGGTTCAATGACACTCTAAACTTTAAAAAGAGAATCCATTATGTTGGTTTGAGGAATGTATGATTAATATACTGTAGTCATTCCTTCTAATCAGAAACAGACTTACCTCCCCAGTCACTGGAACTGATGAACAACTGCAGACTTTACCCACAAGCACAGCAGTATTCAACATGTACCCTCTCAGTAAGTAGATCAGAGACAGAAAACTCCAGAAGGCACAGAGCCTAGAATGCCTGCTTCCTTCTTCTAAATATACCTGCCACATAGATCAGTGGGGAGCAGTGAGAGGGGAGAAGGAGAAAAGAAGTTGTACATGTTCCTCCCTTAGATTCTCTCCTGGGGCTTAGAGTGGGAATTCCCATACTTGAGGGCACTGTGAGAAGTGGGGAATAATTATCCCATGGGATAGTTCTTTCAACATCAGCAACTTTTGAAAAAAATCTGCTGGTCTCTACCTGCCTTAGAAATTCAGTACGTTAACAATTTTAATTTGCCTCACTTCCTTCTGACTCAAGGTTTAAAAATCTTCAATCTGGATTGTGCTCAACTCAGATATCGATATTTTGATATTTCTTTATTAATTAGGCAGCATTTAATCACTGCAGATGTTGGGGCAATGTACAACATGACTTCTTGCTCCCTCTGACGATATGAAGAAATAATAGCCCTTTTTCCATGGATATTATTTTTGGAAAGCTGTGTCAGCTTCAGATATAAGAATACCTTAGATGCCCTGATATGGTTGAGGCAAAGGGAAAGCCACTCTTCTCCAAGGGGAATGGATTACAGCAGAACCGACAAGAAACTTGTGGATATCAGCAGTGGTATGGCTACTACATGTATACCTTACCCGACAGCAGAAAGCTGGAGGGTGAGGGTAAAGTAACACTGTAGAAGAAATGCATGAGCATGTACACACACACACACACACACACACACACACACACACACGTCTGTTAACATCAGCCTTTAGGACAAGTCCTACACTGGGTAAGAAAGAAAATGGAAGTGGGCAAGAATTGTTATATAGCTACTTTAAAAATTTTCCTGAAAAATAACATGGTAATGTTGATATAACTCTATAGTAATGAAATCAGCTTTCATGGATAGTTGCAAAACTAGATTCATTATCTTAAGTGTCAAACCACTTAATGCTATGATTCTAGCTCAGTGACAGAGAATATTGAGGGATTTGCACATACTGGTAAACCTCATGCAATCTTTAGGCACATTTGAATCTGCACCAAGGTTAACCTACATAGCTTAATAAAATGTACCTTGTTAGCCCTGACTTCTGTTTAATTAGGAGCATCTGTATGCTTCACTAGCCGATAAATTCTAGCAATTTTGTTTGCTTAGAGAGATTCATAATAATGTAACTTAATGATGCATAGAATGCAGATCACATGATTCCATTTTACAAGCATTTTTTCAGAATGCTATGTCCTCCACCTGGAATGTTCTTCATAATCAAAAACTGTCAAAGATTGGAAGCCAACCCTTGAGATTACCTAATGAAAACCTTCCATTTATGGATAACGGAACTGAGACGCAGACTTATCCAAGGCCATTTCTGAGTAGATAATAAAACTAGAATAATAACATAGCTTTCAACTCTCAATTTTTGTTCTGTCCTCTACCCATCTTTTAAAACTCAATGCAAGCCCCACTGTTACAAGAAGGCTTCTGTGACCCCCCAGTGATTTCTCACTTTGATTAATCCCTAATTATGATATATATTATGCTATTTAGAATTTGATTGAAAACTTGTCACTCTCAATATTATGCTTCACTCATATATCTCTAAGAAGGTAATGATCTTTTATGGACAAAATTCATATTTTGTGATGATATTAGCTATTCCAAAGTAGCCTAACAAAATCATGTGTTCCAGTCCTTATCTTCTAACATACTTCTCCCTCTTTTAAGGAATTCAAGCGTTTTGGCCCCCATCACTTCAACCCTACCATCCTCAGTGATGTCAACTTTCATGTACATGACTTTTTCAATTATAGACATACAGTAGAGGACAGAGACTGCATCTGGCTCATTATTCCCAACGACCTTCACCATCACCTGGCCTCAAGTCTCAAGCAAACATTAGCACATGTTCCCATTGCTCAGAAATATTCTACCTCCAATATCTCCATGTGTAAAATTCCCATTTCTGAATGTAGCCTGTTATCCTTCCATATCTTTGACTTCCTCACTCACTCCCATAGAATTTGCCATTCTCAATCCTTCTCCTTTTCCTGTCTACTGTGTCTCTTCCAGCTTCACTTGACACCCTATCCTGATATGTTTGAGCTAATGCTTTTATTTCTTTTCTTCCTTTGACCTGCAAACTTTTGAAAAGGAGAGTCCATACAAACTCCCTTCTCCTCCTTGCTACCAATTCAGTCTTTAATCCGTTGAAATACAGGTTCTGCTTCAGCTCTTATTCTAAGATCACAAATGGCCTTATTGATAAATCTGTGAGCCTTCATTCCCCCTGTTCTCTCTGAATCACTATTGACCATTCTCTCCTTCTGGATACCCTTCTCCCTCCTTGAGTTTCTCTTCATAGCATTCTGTTATTTGTTCTCTACCTCTATAGTTTCTCTGTGTCTCTTTTACTGACTGCATAGGTGCCTCCCACTCCTAAAATAATCTCAGCCCCAACATTATCCCAGTCATCACCACATATACATTACTTGCTGGACAACACCACAAAGATGCCTAATATATATCACAAATTCAACCTAAACAACAAACTCTTTTTTTCCACCCTATACATGCAACACACACCAGACACCCCATTTCGCTGATTACAATGTAATCCTTTCAGCCTAACAGGCTGATAGTTGCCAGATCACCTTCCCTTCCTTGTGCTACAAATCTAATCAGTTGCCAAATCAATTTCATTTCTATTTTAAACATTTTTCAAAAGCTCCTCTTTAGTGTAGTTTTCCTTTTCTTTCTGCTACATTGTCCTAGTCCAGGCCCTCATTATCTATCCCCTGAGCACCCCAATAGCTCTGGTTGGGAAAATAGGACTGAAACCTAAAATCAACATCAACACAAAGTAATATATGCTAAAGGATATGTGAATGGGGGAAAAAAAAAGAGGTACCTAACTGGCCATGCAAAAGTCAGATCTGGACACAGATATGTTTCATCTGACCTGAAAATCATTTTTACACTATTGAGCCAACTTTAACGGAAGACAAAATAAAAATCAATATGTTCAGGTTTTCTGGTAAAGGAGGTGATCTGGCAACATTAGGGTCTAGTCCATTCAGTGTAGTTGTCAACCGGAGCTGAGTTGCAGTCTCCTCCTTAGACATCTGCTCTCCGAGGCCCCATAGGCATCACCATTCCCTAACTTCACTCAATTACTTACTCTCACCTGGCCCTACTCAGTCACGCTTGTTGGTCCCTGTAGGTGGCTTAGTTTGTAAATTCTGTTGTAAAAGTCAGTGCTAAGGGTTTTTGATGGTAAGGATGCTCATTGTGCTCAGCATATATCCTTGACACCTAACACTTTATCTCTCACGCAGTAAGCACTCAATAAATGTTGGGAGAAAGTTTTGGAGGTGACTGTGGGCAGGCAAAGTACGAAGGTACACAAAGAAAGCAGGATTTAAATTGAGCCTTGGCCAAAACAGGTGGATTTGATTAACATACAAAGAGAGAGAAAATAATATTTGAGACAAAGAATATTCTGTGTTTTAATCCCAAATTTGGTCCTGTTGTTTAATCTTATTGTTTAATTTACTTACCTTCTTTGAGCCTTGGTTTCCCTGTCTGCTGAATTAGGATAACATATATGTCATAGTGTTGTTATAACTAAGGTAAATTACTCAGTAAGATTCAATTACTGAAATACTGGAATTACTGAGATAAATTACACAGTAGAATTCAATAAATAGTAGTTATTAACAACAAAATAATAATAATAATAGTAACTCCCTGAATAAAGCCACCAATAGAGGTATATGGTCAGGGCATGTGTGTAGCCCAATTAGACTGAAGCAAAATGCTTCACAGAGGGAAATAATGATAGACAAAAAAAGGAGAGAGAGATGACGGAAACCAGTGTCGTCATTTCTCTCTCCAGCCAACTCAAATCTTAAAGCTAACAAATGCATCACTGAATTTCCTATGGCGTGTAACAAAGGCCAAGGACTGTGACCTGGTCCTCCCAGTAGAAAGTGCTTGAGCTTTGAATCAGATACACATAGGTTCTAATATCAGGGCTGGCACTTACTAGCTGAGTAAACGAGCCAGATTGTTAACTGTTCTAAATCTCAGTTGCCTTATCTATAAAATGGGGATGGATGGCCTTTTAAAATAGGGTTGCTGTATTAAACAAGTAATATATATGCTAGGCTCATGGTGGAAACTCAATAAATCTTAGTTCTTTAAACGATACTACGGTTGTACTATCATGTGCTATCTATCCTCTCTCCTTTTGTTTTCTTTCTCTCTTGTTTGTATTTGCCACCCATGTTTTTCTCTATCTCTTCTTTGCTAGGCTCTTTTGCCTCCTTACCTATACCTAGTGTGTTAGGTGTTTACTAAGATTAATCTCATTCAAAAGCATTTATAGAACCCTTACTATAAGTCAGGCACTATGCTAATACACGTGTTAGCACAGCTCCCTCTACTGGCCTTGGAAGTACTTCAAGCTCATTTTCACGTATGAGTCACGTCCCTACCAGGTAAATCAGTTTGCAAAGTATATCAGCTTGAAGTTAAACAAGACCACATCCTGAGCCAAACTATGCTCACATTTTCTGTAGTTCCAAAAGAGTATGTGTGGGCATAACATAGAGAAGAACCAGGAAACCTGCGATAGGTATCACTGGAACTGCAGGAAGCATCTGTGAACAACAGTAGAGGAACAAAAGTCAAAGGACAACCAGGCATATTCCTTTGACCCATTAATTATATCTGTCAATTTCACCTGAGGAAATAATTATGGATATGCACAAAGATTTAACTATAAAATATTCCTTCCAGACTTGTCTGTAATACTACAAAAGTAAAACAAACCTTAACATCTAACAAAAGATTAATTCAATTGTGGTTTATTCATGTAAGCTATTAATGAATCGTGTCACAGAGGAATATTTATTAACAAGGAAAGATGCCCAGGCTGTATTATTAACTGAGAAAAGCAGGTTGCAAGGCAAAATATATGAATGAACCTGTGTTTGTAAGTATATATGAATAGAGAAAATTCTGGAAGCCAAGCGAGATGTTAATGATTGACTCTGAAGGTGGGATTATAAATTTTTACTTTTCGTTTTGTGTTTCTAGCTTTGTTTCCATGTACCACTTTTATAACAAGAAGAAATACACACACGCGCACGCGCAGGCACACACACACACACACACACACACACACTAGTGTTCTGTGAGTGGAGACAGATGATAGCTGGAAAGCTAGCAAGGTGGATGGATGATGATAGATAGATAGATAGATAGATAGATAGATAGATAGATAGATAGATAGATAGACAGACAGGTAGATAAGGTAGATAGATGCATGGCCAGATGGATGGATGGATGGATGGATGCATGGATGGATGGATGGATGGATGGATGGATGGATGGAGAGAGAGAGAGAGAGAGAGAGATGGTTTAGATAGATAGATTAGAGAGAGAGAGAGAGAGAGATGGTTTAGATAGATAGATTAGAGAGAGAGAGAGAGAGAGAGAGATGATCTCCACATGGAGGCACATCAAGCCAGATGTTTAGGGAGACAATGTTTAACAAGCCTTATGGGGTATCATTAGTAACAGGTTAATGAAAACAGGCAAAGGTCCTACAACTTGTGTCCGAGCCTGTTCTTTTTGCCATCAGGTCGACGCCCACGGTAACATTCTCCTCAGCACCCTGGAAATCCGGAATGAGACGAGTGGCTCGGAAGTGCTCACGAGCGTGAGCGACCCCAAGGCCACCATGTACTCCTATGACAGCGCCAGCATCCAGTACCGCAAGCCTCTGAGCAGCCGTGAGGCCTACGGGCGCACCCTGGACCGGCACGGGGTGCCCAGCAAGGGGCGCATCCGCAGGCGCGCCTCTCAGCTCAAAGTCAAGATCCCCGACTTGACTGACGTGAATTCCATAGACAAATGGTCCCGAATGTTTTTCCCCATCACCTTTTCTCTTTTTAATGTCGTTTATTGGCTTTACTATGTACACTGAGGTCTGTTCTAATGGTTCCATTTAGACTACTTTCCTCTTCTATTGTTTTTTAACCTTACAGGTCCCCAACAGCGATACTGCTGTTTCTTGAGGTAAGAGATTCAGCCATCCAATTGGTTTTAGGTCTTGCATATCAGTTTTATTACTGCACCATGTTTACTTCAAAAAGACAAAACAAAAAAATATATTTTTTTCCAGTCTACCTTGGTCCAGGTTATCAGCTCTGTAAGAGCTCTATTAATTGCCATGTTTACAAACAAACAAACACAAAGAGAGAAGTTAAATAGGTAGATCTTTAGCAGTCTTTTCTAGTTGCCCTGAATTTTACTGATTTATTTTTTAGGGAAAATGAAAAGAAGACCTTGCTGTCCGCCTGCACTACTTCCTGGTAAACTGTAACAATCTTATGCTGCCAAAAAAAATAACAACAACAACAACAACAACAACAAAAAAAACAATTTCCAGGATCTCAGAAGAAAAAAACAAAGCCATTGACAAGTTACAAATTTCCAGGAAGAAGGCAAAAGAGAAATGAGCCTAGAAAGGGAAAGAAGAGTCCCCTCTATCCTTAAGTTCTCCTATGTCCGTTGTAAAAGGGCTCCACAGCTCCGTAGAAGAAGAGGAAAGGAAGGGCAAGTGCTGGTCAAAGTTACGCAATCCCAACCTGCCATCTTCACCGCCCCATTAAGCTGGATATTCTGAAACATGCTTCTTTCTCAGACTTTCCGGCAAATTTTAAATTAACATTAGAATCCAACCTAGATGACCTGGTAGCCATTGAGAACATTTTTCTTTTTTTCTTGAGAATAAGGAGGCAATGGGAGGCAATGACCATTTTTCTAACTGGCCATTTCAAACATGCAGCCCTGAATTCATCTCATCAGCCTGGAACCCCCTGATACTATGCCAGGAAGCCATGCCACCCCATTTCCATAGTTCCTGCTCCAGAGAGTGTGGGAGGAAGGGGATGGTGAGCAATTTTTGCTTGAGAAAAATATTGCCCCTGCCATTAGGAAGGCAAGATTTATGTGCTGTGAAAAGGGTGCCTGGGCAGTTATCTGAACTGCCAAATCTTAAATCAAATAGTATATATTTCTTTGCCTTCTAGAGAGCAGTATTTAATGGTGACAGGCTAGTCACACAGGCCTCAGCTGCCACTTTATGGCTCTGCTCTCTGAGCTCTGCATTCCAGACTGGAATGAATGCTTTGGAAAATACACAAACACCCATGCTGGTGTCATTCCCCTTCAGGACCAGATTTCCATTTTAAAGAAAATCTTGAAAATAGCAGAACTACAGATAAAAACAAGAGCAATGACAAAAGCAGTGGAGCTTCCAACATGTGCACGAGTCCCTAAAGAATAGACCCTACACTCATTAATCACTGTCATTGCTCCTCTGCCTTATCTCTGCTTGTGGACTACTCTTGGTCATGGTTCTCATAGAAAGGGGATCCTTCAGTAGCCCAACATAATTCTAAACATGTCCAACCAGCTACAGTTGAGATTCTTCCCATGTTATGTCATTGAAACCTTGCCATTTTATTTTTCAACCTTAATATCTAAGAATTATGTATGTTCATTTGCAAGACTGAATGAAACTGTAAGCTAACCAAACGGTGATGCAGGAGGTTTGGGACCTGACCCATGAATGTGAAATAAGGGTTGAGGCAGCAATAGGGACAATGGCCTGGCTTAATGATCTAACTTTTTCCCTAAGACTGTGATGAGGGTCCATGTTTACAATAGCATCAGCTTCTGGAAGTTACAGACTTCACTAGACAGATGATGCTGAATTTTTACTGATGAGCTGAAGGGGAGAAAGGTACAAGATATTCTTTTAGAAAGCAAGAGGAAAAGGGAACTTCAAAATAAATGATAGTTAAGGCTGAAGATAATATATGTACAAAAACTCTGCTTTAACTAGAAAAAAATGATCTCAATGGTTTCATGAGAAAATAGTGGGGTTATAGGGACCATATTTTTATTTAGATTTTTAGTTGTATTATCACACTTTCCTGGTCAAGGAAATCCCCAGCCTTAGGGCATGAAGTCATCCATTTTGAAACTCTTCAGTCCCTTGGCAGGGTGAGATGCTTTGCCATCATAAAATGGCCAAATAGAGTGGCAGTGTGGCCATGTCAGTGATTGTAAGGTTAATATTCCGTAATGACGACAAAGGAACCACTGTGCAGCCATTTATTTTAAACACAGGAAGGAAAATTGTTAGCTGATGCCTAATAAAAATGAATCATTCTGGGTGTCAAAGCTCTTTTAAAAGCATTTAAGAATGAAATGCTAAATAAGAAAGGAAGTATCTGTAATCTATGTTCCTTAACAAACAATTTATTTTTATTTATCTATTTAGATTATTCTTCTTGGGAAAGATTGAGAATATTTGTATTTTTATTATTATATTTTTATCTTGCCTTTAAAAATCTAACGATTTTGATGCTGTAGTTTTAGATGTAAAGCATCTTTGAGAAAAAAAGAGAACATTTTGAATTCATATCGTAACCTTTGTAAAATGAAAACTTACTAAGCCTGAATCTACCCATCAGGCACAAAATGGCGTCAGCATATGCCCTCCTGGTCAGTAGAGGGGCCACAGTCAGCATTATGCAAATCCTGTTAAATAGCTGATTTTGGACGCAATGGCAGCCAGAAGAATGGAGAAGTTGCTAATATTTACGGTTAAAGACCTCTGTCCCCACTTCTTTCTGGACACCTCTAGGCCAAATTCTTCCCTCCTTGGCTCCACTCCTAGCCAAATCCTCCCCTTTCAGGCTGAACAGTGAATAGAAAAAAAAAAAAAAAAAAACTTCCTTCTCTGGCTGTCTCTCTTGTCTTGCCCAAAATCATGTACATAAAACATAAATGTTGTTGGACATTCTAAAGTGCCCTCAAAACTGGCCCCATTCTTGAAAGATTCAGATTATTACATGACAGAGGGATGATTATTCAATCATTATTGGGGTTGTTTTCTTTTTGCCATGAAAATAGCCATAATCCCCTGCATTACTTAAGCTGAGGAAGAGGCTGAAAGTTACACAGACCCACTCTCTGATGTCCAAGTCATGTCCAAGTAACCCCACATTTATAGTTCAGAAACTGTGACATAAACTGTGTCAGAAACTTCACTTGTGAAAGCCCCGTGGAAATTCCATCTTTCACTGGACAGTGATGACTGCATACTCATTCCTTCCAATCATGTTCCTTGGCTTAAAATATTAGGGGTGACATGTGCATTACACTTACCAGCTTTGTGAAGCAAAGATCCAGGTCAAGACATATTTTTGACTTGAATTATCCAGGATTATTGCCTCTGTTTTGTACATTGCCAAACAGAAACAGCAGATTGGTGGTAATTCTGCCAACTGAATGATATGTGTTTTCATACATGCCATCTTTATTGTGCATTACAATCAACAAAAGGTCTTGAAAATGCAAAGAGAAAAAAATGTGGTGCAGAGAATAAACTTTGGTTTAAGGGTGCAAGGATAGGCGTTCCTTAAAAGGCATTATGTACAATACATAGAAATGTTGACTAAATTCCATCTTTCTAAAATCAATGACTATTTTATAAATATTAAGAAAGAATTCAATTACAATTTGCCAAGTTAAACAAAAAAAGATATATTTATAATACTTCTAGAAGGAAATAATCTCCAAGATTTCTTATGTGGACAATTTTGAATAGTATCTTACCAAAGGGTGATGTGTCACCATTGTCTTTCCTAAACAAAGTAAATCATATATCCGAGGGAGGGAGAAAAAAGGAATGTACAAGCATTTGTTCATGGTGGTTCAATTAGCATTATTGGGATGAGGGGGACAGAAAAACAAACAAATAAATCTGTTCCCTGAAAGCAAGCAGTGAACATAAAGGTAAATTTGCTAATGGAATGTAGACTATTATGTAAACTTCCTTGTAAATTCTGTACATAGTTCATTGAACTGTTCCCTGTTGCGTGGTGGTCCTCAGCTTTGGGTGAATGTTAAAAAAATCTGAGCATTGTAAATAATGTAAGCTTATAAGGTATTTGCTTTTCTTCATGAAGTGAAATGAGTAGTGATTTGGGCCCAAACCAGAATCTTTTTAGCTCTTGCTCTTTCTCTGCCATTTTGTGTGTGCAGTTGTGTAACTCTGCTGCAAGCCATAGCCAGGTGTCTGTGATCACTGCCTCATCCCCCTACCCCACTGAAAGGGACAGCAGTTGATGAGAAGGTTGCAAGCCCGTGGGGCTTGGGAACAGCGCACCAGCAGAAACGGAAACTGTAGCAAGCTGCTCCTTGAACTGCATCATAAAGAGATTAGTCTTTATCAGTCATTCGTGGCTATTCATATGTTCAGATACTGAATTATTCATGCCGTTGAGGGGGTCAGGAATGGAAGAGATACTCAAAATCCACAGGTAATCCAAAGCTTTATTTGCACCAATAGCTTTAGCTTCTAACTTGTTCCCTTCCAGTTTCCCAGAACTTCTATTAAGAATAGAAGTGAATGGATGGGTTTGATCAGGGTAAATAGTCAAATGTCCAAATGATGGGAAAGAACAAAGGAAGAGACAGTAAATGATTGATAACACCAACAGACTGAGTCATTCCTGAAAGATCTAGAGGTAACCATGTCATTATTTTTTAAAGGCAAAGAGAAATATTGTTATACACTGGGATTTGAAACTAGTCTTTTTGAACAGACATGGTGATTCATGCCTGTAATTCCAGCACTTTGGAAGGCCAAGGTGGGAGAATCACTTGAGGCCAGGAGTTTGAGACCAGCCTGGACAACATATCAAGGCCTGTCTCTATTTAAAAAAAAAAAAAAAAAAAAAAAAAAATTAGCTGGGCATGTTGGCATGCACCTGTAATCCTAGCTACTTGGGAGGCTGAGGTGGGAGGATTGTTTAAGCCCAGGAGATCAAGTGAGCTATGATCATGCCACTGCACTCTAGCCTGGGCAACAGAATGAGACTGTCTCTTAAAAAAAAAAAAAAAAAAAAAAGAAGAGAGAGATAAAGAAAAAACTATATATATGTGTGTGTATATATATATATATATATATATATATATATGTATTTAGGATATGTGTGATATGTGCTAATTAAGCTTAAAAGACTCTGGTAATTAAATGTTCTCAAATACATTTCTCCCAAGTATTGGTATTCCTGAAAAAGTCTTCAGAATGGTGGGTATTATGCCACAAGATGTGTTTCCATGCAAACTGGCAGTCCCAGGGACAGCAATGGTGTATATAGAAATTTAGAATATCTAAACCAGCTTGTTTCTGAGTCATGTTTTAGAATGGACATCATCTTTCTTGGAGGTAAGAACTTTGCAAGGTAGGACTTTTTGTGCCAACATTCTAAATGCCAGGAGAGTTCAGTAAACCATCACTTTGAGATATATTGGTTCTAAAATTTGCCACCTAGGGTCCACCATCAATTGAGAAAGAAAAATGCTTTGTTTGAACTGATCAGGTCAGTCAATTACTAGTTCCAGAACACACTGTGCTTTTACTGTAACCATGCTTTCTTTTTTTAAGATAACTGAAATCAACTAAATAGACAGAAAACATAACTGTTGGAGACTGCAATTTCACTAAAAGCATTTGAAAGGAAATCCTTTTTAATAAAGGAATTGCAAACCAGAGAATAATAAGCTCCTGGAAGGATAAGGGTAAAGAGTTTTGTGCTTGTTATTACTTCTCCTGTAGCAAAAATTTCTTATTCAAATTGAAAGGGTTGAACAGTTATTTGGGTATTTTGTTTGGTTGGTTGGTTTTGTTTTGTTTTTTTCTAATTAAAAAGTCCTTGTTACATCAAGGGACTCATAACCATTCCCTATTGGACCTGGATACTTTGGATATCTTGAAACAACCAGCACTCATCAGAAAGCATTCAGTCCAGTCAGAATTCAAGTGGGAAAAGTAGGTGTATTTCTGAACCATTTGAGAAGGAAAATCATTCTTCTGAACAACACTACCTGCATTTCTGTTTCTGCAGACAATCGAAAAACAAACCAATAAAAATAAAAAAAGTGAAAGAAAGGCCAAATTGTATTATTCATTTGCCTTAGGTTTACAGGGTCATAGATTCATTAGCTTAATACAACCTCATTTGGATGCCAAAGGATGAGCAAGGGCAATCAGTATTGCTAAGTGGCTCTTGCTTCTTCTTCCTAGGTTTGTTTCTCAGAGAAACAGGGAAGGGAGGATATTTTCTAATATAATTGTTTATAGGGACAAATTATTAAAATATGATATGTGTACATTTTGCAAGTTTTACTTGTGTGAAATAGATTACCTCTCCTTTCTTCTTCCCTTCCCACACTGTATACCATCCTGCCTCATGTCAACCCAATGAAATTGATTCCATTATTTTTCCTCTTTCTTACTTCCAAATCTCATAAGCTATCTTACCCATGAAGAGCTGAAAGTTTTGACTTCTTTGGACTCAATTGAATTCACTAAAACAATGAATTTTAATAATTTTTTCCAAATTCTTATTCCTATTGCTTTTAAAAGTCCTTTGGAGGCAGGTTGTGTAATCATAATAGCCTCCTCTGAACTGCCTTGAGTTATTTTTCTTTTCTGCTTTTCTGTCACTTATGTAAAGAGTACATGTGTTTACATAAACCTTCTCTCTCTCAGCCTATTTAAAAATAAATTGGAAATAAAAATCTTTAGCTCAATCTTACAGAAATTTACATTATCTACCCCAGAGATTGAAGATAAGGCCATCTCCTTACATTATAATTGTAATATAGTGAACTTAAAGTGTATCAATCCTTTATCAAACTTGTTTATTCATTTGCTTTTTCAGTCTTAATTAGGCCCATTTTACAATTTATTATTATTCCTCCTAGAAGGGCTTATCATTCAAATAGCACACCACTAGTTACAGACTATCCTCTAGGAACTTGATCCATTTCATCTTTTTTGTATATTACTCCCATTACAAATTTCTACTTGTATATAACACCCTACCCACTTCCCCTCAGCCTTGCAGACAACCTGTAAACTGTCTAAATTTCTCCCATAAAAATATGTAGAACACCTGTTTCCTCTACACAGCATTCATATAGATTTGGAAGAGAGATCTAAACATGTACCAAACAATATGCAGCCTAACCTTGAAAAGTTAATAATAAATGAGCATCATGATGGAGAGAGGCAATTCACAGTGGATGGAAGACACCTTGGAATTATTAATACAATTGGGGACCTGGGCTTTGTGCTGTCTCTGCCACTGCCCAGGTGCATGACTTTGAACCTGCCACCAGATGACCTCCAAGTTCTCTTCCAAAACCAAATTTCAAAGGTAATTTTAGAGAAGTTCATTTGTATGGGAGGTTAGCAGAAAGATACAGGAGCACCATGGCCTCTGCTAACATAACCCAACTAATGTAGTAATAATTCTTGATAGCACGTCTTTGAGAGTAAGCCATCTGATATCAAGTGAATTGAATTCAATACCTATTCATACTCCTTTAAAAATATATAGCACATACAGTTACATTTGCAAGCCAAGTGGAAATATGTTACTATTTTTGTAATTTTCTATAACTACAATATTTCCCTTTAAAAGTCTCAGATAATACAAATCCTTTATTTTTAGATCCCTGGAAGATAAAGATGTCCTTAAACCATTCTCTGTAATTCAATCAAGGAACAGCCATGAAACACCCCATCATGGGTGGAAAAGCCAATCTCTAGGCAGCATCTAAGCCCAAATGTTGCTGCAGTGCCCTCCTCAGTCTTGGACCCCACACTGTCTTGTTTCCTGAAAGTAGAGTAGCAGATGTTTTTGAGCTCTCAGGCAAGAAGCAGCTTTCCACCTATAATAGTTGGAAAGATTCAAGGTCTTTAAAAACTCCGTTATTCAACTCCTTCCACCCCGGCTCACCTAGTTAACTGGTTACCTAGTTAAATCCACTGGTGTTAGGCACAGCCATGACGAAACTGAAAGTTTATTAATTTGTGCTTAGCACTCTAGTTATTCATGTTCTTCAAGCATGCATGAAGAATTCCAGTCTCTGAACATGGTCCTCAATACAATTTCTGCAAACAGATGTTCTTTTTTTGTTGTTGTTGAAAGATACCTTCCAATTCTAAACTTTCATGATTTTCCTGAGTATTTCCTGACCATTCAAGCTTTTTCCACTCTACTAAGCTGTCTAGATTTTATCCATTTTACCTTGATGATCCAGATTTTGGGCAGTTCAAAAATAAGTGGAGGTAGGGGGCAAGAGAACTATTCCCACTCCCAACAGATAAATATCAAGCTCAGTAGACACTCTGCGTCCAGTTTTGTTTTCAGCTTTTTCCATCTGTTCCACCCACCTGCTTCTCCATACATAAAAGCCTTTCCTTATTCTCTTGAGAAAACGTATAGAAGGAAAGTTTGCACAGCAATGAAATAGCCTGAAATGTGCTCCAGTCCTTTTTGGTTAACATTATTGTTAGATCATATGACCCAATTTGCCTCAGACAGTCTCAGTGTGTAATTATTAATAAAACTCCCTTTCACTCTCAAAATTGTCCATGTGAATAATAAATTATATGGCCACCACAATTATGGGGTCTCAGCAACCTGAAGGGTGTGGAAATTGTTAATACATTTAACATTAACACACTACAGAAAACATGTCTTGGCTCCCTATAAAGCATTTAAGTCTGGCCCAGTCTTCTCCACTACTCATACTCACCTTATTTCTCCATGAGTTCCTTAATTAGCTGCAAGCAAGCTAATCCTCAGGTCTTCCTTATCCTTCCACTCCAACATCCAACCACACATCATCCCAAAATGTTCTCACTGCTGTGCTTGAAGTTTTACATTTTATTTCCGCTGATTAGATATTCTTCTTCCTAGCCCCTTATCAGTCGTGGTTTATGAATCAGGACAACATCATCCAAAATGCTGTCCATGAGCACCCTGACTCATTCTCTTCACTCTCCTGTTAACACTCCCTCAATTCTTGTGGTCACTTTATTCAACAATAATAGACAGTTTATTTGCACTTTCTAGTTTTGCGAAGAGATATTTTGTCTCCCTTTGTGAGGTCCTTAAGAGCAAACACCACATTTTCTAATTATTTTGTATTGTCGAAAGCATCTATTGTTCTGTCCATGGCAGGGTCTATTTACAATGAGAAATGCAGCAAAAGAGAAACACTTTTTCATAACAGGCAATATTTCAGGATTATAGATAATACCTTGTGAGACAGATGACATCCTCTCTTAAGTTATTTTAGTCCCATAGAGTCTATATCTACAACCTCTCAAAGAATAAAAAATGCAGTCAAAGGTACAGTTGAACCCAAGTTTGTGTCTTGCAAAATAGTCATTAAGATTTTTTTCTACTGGGATTTTCTAAACAGACTAAATCCTGATAATACCACCAATATAGATTCTACCAGTTCTAGAAGAATTGAATATTCCCTCCTAATCACTGCTGCTTTTCCTTTATGGAAAAAGGAAAGTTTTCTTTTATGGTTTTCCCCCCACTGTTTATCATTGTTTGCCTTAATAATGGCCTTTTAAATCTAGGTTCTACAGGGTATTTATTCTTGAAGCTGGAGCAACACTGTATTACTGTTGGAACATTCCTATGTGAATCCTAATACTCCCAGAAGGTATTGCACAACAAATCCTATTTCTGCCAAGATATAAATAGAAGATTTAGAACTATATAAGAGGAATGGACAGTTCTTGACATTCACCACTGCTTCTCAAGAATGCATAAAATATAATAGATGTACAAGGAAATACATTTTCTGCCTCTGCCCCCTTTTTAAATTATTAACTTTCCAATTGTCCTGTTAAATAATTTACTAATTTGCATACAAGAAATACATAATTTGCAAGCCTTACCTCAGAGTGGCAATCAACCATCCCAGTTTACTAGATAACATATTTTTCTACCTGATACTCCCCAAATAAACTGAATTGCAGTGTATCTGCTTTTTCTTTTTTTAAGCTAATTAACTCATTGTTGATCTGTTTCTTACATCTTTTTAAAATACTCACTGGATAAAGCTTGAAATTTTACAGCAATGTCCCTGAGACAATTTTAGGGAAGTCCTTTGATTATTCTAACTTTAGTGTCATGGAAAACAGAATTATATATCCAAGTTTCTTTCATATTCAGAACATCCAGTACTCTTCCAAGAAGGGAATGTTCATTATATACACAAATATTTATTGACTTGTGTTGCTCAACTCCTTATCTCAAGGAAAGTCAATAACTATCTTTCTTGATAAAAACTACCACGTGAGTCAAGCACGGTGGTTCACACCTGTAATCCCAGCATTTTGGGAGTCTGAGGTGGGCTGATTGCTCAAGACCACCCAGGACAACATGGTGAAAACCCATCTCTACTTAAAATACAAAAATTAGCCAGGCATGGTGGCATGTGCCTGTTGTCCCAGCTACTTGGAAGGCTGAGGTGGGTGGATCACTTGAGCCCGGGGGGTCGAGGCTGCAGTGAGCTGAGATCATACCACTGCACTCCAGCCTGGGTGACAGAGTGAGACCCTGCCTAAATAAAGGAAAAAACAAAAAACAGAACGAACAAACAAACAAAAACTACCATGTGGCATTATACAAAGCCAAGATTTCACAACAGTTTTGAAAATTCCAAATGACTTAAATGTTTACAAGGACCAAAAACTTTTTGACATTTTAAAATAAGCTTTTTCTTGTTTAACCACCATGCAAGCATGCTGTGCCATCATGATGGGAGCCTGATGGCTAATGTGAAATAAAGTTGGCATGTCATTTAAAAGGTTAACAGACATGAAAATTGGGAATTTTAATATCGTTTAATACAAATAAAATTGCTTTTGAAAGAAAGGCATCTGGGTTGAGGGTGGCTTGCTTGAAAACCTATCTATCATCTCTGAATCATTATTTTGCTCCTCTTGACTTTACTCAAGGGGCCTAATCCTACGTGATTCAAGAGGTTTGAGAAAGCAGGACTCATGAGACTAAAACTTAGGAAATTACTATCCTGCCAGCAATAGGACACCTCTTTGGCTACCACCTCACCTAAAACTTGATTGAATCAGAAAATTAGCTGAACTTTCCACACCAGTCTCCTACTTTTTAATTCATAGTATCCTGTACTAAATAGCTGGGGCTGTCAAAAGCAGGTGCTACGTATATACAGAAAGAAATACATACCTTCTGTTGCCTCTCAAAATCCGTTATGCTAAACTCACCAAATATGTTACATGTTAAATGTTTTATACCTTGTGTTTTTAGATCTCCAGTTACCAATTTGCTGTCTATCCTCCCACCAAACATGATTTAACCAATTCTTATCCTGATTGGTATTACAATTCTTGTAAATAAAAGAATCCTTTTCTCCCTCTTTATTTTTACCAAGTAGACTTCTTTCATTGCAAATAAATATAAATTACAATATTTTAAGGCTCTTTGACATAAGCATCCACTTTCTTACCTAAGCAGGTAATACGTTTGTATACCTACCAGACCACTAAAGAAGCTAAATGTCAAGAATGAGTATTTCAGTAAAACTTGCAGAAATTGTAATGAAATGGGACAGGTTTTAAAAAATGCCAAGAAAGGAAAAGGTAGACTCCTTACTTTTATATTTCAAGTTTTCTATTTTGTATCAATATATGCTGCATTTTCTGATTGAAATTGCTGTTCTGTCCAATGAAACTTGTGATTTTCTGTAGTTGCTTTTTACATTTGAAAGCAAACTTTCATACTGTGTGTGCTTAACCGTACCCTTTCTGTTAGGGATTTGATTAAAATAGTCTGTTTCATTAATTCCTTTTTATGTGCTTAATGTATGTACATTTATGGCTTTGTTATCTCAAAAGCTATCTGTGGACAAAATCCATGAAGCCTGCTGACTGTGATTTATACATGTGAAAGAAAAAAATCAATTTCCTCCTAAGCAGTGAATCAGTGAATAAGAAACTGTTCAGTGGCCTCTGATTCCTGACCTTTTACCCTTCATGGCCTTTTTTCTATTCTTAATCATTCCTTGAGTAATTGTGTGTTCTTGTAAAATGCAAAATCAATTTACATGCAATCAGGTATGGACACAAGAATTGCTTGTGCTCTCGATTTCAGGACTCACAGATACCATAACAGTCACAGGACTGGCATTCACTCAGTATTTTTGTTAATAATGTGGCTTTGCTATAAAATAAGTTGGTGTTTCCTTTGCTTTGGTACTACAAGAGTTTAAATGTTGCAGCAAATGAAAGAATGAAAACAAATTTGAAAGCTGGTGTCAAAAATCATCAGCTGTACTTACAAAAGTTGTTGTGCAGCTTCTGAAATGTAGTTTATTGCTGTAAATATGTACAATTTATGTTAGCTCGTTTATTCTGAAAACACAAATAAAACTTTTTTTTAAATTACAAATGCCTACATATAAAAAGCTTACTTTGTACTATGTTTTAAAACATGCAAGATTTCAGGAATATCTTTTTGTAATCCTCAAAAATGTTTAGAATTTTGAATCTATCATTTGAGAACTTTTATTATAAAATTTAATACAAAGCTACATCCCTTTATTTGGAAGAAATTCTTTTCAAGATTACTCAGCAATCAAAAAAAAAAAAAAAAAAAAAAAAGATACCAGCACTTTTCCAGGAACTTTTGTCTGTACCACTTTGATTTTTAAAAATATTATTTAAGATAACAACATGCCTTACAAACATTTAAACATATGGGGTGCTTATATTAAACAAGAAGAAATAAACAGTCTCCTTGTATTCAAAAATAATGCCTAAAACTGACTTATTGGCATCCATTTGTGAGGTGTATTATGTCAAACTTCTTTTAAAATCTCCATTGTAAATAAGAATGTTAGAGTTGGCCTATTTGTCAGACTTCCCTAATTTGAAGACTTCCAACTTCCAAATTCATTCTCTCCCTTGAGAAAGAATGTGTTGACAATAAAACAATGAACAGACCAAAAGTGTGAATTTTATTCATCCATTAACTGGTGATTAGTAGAATAGCTTTTCAATAAAAGTCTAAACTCCAACCCAGGGATGACTTTAACATCCATTTAACAAAATAACTGGGAATCGCCACTTTGAAAGCTGAGTTTTGGCCTGCAGAGCAAGAGATAGCTGAGGCATCCTACACTGGCTACTATTTCCACAGACTATATTACACAATGGGAGAAATAAATGCCCATCAGTTTTATTTAAATCAGAAAAGGAACACATGTATATGTAACACGTACAGAATTTGCTATGTCAATAAGAAGCCTGAGTAAGATAGGTGTTTAGCATCCAGCATCTTCCTAAACAAACGAAAGTGTTGTTTAATTCAGCAATCATTGAATAGTAATCATGCCAGGGCAATGGGAAAAGGATAGAGTAAAGATATCAAACAGATCTTCTCAGTCTCAGAGAAAATTACAGTTTAGACGGAGAGGCCAACTTAATAAACCATATTAGGGTAAATTAGCATATCTACACATTCACAATAATTACAAAGTGAATATGAAAGTACTCGGATAAAAGTATTTTTGTCATACACTGGCATTCAAGAGAGTTCTCCTTCAGGCACCTGGGAACATATATTTGCGTAGTCACTGTATCTGTGTCACTAGTATCCGAGTTATTTCACATCTGAGTCCACTGCATAATTTCTTTTTCTTTTTTTAATTCTGAAACATTTCAAACATAACCATCGCCCAGATTCCACAACTATCAAAAGTCTGCAACTATTAAGTCACACTTGCTTCATTTAATCAGTTGTGGGGTTTTCTTCTAATGTATTTAAAGGTAAGTCTTACCCCTTATGTGATTTCACTTATACATACATCTATAAATTACGGGCATTAAGAAAATCTAACCATAATACCATTATCATACCAAAAAAAAAAAAATAGCTCCTTGACATTATTTAATGAATTTTATTCACATTTCCCCAATTGTCTCCAAAACACCTTTTTACAGTTGTTTTTTCAAGTGAGGATCCAAATGAGGTCTCTTAAGTCTCTTTGACTCTAGAACATTTCCTCTCTCCCTTTCTTTTATGCCAGAAGTTCTGCCAGTTCTGCAGAATGGCCCACGTGCTTACACATGGTGCTATTCAGCTTGGTCATTTTTTCTCTGAAGATAACATTAGAATTTGCTTCATAGACATTTTTTGAGAATTAAATGAATCCAAAATTTATGAGATTTTTGTTTTTCCCATTTTGTCTCTTCCCACAGAGATATGGAAGTTCATCAAGACAAAAAGAGTTTGCCAAGTAAGTGACCGAGCCAGATGCCCAACTCCAAAGCTCACACTCTGCCTTACACTTAGACATTCTAATTGTTTAGAATATAAACAGAATTAATCGAAAACTCTTGCTGAGCTTCAACATGTTCAGTTTCAATATACATTATGAAAAGTGTACATTAATGAAAAACACATAGTACTGAAAGAAAATGTACACTGAATGTGTACTATGTGTTTTTCATTAATGTACATTGTACTGTACAATGATTGTACAGTACAATGAACATTGTACACATCATACTGAAAGAAAAACTGAGTTTACCAGGGTGAATTATAGTACGATTCTTAAAAAACAGAAAGAAATGAAATCCAAAGATACCATTTAAAATATATTGTAAAGAGGTGGGCATGTGGAAAAAATAAATAATATACTGTAAAAACTTTTCCAACAGAGAAATATTTAGTGTTTGAAATGAAAGCATTTTTAAAGACTTAAATTATAAAGATGTTCAAAGGAGGAACTGGTTTGCAATAAAATGTGACTAGAGGAAACTCAAATGACTACAGAATTTTCCCACCTTCTCTTCAAATTACTATTTCACTGTAAAAATATAAATAAGTAAATAAGATCTAAAAACATAAGAGACCAGCAAGTATGGCAAGCCCATATTTTTTTTTTCATTTTTTTATTATACTTTAAGTTCTAGGGTACATGTGCATAATGTGCAGGTTTGTTACATATGTAAATTTGTGCCATGTTGGTGTGCTGCACCCATCAACTCGTCAGCACCCATCAATTCATCATTTATATCATGTATAACTCCCCAATGCAATCCCTCCCTCCTCCCCATGATAGGCCCCAGTGTGTGATGTTGCCCTTTCCGAGTCCAAGTGATCTCATTGTTCAGTTCCCACCTATGAGTGAGAACATGCGGTGTTTGGTTTTCTGTTCTTGTGATAGTTTGCTAAGAATGATGGTTTCCAGCTGCATCCATGTCCCTACAAAGGACTCAAACTCATCCTTTTTTATGGCTGCATAGTATTCCATGGTGTATATGTGCCACATTTTCTTAATCCAGTCTGTCACAGATGGACATTTGGGTTGATTCCAAGTCTTTGCTATTGTGAATAGTGCTGCAATAAACATACGTGTGCATGTGTCTTTGTAGTAGAATAATTTATAATCCTTTGGGTATATACCCAGTAGTGGGATGGCTGGGTCATATGGTACATCTAGGTCTAGATACTTGAGGAATTGCCATACTGCTTTCCATAATGGTTGAACTAGTTTACAATCCCACCAACAGTGTAAAAGTGTTCCTATTTCTCCACATCCTCTCCAACAACTGTTGTTTCCTGATTTTTTAATGATTGCCATTCTAATTGGTGTGAGATGGTATCTCATTGTGGTTTTGATTTGCATTTCTCTGATGACGAGTGATGATGAGCATTTTTTCATGTGTCTCTTGGCTGTATGAATGTCTTCTTTTGAGAAATGTCTGTTCATATCCTTTCCCCACTTTTTGATGGGGTTGTTTGTTTTTTTCTTGTATATTTGTTTGAGTTCTTTGTAGATTCTGGATATTAGCCCTTTGTCAGATGAGTAGATTGCAAAAATTTTCTCCCATTCTGTAGGTTGCCTGTTCACTCTGGTGGTAGTTTCTTTTGCTGTGCAGAAGCTCTTTAGTTTAATTAGATCCCATTTGTCAATTTTGCTTTTGCTGCCGTTGCTTTTGGTGTTTTAGACATGAAGTCCTTGCCCATGCCTATGTCCTGAATGGTACTACCTAGATTTTCTTCTAGGGTTTTTATGGTATTAGGTCTAACATTTAAGTCTCTAATCCATCTTGAATTAATCTTCGTATAAGGAGTAAGGAAAGGATCCAGTTTCAGCTTTCTACTTATGGCTAGCCAATTTTCCCAGCACCATTGATTAAATAGGGAATCCTTTCCCCATTTCTTGTTTCTCTCAGGTTTGTCAAAGATCAGATGGCTGTAGATGTGTGGTATTATTTCTGAGGACTCTGTTCTGTTCCATTGGTCTATATCTCTGTTTTGGTACCAGTACCATGCTGTTTTGGTTACTGTAGCCTTGTAGTATAGTTTGAAATCAGGTAGTGTGATGCCTCCAGCTTTGTCCTTTTGACTTAGGATTGTCTTGGCAATGCGGGCTCTTTTTGGTTCCATATGAACTTTAAAGCAGTTTTTTCCAATTCTGTGAAGAAACTCATTGGTAGCTTGATGGAGATGGCATTGAATCTATAAATAACCTTGGGCAGTATGGCCATTTTCACAATATTGATTCTTCCTATCCATGAGCATGGTATGTTCTTCCATTTGTTAGTGTCCTCTTTGATTTCACTGAGCAGTGGTTTGCAGTTCTCCTTGAAGAGGTTCTTTACATCCCTTGTAAGTTGGATTCCTAGGTATTTTATTCTCTTTGACGCAATTGTGAATGGAAGTTCATTCCTGATTTGGCTCTCTGCTTGTCTGTTACTGGTGTATAAGAATGCTTGTGACTTTTGCAGATTAATTTTGTATCCTGAGACTTTGCTGAAGTTGCTTATCAGCTTAAGGAGATTTTGGCCTGAGACAATGGGGTTTTCTAAATATACAATCATGTCATCTGCAAACAGGGACAATTGGACTTCTTCTTTTCCTAACTGAATACCCTTGATTTCTTTCTCTTGCCTGATTGCCCTAGCCAGAACTTCCAACACTATGTTGAATAGGAGTGGTGAGAGAGGACATCCCTGTCTTGTGCCAGTTTTCAAAGGGAATTTTTCCAGTTTTTGCCCATTCAGTGTGATATTGGCTGTGGGTTTGTCATAAATAGCTCTTATTATTTTGAGGTACGTTCCCTCAATACCGAATTTGTTGAGCGTTTTTAGCATGAAGGGCTGTTGAATTTTGTCAAAAGCCTTTTCTGCATCTATTGAGATAATCATGTGGTTCTTGACTTTGGATCTGTTTATATGCTGGATTACGTTTATTGATTTGCGAATGTTGAACCAGCCTTGCATCCCAGGGATGAAGCCCACTTGATCATGGTGGATAAGCTTTTTGATGTGCTGCTGAATCCGGTTTGCCAGTATCTTATTGAGGATTTTTGCATCGATGTTCATCAGGGATATTGGCCTAAAATTCTCTTTTTTTGTTGTGTCTCTGCCAGGCTTTGGTATCAGGATGATGTTGGCCTCATAAAATGAGTTAGGGAGGATTCCCTCTTTTTCTATTGATTGGAATAGTTTCAGAAGGAATGGTACCAGCTCCTCCTTGTACCTCTGGTAGAATTCAGCTGTGAATCCATCTGATCCTGGACTTTTTTTGGTGGGTAGGCTATTAATTGTTGCCTCAATTTCAGAGCCTGCTATTGGTCTATTCAGGAATTCAACTTCTTCCTGGTTTAGTCTTGGGAGAGTATAAGTGTCCAGGAAATTATCCATTTCTTCTAGATTTTCTAGTTGATTTGCATAGAGGTGTTTATAGTATTCTCTGATGGTAGTTTGTATTTCTGTGGGGTCAGTGGTGATATCCCCTTTATCACTTTTTATTGCATCTATTTGATTCCTCTCTCTTTTCTTCTTTATTAGTCTTGCTAGCGGTCTGTCAATTTTGTTGATCTTTTCAAAAAACCAACTCCTGGATTCATTGATTTCTTGGAGGGTTTTTGTGTCTCTATCTCCTTCAGCTCTGCTCTGATCTTAGTTATTTCTTGCCTTCTGCTAGCTTTTGAATGTGTTTGCTCTTGCCTCTCTAGTTCTTTTAATTGTGATGTTAGAGTGTCAATTTTAGATCTTTCCTGCTTTCTCTTGTGGGCATTTAGTGCTATAAATTTCCCTCTACACACTGCTTTAAATGTGTCCCAGAGATTCTGGTATGTTGTATCTTTGTTCTCATTGGTTTCAAAGAACATCTTTATTTCTGCCTTCATTTCATTATGTACCCAGTAGTCATTCAGGAGCAGGTTGTTCAGTTTCCATGCAGTTGAGCGGTTTTGATTGAGTTTCTTAGTCCTGAGTTCTAGTTTGATTGCACTGTGGTCTGAGAGACAGTTTGTTATAATTTCTGTTCTTTTACATTTGCTGAGGAGTGCTTTACTTCCAACTATGTGGTCAATTGTGGAATAAGTGCGATGTGGTGCTGAGAAGAATGTATATTCTGTTGATTTGGGGTGGAGAGTTCTATAGATGTCTATTAGGTCCGCTTGGTGCAGAGATGAGTTCAATTCCTGGATATCCTTGTTAACTTTCTGTCTCGTTGATCTGTCTAATGTTGACAGTGGAGTGTTGAAGTCTCCCATTATTATTTTATGGGAGTCTAAGTCTCTTTGTAAGTCTCTAAGGACTTGCTTTATGAATCTGGGTGCTCCTGTATTGGGTGCATATATATTTAGGATAGTTAGCTCTTCCTGTTGAATTGATCCCTTTACCATTATGTAATGGCCTTCTTTGTCTCTTTTGATCTTTGATGGTTTAAAGTCTGTTTTATCAGAGACTAGGATTGCAACCCCTGCTTTTTTTTGTTCTCCATTTGCTTGGTAGATCTTCCTCCATCCCTTTATTTTGAGCCTATGTATGTCTCTGCATGAGAGATGGGTCTCCTGAATGCAGCAGACTGATGGGTCTTGACTCTTTATCCAGTTTGCCAGTCTGTGTCTTTTAATTGGAGCATTTAGTCCATTTACATTTAAGGTTAATATTGTTATGTGTGAACTTGATCCTGTCATTATGATATTAACTGGTTATTTTGCTCGTTAGTTGATGCAGTTTCTTCCTAGCCTCGATGGTCTTTACATTTTGGCATGTTTTTGCAATGGCTGGTACCGGTTGTTCCTTTCCATGTTTAGGGCTTCCTTCAGGGTCTCTTGTAAGGCAGGCCTGGTGGTGACAAACTCTCTACGCATTTGCTTATCTGTAAAGGATTTTATTTCTCCCTCACTTATGAAACTTAGTTTGGCTGGATATGAAATTCTGGGTTGAAAATTCTTTTCTTTAAGAACGTTGAGGTGGGGTGCGGAGCAAGATGGCCGAATAGGAACAACTCCAGTCTCCAACTCCCAGCGCGAGCGACACAGAAGACCGGTGATTTCTGCATTTTCAACTGAGGTACTGGGGTCATCTCACTAGGGAGTGCCGGACAATCGGTGCTGGTCAGCTGCTGCAGCCTGACCAGCGAGAGCTGAAGCAGGGCGAGGCATCGCCTCACCTGGAAGCGCAAGGTGGAAGGGGATCCGTTTTCCTAGCCAGGGGAACTGAGACACACAACACCTGGAAAATCGGGTAACTCCCACCCCAATACTGCGCTGTAAGCATACAGGCATTCCAGGAGAATATATCCCACACCTGGCCGGGAGGGTCCCACGCCCACGAAGCCTCCCTCACTGCTAACACAGCAGTCTGCCGCGATCTATCCGCAAGGCAGCAGCGAGGCTGGGGGAGGGGCGCCCGCCATTGCTGAGGCTTAAGTAGGTAAACAAAGCCGCTGGGAAGCTCGAACTGGGTGGAGCTCACAGCAGCTCAAGGAAGCCTGCCTGTCTCTGTAGTCTCCACCTCTGGGGACAGCGCACAGCTGAAGACCAACAGGGGAAGTAGCGGGAGCCGGTGCAGACGCGAACGACTCTGTCTGACAGCTTTGGGGAGAGCCGCAGATCTCCCAACGCGGAGGTTGAGATCTGAGAACGGACAGACTGCCTGCTCAGGTGTGTCCCTGACCCCTGAGTAGCCTAGCTGGGAGAAATCCCCCACTAGGGGCAGTCTGACACCCCACACCTCACAGGGTGGAGTACACCCCTGAGAGGACACTTCCAAAGGAAGAATCAGACAGGTACACTCGCTGTTCAGCAATATTCTATCTTCGGCAACCTCTGCTGCTGATACCCAGGCAAACAGGGTCTGGAGTGGACCTCAAGCAATCTCCAACAGACCAACAGAGAGTCCTTCTGACTGTCAGAAGGAAAACTATCAAACAGGAAGGACACCTATACCAAAACCCCATCAGTTCGTCACCACCATTAAAGACCAGAGACAGATAAAACCACAAAGATGGGGAAGAAGCAGGGCAGAAAAGCTGGAAATTCAAAAAATAAGAGCGCATCTCCCCCTGCAAAGGAGCGCAGCCCATCACCAGCAACGGATCAAAGCTGGTCAGAGAATGACTTGGACGAGAGGAGAGAAGAAGGCTTCAGTCCATCAAACTTCTCAGAGCTAAAGGAGGAATTACGTACCCAGCGCAAAGAAACTAAAAATCTTGAAAAAAGAGTGGAAGAATTGACAGCTAGACTCATTAATGCAGAGAAGATCATAAACGAAATGACAGAGATGAAAACCATGACACGAGAAATACGTGACAAATGCACAAGCTTCAGTAACCGACTCGATCAACTGGAAGAAAGAGTATCAGCGATTGAAGATCAAATGAATGAAATGAAGCGAGAAGAGAAACCAAAAGAAAAAAGAAGAAAAAGAAATGAGCAAAGCCTGCAAGAAGTATGGGATTACGTAAAAAGACCAAATCTACGTCTGATTGGGGTGCCTGAAAGTGAGGGGGAAAATGGAACCAAGTTGGAAAACACTCTTCAGGATATCATCCAGGAGAACTTCCCCAACCTAGTAGGGCAGGCCAACATTCAAATTCAGGAAATACAGAGAACGCCACAAAGATACTCCTCCAGAAGAGCAACTCCAAGACACATAATTGCCAGATTCACCAAAGTTGAAATGAAGGAAAAAATCTTAAGGGCAGCCAGAGAGAAAGGTCGGGTCACCCACAAAGGGAAGCCCATCAGACTAACAGCAGATCTCTCGGCAGAAACTCTACAAGCCAGAAGAGAGTGGGGGCCAATATTCAACGTTCTTCAAGAAAAGAATTTTCAACCCAGAATTTCATATCCAGCCAAACTAAGTTTCATAAGTGAAGGAGAAATAAAATCCTTTACAGATAAGCAAATGCTTAGAGATTTTGTCAACACCAGGCCTGCCTTACAAGAGACCCTGAAGGAAGCCCTAAACATGGAAAGGAACAACCGGTACCAGCCATCGCAAAAACTTGGCAAAATGTAAAGACCATCGAGGCTAGGAAGAAACTGCATCAACTAACGAGCAAAATAACCAGTTAATATCATAATGGCAGGATCAAGTTCACACATAACAATATTAACCTTAAATGTTAATGGACTAAATGCTCCAATTAAAAGACACAGACTGGCAAACTGGATAAAGAGTCAAGACCCATCAGTCTGCTGTATTCAGGAGACCCATCTCACATGCAGAGACATACATAGGCTCAAAATAAAGGGATGGAGGAAGATCTACCAAGCAAATGGAGAACAAAAAAAAGCAGGGGTTGCAATCCTAGTCTCTGATAAAACAGACTTTAAACCATCAAAGATCAAAAGAGACAAAGAAGGCCATTACATAATGGTAAAGGGATCAATTCAACAGGAAGAGCTAACTCTCCTAAATATATATGCACCCAATACAGGAGCACCCAGATTCATAAAGCAAGTACTTAGAGACTTACAAAGAGACTTAGACTCCCATACAATAATAATGGGGGACTTCAACACTCCGCTGTCAACATTAGACAGATCAACGAGACAGAAAGTTAACAAGGATATCCAGGAATTGAACTCATCTCTGCACCAAGCGGACCTAATAGACATCTATAGAACTCTCCACCCCAAATCAACAGAATATACATTCTTCTCAGCACCACATCGCACTTATTCCAAAATTGGCCACATAATTGGAAGTAAAGTACTCCTCAGCAAATGTAAAAGAACAGAAATTATAACAAACTGTCTCTCAGACCACAGTGCAATCAAACTAGAACTCAGGACTAAGAAACTCAATCAAAACCGCTCAACTACATGGAAACTAAACAACCTGCTCCTGAATGACTACTGGGTACATAACGAAATGAAAGCGGAAATAAAGATGTTCTTTGAAACCAATGAGAACAAAGATACAACATACCAGAATCTCTGGGACACATTTAAAGCAGTGTGTAGAGGGAAATTTATAGCACTAAATGCCCACAAGAGAAAGCAGGAAAGATCTAAAATTGACACTCTAACATCACAATTAAAAGAACTAGAGAGGCAAGAGCAATCACATTCAAAAGCTAGCAGAAGGCAAGAAATAACTAAGATCAGAGCAGAACTGAAGGAGATAGAGACACAAAAAACCCTCCAAAAAATCAATGAATCCAGGAGTTGGTTTTTTGAAAAGATCAACAAAATTGACAGACCGCTAGCAAGGCTAATAAAGAAAAAAAGAGAGAGGAATCAAATAGATGCAATAAAAAATGATAAAGGGATATCACCACTGACCCCACAGAAATACAAACTACCATCAGAGAATACTATAAACGCCTCTACGCAAATCAACTAGAAAATCTAGAAGAAATGGATAATTTCCTGGACACTTACACTCTCCCAAGGCTAAACCAGGAAGAAGTTGAATCCCTGAATAGACCAATAGCAGGCTCTGAAATTGAGGCAACAATTAATAGCCTACCCACCAAAAAAAGTCCAGGACCAGATGGATTCACAGCTGAATTCTACCAGAGGTACAAGGAGGAGCTGGTACCATTCCTTCTGAAACTATTCCAATCAATAGAAAAAGAGGGAATCCTCCCTAACTCATTTTATGAGGCCAACATCATCCTGATACCAAAGCCTGGCAGAGACACAACAAAAAAAGAGAATTTTAGACCAATATCCCTGATGAACATTGATGCAAAAATCGTCAATAAAATACTGGCAAACCGGATTCAGCAGCACATCAAAAAGCTTATCCACCATGATCAAGTGGGCTTCATCCCTGGGATGCAAGGCTGGTTCAACATTCGCAAATCAATAAACGTAATCCAGCATATAAACAGAACCAAAGACAAGAACCACATGATTGTCTCAATAGATGCAGAAAAGGCTTTTGACAAAATTCAACAGCCCTTCATGCTAAAAACGCTCAATAAATTCGTTATTGATGGAACGTACCTCAAAATAATAAGAGCTATTTATGACAAACCCACAGCTAATATCATACTGAATGTGCAAAAACTGGAAAAATTCCCTTTGAAAACTGGCACAAGACAGGGATGCCCTCTCTCACCACTCCTATTCAACATAGTGTTGGAAATTCTGGCTAGGGCAATCAGGCAAGAGAAAGAAATCAAGGGTATCCAGTTAGGAAAAGAAGAAGTCAAATTGTCCCTGTTTGCAGATGACATGATTGTATATTTAGAAAACCCCATCGTCTCAGCCCAAAATCTCCTTAAGCTGATAAGCAACTTCAGCAAAGTCTCAGGATACAAAAATAATGTGCAAAAATCACAAGCATTCTTATACACCAGCAACAGACAAGCAGAGAGCCAAATCAGGAATGAACTTCCATTCACAATTGCTTCAAAGAGAATAAAATACCTAGGAATCCAGCTTACAAGGGATGTAAAGGACCTCTTCAAGGAGAACTACAAACCACTGCTCAGTGAAATCAAAGAGGACACAAACAAATGGAAGAACATACCATGCTCATGGATAGGAAGAATCAATATCGTGAAAATGGCCATACTCCCCAAGGTTATTTATAGATTCAATGCCATCCCCATCAAGCTACCAATGACTTTCTTCACAGAATTGGAAAACACTGCTTTAAAGTTCATATGGAACCAAAAAAGAGCCCGCATTGCCAAGACAATCCTAAGTCAAAAGGACAAAGCTGGAGGCGTCACGCTACCTGACTTCAAACTATACTACAAGGCTACAGTAACCAAAACAGCATGGTACTGGTACCAAAACAGAGATATAGACCAATGGAACAGAACAGAGTCCTCAGAAATAATACCGCACATCTACAGCCATCTGATCTTTGACAAACCTGAGAGAAACAAGAAATGGGGAAAGGATTCCCTATTTAATAAATGGTGCTGGGAAAATTGGCTAGCCATAAGTAGAAAGCTGAAACTGGATCCTTTCCTTACCCCTTATACGAAGATTAATTCAAGATGGATTAGAGACTTAAATGTTAGACCTAATACCATAAAAACCCTAGAAGAAAATCTAGGTAGTACCATTCAGGACATAGGCATGGGCAAGGACTTCATGTCTAAAACACCAAAAGCAACGGCAGCAAAAGCCAAAATTGACAAATGGGATCTAATTAAACTAAAGAGCTTTTGCACAGCAAAAGAAACTACCATCAGAGTGAACAGGCAACCTACAGAATGGGAGAAAATTTTTGCAACCTACTCATCTGACAAAGGGCTAATATCCAGAATCTACAAAGAACTCAAACAAATATACGAGAAAAAAACAAACAACCCCATCAAAAAGTGGGGAAAGGATATGAACAGACATTTCTCAAAAGAAGATATTCATACAGCCAACAGACACATGAAAAAATGCTCATCATCACTGGCCATCAGAGAAATGCAAATCAAAACCACAATGAGATACCATCTCACACCAGTTAGAATGGCAATCATTAAGAAGTCAGGAAACAACAGGTGTTGGAGAGGATGTGGAGAAATAGGAACACTTTTACACTGTTGGTGGGATTGTAAACTAGTTCAACCATTATGGAAAACAGTATGGCAATTCCTCAAGGATCTAGAACTAGATGTACCATATGACCCAGCCATCCCACTACTGGGTATATACCCAAAGGATTATAAATTAGTCTACTACAAAGACACATGTACACGTATGTTTATTGCGGCACTATTCACAATAGCAAAGACTTGGAATCAACCCAAATGTCCATCTGTGACAGACTGGATTAAGAAAATGTGGCACTTATACACCATGGAATACTATGCAGCCATAAAAAAGGATGAGTTTGCGTCCTTTGTAGGGACATGGATGCAGCTGGAAACCATCATTCTTAGCAAACTATCACAAGAAGAGAAAACCAAACACCGCATGTTCTCACTCATAGGTGGGAACTGAACAATGAGATCACTTGGACTCGGGAAGGGGAACATCACACACTGGGGTCTATCATGGGGAGGGGGGAGGGGGGAGGAGGGAGGGATTGCATTGGGGAGTTATACATGATATAAATGATGAATTGATGGGTGCTGACGAGTTGATGGGTGCAGCACACCAACATGGCATAAGTATACATATGTAACAAACCTGCACGTTATGCACATGTACCCTAGAACTTAAAGTATAATAAAAAAAAAAAAAAAAAAAAAAAGAACGTTGAATATTGGCCCCTACTCTCTTCTGGCTTGTAGAGTTTCTGCCGAGAGATCTGCTGTTAGTCTGATGAGCTTCCCTTTGTGGGTAACCCGACCTTTCTCTCTGGCTGCCCTTCAGATTTTTTCCTTCATTTCAACTTTGGTGAATCTGGCAATTATGTGTCTTGGAGTTGCTCTTCTCGAGGAGTATCTTTGTGGTGTTCTCTGTATTTCCTGAATTTGAATGTTGGCCTGCCCTACTAGGTTGGGGAAGTTCTCCTGGATGATAGCCTGAAGAGTGTTTTCCAACTTGGTTCCGTTTTCCCCCTCACTTTCAGGCACCCCAATCAGATGTAGATTTGGTCTTTTTACATAATCCCATACTTCTTGCAGGCTTTGTTCATTTCTTTTTCTTCTGTTTTCTTTTGGTTTCTCTTCTCGCTTCATTTCATTCATTTGATCCTCAATCGCTGATACTCTTTCTTCCAGTTGATCGAGTCGGTTACTGAAGCTTGTGCATTTGTCACGTATTTCTCGTGTCATGGTTTTCATCTCTGTCATTTCGTTTATGACCTTCTCTGCATTAATTAGTCTAGCTGTCAATTCTTCCACTCTTTTTTCAAGATTTTTAGTTTCTTTGCACTGGGTACGTAATTCCTCCTTTAGCTCTGAGAAGTTTGATGGACTGAAGACTTCTTCTCTCATCTCATCAAAGTCATTCTCTGACCAGCTTCGATCCGTTGCTGGTGATGGGCTGCGCTCCTTTGCAGGGGGAGATGCGCTCTTATTTTTTGAATTTCCAGCTTTTCTGCCCTGCTTTTTCCCCATCTTTGTGGTTTTATCTTTCTCTGGTCTTTGATGATGGTGACGTACTGATGGGGATTTGGTATAGGTGTCCTTCCTGTTTGATAGTTTTCCTCCTGAGGTCCACTCCAGACCCTGTTTGCCTGGGTATCAGCAGCAGAGGTTGCAGAAGATAGAATATTGCTGAACAGCGAGTGTACCTGTCTGATTCTTACTTTGGAAGCTTCCTCTCAGGGGTGTACTCTACCCTGTGAGGTGTGGGGTGTCAGACTGCCCCTAGTGGGGGATGTCTCCCAGTTAGGCTACTCAGTGGTCAGTGACCCACTTGAGCAGACAGTCTGTCCGTTCTCAGATCTCAACCTCCGTGTTGGGAGATCCACTGCTCTCTTCAAAGCTGTCAGACAGAGTCGTTCACGTCTGCTCAGGCCTCTGCTGTTTCCCCTGTTGTTTTTTAGCTGAGCCCTGCCCCCAGAGGTGGAGTCTATAGAGACAGGCAGGTTTCCTTGAGCTGCTGTGAGCTCCACCCATTTCGAGCTTCCCAGCGGCTTTGTTTACCTACTTAAGCCTCAGCAATGGCGGGCGCCCCTCCCCCAGCCTAGCTGCTGCCTTGCGGTTAGATCGCGGCAGACTGCTGTGGGAGTCTACGTGGGCGTGGGACCCTCCCGGCCAGGTGAGGGATATATTCTTCTGGTGTGCCCGTTGCTTAAAGCGCGGTATTGGGGTGGGAGTTACCCGATTTTCCAGGTGTTGTGTGTCTCAGTTCCCCTGGCTAGGAAAAGGGATTCCCTTCCCCCTTGCACTTCCCAGGTGAGGAGATGCCTTGCCCTGCTTCAGCTCTCGCTGGTCAGGCTGCAGAAGCTGACCAGCACCGATTGTCCGGCACTCCCCAGTGAGATGACCCCAGTACCTCAGTTGAAAATGCAGAAATCACTGGTCTTCTGTGTCGCTTGCACTGGGAGTTGGAGACTGGAGCTGTTCCTATTCGGCCATCTTGCTCCGCTCCCGCCCATATTTTTTTTTAACTGTCAAGCAGTTTCATTGAAGAGGAAACAGTATATTTAATATATTGCAATTCAGTAGATGATTCCATATTTAATAAATAAAAATGTAATTATGTAACTTGATTTACTCTTTGGGTTGTATTCTGATAATATTGAACCTTTCACAAAAATATTAACATATTTTAGCTTTCTTACGTAGAAGTCTATTTTCTACTCGAGGGAAAAATGGAAGAAACTGAGATCATGGTCTACATTCAGAGAGTGTTTTTACTGCTCGATTAAATTTCTTGGTTTCACATTTAAGACTTTATAAGAAGTAAATTATGTGGTTTTCAATTTAAGAATAGATGAATGCAGAAACATTGTATTCCAATAGATGTTGGGGAAAAAAAGAGACCAAAAAAAAAAAAAAAAAAAAATCCACATACAACTAATGTGCCGCTCTGGAGAACTTAATAAAAAGTAAATCAACTTTTAAATCAGTTAACTTCGGTGTCTGGTAGCACATAAATAAAAGACAATACTTCACCTAAACTCGGTGAAGTTTTCTTCAAAACTTTTTATTTCTTAAAAGAAAAATAAAATATTTATCATATATCCTAAACAGAAAATATCAGTAGCAGGAGATGTCAATCTTGGTTGGACAATGATTCTATGAATATCATCATATCACATTCTCAACATAGGTATTAGCTACAGAAGTAACTCCCTTTTCAAAGAAAATAGCATTCTTAACAGAAACTTTAGCTTTATTAGAAGATAATTATGTCCCAATGTTAAACAAATATAATCTTAACTATTTCAATTATCACAGGAATATGTGACATTATTATCAATGAATTATGTTTAGTTTTGCAAGGCAAGTCATTACAAGATTGAATCACTTTTGCTAGACAAGCTGTAGATCAGTCTCTGCGGTACAGCCTACCAGTTACATACTCTGTATCTGCAAGGAGAGATAATCCTCTCAAAGGAGTTTATTTGAATCTGCTCTCCTTTAAAAGGGTCTTAAATATTTTTAGGATGCTTTTTCTTAAATACCCTAGGCAGAAAATAAAATGCTACATGATATAGCTGAGCTTTTGACCCTAATTCTAAGATTCAACCTTATCAAGCTATAGTTACAGGGATAAAATAAACATTGTATCCTATCTTCTCATCTTCTCTAATGACTTCAGAATTAACATAATTACACTACTTTATAATTAACTGCCCACAACATCTCTCAGGCATTCAGTTCACATTAGCGTAAGAACAAAAATAGATAATTTTTTTCTTAACCTAAAATTTTAATGACATGGGCTTACACTTCCAATCAAGACAGATTAACAGGTACAGAATTTTCCCTTTTACAACAGCTGCCAAAAATAAAATAAAATACCTAGGAGTATATTTAACCAATGAGGTGAAAGATTTCTACAAGGAGAACTACAAAAACACTGCTGAAAGAAATCATAGACAACATAAACAAAACATATCCCATGCTCATGGATTAGAAGAATCAATATTGTGCAAATGACCATGGTGCCCAAAGCAATCTACAGATTCAATGCAATTCCCATCAAAATACCAACATCATTTTTCATAGAATTAGAAAAAACAATCATAAAGTTCATATGGAACCCAGAAAGAGTCTGAATAGCCAAAGCAATCCTAAGCAAAAAGAACAAATTATACTACAAGGCTATAGCTACCAAAACATCATGGTACTGGTATAAAAGTAGGCACATAGACCAATGGAACAGAATAAAGAACCTAGAAGTAAAGCCAAATATGTGTAGTCAACTGATCTTCAACAAAGCACACAAAAACATAAATTGGGGAAGAGACAACCTATTTAATAAATGGTGCTGGGAAAACTGGCAAGCCACATGTAGAAGAATGAAATGAATCATTATCACTCACCTTATATAAAAAAGACTTAAAACTATAAAAATTCTAGAAGACAACATTAGAAAAACTCTTCTAGATACCAGCCTAGGCTAAGAATTCATGACTAAGACTCCAAAAGCAAATGCAACAAAAACAAAACTAAATAAATGGGACCCAATTAAACTAAAAGACTTCTGCACAGTAAAAGAAATAATCAACAAATTAAGCAGACAATCCACAGAATGGGAGAAAATATTTGCAAACTATGCATCCAACAAAGGACTGCTATCCAGAATCTACAAAGAAATCAAACTAATCGCCAAGAAAGAAAACAAATAATCTGATTGAAAAGTGGGCAATGACACAAATAGACATTTCTCAAAAGAAGATATACAAATGACCAACACATAAATGCTCAATATCACCAATCATCAGGGAAATGCAAATTAAAACCGCAATGAGATACCACCTTACCCCTGCCAAGAATGGCCATTATTAAAAAGCCAAAAAACAATAGATGTTGGTGTGGATGTGGGGGAAATAAATGTGTATACATTGCTGGTGAAAATGGAAATTAGTACAACCTCTATGGAAAGCAGTATGGAGATTCCTTAAAAAGCTAAAAGTACATCTGCCACTTGATCCAGCAATCCCACTACTGGGTATCTATCCAAAGGAAAAGAGGTCATTATGTGAAAAAGACACTTTAACATGTATGTTTATAGCAGCACAATTCAGAATTGCAAAGATGTGGAAACAACCTAAGAGTTCATCAACTAATGAGTGGATAAAGAAAATGTACATATATATCAATGGAACATGACTAAGCCATTAAAATGAACAAAATTATGGCATTTGCAACAGCTTTGATGGACCTTGGGTCAATTATTCTAAGTGAAATAACAGGATTAAAAAACAAAAGCCATATGTTCTCACTGATAAGTAGGAGCTAAGCTATGAGTATGCAAAGGCATACAGAGTGATATAATGGATTTTAGAGACACAGAAAGGGGAGGGTGGTAAGGGGCTAGCGATAAAAAACTACTGGGTTACAATGTATACAACTTGGGTGATGGGTGCACTATGACTTGAAACAATCAAAAACAAAACCAGTCACCCACCCCCCTCCCAACTCCCTGACACACACAAACCACTGGTATTCAAGACACCAAGTATCAGGGAACACAGGATAAAGATACCTGAGTGACAGGAAACAAAGCAGGTACAGCCTATGACTGCTCCAGCTTACTTTACAGAGTTTTCAGACCACAGTTCAGAGAGAGGAACCCATGGGGAGCCTGGAGGGCTCGCTGAATTGAGGAAATATAACTGAGAGTCCAGGAAGACCAAGGCAGCTAGAATTCACAAGAGAGAAAACCAAAGAGGAGGAAATTGCCAAGCAAAACAACCCTAGAAACCTAGAGCACATTGCCCTTTGAGTATTCAGCAGAGTATCAATCAGTACGTACATGTGAAGAAACAACCCAAGGCTGGAAAAAGAGCTACTTGAAGAAATTAGAGGGAATAGGGTCTGATTCTCATACATTGCCAGGAATAGTGCCTGTTCCCAACAACTAAATTGGAAAAATCTCTTAATTCACAAGACAGTAGGTAAAGTACTCAAGACAGTCTTGCCTCAGTGATAGGGAATAATTAGCCCATTACTGAGCACTGCTCTGGATCTGCCTCACAAATCAGAAAAGCAAGAGCTTAAAAGATCACTCTTTCCAAGTAACTTAATTGCATTCAATTCAAAACAAAGCTCAAGGATATTTACAGAAATATAAAAATAGCCAACAGCCAATAAGGTTAAATTCATCACATCTGGCACCCAATCAGAAATTACCAGGCACACAAAGAAAAAGGAAAACGAGATCCACAATGAGAAGACTAGTCAATCAAAACTAACACTGGGGTTAAAATTAAGACTGGAAAGTTATAACTATATGCCATATGTTTAAAAAACTAGGTTGAGATGTAAAATGTGTTTACAAAAACAAAAACCAATATGAATTGCTAGAGATCAAAACTTCAATGTTTGAGATAAAAACACTGGTTTTGACATATTAGACAATGTAAAAGAAATGATAACTGTTCTTAAAGATATAAGAATGAAATGCAGAGGAAAATAATTTAAAAGAATGAAATGTATCATTAAGAAACTGGAGAACTTCAAGCAGCCCAATATATGTGTAATCGTCCTGAAGCGCAGGGAGGGACAAAAAACAGTCAAGAAATTATGACTGAAATTTTTCCAAATTTGATGGAAACTACAAACCTACGGATTCAAGAAACAAAACAAACTGCAAACACAAGAAACAACCAACCAACCAACCATCCCAAAGTACATCACAATCAAATTGCACATAACCCATGGCGAAAAAAAGTTAAAAAGCATACAGAGAAAAAGACATGGTATTTTCAGAGAAACAAAGATAAGCATAATAGCAGTTTTCTCATCTGATATAAATTACAAACCCTCAAGCAAAAATATTCTAAAATTCATGTGGAAATGCAAATGACCTAAAGAGCCAAAACAACTTTGAAAAAGAACAACAAAGTTGGAGGGCTAACACTGCCAGATTACAAGATTTATCGATTTATCAAAAAGCTACAGTAACCAAGATGGCACGGTATCGATATCAACATAGACAAATAGATGAATAGAACAGAACAGAGTTCAGATATTGATCTACATGTATACGAACAATTTTTTTTTTTTTTTTTTTTTCAGTCTTACTCTGTCATTCAGGCTGGAGTGCAGTGGCATGATTTTGGCTCACTGAAACCTCCACCTCCCAGGTTTAGGCAATTCTCCTGCCTCAATCTCCCATTAGCTGGGATTACAGGCATGCAACACCATGCCCAGATAATTTCTGTATTTTCAGTAGAGATGGGATTTCACCACGTTGGTCAGGGTGGTCTCGAACTCCTGACGTCAAGTGATCAGCCCACCTCGGCTTCCTGAAGTGCTGGGATTACAGGCGTGAGCCACCATGCCCAGCCTGAACAATTAATGTTTGACAAAGGCACAGAGGCAGTTCAGTAGAGAAAGGATAGCCTTTTCAGCAAATGGTGCTGAAATAATTGAATATTCACATGCTAAAAGTGAACTTTGAGCCACACCGTGTGCCATATTCAAAAATTAACACAAAATAAAACATAGACCTAAATGTAAAACTGAAACTATCACATTTCTAAAAGACAATTTAGGAGATCACCTTTGTTATTCTGGGTTACATGATGATTTCTTAGATATGATGCCAAAAGCATGATCCAAAAAAGAACTGGTCAACTGAACTTCTTCAAAATTTAAAACTTCAGCCCTTGAAGACAGTTGGGAGAATGAAACAACAAGCCACAGACTGGAAGAAGGTGTTTGCAAAACACATGTTTAATAAAGAACATCTATCTAAAATATACAAAGAACTTTGAAAAATCAACATTAAGACAACCTAATTAAAAATAAGCAAACACAACTGAATAGACACCTCACCAAAGAATATGTACAGATAGAAAACATGCATAAGAAAAGATGCTCAACATCCTTGGTCACTAGGGAACTGTAAATTAAAACAACATTGAGATACTACTACATCTCTATTAGAATAGCTACAATTCAAAATACTGATCATACCTAACGCTGCTGAGAATTCAAAGCAACAACTCTCATTCATTGTTTGTGGAACTGTAAAGTGGAGTAACATCAGCAAGACAGCAGAATAGAAAGTCCCTGACTACCTGAGATCTGAAGTCAACAACATAGAGACTGATTTCTTTTGTGAGTAATCCAGAGACCAGTTAAGATGCATCTGTACCTTAAGAGAACAAAAAACGAGCTGCATCTCCAATAGGAACATTTGTGGCATTCATTCACCATAGTCCACCTCCACAGCTCAGCACGGAACCAGCAGAAAACTCCTAGCTTCTGGTTTCTCCCAGGGAAAGGAGAAGTTGGAGCATGAATTCAGCATTCTGGGTTTACAGGAGGCTGCCCAAGTGACTGTTTTCTGTCTGGGATTATGGACAGGACTTGGAATACTCTAGATGCCTAGAGGTTGCTGAGGACAGAAGAGAGCTTGGCTGCTTGCTGTCATTCCAGAGGACCTGCAGTACAGTGGAGGCTGATACAACTTGGTAGCCTTTCCCCGGGAACTGGGTATGGAGGAGAGAATTGTGAAGCATGTATCCAATGTTCTGATGTTTTAGGGCTTCCTAAGGGACTAATTTCTCTCTTGCCTGACTCAGGGTACTGACAGGACCTAGAAAACTCTAGAAATCTTGGGCATCTGAGAACGGAAGAGTGGGGCTATTTGTGACAGTTCAGAAAACCCGCAGTACCACAGACTGACACCAGAAGGAAGGAGAGATTATGGACATCTGAGAAACCCACAAATCACTAATTGGGAATCTGCACAAAACAACACAGACACAAACATTTATGAAGGATATTATACGATGATAAAATGGTCAATCACCAGGAAGATCTAACAATGATAAATACATAGTACCCAACATTAAAGCATCCAAATACATGAATCAAACACTGAGGGAAATGAAAGGAGAAACAAACAGCAACACAATAATAGTAGGTTTCAGTATCCCCACTTTTTTTTTTTTTTTTAATTTTTTTTTGAGGCGGAGTCTTGCTCTGTCACCCAGGCTGGAGTGCAGTGGCCGGATCTCAGCTCACTGCAAGCTTCCCCTCCCGGGTTCCCGCCATTCTCCTGCCTCAGCCTCCCAAGTAGCTGGGACTACAAGCGCCCGCCACCTCGCCCGGCTAGTTTTTTGTATTTTTCAGTAGAGACGGGGTTTCACTGTGTTCGCCAGGATGGTCTCGATCTCCTGACCTTGTGATCCGCCCGTCTCGGCCTCCCAAAGTGCTGGGATTACAGGCTTGAGCCATCGCGCCCGGCCCCCACTTTCAATAATAGGGCATCTAGACATATCAATAGTGGAAGAGAGGACTTGGACAACACTATAGATCACATAGACCTAACAGACATATACAGAATATTCCACCCAACAGCAACAGAATACACATTCTTCCCAAAAGCACATGGAACATTATCCAGAACTGCCCAGATGTTAGGTTACAAAACAAGTCTTAATGAATTTAAGATGACTGAAATCAGACCTACTATCTCTTCAGAACACAGTGGAATAAAACTAGAAATCAATGGCCTAAGAAAACTAGAAAATTGACAAATATGTGAAAGTTAAACAAGATGCTCTTCAACCACTAGAAAAATAAGAAAAAATTATACCCAAAGTTAGCAGCAGGAAGGAAATAATAAAGATTGAAGCATAAATAAATGAAATATAGAATATAAAACAAAATAAAAATCAATGAAACTAAGAGTTAGTTATTTGAAAATAGTAAATTGACAAATCTTTAGCTAGACTAAGAACAAAAGAAAATTCACATTTAAAAAATCAGAAATGAAACAAAGGATACTACTTCTGATGCCACAGAAATAAGGATTACAAGAGACTACTATGAACCATTATAGGCTAACAACTTAGATAACCTAAGAGCAACAGATAAATTCCTAGAAACACACAACCTACAATGACTGAATCATGAGAAAATACAATATGTTAAGACTTACAACTAGCAAGGAGATTGAATCAGTAATCAAAAATGTCCCAAAACAGAAAAGTCAAGGACCAGAGGGTTCCACTGAAGAATTCTACCAAATATTTAACGAAGAATGAAAATCAATCCTCCTCAAACTCTTCCAAAAAACTGAAGAGGGAACACTTTCAAATTCATTTTACGAGGTCACCATGATGCTGACAGTAAACCCAGACAAAGACATGATAAAAAAAGACCACACGCCAATATCCCTAACAAACATAGGTACAAATATCCTCAACAAAACAATAGCAAGCCAAATTCAACAACACATTAAAAAAAATCATATACCATGATCAAGTGAAATTTATCCCTGGGATGCAAAGATGGTTCAACATATGAAAATCAATCAATCAATCACATTAACAGAAAGGATAAAAATCACATAATGAATTCAATAGATGCAGAAAAAGCATTTGACAAAAATTAACAACTTTTCATGATAAAAACCCTTTCAACCATTAGAAATAGAGAAAATTATCTAAATACAATAAAGGCCACATATGAAAGCCTACAGCTAACATCATACTTAGTGAAGAACTGAAAGCTTTTTCTCTAAGATCAAGAAGACAAACATGTCTACTCTTGCCACTTCTATGCCATATAGTACCGAAAGACCTAGCTAGAGCAATTAGGCAATTAAAAGAAGTCAAAGAAGTCAAATCAGAAAGAAAGAACTAAAATTATCTTTGTTCATTAATGATGCAATCTTATATGCAGAAAACCTTATTTTAAAAAAGCTGTTAGAACCAATAAAAGTATTCCATAAAGATGCAGAATACAGATTCAGCACATATAAATCATGAACAAGACAAAAAAGAAATTAAGAAAATCCCATTTACAATAGCACCAAAAAGAATGAAATATTTAGAAATAAACTTAACCAAGGAGGCAGAAAACTTGTACACTGAAAACTACAAAACATTGCTAAAAGAAATTAAACAAGACACAAATAAAAGATAGCACTGGTCATGCATTAAAGATTCAATATTTTTGAAATATCCACAAGACTCAAAGCAATCTACAGATTCAATGCAATCCCTATCAAAATCTCAATGGCATTTTTTGCAGAAATAGGAAAAAGCAATCCCAAAACCCCAAAATTCAAAGGAACCACAAAGACCCCTAGTAGACATACACACACAGACTCACAATCCTGAGAACGAACAAAGCTGGAGGCTTCATCCTTCCTGACAGGGGCCTACAAATGTATGAAAAAAGCTACAAAAATCAAAAACAGCAAAATGTAACATAAAAACAGGCATGAAGACTAATAAAACACAATAGAGCACCCAGAAGTACATACACACAAATATAGTCAAATGATCTTCAACAAGGGTGCCAAGAATACACACTGGGGAAAGGATAGCCTCAACAGGCAGTGCTTGTGAAAACTGAATGTCCACATATAAAACAATGAACCTAACCCTCATCTGACATCACACACAGAAACCTACTCAAAATGGATTAACTCCTTATCTACTGAAATTTCTAGATAGGGAAGGATAGGAGGCTAGAATAATCCATGTAACGGATTAGAGTTGGAGATATCAGCATGAGCTTGTTTAGCTTAATATAGGTATGTATGATCATATAAATATAGATATGTGTATATACGCAGGTTAGTATACATGTACATATTTCTAAGTTCTGTCAGCACCAAAACGGCCTAAAAGAAATAACACCTCAGTAGCAATGAGCATACCTAGCTTGTTTCTAACACCATTCTTCAATAAAAGGAACCAGAGTTCCTTGGAGAAGTAACTGATTCTAGGATTGGGCAGGAAATACCCAAGATGAGCCTGGAGCATCTTGCACTGCCAGAGTAAGAAAATACTTTCCAAGATGAAAAAGAAAAAGAAGATGCAACCCCCTGCCCTGAAAAAAAAAAAAAAAGTCCAACCTCATTGATGGGGATATGTCAAATGGACACAGGAGCCAAGTGAAAGAGCTCCTAATGGCCAAGCCTAGAACAATTTGAGTAACAAAGCAGTACTGAATTATAACCCAAAGTATAAAATGAGTCCATACTGATAAGTAGAAAGCTCAATAGTGGAAAAGAAACAAATATGTACCAAATTCCACACCATTTATATAGATATTCCAGCCTCAAAAAGGAGAGTACACCTGCCCACTCCTTAAGTATGGGCTGAACTATAGTGATTTCCTTAAGTACAGTAAGAAAAGGGAAAAATGAAGAGTCAGTTCATAGTGAAGACACCTGTACCTCAGCCAGGTAACAAGATTAATATCAAGCCATAACTCATGTTAGTAGTATGTACCCTTGATTTGATGCGATGAAAATGGCATTTTATCTCTGTGGTCTTCTTTCTCAACACCCATAATCCAATTCTAATCATGAAGAAAAACATCAAATTCCAAGAGAGAGAGACATCCCACAAAGTATTTTGCCCACACTTTTCAACACTGTCAAGGTCATCAAAAACATGCCAACTAAATGTAATATGGTATCTAGGATGGAATCCTGGGGCAGGAAAAGGACACTAGGGAAAAACTTAGAAAGTCTGAATAGACTCTAGAATTTACTTAACAATAATGTGGCAATATTAGTTCACTAATTATAACAAACGCACTCTACTAATGTAAAATGTTAATAATATAGAAACTCTGTACTATCTTTTAAAGTTTGATTTATCTAAAACTGATCTAAAAAATATATAGGGTCAATTTACATGGGGGCGGGGGGAAGATAAGCCACAGATTAGAAGAAAGCATTTGCAAAGTATCTCTCTAATAAAGGATTTGTATTCATATAAGTCAAAAGATCTCTCAAAATTCAATACTCGGAAAACAAAAAATCCAATTGAAAAATGGGCAACAGATCTGAGCAGACATTTCACTGAAGATGTATACATGGCAAATATGCACATGAAAAGATGCTCAACATCACTGGTCATTAGGGAAATTTGTTAAATATTGCTAAAACCACAGTGAGACACATACATATTAAAATAACTGAAATTAAAAAGACTGGCAATGCCAAGTGTTGGCAAGATGGAGGCAGAACCCTCATAGACTACAATGGAAATGTAAAATGTTAAAATCACTTCGAAAAAGCTTGACAGTCATTATTCCTTTTTTTATTATTATTATACTTTAAGTTCTAGGGTACATGTGCATAACGTGCAGGTTTGTTACATATGTATACTTGTGCCATGTTGGTGTGCTGCACCCATCAACTCGTCAGCACCCATCAACTCCTCATTTACATCAGGTATAACTCCCAATGCATTCCCTCCCCCCTGCCCCCTCCCCATGATAGGCCCCGGTGTGTGATGTTCCCCTTCCCAAGTCCAAGTGATCTCATTGTTCAGTTCCCACCTATGAGTGAGAACATGAGGTGGTTTTCTGTTCTTATGATAGTTTGCTAAGAATGATGGTTTCCAGCTGCATCCATGCTCCTACAAAGGACACAAACTCATCCTTTTTTATGGCTGCATAGTATTCCATGGTGTATATGTGCCACATTTTCTTAATCCAGTCTGTCCCTGATGGACATTTGGGTTGATTCCAAGTCTTTGCTATTGTGAATAGTGCCGCAATAAACGTACGTGTGCTTTATGTCTTTAGAGCAGCATGATTTATGATCCTTTGGGTATATACCCAGTAGTGGGATGGCTGGGTCATATGGTACATCTAGTTCTAGATCCTTGAGGAATCGCCATACTGTTTTCCATAATGGTTGAACTAGTTTACAATCCCACCAACAGTGTAAAAGTGTTCCTATGTCTCCACATCCTCTCCAGCACCTGTTGTTTCCTGACTTTTTAATGATTGCCATTCTAACTGGTGTGAGATGGTATCTCATTGTGGTTTTGATTTGCATTTATCTGATGGCCAGTGATGATGAGCATTTTTTTTCATGTGTCTGTTGGCTGTATGAATGTCTTCTTTTGAGAAATGTCTGTTCATATCCTTTGCCTACTTTTTGATGGGGTTGTTTTTTTTCTTGTAAATTTGTTTGAGTTCTTTGTAGGTTCTGGATATTAGCCCTTTGTCAGATGAGTAGATTGCAAAAATTTTCTCCCATTCTGTAGGTTGCCTGTTCACTCTGATGGTAGTTTCTTTTGCTGTGCGGAAGCTCTTTAGTTTAATTAGATCCCATTTGTCAATTTTGGCTTTTCTTGCCGTTGCTTTTGGTGTTTTAGACATGAAGTCCTTGCCCATGCCTGTGTCCTGAATGGTACTACCTAGGTTTTCTTCTAGGGTTTTTATGGTATTAGGTCTAACATTTAAGTCTCTAATCCATCTTGAATTAATTTTCATATAAGGAGTAAGGATAGGATCCAGTTTCAGCTTTCTACTTATGGCTAGCCAATTTTCCCAGCACCATTTATTAAATAGGGAATTCTTTCCCCATTTCTTGTTTCTCTCAGGTTTGTCAAAGATCAGATGGTTGTAGATGTGTGGCAGTATTTCTGAGGCCTCTATTCTGTTCCATTGGTCTGTATCTCTGTTTTGGTACCAGTACCATGCTGTTTTGGTTATTGTAGCCTTGTAGTATAGTTTGAAGTCAGGTAGTGTGATGCCTCCAGCTTTGTTCAAAACGCTCAATAAATTCAGTATTGATGGAATGTACCTCAAAATATAAGAGCTATTTATGACAAACCCACAGCCAATATCATATTGAATGGGCAAAAACTGGAAAAATTCCCTTTGAAAACTGGCACAAGACAGAGATGCCCTCTCTCACCACTCCTATTCAACATAGTGTTGGAAGTTCTGGCTAGGGCAATCAGGCAAGAGAAAGAAATCAAGGGTATTCAGTTAGGAAAAGAAGAAGTCAAATTGTCCCTGTTTGCAGATGACATGATTGTATATTTAGAAAACCCCATTGTCTCAGCCCAAAATCTCCTTAAGCTGATAAGCAACTTCAGCAAAGTCTGAAGATACAAAATTAATGTGCAAAAATCACAAGCATTCTTATACACCAGTAACAGACAAACAGAGAGCCAAATCATGAATGAACTTCCATTCACAATTGCTTCAAAGAGAATAAAATACCTAGGAATCCAACTTACAAGGGATGTAAAGGACCTCTTCAAGGAGAACTACAAACCACTGCTCAGTGAAATAAAAGACAGTCATTATTCTAAGTGAAGTAACTCGGGAATGGAAAACTTAAGCTATGAGGATACAAAGGCATAAGAGTAATATAATGAACTTTTTGCTCAGGGAGGAAGGTTGGGAGGGGTGTGAAGGATAAAAGATTACATTAAGGATACAGTATACTGCTCGGGTGACGGGAGCAATAAAATCTCAGAAATCAGCACTAAAAATAACTTCTCTGTGTAACCAAAAACCACCTATACCCTCAAAAGTTATTCAAATAAAAAAAATTTTTAAGTTCGGGAGTATCTTGAAAAAATAAACCTACCATATCATCCAGTCATTTCATTCTAAAGTACTTGCTCAAAAAAAAAAAAAAAAAAAAAAAGCATATGTTCGTTCAAAGATGCATGCAAGAAAGTTCACAGCATTCTATGTATTCTAATGAATAAAACTTGAACGAACCAAAATATCCATTAATAGGTGAATAAATTGTGGCAGAACTCTACAACATAATACTTCTGAACAATAAAAAGAAATGAGCTACTGATGCATGTAACATGAATGAAACTCAAGATAATGCTGAAAGAAGCCAATTTTTTAAAAAAAATAGTACACACTATATGATTCCTTTATACTAAATTTTCAAAAATGCAACAATCTGTAGTGACAGGAAACAGATCAGTGGTTACCTGTGGGAAATGGAAGGGGCAGGGACTACAGAGGACCAAGAGGAAATCTTCAGGAGTGTTCAAATGTTCATTATCCTAATTTGTGGTGATGCTTTCATGGATGTAAACATGTATATGTCAAAATATCACATTGCACACTTCAATATGTATACTATTTAGTATACTGATCCAATTTCGATAAAGCTGCTGAATATGCGAATGGAGTGTTACCAAGTGGTGAGAGAGTGACTACACAGCAAGATGTTTTCATTCTAAAGGAGATACTGCATGGAAAGTTGAAATTTAGAAGAGACTTCATGATAAGTGCTATTCAAAGTGCTGTTCTTTTTTTTTTTTTTTTTTTTTTTTTTTTTTTTTTTTTTTTTTTTTGAGGCGGAGTCTCGCTCTGTCGCCCGGACTGGAGTGCAGTGGCCAGATCTCAGCTCACTGCAAGCTCTGCCTCCCGGGTTTACGCCATTCTCCTGCCTCAGCCTCCTGAGTAGCTGGGACTACAGGCGCCCGCCACCTCGCCCGGCTAGTTTTTGTATTTTTAGTAGAGACGGGGTTTCACCGTGTTAGCCAGGATGGTCTCGATCTCCTGACCTCGTGATCCGCCCGTCTCGGCCTCCCAAAGTGCTGGGATTACAGGCTTGAGCCACCGTGCCCGGCCTTCAAAGTGCTGTTCTACAAACCATCACTGGCCCGTAATAAATAACTTGCACAAGAAGGTAAATTACCTACCACACTAAGCACACTCTTTCCTTCAGCTGATAATTTTTTTAAAACCAAAATTTCTTGATGAAGAAAGCAGTATACTGATACACTTTCTGGCCCAAGCTCCATATTGAATCACTGACCTGTAACAAACAGTTCACAGACAAGCACTTCTCTGCAGACACATTTTTGAGTAGCACTGTTTAGACCACACTCAGAAAACTCTCTAAGCCTATCCTCACCTGTATGATGAGAATAGTAATAATTGCTCTGGATGCCTCAAAGAATAGTATGATGCTCTACTGAGCCATATGGCTTGCAAATAGCAAGCACCTATTAATTACGTATTATTGAGTTATGTATAATTACGTATAACTACTGAGTTATTTGGAGTCATTTAAAATAAATATATAAAAATAAAACAAGACACTTTTCATTTGCTCAGAATGCTTGTTGTTAAAGTTAACTGAGGTTACAAATGGTTTGCTTTTCCAATGAATTTAACATTCAAAAGTATTCAATATTGAGTTTATTAACAAAAGTGGACCTGTACATAGTCTTATCTCATATTTGAATAATATACACACTGCACAATGGCAACTATTTTTTATCAGAACGTTTCCCAAACATAGAAGTGCAGAAGTAAAAATGTTATTTTCGTTTTTCTGTATTCTTTAGTTTCTAGAATTCATAAACTCAAAATTGTTCACATAAGTTTATAGTATTTGTTCTTGTTTATCTCTGACAAAGAGGTGTTCTCTAAGAAATTTTATATTTTATAATCTTTCCTCTGAAATATGAGAAAGACATGGAATCTCCTGAGTTATATATGCAGCTTATACATTCTTTGAAAAAGTTTTTAAAAATATCACAAAGTAATTATATACCCATAATATATGTTGCTATTCACATATTTAAGCAATATTCAAGTATATTTGTGCTTTATATTTTTACATTACTTTAGAACCTATTTTTAGCTTTCAATAAAACTGTGTATCTCCAAAGATTTCTCAAGTATTTAATAAATGAGGCAAAACAATCATGAAAATATAAACTGCCACTACAGATTTTTCATCTTTCATTTTATGCATTTCCTCTCAACCATGTAATTTCCTGTTAAGAAATGTGGATACATTTTTATCTTTATAATATCAACATTGCTGCTTTCTCAGCCTGTTGCAACAGTCAAGACATCACAGCGTTTCTGAACACACAGTATTCACTCTGCCATATAAGTTGGAGCAATAAAATCTGATAGCACTGGTATTCATCATTTCCAGTTATTTCAACTGCAGGACCACCTTAAAACACAAATTGAAGAGAAAATATCAGGTTATACAAGACTGATGCTGATATATTTCATATTAAATGCTTTGAAGTCTCTGAAAAAGAGCATGGAGAATTCATAACAAGGAAGTACAATACACAGTAACTGATGACATATGCCTGCCAGAATCTACGGTTCAGAATCTGTTACCATTTATATCGGGCTCTACCACACGCACCCTTCACACATGTAGCCCCACTCAGCCATCCAGCCAAGCCCGAGCTGCTCGTTTGGTTAATAGGCATGTGGACCGGTGATCAAAGCACTACAATGTTTGAGCAAATGCAGAGTGTGGAGAGAAGCCGAAGTTTATCGGAGTTTTTAAAAAGCAGGATCAAGAAGATTAAATAGTGGAGCAGTAGAGGTTGTAAGAATCACTGAGACTTAATCAGTGAGATGCGATCACTAGAGAAAATGCTGAGCAATAACAAAGAAACATACATATACAAAGATAATTATTTTTATTCCTCCTCACAACAGTTTCCACTGTTTAAATATTATTTTTCTCACTTATTAAACATTAGGAGCAGTTACTGTTATTTAGCCACTCCATTGTAAATGTAAAGTTTTTCGACATTCATTAGTTCTGTCTTGCCTCAATCTGATTTTGTCATAGTAACTACAGGCCATATTTTGTCTTCCATAGAGGATCATAAAAGCAATTTTCTATTATTAGTCCACTTAATAAAGCCACTTTTTCTTCAGGATCGTAATTTTTTTAATCATAAAAACTCTTCAGAATCAATTAATTTTATTATTCTAAGGTAAAAATTTTATTTTTATCATTAACGAGCATTGAAGCAAAAGAAATTCAGCTGTTAGAATAGCACTATTATTCTTTCAAAAATTACTTAATACATTATGTTCGAAACTAAGTAATTGAACATTACAAGTTGTAATCAATATCTAAAACTAGAGTTCAGAACACACTAACAAAGTATTTTCTGTGCTTAACATAAAACATCAGGAGAAAAAACACTAAAAGTGAACTATGAGTCTAGGATCATCAATCAAAACTTAAAACGTTTGGCTGGATGCAGTGGCCCATGCCTGTAATCCCAGCACTTTGGGAGGCCAAGGCGTGTAGATCACTTGAGGTCAAGAGTTTGAGACCAGCCTGGCCAACATGGTGAAACCCCACCTCTACTAAAAATACAACAATCAGTCAGGCGTGGTTGCCGGCATCTGTAATCCCAGCTAGTCTGGAGGCTCAGGCACGAGAATCGCTTGAACTCAGGAGGCGGAGGTTGCAGTGAGCCGATATCACGCCACTGCCCTCCAGCCTGGGTGACAAAGCAAGATTCCAACTCAAAAAAACCCAAAAGCCTTAAACATTCAAATCATATGACAAAATTATAGCAAATACCTTATTTGCTGCTTCCAAGGAATGTATTAGATTCTGCAGCTCCTCTCTACTCATTTCAATAGAATATGGTTTTACTTCACCATTTTCTTTTACATCTAGATGCAGGCTTAAAAGTGGCATTCGTAATGCAGCAATCTTGTCACTGGAAAGTGCAAGCTGTTTAAAATCAGAAAAATAGCAATTAATAAGTAGTAAAAAGAACCATATTGAATATGCATCAGAGGTTAGTTAGCAGTACATTTTTTAAAAGTACTGTTTGCTGTTGAGTATAGAGAAAAGTGAAAAACAAATTAAATCCATGCTAAAGCATATTTGAAGAATAGAAAGAGAAAGGAGAGCGAATAAAAGAGAGGAAATGGGTAGGAAAGTAAGAAACCAGTCAGCAATCTTGTGACAGAAGCAGGTATGTAGATCAGAGTCATGCCTGGGAAGTAATGAATGGGTCTAATGTACAAGAAACATAGAGAATTCTTAAAGAAGATTAAAGGCACCAAGAAGATGAAAGCTCATGTACAAAGATAAGTGAGACCAAAAATACTGGTAAACTCTCAGAAATTAAGATGCTTAATTAATGGTCAGCTATCTATCTATCACAATATTGATAAATGTTATCAAGATACCATCTTCAATTAGAGCCACTCAACAGAAACACTCTGTACACTTACCTCATTTCTTAATTTATTTCTCTGGAATATATCCTAGGGGAATTGGAAGAACCAAATATTTATAATACTAGTACTTTTTGAAACGAGCACCATAGCTTCCTTGGCAGACAGCACAGGGAAACTCAATTTTCCTGGAATCTGAGCCAGAAAAATCCAGAAAAACTGAATCTTTGTTTAGAATGCTACCACTTGCAAAAAAATTACTTATGCAATGATAAGGGACATCTTTCCTAATGACCTCAAAGGATCTCTCTTGTGGTACATACACTATAGAATCAAATGTTGACCTATCTCCTCCATTCTCTCACCCAAAAACAGGACCTATAATATCTGAGATCTGGAAGTAGCAGCTTCAGGTTAACTATCTTATGCATAATTCTCCTCCTCAATATTTCCAATAAATAGTTTTTCACCCTATGCTTGAATACCAGCAATGACGATGCATGTGCTACCTCAAGAAGAAGTTACAATCATTTCCAGATATTCATACTTGTTAAAAAGTTCTTCCCTAGGTTGAACTGAAACCTATCTTATTGCAAATAATATACCTTAGTGCTTCACCTACTTTCTGGAGCCACAAAGCATTTATATATTCCCCCATTTATGACTTTTGGCCTTTTAAAGGTAAGTGTCATGTTTCTACCAGGTTTAATCTTTTCCAGGTACATGGTATCAGTGTTTCAAAGCAATTTCACACACCATGATTTTAAGTTCCTAGTCATTCTTTGCTACCTGGAGTCCAATTTGCTTAAATATCTATTAAGTTTGGCAGCCAAAACTAAACAGATATTACACTAAAAAGATGTTATCATTGGAAACAGAAGGTACTAGCACTATCTCTTGCTTGAAGAACTGCAATTCTGCCGGGCACAGTGGCTCACACCTGTAATCCCAGCACTTTGGGAGGCTGAGGTGGGCGGATCACCTGAGGTCGGGAGTTTGTGACCAGCCTGACCAACATGGCAAAACCCCATCTCTACTAAAAATACAAAATTAGCCAGGTGTGGTGGCACATGCCTGTAATCCCAGCTACTCGGGAGGCTGGGGCAGAATAGCTTGAACCCGGGAGGTGGGGTTGCAGTGAGCTGAGATCCTGCCATTGCACTCCAGCCTGGGCAACAAGAGTGAAACTCTTATCTCAAAAAAAAAAAAAAAACTGCATTTCTACCAACAAAATATGGGCCTGAATCAACACGAATGAAGCTATACTTTGATAAACCAAAATTAACATTTCTCATATATGCTACCATTAACATCTATCTCTTATCCTTTATTATTTTTTTCTGAGACAAAGTCACGCTCTGGTGCCCAGGCTGGAGTGAAGCGGCACAATGATCTTGGTTCACTGCAAGCTCCACCTCCTGCGTTCAAGCAATTCTCGTGCCTCAGCCTCCCAAGTAGCTGGGACTACAGGCACACACCAAAACACCCAGCTAATATTCGTATTTTTTCAGTAGAGTTGCAGTTTTGCCATGTTGGCCAGGCCAGTCTCGAACTCCTAGCCTCAAGTGATCCACCCGCCTTGGCCTCCCAAAGTGCTGGGATTACAGGCGTGAGCCACCGCACCTGGCCTCCTTTATCTTTTATATTTATAAAAATATAAAATCTGAAATTGAAACTAAATTTATAAAATTTAAATATTTAAATTAAACATCCTCTATTTAGGTTGCCTATTTCATTCATTTGGTCACTGATGTAATTAGCTGTGACATAATTTTAAACTTTGTGTCACATTATTAACGTGTTATAGCTCTAGTTTTATATCACCTTCAGATATGATAAGCATAATACTCATAAAAATGTTGAAAATGACCGGGCCAAGACTAGAGCCAGAGACTTCTTAACTAATATACATTTATCTGTCTTTGCTTAGTTATTTATCTGATTATGAACCCACCTATTATCTTCCCACATTTTTCTCTACTTAATCCACATATACAATGTAAGGCACTTTATCCAGGGTCATGCTAAAATCAAGAAACAAAATTATTTGTTTCCTCTTCATCTACTGGTCTGGGTATCTTATAAGGACAAAAAGTGGGTCTGAGATTGTTCTTTATGAACTCTACTGATAGTGACTCTCCAAAATGTATTAAAAACTGATGTTTTAATAGTATCTTACAGGTTTTCCTCCTAGAGGTAGAATCACATTTACCAGTCTTAAGAAAGCTATGAAGTCTAGAAAGTTGTGGTCAAAAATATATGTTGACCAGGTGGTGTGGCTCACGCCTGCAAAACCAGCACTTTGGGGGGCTGAGGCCCCCCAAAGATCACTCACTTGAGGCCAGGATTCGAGACCAGCCTAGCCAAAATGGCAAAACCCCAAATCTCCACCAAAGATACAAAAATTAGCTAGGTGTGGTGGCACGTGCCTGTAGTCCCAGCTACTCAGGAGGCTGAGGCAGAAGAATTGCTTGAACCCAGGAGGCAGAAGTTGCAGTGAGCTGAGATTGCACCACTGCACTCCAGCCTAGATGACAGAGCACGACTCTCTCTCAAAAAATAAATTATATATATATATATATGTACGTATGTATGTATGTATATGTTGACTATATGCTGTCCCATCATTTATGACATTTAATGATTTACAGATCTAATTAAATTTATTATCAATGTAATGTTATTACACGTGGCTTAGATGTTTGTAGTGTACTTATGCCCAAGTTAATGTTAGGTGCAATTTAAACTATCTTTGATATTTCTTTGGGATAATACATTCCCAAAATAACAAATTTTAGATATATGATATTATAAAGATATTTGTCTATATCCAGAAAATGAAATAAAAAATACACATACTCATAGACTCTTACCTTTACCTGCCAATCAAAATCCTGCAGCTGTGCAGAGGAAATAGCAACTATTTCTCTTGACAGAGCCTGTTTGATTTCATCTTTCCTACTTTTCACACATTTCATGATAGTTTCTTGATGAAATGAATTCAACTGATTCAACTGCTGAAATATCTATAAAAATAAAAACAGACAAAAGGGGCTTTCTGTTTAAAACGTAAAAACACAATTCCACTCTCCTTTTGCACACTTTTAAAGCAACAGTAAAAGAAAAAGAGAAATACTTCTGTAACTATAAAAAAGACTAAGATGAGAGTGAGTAACCAGAAAATAGGTTTTAACAAATTTCTGCAAAATAGAGAGTAAAGAAAAAGGACTGATGGAAGCAGCAGTGTGGAAATGAATACACCTGGAAAATACCAAAGCTGATACAGCCATGCAGGGTGAGTATCTCAAATCCCAAAACGGGAAAAGTTTTGTGAACTGACAGGATGCTCAAAGGAAGTGCTCATTTGAATAGTTAAGATTTCAGATTTGATTTTTTTTTAGCAGGGATGCTGCACTGTTGAGTATAATGCAAATATTGCAAAGTCAAAAAAATCCGAAATCCAAAACAGTTCTGGTCCCAAGCATTTCAGATAAAGAATACTCAACTTGTATTAATATATCAGACAATGTAGCCCTTAAGGCAAGAAGTGTTACAAGAAATACAGAAGGACAGTAAAAGGGCAATTCAACAGAAAGACACAACAATCATAAATCCCTGTGTACCTAACACCATAGTTTCAAAATATATAAAGCAGCAAAACTTGGCAGCACTAAAAGAAATGAATAAATCCACATTCACAATTAGAGGTATTAATACAACTCTCAATAGCTGACACAAAGAAACAAAAAAAATCAATGAGGATATAGAAGAATTGAAAAAATGCATTCTACCTAACCTTAGCAATATATACAATACTACACCTGACAACTGTAGAGTACACATTATTTTCAAATGTATATGTAACATTCACCATAATGTACCATATTCTGAGCCATTTAGTAAACCACATCAGATCTCAAAGAACTTAAATAATACTGTTCATATTTTTATTACTGGGTAATGAAGTCATGACTAATGAGAAAAGGTAACCAAAAAATTTCCGAATGTGTGAAAATTAAGTAGCACAACACTAAATAAATAAATAAAATTAATCTCATTTATTCTTCCTGTGAACAGGAAGAGGGAAAAAAATTCTTCCCAATTCATTCCATGAGGCCAGAATAAAACTTGACACCTTGACAAGAGTATTATAGGGAGGAAAAGAAAAAAAAAAGAAAACACCTAGGCCAATATCACTCAAATATTGATGTAAAAATCCTAAGCAAAATATTGGCAATTCAAATCAAGAGATATATAAAAAAGATAATACATCATGATCAAGTGGAGTTTATTTTGGCAGTGCAGCCTTAGTTTAACATTCAAAAATCACATTAACAAAATAAAGAAGAAACAATAATAAATTCAGGGAAAAGCATTTGATAAAATTCAGTATCCATTCATGGTAAAAATTCTCAGCAAAGTTAGAATTGTAGGATGCTTCTTTAGTCTAACAATGGATATCTATAAAATCACAGAGCTAACATACTAAATGGTGAAATAGTAAACACTTTCTCCCTAAGGTTAGGAATAGACATATATCTACTATGCCTGCTTTTTTAAAAGAAACACTGACTGCTGGTGTTAGCCAATGCACAAAGGTAAGAAAAACAAATGAAAGATGTTAAAGCTGAAAAAGAAAATTATTATATACAATCTCCCCCCAAAAAATCTACATACAATTAGATACAGTAAACAAATTTAGAAAGGCTGTGGGACTCTATATAAAAATCAACTGTTTGTACATACTAGCAAAAAACTATTGAAAAATTAAAGATCAAAAACATCATTTACTCAGAAACAAAAAATATTTGCAAGAGCTCAACACTGAAAACTACAAAACACGAGAGAGAGAAACCAAAGCCCTCTAAATAAACAGAGGGCCAGCCCATGTTCATAACTTTGTAAAGCTAAATGTTGTCAATTCTCCCCACAAATGATCTAGTGATTCAGTGCAATCTCCATAAAAAATCCAGCAGGTTTGTAGGTTAAAACTGAAAAGTTGATTCTAGAGGGTTATCTGAAAACATAATAGCCAAGGCACTCCTGAAGAAGCATGACAATGAAGGTCTTCTATTACCAGATATCAAGACATAATTTAATTTAGCTTTAATTCTACAGTAATTAAAGCAGTGTAGCATTGGCAAATACATACAAGTAGACTAGTGGAATACATTAAAGAGTCAAGATACAGAGGCACAAATATATGGCCATTTGATTTACAATAAAGGCAGCACAGCAATACTGTGTGGCAAGGATGGTCATTTCAATAAACGGTCCACTGGATATTCGTGTAGAAAATTTTGAACTTGACCTCCATTCCACACACAAATATTAATTCAAAATGCATCAGTGACATAATGTGAGAGCTAAAACAATCAAGCTTCTACAAGAACACATCCAAGAATCTTCATGTCTTCAGCATAAATATTTCTGAAACAAAACACTAATAGTATTAGCCAGCAAAAGAAATATTGACAAAGTAGATTTGTTAAATTTCACAACTTGTTTCACCAGAAGACACCATTGAGAGAGTAAAAAGGCAAGCACATAATAGAAAATATTTAAAATACATATTTCTAACAATGAGCTCACATCAGAATATCATCCAAATCAATGACAAACATAAATAACTTGATTTTCAGAAACGTGAGCAACCTACACAAGGTCAAATGATTTTTGACAAAGATGCAAAAGTAATTCAGTAGAAGAAGGATATCCTATGACCATGCAATTTCACTTCAAGATATCTACCCCAGAAAAGCTGATGTGAGTGTGAACAAGGAGACATGTAAAGAATGTTTATAGCAGTATTATGTGTAATAATGAAAGAAGCAACGACTATTAGTAGGGAGATAAATAAATCTTATTTAATTTCTATCATCAAATACAAGGATTTAAAATACACTAGATCCACGTTTATCAATGTAAAACATAATGCTGCATTTAAAACAATTTACAAGTGCAAACATATGTTACATTTTATTACAAGTTATACACTTACACACCCCAAATAATTCAATATACTCAAACATTCAAACATACATATAATATATAATACAAAACATGAACACCACCTTCAAGAGTGGTGATCTCTAGGTGAAAGTGGGATATCCGGGTGTGGGATAGGGGAATTTTGGTTACCTCCGTAATGCTTTATTTCTGAAACAAACACACACATTGCAAAATGTTAACACCTGTTTAACTGGTAATGCGAATGTAGGTATCAGTTATATAACTTCTTGTTTTCTTCTGTATGTTTTAAATGTTTCACAATTAAAAGAGCAAAAACAACCAAAAACAAAACTGCAAAAACCTAGGATTTCCACAGATTTTTCCATTCACAATTATAAGGTATTTGTTGTTACTGATGATGGCCCTTGTATTACACACTGCTCTAAAAATCTCAGAAAGAAACCTGAGCATTATTTATTGTAAGTTATAGAAATGTGCAGAGAAGTTACCTCTTCATCAGATAAGTTTTTACCAACTACAGCTTTAAAAAATTTGGCAATATCTTCTAAAACGTGCATCCATTCTTCTGATTCCCAAACAGTGTGATAATCTTGGTACACAGGATAAGCTCGACCACAAATGCCATCAATTATTTTGTGAAGAAGCTAGCAAGAAAAACACAAATAAATGCACTTATAAGTAAAATGATAAAACAAATTTATCTTCCTCTTAACTAACGTTGGGAGATGTTCATGTTATCTGCAAGACCAGCTTAAGTTAAAATGTATAAACCACTTTTAAGATTATTCTAATTAAAAATTAGAACTCATAAAAATCCTATACTTTCTATTATTATGTCAACCTTCAGAAACTAAAATAATTTTATAAAAATTACATAACGAAAAAACTAAAAGGAAGATACGTATAAAAGATGTATTTACAGCAATGACCAAACAAAAAGATAGGACTTACATCAAAGTCTCTTACTGTAGGCCTATAAGCTACATTTTGCTTTGCCTCCATTTTCACAACATACTTTTTTTTCTTTTGAGGGTCTCACTATGTTGCCCAGACTGGCTTTCAACTCCTGAACTCAAGCAATTTTCCCATCTCAGCCTCCCAAGTAGCTAGGACTGCAGGCGAGCACCACCACACCCAGCTCAGCAGTTACTTTAGATGTATTCCCAGAAAGTCTTCAGTACTTTTTTCCTTTTTTCTACATTCCTTTCTATCCTATTAGTATCTTACTATCAGCAATGGAAAGCCTAACACATGTATAACTTAACATAGTGATTAAGACTATGGATTTTGGAATAAAACTATCCAGTTCAAATCCCAGTTGCAGTACTTTCAAGTTTTATTTAAATCTTCCGAGTCTGTTTCCTCAAGTGTTAAATAAGGATATCATCTCTTCTCTTAATCTTGCTGTAAAGATTGAAGAAAAATACATGGAAATCACTTAGCATCTTCCAAGCATGTACAAAGACATGCAGATATTGCTAGCCCTCGTTACCATCCTTATTATTATTATCACTACTCCTCCTCCTCCAATTCACGCCTTCAACATCTATTAACTGAGATAACACAATGCCAGTACTATTCTAAGCACTTAACATATACTAAGGTTATCTTTCTCAAAGTTATTTGTATCTTACAAGAGTAGTATTTGAACCAAATAACTTGGAAATAATCATATTGCACCCCATTTTAACTAATAACTCCTTCCCTCTAACATCACACTTGCCAGAACATAACCAACTGCTTCCAAATGGTGGCTAATATACTATACAAACTGAATTTTTATTTACCATAAATCAACATACTCAATTTTGAATTCATTCAAAATTCTCTACAGCTTATCCTATACTGTCCCCATGCTAAAGCAAAACCCAGAACTCAAACTGAAAAATAAAAGCATTATCTTTTTCGGAATATGTTTGCTAGTCACTCACAAATATGAAATGCACACTTCATCCCAGTTATTAAATAAGGTCATGGAAATGACCTTATTTAACGACAAAGGTCATGGAAATGACTTTATTTAATGGCAAAGAAACTAGAATAGCTACTGTTATGGAGTCCTAATTAGGTACCACGCTCTGGACTGATCCTCATTACAACTCTGAAGTAACCATTGTTATTATTCCTAATTTACAAATGAGGAAACTGAGAATAAATAAGGCCCTACCACAACAGAGTTTTAGTCCATTCGAAAAAGGCAAACATACAAATACATGTAATTTAGAATGATGGGGACATAATAAAAGTATATACAAGGTACAAAGGAGCACAGAGAGGAAGCAAGGAAAAGTCCATCTTAAAAGGATGAGTAGTTGGCCAAGCAAACAGGAGAGAAGAAGGGCATTTCTAGATACAAGCAACAGCATATATACAGGAGGCAAACTGTAAAATCACACTGCTTGATTTAGGGAATAGCAAGTTATTTTGGGGGGTGCCTAGGGGGTGACAGGAGACAAGGCTGGAGAGGTGGGTAGAGCCAAATCAAAAACGACCTGTGTACAAAGTAAAAGAGCCTAGTTCTCAACCGGGAAGCAATCTATTCACACATTTGCATTATTTTTTCATATATTTGCTAACAGGTTGGAAGATGTAAGAAAAGAGAGAGGGTGAGCCCAGGTGCCTCAATTTTCAGTTAAGGAATTAAAGATTAAGGGGCTTAAATTGTTGAGGACACTCAAAATGGAGGCAGTCAAGAGGTAGAAGAGATGTGAAAAGGAGAGGCCATGGATGAAACCTAGAACGTCAGGTTGAGGGGCTGGGTCAAAGTGGTGGTGCCACAAACCAAAAATGAGGCTACGGGAGGAGTAGGTCCAGAGGGAAAGAAGAGCTCACGCAAGGGCATACCGAATTTGAGGTACCTGTAGCAAAAGCCTGACACTCAGGGAAGAGATTTTGGTTTGGGGTTTTGGGGGTTTTGTTTTTTGACTGGCATTCTTGAACCATAGAGGAAGAAAATTTTGGCTGGACCTAGAGATTTAGGAGTCATCAACATATATGGTAATAAAGGTTATGGACCTTATCTAAATGGGTAGAATGAAAACAAGGAGAGCCAAAAGCCAATAAAAAACTCAGAATCGATAGATCTGAGCATAAGTTCCAGCTCTGCCACTTTCTGGATGGGCAATCCTGGGCAAGTTAGCCATAATTTCTGCTGACATTTCAGGTTCATCACTTGCAAAAACAGAGAAAATAATTAGGGTGTTTTCTTTTTTCTTGACCCTGACAGGAGGTAAGTTCCTTTCTGTCTCCCCCACACTTTCTCCAGTGTAAACGGAATAGAAAAAATAGGAAGACCAAAATTGAGACTTATAAAAAAGATGCTTCACCAGGGCACAGGCTGTGTGTCTCACTCACCATTTTACCTCATCCCATCGGGACGCTCAGGGTTATGGCAGACTTCAATGAAAAACTGGCTGAACAAACGAATGTGGTTGCTTTTCTCCAGATTCTCACAAGCCAGGTTCTTTCATAGACTGGAAGTCAATGGGTACATCACCTCTTGGGACGACCCTAACAAAAGTAACTCGCCCAGTTATTTCACTTCCTTCCAACTACCCTCAAGGGTGGAGGGGCAGGGTTCGCTTCGGTCTAGGTCACATAGTATTCCAGCACCTAGTACTGTGCCTGCTGCCTGGCAGGTAGGGAGACTTTGGGAGGTATGTGTTGAATGAATGAAGAAAACGTATACGAAGCAGCAGCAAACACCGACTTGACGCCAAAAGCTTTCAAAGCCCCGTCTGGTGGGGGCGCTTCTGCGCGCAAAGGCCCTGGAGCTGCACCTCTAGGCCAGGGGTGGCGCCCCAAGCTGCCCACCTAGGCTCCCCAGGGAAGGCGGGGACCAACCACCCGAAATCACGCCCCTTCCTCCTCCCTTTCCTAGGGAGCTTGCGAAGGCGTCTGGGTCGCACCCGGCCTGATCCGCACGCCAGGCGGTCCCGAAGCCCAGGCCCCGCGCCGCTTCCCCCAGTACCCTCCCTCACCTGCGGGCCCAGCTCGGCCGGCAGCTTCTGCAGCCGCCACAAGAGCGTCCCCTCTTCCGGCTCCATCCCTGCGAAGCTGGGGCCTGGGTCACGTGAAAAGGCTGGCGCTTGTCTAAAGCTACGGTTCGCCCACGTGACTGTCTCCGGCGGAGAGGGGCGGGGCGTGGAACCAAGAAGTCCCTGTGCGCTTGCGCAGAGGCGGAACTACCGGTTTCCCCGTAACCAGGGAGTCTGCAGTTTGCAATGATGTGGCTAAGATGCCCTTGTGCTATTACTTTAAAGGAACATTTACGTATCTTTCAACGCAGTTTGTACCTTTGTTCAGGGTTCTATTGAACTTTCTCTGTAGTCTTTAGAAAACCTTCGAATAAATGTAACCATCTTTTTGGGTGCCTGGGCATGGTCATTCTCCCAGAGTTTTAACGTAAGTCTCTACTAAAGTATCCTGATTTGCAACGTAAATTAAGGTTTTGCCATAAGCAACGTTCTGTACATAGATCATCCTAGGGAGAAAGTACGATTTCCAGCCCCATTTGCAGAAAGCAAACATGATCAGAGAAGTCACTAGGGTTGTTGAATTTAGCAAATAAAAATAACAAATGTCCAGTTAAATGTGAAATTTCAGATAAGCAATAATATTTTGTTGTAAGTATCCCCTATTGTATTGGATATATTTATACTGAAAATTATTTGTCTATCTGAAATTCAAATTTAACTGGGTGTCCTGTATTTTATCTGGCAACTCTAGAAATCACTGACCTAAGCTAAGTAAGAGGCCCAGTCTGAAGTTAAACAAAATCAATCGGACTCTAGAGCCATGCTATTAATGTTGAACTAAGCTCAAAGTCCAAATATCCTTTCTGTTATTTCTTATTACTGCTGTTACTTTAATCAGGTGCTGAAGAATTCAATGGTAAAACGAGCATGTCTTGCAATAGCAGATAATAACTAGTAGACCAGAAACAGGAATTACAATCTAATTTATAAATTTAATAATAAAAGTGGTGCAAAATGGTGAAGTGGAAGAGAAAGTATTCAATCTATGGGCTATGCAGAGAAAAACTACTCATTAGCAGCATTCTAGGTTTACCTCATACATCCTTTCTCTGTGTGCCTCTCATCTCAAAGGTGAAGTCAATTTCTTTCTCCCATGATTTTCATGGTGTTTTAGCTGTCCCTCACTTATTTACCACTTTCTAGTTCTTAATGCAGATAGATGCACAACACTCATTCCCCTATCTGAAATGTAATTGTCTTAAGATACTTTGTGAATACGAGCTCCCCAAATAATAGTTAAAATGAGAAGTCTGGAAAACTACTTCACCTGAGTCTTTCTGTAAATCTAATGATGGGTAAGGTCTATTTTGAGAAAAAAAATTAAATTTTATGTATTATAATAATTGAGAGAAAAATACTTGCAAGCATCTATGTCAAACACTTCATATATTTTTATCTTAGTAATTCCTGCTACAGTCTTGTACAGTGGGTATTACAAATGAGGAAATAAATTTGAAGTAATATATTTTGTAAGGTCACATAGATAGTAGTTACAAAATCGCTGGTCTGAGGCCAGAAATGGTGGTCTCAGTCTGCATGCTTGACTATCCCTGGCTTACCTAAGGCCACGTAACAGATGACTAAATAAGGTAAAATGACACACCCGGCAGGGTCCAAGGTTTAGTCAGAGGAAACAGAATTAGGTCCTAACTCATCTTTCAAGCAGGACTGAGTACTAAGAAGAATTTGATCTTTTCTCTCGAATTTGGATGGGACAAAATTTAGGCTGTAACAAATATGGACTCTAAAATAGTTAACAACTTTCAAGAGAGACAGCGCTTAATATTTGCCCTTTGATTAGTAAGAGGATGTTACGTGTATAATCCAAGAGGTTTTCAAAACTCATTTCTGTCTCGTGTAGTTTCATCTGTACTAGGTATATTCTGGTCTCCATCTCCCAAATCTTACTTGTACTATAGTAATCTTTAAATGCATGAACTCTGGAGCTAAACTTCGTAAGTTCAAACCCTGGCTCTGAAAATGACTATCTATGTAATATAGGCAAGCTATTTTCACTTCTCTGTGTTTCTCATTCCTTACAACAACCCTGTAAATTGTATAATTGGTTATAATGACAGCTTAGGATTTACAGGGTTTTTGTAAGTTGATATATGTAAAGTTCTTGAAATGAAGTCTGGCCTGGCACTTAGAAAATTGTATTACATTCCCTTCTATGTGGCCTTCTTTGCTCTACTGTTATCTAGCCAAAGTCTAGTGGGTTCCAGAAAGTCTAGTGGGTTCCAGAACGTTACCCTCCTGGTGAACTGTCACTGCCTTAGAGATGTGATCTGCATCTAAAACCAAACTAGCCAGCTATATAGTGCTGTATAGGTGATGTAGATCAGTGCTTACAGTTGGGAGAGATATACAAAGATCTCAGGTAAACCCCAATGTGTGCGCTTGCTGAGCTTACACTGGAATTCAAGCTTGCTATTTGTGAAATAATTGGGTACTCTTTTTCTGAAGTTAGTTTCCTCGAGAGTTTTTGTTTTGAGGTGGAAGGAGGCAAGAGTTTTGTGCGCCATGCCTTGGGAAATTCATTCATTCACTCACTCTTTAACAATTGTTGATTAAACATCTACCATTGATTAGATGCTCTAATGACTCTGGGAATGCAAGCAGTGTACAATAATTTACCTTCTGGTTTCAGGAGAGAAGAAGTGCTTAGATAATGAACAAATAGATAACTAAGATGATGAAATATACTGAGAAGTATCTTTAAGAAAATAAAACAGTAATGTAATAGAAAGGGATGGTGGAAATATACCTTAGATTGATCACAAAGCACCTAGCTAACGAATGGCATTTATACTAAGGCATAAAGGCTGAAAAGACTTGAAGGCAACATCTAGGGAAAAATAGTTGTGAGCAGAATGCAGAGGCCCTGAGGCAAGAGAAAGCCTGCCTTATTCAGCATGATGATCCAAGGCCTGTGTGACTGGACAGGCCTTGAAGATGCCAGAGATGTGGGCATGGATTTGGTAAAGAAGATACCAGAGATGTGGGCATGGATTTGGACCAGTTAATTGACATAATGTGGTTTACATTTTTAAATGCTTATACTATGGAAACTGCAAAATGGTTATACTATGCAAATTATTTTTCAGTAAACTGGAAAATATACTATGCAAAACAGATCTTAGAGTGCAAGAGCAAAACATGGGGAACCAATTTGGAGACTACTCCAGTAGAGTGAATATGGCCTAATTTCCACCCCCAGACTATAGAATTCCAGGGGCTTAGATGATAGATTGTGGTAGCAGGAACTAGATACAAATGGAAAGAATCAAAATACATTTTGGAACTAAGACCTATAGAAGTTAATGGTGGATTGGATGCTTGTGGAAGAGAAAGAGATGCTTGTGGAAGTGAAAACCAGACTAAAAGATATAGTAAAGCATCGGTCATCCAAGCCAGCATGAGGTTTTATGCCCTGAACAAGAGACAGAACCACAGACTATAGCTTCTTTGTTGGTGAAAGACTTTTTGAGGTGCAATGGTGTGGTGATTAAGTGTACAAGGTCTAGAGTCAGACAGACCTGGATTCTAGTTATGTCTCCACCACTTACTAACCACATAACCTTGGACAAGTTGGATAAACTCTCATACCTAAGTTCCCTCTACTAAATATAGGGATAAAACTACCACTTATTTAATAAAGTTGTCCTGAAGCTCAAATAAAATAACGTACATATCCCAGCCTCCCTTTCATCTGGGGTGGGTGGTATCCAAGTGCTGGTCAATAGGACAAAAATGGAAGTAACTATGTAGCACTTATCAGTACCTTTTATTTAAGGAGAACTCAAATATACCATTTGCCTTTTTCTTCTTTGTTTCTGCTTCCATCTTACTTCCTAGAACTCAAATGATGCTGTTTTTGGACAGGGAGGTCATGGGCCAAGTACAGAGAGGCAACAGGATGGAATTAAGGTACCTGACATTGTTGAACCCATGCCTGATGCCTTGTTGGCTCAGGACTACCTACATGGACATCTATGTGAAATATTACTCTACTTCCCCCTTGTTTAAGCCTTTTTAATGGTGGGCTTCATGTCAATATCCCTCAGTCTGATCCCAACTAATATAAGCATTATAGTTAATAACTCCTAATTTGCATCCACAGGCCTGTTGTCTTAGGTCATACTTATGATCTCAATGGTAAAAATTAAAAGGCAAAATTATAAAATAATAGTGTAAATTTTAAAAATAGGCATTCCTATACTTTGCCATTGGCAATTTTTCTAGAGGGTTGTGGTTGCATTTGTAAAGTTTTCTAAATGTACATACTCTTTGACTTAGAAATTCCAGTTCCAGGCTGGGTGCAGTGGCTCATGCCTGTAATCCCAGCACTTTGGGAGGCCGAGGTGGGCGGATCACCTGAGGTCAGGAGTTCGAGATCAGCCTGACCAACATGGAGAGACCCCATCTCTACTAAAAATACAAAATTAGCTGGGCGTGGTGGCACATGCATGTAATCCTGGCTACTTGGGAGGTTGAGGCAGGAGAATCCCTTGAACCCAGGGGGCGGAGATTGCGGTGAGCTGAGATTGCACCATTGCACTCCAGCCTGGGCAACAAGAGCGAAACTCCCTCTCAAAAAAAAAAAAAAAAAAAAAGAAAGAAATTCCAGTTCCCAAAATACATAAGAAAAAAATATTTGGCTCCAAGAATATTCATTTATACATTGCTTACAATAGCAAATAACTAGTAATAAGTTATTGGCTTCATAAATGATATTATAACATAAAATGAAGCCACAAAAAAGTGATTTTATATAAAAATACTAGAATATAAACTTGCTCACAATAACTATTGGGAAAAGAGTTATGTTTCAAATCTGTTTATTCTGTGTTATCCATGATGTGCTGGGTATCTGTGTGTGTGCATGTGTGTGTGCGTGTGTGTGTGTGTGTGCATGTGTAGTGTGCAATTTCCTAAGCACAGAAATATACAAAATTTTAGCAATGGTTTTCTTTCATTTGTGAGATTATAGGTGATTTAGATTTTCTTCTTTTAATTTTTCTGCATTTTTCACTCATTTTATTTAAAAATCTTAAATATTTTAAGATAGCTATGATAAATTTTGACTCTAATGATTCAATTTAATTTTGCTTTCAAACCAGCCAGGTCTTGCCTGAACTCAGCCCCTTCCTCCAGTATCTTGCTAAACATCACCAACAACATCCAATTACACTGATGATAATCTGTTTTTCACCCCATTCTCTACAGTTGCAGCCTCCATTGGAATGGAATTAGCCTACCCAGTTGTTGAGTTGTCTTAGGCATTGCATAATATGAATCCTTAGAGTTCTAGCCTGCTGATAATCACTAAGCAACCACATATTTTAGTTTATATTACAGTAGCCTCTCACTCCTTATTCCAATGTTGGTATTAGTCAGATGGTTAGTTAGTTTAATGGTTAATTAGTTTAATAAAACAGCAAAATTTTAGAAGTTTAACATAATCTTCTTCTTTTTCGTGTGTGTGTGTGTGTGTGTGTTTGCATGCGTGCGCGCACGCGCGCTTACCTAACAGTCTGATGCATACAGGTGTAGACATTTAGGTGGCTCTTCTATTCTCTAAGACTCAGAATACTCTTTATTCTGGAATTGGCTGCATATGAAAGAGGTAGAATATGAAGGATTACGGAGGGAGTTTTTATGTGCCAGACCTAGATATAATTTAATGTATCATTCCTACCTGCATTTCATCACCTGGAACCCAATTTAATGGCGGCATGCAATTGTAAGGAAATTTTGGAAATATAACTTAGCTGTGTGCACAGAAAGAAAAGAAAATAATTTTAATAAATGTATAGTTGTTTCTACCACAATCATGCCTTTTAAAACATAAAAGAGAATTTCTCATAGAAGAAATCCTCATATAAACACTGTAAGCAAATTGTCTTTTACATTTTCATGAGGAGCCATCATCCTTCATGGCTTACAGTTACCACTAGCAAAATATAAAACTGGGATCCAACTAATGTCTTGCATCTGCCTTACATCTGCCTCAAAAATGTATCAATTCAGATTTATATTAAGAGGAAAATCTGAGAGCCTAGTAATCCAATCAATCTCTTTTCATTTTATTGCCACAATCAGCTTAGCTTAAAATTTGTAATTATAGCAGTTATATCTGAGAGAAGTCAAGGAGGTGAACTTGGCTAGCTAACTGTTTAGGTAAGCCTCTGGAATATACTAATTCAGAGTTGTTCAGGTTTTTAGGTCCCCAAACTGAAGCTTGTCATTTCATTCAGAAGAGACTGACTCATTGTAACCAAACTCTCAAGAGACTGATTGATAAGCTAGAATGTCACAGAGTAGGAATTGTCTTTCTGTAGGATGCTGTATCTTGATCCGCAAGTTCTTTTAGTCAGCCAAATTACAGATCATAAGGAGGCTCAGTGAATGTAAGACTGAATGAAAGAAAATGGAATAGACCTAAATTAATTTTTTTCTTTAAATTGCCATGACCTAATGGCCCTCTTTCATTCCACGGATGTTTCCAGTGAAAAAAAGAAGAAAGCATCCTTTTTTCTTGACTGTGCAGAAAAAAATTCTGTGTTTCTTTGATTCTCCATTTTACTAGATGCCATACCTTTGTAATTACTTCATGTGGAGTCCTGACCAAGATTCAGGAAATACTAGAACTTTCAGTCCCAGAGGGTTACTCTAGGCCTTACTAGTTTCCATCATTATGAGTTGAGTTTTGCTAGTTAATTTCAGATGAAAAACATTTGTTTTTCCCCAAATTCTGGGGTTGCATACTTTTACTTCCTACGAACTGACAACTGTATCTTCAGTAATTACAATTTCCAACAAAACGTTATAGGAATAAAGAAAAGATGTTAGTTCATTATTCCTTTAATAAAAGGAAATGGTCTGTATTTCTTCTTTTCACATTTATTTCTTCAGTTCAAACCTGCTTTTCAGGTTACCCTATGACTTGAAGTTGACTAATTTGTTCACCTTAATTAGATGTGTTGCAGTATATATGTAATTAGTTATTTGCATGGCAATCTGCATAAAATTATTCCTGTTCATAAACTATTGAGAGGAAAGGGGCTTAAAGTTCAAAGGAGTTTAATTACGATCTTGTAACCATATAGGAAATATTTGAATGTTACACTGGCATTGGCTCTATCACATTAAAAGAAGTTATGAATGATGATTTGTCAAAGATTTGCAAGGTGATGAATTTAATCTTGTCTGCATAAACCTGGACAGATTTGGTTGCCTATAAAAACTGGTTCTTAGAAATCAGTTTGGTAAGTGTCTCATTTCATTCTGGTCAATGAACTTAATAAATTGAAGGCCTTTGTCTTTCTTTTAGGGCATTATATGTAATTCAGAAATGTTAACACCTCTTTATTTCATTATATTTTTGTAGATAAAAATAATATTCTAGCTGGAGCCACTTAATATCTCCATTAAAGAGATTTTTAAAATAAATAGATATTTTGATTTAAGAAGAGCAATAGAGGGAGCCCATAACATTTATTTCAGTGTAGCATTAAAGAAAACAATACATTAAAAGCTGAAATCACTCTGTTAAAGTGAAACACTTAATGAACTGCAATGTTGGACCAAGATGAAATACATGCTATATCCTCAGAGGCTGGCATTCGTTAATGGCATGCCAGGTGTTCAATTAATCTTTCTGGTGAAGGTTCTGTGCATGTAAAACCTCCTGCCTCCCAATTGCTACCCCTTTTAAGCCCTGTATTTAGAACCACCACATCTGTAAGCTGTTAGGATTTCAGCCAGTGGTTCTTAATCAAAGAAGCACGTTGGTCAACCCAGGGAATTTTTGAATATTGATTTTTAACTTTAAATATGTGACACTTTTGTACTTTTAAAATAGCTTTATAATTAACATACCCTAAAATCTTCCCATTCAAAATACAGGTTGGCTAAGTTTACTCAAGCGAGGTTTTCTAAATTTGTATAGAAATGCAATCATCACTATGTCTCCCAAAATTATCCTTAATGCCTGTTTGTAGTGAACACATGGGGAGCTTAAAAAAAAAAAAAAAAAAAAAGAAAAGAAAAGGTCATACCCTGCAGACAAATACTATCAGAGTCTCTTTGACTACTAACACCAATGTTATGTCATTGCTGTTACAAAATTGCCCAGATGATTTTGACATAAGTCAGTGTTGAGATACAGTGATGTGGACAAAACCTCATGGACAAGATGAAGATCTGGAAAATGCAAATGCAACCTTTTACTAACCAAGAGATCACCTGGCTTACACCAAATGTTGTCACAACAGCAGCAGCAGCAATAACAAAGGAGGCCTTTAGAACATTTAGAGAATGGTGGTTTTCTGATCCTGGACTTTTGTTCCTATTGTTTCCTTTGCCTAGAATCTCCCCTCTTTCTTCCTGCCACTCTCTCCATGCACACCTAGTAGGCCTAATGAATTCAGGCACAGCCCCCAGAGAACTTTAATTGCTGTCTCACCTGTGTTTTCATAACTTTTTGAATAAACATTTATTATAGTCCTTACTGCATTGTAGCTGTTTCTTTATATTCTGACTTTCCCATTGTTCTGAGAGCTCCTTGAAATGCAGAGGCCATGCCACATTCATTTGAGTATCTAGACAGTGTCTGGCACAAAGCTGACTCCCAAAAAGTGTTTGTTGAATTCGGAAATAGAATCGGTGCTTTAAGAAACTCTGAAGTCCGGGCTCAGTGACTCACGCCTGTAATCTCAGCACTTTGGGAGGCCGAGGCGGGCAGATCACAAGGTCAAGAGTTCAAGACCAGCCTGCCAACATGGTGAAATCCCATCTTTACTAAAAATACAAAATTTCACTGGGCGTGGTGGCAGGCGCCTGTAATCCCAGCTACTCGGGAGGCTGAGACAGGTGAATCACTTGAAACCGGGAGGCGGAGGTTGTAGTGAGCTGAGATCGCACCATGGCACTCCAGCCTGGGTGACAGAGCAAGACTCCAACTTGGAATAAAACAAAAAAACATCGATGTAAAGGGTAGGCAGTGATTTCCAACCTTGACTGCAAATTAGAATCCACTGAGGAGCTTTTCAAAATCCTTATGATCAGCTCACACCTACACCAATGAAATCAGAATCTCCAGGGGTTGGACCCAGCAGTGTATTTTCTTTACATCTAATTCTAATGTGCAGCTGAAATTGAAAACCAAGGGCATAAAGCCACAAAGGATGGTCCAAAATTTTATCCTTGACCAAAATATTCTGGCTCTATTGCCTAAAATATCTAAATTATTTGTTGTTACATTGCTTGGAAGGAGCTCAGAAATATATGTGAATTAACAGATAGCTGTTTTTAAAATATATGAAAGTCCCTATGAAACTCAAGAAAGAGAACTGGCCATTCATGTAAGTCACTGAAGTTTTGATTATGACTATTTTCCTTTTGACATTTTGTTTGAAGAATCATTATGAAATAGGAATCTTGATTTGGGTAGAAAATTGAAAATGTCAAAACAGAAATTGTATTGGACAGTGTTAAACAGGCAAGGAAGACTCTATTCAACATTATTCCAATGGGGGAAAGGGGCCAGAGCTCAATCCAAACTCAACACCACTGGAACAAAGGACAGGAGAATTTCTAAGTATTGGAAGTAAGAGGGAGAGTATAAGTTATATGTGTTTACTAATTGGCTTTACTCAAAAGAAAATAAATTTTCCCATATCTTTGTGACAGGATGCAGCTTTACAACTTGGAGGAAGGTACCCACCAAAGTTATGAAAGATAGAGTGACTATCTCATTTGCTGATCACATTTCAAAGACATGGCTCAAAGTTTCTTGAGAAATACATTCATAAGTTGTAAAACTGACAAGAGACTGATTAAAAGATGTATATTTCAAAGGGGCAGAGAAAATATGTTACAGGTTTTCTAAATATGCAGTATAAAAATGGAGGTCAGTGGTCTAGTGTCAGGGAAGAAGCCCATCTAAAGTTTAATCAAGCTGGGGAATGTTAAGGCAGTCTTGGTCAAAGGCAAATAAATAGGTAATTTTGAAGAATGTAGATGGGCCAGAAGGGCTGTCAGAGAAATTCCTCAACAATGAGCTTGCAGCAGCAAAGGTTAGCGTGAGTGTTGATCCTTGGGAGAACCGAAGAGAAAAGTTAGAAAAGGCCTGGAGATAATTAAAGTATTTTGCAGATTTTCCTTGCATAATCTGGTTTATATCAGGAAATTAAAAAGGAAACACTTCCTTCTGTACTTTCTTCCTCCTAAAGGAACTCTCAGATTCACATTCCTACATAAGATATGGAACTATATATTGGCATACCATATAACAACCATGCACTTAAGTTAAAAACAAAAACTTTACAAGCATATGTGTATTTTTTAAATAATCTGGAAGTTTACATATGTACATGTAGCTTCTGGCAATGAGACTTGGACTGGTGTTGAAGAGGACTTTAGTGATATCTATAATATTTCATCAAAGAAACAAGAGAGGTCGGGTGTGGTGGCTCACACCTGTAATCCCAGCACTCTGGGAGCCTGAGGTGGGCAGATTGCATGAGATCAGGAGTTAAGACCCAGTCTGGGAAACATGGCGAAACCTATCTCTACAAAAAATGCCAAAAAAAAAAAAAAAAAAAATTAGCCGGGCATAGTGGCGTGCACCTGTAGTCCCAACTACTGAGGAGGCTGAGGTGGGACGACAGCTTGAGCCCAGGAGGAGGAAGTTGCAGTGAGCCAAAATCTCACCACTGCACTCCAGCCTGGGTGACAAAGCGAGACCCAGTCTCATAAAAACAAAACAAAACAAAACAAACACAAGAAACAAGAGATTGGAGGCATAAAATTCAAAATGGTAAATGTAATTCATTCTGAATTTCTGAATGGTAAGATAATATGAATTTGTTTTCTGGACTTTGTATTTTTCTAGATTAGTTAAATTCCAAAAACAAAATAAAAATAAAGACAAATGTCACATGGTGGTTCTAACCCAGGAGTTTAAAAAAAGGAGAACTCACTGTCAGGGTGATCAAAGACCTTCAGGTAAAGGAAGAAGCACGATTTGGGAAATGGGTTCAATATCCATAGGCAGAAATGGATAAGCACAGCAATTTAGTTGGAAGGAATCACCCAAATCAAAAAGACAGATAATAAAACCCAATGTCAGTATGTATTCAAAAATGAGTACATTTCTAAATCAAAATTTGATGCCAAGAATAAAGACATTTCTATTTATAGTATCATGAGGAATGTTCAGATCCAGGGGGATGTAGGTAGAATTTTCTAATATAGCCCTTCTGTTGATGTCATTGCTAAATTATAGGAAACAAAAACTGGGACAGATAATTACCATCTTAGAAGCCAAATTAACCTCAAAGGGCATCTAATCAGACTTCCTATTACACAAGAGGAAACAGAGGTCCTCAGAATTTGAAGTCACCAGTGGTCAAGTCCAATCCTGACTCAGGCACTGGCTATTGCATCAACATCATCAGAACACAATTCAATAGAGCCAATCAAGTCTTGACTTTCTTTGATAGTGAAACAGAGCTGTCCACTTGACATGCTGGAATGTAGGGAGAATGGGGAGTAAAAATTATATGCTGGAGATAGTATATCTTAAAAATTAATAGAAAAAGAACACAGATACTTTTGTAAATTCATTTTTGTTAAACCCATTTTAGTCTAACCTGTTTGTATGCAAAGAAATATTTCCCGAAGTATCAAATGAATTTTAGCACAGATTAAACTATGTAAATCAAGAGCATATAAAGGATAATATAAGCCCTCTCTGTTAGCATTTGTAAAAGCTGATTTAATAAAAGGAACACACACATGAAAACATTGTTAAGAATTCTTACAAAGGGCATATGCTAATGATGGCAAATGGATTTTATATAAAATAATAGCCTATCAAGAGACAAGGTAAAGAACCACTTAGAATCTAGCAGGCTACTATAGTACACTGCACATAATAATTGCCCTTTTATAAGAAAAGGAATATAACAAAATTTGAAATTGTAAAGGAATTCATCACCAGCCTTCTTTAACAATAAGCTTCTCTAGGGCATTTGAAATAAAATTTGATTTATGGAACTTCAATAAACACAACATTATTAAGAAACATCACTTTGGTGAACAGAGAAATACATATTTGCCTTGCTCTGTGCCTACTGTGAGTTCAGGAATTGTGTCTTCTAGATGACAAATGATTCAAATTAGTCTGAACATGAAACATGATAGCCTGGATTGATTCAAATAATAGCAATTTTCGGAGGAATAGTCAATGCCAGCAGGTGCCGGCAGAAACAGTTTCAGATACAGCAAGGGAGTTAGCCTCTTAGGGGTCTGGGCAGCCCTCCTTTCCGCCTCTCAACTCTGCCTGCCTGGCTGACAAAGGCAATAGTTAGGATGTTTTCTAGATTTTTCCCTTTACTTTGTTTTTGGTTTGGTTTTGGGTTTTTTGGACCCAGGGTCTAGCTCTGTCAGCCAGGCTGGAATGCAGTGTTGTGATCACGGCTCACTTCAGCCTCAACCTCCCTGGGCTCAAGTGATCCTCCAGCCTCAGCCTCCCCAGTAGCTGAGACTATAGGCAAGTGCCACCACACCTTGCTAATTTTTATTTTTTTGTACAGACAGAATCTCACGATGTTGCCCAGGCTGGTCTCAGACTCCTAGGCTCAAGCAGTCCTCCTGCCTCAACTTCCCAAAGTGCTAGGATTATAGGTATGAGCCACCACACCTGGCCTTTTTTATTTTTAGTGTGTAGTTATAGTTTAAAGGAAGACTCATGTACACACTTGTCACGGTTAATTTTATGTGTCAACTTGGCTGGGCCACAGTACCAGATATATGGTCAAACATCACTCTAGATATGTCTGTGAAGGTTTTTTTTTTAGATGAGATTAACATTTACATCAGAAGACTTTTAGAAAGTAGATTATCCTCCATAATGTGGGTGGGCCTCATCCAACCAGCTAAAGGCCTTAGTAAGCAAAGACTGATCTCCTCCTCCCCATATCCCCACCCTCCACCACCACTCCCTGCAAAAGGGAGAATCCTGCTGGCAGACTGCCTTCTAATTGGAACTGCCACATCAACCCTGGGTCTCCAGTCTGCTGGTCTACTCTGCAGACTTTAGATTTAATAGCCCCACAGTCTTGTGAGCTAACCTAAAAATAAATATTTCTCTCTTTCTTTTCCTATACTCACACATACACACATGTACACATTCACACACATCCTGTTGTTTCTGTTTCTCTGGAGAACCCTAATACACCACCACTGAGTTTAAGAAATGGTAGAACATTGGCCAGGCACGGTGGCTCACACCTGTAATCCTAGCACTTTGGGAGGCCAAGGCAGGCAGATCACAAGGTCTAGAGATCGAGACCATCCTGGCCAACATGGTGAAACCCCGTCTCAATGAAAAATACAAAAATAAGCTGGGCGTGGTGGCACGCACCTGTAGTCCCAGCTACTCAGGAGGCTGAGGCAGGAGAATCGCTTGAACCTGGGAGGTGGAGGTTGCAGTGAGCCGAGATCGCACCACTGTACTCCAGCCTGGTGACAGAGCAAGACTCCGTCTCAAAAGAAAAAAAAACAAAAAAGAAAGAGATGGTAGAACATCACCAGCACCTTTGAAGTTCAACTGCGTGCCCCTCCATGGCACACAGGAGATCAGTACGACTTTCATATGGCCATACTGACTTTCTATTGTGATATTTCCATGAATGAACATCCTGATAATGGAAATACTTGATCAGCAAAATCACTCAAAAAGGAGATTTGACACTTCACCCAGTAGATGGCAGGGATGTCACTACATTCAGCATGGACACTTGAGCTAGACTTTTTATAAGGCAACTAAATGAAAGGAGTAATGTCACTTCCTATTGTCATTGGAGTGCTGTTTCATCTGTCAGACCACAAATACATCAGCTAGTATAGCCTATTCAGGTCAGGGATCTTCTGAAGAGCTCAGGACCCGCCAACTGACCCCCATTCCTGCAGAGCAGTAACATTCCTCCAAGAATACGACCTAAATTGTTGGATGGAGCTCTGTTCCTTCTCATTTTTCTTTTTATAACAGGGAAGACTTGGCCTTGAACAAACTCTTGAATACATCCCATCCTTTCCACACTCACTGCCAGTTTCTTGTTTCAGGCCTTCGTTTTATTTCTCTCACACTACAGTGCCAACACTACCCATTATTTTAAATTACTTTGTTACAGCCCAGGTCTGACCACAACTCCCCTTCTTGAAAACCTTCACAGTGGAGCCTTAATTTTTGTTCTTTCCTTCTCTACGATATTCTGGCCACGTAAATATTTTTTAAATTCCCAGATAGGCCATATATATACTCTAACATCTTTGTGTTTTTCTTCTTATTTCTTGTTGTGTTATATTTAGCCAGAGGCTTTTCCTCTATTTCTCCATCAGGATATTCTCGCTCATATTTTAAGGCCCGCTGAAATGACAAATCCTATATAAAACTTCTGCTAGCCCCTCTGAAACTTCACTTTGAACTTTGAAATCATTAGTTTCTCTTTTGAAATTTTTGCAAGATTCTGTTAAAGAGTGAAATATTTCAAAAAATGTAGCTAAATGGGAAACAAGTAAAGAAAAAATGTATTTCTATATAATAGGCTTTTAGCAGCAATACTATTGGGGGATCAAAGTGCCCGGCTAGACTTATCCTTAAAGGAATATCATGCTTCATAACTGTTGATTCCAAGTGGCCAATTATCAGATACTAAGGCATTTCTGAAAATAAAATAAAAGCCTTACCACCCAGACACACACATACTCTTTACCATCCCTATCAGGGTCAGATCTAGGGAATGTTAGCAATAAATTATTCTGGAGGTAAGCAATACCCAGAACAATTTAAAAACTTCTGTCTTCCGGTTGTTCCACCCCAAACCTTGGAATTATCCCTGATTCCTTTCTTTCTCTTATAACTCACACACAATTTACAAACAAATTAGCTCTACCTTCAAAATATATCCAGAAGCTGACCACCACCCTCACAGTTACAATTCTAACCTAGGCCAGAATCACCACTCTCCGGGATTGTTAAAATCACCTCTTGACTGGTCTCTCAGCATCAACCGTGCTCCCTACAGTTTATTGTCAACAAAAAAACTAGAGGGATCCTGTTGGAACATAGGCCAGATAGTATCAGTCCTCTACTCAAAATCTACCTACATATTTGCAATACACATAGAGTAACATCCAAAGTCTTCCATGACTTTATGTCTCTGATGTCACCTTTACTACTTCCCACTGCCAACTCCACGTTGTTCTCCCATCACAGTGCCCTGGGCACACCAGTGCTTTCCTGCCTTTCCAGCATAGCTAGCACAAGCACACCCTTGCCTCAACGCACTGCATGTTCTCTTTCCCTGAAATGCTCCATCCCCAGACACCCTTATGGCTCTCTCGCTCACCTACTTCAGATCTTTGCTTAAATGTCACATTCTTGGTAAGATCTTCCCCAAATCCAAAGCTATCCCTCTCCCCTACTCTGGCACTCCCTCTCCTCCTCACCTTGCAGTGCTCTTCATGGCATACATTGCCGTTTGTTATATTAAATATTTTACAGCCATCCAATGAGGGGCAGGGCTTTTTGTTTGTTTTGTATATTCCCTGCACCCGAAATGGTGCCTGCCACATATTCAGTGCTCTATTAATATTTGTTCAATGAATAAGTGAATGAATAAGATACACAAAGTTCTGGGTACAGAGGGGTTGAAACTGAAGACTTAATTCACTTTGGTCCAACTTCTTCTAGTGATTGTAGAATTCATTTTTAATCCACATGTTTCAAATTCTTTCTGCCTTCTAAGGTCACCTTATCCCTCAAAATTCAAATAAAATAGCTAGAACTTCCTCCTGATTACAAGATTCACAGAGGAAGGAGGGGTTGATCATTTCCTGTCCTGAATTTGTACTTCCTGTGAATTCTTTTTTTTTTTTTTTTTTTTTTTTCTAAGACGGAGTCTTGCTCTGTCACCCAGGCTGGAGTGCAACATCACGATCTTGGCTCACTGCAACTTGCAACCTCCGCCTCCTGGGTTCAAGCAATTCTCCTGCCTCAGCCTCCCAAGCAGTTGGGATTACAGGTGCCCGCCACCAGGCACAGCTAATTTTTTTGTATTTTTAGTAGAGATAGGGTTTTGCCGTATTGGCTAGACTGGTTTCGAACTCCTGACCTCAAGTGATCTGCTTGCTTCAGCCTCTCACAGTGCTAGGATTACAGGTGTGAGCTACCACGCCCAACCTTCCTGTGAATTTTTAATCCCAGTTGGTCATATAGCCTCCAAGTTTGCCATCTTTTCTCTGGTCTCTTCCTCCCAGGCAGACATTCCTCCCCAACTTTCCCAACCCAAATGATAGAGGCAGTGGTCAGAACAGACTTCATTACAGGTTGGAGGATAATACAGCACAGAGATTTTAGTACTTTTTCATGTGCTAGCACTCATGAAAAAAGATGATACCTGTACAGCCTAATGAAGTAAACTAACTGATCTCTATTGAGTGTGGTATAAAATTCCATTGTGTTTTCCTTATATTACAGAATTGTTAAAAATTAAAATTCAAAGTATTGAGAAAAATATTAAACTTTGAGTTCATATACAATATCCTCATAAAACATTTAAAAATTCTTATTATCTTCTTTTGCTGTGCAAAAGCTCTTTAGTTTAATTAGATCCCATTTGTCAATTTTGGCTTTTGCTGCCGTTGCTTTTGGTGTTTTAGACATGAAGTCCTTGCCCATGCCTATGTCCTGAATGGTACTACCTAGATTTTCTTCTAGGGTTTTTATGGTATTAGGTCTAACATTTAAGTCTCTAATCCATCTTGAATTAATCTTCGTATAAGGGGTAAGGAAAGGATCCAGTTTCAGCTTTCTACTTATGGCTAGCCAATTTTCCCAGCACCATTTATTAAATAGGGAATCCTTTCCCCATTTCTTGTTTCTCTCAGGTTTGTCAAAGATCAGATACCATCAGAGTGAACAGGCAACCTACAGAATGGGAGAAAATTTTTGCAACCTACTCATCTGACAAAGGGCTAATATCCAGAATCTACAAAGAACTCAAACAAATATACGAGAAAAAAACAAACAACCCCATCAAAAAGTGGGGAAAGGATATGAACAGACATTTCTCAAAAGAAGATATTCATACAGCCAACAGACACATGAAAAAATGCTCATCATCACTGGCCATCAGAGAAATGCAAATCAAAACCACAATGAGATACCATCTCACACCAGTTAGAATGGCAATCATTAAGAAGTCAGGAAACAACAGGTGTTGGAGAGGATGTGGAGAAATAGGAACACTTTTACACTGTTGGTGGGATTGTAAACTAGTTCAACCATTATGGAAAACAGTATGGCAATTCCTCAAGGATCTAGAACTAGATGTACCATATGACCCAGCCATCCCACTACTGGGTATATACCCAAAGGATTATAAATTAGTCTACTACAAAGACACATGCACACGTATGTTTATTGCGGCACTATTCACAATAGCAAAGACTTGGAATCAACCCAAATGTCCATCTGTGACAGACTGGATTAAGAAAATGTGGCACATATACACCATGGAATACTATGCAGCCATAAAAAAGGATGAGTTTGCGTCCTTTGTAGGGACATGGATGCAGCTGGAAACCATCATTCTTAGCAAACTATCACAAGAAGAGAAAACCAAACACCGCATGTTCTCACTCATAGGTGGGAACTGAACAATGAGATCACTTGGACTCGGGAAGGGGAACATCACACACTGGGGTCTATCATGGGGAGGGGGGAGGGGGGAGGAGGGAGGGATTGCATTGGGGAGTTATACATGATATAAATGATGAATTGATGGGTGCTGACGAGTTGATGGGTGCAGCACACCAACATGGCATAAGTATACATATGTAACAAACCAAATTCTTATTATCTTTTGCTTGCTTCAGTGAACTTTTTTATGTTTTCTAATTGAGATATAACTTATGTACCATAAAACTCACCCCTTTTAAGTGGTTCAATTTCAGAACATTTTCATCACTCCAAATAGAAACCCTGTACCCCTTCGCAGTCACGCTCCATTCCTCTTTTCCCCCAGCTCCTGGCAACTACTACTCTGCTTTCTATGGCTTTATCCATTCTGGGCATTTCATAGGAACGGAATCAAACAATATGTAGACTTTTGTGTCTAGCTTCTTTTTGGGTGCATTTTTATATGAGGTTTTATGCTTTAAATGGCTAGTTATAATTTTTGATATTTTATAATGATTCATTCACATTCTTGATAATTGCTATCAATGAGAATTTATGTTCACTCAAATATGTGACAAAAGCTTATAAATGACTTTTACAATCATACCAGATTTTGCAATAATTGACATTATACTTAAAGATGCTAATAGTCCTTTCTTTTATTAGTTGAACCACATAAAGCTGTCATTTTATGTCAAAACTGGTTGAATATTGGCAGTCACAGTATTCCAACTAATATTTTACTGAGTAATGTAACACTGGAATTTCTTGTGATAATGTGAATGGATTTTGAATCCAGTTCAGTTTTTCATGCCAAGCTTTAATTTGCAGAACATACTGTGAAAATAAAGAATAAAGGTATGTGAAAATTAAGACAGCTGCAAGGGACGTGAGGTGTTTAAAGCTGTGCTGGCCCAGTATCCTTGCCGACCCCAGCAAACATTCTCTCGGCCACTTGCTGTGCTCTTTGAGAGCCTGGGACACAGACTTCTTCATCAGATCTGTGGGTTTCTTATCCATGGTGGGCTCCAGACACCCCAGGTCCCATGCAGCTGTCGCAGAGGCTGGTAGTGTTATTTTACAGTGTACCCAGAACCTGTTGCCTGAGCTCTGATTTGTGAGGAACACAGCACCATAGAAAGATAAAGTAGCTTAAAAGCAAAACTTTTAAGATATTACTTTCTGAAAGTAACTCAGCCAATACCTATTCAGGGAATTGGTCATGGGTCTTCTTCCACATTTGGTGCAAGATTACACATCATTCCTTAGAAGCTGTATTCCATCTTATCTCTACATAGAACTATCTCCCATCCTTTCACCTCTCCAAAGTTTCCAAACTCCTGCCTTCTCTGGTCACTAGGGGAAAAACACATTAACCAGAGAAATGTATACTTCTTTTTCTCAACTACATCTATTCAGAAAAAAGCTCTGGTACCTATCTTTGTCTAAATAAGAAACTAATTATCTTTCCTAGACTAAAGGGCCATCATTTCATATAAGGAATTGTGCTACTGTCTTATTACCAGTGTTCTTGATATTACAAACAGAATCAATAAATGTTTGATGGACTTATCTAGAACTCCAGGGCCAGCCTGGGTTCCTGCTAATCTGGAGTTTCCCTTTCTGATATCCTGTGTAATCACTGCATGTCAAAGGTTTTTACAAGGTTAAAAACCGATTTGTTCTCCTATGGATGAAAGGGACTCACCTGATATAAAGGGAAATAAATGTATTTCCTCTTAAAAAAAAAAAAACGCACACATAAAATCAAGATCTATGTTTACAACTAGTAATAATAACGTAGATATTCTTGTTGTTTCTAGAAATATAGAATTTCTACTGTCAACAAGGCAGTTACAGTTATAGCATGGTTTTACCCTATCACAACAAAAATCATTTACTGTTCACTTCCCTAATTTATTGAAAGCTGTGCTGCTTAGCCCACAGTAGAGAACTGCATTAAGAATTTGTGTTCTCAAGCCAGCTCTTTCACCTGTTGTCTTGCCATCTTGGATAAGTTGCTCTAACTCTTTGTGCCTCAGATTTCTCATCTCTAAATGAAGAATGACCTCATAGGGATGGTAAGAGGAATACATGAAGTCATAGCTGTAAACTTCTTAGTAGAGTGTCTAACAGAAATGGTTCACTAGCACTCAATGAGTATTAAGGAAAGAAAAAAAGAGACATAAAATCCTGTGATTATGTTGTTAAAATCAGGGCTCATCTACAAGGGACAAGTTTAATTGCCTGCAGCGTTGATCTCCTCCTTCTCCTCCTCTTCCTCCTCCTCCTCCTCTTCTTCTTCCTCCTCTTCCTTTTCCTCTTCTTCTTCTTCCTCTTCCTTTTCCTCTTCTTCTTCTTCTTCTTCCTCTTCCTCTTGTCCTTCTCCTTTTTCTTTGCCAAAAGTTAGTCAGAAAACTGACGGTGGGAAATGTCCTAATCTGTGCTTGAGTCATAGTAAGTACAAGGAAAAAGCTGTGGCTGATTATGAATCATAAGAAATCAGCTTGTGTGCCACTTTAGGAAATGTGAAATATTTTGAGGTAAACAAAAGTAAACCAAGTTGCTTTACACAGTTACTTGTTAAAGTAGTAGCCCGAAATAATGCATATGTCTCTCTTTCACATATAACTGTATAACAAATATAATAGGTTCTAGGAAGAACCTTGTTTACTTTGATAACTGTTGGTCTTCTGCTGCCATACTAATCCTTGAGTATGTTTAAGAAAGGGAAAAATAGAAGTTAGTGAATTGATAATTAGTATTAATTAAGCACCTATTATGTGTTTTACACAGTGATAGGCACTTCAGCTACCTAACTTCATATAGTCTTAATGCAAAGGGAGATATTATTAGATCCATTTTTACCTATAGAGCTTAGAGTTGGTACCCAAGATCACATATCTAAAAATTTGCAGAGCCAAGATTTAAAACCAGGTCAAACCGAGGCACTGGCCTACTGTGCCACATATTTCCCACTGACAATTAATTATGAAGTATTGAGAGTTACTAGTGTTGAGAGTCCAAATAATTTTCTAGCTGGAAAAGATGAAGTTCCCTCACTTCTATATTATATAGTTGAAATATTGGTTATTTTTTAAAAAACTTCCTGAGAAGCGTAAAAAAGAACACATTTCTGAAATTACAAGAAAGTAAATATATTTTAAATTAAAAATGACCATATAGATTTAAAGTAACTAATATCTTAAATTAAGAATCATATTTTATCTTTTTCAAAATAGAAATCAGTCTGAGGAGAAAATTGGATATTACAGAAGCATTGGAAAAGAAAACACCAAACACAACAAAACCTAATAAATTAACAGAAACCCATCTTAATAGTGGTTATTCCAATGACGTTCATGGCATTTATGAGTATTGATTTTTTAAAATTTGATTAGAAATATTTAAATTATCAAAATGATACAGACACAAATTTCATTCAAATGACAGACACATATAGAAAGCTAGTAATCTCCCCTCACTATCCTTCTCTGAGTAAACAATTTTGAGGTGTATCTTCACATGTTTTTATATTTATATTAAAATAAATAAATATATAAAGAATATGTATGAGGCTAAGTTGTATTACATAATGTTTTCCATTATTCTACTGCTATGCTCTTTAGACTTAAATATAATATAGATTTTCTTCTAAGACAATAATTCAAATCTTAGCCAGTGATTCTCCACCCTTGTGCACATTAGAATTTCTAGAGGAGCTTCAAAAACAGACATTACCAGAGCGCCACCCCCAGAGATTCCGGTTTAATTGGCCTGGGTGGGGCCTTGGCATCAAGCTCCACAGTTCACTGTGATGTGTAGCTAGTTAGAACCACTGATTTAAGCAATCCAAACAGGCTGCAAATGCCAGCTACATGCCTGAATTGTCCTGGTATGTACGTTTCCAGGAAGGCCCTCTGCTGAGGTAACAACACCAGTGCTTGATTGGGAGAGCTCAGGGAGGCCCAGCTACAGTTTTAAGTCTCCTCTATAAGGCTGACTCTCAGATAGGAAATGTGTTTCATCTTAAAGAATGTTAGAGACAGTCATATGACTGCAAAAAATGCTACTAGGGCTAGGAATTTCAGAGGCCACATAAATGACAGTGTGTTCTACTAGGCTGGGTTAATTCTGAGGGTTGAGTTTGACTAAGCTCTAGAGATTTGTCCTTACCTGCAGATGGAGGCTTCCCTAATGGAGCATCACAGGAAGCCACACCCAGAACTTGTTTCTCCTCGTCTGGCAGAAGCACGTTCTCAGTGGGTGCAGAAACTTGTTTGGCTTCTCTTGGTCTGAGAGAATTTTCAAGCCGACCAACCAGCTCCCTGTGTCTGTACTGGTGAGCTCTTTACTAATAGTCAAACATTCGCATGCTCATTTAGTTTTATTCACTCTTGTTGCACATCTGAGAAACACTTGAGAGAATGGAATAGAGAAGCACAATATAGGAGAGTTGTGGAGAGTTTGGCCCCACTTTTTATATTTGTTTCAATGGGATAAAACAGGCAGCCAGGGTTGTTAGGTTTTGTTCTGAGTTATTGATTCGGCCTTCACTAAATGGTTTTTCCTTTTTCCAAATCAGTTAGACATTTTGAGGAACCAGACAGGTTGCTGAAGCTTATTTAGAAGTTAAAACAAAAAAAGTTGTGAGTTTTAAGCAAACGGACTTGGCAGGTGTATGGACAAAGCCACATTATCCTGAGTAAGGGAACGGAAGGGCAAGGTGTGAAGAAAATGACCAAATCAGGATTGTAATATTTTTCCACATTTCTTTTCTAGTCATAAAAACAGTAACATTACATATTATTTATGTATTTGGTGGTAGGGTCTCACTCTGTCGCCCAGGCTGGAACGCAGTGGCGCGACAATTTTAGATTTGATCTCTTTTACCCTCCAAAAAATAATTGTCCAGTGTTCCACGTTTAGCTAAAGCAGTGAATTGTTAGAATTGCAGCAAAACAATGAACCAAACCGTCAACCGCGAGCAACCTGTACTTGGGAGGTGAAAGTCAGAGGTGAGATTGTAAGGGCTCTGGGTCACTGGGGCATCTGCTCTGGGCAGCAGGGCAGCTCTGTCAAACAGCTGGAGCTGGGAGCCTGGCGTTGCCAGGCCCTGCCCCTGCTGCGTCACGGAGGGCTGGACTGCGGGCGATTGGCGGTGCACTGCAGCTCAGGCTGCTCTGCAGCTTGGCGGAGAGGGGAGGAGGAGCGGAGCGAGAAGTAGGCTGCGAGCTAAGCACAGGCTCCTGCGCCAGCTCCGGGGCTGAGTTTGGGAGATGTCTGAGAAGTGAATTTTTTTTTTCCCGCCGAAGGCAAATGGCTGGCGTGGAAGCACAACCCGCTTTCACTCTTCGGATTTGTGCTTAGCTCTTTTCTTGCACCTTGAGACTCGTGACCAACATGCTGTGATGTGTGCCGAGGGAGGAATTGGTAAGAATGAGACGGCGAATCCCTCTGACTGTCTCAGCCTTCTGCTTCACCGCCCACCCGCTTTTCCTTTCTGTTTCTCTCTTCTGTTTCTCCCCGCTCCACTTCCCTAGTCGTGTTCAGATTTGATGACATGGTTCAAAACTACAGTTCTGGGCTGTTACTGAACTTAAAAAAAAAAAAAAAAAAAAAAAAAAAAAAAAAAAGGTAAAATGATTACACCATTTTCAATCATTTGTTAAAGGGGAATTTAAAAATCTTTTAAATGCTGGATTTTGTAAAAAGGTAAACGATGCACACGCAGGCGCGCATGGGCACTCACACACACGCATTCTCTCTCTCACACACACCTTTGTACACGAGGGCGCACACGGGCACGCAAACACACGCATTCATACACACACACACACACACACACACACCTTTGTCATCCCATTGTGAAATCAGCAGTTTAAAGAAATTTTGGCTATCTGCCTCAAAGGTGATGAAAAGGGAAAGTGTTGAAGATTTAGCCCAGCAGATTTATTCTTAAGGCTGATTTCCTAAGGTTGACTCCTTAGGAAGAAAAAAGTGTTTGTATTGGAGCTTTCTCAGAAATAGTTTTCAAAGAAGTGCTACAAAGAAGCCGCCATGCTTCCCCTAAAACACTAACTTTAAAGAACCTAGTTATTATTCGGGGCACCCTTTATTTTACATTATAAAACATGTAGTTTTAATTTACCACGTACAGCAGAGACATCAGTTGGTTAGGGAATGGATGGTTATTTTGGTGTCTGGGACCCTGTGCCGTTAGAAAGAATATGTTTTAACTGCTCTTATCATGCTAGCTCAGGTTTTAAAAATGTGATCTGAATAAGACCAAAGTTTCTTCTTGCGTTCTTTTCATGCTGGTTCTAAGCAGGGAGAAAAACAAGTCTGTATGGACAAAGCAAACCTCTAACTCAAAATCAACCTTGAAAGATGCATCAACAAGGACAGGGGCTCCTCATCCACCAATATTTATTTGTATCAGCCTTTAAATCAGCTAGGTCACACTTCTGTGAAGAATAGCATCATCAAAAACCCTTGTTAACTTGTGAAGAGCAAAAATCTTTGCAACGGAGTAGTTCATTCAGTGCCCACAGCAAGAGCCTCCCACTTCGATCCACCTCAAAAAGTAATAACTGCTTCTTCTGGACTGTTTTCTATTCTCACTACAAATACGTATCATATACCTACATTGAGGTAGTTTATTTTTATTAAAATGAAGTCATTTTATATATTTGGAAAAATAACTTAGAAACATTTTGAAGTTTTAGGGAGTTTAAAAAATAACGTTTAATTTTCATGCTAATTTAACGTTCATTAAATTGGATGAAAAAGAGCGAAAATCTAAGCATTCTAAACTAGAATGTGGGGAGTATTTGACCCTGGCTTAGCAAAACCTGAATACCTTTCATACTTAGTGATTAAATGGAATTGAATAGGGCCGGGCGCCGTGGCTCATGCCTGTAATCCCAGCACTTTGGGAGGCTGAGACAGGCTTATCACCTGAGGTCAGGAATTTCAGACCAGTCTGACCAACATGGAGAAACCCCATCTCTACTAAAAATACAAAATTGGCTGGGCGTGGTGGTGCATGCCTGTAATCCCAGCTACTCGGGAGGCTGAGGCAGGAGAATGGCTTGAATTCCGGAGGTGGAGATTGCAGTGAGCTGAGATCGCGCGGTTGCACTCCAGTCTGGGCAACAGGAGCGAAACTCCGTCTCCCCCTCCCCAGAAAAAAATAGAATATCATTTATTTTGCTATTGTCAGTAAAATGAAGGAAAATGCTCAAATATGATTATAATTTATCATAGAACAGAGGTGACTCACCTGTCAGACAATTGTACTTCCTATAATTGACTTTTTAAATTAAGGGTTTAAAAAATACACATATTCAAGCCTTCATTACATGTTTTCTTTGTTGTCTCATATATTTGGAAGTAGTTCTACTGAGGAAGAATCAAAGAAAATGCTACAAGTAAGATTGTTTGAGAATTCTCACAGAACAATGCATTGATAAATATAAATTTAATAGTACTTGAAGAAAAGGAGAATTGATTTATCAACTCTAGGAACAAATGTATGTGTGCTGGATGCTATCACTATTCTTGGTCAGTTATTCCTTCCTTATTTTCTGAGATAAATTTATTTCATTTCAGAAATCAGTTTAGCCATAGAAACAATACCTTTTTTATAGCTTTGCAGAATAAGGACTAATAGTGATGCTAGTTTTGTAGAAGAGTTGTGACCTTAATGGAATTTTTTAATGCTACTCAATAAAAGGTATATCAATACAACTATTTGAGGCAATTACATGGTAGTATGTATTAAAACCTGTGAATGTTGGGCCAGGCACAGTGGCTCGTGCTTGTAATTCTAGCACTTTGGGAGGCTGAGGCAGAAAGATCCCTTGAGCTCAGGGGTTCAATACCTGCCTGGTCCCGTTTTGCTCTCATCTCTACAAAATAAAACAAAACCTCTGAATGTTCATAGCCTTTCACTAAGTGATTTTGGGTCTAAGTGATTTTCTGGGTCTAAAAACATAACCTAAGGAAATAATATGAATCGCATATGAAGACGTATAAATACGTATATTACAATCTTATCTGTAATGTGAAAAAATGGAAACAAAGCCCCAATAACACAGTATTTAAATAAATTAGTGTAGTTTTAATCTATATTGATAAAACTCAGTTACAAAAGTTTTTTTTTTTTAATTTAATGACTTGGAAAATATACTTGCAATGTATTCCATAAAAAAGTGAAATTTAATATATTATCTTATGTGTAAAATATAATTTTGAAATAAATATATAAAATTTAATTAATGTAATCAAAAATATTTATTAAGCTATTACTCTAAGACAGTGTCCTAAATTAATAAGGATTGAAAAAGATTAATGCAGTTCCTGTTTGCATACAAGTTTCTTTTGCATCAATGGGCATATCCATTAAAATATCATATTTCCCCCACCCCTCAAAAAATATTTTCCTAGGTGGTAGAGTTATAGCTTGATTTTCTTTTTTATATTTTTTCTAATATTCCAAAATCTTTTAAAGCAACTGTTATTTTTGTAACAACAAAATACCACTTTCAAAAATATCACCAAGAAATATAATAAGCAAAAAAAAAAAAAAAAAAAAAAAAAAAAAAAAGATAAATGGTAAGCTCTGTATTTTACATGCTCCCTTTAAAAAGATACTATAAAAAGCAGTGTGAGACTGCTTGGTCTAAATGTTTGTTCCCTCCCTTTCCAAGTTCATATGTTGATTCTCAATCCCCAGTGTGATGGTAGTAGGAGGTACAGCCTTGGAATGTGATTAGATTATGAGAAAGGATTCCACATGAACGGGATTAGTGCCCTCATAAAAGAGGCCACAAAGAGCTGCCTTGCCTCTTCCATCATGGGAAGATGCAGTGAGAAGGTGCCACCTATGAATCAGAAAGTGAGCTCTCACCAGGCACAATATCTGCTGGCACCTTGATGTTGGACTTCGCAGCCTCTAGAACTTTAGGAAATAACTTTCTGTTGGTTACAAATCACCTAGTTTATGGTAATTTGTTATAGCAGCCCAAATGGACTAAGGCAGAGATAGATTAATACTGCTATACAAATGAACCCCAATGAGAAATAGATATAAATGGGCAATTCACAAAAGACAAAAAAATTTAATTATCTAAGGTTGGGGTGGGGGGGATGTTAACCTCCCAATAATCAAAGAAATCCAACATAGCAATAAGTTACCACATTTTCACACATCACATTAACAAATGTGGACAACAAATCAAAATGTATCATTTTGTTGGGAAAACTATTCAGTAATAGGAGAAAATATTCATGATATGGAAAAATGTTTATGGTATGAGAAGTAGATAAAAGCAAGTTACAAAATGATATCCTAGTTTTGAAAAAAAAAAAAATCAACCTATGCACAGAAACCAATTTATTGGTGGGGAATAAACCAAAGGTTAATAGTATTTATATTTGGGTGGTAGGATTGTAGTTTATTTCTATTTTTCTTATGGTGTTAATATATAGTTTCTAAAATTTCTGCAGTGAATATATTTTAGTTACCAGAGAAAACAAGCCACTATCCTAATGAAACAATTTGTCCTAGTATGAAGAGCACATATATGATATTATATATCCCCTCCTTCACAAAGTCGCCCTGTCTCCCTTATTGTGTGTACTTTTATGTTAGGTATCATTATTTCTGAATTATTTTTCTGATGAGAACATTTGGATTATAAGGGAAATCACAAAATAAAGCTATTCTGCTCACATTCACTGTTTCGCCCCCACCTGTTTTCTAAAATAATAGGCAGTGTTGAACAGATTTGAGCTTTACTTCCCTTTAATTTCCTGTTGATTTCATTTGCCAGGGCCTAGGGCTGATAGGCTTTAATTAAATACTCCTTAATTTCTTTTTCTAAAGTCTGCTTATTCAGTTTAAGGCCTTTTTGAATGAGGAAGGTGGGTACTACTACATTCCTCTTAGTAAAACTTACAAGGTTTTAACTCTTTGGGTAGGCTAGGTAATACAAATCATAATTTTCTTGGTTATGAGAAGGAAAGTGAAAATCAGTTTTGACCTGTCTCAAAATGTTGTGAAATCTTTTTCTTTTATTTATAGGATTCATAACTACTTAGCATGTATTTTCAAACTTTGATTTCCCCTTAATTAGACTACAATAATATAGTTAGAAGGTTTTAGTATGTGGCCAAAGGAACAACTCCATGTTTTCTAAAAGGCCTAGAGAACATGCATAGGGTGCCTCTCCTCTTTCCCTTTGTGTTCATCATTTTGGCGAATTACTGGAAGATGGCAAGTTCTGGCCAAAAGGAAGTGCAAATAAATCTTATAAATGTCTGTATCATATCACACTCTTCTCAGATATCTTCGGTGATTTCCCATATTCTTCGTCTTAGCAAGTCAGGGCTTCAATTTGGTCCCAACCTAGATTTTCATTTAATTTGCCATCACTTCTTAATTTGTACTTAAAACTGCAGCCATATTGAACTACTCATTGTTACTTAAATAAATAGTCTGCACCCTCCTTGCCTCCTTGCCTGTATTCCTATTACCTTTTCTAAAATCTATAAATCTCTTCTGTCAGGATTCTAAACATTTAGGCTTACTTATAATACCTTCTTTCCTGGGAAGCCTTTCCTCTTCTCCCTTTCTATCCTCTGACCTCACACCATACTTTCTCATAAGACTTTCTGTTTCCCTAAATGCATATACTGCACAATTATCCTAATTTCATCTTTTTTATTGAATTAAATACTTGACCTGTTCTGGGGCTAGTTTATTCATTCCCAAAGTACCCAGCACCGTGCCTAGGACAAGGTGAAATAAATGTACCATAGAAAATAAACTCCTAGAAGGCAGATAATTTTGTCCATTTTGTTCCCTGGTTTATTTGCAGTATAAATAACAATGCCTAGCATATAGTGGTGGTGCCAAAAATATTAATTGAAAGATTAAAATTACAGAGCACCTTTAGTGTGTTAGGCACAGTGCATTGTTTAATAAATCTCTTTACAAAATTGTGTGAGGTGGTAATATTATTTCTGTTTTACAGATTTGGAAACTGATGCTCAGAAAGGCTAAAAGCTTGTGGTAAATGGACAACTGTGAATCTGTTTGCCAAACTTGTGTTCATTCTGCTAATTGCAGATGCTGTTTGTTGCTGTTTTGAAAATAGCTATTTATATTATCAGTACTTATTCAAAATAAATGTAGTGTGATGCATAGGTACCGTTGAGTAAATTATCGGGATTGTGCATTTAACATGAATCTATTTTACAATTTCAGTGAAGATCAACTTGTTTCTAATACCATTTATAGTTTTGATCTGCCTCTTATTTGTGTTTATATACTATTCTTAGTAATACTTATAGGCCTCAGGTACAGTTTAAATATATGTACTGAGACAGTTTAAGTAATTGACATGTGTAATCCATGCTTTTATTGCAATAAGTCATGTGCTGAAGTAATTTTTAGCCACTGTGAAATAATACTTCTGTGTGTAATAATTATAATATATTAATATTAATTCATCCAGTAGCTTCCAAAAGAAAGTCTTTAATACATTTTAGAAATTAATTAAATCTCTGATCTATCAGACTGAATTTTCCTTTTTTATAGTTTAAACAAAATAACTAATGTTAATACCTATATGTCTTCATCACATATCCAGTAATATGCTATATTCTTTAAAGAAAATAACAGAATATAATTCAAAGTTTTAGTTTCTAATGTGCTTATTTGCCTCATCTGTATAGCTTGAGCAAATAATCTGTGACAGACCTTTAGAAAACCTCTGATGTAGTCTATTGATATAATCTTTTGATCCTACAGTTGTTCAGGGACTAAATTCTTTCCATTTCAGCTACAAATAGTTATACTTTCCTATTCATTATTCTTTTTATCTATTATCACTTCTCTTTCTTTTAAGCATATTATTTTCCTTTGCTTTTTAAAAACTTCTGTGGTTACTCATATAGAAAATAATTGCCCTATTTCTTGTATATAAGAAGAATAGTTTCACTCATTATTTAAACATTAATATATACATCATTTGTATGAGAAAGATTAACTGCATAAAAATAATATTTAATGATAATGACTTCTTGGGGAAAATACACAGTCCCTGTCTTTTGATGGTTCAACTTATGATTTTTCCACTTTATGATGCAAAAGAGATACACATTTAGTAGAAACCATACTTCAAGTTCCCACACAACCATTCTGTCTTTTGCTTCCAGTATAGTATTCAGTAAAGTACACGAGATATTGAACACTTGATTATAAAGTAGACTTTGTGTTAAATGACTTTGTCCAACTGTATGCTAATGTAAGCGTTCTGAGCACATTTAAAGTAAGCTCGGGTAAGCTGTAATGTTCAGTAGGTTAGTGTATGACATGCACTTTTGACTTATGATATTTTCAATTTACCATTGGTTTATGAACGAGCATCTGCATTCATTAATTAAAAGTAAGTCTTTCCAGAGTAGATTTGAGCTGCCTAGGTCTATGATTTTCAAAGTGTGGCCCCCAGAGTAGGTTCATCAGTATCACTTGAGCTTGTTAGAATGCAAATTCTCAGGCCACTGCAGAACCACTGAATCAGAGAAACTGGTGTGATTGTGTGCTTGGGTTGGGGAGGGGGCGGCAGGGCGGGCAGAATATATGTTTTAACAAGCTCTCTATGTGATTCTGATCTACAATAAAGCTGGAGACCACAGGCTTGGAGTAAGATCCTCAGGTGAGCAGGCCAATATATTCACTGAGTTTTGACAGGTAGGTGCCGGACTTAAAAGGTCTCCAGGAAAGAGGATTTTATTTTCTTTCCTGTATGCTACTTCAGATATCTCTGTGTTATTACTAAGCTGGCTGCAAAAGTCATTAAATTAATACATGAAACTAAAAAAAGACAGTCAGAAACACAATGTTCAACACTTAAAGGTGTGCGTTGGATAGGTTTTATGTTATTATTTGCTTCCTGGCAACAGATTCCCTTTAAAAAAGCAGAATTAAACTAAACATTTGTGCAAATGTTTCATAAAGGAAAAAGTGTAAGACATTTTCCCCCCAGTTCTTTGATCTCGGATATATTTGGGAATGATGGTTGAAAGAAGCAAATGTGAATCTTATGACTTTCATTAGAGAGTTTGTGCCTAAGGAATCGAGTTTTCTTAGCAATCCTGCATGCTTTTGAAGTGGTAAGGAATGATGCACCTACTGTGACCATTAAAGTTGTAATTAATTAACTCTGTAAACTTAAAATCCAAGCACAAAAATATTTTCATAGTGCATCTTTAAACAACATAGGCTGTATTCTTTAATATACTTTAGATCTAATCAAGTTAAATTAAGTACCTCATTTATTGCTGGAAATTCTATATCCCAGCTCTCTTTATCTTAATTGGTCCATGTGATGTTGAATATGGTCATTTTGGAATGTTGTAGATTGGTCATGTTATGAAGATATTAGAAATAAGCAGAAAGAATTTTGAAATAGGCTCTTAATTAGGAATTGAAAATTTTCTTAACTACAAACTTTTATTTTCCTACTGACTTTAATTTTCTAAAGAACAATGAAGGTAATATTTGAAAAGTATAACTGACTTATTTTTGAGATTTTTATACTACTTTCACATCAAAAACTCTATATGCCCTACATAAGTATAGGCATAAAAATGTTTTATTGAAACAATTATGTGAGCAGACAACCATTTAAATTCTGTTTTCACAACTAACTTTCAGAAAGAAGAGTCTCCCAAAACTATATCAACATTTAAGTATGCTATTTATTACAATTTAGCCAGACATTTATAAGGTAACTTTTAGTAATTATCTTTTGGTAAAAACAAAAAACAAAACCCCAAAACTGAATGCTTTAATTAATTAGCTTTGCAACATTTATAATTACATGTAATGCTTCTATGCAGGAACACATATATTTGCCTTTATCAAGAAGCTTATATGCTAAACTATGTTTAACTTGTATGTCAAGAAACTTATATACTAAGTTAAACATAATTTCTGGTTTAATATTGAGTATAGCATTATTATTATTATGTACACGTGTTACGCATGGCTTGTGTGTGAACATTCATTTTCAGTGTTGAGGCAGCACACTTGGCTTGCATTTTGTGAAGTTGTGCTTTAAAAAAAAAAAGGAAGAAAAAAAAGACTTAAAGAAATGCGTCTCTTTCCCACATCTTAAATGTAAAAGCAATACATTAAGTTCTGTGTATAGGCTTCATGATTATATGAAGTTTAATCAAAATTTAACTTTTTGATTAAAATGAAGATCTGTTTTCTAATTCCAAAATAAGTATATGTGTTAATGGTTAAAAAAAAAAAAAGGAGAGTATTAAAACATTGAAAAAATTAAAATCTGCTATTAATAGACTGTCTCAAAATAACCAGTGTTAATGTCTTAAAAATATATTATTACAAATTTTTCCATTTCTTCCATGTTTATATATTGTATATATTCATAGTTGAGATTATACTTGTATACAGGTCTAAATCGTGCTTTAAAACTTTATAAACTTTAAGCATTTTATGAGTCATTAAAAATTCTTTTAAACAACTTTTTTTTTTTTTTTTTTTTTTTTTTTTTTTTTTTTTGAGACAGAATTTCGCTCTTGTTGCTCAGGCTGGAGTATAATGGCTCTATCTCGGCTCTCCGCAACCTCCACCTCCTGTGTGCAAGTGATTCTCCTGCCTCAGCCTCCCCAGCAACTGGGATTACAGGCATGCGCCACACACCTGGCTAATTTTGTATTTTTAGTAGAGATGGGGTTTCTCCATGTTGGTCAGGCTGGTCTCGAACTCCTGACCTCAGGTGATCTGCCTGCCCCAGCCTCCCAAAGTGTTGAAATTACAGGCATGAGCCACCATGCCCAGCCTAAACATCATTTTTAATAGCTGTCTTGTATTTCCATTAGAAATAAATTTAACACAATTAGATATAATGCAGTTAACAATTTCTCTATTTCTGAACATTTGTGTAGTGAATTTTTGTTTTTTTTTTTGAGATGGAGTTTTGCTCTTGTTGCCCAGGCTGGAGTGCAATGGCACAATCTCGGCTCATAGCAACCTCTGCCTCCCATGTTCAAGCCATTCTCCTGCCTCAGCCTCCGGAGTAACTGGGATTACAGGCATGCACTACCATGCCCAGCTAATTTTGTATTGTTAGTAGAGACAGGGTTTCTCCATGTGGGTCAGGCTGGTCTCGAACTCCAGACCTCAGGTGATCCGCCTGCCTCAGCCTCCCAAAGTGCTGGGATTACAGGTGTGAGCCACCACGCCCGGCTGTGTAGTGACTTTCTTGGACTGAGATGAATATATTTCTACTGAGGGCCAGAGATGACATTTTTAGGGCATATTGTCCTATGGGTCTAGAGAAGTAAGAGCAGGTTAAAGTCCCCCAAAACTATATGATTGTATACCTTCATTGAGCATTATGAATCAAGAAACCCTTTGCTATATTCTACATTCAGAGTCAAAAAATGCTACCTCTGTCTTAAATTATTTTTTTAGGTTACTACTGAAGTTGAAAATATTTTTTTCCTATATTTTTGTAGTATGTGGCTTCTGTGTTTGTTCAGGCTTTTTTTCCAACTGTGTTATTCATGTGACTATTAAATCAGAAATGAATAATTTTTAATATTGATCTTATAAGATATTAATTAATTAATTTTTGAGACTGAGTTTCACTCTAGTGCCCAGCCTGGAGTGCAGTGGCGTGATTCGGCTCACTGTAACCTCCACCTCCTGGGTTTGAGTGATTCTCGTGCCTCAGTCTCCCGAGTAGCTGTGATTACAGTCGCCTGCTACCACGACCGGATAATTTTTGTATTTTTAGTAGAGATGGGGTTTCACCACATTGGCCAGGCTGGTGTCAAACTTCTGACCTCAGGCAATCCTCCCGCCTTAGCCTCCCAAATTGCTGGGATTACAGGCGTAAGCCACTGCACCTGGCCTATAAGATATTAATTTAAAAAATACACCATTATGGCCAGGCACGGTGGCTCATACCTGTAATCCCAGCACTTTAGGAGGCTGAGGCGGGCAGATGGCCTGAAGTCGGGAGTTTGAGACCAGCCTGACCAACGTGGAGAAATCTCATCTCTACTAAAAATACAGAATTAGCCAGATGTGGTGGCAAATGCCTCTAATCCCAGCTACTCAGGAGGCTGAGGCAGGAGAATCACTTGAACCAGGGAGGCCAACATTGGGGTGAGCTGAGATTGCGCCATTGCACCCCAGCCTGGACAATAAGAGCAAAACTCCATCTCAAAAAAAAAATTGCTGTGAGTAATAATAGACTTGTTAGGGTGATACTGAAACAATGGGGTAGATTCCACAGATTAGCTCAAATAGGCCGTGAAAATGTTAGGATAAGTACCTATCTGTAGAAATCTGAGTTTATTTTATAGTTGAATCATACTAGCATATAAAATTCTGGCAAGCGTAATAATATTATATTCAAATTGACTTAAATAATTTATGACACATTCATAAATAATGATATAGTTTAGGAATTAATAAAAGCCTATATATGCACGAATAAGAAAATGGTAGTGGAGCAAACAGCAGGATTATTGTATGTGAATTGTCACTAACTTGCTGTGTAATTTTGGGTAAGTCATTCTTTCCAAACCTGTTTTCTTCTGTGTAAACTAGTTGGATATTAACATTTTTTTCTAGCTTTAACATTCTGAGTTTTTTGTTTAAGTTCTTAAGCATCTTTAAAATGCTTTTCCTACTTTGAAGAAATGTTGGCATCAAACAATTCATATGTATTCTTATAAAAAAAAAAAAGTAGGAATAGCTACCATTTGTTGATCTATTATATGTCAGATGCCTTACATAAATTCCCATTAACTCCTCACAACAACCCTACAGAGCAGATGATATCATTGCCATTTTCCTAATTGGAAAACTGAGGGTCATAAGAAGTCCCACTAGGGCTGAGAGGGAGAGCCAGAATTTGAACCGATGACTCAGAAATGCTCTGTTCTTTCCACAGTGCCACTTACCTCTCCCTTGGACAAATGTGATGACTTGTTTTAACCCCGAGTTTCTCAACAGCAGCATTTCTTGACATTTGGGACTAGATAATTGTTTGTTGTGAAGGATTGTCCTGTTCATTGCTGCATATTTAACAGCATCTCTGACTTCTTTCCACAACCAAAAGTATCACCAGATATTAGCAAAGTGTCCTAGGGGGCTGGAAGGGGAGGTACAGTTGGCCCCATTTGAGGACCACTGATCTAATACAACTTAAGTCATCAGTAGTCTGAGGACAAACATAATTACTTTCTCCAGCAAAGGCTTTAGGCCATTTTAAGGGTCAAGCTGGAATTAACCAAGTAGATCTCCAGCAAAGGAACCTCCCTACTCCTTCATGCAATAACACTTATTATGCATTGATTGTCCCTTATTCTCTTAAGATTCATCCCATTTGAAGAGCATTTTTTGGGGTGCATGGTATAGCAACAAGAACCTGATTAATGTTTGTTAATTCACTGAAAAGTATTCATTGAGGGCATGTTATATGCCAGGCATTGTCCAGTTATTGGTTAAAACAGTAAACAAGATGGCCTTGTAGGAGAAACAAGTATTAAATCATTTTAGCTCATTCTCCTTTATCTTCCTAATAATCTTATAAAGATTCTGTTTAGAACCACAATCCAGTGTGTTTATCATGTTTTTCATATATACACAACTTACCACATGAAACTGGAGTTTACCTTCCTTAGTGTGAATGAGTAAAGATCACACACTGGGAAACTTGTATTCTTCTGCCAGTTCAAATATATATTTTGGCTCTGATTTTTAAGTGAGCACATATCTGTGTGCTAGCTTCATTTTGAAACTTAACTGTTTATCTGTTGGTTAGTCTTTTAATGCTCTTACCATTTTGTGGTCTGAAGCTTGGCCACATATTTATCAAAGTTTGTCTGAAGTATCTCTGGTAAAGAGGGAATCTTATGAGGTTCATGCCTGATCCCTTTACTAGACTCTGTACTTCTGGAGGACAGAAACCATGGAGTTCACATGGGACTTCCCATCATGTTAGTTTTCAATGCCTGGAAAAGTACCTGGTTGGCAATGGTAGCCTTTCAGTACCTATTTTCTAACAAATACAAGGAAAAGAAATCTCTAAATCGTGAAAATAGATTTCACTAAATAAATCTTGCTGAATTTTTATCTTCTACTTCCTGAAGACCACTAAGGTCATTTATTTACATTTCTTAATTATTCTAAGGTAGTTGGAGTAAAAAAATCTTTATAAAAACAGATTTGGTCAGCGGATGGGGAAAAAGCCTGTAAAACCATTCAAAATAAGGAGGTCTTCAAGTACTTGAAGAAAACCTTATGGAAATGCTTCTGAAGACCCTGAAGGCATCACTATAAAGAGTACGCGTGTGGTCAGAACATTGGTGCTGAATTCTCAGAGTAGAAAATTTACTTGAAATGCCGTGTCAAATATAGGAAAATTGGGTACACATTGTATAGTTATTTCTATTCTGGATGAAATTGTTTTGGTACTTTAAAGAATAAACTTTAAACTGTCTTTAAAAAGGTTACTCAGAATAACTTCCTCCCAGAGAGTTTTAGAACAATAAAATTTAAATACTTCAGCTATTTCTAAAAATAAGCCCTACTTGTTTTATTTCCTTTTTTATGTCTTCCTGTTGCAGAGTTTCGTAAGTGTCCATTTTAGAATTACGTGCTCTAGATCTTAATGTGAACCATAATAACTTTAGCATAATAAGAGCTGTAGTGAGCTACATACCATGAAATGCCTAAGTTATTATATCACATGTAGAGCCAGTGTGGATAAGATTGTTAAAGGTATTCTAGTCTTTGCTGCATATAAGAGGGGTGTTATTTTACTCATTCATTCTTGGGTTCATTCCACAGATATTCATTGAAAATCTACTCTTTGCTTGATATTGTACTCTTCCAGGCCTAGGCCATGTCAATGAACCAAAAAGACAGAAATTTCTATGCTGATGGAGGAGGGAGACAGACAAAAGCTAAAATACCAAAGTCAATTATGCATTGTTAGAAAGTGACATACATGTTTTATGAAAAGTAAACAGGTAAAGAGAATAAACAGAGGCTGATCATATGGAGCACTGGAGGTGGCTACTGTAATTACATGGGAGCCTTTAGAGAGTCTTAAGTTGTGAAATTGTCAGGATCTAACTTATGTTATACCAGGACTAGACTGATAGTGGTGAATCAGGTTGATTGTAATAAAGGTGATGAGAAGTGGTACGATTCTGGATATAGTTAAGGGAAGAGTCAACAGAATTTGCAGACTGACATGATGTGAGTTGTAAGTGAAAGACAGAAACCAAGGATGACTCAAAAATTTTTGGGCTGAGCATCTAGAAGAAGGGAGCTGCCATTAGCTGACAGGGCTAATCTGGGAGATAAGCAGCTTACGGGAGAGTGCTTAGACCTCCATTTGCACTTGTTACTTTCTGGAGATGGGCTGCCTCCTGGGCGTCAGTCTGGAGTTTTGTAAAGAGGTCTGTGCTAGAGGAATGGAACTTGTGGAAGTTCTCATTGGATGGCCTTGGTTTTCTCAGTAAAATAGAAACAAGGTCATCAGCAGGAAGAAAGTTAGGAGGGAGATATTGGATGTTCAAGGAGAAAGGAGAGGGTATGAAACGGTTGTGTATGAGAGTGGGAGAATACATGGACAGGAAATGCAGCATGATTGCAGTCAGTGTGAATGGCCAACTTAGAGTTTGTGGTCAGGAGGTTAAAGTGACTCTGACAAGGTGTTGTGCGTTTCTTTCCAGCCACTTTCAACCTGTAGGTACTGGAACAGAGTACGTAGAGCTTTACATGTGAATGTAAGCAGGGTGAGGGTTTTGCCAAGAAAGAAGTGAGAGAGGAGTTCATTGGTTGAGAGAATATATGAGGAAGTGATTACAGTATTAACCATAAAATTTAAGCTAAGGAAGAAAATGAGATCACTTGAGAATATGCGGCAGTGAAAAGATGGTTGGTGGTCATTTACGGGTGGGATCAATGATATTGGAGTCAGGTTAAAAGTGAGTCATTTATTTGAAAGTAAATTTTATATGCATATATTGAATTATAGTTCAAACACATATAAAGTCCTCTATTGAATCCATCTAAGGCACAGTAAGCAGTAAAAATGGGTAACCTCACCTAGTACAAAATGAATGTTTTAAAAGTAAATAAATGCAGGCTGGGCGCGGTGGCTCATGCCTGTAATCCCAGGACTTTGGGAGACCGAGGCGGGTGGATCACGAGGTCAGGAGATCGAGACCATCCTGGCTAACACAGTGAAACCCCGTCTCTACTAAAAATACAAAAAATTAGCCGGGCGTGGTGGCGGGCACCTGTAGTCCCAGCTACTCGGGAGGCTGAGGCAGGGAGAATGGCTTGAACCTGGGAGGCAGAGCTTGCAGTGAAGAGCTGCATCACGCCACCGCACTCCAGCCTGGGTGACAGATCGAGACTCCATCTCAAAAAAGTAAATAAATGCAAATATTTAAATTTATTTGTTCACTTTATTTTTTCAAATGAAGCATGCCTTTAGCATTTTTCTCTAAATATCTTAATTAATTTTTTAATACCGCTTTTCTCCTATTGTCTCTCCCAACCCTCACATTCCTTGGTGGGTTGCCAGAGCTATATGCCTTCTGCCAACTCGTTGTTCAAGTGTCACTGCCCTGTATCAGAGCCCTCTGATAGCTGCCAAGGCTCTCATTCCATATAAGTTATCTGGATTAAGCTTAAGTAACTACTTACTAAGATGTGCCACTTGGGTGAGTTTCTCAAACACTCTGTTTCCTCATTACGAAGTGGAGATAATAACATGTACTTTGTTGTAAGGATTAAAATTAATGAATGCATGTGTATCCTTTGCATATAACCTGGTATATGTCTATAAATGGTAGCTACTGATATGACCTTAGGTCTATTAAATTACCAATATTTATTAATGTTGAATAACCAAATCTCAAAAACATGCCATCTTGTCATTTCAATAACATATTAGTTTAGGAGTACATAGGATCACTAAAGTCAAAACACAGTATTGTTACCATTGATATTTTCATATTTTTTTCAGTTTTAAAAAGAAATTAAGGCATATTAGGTGTTCACCATAAATATGGGCTAAGATTTCTTTTTAGTTCCTGATAACATAGAGATACACATATACAACTGCAATATTTTACCTGCCTTTTGCTAGCCTAAACCAGCTTTGAGCCTGATTATTCACAAACAGTAACTTATTTGGACATGTGATCTGAATTGTATTAAAGAAGGGAAGCATTAAAAAAAAAATCTGAAGTGTATTGAAGAAGAGAAGCGTTAACGCTTTCAATGTCTGAATGGACCATCCATAGAATATATATATGTATTTGATTATATATGGTTTTGATTGTACATGTTTTCCTCTTTTATATAAAATATGCATATATGTATGTATGAAATAATATATGTATATAGTATTACACATATAAATATATATAAAAGATACATATATGCATGTGATATTATATATAAATATATAAAAACTTTATTCTCACATGAGAGAACTGAAGAAACTCTTATTTAGTGCACGTTTGGAAACAGTAAGAATGGGTAACTATTTCTAGTATGAAACAATGCATCTAGATACCACAGTCTACTTTTATATGTTTTCAAAATAACATGTCATGTGAAAATTCTAATTTGACTCTCCATCAGCAATTATATAAAACATGTCACTCGGCCAGGTGCAGTGGCTTATGCCTGTTAATCCCAGTAATTTGGGAGGCCCCTGGCAGGCAGATCACTTGAAGTCAGGAGTTTGAGACCAGCCTGGCCACTATGGTAAAACCCCGTCTCTACTAAAAATACAAAAATTAGCTGGGCCTGCTGGTGCATGCCTGTAATCTCAGGTACTCAGGAGGCTGGGACAGGAGGATCGCTTGAACCTGGGAGGTGGAGGTTGCAGTGAGCTGAGACCATACCACTGCATTCAAGCTTGAGTGACAGAGTGAGACTCTGTCTCAAAAAATAGATAAATAAAAATAAAATAAAATAAAAACGTGTCACTTATTGCTGTGGAGGGTTCCTTCCCTCAGTCTGAGTGAGAGGCTGCTTCTGTGATGTAGAACAGTATCTTCTATTTCTGTCTCCCCAAAGTCAATCACAGTGTCTGGCATATGGTAGGTTTTCAGGTCATGCTTGCTGAGTGAATTGAAATTGAATGAGCTCTTTTCTAAAGATATGTAAGGGCTAAGTGCTTCAGTACCGTTGACCTTTTTTCCATTTAGGGTTCTTAAAATGACAAAACTATTACAAACATTTCTTTGTTAGTGGTAAAAGTGAAAAGTAATATGACTTAGCTTTTTATGAACTTATATAGCACTTCCTCCCATGATAATTATCACCAGTTATCAAAAGTAATTTCTTATAGGGCTGGAGGCAGTGGCTCTCTCCTGTAATCCCAGTGCTTTGGGAGGCCGAGGTGGGAGGATTGCTTGAGCCCAGAAGTTTGAGACCAATCTGGGCAGTATAGCAAGACCCTGTCTCTACAAAAGAAAATAAAAAATTAGCTAGATGTGGTGGCTCATGCCTGTCATCCCAGCTACTTGGGAAGCTGAGGCAGGAGGATAGCTTGAGCCCAGAAAGTCATGGCTGCAGTGAGTTGTGATCGCACCACTGCACTCCAGCCTGGGCAACAGAGGAAGACGTGTCTAAAAGAAATTAATTACTTTAATTCAATGTTTTGGGTGACATATTACCCTTGCCTGACTTTTAATGTATATCTAAAATGTAGAATATGTACTCCTACTGGGGATTTAGTTCAAGGTCACTTAACAGAAAATATTGAATGGCACTAAGAACTCCAAGGTGATTTTATTCAGCAAATTTGATTCATTCCACCCAATGGCGAATACAAAGGATTACGTAACATCATTATTCAAGATCCACAGTTTTCCCACAAAATAAATTGACCCTTGTCATCACAAAAGCCCATATTAGACATATTCACGTAGACTGTTCATACTTACCTTCTTTTCCAAAGATTATGTGAGGTGAAGAAAAACCTTTTTTTGTCAATAGAGGATAGTAGTGGAGCCATACCAACATGTCACATTGTCACCTGGGGCAGCAAAGAAACCACCAAAGATAGGAAACCATCTTGATGCTTTTGTCATGACCTGTGAGATAAGGAATCAGTCTCCCTGCGGTAATAAGCTTCTATAGAGAGTGTTGAACAAGTGGATCACAGATGACACAGATTGGAGCAAGACCAAGTTTTATCAGGGCTCACTGTGCTTCAGGCAGGGCTGGCTACCTCTGATGTGTAGGTCAAGGAGACTTTCCTATCATGAGTCTATTGTGAAACTATTCCTATCTTATTGTTAGAAATCCATAGATATGAAATTTCTCTGTGCCTTTTATATTGACTATGATAGAGAATTTCCGTGTCTTCCATGGTTTAGAACATATAAGAACTTTGGCGTTTTGTTTGTGTTTTCTCATCTTGGTTGAGAAGAAGGTTATAAGTCTATCAAGGTCAGGATTCATTGTTCTTTCTTGGTCAACTTTTGGAAATGTTGGTTGAAACTAATTCTAACTGTATTAAATCTGCAGAAAGAATCCTTAAGATCTCATCAACAATCTTTTGTGTAAACTAGACTTCACTCTTTTAGTTAATTCTAGCCTTAAATGTGAGGATCTTCTTGTATCCGCTGTCAAGTCATTAGTGCATAGCTGAGGTTACACATTCAAAGAAGATGGGCTTCCCAATAACATGAGTCATATCTAATAAATTGCTCAGTCTTAATTCCAACTGTGCATTTTGCAATAAAGTTACTTAGCACAGAGTAGTGAATCTCAGAGTGTGGTCCCAGGACCAGCAGCATCAGTACTATCTGCAAGTGTGTTAGACATGCAGACTCCTAAGCCCCATCCCAGACCTGCTGGATCAGAAACCTAGAGGGGTGAGGTTCATGGCCAGGTGTGGTGGCTCACACCTATAATCCTAGCACTTTGGGAGGCTGAGACAGGTGGATCACCTGAGGTCAAGAGTTCGAGACCAGCCTGGCCAACATGGTGAAACCCCATCTCTACTAAAAATACAAGAAACAAACAAACAAAAAAAACTAGTTGGGCATGGTGGTGCATGCCTATAGTACCAGCTACTTGGGAAGCTGTGTTGGAAGGATCGCTTGAACCAGGGAAGCAGAGATTGCAGTGAGCTGAGATCGAGCCACCCCACCACTACACTCCAGCATGGGTGACAGATCAAGACTCTGTCTCCAAAGGAAAAAAAAAAAAAAAGAAACCTAGGGGATGAGGTTCGGGAGATTCTGATGCAAAACAAATGTAGGGCATCTTGAAATGATTATAGATGTTTTCTTCTTTTAGACCATTGAACATGTGTATTTTTCAAATTGTTAGCTGGTGATGACCTCAGGAATTTAAAAGTGCTAGCTGAGCCCAAGAGAATTCATTATCCTGTATTTACCTTTGGTAATCTGCCCTACTGCAAGCTTTTCATTAAGCATTCATTAAGGGAAATAGGACTTTTGAGAACTAAATCTGCCTTCAAGTACATTTGTGTATAGTAAGGAACTTAGTATATTTTAGATACATTCTGTTAGTGATGGATTTTAGTTTTTAATATCTTCTAGAAAAAATATTATAATTAGAAATAATGTAATTTTAAATGAGCATTTTATTATTTAAAATTTTATGTATTAATAGCATTATATAGTTGGAATAAAACATATTTAAAACATAAAACAGTCTCAACAGCTCAATAGCATTATATAGATTGGACGTCTTGAGAAAATTTTAAAACATTCTTCGAACTTTACTTTTTTCTCTGAAAAATGAAATGAAATTTCACATCAAGTGAAAACTAAACTAAATGGCATGTGAGAGTATTTTGTAAACAGTAATTATTATAAAAGTGTTAGTACTTACCAAGCAATGCTTGATATGTATTTCTTCAATTCTGATCTTAGTTGATTTCACACCTAAAATTGAAAGCTTATAGATTTTAGAACTTTAATTACAGGTTTTATAATCTGTGAGTAAATGAAATATTGGATGGGAAAATTAATATCTAGCATCATGCAGACCTGCTTTACAGTAGCACTAGACTATTCCAGAGTATTACATAAAATTAATACATTTTCCTCACAAAACTTTAACTTAATTTTTTAAGATTATAAATCAATACCTCTAAGGACAGCAGATTACTGATGACAGAGTATCTAGATCTAAAACATTCTTTCTTGGGTTATGTGATCATCATTGAACTTCAAGCACCCGGTTGTTCATATGGTTTTAAAAAGTTGTTTTTGTTAATTCTCAAGATAGGGTTCCTATGGTTGGCAGAACATCAGGTCATAAAAGACGAGACCAGTTGGGTTATTAGCAGAAAACTCTGAACATTTATCTCTTTGAAGAATGGGCTAAATCTTAGAATTATGAATGATGTTTCTAGAAATCCCTGAAAATGCTGCCCATTAAGTTCTTTATTAGAACTTTTGTCTACTAGATTACTGGACTTTCTCTTAGCAACAGTTGAGAAGAGAGTATTGCTATCCTCAGCTAGTTGGTTGCCTAGAAGCCTCCCCCATTAAATGAAGAGCAAAGTTACTAAAGCAGAGTGTGACCAGGTGGTTCAGTATGAGGTGCAGTTTAATAAATTAAACATAGATGAATAATTGGTATAGTTGTTAGTATCAATACTGTGCACACAAATTCTCAGCTAATATTTATGAGTAAATATTGTAGAGAGAACATTTTGTAAAAAGTTACAATGGTAGTTAACCCTTACTCGGGACTTACTCTGGGTCAAACATGTGCTAAGTGCTTTTCATATATTAACTCACTGAATCCTCATAGCAACCCTTTGAGCAAGTTAAGCTGGCAAATGGGGATGCCAGAAGTTGACGTCAACTATGCTCTGAGCCATGCAAAAGGAAATGGGATGTCTTTATGTTCTTTTCTATAAAATTCAGTGATCAACAGACATTTCCATATCATCTAACTTTGGCCAAGCACTGAACAGACACATGGAGAGGAATTAGGTATGTTCCCTGACTTTGAAGAATGAAGCCATCTGTAACACACTATGGCAAATGCATATGAGCCATGCTTAGGGTTCTAATGGGAGCAGAGCAGAAAACGCCTTATGGTGTCTCCTGTGTGGACCCCTCCCAATCTCCCTCATTCCATGGTCAAGCCAAAACAGTGTCAAGGATGAATAGAGGCTGGTGTGGTGAGTGGGTGATATGGTTAACTAGTCCTTCAGAAAGAGAGGGCAGCCATTTGGAGAGGTGCAAAGTGTACACTATGCTTTGCAACCTCCTTAACTCATTGGAAGTACTAACTAAATTACAATGTCATAGACCCCATTCCAGATCCTCTGAATCAGAATCTCCAGGGGAGAGGCTTTGGAGACTGTGACTAACAGGGGCCCCAGGTGATTCTTATCAGGGGGGCTTGGGCAACACTGGACAAGTGGAATACAGTTTGTCCATGAACGTTGTTGGAATGAGTTTTGGAGAGAATGGTGAAGAATGAGATTAGGTAGTATGAAGGTCACTTTATGTCATACCTGTCTTTTTGATTGTTTGGTTTTCTGTTTGTATCCTACTTTATGTTGCTACGTCTCAGTCATTAATAGGTACATTGAACTGAGCATTTACTTGGACAACTTTAAATTGAAAACTTTGGACCTAAGCCCAATGTACAAGATTCCTACCCTTGACTTATCTATGACTTGAGAAACACTCAAACAGGAGAGTGAGGAAGAGGATGAGCATTGTTTATTTATAGCATGTCCCTTGACTCTTAATCATGTTTCATTTTATTTGTTAGAAGACTGAGTAGCTACTAAGTGGTACAGCTATTATTTGACCCTGGGTTTACAGAGCAGAAGAAATGTGATTTGTTAAAAAGTGGTGCGCAAAGTGCTCGTTCCTTCAGTTAAAAAGGGTGAACTGCAAAATGCAGCATTGGAGTCAAAGTCCACAGTAACATTTGTTACCATATGAAGATGTGTGCTGACCATTCCCTTGATTTCTTTTAAGGAAAACCAATTATCAATATTTTATGTGCATTTATCTCTATTTTAAAATCTTGCTTTTATAGGTGTGTGTATATATATATTTTTGTTTATAAAACAAAACCATGTGTTTGCCAACACTCTGATACAAAATAAGTCATTGAGTAGAATTTTGCTGTAGGACTAATGGTTTGTGACCACTGTGTTAAGTCATCTCTGAAGTCTAAGCCTTAAGATATAATGATTTGTGATGATGCTTGATGAAGTATGACTTACTGATTTGCTTTCCTATCATATCTTAAAGAAATTTTCCTGAATATTTGTGTGGAGCACTATTAATAACAGAGGCTTCTCCAAGTACTAACATACTTTTTTTTTTTTTTGAGACAGAATCTTGCTCTGTCACCCAGGCTGGAGTGCAGTGGCACGATCCCGACTCACTGCAAGCTCCGCCTCCTGGGTTCACACCATTCTCCTGCCTCAGCCTCCTGAATGGCTGGGACTACAGGCGCCCGCCACCACACCCGGCTAATTTTTTGTATTTTTAGTAGAGATGGGGCTTCACCGTGCTAGCCAGGATAGTCTCAATCTCCTGACCTTGTGATCCACCTGCCTCCGCCTCCCAAAGTGCTGGGATTATAGGCATGAGCCACCGCGCCTGGCCACTAACATACTTTTAACTTTGTTGGAAATGACAGAGAAAGAGTGAAAGGCTCTTTCCTGATTACGATGGGCACAGTGCTGCCCTCCCCCCCGAGCCTTCTTGTCAAGTGCTCTCTTTCGTTAATTTTCTACCGTAAGATTCTGTTTTCTTCTTTTTTAAATCTGATATTTTCTTTTTTTTTTTTTTTTTTTTTTTTTTTTTTTTTTTTTGAGACGGAGTCTCGCTCTGTCGCCCGGGCTGGAGTGCAGTGGCCGGATCTCAGCTCACTGCAAGCTCCGCCTCCCGGGTTTACGCCATTCTCCTGCCTCAGCCTCCCGAGTAGCTGGGACTACAGGCGCCCGCCACCTCACCCGGCTAGTTTTTTGTATTTTTTAGTAGAGACGGGGTTTCACCATGTTAGCCAGGATGGTCTCGATCTTCTGACCTCGTGATCCGCCCGTCTCGGCCTCCCAAAGCGCTGGGATTACAGGCTTGAGCCACCGCGCCCGGCCTAAATCTGATATTTTCAAACATTGAAAATGTTATTTCTTTTTATTCATTTTACAAAAGCATCCACCGAAATAAAACAATTTGAAAGACCTTTATAAACAGATTTTATCTTTAGCTCTCTGTAGAACAAATACCTGTTTCCTTGGGAAAAGCTTTCTATGTGTAACATTATTGACTAAGGGAGAAAGGGTTGTAAGGGAAAATTTTGTTTTAAAAACTTTTGAATTGACAAATAAAAATTGTATGTATTTATGGTGAATAATGTGATGTTTTGATATGTGGATGTATTGTGGAATGGCTAACTCAAGGTAATTAACATGTGCATTACCTCATATACTTTTTATTGTGGTGAGAACACTTCAAGTCTACTCTCTTAACAATTTTCAAGTATACAATATATTGTTACTGTATTAACCGTAGTCACCATAATATACAATAGATCTCTTGAACTTATTACTCCTTTGTAGTTGGAATTTTGCATTCCATAATAGTCTGTTTTCTGCATTTAGGGATGTGGATCTATTTAGGAACATGGATCTATCCACTTCCATGTATAATTTCAGCCCCGTGTGAAGCCACACACAATCAGTATCTTTTTACTAACATGCACAGTGACATTAGTGGATCTTGAAACTAATTCAATGCATCCTAACTGGTATTAATATGAGAGAGAGAAGAAAGAAGATCCCTGTATGCATTGCAGGTGGTAAGGGTAAGAAATATTTCGTAGAACTTTTGTTTCAGATGTGTGTGTGTGAGTGTGTGTGTGTAAATTCTACTTTGCATCATAGAATGTATTTCTCACTGGGATGGCAGTTAACACATTTCAGAAGCCTCTGAGCTAGGATGACTAAATAGATCCTTGGTCATTCCTGCCCAGTATGAAAGAGTTAAATTTTAATCTGGAAATTTGAAAGGATTTTCATCATATGTTACTTACCTCCAAGCCTAGGCTTTTCTCCTCAGTCCCTTCAAAGTACTTCTCTGTCTAGCTTAAATCTGTCCTCTGACCCAAGGGTCACTTTTCAGGAGAATGACAGTGCTGAAGAGAGAGTTCTTACAAAATGATGAGCTGCCCAGCCTTGAAGAGTAGGAGAGAGACTCTTGCAGGCTCTAGGAGGGGACCATGGAGGGCAGTGAGCCAGCCCTAATTCTATCTTCACCAAAATTCCTTGAAAATGTAAAGAAGAAATAAAGGGGAAAGGCAATATGAGAGTAAATAGAGAATCTCATGTACATTTAAAGATATTAAAAAGGCACATAGAGAAGGAGACCTAGAAATACTTTTGCAACGAAATGTTTTTCAGTCATTATAGGCTTGTTTCTTAGGAACTGAGTGACTTGGGGAAAGATGTGGTTCTTGTCTGGGTTGTAGAATAAAAAGCTGATTGTTTCTGTGAACCAGTAAGTATGTTTGCTACCATGAGGTTATTAGTCAGACATACCACAAATTAGCAGAAGTTAACACCTCCTGTGTTTATTTCATATTTGCTTAGTTATTCCTGTTTGGACTCTCAAGAAATTGTATTTCAAAATTTAAAAAGGGAAGTGAGATATAGATTGTTGTATGAGATTGTGGACACTAGAGGGATAAACGTTCTTATGTCTTAGTAAGAATTTAATGGCAAGTGAATGCTTCCTTTTAAGGTTTCCAGAAATAAATCAAATTGTGCTGATTTCAACCCTTTAAAAAATATCACATTTGTCATAATGGTAACCTAATGTGCATTATGTGAAACTAATGAAAAACACTTAGTATTTATGTTCAGTATTTTCTGTTATCTATTGATTCACTTATAAAGCACTTTCTTATGTTCTTATTCTGGGGGAGAGTTCTAGATATGTTATGAACTACATTAATATCTCAAGCTGTCATTATGAGCAATAGGTTAAAAGAACTAAGCCACTTTTGTATGCTTGGTGAAGTAAAAACCAGCTTTTCAAATATACTTCAGAGGCAGGCTTTTAAAAAATTATATCGAAGAGATAGTGTTATTTTGGCCAGTCAATCTTCATTGATTTAGTTCTCTATAAATAAATATTTTAGAGGCCAAACTCCAAAGGACTAAGAGCTGATAGGGATAGAACTTTTTTTATTTTCTTGTTGCTATCATTAGTATAAAACTGATGAGACTGACATGAATATTTTCTCTCATGATAAAACGTGCTATCTATTGTGGGTCCAATATCTAGGCACAGCTACATATACTCAGAGGCTGTTGTTCTTCCCATCAGAAGTGATTGTCTGCCTAGAATCCCAGCTATTCAGGAGGCTGAGGCACGAGAATTGCTTGAACCCCTTTCTTTCCTTTTTTTGTTTTGATTAACAAACTCACATTCCAGGTAGGGCTGCATTTCTTGGAAAATAAGGAAACCTTAGAAATAAGGAAAATAAGGAAATATGTATCAGTTCGATTTTGTTTTGTTGCAAAGCACCCCAAAACTTAATGACATAACATTTATTAACTCATAATTTGGTGGGTGGGCAAGTCGGACTGAGCTCAGCTCAGCTTATCTCTATTCTAATTTGTGTCATCTGGGCACACTCACGTGTTAGTGGTCAGTTGGCAGTCAGTGGTGTCATTTATGTATTTATAGAGGTTATGGTGGTAAATGGGGCAACTGACGCATGTGGTGTGGGCCACAGTGGTTCCTAGAACAGTGACAGAGAATAAGCTCCAATGAACAAGCACTTTTCAAGCCTCTACTTGCTGTCTTCTTTGCTAGTGTTACATTAGCTAGTGTTACATTAGCACATGGCCAAGCCCAGATTCCACAGGTAGAGAAAGACTCTACCTCTTGACTGGCAGAATGTTATGCATGCAAAGACAGGAAGAATTTGTGGGCATTTTTGTAGTCTCCATAGAATGGGTTTTATTGATGTCCTATGATCTATCAGACTTTATGCTAGGTGACTTATGTGTTACTCGTTTAGTCCTCAAAACAATTTCCTGAGATGCCTGGCGTTATGCCATTGCAAAGATGATAAAATTGATGATCAGAGAAGTTAAGAGACTTGCACAGATTAAGCCCAAATTGTTTGCTTCAAGTTACAGAATGACATTTTAGGTGCTGTCTCTCAGATGCTTAGCCCATGAGGCAAAAAATGTATGCTCTATTTGGTTAAAATGGAGTTCTAAAGGCTGCTTTTACTTTCTACCTTACCTGTTGAACCATTGGATCATATATTTATTTGGTATAGAAAAAATATTAAAATTTCACTGTCTTTGAGACTTTTCAGAAGCTCATGGAAGTGTGTTTTTTGTTTGCTTGCCAGGTCAGCTACACAGCCTGGATCTCACCACAGTTTGGACATGGCTGAGGCTCTCCAATGGGCCAGATATCACTGGCGACGGCTGATTGGAGGTGCAACCAGGGATGAAGATTCGAGGCCATATAACTATTCCTCGTTGCTTGGCTGTGGGCGCAAGTCCTCGCAGACCCCTAAACTGGCAGGAAGGCACCGGATTGTTGTTCCCTACCTCCAACCCTTCAAGGATGAGTATGAGAAGTTCTCTGGAGCCTATGTGAACAATCGAATACGAACAACAAAGTACACGCTTCTGAATTTTGTGCCAAGAAATTTATTTGAACAATTTCACAGGTATTGTTTTATTTTTGAAGAAAACCTTAGAATATCATTCTAGTTGACACATAACATTTTTTTTCATTTCCATAACTCTGTATGTTACTTAAACCTAAGACATGTGACATCATCCTTGAAAATTTTGGTACAAGTCTGTTGTGGAATGATGACTCCTTCCATTCATGTCACACCTTCCAATTGGTATGGTGTTTTCTCTTTACCAGAAAAAAATATTGTAATTCACATATTATAGATTAGGAAATGAATTGACTGTGGTTTAGCCAATGTCATGCCAGTGTCAAGTAACAGACCAGGGGTTGCCTCCAGGGATCTTCTTACACTTGCTTTACTGTTCTTTCCATGAAACCATGCTACATTTTAATTTCAGATTTTTCTTACTGATAATAGGAGGAAATAGAGCTCTGAAGCCAGTGCAGATGTCAGATGTTATTAGGTGAAACAGTAACCTAATTCAGCTTAATATCACATTCATGGACACTCTCCTGTGAGTTTAGGCACTGAAGGAAATGGAAGTGCGAGTGTCACTCCTCTCTTTGTGGAGTTTGCCATTGTGCTAGGGAAACACAATATGTATATAAAAAGCAAAAAGACTTAGTGAATGCAATGAATGTTATAAAGGGCTGTCAAGTAGAATGAAAGCCTCAAAAAGAGAAATAATAATACTAACTGGAGCAATAGAAGAGGAAGTGACATTTGACTTAATAATGGAGCTTGGGTGAGATATTCAAGGCAGAGATGTGGGCAAACCATATTTCAGATGGAGGAAGTAGTATGAATAATGGCATAAAAGCAGTAGCATAAAAGGCTTGCTTGAAGCCTGGGAAGTAGTGTTCTCTGACTTACATGTAGCATCTATGCTGGGGAGCAACAGGAAGTAAAGTCAGAAAGATAGATATGACCCAGGAAAGAGGTCTTGCTATCAGGATAAACAGTTGAGAGCCAAGGCTGCAGGCACAATTAACATGCTTACGTCAGATTTCACTATAGAAGCAGTGTGGTGGGTAGATGAAAGGACTTAGAGATGATGGATGATGGCAGAGAAAATATTTAGGAAGACATTGTATATATCCCAGTGAATTATAATGGAGACCTGACCTTGGAACAATGTGGGAATGAAAAGAAGGGTGACCTCTTACAGATACTATGGATTCAATATAAGACATTCAGTGAAAGGAATAAAAAGATGATGTGAACATGTTGAGCTGTGATCACCAGAAGGATTAACAGAAAAATGAAAAACAAGTGTAAAAAGAACCTTGGCTGGAAGAGTATTTTGTTTTTGTAAATTTGGTTTGTATTCAAGACGCCAGTGCAAGTAAAGAGATTCTCCATATTCTTTAGTCATTCTGCATACATTCATTCTCATTATTCATTCTGTATATGTGCCATATGCAGTTATTAAAGAGTGGTTATGTTTAAAAGACAGATGTGAATTTGTTGAATTAATGGCTGTATAGCCCTATGTGTGTTTCATTCTTTTATGGAGTTTGGAATCTAGTGTACCCAATGAAATAAAAACCTGAAACAGAGTTCAAGGTTAGAGCTATAGGTTTAGATATGGTCCATCTGGAAAGAGTTGAAGCCACAGAGTAGCGGAAAGGGTTAAGAAAGAAATTTTCAGAGTAAAATGATTTGGAAGTGACAAAAAAGAAGTATATATAGGTTATTCTTTTGAGAAGTTTCATGGTCAATGGAAAAATATGTGATAAAAATTTAGTGGCAGGATTGAGATTTTGTTTTCCCTTTAAGGAAAAGGGTGTCTTGAACTTACCATATGGCCCAAATACCCATGGAGAAGTATTTGAATATATAAAATAGAAGAATGGAAGAAGTTCCTGAAGAACTGAAACAGAACTGAAACTCTGTCTCAATAGTGGTTCTGAATAGCATAAAGGGAGAAATAGAAGAGTTAGTCACAAGGAGAAAAGAAATACGCTTTTCTACGCAATTTTGAGGCTTGTTTAAATCTAATGTTTGGATGTACAAAAGGCTAGAGGGTTGATCTTTGTTTTGTTAATTAATTTTTTTACCACATTAACTCTGAATGTCTTCTAATTTTTTCTGAACTTTTAAAAAGAAAATAGTACTTTCTATTGTACTTTTTTCTATATGTTTTTCTATTGTGCTCAAAACCATCCCACTCAAATATTTACTATTTTATATTTAATAAATAATATCTCACATTATTTATTTAGGTATTTATTACTCCACCCAGGCTGGAGTGCAGTGGTGTGATCTCGGCTCACTGCAACCTCCGACTTCTGGGTTCAAGTGATCCTCGTGCCTCAGCCTCCTGAGTAGCTGGGACCACAGGCATGCACCACTACACCCAGCTAATTTTTGTATTTTTTGTGGAAACGGGGTTTTACCATGTTGCCCAGGCTAGTCTCGAACTCCTGACCTCAAGTGATCTGCCCGCCTCGGCCTCCCAACATACTAAGATTACAGCCATAAGCCACCGCATCTAGCCCTGATATCTCACATTTATTAAAGTATGACACAAGCCAGATGTCTAGGAGGGTAATAAATAGTTCATTAAGATTCATTGTATTTTGCTAGTTCTATATTCTGTAACATACAAAATCTACTAATAGAAACTTATTGAAAAACAGTATAGTACTTTGCCTCTTACTTAAATCCTTGAAGTAACTTCTTAACACCTCCTTTTGTGTGTTTGGGTTGCAGAGCTGCCAATTTATATTTCCTGTTCCTAGTTGTCCTGAACTGGGTACCTTTGGTAGAAGCCTTCCAAAAGGAAATCACCATGTTGCCTCTGGTGGTGGTCCTTACAGTTATTGCAATTAAAGATGGCCTGGAAGATTATCGGAAATACAAAATTGATAAACAGATCAATAATTTAATAACTAAAGTTTATAGTAGGTAAGTGTAATGGGAGCTTTGCTAAGGACTATGTATGTATCATTGAGAAATATGCAGAATGTTACTTTTTTCTCCTTAGGTGTGACCAGGACCCTTTTGTGTTGTTTTTGTTGTTGCTATTATTTTCAACTAATATTTCATAAAGTCCTATGGTGAATTTAATTCAAGTGTCAGAGGAAAACAAAAATGTATAAGCCGTTGTCAACCCAGGAGCTGACAAAGCGAAAGCTTCTGTAACTCATGTATAAGTGGAATTAAAAGAATTAAACTTCAGGGCAGGGCATGGTGGCTCATGCCTGTAATCCCAGTACTTTGGGAGGTCAAGGCGGGTGGATCGCCTGAGGTCAGGAGTTCAAGACCAGCCTGACCAACATGGTGAAACCCTGTCTGTACTAAATATACAAAAATTAGCCAGATGTGGTGGCAGGTGCCTGTAATCCCAGCTACTCAGGAGGCTGAGGCAGGAGAATCGCTTGAACCTGGGAGGTGGAGGTTGCAGTGAGCAGAGATCGCGCCACTGCACTCCAGCCACAGCACTCCATCCTGGGTGACAGAGTGAAACTCTGTCTCAAAAAAAAAAAAAAAAAAGAGGAGAATATTCTTTTTTGGTGTGCATGAAACTAGAGCATCCCATCACAGCAACAACAGAAAGCATTCATAGGAGGTCTTTTTAGGGGCATATTTGCTGTATTGGAGGCTTGTATTTTCAGTATTTATGAAATAGAGAGTCTATGTAGCCAAGAGTAAACTCAGTGAAGGTGAGTTTTAAACTGTAGTATATATTATTTGCAGCTCCTGGGTTTTTGTTCTTAGATGTAAGTTAATATTTAGTAAACAGTATAGACAAATATATAACTTATCTTCAACCTTATGTGATCCAAAGAGGAAAATGTTAGAAAAGCCTTCTCTGAAGAAGCGATATTTAATCTGAAAGCTGCAGAATTCGTATTTTGTTCATTATTAGAATTATTTAGTGACTTTCATAATGTTTGTTTTTATGATCTATCAAGAAAACAAGGAAAATAAGTTTGTTTATCATTTGTAAGATGATTTGAGATTTCTTGGATAATGAGAAATTAGTTCTGTTTTTTTCTCTTATACTCATGTCCTGTCTAAAGGGAACCAGAAAAACCTATGTGTTGTATTTTAAAATGAAATAATGGTGTAAGTCTATGGTTTTCATTTAAAGCCATAGAGCATTTGACTAAAACAGTTCTATTAATAATTTAGTAACATTTGAATGCTTATTATATACCAGGGATAGAGAACTAAAATGTCAGTGCAGTCTCTAATCTTACAAAATAGCTATAAGAAACAATATTTTACAATGATTATATGTTGAACAAAGTCCAGAATTTGACCAATTTTAAGATTACCCAGCGAATGCCAAAGTTAGCAAATGTAAAGAATGCTTATTATATATGTTTTTGAATACAAATGCAAATATGTAAATAATTTCAGGCCAGGTGCAGTGGCTCACACCTGTAATCCCAGCACTTTGGGATGCTGAGGTGGGTGGATTGCATGAGTTCAGGAGTTTGAGACCAGCCTGGGCTACATGGCGAAACCCTGTCTCTACCAAGAAACAACAACAAAAAATTAGCCAGGCATGGTGGTGTGTGTCTGTACTCCCAGATATTGGGAGGCTGAGGTGGGAGGATCACCTGAGCCCAGGCGGCGGAGTTTGCAGTGAGCCAAGATTGGACCACTCTACTCCAATCCGGGCAACAGAGAGAGACCCTGTCTCAAATGAATGAAATTAATTGCAATTTGGAGTTGATAGTGTGTGTTTATTTGCTTTTCTAGGTTGTTCTACAACATTTAATCTGATTCTTTCACTTAACTGTGCAACCTTGGACAATTTACAAAAAGCAGCTAAACACCCAGTTTCCTTTATTATGAATGTAATAATAAAACTTACTTCGTAGCACCTAGTCTTTTCCAAGTGCTAAGTAAAAGCCATTATGATTATTACTATAGGTTAATTTAATGACTATTTGCTAGAGTTTATGTTTGTCACATCAAGTCATTTCATCAATATTTGAGAACTCCTTAAAACACTGCATAATTTTTAAAATATTAAAATTACCCAATGGAAGACCTGGTATAACTTTTTTCTCAGGTATCCTTTTAGACATAGTCCAGATTTATTTTAATTGATTTTCATATAAACTTAAAGATGAAATACAGTATTATAGTCAGTTATTTAATATCCATTCTAAAATGTTCCTTTGTGTTTGTGTTTCATAATAGGTTCAGGTAATTTCATGCATTTTTATCTATGTATAATATAATTTGCTTTTGTTTAGTATTGTAGAAGAAATAATGCTTATATTTTTCCCCCAGATTATTTCTGGAGCAATTATTATAAGGTTATAAAGAAATAAAGATGGGATATAAAACCATGCCTTGTTGATTTCAATATACTAATATAAATTCCTATGAAATACAAAGAAATCAACTTACAAACAAATTATTTCTCCACAAATTTAGGGTGAAATTATGGGGGCTATTTAGCAAGTTTTTGGAAGAAGCATATTAACATTTCTAAGTGATAATTTGGTTCTTATTTGTAATAAGTGTTGTTTCACAAGGTGCTTAATTTTCTATAGAAAAGTATCATTTGGAATAACAAACACTAGTATAGAAATTAATCATTTAAACTCTATTATACCCCCAATTAAGTTAGAATGAGCTATTATAGAAAACCTGACTTTCTTAAGATTGCCTTTAAAATAGGAGCCACTTGTAAGGTTTTAAAATCTGTTTTAACATAATGGAACTGTCTTGAAAATAAGACTGTTAATCATTCAACAAATTTGAGTGCCTGCTATGTGGTAAGCACTGAGACACTCAGAGGATTTAAACTAAAAATAGATCCAATGTCTGCCATTAATGAATGTACATTATTTTCTGACCTTTAAAAATCACCATGTTGTTGATGTTAAAAGTTTCAAAATATTAGCTAATGTTAACATTTTAGGATTATCTTATAAATCCATAGAATTTCATGATTTGTGAAATGAGAACTTCAGTAGTCATCTAAGATAATTAACCATATGTAAGACATTTTACAAAACAAAAATTTTAAATTCTTCAAATGTTCTTAAAAATATGTAATTAAACCACATTTAATTTGGTGGTTATCAGAAGTGACTGTAGCAGGCAGTAAACTCTAGTATTTGAGAGGATAGACTCTGGATATACCTGCCTTGTTTCAATTTACAGGGCTATTTAAGAGCTGTATAACATTGAACAAGTTACTTAACTTGTCAAGGCCAATTTTTTCTAATTTGTAAAAGTGGGGCTATTGTGTTTTCATGATACCAACCGCAACATTGATTTAAAAATTAAATGAGTGGGGCGGAGCAAGATGGCCGAATAGGAAGAGCTCCAGTCTCCAACTCCCGGCGCGAGCGAGAAAGAAGAATGGTGATTTCTGCATTTTCAACTGAGGTACTGGGGTCATCTCACTGGGGAGTGCCGGACAATCGGTGCTGGTCAGCTGCTGCAGCCCGACCAGCGAGAGCTGAAGCAGGGCGAGGCATTGTCTCACCTGGGAAGCGCAAGGGGGAAGGGAATCCCTTTTCGTGGCAGGCGAACTGAGACACACAACACCTGGAAAATCGAGTAACTCCCACCCCAATACTGCGCTTTAAGCAAACGGGCACACCAGGAGATTATACCCACACCTGGCCGGGAGGGTCCCACGGGCACGGAGCCTCCCTCATTCCTAGCAGAGCAGTCTGCGATCTAACCACAAGGCAGCAGCGAGGCGGGGGGGAGGGGCGCCCGCCATTGCTGAGGCTTAAGTAGGTAAACAAAGCTGTGGTGAAATTCCAACTGGGTGGAGCTCACAGCAGCTCAAGGAAACCTGCCTGTCTCTGTAGACTCCACCTCTGGGGACAGGGCACAGCTATAAAACACCAGGGGAAGCAGCAGAGGCCTGTGCAGACCTGAATGACTCGGTCTGACAGCTTTGAAGAGAGCAGTGGATCTCCCAACACGGAGGTTAAGATCTGAGAATGGACAGACTGCCTGCTCAAGTGGGTCCCTGACCCCTGAGTAGCCTAACTGGGAGACATCCCCCACTAGGGGCAGACTGACACCCCACACCTCACAGGGTGGAGTACACCCCTGAGAGGAAGCTTCCAAAGTAAGAATCAGACAGGTACACTCGCTGTTCAGCAATATTCTATCTTCTGCAACCTCTGCTGCTGATACCCAGGCAAACAGGGTCTGGAGTGGACCTCAAGAAATCTCCAACAGACCTACAGCTGAGGGTCCTGACTATTAGAAGGAAAACTATCAAACAGGAACAACACCAATACCAAAACCCCATCAGTACGTCACCATCATCAAAGACCAGAGACAGATAAAACCACAAAGATGGGGAAGAAGCAGGGCAGAAAAGCTGGAAATCCAAAAAATAAGAGCGCATCTCCCCCTGCAAAGGAGCGCAGCTCATCACCAGCAACGGATCGAAGCTGGTCAGAGAATGACTTTGACGAGATGAGAGAAGAAGGCTTCAGTCCATCAAACTTCTCAGAGCTAAAGGAGGAATTATGTACCCAGCGCAAAGAAACTAAAAACCTTGAAAAAAGAGTGGAAGAATTGATAGCTAGAATAATTAACACACAGAAGGTCATAAATGAAATGACAGAGATGAAAAACATGACACGAGAAATACGTGACAAATCCACAAGCTTCAGTAACCGACTCGATCAACTGGAAGAAAAAGTATCAGCGATTGAGGATCAAATGAATGAAATGAAGCGAGAAGAGAAACCAAAAGAAAAAAGAAGAAAAAGAAATGAACAAAGCCTACAAGAAGTATGGGATTATGTAAAAAGACCAAATCTATGTCTGATTGGGGTGCCTGAAAGTGAGGGGGAAAATGGAACCAAGTTGGAAAACACTCTTCAGGATATCATCCAGGAAAACTTCCCCAACCTAGTAGGGCAGGGCAACATTCAAATTCAGGAAATACAGAGAACACCACAGATACTCCTCAAGAAGAGCAACTCCAAGACACATAATTGCCAGATTCACCAAAGTTGAAATGAAGGAAAAAATCTTAAGGGCAGCCAGAGAGAAAGGTCGGGTTACCCACAAAGGGAAGCCCATCAGACTAACAGCAGACCTCTCGGCAGAAACTCTACAAGCCAGAAGAGAGTGGGGGCCAATATTCAACATTCTTAAAGAAAAGAATTTTAAACCCAGAATTTCATATCCAGCCAAACTAAGTTTCATCAGTGAAGGAGAAATAAAATCCTTTACAGATAAGCAAATGCTTAGAGATTTTGTCACCACCAGGCCTGCCTTACAAGAGACCCTGAAGGAAGCCCTAAACATGGAAAGGAACAACCGGTACCAGCCATTGCAAAAACATGCCAAAATGTAAAGACCATCGAGGCTAGGAAGAAACTGCATCAACTAACGAGCAAAATAACCAGTTAATATCATAATGAAAGGATCAAGTTCACAAATAACAATATTAACCTTAAATGTTAATGGACTAAATGCTCCAATGAAAAGACACAGACTGGTAAACTGGATAAAGAGTCAAGACCCATCAGTCTGCTGTATTCAGGAGACCCATCTCACATGCAGAGACATACATAGGCTCAAAATAAAGGGATGGAGAAAGATCTACCAAGAAAATGGAGGACAAAAAAAAGCAGGGGTGGCAATCCTAGTCTCTGATAAAATAGACTTTAAACCATCAAATTTCAAAAGAGACAAAGAAGGCCATTACATAATGGTAAAGGGATCAATTCAACAGGAAGAGCTAACTATCCTAAATATATATGCACCCAATACAGGAGCACCCAGATTCATCAAGCAAGTCCTTAGAGACTTACAAAGAGACTTAGACTCCCATACAATAATAATGGGAGACTTCAACACTCCACTGTCAACATTAGACAGATCAACGAGACAGAAAGTTAACAAGGATATCCAGGAATTGAACTCATCTCTGCACCAAGCGGACCTAATAGACATCTATAGAACTCTCCACCCCAAATCAACAGAATATACATTCTTCTCAGCACCACATCGCACTTAATCCAAAATTGACCACATAATTGGAAGTAAAGCACTCCTCAGCAAATGTACAAGAACAGAAATTATAACAAACTGTCTCTCAGACCACAGTGAAATCAAACTAGAACTCAGGACTAAGAAACACACTCAAAACCGCTCAACTACATGAAAACTGAACAACCTGCTCCTGAATGACTACTGGGTACATAACGAAATGAAGGCAGAAATAAAGATGTTCTTTGAAACCAATGAGAACAAAGATACAACATACCAGAATCTCTGGGACACATTTAAAGCAGTGTGTAGAGGGAAATTTATAGCACTAAATGCCCACAGGAGAAAGCGGGAAAGATCTCAAATTGACACTCTAACATCACAATTAAAAGAACTGGAGAAGCAAGAGCAAACACATTCAAAAGCTAGCAGAAGGCAAGAAAAAACTAAGATCAGAGCAGAACTGAAGGAGATAGAGACACAAAAAACCCTCCAAAAAATCAATGAATCCAGGAGTTGGTTTTTTGAAAAGATCAACAAAATTGACAGACCGCTAGCTAGACTAATAAAGAAGAAAAGAGAGAAGAATCAAATAGATGCAATAAAAAATGATAAAGTGGATATCACCACAGACCCCACAGAAATACAAACTACCATCAGAGAATACTATAAACACCTCTATGCAAATCAACTAGAAAATCTAGAAGAAATGGATAATTTCCTGGACACTTACAGTCTTCCAAGACTAAACCAGGAAGAAGTTGAATCCCTGAATAGACCAATAGCAGGCTCTGAAATTGAGGCAATAATTAATAGCCTACCCACCAAAAAAAGTCCAGGACCAGATGGATTCACAGCTGAATACTACCAGAGGTACAAAGAGGAGCTGGTACCATTCCTTCTGAAACTATTCCAATCAATTGAAAAAGAGTGAATCCTCCCTAACTCATTCTATGAGGCCAACATCATCCTGATACCAAAGCCTGGCAGAGACACAACAAAAAAAGAGAATTTTAGGCCAATATCCCTGATGAACATCGATGCAAAAATCCTCAATAAAATACTGGCAAACCGGATTCAGCAGCACATCAAAAAGCTTATCCACCATGATCAAGTGGGCTTCATCCCTGGGATGCAAGGCTGTTCAACATTCGCAAATCAATAAACGTAATCCAACATATAAACAGAACCACAGACAAGAACCACATGATTATCTCAATAGATGCAGAAAAGGCTTTTGACAAAATTCAACAGCCCTTCATGCTAAAAACGCTCAATAAATTCGGGATTCATGGAGCATACCTCAAAATAGTAAGAGCTATTTATGACAAACCCACAGCCAATATCACACTGAATGAGCAAAAACTGGAAAAATTCCCTTTGAAAACTGGCACAAGACAGGGATGCCCTCTCTCACCACTCCTATTCAACATAGTGTTGGAAGTTCTGGCTAGGGCAATCAGGCAAGAGAAAGAAATAAAAGGTATTCAGTTAGGAAAAGAAGAAGTCGAGTTGTCCCTGTTTGCAGATGACATGATTGTATATTTAGAAAACCCCATTGTCTCAGCCCAAAATCTCCTTAAGCTGATAAGCAATTTCAGCAAAGTCTCAGGATACAAAATCAATGTGCAAAAATCACAAGCATTCTTATACACCAGTAACAGACAAACAGAGAGCCAAATCATGAATGAACTTCCATTCACAATTGCTTCAAAGAGAATAAAATACCTAGGAATCGAACTTACAAGGGATGTAAAGGACCTCTTCAAGGAGAACTACAAACCACTGCTCAGTGAAATCAAAGAGGACACTAACAAATGGAAGAACATACCATGCTCATGGATAGGAAGAATCAATATCGTGAAAATGGCCATACTGCCCAAGGTTATTTATAGATTCAATGCCATCCCCATCAAGCTACCAATGAGTTTCTTCACAGAACTGGAAAAAACGGCTTTAAAGTTCATCTGGAACCAAAAAAAGAGCCTGCATTGCCAAGACAATCCTAAGTCAAAAGAACAAAGCTGGAGGCATCACGCTACCTGACTTCAAACTATACTACAAGGCTACAGTAACCAAAACAGCATGGTACTGGTACCAAAACAGAGATATAGACCAATGGAACAGAACAGAGGCCTCAGAAATAATACCACACATCTACAGCCATCTGATCTTTGACAAACCTGAGAGAAACAAGAAATGGGGAAAGGATCCCCTATTTAATAAATGTTGCTGGGAAAATTGGCTAGCCATAAGTAGAAAGCTGAAACTGGATCCTTTCCTTAATCCTTATACGAAAATTAATTCAAGGTGGATTAGAGACTTAAATGTTAGACTTAATACCATAAAAACCCTAGAAGAAAATCTAGGTAGTACCATTCAGGACATAGGCATGGGCAAGGACTTCATGTCTAAAACACCAAAAGCAACGGCAGCAAAAGCCAAAATTGACAAATGGGATCTAATTAAACTAAAGAGCTTCTGCACAGCAAAAGAAACTATGATCAGAGTGAACAGGCAACCTACAGAATGGGCTAAAATTTTTGCAATCTACTCATCTGACAAAGGGCTAATATCCAGAATCTACAAAGAACTCAAACAAATTTACAAGAAAAAAACAAACAACCCCATCAAAAAGTGGGCAAAGGATATGAACAGACATTTCTCAAAAGAAGACATTCATACAGCCAACAGACACATGAAAAAATGCTCATCATCACTGGCCATCAGAGAAATGCAAATCAAAACCACAATGAGATACCATCTCACACCAGTTAAAATGGCAATCATTAAAAAGTCAGGAAACAACAGGTGCTGGAGAGGATGTGGAGAAATAGGAGCATTTTTACACTGTTGGTGGGATTGTAAACCAGATCAACCATTATGGAAAACAGTATGGCGATTCCTCAAGGATCTAGACCTAGATGTACCATATGACCCAGCCATCCCACTACTGGGTATATACCCAAAGGATTATAAATCATGCTGCTATAAAGACACATGCACACGTATGTTTATTGCAGCACTATTCACAATAGCAAAGACTTGGAATCAACCCAAATGTCCATCTGTGACAGACTGGATTAAGAAAATGTGGCACATATATACCATGGAATATTATGCAGCCATAAAAAAGGATGAGTTTGCATCCTTTGCAGGGACACGGATGCAGCTGGAAACCATCATTCTTAGCAAACTATCACAAGAACAGAAAACCAAACACCGCATGTTCTCACTCATAGGTGGGAACTGAACAATGAGATCACTTGTACTCGGGAAGGGGGACATTACACATCGGGGCCTATCATGGGGAGGGGGGAGGGGGGATGGATTGCATTGGGAGTTATACCTGATATAAATGATGAATTGATGGGTGCTGAGGAGTTCATGGGTGTAGCACACCAACATGGCACAAGTATACATATGTAACAAACCTGCACGTTATGCACATGTACCCTAGAACTTAAAGTATAATTAAAAAAATTTTTTTAAAAATAAAAAATAAAACACTTTAACTTAAGAGAAAAAAAATTAAATGAGTTGATATATATATATTTAAAGCATCTAATAAATCCACCGAGGAGAAGCAAGAAGTTCTAGTTGTGCATTTAGGCTCTGGGGAAAGAAGAAAGTCCTCTTACTAGTTTTAATTATATATCAGGAAAGGAAATGTAGCCTTATATTTGCATCTCCCAACGTTGTAAATGTTCCAGGCTAGTTAAAGGTGGCTGTGAGCATTGTCGTTTAACCTGTGGTTGCTTTCCCCCTGGGCTCTCTGAAGCCTTCTTTATTCCTGCACTCGGACTGATGTGCTATCCCACCTTTCTTTGCCTGATTCATTCTTGAGCATCCTTTAAGACTCAGTTCAGGTGTCACTTCCTCCAGGGCCCAGTGCCCTTCCTGTTTGCTCCCATAGTAGCCTGTGGACAGCTCACTTTTAGGAAATTGCTGTTTGTGTCTCTGTTTCAAAATTTGACCATAACCTCTCTAGAGTGGGGACCTTATCTTAATCATTTTTGTATCCTTAGCACCTCACATGGTAATTGGCATGTTAATATCAGTATATGTTTCTAGACCTCAGCTAGCCAGAGAGTGGGAAAATTAGCTAGTGTTTTGTTTTGTTTAAATCTTGGTACATGCTACAAATGGGGAAAAATGAAGTGAATTCAAATGTAAAAGTGACTTCATTTGAGTTTTGTTCTCATATAGAGAAAGAAACTTGTTCCTTAGAGCAATGTTACTTCTTATATTTGAAAGAAAATAAAATTCCTAACCCAAATGTCAAAGTCTATCTCCCTAAGAAAGCTTATCCTTACCTGGAATCAACTGTCATCTATGTACCTAGGACTTCCAAATCTACATCTTTACTCATAATCTCCAGATCAGGACCCTCAGTATCTGCTGAGCAGATACTTCAAATAAAAACTTCTCAAACTGAAGTTATCTCGCCTGTGATACAACCAGTTGCTTCTAAAATCTGAGACCTATGACAACACCATCCATCACCTCATAGTACACGTTAGGAACCATAGTGTCATCCTGGATAATTCCTCTACCTGTAGTAAGTCCAAAAGCTTGTTTCTGGTACCTAATATGTCTTGATTTCATCTTTTATCTATCTGTGTTGCTGTTTCCTTAATTCTGACCATCTTCATTCCTCCCCTGAATTATTTCAATAACTTACCATTGGTCTCTTGGCCATACTTCTAAATAACCTGCCATCCAATAATTCATTCATCATTCTGTCTCAGGAGTTAGCAGACAGAAGTATGGTCACATCCCTCTTTGTCTGAACCTTTGGTTGCTCTCCATTTCCTATGGAATGAAATTCCTACTCCTAGATATGGCATGGAGGACCAAACCTCAAAATAATACCCCTGTCTACCTTTTTTATCTTTGCTCTGTTACCTCCCTCTATCTAAGAATGAACTGATACACACAGACACTAGGGAAAAGTTTGGTAAATACAGAATAAACTGCTGATTTGCCTTTCTCCATGGGCCAATAAACCCTTTAGATAATCAAAGATTTCCTTTGTTGGTTTCAGCCTTGTGCTTTTGGTATGTCCTGAAAATGTACTTCTTAGGTAGCCTTCTAAGCTAAATATTTCTTGAAAGAGCTCATATAATTCTGTATGGCAGAAGTTGTAAAAGTATTTGTGTAAATTGTGATTGCTATTTATTCTGATGAAATAAATCAAGTGTATTTTATTGTATTTGTCACAAATATTACTTTTTTATGGATATTTGGGAGACAGTGGAGGAATAAGACAGACCTTGTTAATTTTTGTTGGTGGCATCATATGTGAAATGCTACCTAACCAGCTAACATGATATATGACATTCTACTATACAAATGTCCTCATTTTACCCTAGGGAAAATGACATTCTACTATACAAATGTCCTCATTCTACCCTAAGGAAAATGCATCGTGGAGCATAATGGTAATGCATCCTATCTGCCTGATGGGAAGTGCTGAGAGCAGATGATGTGTCTTGTGCACCTTCAGATCCTTGGTACCTGACCACAGAGCAGCATGAAGAAATTGCTTTGTATCTGAATGAGCCCATCAAATGTTGATTGTAATTTTATTCCAGAATTAGACTCAAACAGCACAATGGTTCAAAATCCCACAGGAAGAAAGGGCTGAGAAATATGTTTTAGTGGCTCAGTAACTAAATTTTCAGGTGAAGCAATTGTGGAATTTAGGGGTTGCCAATTCTGTGGCTTCCCTTTTAGCGTTTTGTTTGTTTGTGTTTGTTTGTTTGAGACAGCTCTGTCGCCCAAGCTGGAGTGCAGTGGTGTGATCTAGGCTCACTGGATCCTCCACCTCCTGGGTTCAAGAGATTCTCCCATCTCAGCCTCCCAAGTAGCTGGGATTGCAAGTGAGTGCCACTGTGCCCAGCTAATTTTTTGTATTTTTAGTAGAGACGGGGTTCACCATGTTGGCCAGGCTGGTCTGGAACTCCTGACCTCAGGCGATCCACCCACCTCGGCCTCCCAAAATGCTGGGATTACAGGCATGAGTCAACTTGCCTGGCCCCTTTGAGCATTTAATAGTTTAAATTTTACCCTAATACTTAATATACACTTTAAATTGTACACAAAAAAACTTAAAAACATTGTATGTATTTTTGGCTTGATATTCTTTTTTAAGAAATCTTTTTTTAATTATAGGAAAGAGAAAAAATACATTGACCGATGCTGGAAAGACGTTACTGTTGGGGACTTTATTCGCCTCTCCTGTAATGAGGTCATCCCTGCAGACATGGTACTACTCTTTTCCACTGATCCAGATGGAATCTGTCACATTGAGACTTCTGGTCTTGATGGAGAGAGCAATTTAAAACAGAGGCAGGTGGTTCGGGGATATGCAGAACAAGTAAGTCATATGTTCTCAGTTAGTGGCTTATTAACATTTTTTTTTTTCAGAAGATGACTGAGCTCATTTTCACATTACAGATTAAGAGATTTTTAATTTATTTTCACCAGGATGAATTAGAATCCCAGAAGGTTTCATTCATTTCCAGATATGCGTGGAAGTGTACTCTTTTCTAGATAAGAGGATAAAATGACTTCAGAGTTGATACACTTTAGTGGAGCACTCATATTTTTTAGAATGGAATTAAAGGAACCTAAAAGAATTATTTTTCTTAAACTTAGACTTTATATCTTATTTTTAGTTGATCATTATTTCTAAAATCTGTAATAACTTATATACCAAAGCTTAAAACTTTTTTTCATGCTACGTAGCTTTTAGACCCTTCTCAGTATCGTGCAGAGGGAAACAGAAACCTTGAAGTTATATTGACATGGATTTAAATGAATCACAGCTCTGCTATTAATTACCGTGAGACTTTGGACAAGTCATTTAAACACTTTATGCCTCCTTTTTATTAATCTTAAAATGAAAATGATGGTATCTATAGCATTATTGTAGGATTCAAATGAAATAATATACATGAAAACATCATATATAATGTCTAAATATCGGTTTCCCTCCCCTTTCTCTGGAAGCACTTGAGATGAAGTATTTTACAATTTAATGATTTGTTGTTGTTGTTGTTGTTGTTGTTGTTGTTGTTGTTGTTTTGAGACAGAGTTTTGCTCTGTAGCCCAGGCTGGAGTGCAGTGGCACAATCTCTGCTCACTGCAACCTCCACCTCCTGGGTGGAAAAGATTCTCTTGCCTCAGCCTCCCGAGTAGCTGAGGCTACAGGCGCATGCCACCACACCTGGCTAATTTTTTGTATCTTTAGTAGAGATGGAATTTCACCATGTTAGCCAGGATGGTCTCGATCTCCTCACCTCGTGATCCACGTGCCTCAGCCTCCCAAAGTGCTGGGATTACAGGCATGAACCACTGAGCTCAGTCTATTTTTTTTTTAAACCCAAACTACTGTTAAGTCAGGGTTACTCTGTCTTACACTTATAAACCAAAAAAAAAAAAAAAGTGTTTTAGCCTACCAATGCCTTTATCTTTGGTAAATTTCATCTTGTCATATTGGGCCCACCTCTCTACCTATGGATTTCATTTAGATCCTCTGTGATTGATATGCCTCTTAGACTACTGTCATTGTCATTTCTGTAAGTAGTCTCCTACCAAAGACATTGGTAAAAATCCTGCACAACTTAACATTCTGTTGTACCACTACATACCCACTTTGAGTATTAATCAGCAATCAATATTTGCCATTAAAAGTAATGGCAAAAAGCACGATTTTTTTGCACCAGTCTAACACTAATCAGCACACTGTGGGTTTGTTAAGGGTGAATCTGGTGACCTCGATATTAATCCTACTATAAACACTTTCTTGTTTTGAGAATTTTGGCAAATTACTGATCCTCTTTGTATCTCTCTTTCCTCATCTGTTAATTAGGCCCAATTATTATAGTACCTACCTCATGGAGTTGTGAAGAAGAAATTAGCTGATATATTTAAAGTGCACAATAGATTTTAGTGTGTCAAAAGAACTCCATAGATATTACTCATTAGAAAATAAATCATATTATCATATAATTCACATTTTCATGTTTTCTATTACATACCTATTAATTATTATATATATCAATATCAATAGCATTTATCTTACTGGTCAAAGGGATATGAAAATAAGAGCTAATGAAATAAGGTTGATGTGGCTTGTTTTAGGGGAATCCATACCTTAAAGGAGCTGTGCCTACAAAGGCACTTTGCTTATTTGTTCATTGTTTTCATAAAGAATTCTGAAATTATCTGTCTGATCCATTAGAAAATATTATAGATATTGATGTCTAGTTTATTTTTACATTTTTTATTTATAAAATTTGGCTGAGATCAAATGCATATATTCTCAGAGTGTTCACATACACATTTAATCTCAAAAACCACTTATGTGATTAAAGACCAACAACAAAAGTATTTTCAGTTTTTCAGTGCTTTATCAATAAAAAGCTGCTTATAAGTAGAAGCTCTCTTCTGGAGAGTCCTGCTTAGATTTCATTAAATGACTCAGTCATTCCCATCACCTGCAGATGTTTATTAATGCTCCAGGACCATTCTAATCCCAAATATAGATCACATAATTATGCCTCTACTTTCCTTCCTTTGGGAAATTCATGATATGAACTTCATTGCAAAAAAGCCTTAGCATTATTTTAAGAACTGGTGAAAGTGATAGAACACTTCAGTATTAAGGGTTTAACCTTGAGTTCTTATTTTGTGATTCAAAAAAAAAAAAACATTTTTAGGACTCTGAAGTTGATCCGGAGAAGTTTTCCACTAGGATAGAATGTGAAAACCCAAACAATGACCTCAGCAGATTCCGAGGCTTCCTGTGAGTAATATGTGACGAGAATGTTTGTAGGTGTAAGTGGAATTGTGTGTTGCAACCGTACTTAATTTGACAAAGTGTTTCTGTACTTATACCCTTGTTAAATCACTAAAGGTCATAACTTTAGCCACCTACTAAAATAGTTTGGCTTATTTTAATTAATAAATATTTACACACACACGCACACACACACACATAATAATATTCATTCTGGAGGTATCTTGTGGCATCCATGTCCCCTTTGCGAAGGCAGCTAGAATTTGGAGTCCTTACCTAATTTCAGGTATCAGCTCATAAGTGCACTACGGCCTTGAGCCAAGTTATCTACCCCCTTTGATCCTCAATTTCCAGATTTTATCTACAGTTATGAAACTTTCAGAATAAAAGACAATTAGACTTACTTCACAGTGTGAGAAGAGCAAAGTTTCCAAATCATTTTTTGAAATGAAAATTATCCTGATACTATTACCTTGATCCCAAAAGGGTATAAAGACATTTCATGGAAGACCAATATCCTACATGAGCATAGATGCAAAATTTCCACACAAAATTATAGCAAATCAAATCCAACTATATATGAAAATGATAATACATTATGACCCAGTGGGACTTATTCCCCAAAAAGTAGGATTGGTTTGACGTTAGAAAATAATACAATGTCATTCATCATTCTAGTACTATATTAACAAACCATATTAAACAAATCAAAAGGGAAAAAACAGGTGGTCATCTCATAGATGTAGAAAAAGCATGTTACAAAATCTAACTTCCATTCTTGCAAACTAGAAGTAGAAGGGAACTTAATCTGATAAAAGGCATCCATGAAAAACCTAGAGCCAGCAGCATATTTAATCATGAAATACTTCTCCCCTGAGATCAGGAACAAGACAAACTTACATCGGAAGGTCTAGCTAGTGTAGCCAGGCAAGAAAAAGAAATGAAAGATACCAAACAAGAAAAAAGTAAAACTATCTTTTATTCACAGATGGTATAATGTTCTTTGTAGAAAATCTGATGAAATCTCCAAAAAACCTACTAGAAATAATGAGTTTAGCAATGTTGTAGAAAACAAGATCCAGATACAAAAATCGATTGTATTTTAACATGCTAATAATGAGCAAATATTGAAATTTTAAAAAATACAATTTATTATAGCATCAGAAAAATGGAATCCTTAAGTATAAGTCTGACAAAAATGTGAGGTGCCTGTATACTGGACCACTAAACACTAGTGAACAAAAATTAAAGTACTAATTAAATGGATATCAGTTTTCCCCCAGATTTATCTATAGTCAGTGAAATCCCAATTAAAATATCAGCAAGGTCTTTAAGAAATTGACAAGCTTATTTTAAAATTTAAGTGGAGATGCAAAATAACTAAAGGAATTTTGAAAAAACAAGAAAAAAGCTAGAAGGCTAAAACCACATGATTGCAAGACTTATCAGAAAGGTATAATAATCAAGCCAGTGTCATTTTGCCATAAAGATAGACCAACAGGTGGGCGGAGCATGATGGCCGAATAGGAACAGCTCCAGTCTCCAACTCCCAGCGCGAGCGACACAGAAGACCGGTGATTTCTGCATTTTCAACTGAGGTACTGGGGTCATCTCACTAGGGAGTGCTGGACAATCGGTGCTGGTCAGCTGCTGCAGCCTGACCAGCGAGAGCTGAAGCAGGGCGAGGCATCGCCTCACCTGGAAAGCGCAAGGGGGAAGGGTATCCCTTTTCCTAGCCAGGGGAACTGAGACACACAACACCTGGAAAATCGGGTAACTCCCACCCCAATACCGCGCTTCGAGCAAACGGGCACACCAGAAGAATATATCCCTCACCTGGCCGGGAGGGTCCCACGCCCACGGAGCCTCCCTCATTGCTAACACAGCAGTCTGCGGCGATCTAACCTGCAAGGCATCAGCGAGGATGGGGGAGGGGCACCCGCCATTGCTGAGGCTTAAGTAGGTAAACAAAGCCGCTGGGAAGCTCGAACTGGGTGGAGCTCACAGCAGCTCAAGGAAACCTGCCTGTCTCTATAGACTCCACCTCTGGGGGCAGGGCTCAGCTAAAAAAACAACAGGGGAAGCAGCAGAGGCCTGAGCAGACACGGGCAGGGCAGAAAAGCTGGAAATTCATAAAATAAGAGTGCATCTCACCATGCAAAGGAGCGCAGCCCATCGCCAGCAACGGATCGAAGCTGGTCAGAGAATGACTTTGATGAGATGAGAGAAGAAGTCTCCAGTCCATCAAACTTCTCAGAGCTAAAGGAGGAATTACGTACCCAGCGCAAAGAAACTAAAAATCTTGAAAAAACAGTGGAAGAATTGACAGCTAGACTAATTAATGCAGAGAAGGTCATAAATGAAATGACAGAGATGAAAACCATGACACGAGAAATACATGACAAATGCACAAACTTCAGTAACCGACTCGATCAACTGGAAGAAAGAGTATCAGTGATTGAGGATCAAATGAATGAAATGAAGCAAGAAGAGAAACCAAAAGAAAAAAGAAGAAAAAGAAATGAACACAGCCTGCAAGAAGTATGGGATTATGTAAAAAGACCAAATCTACGTCTGATTGGGGTGCCTGAAAGTGAGGGGGAAAATGGAACCAAGTTGGAAAACACTCTTCAGGATATCATCCGAGAACTTCCCCAACTTAGTAGGGCAGGCCAACATTCAAATTCAGGAAATACAGAGAACGCCACAAAGATACTCCTCAAGAAGAGCAACTCCAAGACACATAATTGCCACATTCACCAAAGTTGAAATGAAGGAAAAAATCTTAAGGGCAGCCAGAGAGAAAGGTCGGGTTACCCACAAAGGGAAGCCCATCAGACTAACAGCAGATCTCTCAGCAGAAACTCTACAAGCCAGAAGAGAGTGGGGGCCAATATTCAACATTCTTAAAGAGAAGAATTTTAAACCCAGAATTTCATATCCAGCCAAACTAAGTTTCATAAGTGAAGGAGAAATAAAATCCTTTACAGATAAGCAAATGCTTAGAGATTTTGTCACCACCAAGCCCGCCTTACAAGAGACCCTGAAGGAAGCCCTAAACATGGAAAGGAACAACCGGTACCAGCCATCGCAAAAACATGCCAAAATGTAAAGACCATCGAGGCTAGGAAGAAACTGCATCAACTAACGAGCAAAATAACCAGTTAATATCATAATGGCAGGATCAAGTTCACACATAACAATATTAACCTTAAATGTAAATGGACTAAATGCTCCAATTAAAAGACACAGACTGGCAAACTGGATAAAGAGTCAAGACCCATCAGTCTGCTGTATTCAGGAGACCCATCTCACATGCAGAGACATACATAGGCTCAAAATAAAGGGATGGAGGAAGATCTACCAAGCAAATGGAGAACAAAAAAAAGCAGGGGTTGCAATCCTAGTCTCTGATAAAACAGACTTTAAACCATCAAAGAGCAAAAGAGACAAAGAAGACCATTACATAATGGTAAAGGGATCAATTCAACAGGAAGAGCTAACTATCCTAAATATATATGCACCCAATACAGGAGCACCCAGATTCATCAAGCAAGTCCTTAGAGACTTACAAAGAGACTTAGACTCCCATACAATAATAATGGGAGACTTCAACACTCCACTGTCAACATTAGACAGATCAACGAGACAGAAAGTTAACAAGGATATCCAGGAATTGAACTCATCTCTGCACCAAGCGGACCTAATAGACATCTATAGAACTCTCCACCCCAAATCAACAGAATATACATTCTTCTCAGCACCACATCGCACTTATTCCAAAATTGACCACATAATTGGAAGTAAAGCACTCCTCAGCAAATGTACAAGAACAGAAATTATAACAAACTGTCTCTCAGACCACAGTGCAATCAAACTAGAACTCAGGACTAAGAAACTCACTCAAAACAGCTCAACTACATGGAAACTGAACAACCTGCTCCTGAATGACTACTGGGTACATAACGAAATGAAGGCAGAAATAAAGATGTTTTTTGAAACCAATGAGAACAAAGATACAACATACCAGAATCTCTGGGACACATTTAAAGCAGTGTGTAGAGGGAAACTTATAGCACTAAATGCCCACAAGAGAAAGCAGGAAAGATCTCAAATTGACACTCTAACATCACAATTAAAAGAACTAGAGAGGCAAGAGCAAACACATTCAAAAGCTAGCAGAAAGCAAGAAATAACTAACATCAGAGCAGAACTGAAGGAGATAGAGACACAAAAAACCCTCCAAAAAATCAATGAATCCAGGAGTTGGTTTTTTGAAAAGATCAACAAAATTGACAGACCGCTAGCAAGACTAATAAAGAAGAAAAGAGAGAGGAATCAAATAGATGCAATAAAAAATGATAAAGGGGATATCACCACCGACCCCACAGAAATACAAACTACCATCAGAGAATACTATAAACACCTCTACGCAAATCAACTAGAAAATCTAGAAGAAATGGATAATTTCCTGGACACTTACACTCTCCCAAGACTAAACCAGGAAGAAGCAGAATCCCTGAATAGACCAGTAGCAGGCTCTGAAATTGAGGCAACAATTAATAGCCTACCCACCAAAAAAAAGTCCAGGACCAGATGGATTCACAGCTGAATTCTACCAGAGGTACAAGGAGGAGCTGGTACCATTCCTTCTGAAACTATTCCAATCAATAGAAAAAGAGGGAATCCTCCCTAACTCATTTTATGAGGCCAACATCATCCTGATGCCAAACCCTGGCACAGACACAACAAAAAAAGAGAATTTCAGACCAATATCCCTGATGAACATCGATGCAAGAATCCTCAATAAAATACTGGCAAACCGGATTCATCAGCACATCAAAAAGCTTATCCACCATGATCAAGTGGGCTTCATCCCTGGGATGCAAGGCTGGTTTAATATTCGCAAATCAATAAACGTAATCCAGCATATAAACAGAACCAAAGTCAAGAACCACATGCTTTTCTCAATAGATGCAGAAAGGCTTTTGACAAAATTCAACAGCCCTTCACACTAAAAACGCTCAATAAATTCGGTATCGATGGAACATACCTCAAAATAATAAGAGCTATTTATGACAAACCCACAGCCAATATCACACTGAATGGGCAAAAACTGGAAAAATTCCCTTTGAAAACTGGCACAAGACAGGGATGCCCTCTCTCACCACTCCTATTCAACATAGTGTTGGAAATTCTGGCTAGGGCAATCAGGCAAGAGAAAGAAATCAAGGGTATTCAGTTAGGAAAAGAAGAAGTCAAATTGTCCCTGTTTGCAGATGACATGATTGTATATTTAGAAAACCCCATCGTCTCAGCCCAAAATCTCCTTAAGCTGATAAGCAACTTCAGCAAAGTCTCAGGATACAAAATTAATGTGCAAAAATCACAAGCATTCTTATACACCAGTAACAGACAAGCAGAGAGCCAAATCATGAATGAACTTCCATTCACAATTGCTTCCAAGAGAATAAAATACTTAGGAATCCAACTTACAAGGGATGTAAAGGACCTCTTCAAGGAGAACTACAAACCAATGCTCAGTGAAATCAAAGAGGACACTAACAAATGGAAGAGCATACCATGCTCATGGATAGGAAGAATCAATATCGTGAAAATGGCCATACTGCCCAAGGTTATTTATAGATTCAATGCCATCCCCATCAAGCTACCAATGAGTTTCTTCACAGAATTGGAAAAAACTGCTTTAAAGATCATATGGAACCAAAAAAGAGCGCACATTGCCAAGACAATCCTAAGTCAAAAGGACGAAGCTGGGGGCGTCACGCTACCTGACTTCCAACTATACTACAAGGCTACAGTAACCAAAACAGCATGGTACTGGTACCAAAACAGAGCTATAGACCAATGGAACAGAACAGAGTCCTCAGAAATAATACCAAACATCTACAGCCATCTGATCTTTGACAAACCTGAGAGAAACAAGAAATGGGGAAAGGATTCCCTATTTAATAATGGTGCTGGGAAAATTGGCTAGCCATAAGTAGAAAGCTGAAACTGGATCCTTTCCTTAATCCTTATACGAAGATTAATTCAAGATGGATTAGAGACTTAAATGTTAGACCTAATACCATAAAAACCCTAGAAGAAAATCTAGGTAGTACCATTCAGGACATAGGCATGGGCAAGGACTTCATGTCTAAAACACCAAAAGCAACAGCAGCAAAAGCCAAAATTGACAAATGGGATCTAATTAAACTAAAGAGCTTCTGCACAGCAAGAGAAACTACCATCAGAGTGAACAGGCAACCTACAGAATGGGAGAAAATTTTTGCAATCTACTCATCTGACAAAGGGCTAATATCCAGAATCTACAAAGAACTCAAACAAATATACAAGAAAAAAACAACCCCATCAAAAAGTGGCAAAGGATATGAACAGACATTTCTCAAAAGAAGACATTCATACAGCCAACAGACACATGACAAAATGCTCATCATCACTGGCCATCAGAGAAATGCAAATCAAAACCGACAATGAGATACCATCTCACACCAGTTAGAACGGCAATCATTAAAAAATCAGCAAACAACAGTTGTTGGAGAGGATGTGGAGAAGTAGGAACACTTTTACACTGTTGGTGGGATTGTAAACTAGTTCAACCATTATGGAAAACAGTATGGCAATTCCTCAAGGATCTAGAACTAGATGTACCATATGACCCAGCCATCCCACTACTGGGTATATACCTAAAGGATTATAAATTATTCTACTACAAAGACACATGCACACGTATGTTTATTGCAGCACTATTCACAATAGCAAAGACTTGGAATCAACCCAAATGTCCATCTGTGACAGACTGGATTAAGAAAATCATATACACCATGGAATACTACGCAGCCATAAAAAAGGATGAGTTTGCGTCCTTTGTAGGGACATGGATGCAACTGGAAACCATCATTCTTAGCAAACTATCACAAGAAGAGAAAACCAAACACCGCATGTTCTCACTCATAGGTGGGAACTGAACAATGAGATCACTTGGACTCGGGAAGGGGATCATCACACACTGGGGCATCTCATGGGGAGGGGGGAGGGGGGAGGGGGGAGGGATTGCATCAGGGAGTTATACATGATATAAATGATGAATTGATGGGTGCTGATTAGTTGATGGGTGCAGCACACCAACATGGCACAAATATACATATGTAACAAACCTGCACGTTATGCACATGTACCCTAGAACTTAAAGTATAATAAAAATAAGTAAATAAATAAATAAATAAACAAACAAATAAATAAAAAGATAGACCAACAGATCAATGGAAGAGATTGTAGAGTCTAGTAATAGACCGACACATTTATGGACAACTGGTTTTTAACAAAGGTGCAAAGACAAATTGATGGAGAAAGGTTATCTTTTCAACAAACTGTACTGCAACAATGGGGTATTTATATTTTCAAATGTGAACCCCAGTCCATACCTCTCACCATTTACAAAAATTAACTGAAAGTGAATCCTAGACTTAAATGTACATCTACAGTTATAAAAACTTTCAGAAAAGAAAAACATGGTGGAACTCTTTTTACTTTGTATTATGCAAAGATTTCTTAGATACAACACCAAAATTACAATCCATTGAAGACAAAAATAAATAAAAGAATTCATCAAAATTTAAAATTTTGCTCCTCAAATGATACTATTTTCACAATGAAAAGACAAGTCACAGACAGGAAGAAAATATTTGCAATCCATGTATTTGATATAGGACTTCTATTCAAAATATATAAAGGCATATCAAAACTCAGTAATAAAACAAACAACTTTAAAAACCGTCAAAAGACTTTGAACTGATATATTTGACATATGAATGACAAATAATTTTGTGAAAAGATGCAGGTTAAACCACAGAGCTTTACTTGCTAAAATTAAAAATATCAAGTGTACCAAGTGTTGGCAAGGATATAGAGGAACTTGAATACTCATATGCTGCTGGTGGGAATGTAAAACAGTGCAACCAATTGTTGCACTATTGTCATCCAATTGTTATCGAAACAATTTGGAAATTTCGGAAAAAGCTAAGCATATGCCCATTATATAGCATGGCCATCCCACTTTTAGACAGTTACCCACGAAAAATGAAAATAGTTTTCCATTCTGAGACCTGTATACAATGTTCATAGCAGTTTTATTTGTAATAGCCAAAAACTGGCAGAAACCCAAATGTTCCTCAACAGGTAAATGGATAAACAACTCAACAAAGTTGGTTAAAATTCTAGGAAAAGTAACAGTAAGATGGAAGTAAATGTAGAATATAATAGTAGCATGTTTTAATTTTTTTGTTTTTATATATTCAATGGTACATGTGCAGATTTTTTACGTGGACATGTGCAATGGTGAGGTTTGGGCTTCTAGTGTACCCATCTCCCAAATGGTGACCATTGTTTCTAGTAGGTAATTTTTCAACCCTCATGCTCCTCCCACCCTCCTTTCTTTTGGCGCCCCCAGTGTCTATTATTTCCCTCCATATGTCCATGTATACCCATGTTTTAGCTCTCACTTATGAATGAGAACATGCAGTATTGATTTTCCGGTTTTGAGTTAGTTCACTTAGGACAGTGGACTCAAGCTCCATCCATGTTGCTGCAAAATACATGATTTCATTGTTTTTTATAGCTAAATAGTAGTCCATGGTGTGTGTGTGTGTATGTGTGTGTGTGTGTGTATATCACATTGTCTTTAATCATCCATTGATGGACACTTAGGTTGATTTCATGACTTCACTGTTGTGAATAGCATGACAAGAAACATAAGTGTGGTTGTCTTCTTGATATAATGTTTTCCTTTGGGTAGATACTCAGTAGTGGGATTGCTGGGACAAATGGTAGTTCTATTTTTAGTTCTTTGAGAGGTCTTCATACTGTTATCACAGGGGTTATACTAATTTACATACACACCAACAGTGTATAAGCATTCCTTTTTATCTGCATCCTTGCCAACATCTGTTATTTTTTGACTTTTTAGTAATAGTCATTCTGACTGGTGTGAGATGGTATCTGATTGTGGTTTTAATTGGCATTTCTCTGATGATTCGTGATGTTGACCTTTTTTTTTTTTAATGCTTGTTGGCCTCTTGTATGTCTTCTTTTGAGAAATGTCTGTTGATGTCCTTTGTCTACTTTTTAATGAGGTGATTTGGTTCTTTTGTAGTTGTTGATTGGTTTGAGTTCCTTGTAGATTCTGAATATTAGTTCTTTGTTAGATGCATAGTTTGCAAATATTTTCTCCCATTCTGTAGGTTGTCTGTTTACTCTCTTGATTGTTTCTTTTGCTATATAGAAGATGTTTGTTTTAATTAAATATGATTTGTCTATTTTTGTTTTGTTGCATTTGCTTTTGAAGTCTTAATCATAAATTCTTTGATTAGGCCAATGTCCAAAGAGTTTTTTCTGGGTTTTCTTCTAAGATTTTCATAGTTTCAGGTCTTACATTTGAGTCTTTAATCCATCTTGAGTTAATTTTTGTAGGTGGTGAGAGGTAGGGATTTCATTTATTCTTCTACATATGTCTAGCCAGTTTTCCCAGTGCCATTTATTGAATGGGGTTTCCTTTCCCCATTGCTTATTTTTGTCAACTTTGTCAAAGATCAGTTGGTTGTAGACATGTGGCTTCAATTCTGGATGCTCTATTCTTTTCCACTGATCTATGTGTCTATGTTTTTGTAGCAGTACCATGCTGTTTTGGTTACTGTAGCCTTGTAGTATAGCTTGAAGTCAGGTCATGTGGTACCTCCAGCTTTATTTTTTTTCCATTCTGGATTGTTTTGGCTATTTGTACTTTTTTTGGTTCCATATGATTGTAGAATTTTTTTTCTAATTCTGTGAAAAATGACATTGGTATTTTGTAGGAATTACATTGAATCTGTAGATTTCTTTGAGCAGTATGGACATTTTTAACAATATTGATTCTTCCAATCCATGAGCATGGGATTTTTTTCATTTATTTGTGTCATCTGCAGCTTCTTTAATCAGTGTTTTGTCCTTCTCCGTGTAGAGATCTTTCACCTCCTTGGTTAAATGTATTTCTAAGTATTTTATTTTGTGTGTGTATGGTTACTATAAATGAGATTGAGTTCTTGATTTGGTTCTCAGCTTGAATGTTATTGGTGTATAGAAATGCTACTGATTTTTGTGTATTGATTTTGTGTTTTGAAACTTTACTAAAGTTGCTTATCAAGTATAGGAGTCTTTTGGAGGAATCTTTAGGGTTTTCTAGGTATAAGAACATGTCATCAGTGAACAAAGATGATTTGACTTCCTCTTTTCCAATTTGAATGCCTTTTTGTTTTTTTTCCTCTTGCCTGATTGCTCTGGTTGGGACTCCCAGTACTGAGTTGAATAGGAGTGGTGAGAGTAGGCCTCTTTGTCTTGTTCCAGTTATTAGGAGGAATGCTTTCAACTTTCCCCCTTTCATTATGATATTGGCGGTGAATTTGTCATACATGACTCTTCTTATTTTGAGGTATGTTCCTTTGACACCTAGTTTGTTGAGGATTTTTTATTAGAAAGGATATTGGTTTTTATTGAGTGTTTTTCCTACATCTATTGAAATGATTATATGGGTTTTTGTTGTTGCTGTTCTTCTTTTTTTTTTTTTTGAGACAGAGTCTCATTCTATTGCCCAGGCTAGAGTGCAGTGGTGTGATCTCAGTTCACTGCAACCTCTGCCTCCTGGTTCAAGCAACTCTTGTACCTCAACCTCCTGAGTAGCTGGGATTATAGGCACCTGACGCCATGCCTGGGTAATTTTTGTATTTTTAGTAGAGACAAGGTTTTGCCATGTTGACCAGGCTGGTCTCTAACTCCTGGCCTCAGGTGATCTGCCTGCCTTGGCCTCCTGAAGTGCTGGTATTACAGGCATGAGTCACTGCGCCCAGCCTAGTTTTTGTTTTAAATTCTGTTTATGTGGTGAATCACATTTATTGATTTGTATATGTTAAACTATCCATCTATCTCTGGAATAAAACCATGTGATCATGATGGATTATCTTTCTGATGTGCTGTTGGCTTTGGTTTGCTAATATTTTGTTGAGGATTTTTGCATCTGTGTTCATCAGGGATATTGGCCTGAAGCTTTCTTTTTTGTTGTTGTTGTGTCCTTGCTGGGTTTTTGTATCATGGTGATGCTAGCTTCATGGAATGAGTTAGGGAGCACCTAATCTGACTCCTCTGACTTGTTGGAATAGTTTCCATAAGATGGGTATCAGCTATTTTTTTGCACTGCTGAGAAAATTTGACAATAAATCCATCTGACCCCAGGCTTTTTGTTGGTGGTGGTAGACCTTTTATCAATGATTCAATTTCACTACTTGTTATTGGTCTGTTCAGGATTCCATGGCATCTTTAAGTAGCACCAGATACAGACATCTGGTAGGGTAGGGACAGAGAGTGAGCTACGCAGTGGAAAGAGGGAAAGGCTTAGTCTTAGGAGATAATGCTGGAATTAAATCTTCAAGAACGAGAAGATGCCTGGCAAACAATAAAGTGAAAAGAATGGCTGGCATTTCAGGCTGAGGGAGCAACATAGGCAAGAGCACAGAGGCCTGACACTACAGTGTATTTGTATTGTTCTATGTGGCTAAGTATGTCTGGAATGTAGGTGAGCAATAAGGCAGATCATGAAGAGGCCAGAGGCTGAAGGGCCTTGTGTATTTTGCTTAAAATGAAACATTTATCCTAAAGTTGTTGGGATTAGTATTAGAAAAATCCTTCCATGGAAATTTTAGATGGTCTTTATGAAAAGCAGTTAGACAGCTGCCCCTCTCTCATCAGAAACATGCTCATAAGCCATCTCTTAGGATGAATCCTTTTCAAGGACCATTTCCTCTAGCTGCTGACTCTGAATAAAGTTTCCTCTTGTAAATGTCAGATTGAGGGGCTGCCGTTTCTTCACCTGAGGTCAGATCTGTCTTAGGGTGCAGCCTATACAGCTGTCCTCTTCCCGCAGCTGGGCACGCTGACTCCCTGATGAGCTCAGACTTGCCCCTAGCAGGATGTATTTGGTTTAGGCGGTGGAGAGAACAGGAAGGAATTCTAGTCTGCACTCTGTGGTCTGCAGCATATAGCACTCTGCAAGGAATCTGGCCTAGTGCATGTAGTTAGTAGATTTTTTAAAAAAAAATGTATGATAACACTGTTGCCACACAAACTTTGGTCCTGTGTCCCAATTCTGATAGTTTGTCTAGTGTCTGAGACTCCGACTCTTGCTACCTCAGAACTGTTTGCTCCTGTATAAACTTGACAAGTCGTTCAAAATCCCTGCGACTGGAGCCGTGGCCTACTTTTGTCAGCCTCTCTTTTCATCCTTTGGATATGGTTTTTCTTAATAGACACATTTGAGCATCATTTGCTGTCCTGGGCACTGAGACTCGTTCAGAGCACTTACCTAGTTCCAAGGCCCTACTAACTTTCTGCCTATCCAAATTGTCACTTTTCCCTAGGTTTCTGGGCACCAAGTTTCTCTGCCCTTTGATTCCCCTGTTTGTGATGGGCTTCTCCGATATCAGTTTGCTTTGAAATTTGCTGCTTTGTTTTCTGATTATCATGACTTGACTGCCGAAGTGGCCTCCCTTCTCGAATCCTCGGATTCTGCCTTCACTAGTGATTAGAGGGGCTTTTGTCTGTTCTGTTCATGTCCATCCTGAGAGCTGGCCTCAGCCATTGGCAGGGAAGCATTTACTAAGAGAATCAGCCTAGGTAGATACAGTGATTTTCTGTGGAATTCTTTTAATCCACTAAACTGGCTCCTTATTCTTTCCCTGCTTTGTGGCCTGTTTTCAAAAATTAAACACAAATTGAGATGCTCAAGCTACCTGTCTATATGACACCTTCTTTGATCTTCATGCTCTAAGCTAGAACTGACATCCTCCCTATTTGTGACTACACTGTATGCTGAATATCAGATTGCTATCATACTATCATATTTTTACTACTCTTACATGTTTCTACCTGTATTACCTCCTCTTAGACCTCATTAGTCCAGACTGCATATGCTTGTTTTTCTATTTCTAGCATCTGGGTTGGAGTGCTGGGCACATAGCAGATAGATGTTTCATGGAAGCTGTATGTGACAGCCAGTGCTTCACACAAAATCCTGAAGGTTCCATACCGTAAGTGCCAATTATCAGACACATGTAAAATACAGGAAATTTTTGGAATTTGCAGTAAGTGCAATTAATATAGAAGCTGAACTTTTGTCTAATGGTCATACCTCAAAGTGATTTAATGGTGAAAAATAAGGATTTCAGGGGAAAAAAATCTGAGGAACTTTGGAATTGATGATTTTATGTGTTAGATTATTTCCTATAAGGACTCTAGGGATAAGAAAAAAAAATGCCACATTGCTGAGGACTGGCTGGTGCTTACTCGGGAATGCTATATGGAAATGTGAATGTTGAGACTTAATTTCCTCATCTGTAAAACGAAAAAGTTGAATTAGCTTAAACTCAAGGATGCATCTAGCTTTTACCATCTCTTCATACACAGGCCTGTGCATGTGCAGGAATATAAACATATACCTGTTAGAAGAAAGTGCTTTATAGCATATGGGAATGAAATGATAAATCTGTCTTTCTCTTTCTTTGTAGTTTGAAACCTTATTTGAACAATTTTTATTTTATTTTAATTGTAATTTCACATAGCAAGGTTATATTAACAAATTTTATATATGTAAGGAACAAGCAGTAACTTGTAAATTGAAGTTTATTGCCAGAAAACAACCTAATTTTCATACTGAAATTAGGACATTTTCAAAATATATGAAAACCATTACTTTTTGCTTGTTTATTTAAATATTCCAGTGATGTTGCTCTGTATTTTTGCCACTGTAGCAATTTAGTCAAGTAATTACTTCAATAATTTTTAAATTATATATTACAGAAATTTTCAAACACCAAAAAGTAGAAAGAAAAGTATAATGAACACCCATGTGGCATCATTCAGCCTTAGTTATTTCAGTTTTTCCATCTTTGTTTCAGCTGTGCTTCTACTTCCTTTCCTACCCCTCCACTGTGTCATTTCACTGTAAATACCTTACTATATACTTATAGCAGATAAGGACTTAAATGAGTCACAACCACAATACCATTATCACACCTAACAAAACTTAAGAACGGTTCCATAATATCATCTAATACCAAGCTTTTGTTCAAATATATACAATTATCTGAAAAATGTTTTCTAATAGTTGTCTTTTTCTAACCAGGATCAAAACAAGGTCTATTCTTTGCATCTGATTGGTACGTCTCTACATTTCTTCTCCTAATAAATTGAGTCATTGAGCTTACAGAATTGATCACATTCTAGATTGAGGTGACTGCCCCCTCCTTGGATTGGGCTTCCCCTCCTTCCCCCTTTTGTTCCCCTACATCATTCATTTTTCTGAATAAACAGGTCATTTTGCCTGTAGAATTTACCACGTTTTAGATCTGGCCAACTGCATTCTTGTGGTGACGTTTAACATGTTTCTCTGGCCATCTTATTCTCTGTAAACCATCAAGGGACATTTAAAGAATCTGATGAAAGAAACAGCGTCTCTCCCTGGAAAATAAAAAGCATGTATACACACATACATACACACACACACACAAAATATTTCGTACAATTTCAAAGGCTTCACAGATCTCTGAAGCCACAGACCCCAGGTTGAAATGCCTAATAGAAGTTTGATTAAGCACCTGTAGGACCACGACTTTCTTTCCCATAAATCATGAGGCCCATGATGTCTCCTTGTCCCATTGTAAGATTAGTGTTATCAGGCTTATCCTATTACTATTTTTTTTTATTATTATACTTTAAGTTCTAGGGTACATGTGCACAACGTGCAGGCTTGTTACATATATATATGTGCCTTGTTGGTGTGCTGTACCCATTAACTTGTCATTTACATTAGGTATATCTCCTAATGCTATCCCTTCCCCTCCCCCATCTCACAACAGGCCCCAGTGTGTGATGTTCCCCTTCCTGTGTCCAAGTGTTCTCATTGTTCAATTCCCACCTATGAGTGAGAACTTGTAGTGTTTGGTTTTTTGTCCTTGTGATAGTTTGCTGAGAATGATGGTTTCCAGCTTCATCCATGTTCCTACAAAGGACATGAACTCATCCTTTTTTATGGCTGCATAGTATTCCATGGTGGCGATTCCTCAAGGATCTAGAACTAGAAATACCATTTGACCCAGCCATCCCATTACTGGGTGTAAACCCAAAGGATTATAAATCATGCTGCCATAAAGACACATGCACTCATATGTTTATTGCAGCACTATTTACAATAGCAAAGACTTGGAACCAACCCAAATGTCCATCAATGATAGACTGGATTAAGAAAATGTGGCACACATACACCATGGAATACTATGCAGCCATAAAAAAGGATGAGTTCTTATCCTATTATTATAAAATTCCCATCAGCCTTTTAACCATTGATTTTAGCAGCCACTGATTATCATTGCCTAGAATGATTCTTGAGTTCATCCAAGTTGAAAATGTTAATTTTCTGTCAGGATTTTTTCCCTCATCAATTGCTAAGTTATCCTAAATACAGTTTGTATTAAAAAAGCAGGATTCTTGCTTGGAATTTTTTTTTGTTGTAATAGAAGTTGACAAACAATGACTACCATTGAAAATAATGATAGTTAGAAACTTGTTGCATCTTTTCCTAGACAAAGTAGTAACTGATTCACAATAGCAAAGACACAGAATCAACCTAAATCCTCATCAGCAGTTGAATGGATAAAGAAAATGTGACCTATATACACACCATGGAATACTATGCAGCCATAAAAAGGAATGAGGTCATGTAGCAATGTGGATGAAGCTAAAGGCCGTTATCCTAAATGAACTAATGCTGGAACAGAAAAACAAATACGACATGTTCTCACTTATAAGTGGGAGCTAAACATTTAGTACATATAGACACAAAGATAAGAACAATAGACACCAGGGCCTAATTCAAGGTGGATGGTAAGAAGAGCGTGAGGTTCAAAAAACGACCTCTTAGACATGATGCTTATCACCTGGGTAATGAAATCTGCACACCAAAGCCCTGCAGCACACAATTTACCTATAAAGCTGCACGTGTACCCCCGAACTTAAAAGTCTTAAAAAAAAAAAGTAACAAAAACAAAGCAAGTAACTGAAATAACCAAAGTAAATGGGCCAGAGATTTGAAACCTTTCCTGTGAAATGCCTTTTTATTCCAAGTCAAAAACATTCAAGGGCCATGAAATTTATTTTTATATCCCCACTTTTGCTACTTAAAAGTGAATTTATATGCTGTCTTTCTTATAGAGAACATTCCAACAAAGAACGCGTGGGTCTCAGTAAAGAAAATTTGTTGCTTAGAGGATGCACCATTAGAAACACAGAGGCTGTTGTGGGCATTGTGGTTTATGCAGGTCAGTTATGTTTCTAATTTTCATTGTCTACTCTGTGCTTTTCTACAAGTTAGCATTTTTCATTCACTCAAAAATGCAATCTTTTGAAGCAGAAAGGAAATTTTGTCTGGTAAACTTAATTATTGGTCTCTGTTTTTCTAAGTGGATCACAAAAGAAGATTAAACTGACAAAATAGGTCATGTAACTGTGTTTTATTAAATTGTCTGCCAGAGAGATTTTTAAATATGGTATTTGCTTATTGGCTTTAATTTGTACATTTTCTATCATACTGCACGTCCTTCATAGGCCATGAAACCAAAGCAATGCTGAACAACAGTGGGCCGCGGTACAAGCGCAGCAAATTAGAAAGAAGAGCAAACACAGATGTCCTCTGGTGTGTCATGCTTCTGGTCATAATGTGCTTAACTGGCTCAGTGGGTAGGTAAAATTTGATTATTTGCTGACATCTTTTCAGCAAGATATTAAAGTATTTTATTTCAAAATCATATCTGTGAATGTTTGACTTTGGTAAGGTGGATTTTATTTGTCAGTAATGTTTTTACCTCATACCCTTGTCGCTTTCATCCTTTGTCCTGAAAAATATTAATGTTGACTCTATCCATTTACATTTTGCCATAGTACCAAAGAAACCTGGAGAGTGACTTAAAGAGAGAGAGAGGAGAATGTACAGCCTTTTGAATTTGAATTTTGTTTCCAAAAACAAACAACTGATGTTCAATCAAATGAATACTCTCATTCCTTCTCCTTTAGGAAAAAGTTTTTTGTTTGCATGCTATATATTTAGCATCCTTTTGATGTCTGTGTATTTTTTGAAAGGTCATGGAATCTGGTTGAGCAGGTATGAAAAGATGCATTTTTTCAATAACCCCGAACCCGATAGACGTATCATATCACCACTGTTGGCAGGATTCTATATGTTTTGGACCATGATCATTTTGTTACAGGTAATTTTTGATTAAGCTTATGGTAGAATTTTAACATCTTTGCTGCTTATCCAGCTATGTTCAGTTTCACATCCTTTCTTTAACCTATGTTGACATTTTAAAACTTGTTTGGATCTTCTTAGGTCTTGATTCCCATTTCTCTCTACGTTTCCATCGAAATTGTGAAGCTTGGACAAATATATTTCATTCAAAGTGATGTGGATTTCTACAATGAGAAAACGGATTCTACTGTTCAATGCCGAGCCCTGAACATCGCCGAGGATCTGGGACAGATTCAGTACCTCTTTTCTGATAAGACAGGAACCCTCACTGAGAATAAGATGGTTTTTCGAAGATGTAGTGTGGCAGGATTTGATTATTGCCATGAAGAAAATGGTGAGTGTTGGATTTCTGTGAAAACCAACCTTAGTATTGGTCTTTTTTTGAAACCACTTAAGTGTTGCATGTCTGACAATTCTGACATAGAAGTGGTTGATTTAAGCATTGAGTACTTAATGCTTGCAGATGGGCTTTAAGCTTCACTGTTGTTCCTTCAAAAGCTAGTAGGTTAAAGTCTAGCAGTCTACTGCCATGGTTTCTTTAAAAGTGAAGTAAATTACTAGTGGAAGTAAAAGGTGGGAACTGGAGGGATGAAAATGATATTGTACTATAAATACTCTTGAACAGCTAATGAAACTATGGGCCATTTCTTCGAAAAATATTTTGGAAATAATTCCAAAGAGATTACAGGCTCCTTGCAGCTTCATTGTTTGGCCCCTAGGTATCCATTGGTGCTTGATTAAGAATAATTAGTTTAAGCAAAATGAGCTGAACTTCTGACTCTAAAGAAATAAATTTGTAAATTCCAAGTTTCCTTTAAAGAGTTGAACTTTATTAATTTTGCAATTTATAAAAGAAATATGTGCTTCTTTAATGATAATTCGTAGAAGTGAACAAAACAAATTAAAAGCCCCACTCTCCCAAGGTTAACCACCCTTAACAATTTGGTGAATATGTAACCACTTATTCTTTATGCATACTTCTCTATATGTGAACATATATTTACACATTTTCCCTTTTATAAGTTAGAACATGTAATAGTACTATTTTTGTAAATTGTTTATTTTATTCAACAATGTCTTATGAAATTTTTCCTAAGTCATTTCATAACTTAAAATTAAGAATATAGTTTTCTACTATATGTGGTCAAACTTAGTTTGCTATGCTTAATGGTGATAGTTTGTTAATATAAAAGCACGTGTAGTTAACATCACTTCTTCATTCACCAAACATTTTGTGAGCTCCCAATATGTGGCGTAAGTCCCCGATTGCATGTAATTTAGATTTATGACACGAAGATAGATAAACGAGATTAAAATTATGATAAATAAAATTTGGCATGCATTATGCATCTTGGTACATATACATTTATTCAATTGTTTTTATAAGATACATTTTTCTCTACAATATCATGCTGATTTACATTCCTACAACCCAGAAAAATAGTGCTTGTTTTTCACACACAGCCATAATGTAATGAAGTACACTTTTTAATCTGTGTGATTTTTACAGAGAAGTTAGCACTTCATTGTCTTAATTTGTCTCTGCTTAGTAATGAGATTTTTAACTTTTTATATGTTTTTTGGTCATTCTAATTTCCTTGGTAAGTTAATTGAATTCTTTCCCTATTTTTTAAATGAGGTTTCCTTGTTCTTGGTAGGCTGTGGGAGAGCTTTTATGTGAAGTCAGGGTTAATGTTCAGCTTGTATGCTTAGTCTAGATTGTTTGTGGTCAGCACCAATGCTCATTTGTGCACTCATTTAGAACAAGTTCTTAAATACTTTGGATATCAACCCTTATGTTATGTTATCCTTTTCTTCTGTATGTGACAAATATTTTTCTGGTTCATTATTTATCACTTATTAGTTTTCTATCACCACGTAACAAATCACCACAAACCATAATGGCTTAAACCAATACAAATATGCTGTCTCACAGTATCTCTAAAGTCGGACTCTGGGTATAGTGTGAGTACCTCCTCTGCTCAGGGTCCCTCACCAGATTGAAATAGAGGTGTCTGCTGGGACTGTGATCTTATTGATGATCTTATGCTTAGCTCACTGATATTTCGCAGAATTCAGTGTACTGAAGTTTTAGGACTGAGGTCCTTGCTTTCTTGCTGCTGTCATCCTGGTACTGTTCGCAGCTCCAAGAGATTGCCTGCTGTTTCCTGCCACACAGCCTCACCACAGCAGAGCAGTTTGCTTCTTCAAGGCCAGCAACAGAATTTCTCATTCTGAATCTTTCTGACATCAGGGAAGTCCTGAATCCTTTTTAAAGGACTAACCTAATGAGATCATGCGCACCAAGGGTAGTCTTCTTTCAGATTACTCAAAGTCAGCTGATTAATTCCATCTGTAAAATCCTTCCACTTTTGCCACATAGCATAATTTGATCATAGCATAGTCACAAGGTGTATCTACCATGGCGGACAGGACTCTTCAGGGCCATCTTAGAATTCTGCCTACCACAGTCTCTAAATTGTGCTTCCAGTGTCTCTTCTTATCAAAAGGTTTATATCTTTGTTATATAAATTTGTCAATTATTATGAATATTATGATTTCTGATGGTAGTGCTGAACTTAGACAACCCATCATGCCTGGTATTGTTAAAAATATACTATATTTTCTTCTAGGTACATGTACTTTTAAGTCAACTTTGGTAACCTGTGAGTGCAAGGAGTAAAATGTTAAGTGTTTATTATGTGATCACCATGCAAATGCAAAATACAGCTAATCATATTGAATATGATGACACTCTGCATTATGTTTCATCTTATAGTAAAATGTAAAAGCCATCACTAACCTCCACCAAACAGAATAGATCATTGTTAGCATTTTAATGCACTTTTGGGATCTTTTTTTTAACACATATATATGTTTTTTGTTTTTAAGATATGCATTTGCACACACACACACACTTATGTTTTTGTTTTTAAAACAGAAATGGCATCGCAGTGTGATTTTACTTTTATAATTTTTCTTAAGACTTCATCATTCATTATTCAATAAAATGGAACCACATTAATAATGCTATGCCAAACCTCTATAGTGCATTTGTGAGGTTAGTGTTTTCCTGAATTCTTTGACCATAGTTCCCCATTTTTAGGAACTGTCTTGCAGCAGCAATGTTTCATAAAATATACAGCAAGAAGCACTGCGGTGTTTTTTTTTTTTTTTTTTGTATTTGTAGCACAAAATTTTGTGTTCATAACATTTCAAAGAACTAACACTAGCCCTCTTCCACTCTAGTCACTGAACATACATATCCCTGCCCAAGTGAGTATTTTTCGTTTATGCCCCCTCGTGCAGAAAAGATACCAAGTGACTGGGAATCAAATGCTATCCTGACTGAACTGTAATTGATAAGCTACCTGTTTGGGAACCAAAGTTCTAGAGGTACTAACTTTGCCTTTGACCACTTCTCTACCATAGACACACCCAGAGCTTCTGGTCTTTTTTATGCAATGGTTTAAAATTAAACACATGTGTACACACACACACACACACACAAGTGGAGACCAGTTCTCTCTAGAAGTTAATTCTGAGACATATTTTCACTGAAGTGAAAACTATTTTAACCATGTATCTGTGTTTTAATGGGTAGTCCTTTAGGGTTTTCTGTAAAAGTGTTGCCTAGGAGATAATTTGGTGAAGAATATTGCTGCTTGGAAACAACTTCTTACACATGCAATTGCACTAAACACACCTGACAACACCATTGTATATTTTAAAACCTTCTAGCTTCAAAATGTGTTCCATGTACTGGCAGCATCAGCAACATCTGAACATGCTTTTAAATTGCAGAAACTCAGACCCCTCTGCAGAGCTTCAATTAAATGCATTTTAATAATATCCCCAGGTGATTAATATGCATATTAAAATTTTAACAAGCCACTCCTTTAAAAGACTGCTTAAAGAGAATAACTTTCTTAAAAATAAACTTTTAAATTTAGGATAATTTTAGCTTTACAGAAAAGTTACAAAGATATCCTGGAGGGTTCCAGCATGCCCTCATGCCGTTTCCCCTGTTGTTATCTTCTTGCATTAGTCATATGATATATTTGTGATAAGTAGTGAACAAATGCTGATACATTATTATTAATCGAAACACATACTTTATTTGAACTTCCTTCTTTTTTACTTAATGTTCTTTCTCTGTCCTAGGATCCTAGCTAGGATACTACATAACAGTCATCATTTCAGTTTCTCTAGATGACTGTTTCTCAGATTTTCTTTCCTTTTGATAAACTTAGCAGTTTTGAGTGGCATTATTCTGGGATTTTGTGGAATGTCTATCAATTTGGACTTGTTCAGAGTATGCCTTTATGATGTACAGTTTGTGAATCTGATTTACATGGAAACAGTAGCATTGAACACTTTCCAAGAACAAGGATTTTGGAATCAGGCCTCTTAAGTCTGCATCCCATTCCCACTACCTACAAGCTGTGTCGCCCTGGACAACTATCTAATTTCTCTATGCCTCAATAAAAAGGATCAGTGACACTGTCAATCTCATTGGATGGTTAAGAGAATGAGAGAAGATAATTCGTATAAAGAATTTAGAACAGCAAATGGCATAAAATGAGTTATCTATAAATATAGCTGTTGTTACTGTCGTTGTGGTTGTAAATATTGTTGTTAAAATAAGAAACAGGCCTATCTCTTAAGGAGCTCATGGTCTGATGTGGGAGGCAGATATGTAAACATATATTATCATGTTCATTGTCATAAGATATGAAGTCAGTGTTCTTGTTCCATCTAGTTTTGATTTTCAGGCAGTCAGTATGGAGGTGGATTTTGTCCTGATTAAGGCTTGGGATGTTGAAGGCAGGATATTGGACGTTCTTACAATGCTGGAAATGTGTGGGGAATTAGTTTAGAACAAAGGTTTATATATCAAGGATATATGGGTGATACAGTTGGAGAAGGTTTAGCTGAATGTGTTATTTGCAAGCAGGCAAAAGTTGGAATGCTGGAAATGTTTGCAGATTTAGTTCATAGTGAAAGGGTTGACGGAGGATTGATGATACAGTTGAAGGAAGCTCTTCTGAATGCTGTTCACCCTCGTTTCGGGCCCTTTGGAGAGCACATTGAAAATATGATAAACTCTTTGTTTCGTAGAATCATGCCCACTTCTTCCATATATCAAATTGATGCAAGTAACAGGCTATAGGAAGATTACTGGGTATTTGAAGAGGGGAATGGGAAGAAAAGACAGATTGGGGATTAAATAATGAAGAGAAATAAAGTAGACAATTCGGTACCTATCTCAGTATCTACCTTCAGACAAAGGAAAGAACAGACTTTGTAAGTTTTTTCTTATGAAGCAGAAGGTAAGAATTCCTGCCCTGCTTTGAGTCATTTATGTAACTATTTTAGAATCTACTTTAAGATAAATATTAAGAAATGTTAAAGAAATACTAAAGAATATTAAAAATCATAACGATTTGGATAAGTTTTATCAGTATTATAACAAATCTTTGTTTCTCCTACAATATATTTTTTTAACCCAGAGTCTCACACTCTGCTACCCAGGCTGGAGTGCAGTGGCATGACCTCAGCTCACTGCAGCCTCAACCTTCTGGGCTCAAGTGATCCTACCACCTCAGCCTCACAAGTAGCTGGGACTATGGGCATATGCCCCCACACGTGGCTAATTTTTGTATTTTTTGTAGAAGCAGGGTTTTGCCATGTTTCCCAGGGTAGTCTTGAACTCCTGGGCTCAAGCTATCTGCCCACCTCAGCCTCCCAAAGTGCTGGGACTAACAGGTGTGAGCCACCATACCTGGCCTCACACCTAATTTTTATAAAATTCTCGCTGAGCCTGGAATTACAGCTCCAGTAGCTTTGTTTTCTGAATCACATTGCAACTTTACTGGTCTATTTCCTTTTTTGAGAAGGAGTCTAGTCTCGCTCTTTAGCGCAGGTTGCAGTGAAGTGGCACAATCTTGGCTCACTGCAACCCCTGCCCCTTGGGTTTAAGCAACTCTCCTGCCTCAGTTTCCCAAGTAGCTGGGATTACAGGGACCTGCTACCATACCCAGCTAATTTTTTTGTATTTTTAGTAGAGATGGGGTTTCGCCATGTTGGCCAGGCTGGTCTCAAACTCCTGACCTCAGGTGATCCACCCACCTCGGCCTCCCAAAGTTCTGGGATTACAGGCCTGAGCCACCGGCCCAGCCTATTTCCTTTTCATAGCTTCCAAAAATGATTAAAGGTTGAGTCACTTCATGTCTTCTTGATTCCACTTTTGTAATTGTACTGATTGAACAAGTTTTCCCTACAGTAATAGCTGAGCTACCTGGAACTATACTAATTATATAATTGCATGATGACTGATTTCCCTAATGATAGCTAGAAGCTGCATGATCATTAAATATAGCTTTCATGTTTATATGTGTTTTGAAGTATAGTATTACCCCCTTGTCTGTGGTTTTACTTTCCACGGTTTCAATTACCTTTGGTATAGTAAAATAAGATATTTTGAGAGAGAAAAAGAGAGACCACATTCACATAAGTTTTACTACAGTATATTGTTATAATTGTTCTATTTTATTATTAGTTATTGTTGTTAACCTTTTACTATGCCTAATTTATAAGTTAACATTTATCATAGGTATCTATGTATATGAATAAACATAGTATATTTAGGGTTCAATACTATCCATGGTTTCAGGCATCCACTGGGGGTCTTGGAACGTATTCCCTGTGAATAAGGGGAAACTTCTGTATTTTTAAAATATTTTTAAAATGGTGTTACATCATCAATAAATTCCTTAAGCTACTCAAGGATTTATCAGTCTCAGCACTATTTGGGCTAGATTAATTTTTGTTGTTGGGGGCTGTCCTGAGCATTGTAAGATTTTTAGAAGTATTCTTGGCCTCCATCCACTGAATGCCAGCAGCACACTTCGCCCAGTTATAACAAGCAAAAGTGTCTACAGCCATTGCCAAACCCCCAGGGGAGAAATTCACCCCATGTGGAGAACCACTAAGCGAACCTATTATATACAAATCACTGGTGAGGAGCTATAATGTAGTGGGTAGTGTGCTGGCTTTGGAGGCAGAAGACCTAAATAGAATTTCCAGCTCCACCCACAACTAGCTGTTTAAAAATGGTTGAACTGCTTAATCTCTCTGGGTCTTAATCTCCTCAGCTGCAGAGTAGGCAGTGATAGTTTCTACCTGATGGCATTATTTTGAAGATAAAAAGGGAGTATATATACATATATATTACACACACACACACACACACACACACAGACACACATACACACATATATAATGACCAAGCCAGATGCATGAAAAAAGGAGGACCTCAAAAAATATTAACTTGCTACCCCACAACTTTCCCTTAATACTAGGGATATTTCATTCACATGTCTATTGATTCATTCATTTATTATTCATTTAATAAACTTTTATTTAAATGACAAAACATGGACTCATTGAAATTAAGCAGGGGATATTGGCCATGTGTTTAAAATTGGCCCTGTTAACATATATAGGTAGATTCAGAAGCAGTAAAGCACGGGGCTGTGGAGTCTAGTAGAACTCATTTGAAGACTCATTTGTACCATTTTTGTGAGATGGAGCAAATTACTTAAGTTTATTTGTAAAATGCAGGTATTAATAGTATCTGCTGAGATATTATGATTAAACGAGGCAAGTGCCTGGTAAACAAATGCCTGATACATTCCGCACATGTAATCTCTAAATTCCCAATGAGTGGTATGAGTAAGAGGCAGTATAGTTAACAGAGGTCTTTGTGGAGGGGCTGGCATTTGAACTAAACTTCTAAAGATGTTCAGGATTTATGTAAATAGAAGGGACACAAATGAATATTCCAAGCAAAGGCATAGATGGAAATGGAGGAGATCGGAATCTTTGGGACACAACATGTAAACCAGTTTTTGAAGCTGGAAGGTCATACTGGGAAACATTCCGTGTTGTTTAGGCAGATTATATAATGAGACTTGCAGAGCTGGGAAAGATCTTAAAGTCACCGAATCCAAATCATTCATTCTGAAATGTTTCATTCTGGAAACAAAGGCCCAGAAACAGCAAGTGATTTGCTGAAAGCCACTTAGTCTTTGGAAGAGTTGGTACTGGAACCTAGGATCACCACATAGACCCTTAGCCTCTCCTTGCCTTTAAAGAATACAGACAAAAACTATTATAAAAAAAAAAATAGAACGTGCAAACATTCTTTACTTCATAGAATAACTTACCCAAAGCCATACTTTATTCCGTAGCTAGAGTTAGGCTGAATAGAGATGACCAGCAATCCAACAAGCACATATTTATTGATGGTCTGTATTCCAGACACTGGGTACAATGCTGAACAATTATTCAGACAAGGCCCCTGCTCTCATGGAGTTTCTATTAGAGAAAATATTCACAAACATGTTAATTTTTTTAATCAAGAAAAAATAGTGATAAGGGCTTGGCAGAATATTAAAATAAGGTGGTATAATATAAAATGATTGGATAGCCACTTTGACCTAGAGGGTCAGGCAAGGCCTTTCTAAGTGGGACATGGGGCTTAGATCTGAATGACATAGTCTTGAAATTCCATAGGAAAGGCTTCCAGTCAGAGGGAATATCTAGTAAAGAAGCCCTCAGGCAGGGGTGAGCTTATTACTTTTCAAAGTAAAGAAAGAAGGCCAGTGAGTCTGGATTTTAGTGGGCATGTGGAAAGAGAAGCAAAGTTAGATAGGTCAGCAGGACTCTGATCATCTTGAGTTATTTAAGCCAGGATAGGGAGTCCAGATTTTATTCTCAGTTAATTGTAAAGCTACTGGAGTGTTTTATGCAGGAAGTGATCTGATCTGCTTTATCTTTTAGGAAGATCACTGTAGCTACTATTTGAAAAATGGATTGCAGAGGGGCAAGGAGACCAGTTATGAGACTATTGCACTGGTCCAGTTGAGAGATGATGGTGGCTTGGACTAAGGTAATGGATATGGAGAGAAGTAGAGTTATTTGAGATATTTTTTGGATGTATGGAGGACAGATGTTAGTGATACTCTGAAAATAAGAAAGAAGATAGGAAATTAGGAGGATTCTAGATTTCTGGCTTAAGTAACTGCGTAAGTCATTAAGTTTCATTTACAAAGATAGTACCTATCGACTGCTGCTTTGACATCTGAGATTATCATATTGGCAAAACAGACAGAATTCTCTGACCTTTTGGAGGTTGTATTCTACTGGATGACTCAAAAAACAAAATAAATAAGATATATATGTGTAGATGGTGGTAGGTCTTGGCGTAGAATCTATTATAAATTGTGTGATCAGATCTGGGAAGTCTTCACTTCCCAGTGAGGTCATTTCAAAGATGGGACCAGATGAGATCACCAAGGAAGATGCAGGTAGAGATGGGAAGGCACTTCTGCAGCTCTCCAGTATCTGAGGGCTGAAAAGAAGAGATAGCAGGAGAAACTAAGAAGAAACAGTTATTGAAGTGGGAGAAAAATCAGGTAAGTGTGATGTTAGAGAAACCAAAAGAGACATTTCAAGAAGGAAAGAATGGTCAAGTCTGTTGGATATTACTAAGGGTTCACATAAGATAAGGATGGATGTGATCATTGGATTTGACAACATGGAGCTCATTGGTGACCATGAAAAGAGCAATGTCAGTGGAGAGATGGGGACAGAAAGCCATGAAATTACTTAAAGAGAGATTGGTGTCAATAAAAAAGGGAAGAATTGTAAGGGTAAAGTCATTGAGTTCAGAGAGGTGAGATTCAGATGACAAGTGGAGAATTTGGTGTCTGAAACATAGAGAGATGATTTGTTCACAGTAGGAGGAGGAAAGGCCGAGAGTATGAGTACCGATGCAGATAAGTAGGTAGATTTGATGACGGAAAAAGAAGGGAATTTTGATCTGATTGCTTCTCAGTGAGGTATAAGGTAAGTTCATTGACCAAGGGTATGGGAGGTAGGCAGGGTATAGGCCTTGGCAGCCAGATTTGAAAGCAGGGGAGATGGTGTGAAATAGCTGCTTAAGCAACTGCCTGATATATTCAACTTACAAGTAGTTCTTCTCAGATGTTGACTTAATGTGCTTTTTATCCCACAGCCAAGAGGTTGGAGTCCTATCAGGAAGCTGTCTCTGAAGATGAAGATTTTACAGACACACTCAGTGGTTCCCTCAGCAATATGGCAAAACCGAGAGCCCCCAGCTGCAGGATAGTTCGTAATGGGCTTTTGGGAAATAAGCCCTCAAATCGTCTTGCTGGGAGCTCTTTTACTCTAGGAAGTAGAGAAGGAGCCAGTGAAGTGCCTCATTCCAGACAGGCTGCTTTCAGTAGCCCCATTGTAAGTGTGAATGCATGACTAGAATCTTGCACATCCACAGTGTATGATGAAAGAACAGCCTTGTAATTATGATAGAGTTAAACTCTGTTGTCTTTTCTACCTTAGAAGAGACTACATGAGCTGCAAGATCACCACACATAATTAGAAGTATAAACAAACAATATCACACTAGCCTACTTTTAAAAAATAATTCAATGTTGAGAGGTAGTATACCATTTCTGAAAAAAATAGAGTATTTCTGGTCAGGGCTGATTATGTGTGACCCTGAAGAAGGCTGCCTTGGTTTAAGAATCATGGCTCACTCTCAGAACCAGCAAAGCTTACAAGAGTTATCTTATAGTCAGATAAGCATGTGTAATTTACAGAAACATTCATAGACCATGTGGTACATTGAAGACCTTTTTATTGCTCTGTAATCTCCCAAATCCCACCAGACTTGTGGTTTTTCCCTATTCCTAGCCTCCAGAAGGTCATTTTTTAATATATCAATTTCAGAGTTCAACAGAATGTGTTCATGAGTTCCAGTGGGAAGTGTCAGGAACTGTCTAGTCACATCCATTAACAAATCCATTTTACTCCAGAAAAACTAGAGGACCATGTAGCCAATGGGAAAAAGAGAGAAAGGTGCTGTGTGAAAAAAAATTAGAAATCAATCTTTTGCTATATCTAAAATTACCTGTATAAAAGTTCAATTTCCTTCTCTACCTTTTACATTTCATTAAGTCTTGCGTTTTACCAAGATGAGGATTTCCCAGTCATCAGACTCATAATACCTACAAAATAAGTGACATAACAAGAATAAATCAGCTTTGGGGAAGCTTTGTGTTTCTACATTGAATTTATTGTATGTTTTTCATAGTTGAGACATGATATGAGTAGACCCCAGGGGTCTCATTTGTACTGGGAAGGCCTTGAGCTTCCCAGGATCCTGGCTCTTCTCAAATTGTCAGCAAATGCATAACTACAGCAACTGGAGTGATCATTTCAGTCCATGTCATTTCTGTGGCACTAACATAAAAACTATTATATTATATCTTAGCCATATGTCAAGTGATTCCAAGACTTAATATTTCTCCAACTTGTAAAATGGAAGAAGAAAGGAATGTACACAGTTCATTCTGTATACTCATTATAAGACCATATCAGAAATATATTTTTCTTCTATTTTTCTATCGATATATTTTCTTCTATTATATCTTTTTATCTATCCTTGTATTGAACTTTTTCATTTTCCATCCACCTGAAAGTAAGAACATGTTGGCTGTTGTTTAGACAGAAGGAGCACAGTTTGGTAATAAGGTGGGTCTGTGCCACACCTTATTGGTTTCTTGGTCAAACTTCACCCTATTCATGGAACAAATGATTGGTCATTTCTTAGTTTAAAGTCTTTGTCCCTTTATAGATAAATTTACCCTGTCTAAAATATATTCTGTCTTCATATACTACCTCCATCCACCAAATCTGCTGAAATATTTATTTCTTTAAGAACTAAATTAAATATCACTTTTTTTCTGAAGACTTCTCAGATTCTTTTCTTTCAGCGTCCGAGCTCTGGTTACACCGTCCCTCCATTCCTTCATCCACATGGCATTGGTCTTATTTCTGCCTCTGGCAATCCACCATTAACTCCCTGAGAGAAGGATTTATCCATCTTGAATCAACATCTAGCACAATGGCTGGCATGTCCATTCTCAATAAAGTATTTTTAAAGGTTGTTGAAGGAAGCTACTTACCAGGCTGTCTTTTCATCTGTGCCATTTTCTTTTCATTTGCCTTATACTCCAGTGTCATTCCTGATTATATGGATGTGTTTCTGTTATTGTTGTCCTTGTTGTATTTGTTTTGCAAAACCATACCCCTAATATATAGAATAAGTAGGTCATGGTCTTCCTCAGTGTATAAGATTATTTCTCAATCTTGGTCTAAGCAAGTTGATTTTATCCTTTAGAAGACTAAAGATTATTTTGAGAAAACTACATAATCTTTTATCTGAAAAATAAGCATCTGTAAATATGTCATATAAAATTCTAAAAGCCCATCTGTGGAGCCCAGGTTAAGAACACCAGCTTGAGGACATTCTGAGAGTTGTGTTGTCTAAAAGTGGAAGGTTGTAAGATGGCGTCCTTCAGAGGAGGCGAGTTGTGAGCCAGCAAGTGAGGATGCCAGGCAGGGTACTGATGAAGATGTACCAGCCTTTAGGCATTAGAATGTCACTGAGGCCCATGAGTCCTGGGTTCATAGTACCTGTTTTAGAAATAGGAACCTTTACTTTGTATGCCAGTGTGTTTATGCGTCTTTAATTTTCTGGAGTTTTTCATTCAACAAGGATACTGTTTATTCTACATGAAATGCTCTTCTCTTAGATCTTTGTATAGCTGTCTCCTTTCTGTCATTGAGCCTTAGTTCAAATACCTCCTCAGTGAAGCCTTCTCTGCCACCCAGTTCCAAGTACATTCCATCTCTCCCTTGTCTCTCTCTGTCTCAATATAAAGGCATCTTATTTATTTGCTGTTAGGATAGTTTTGGATCTTCTCTCTCCCCCAGGTAGAATGTGAGTTCCATGTAAGCCAGGATCCTGTCTGTTCTATGCACACCTCTTACCTTCAGGGGTGCCTGGCACCACAGATTAGCATTAAATATTTATGAGATAATGAATTTATTAATGAATTAATGGAAGGCATGGCATAATACTGGACATGGCATAATACTGGACATAATACTGGACATGGCATAATACTGAAATAAGACATGACCTCAGCCTTCAGTTTTGTTCTAGCTAGAGAAGATAGACATATAAACAAATAATTATAAACCTGCAGTAAAGATGTAGTCATAGTAGTTAATCCAAAGTATAGTAAGTATATCCAAAGTAAAGTAAAGTAAGTATAGTAAGGTCACAAAGAAGGGAGTGATCAGCTCTAAGGAAGTGAAGAAGGATCAAGAAAGGCTGCCTGAAAGAGCTACAACTTGAGTTAGGATTAAACTAATGAGTAGAGAGAAAATCACAGATTGGAAAAGGAAGGAAAGGCATTTGGAGCTTACAGCATGTGGTACATGCAGACATTCAGAACCACAGGGCCATGGGAGAATGTGGTGTGCAGGAGGAATTGTTAGCATGTGGTTATTGACCTTTGTCTCTTTTTTTTTTTTTTTTCAGGACTGTGTTGTTTAGGAATCAGTGGGGAGGGAGTAGTGGCAATAGAAGATATTTGTGCCCACTCTTAAGCCAAAGTTGCAATGGTGGAGTGGTGAACCCTTAAAATGAGTAGAGTGGCATCTGGCAATGAAATGAAAAACCTTGGGTACAGGTGGAACTAGGGGAAGAGTGAAGAACAGTATTAGAGCTCCTTGGTCAACTTTATGCCTCATCCTTTGTCCATTACTAAACCGTGGGTTTTTAAAGTTTTGCATAAACAATTATAGTGGGCTGCTGCTTCTCTCTGTTTTAAAACAAATTTAACATTTAAATTATATGAAAGCCATTCAAAAGATTCAACAAACACTATTAGAGGGCAAAGGGAGTTTTGACCAGTTTTTGCTTGTTAATTTGAATTTAAGTAGAGGAGAGAGAGAGAAAAAAAAAGAAAGGAGTAAACCTGAATGTGAAATCTACAACTTAGTAGGAAGGCATAATAGGAATTATAAGGGTAAATCTAAAATTTGAGATAGGCAGATACCATACAAGATTAGGACAAAGAGACTAGACTCTCACCAGGAAACCAAATAAGGCTTTGTTTACATTATGGGAAGCTGTCTACATCATGCTCTGTAATCTGCGCTCTCATTTGAAGTAAAAATTTTCTTGAATTTTAAAAAAATACCTACTTAAGCCCAGTGGGCGGTAATACGTGTTTATTTTCCAAAGAAGAACATCTTTTTCATCTGGTTGTTTCTCCCTCTCTTTCCTTATGGGATATGAGATTATAGTAACATATGACAATTATAGTAACATTATAGTAACATATAGTAAACATATAGTAAACATATAGTAAAATTATAGTAAAATTATAGTAAAAATTATAGTAAAAATTATAGTAAAATTATAGTAAAATTATAGTAACATATGACAATACACTTTTATTGCTTACCCATGTGTCAGGTACTGAGTTTGGAATCCAAAGATCAATAAGATACAGTCCTTACTTTAATGGGCCTTCCAAATTCTCTGGGGGAGAGAGTCCATACATATGTAAGGAATTATTTAAAGTAAGATGGTTTGAGCCTGGTTCTGAAGTTAACAGGCATCCAGAGAAGGCAGAAACCATCCATCACCGACAAAAGAGCAAAAGTTAATAATGTAATCTTGGGTCTCAATAAGGAAGATTTTGATCTTGGGAGAAATAGCTACAGATACAGTCAAGCAGATAAGAATTGCATGTGGTGACTCTCTATCTTCACCTTAACTGGTGACTAACTTCTTAGTCACTAGAAATTAACTTAATTTAGTGGGACCAACTAAAGTAGAAGAACGAGCCATGCCTGAAGCTTCCTTGTATGTAGACCTTTCCTTAAATCTTCTGGGCTCTTTTATGTATATTGTTTTATGGTGCTTTTCAAGGTCTTCTATGGTCCTGACTTTCTAGATTTTTCCCACTTTATTTTGACAATACTTCTCAGCATAGTTTTGCTGACCAGAACCACACAACCCCACTTTCACACACTGTTCCCACTCACCTCCAGCTTGGGCCAACTTCAGTGTTACTTCTGTTCTCATGGCCATGGCACAGCCTTTCAGTCACGCAGTCATTGGATTCCCTGAATGGCATATTACGTTGACTACATAAATAGTGTCTTAGTCCATTCAGGCTTCCAGAACAAAATACCATAAACTGGGTAGCTTATAAACAACAGAAATTTATTTTTCACAGATCTGGAGGCTGGAAAGTCCAAGTTCAAGGAGCCAGCAGATTTGGGGTCTGGTGAGGGCCTGCTTCCTGTTTCATAAAAACAGTACCTTCTTTTACTGTGTCTTCATATGGTGGACAAACTCCCTTGGACCTGTTTTATAAGGACTTTAATCCCATTTATGAAGTCACTGCCCTCATAACCTAATCACCCCAAAGGGCTGCACTTCCTAATACCATCACCTTGCGGGTTAGGATTTCAGCATGCAAATTTTGCGGAGACCCAAACATTCAGACCATAGTAAATAGCATTTGTCACAAATGCAGAAGTTGCAAACCTTTCATCAATGTTAGATTGACGTCGGAATGCAAGATAATCCTTATGTTCTGAACCAATTATTAGTTAAATAATTGCTGAGATCATTGATACAATAAAATCACTATTAGCTTCTGTGGTCTCTGACTCAGTCTCAAATGTCTTCTATAAAAGAAGTCTCTAAAAAATAGAATTTGAAAAGCCTGTACATACTAGCCTGTTCTTGGAGATTCCTAATACCCATTAAACTCTCTGAGAAATGCTGGAATTAAAAAACTTGTTTAAACATTTCTTAAACTTATTTCAGTATAGAACTCTTCATTAATTTTTTGCTTATTCCATGTTAACATTCAGAGAAGGATGCCATTGGAAATATTGCCCTGACCTGTGGAATCTCATAAGCACTAAACAACAACATAATCATAGGCCTTGGTAAAATACCATGCAACAAATTTCCCAGGCATCTCTTCATTGACCAAATAAATAATTCTCTCCAACTTTACCACTTTCTTCTACTGACTTTGGAAAGGGGGTCCTTAAGGCCAGAGTTGTTCCCTGAGTAAGTGAGGGTCTAGCACTAGCGCCAGCTCAGAGTTATTATATATGTGAGACTCATGAGAAAATGTGATCAACTTATTAATTAACAGCCATCAGATCGTGAATGGCTATGAACTCCATCAAACTGAACAAGATTCAAATTTTGCTAAGTCAAATAGCACAAGCCAGTAGAATTAATGAATTTAGTTAGAAAGTTAGCAATGCTTTTTGACAGCAGGTAGCTTGGTGAGTCTGGAAGCCAGGTGAGACTGCTAACCTGTCTGAAGGTGAGTGTGTCATTTGAGAAAGAAGGAAGGAAAAGGAACATTAAATTACTTAGGTTACTGTTATACTGGTCTCATCTTAGTCATTATCTCATTTACTTTGTACAGCCACCTGGGAGGTAAGTGTTATTTTTACCATTAGACAGAAGAGGAAAAGGAGGTTAAGTAAGCTGCCCAAGACCTCTAGTTAGCATGCAGTGGAGCTAAGACCTGAACCTAAACCCATACGTTTTCCATCCCATGCTCTCTTCTTATTAAACCTATGCTAACTCTCACCAAACTTTTAAGCATAAATATAAGCCATAATCTTCTGAGTCCATGTCATACATCCTTATATTTTACTCTTTTCTCTAAATCTCCTCTCCTGGCTTTCCTGCAGTCAGTGTGCTTTGCGAGCCAGCTACCTCTAGGACTGTTAGAATACAATGGTGCTTTTGTACAACCTTGATTCTGAGCACGTGGTTCCTCCTTTGACTCAGCTGAAAAATTTCTAAAGCAGTTAACTGCATGTTACTGGATTGTACTTAGATTTCTACTACAACATTATTTTGTCAAAACTAGTACTCTCACATACGTGTGAGAAGCACTGTGTCAAACAAAATGGAGTACTTTCTTTCAATAACAAATTCTTAGAACAAACCTGTACTGAGAAGAAAGCATAGTTGCCAAATGTATGTGGTGATCAGAAATCTGGAAGAACCCTTATTAATGTCTTGTATTACTTGAAAATGCTGATAAAATATGTTAACTTGCTTATAATTTTTATTTTTGGAGAGTTGTTTTTTATAGTAGTAGTAACTTAAGCCATAAAATATTCTGTTGCAATAACATGGTATGAATAATGCCCAAAGTTTAAGAGTTGTTAGTATTCATCAAGTGATGGTGAATGAATCTATGACCAAGGTAGAATTCTGGGCTCAATAAAATCTACCTCTGCTATTATGTATTTCAAAATGAGAAAACACTCATCTAGATTTGGTGAAAACTGAATTCCTGTTTAGTTTAATAGTTAAGATAGTCTCCATTGATAATGTGCATTCTGGATTATCCATTTGTTTTTATGTCTTTTATTTCCCTATTCTTACTTCCCATGACATGATATACATTAAAATTGTTTTTAGAAAAATAAAGTTTACCATCTCATGATTCATAATCCTGGCTATACAAGTTATTTCTCATGTTGATTTAAAACTAACTTTTATATACTTCTTATAACAACACGCTGTCTTATTGAATTTTCAGGAAACAGATGTAGTACCAGACACCAGGCTTTCAGACAAATTTAGCCAGATTACACCTCGGCTCTTTATGCCACTAGATGAAACCATCCAAAATCCACTACTGGAAACTTTGTACATCATCGACTTCTTCATTGCATTGGCAATTTGCAACACAGTAGTGGTTTCTGCTCCTAACCAACCCCGACAAAAGGTGAGTAAGTTCTCTAATGCAAACAAGGGTCACTTTCCGGAAGAGAATTTTGGGTTTAAATGTATCTGTACTGAGCTTGATATATGGATAAAAATGATAAATAATAGCAGCTATATAACACTGATTCAGCATTTCTTCTGTGCTCTGCACTTACCATGGTTTATGTCATGGGTCCCCAACCCCCCTGGTCACAGACCAGTAACAGTCTGTGGCCTGTTAGGAACCAGTCTGCACAGCAGGAGGGGAGGAGAGGACCAGTGGGCATTACTGCCTGAGCTCCACCTCCTGTCAGATCACGGGCAGCTTTAGATGCTCATAGGAACGCGAACCCTATTATGAACTGCATATGCGAGGGATCTAGGTTGTGTCCTCCATATGAGAATCGTAATATCCAGAGAATCTAATACCTGATGATGTGAGGTCCTATCCAACCTGTCTGTGGAAAATTGTCTTCACAAAACTGGTCCCTGGTGCCAAAAAGGTTGAGGACCGCTGGTCTAAGTGATTTATTGGTATTAACAAGTTTAATCCTCCTAACAATCCTATGAGTTAGATGCTATTACCCTTCTATTCTCCATTTTACAGATGAGGCTAAGTAATTTACCCAGGGTCACAATACCAGTTTGTGGGGGAGGTGGGATTTGAACCTAGGAAATACAACTCAGTGCTACTATATTATTTGCCTCTAAGAGGGTAGTGATGAGAGCAGTTCATTTTGCTTTAGTTTATTTGCCAAATTGAAGATTTATTTGAGACTTCTGAGACCTCCAATATCATATGCACTGTATCAAGCAAAATATACAGTATTGGATTCAATATCATGTTTAATGATTTTTTTCTTTTGAGACAGAGTCTTATCCTGTCTCCCAGGCTGGAGTGCAGAGGCATGGTCTCAGCTCACTGCAACCTCCGCCTCTCAGGTTCAAGCAATTCTCCTGCCTCAGCCTCCTGAGTAGCTGGATTATAGGCACCCACAACCACGCCTGGCTAATTTTTGTAGTTTTGGTAGAGGCAGGGTTTCACCATGTTGGCCAGGCTGGTCTCAAATTCCTGACCTCAGGTGATCTGCCTGTCTCAGCCTCCCAGAGTGCTGGGATTACAGGCATGAGCCACTGCTCCTGGCCTTTTTTTGTTTTTTTTTTTCTGAGACAGAGTCTCAACTCTGTCACCCAGCCTGAAGCTGCATGGTACAATCACAGCTTACTGTAGCTTTGACCTCCTGAGCTCAAGCAATCCTACTGCCTCAGCCTTCTGAGTAGCTGGGACCACAAGTGTTTGCCACCATGCCCAGCTAATTTTTAAAATTTTTGTGGAGATGGAATCTTGCTATGTTTTCCAGGCTTGTCTTGAACTCCTGAGCTCAAGCAATCCTCCCACATCAGCCTCACAAAGTGCTAGGATTACAGGCATGAGCCACCACACCTGGCCAAAAAACACCTAGATTTTTAAAGTCTATTTGTAGCTTAGAATTCATGATAAATTCATTTTCAATGAGGAGGAAAACTTGTTTAATGGGCTGGTGATTCACCACTTGCTGTGCTAGCCTCCTTGTGTATAACTCTCTCACCTTTTACTCACTTAAAATTCAATTTGCAGCACAACCCAATTCGATTTAATTTTCCATCAGATCATTTTCTTTTGGCAGCTTCTGAGGTGGTCAACTTTAACATTAAAATAATTTCCTTCCAATTAAGTTGAGCTTCATCAGGAACTGTATTTTTACAAGGTTTTGCCTAGGAAGTTGCTCTTTGAAAAAGTGATTATGCAGTTACAGAATAAAGGCTGTTCTTTTCCCCCCACATAATTTTTCTAATAAATCTGTTTTCAAAGTAAGTATCTTTTGGTGTTTTCCTTTTAAGAAATATTTTTGCCTTATTCTTAAAGAATATAATATTCTACTGCTTGAAAGAAAATCTGTGAAGCATGTAAGAGTCTAAGCCTCATGGTATTTCAAAGTAATGATAGAAAGGCAGTGAATAAGTAGCTAATCAGCATTCATGTGAGATACAGAAACCTCATCTGTGATTGGGTTTTACTCTTCATTTCTGAGTTGCTGATAAGTTTGAAAGTCAACCAGCATAAGACCTTCAAATTATTATAAAATTAGTTATTTTTAGGGGAAAACTTTTTAATTTATGAGCATTTCTGAATGAGAAAATTTTTCCATCCAGTTAATTTGCCTTCCATAATTAATGTGAATTTCTCAGTTTAATCACTGATAAAAGTTAAGATTTAAGAGAAACCAGGGTGCACAAATAAGAAAAAGTTCTATGAAAATAGAAATTCAAATCCACATTATGATATTGATAACTCTTCTTGATGAAGCTACTTTGCTTACTGGTCCATTTAAAAGAAAAGTCAAAGTAACAAACTTTTGCAGAATCTGGAAAATAAAAGAGAAAAATATATTTTGTTAATCTTTTGATTTGCTTTCTTCTGGTGTTTTTGTTATGTGTATTATTACTTGTTACTTTTTTACACTAGTCTCATAGCTTTTTCAGTATTCCCCTACAGACTTTATAAGCTTTATTTTTAAATATTATATAACATTTCAAGATGTGTCAATTTTGCTGTTACTGAATACTTAATTTGCTTATAGTTTTAAAATTGTTGTGGTTAGGATGCACACAATTAAGATCATGGAATTCCTGTGTTTCAAGTTATTTCTTTAGAAAAAAATTGCTGAAGGATGCCCACTGCTAGCAATATTAACATTTTATGTGTTTTATTATCAGTTGTCAAATTCCTTTCTAAATGGTTGTAGAAATGTATGTCATTCATTTTAATATTATTAAAATATTAGCAAAGTATTACATAAATATTAAGAATATTAATAAAAATCAAATTATCTAAATATTTATTTAAAAACAAAGTTTTATTTTTATTAATATTTTCCATGGCAATTGTAAGTAGGGAATGGGATGCTAGCCATTTAAGAGAGTGGTAACTCTTTTTATATCTAATTTATGTCCAGTTTGCCTTCAAAGTTGTTATAAACTGCTTTTGACTGTATTGAGACCTTCCTAAATTGTCTTTCATAGATCAGGCACCCTTCATTGGGGGGGTTGCCCATTAAGTCTTTGGAAGAGATTAAAAGTCTTTTCCAGAGATTGTCTGTCCGAAGATCAAGTTCGCCATCGCTTAACAGTGGGAAAGAGCCATCTTCTGGAGTTCCAAACGCCTTTGTGAGCAGACTCCCTCTCTTTAGTCGAATGAAACCGGCTTCACCTGTGGAGGAAGAGATCTCCCAGGTGTGCGAGAGCCCCCAGTGCTCCAGTAGCTCAGCTTGCTGCACAGAAACAGAGAAACAACACAGTGATGCAGGCCTCCTGAATGGCAAGGCAGAGTCCCTCCCTGGACAGCCAATGGCCTGCAACCTGTGTTATGAGGCTGAGAGCCCAGACGAAGCGGCCTTAGTGTATGCTGCCAGGGCTTACCAATGCACTTTACAGTCTCGGACACCAGAGCAGGTCATGGTGGACTTTGGTGCTTTGGGACCATTAACATTTCAACTCCTACACATCCTGCCCTTTGACTCAGTAAGAAAAAGAATGTCTGTTGTGGTCCGGCACCCCCTTTCCAATCAAGTTGTGGTGTATACAAAGGGCGCTGATTCTGTGATCATGGAGTTACTGTCAGTGGCTTCCCCAGGTAAGTTTATACAAAAATGAGATAGTAGTAATTTGAAAAGCTCCGAGATTAAAAGACCACACTGGATGACTTTATAAAGGCAAAGAAATAGATATTTGGGGACTAATCGCATTTGGTGAAGTAGGGGGAAGCTGCCTAGGATTTGATGGGAAAGCAAGTAAGTTTTGGGGCTACCCAGATCTGAGTTCAAATGTGAACTCTGTCATTAGTGGGGTCTTGATACAGTTAGCTAACTATTCTGTGCCTAAGTCTTCAACTCAATGGGTCTTAGAGTACCTCCTTTACAGGTTCCTGAAAGATTTAATGACATACTATATGCAGTGTATGAAGAGCCTTTGGCCAAGTGCCTAGCAAATGGAAAGTGCCCAATAAATGTCAGCTAGCAGCATTACAGTTATGTTACTGTTGTTATTGATGATTTGGGAACAGTGTTTGTATCAAGTTCGTGTACTTTCCTCTGCCCAAGGGGAAAGAAACGAGGGAAAGATTTATTCTGAGTGGTCCCTTTTATAGAAACCCATTTGGGATTCAAAACCAGAAGGCTTTTTTATGTGTTTGTTTAGTGTGGATTAAACTATTATTGTTTTAAAAAGTATTTCTGTAATTTGGCAGACTGGTAGGAACTCAAGCATCTTGTCCATTATTTCAGATGGAGCAAGTCCGGAAAAACAGCAGATGATAATAAGGGAGAAAACCCAGAAGCACTTGGATGACTATGCCAAACAAGGCCTTCGTACTTTATGTATAGCAAAGAAGGTGAGACTGCTTAGTGCACTCCATCTTTTTTGTTTTTTCCTTGTTTAACTATCATTGACTGAAAACCAGCATGTAGTAAACTCTAATCCAGGCACTGGGGAAGTCCTCTGGACACTGGCTCTCTTTTTACCTTCTCTATTCTGCATATTGGTAGGTTGAAGTTTGTTCAAAGCATTTTGCTAGAAGGATCCCTAAAGGTTATATTCTCTAAGTTCCTGCATGTTTCAATATGTCTGTGAGTGCTTTTATATGTAAACAGTTGTTTGGCTGGGAACAAAAATCTCTGGATCTTACTTTCTTTCCCTCAGGACTTCGAAAATGTTGACCACTCTGTCTTACAGCATTAAATCTGCTTTGGAAAGAATGAGGCCACAGATCAGCTTTAACTTTTTCATTATAAGTTCTTAATACTCTTTTCTTATGTGCCCGTAAGTCTTTATATGTAAATTCAGATAAATATCCTAGATATTATCTCAGTATTGATTATTCTTTATTGAGAATGATTTTGGTACATAGCATATCCTTTCTAAACCAAAGTTTAGTAAGAAAGAAGATGGAGCTCCAATAAATTATTTGAGGGAAGTTCTCACCAGAACTTTTCATTTCTTACCCAAGTTTTAGTTCATGGGAGCTGCATTAGGGAAAGTGGGATCTGTTGTAGACCCCAAGGAACTCAGTCAACCAGCTGCATGAGGAATCAAAAGCCTGATGGCTGGGCACAGTAGTTCATGCCTGTAATCAGGAGGCCGAGGCAGGTGGATCACCTGAGGTCAGCAGTTTGAGACCAGCCTGGCTAACATGGTGAAACCCCATCTCTACTAAAAATACAAAAATTAGCCAGGTCTGGTGGTGCATGTCTGTAATCCCAGCTACTCAGGAGGCTGAGGCGGGAGAATTGCTTGAACTTGGGAGGCGGAGGTTGCAGTAAGCTGAGATTGCGCCACTGCACTCCAGCCTGGATGACAGAGCGAAACTCCATCTCAAAACAAAAACAAAAACAAAATCAAAAGCCTTCCCCACACACAGTTAAAGGAAGAATGGAGAGTTCAAGATCAAACCAAATCTGCCTTTTCAATTGAATGATCCTGCCCTTGATTAAAATGTAGCCCAGCAAGTGTCAGATTCTCTCAAATCGAATGACCCATGGGCAAGAATGAGTAGACAGAGAGAGGAATTGCCTCACCCCTTTTACCCCACTCTGCTTTATAAAAACTGAAATGTAGATTTCTCCTTCTATGGCAACCTAAAGACAAAGGAAAATGTATCATTAATCACTTCTCTAGGAATTTCATTTAATTTTTGTTTGGAATAAGACTTGTTTCACCCATAGGACCCTTCTCTTTTTACCATTCATTAACCACATAAAATAACCATCAAAGGAGAATGGCGTGAACCCGGGAGGCAGAGCTTGTAGTGAGCCGAGATCGTGCCACTGCACTGCAGCCTGGGCCAGAGCGAGACTCTGTCTCCAAAAAAAGAAAAAAAAAGCATCAAAAGATATGAAAGGTGCTGCTGGTTACAGAATCCTTCGAACTAAACAGTCCTGATACCATTTTCTCAACTGCACCATTAGAATCAAACTGGATTTAACTGTCAATTGGAGACCACTCCCAATTGTACACTTTCTGATTTCATTAAAGACATTAATCCACTGTCATCATATATGGTGCCTAGAATTTCCAGAAATACTGAGTTAAAGGGTCCATCTGTCATCATTGTTGCACTAGTCTGACCACAGAGTTTGGGAAGCTAGTGTCCAGGTGATGTAAAAATATGGATCTGACGTGGCTGTGCCCAGAGGGAGGAATATGTAAAACAAGTTGATGGTTTGATATTTTGCCAGGGGTCAGTCCTGGTATTCCCACAAGATCATATGGCTTGCTTCATACCTCTCTTTTAATTCTTCCCATAGGTCATGAGTGACACTGAATATGCAGAGTGGCTGAGGAATCATTTTTTAGCTGAAACCAGCATTGACAACAGGGAAGAATTACTACTTGAATCTGCCATGAGGTTGGAGAACAAACTTACATTACTTGGTAGGTGAATTACGTTGTATTGCCTGAATGGAGGATTTTGAAAAACACTGGATATCTCTGAATAAGTGTTATTCACCAGTGTCTTTTCTTCCACTGTGATTTAATAAACATATATAGATCTGCCTACCCTGTCCAATCTGATCTCTATCCAACTTCCAATCCATTCTATTCTGTTGTCCACTGCAGTGGACTGGACTTCACTTGTGATGGGGTTAGGATGGTCACCCCAAGAAGATCATGTAAAACCCAACACTTAACAAAGACTACAAAGCCAAGTAAATGTCCAATAAATATCTTGGTTCAAATCAAGATAAATATCATAATAGAGTTTCTTGTCAGGCATTGGATAAGGTGCTTAATATGTGTTATCTTTTTGTTGAATTCTCACAACAAATCTCCATCTTATGTAGAGGAAATGTGGGGCACAGAATAGTTCAATGACTTGTTCAAGGTCATATGCCAGTAGCTGACATTACTCATTAACCAAACGTGGAACTCATGTCTGCCTGACTCCAAGCTTTTTATCCTGCACCTGCTACTGGACTAAGGAAATTTATTTTTCTTCTCTTCCTGATTTCAACTAAAATTGCACAACTGATCCCTCTTGTCTTGGATTAAACTGAATCTTAGAATTATCTGAAGTGCTTTAAAAAGTATTGATGCCTGCATCCTATCCCCTGAGATTCTGATTCAAGTGATCTGTTGTGTGGCTTGGGCATTGGAATTTTTAAAAACTCCCTAAAGTGATGCTAAAGGCGGTCAAGTTTGAGAACCACTGTCTTAGAGTCTGGAGACCTAGATTCTAATATAAGCTTTGATATACCAAGATACCAGCTTCTGAGCTCCATTCCTCTATTTAGGAGGAAAACATTGACCTAACTTAGTATCTAGCAAATAGAGCAATGATGCCTACACCAAGTGATTTCTCTGTGACAGTGTAAGTAGTACAGGTCCACATTTCCTCATCTGCAATTGCAAAATCAAAAATGTTCCATGGGTTTAGTGCCAAAACTCATTTGGTAGAAAAATCATGCCTGATTTGATATAAGACTATTTATAGTTCTTTATTATCCTAATTTGTGTGAACATTTGTCAGTTTTCCTGCAGAAATATTAATATGCTTGATTACCAAGTATTATAGAATATGGTATATGCACCATATTACTTTTTTAATATCTGAAAAAGTTTGAATTCCAAAACATATGGCCCCAGTTATTTCAGAAAAGGAAACTGTAGACCCATGAAAGAACATTGCAAATAGACATTGCATCTTACTGACAAGAGCATTCTTTAAAAGCTTGCCCTTTAAAGGACATGAACAGATATTTTTCTAAAGAAGACATACAAGTGGCCACAAACATGAAAAAATGCTCAACATCACTAGTTATCAGGTGCAGACAAATGCAAATTCAAACCACAATGAGATACCATCTTACACCAGTCAGAATGGCTACTAAAATGTCAGAAAACAACAGATGTTGGCAAGGATGCAGAGAAAAAGGAATGCTTATATACTGCTGGTAGGAATGTAAATTAGTACAACCTCTATGGAAAACAGTATGGAGATTCTCAAAGAACTGAAAATGAAATTACCCTTCAATCCAGTAATCCCACTACTGGGTATCTACCCAAAAGAAAAGGAATCATTATATCAAAAAAGTACTTGCAATCATAGGTTTATCACAGCACTGTTCGCGATAGCAAAGTCATAGAATCAATCTAAGTGTCCATCAACAAACGATTAAAGAAAATGTGATATATATATATATACACATACACACACACATATATACATACACAATGGAATCCTACTCAGTCATAAAATAGAATGAAATTGTGTCTTTTGCAGCAACATGGATGAAACTGGATGCCATTATCTTAAGTGAAATAACCCAGAAACAGAAAGTCAAGTACCACATGTTCTCACTTATAAGTAAGAGCTAAATAATGTGTACACATGGACATGGAGAATGAAATAGTAGACACTGGAGACTCAGAAAAGTGGAAGGATAGGTCGGGGGCAAGGGATGAGAAATTACCTAACAGGTACAATTTACGCTATTGGCATGATGGTTACACTGAGAACCCAGATTTCACCTCTAAACAATATTTCAGTGTAACAAAATATTCAGTGCATTTGTACCCCCTAAATCTATAAAAATAAAAATAAATAAAATTCCACCCTTATCCTTGGGAATATCATAGAATTATAAAATCGTAGTGGTTGCATAAACAATTGACTCAAACCCATTCAATTTATAGATAAGAAAACTAGCCAAAAGGAGAACAAGTAAGTTTGATAAATTCATTGATCCCTGAGGCTTCCTTCGCAAAATATTACATTGCATATAGTTTTGGTCTGGGTTGTCAAACCTCCTTTGACTCTCCAGAGGCAGCTGGGCAGTTTATATAGTTTAGGGTTGAACTAGCTAACAGATATGATTTAACTGTAGACTAGCTGAGCTTCAGCTGGCTTTGGTTTCTTACAAGTCCTATTGCACTTTGGTTATTTTTTAGGTGCTACTGGCATTGAAGACCGTCTGCAGGAGGGAGTCCCTGAATCTATAGAAGCTCTTCACAAAGCGGGTATCAAAATTTGGATGCTGACAGGGGACAAGCAGGAGACAGCTGTCAACATAGCTTATGCATGCAAACTACTAGAGCCAGATGACAAGCTTTTTATCCTCAATACCCAAAGTAAAGTGCGTATATTGAGATTAAACCGGTTCTTCTATATTTTCAAAGCTATTGGAACATCTGAGATTTGATGTATGCAAGGATAAAAAACAAAACAAAACAGCAACCATTAGCTTTTGCTTGTTTGTTTGTTTTGTTTGTTTGTTTGTTTGTTTGAGACGTAGTCTTGCTCTGTCACCCAGGATGGAGTACAGTGGTGTGTTATCTTGGCTCACTGCAACCTCCGCCTCCCAGGTTCAAGCAATTCTGCTTCAACCTCTCAAGTAGCTGGGATAACAGGCATCTGCCACCACACCTGTATTTGTATTTGTATTTTTAGTAGAGACGGGGTTTCACCATGTTGGCCAGGCTGGTCTCGAACTCTTGACCTCAAGTGATCTGCCTGCTTTGGCCTCCCAAAGTGTTGAGATTATGGGGCGAGCCACTGTGCCCGGCCAGCAACCATTAGCTTCTTGATAATTTTTTCTATCCAGAAACCTACCTTGTGCTTGGAAGGGTGTCATAGTTCTTCTAAAGGCTTGGTAGAAAATTATAATGATTCAGAGGAATCATTGCTGAATAAAGGCATTAGGAGAAAGTTTTGTTTTATTTTTTTATTTGCTTTCCCCCCATCCACACTGGATTACCAGGGATCTGACAGGACTTAGCCCAAAATGAGAAAATATATCAAGTCCTGAGACAGGAATCTACCTCCCTTTCAAGATGAGAAAAAATGATAGTGTCTATTGAAATCAGGTGAATAAATTATTAAATTTTTTTTGGCAATTCAAAAAATAGACTCTTAGGGAAATCATGCCTTCTTGTAATTCCTAGATAGTGCTCCCGAGAATATCATAAGTTTGAAGAACTGTTTAAGGGAAAAGGAAAATGTCATTTTTTTAAAGAAGAAGGAATATAAGAAGCTTAGACTCAGACCAGTTTTTTTAATTTTGCCTCCCGCTAATCTGTAACGCCAATGTTTGATCAGATAAATGAAGGTTTTATTTTTCTCAGAAGCCTTTCAGTATAGTGATACCCTCCAAGATTTGTGCACATTTTTTTTTTTCTTGAAAAACTTCCTCCCATTCTTCTTCAGCAGTCAGACTTAATCAGTGATATCAATCCCATCACTGCAGTCTGCCTTCTTTGAAATCTTGTGGAACTTTTCTTCAAGATCACTTCTTGAGCTTTGCCTGCCTAAGGCTGCCATGATTGGTTAGCATGCTTTTGTTTGTTTGTTTTTGAGATGGAGTCTTGCTTTGTTGCCCAGGCTGGAGTGTGGTGGTATGATCTCGGCTCACTGCAAGCTCCGTCTCCCGGGTTCACAACATTCTCCTGCCTCAGCTTCCCGAGTAACTGGGACTACAGGCTCCCAACACCATGCCCGGCTAATTTTTTGTGTATTTTTAGTAGAAAAGAGGTTTCACCAGTGTTAGCCAGGATGGTCTCGATCTCCTGACCTCGCGATCCACCCGACTCAGCCTCCCAAAGTGCTGGGATTACAGGCGTGAGCCACCGCGCCCCGCCTGGTTAGCATGTTTTTATAGTCAGGCTCAACCAGCACCCAGCTAAATGGTACATTTTGAGAAAAGGGAAAAATAGAGTGGGTTCTTCTTTACAGTGGCCCAGTGACCCGTAACCACAACCACCAGCCAACTCCCAGTAGCTGCAGGGGGCAGAACCAAAGAAAATGCTTAGTCATTTCAGTCACCAAAAAGAATGTAGCCTAGGTGGCTGGTAAGACTAGCGATCAAATGCTTGGCCTGCTGCTGACCGAGTATTCGGCCTTGGGGAGTTACCCTCCTATGCCGCTTTTTCTTTACTTGTAATGGGAGAGTAATGACTATTTAATAGGGTTTTTGTGAGCATTAAATGAAAAAATATAAATTGTTTCATACGGTGCCTATGAGATGAGAGAGGTTCAGTAAGCATTAAAAAAGAAAAATAGAGATTGTTGTGAATAGTAAAATCTTTAGGACTGTGAAATTCATTTATAATGCAACATATCCATGTAAAAAATTACACTTGTACCCTTAAATATATATAAATAAAAAAATTATTTATAAATACACAATTTTTCTTATGTTTAAAGGCATTTAAAACTACCGATTCAAGAAGTATTTACTGAGTATCTATAACTTTTTGCTATCGATAGCTATTCCACGTGTGAATTTTCCAAATAACTAAATAGAATACAACAAACGTAATTAATTTAGTTTAATCATGACTCAAGATAAAAAGCCAGGCACATAGTATGGGCTCAGTCAGTAGTATTTAACTCCTTTCTTTCCCCCTCACACTCCTAGTCCCTCAGGAATCACTAAGAGTTTAAAAGGACTTGAAGATCATGGAGCGCAGTGTGTCACAGTGAAGGAATTGCTCCTATAACATTCTAAATAGGCAACGTGGCAGCCAGTGGAATGTCTGAAGTCGCTTTTGTTGTGTCATCTTCACAAATTTCCATCAATGTTGTTCTTCAATTTACAAATTAGATTATAAGTGTTTCCAGTTACAAACTTTACCTTTTACTCTCATAGAAGTTTTTTTCTTCGTTTGTTTTAATATAGTCATATTCTGTTTGTAACTAGTTACTACATTGGAATATACAAAGGCCTTTCAGGATTGGTCATTTAATTTTTTAAGTTTTATTTTTGTAATTTCATTTAAACTTTTCTCCTCAGATTGGTAACTTTCTATCTTCATAATTTATATTGGAATCTACAAAAAGGCTTTCCATATCTGATCTCATTTGACAATTACAACAAAAAGACATATAAAATAAATTATCTGTTTTATAACCTGAGATTCCAAATGCTTGTGATTTCTCTAAGCACATCTGATTACTAAGCTTTAAATGTTCTGATTCCTCTTTCAGTATATTTTCTAATTATATATCACATATTACATATATACAGTTGATTCTCCTTATTTGTAGAGCTATGGTTTATGTAGTTGCCTTGAGCTCTGAATTAGTAAACACTGACCACTGCTTTTAGAGGAGATACAAAGTTAGCTTACTCTAATTACAACGTACTGTCAACAATCAATATGTGACCTTGTTTCTTCAGAAATGTACCTTATTTCATGTGCATATTAATGATTCATTAACGTTAAATGCATTGCCAACAACACTGTAACTTATACCCAAACAAAGCTTATCTAACATGGGTAAGTTCCCCCAATAAGACACATCACAGCCCTTTTTGCTTGGAAACACTGCAGCACCATGATTGGAAGTCATTTTAAACAGCAAAATCACTGACAAAAAGTAGAAAGACGCAAAAAGTATGCCACTAAATAGTCCATGTAAAGAAGACTTTGCTACAGTTTGAGAACTGGCAAAAGAAGGCATCATGGTGTTCAGCTTCAGCTGGGAATGGGCATATCACGTGACTTAAATGTCACTCTATGCATGTGACACTCAAATGTCACTCTGTGACATGTGACCACAAAAGCACCTCGAGTATTGTGAAATTACAGATAAATTTTATCAAGTAGGCGAATTGACAAAGGTGGACTCCACAGATAATGAAGATTAGCTGTGTGTGTACGTACTTCTGTTATTTTTATAATGAAAAAATAGTTAATTTGTAAAACCTAAACACATCCTCAAATAAATAGAAGAGTACAAAAACCTTTATAATCAATTTATAATCATAAAACTACAATTTAAAATTATATTTTGGAGAATATCCACAGACTGTATTCTGTACACTGGAAGCATATTGATGCCACAAAGACTATATTTATATTGTTGTATGGTATTGCAGCTGTATTCTTTCAATTACAAATGCCTTACACATAATCCGATGTTAATGTTTTCAATGACTGTGAGGCATGTTACTTTCTTTTTTTTTTTTTTTTTTATTATACTTTAAGTTCTAGGGTACATGTGCATAACGTGCAGGTTTGTTACATATGTATACTTATGCCATGTTGGTGTGCTGCACCCATCAACTCGTCAGCACCCATCAATTCACCATTTATATCATGTATAACTCCCCAATGCAATCCCTCCCTCCTCCCCCCTCCCCCCTCCCCATGATAGGCCCCAGTGCGTGATGTTCCCCTTCCCGAGTCCAAGTGATCTCATTGTTCAGTTCCCACCTATGAGTGAGAACATGCGGTATTTGGTTTTCTGGTCTTGTGATAGTTTGCTAAGAATGATGGTTTCCAGCTGCATCCATGTCCCTACAAAGGACGCAAACTCATCCTTTTTTATGGCTGCATAGTATTCCATGGTGTATATGTGCCACATTTTCTTAATCCAGTCTGTCACTGATGGACATTTGGGTTGATTCCAAGTCTTTGCTATTGTGAATAGTGCCGCAATAAACATACGTGTACATGTGTCTTTGTAGTAGAATAATTTATAATCCTTTGGGTATATACCCAGTAGTGGGATGGCTGGGTCATATGGTACATCTAGTTCTAGATCCTTGAGGAATTGCCATACTCTTTTCCATAATGGTTGAACTAGTTTACAATCCCACCAACAGTGTAAAAGTGTTCCTATTTCTCCACATCCTCTCCAACACCTGTTGTTTCCTGACTTCTTAATGATTGCCATTCTAACTGGTGTGAGATGGTATCTCATTGTGGTTTTGATTTGCATTTCTCTGATGGCGAGTGACGATGAGCATTTTTTCATGTGTCTGTTGGCTGTATGAATATCTTCTTTTGAGAAATGTCTGTTCATATCCTTTGCCCACTTTTTGATGGGGTTGTTTTTTTTCTTGTACATTTGTTTGAGTTCTTTGTAGATTCTGGATATTAGCCCTTTGTCAGATGAGTAGGTTGCAAAAATTTTCTCCCATTCTGTAGGTTGCCTGTTCACTCTGATGGTAGTTTCTTTTGCTGTGCAAAAGCTCTTTAGTTTAATTAGATCCCATTTGTCAATTTTGGCTTTTGCTGCCGTTGCTTTTGGTGTTTTAGACATGAAGTCCTTGCCCATGCCTATGTCCTGAATGGTACTACCTAGATTTTCTTCTAGGGTTTTTATGGTATTAGGTCTAACATTTAAGTCTCTAATCCATCTTGAATTAATCTTCGTATAAGGGGTAAGGAAAGGATCCAGTTTCAGCTTTCTACTTATGGCTAGCCAATTTTCCCAGCAACATTTATTAAATAGGGAATCCTTTCCCCATTTCTTGTTTCTCTCAGGTTTGTCAAAGATCAGATGGCTGTAGATGTGCGGTATTATTTCTGAGGACTCTGTTCTGTTCCATTGGTCTATATCTCTGTTTTGGTACCAGTACCATGCTGTTTTGGTTACTGTAGCCTTGTAGTATAGTTTGAAGTCAGGTAGCGTGACGCCTCCAGCTTTGTCCTTTTGACTTAGGATTGTCTTGGCAATGTGGGCTCTTTTTGGTTCCATATGAACTTTAAAGCCGTTTTTTCCAATTCTGTGAAGAAACTCATTGGTAGCTTGATGGGGATGGCATTGAATCTATAAATAACCTTGGGCAGTATGGCCATTTTCACGATATTGATTCTTCCTATCCATGAGCATGGTATGTTCTTCCAATTGTTTGTGTCCTCTTTGATTTCACTGAGCAGTGGTTTGTAGTTCTCCTTGAAGAGGTCCTTTACATCCCTTGTAAGCTGGATTCCTAGGTATTTGATTCTCTTGGAAGCAATTGTGAATGGAAGTTCATTCCTGATTTGGCTCTCTGCTTGTCTGTTACTGGTGTATAAGAATGCTTGTGATTTTTGCACATTAATTTTGTATCCTGAGACTTTGCTGAAGTTGCTTATCAGCTTAAGGAGATTTTGGGCTGAGACGATGGGGTTTTCTAAATATACAATCATGTCATTTGCAAACAGGGACAATTGGACTTCTTCTTTTCCTAACTGAATACCCTTGATTTCTTTCTCTTGCCTGATTGCCCTAGCCAGAACTTCCAACACTATGTTGAATAGGAGTGGTGAGAGAGGGCATCCCTGTCTTGTGCCAGTTTTCAAAGGGAATTTTTCCAGTTTTTGCCCATTCAGTATGATATTAGCTGTGGGTTTGTCATAAATAGCTCTTATTATTTTGAGGTACGTTCCATCAATACCGAATTTATTGAGCGTTTTTAGCATGAAGCGCTGTTGAATTTTGTCAAAAGCCTTTTCTGCAACTATTGAGACAATCATGTGGTTCTTGTCTTTGGTTGTGTTTATATGCTGGATTACGTTTATTGATTTGCGAATGTTGAACCAGCCTTGCATCCCAGGGATGAAGCCCACTTGATCATGGTGGATAAGCTTTTTGATGTGCTGCTGAATCCAGTTTGCCAGTATTTTATTGAGAATTTTTGCATCAATGTTCATCAGGGATATTGGTCTAAAATTCTCTTTTTTTGTTGTGTCTCTGCTAGGCTTTGGTATCAGGATGATGTTGGCCTCATAAAATGAGTTAGGGAGGATTCCCTCTTTTTCTATTGATTGGAATAGTTTCAGAAGGAATGGTACCAGCTCCTCCTTGTGCCTCTGGTAGAATTCAGCTGTGAATCCATCTGGTCCTGGACTTTTTTTGGTTGGTAGGCTATTAATTGTTGCCTCAATTTCAGAGCCTGCTATTGGTCTATTCAGAGATTCAACTTCTTCCTGGTTTAGTCTTGGGAGAGTGTAAGTGTCCAGGAAATTATCCATTTCTTCTAGATTTTCTAGTTGATTTGCATAGAGGCGTTTATAGTATTCTCTGATGGTAGTTTGTATTTCTGTGGGGTCAGTGGTGATATCCCCTTTATCATTTTTTATTGCATCTATTTGATTCCTCTCTCTTTTCTTCTTTATTAGTCTTGCTAGCGGTCTGTCAATTTTGTTGATCTTTTCAAAAATCCAACTCCTGGATTCATTGATTTTTTGGTGGGTTTTTGTGTCTCTATCTCCTTCAGTTCGGCTCTGATCTTAGTTATTTCTTGCCTTCTGCTAGCTTTTGAATGTGTTTGCTCTTGCCTCTCTAGTTCTTTTAATTGTGATGTTAGAGTGTCCATTTTAGATCTTTCCTGCTTTCTCTTGTGGGCATTTAGTGCTATAAATTTCCCTCTACACACTGCTTTAAATGTGTCCCAGAGATTCTGGTATGTTGTATCTTTGTTCTCATTGGTTTCAAAGAACATCTTTATTTCCGCTTTCATTTCATTACGTACCCAGTAGTCATTCAGGAGCAGGTTGTTCAGTTTCCATGTAGTTGAGCGGTTTTGATTGAGCTTCTTAGTCCTGAGTTCTAGTTTGATTGCACTGTGGTCTGAGAGACAGTTTGTTATAATTTCTGTTCTTTTACATTTGCTGAGGAGTGCCTTACTTCCAATTATGTGGTCAATTTTGGAATAAGTGCGATGTGGTACTGAGAAGAATGTATATTCTGTTGATTTGGGGTGGAGAGTTCTATAGATGTCTATTAGGTCCGCTTGGTGCAGAGATGAGTTCAATTCCTGGATATCCTTGTTAACTTTCTGTCTCGTTGATCTGTCTAATGTTGACAGTGGAGTGTTGAAGTCTCCCATTATTATTGTATGGGAGTCTAAGTCTCTTTGTATGTCTCTAAGGACTTGCTTGATGAATCTGGGTGCTCCTGTATTGGGTGCATATATATTTAGGAGAGTTAGCTCTTCCTGTTGAATTGATCCCTTTACCATTATGTAATGGCCTTCTTTGTCTCTTTTGATCTTTGATGGTTTAAAGTCTGTTTTATCAGAGACAAGGATTGCAACCCCTGCTTTTTTTTGTTCTCCATTTGCTTGGTAGATCTTCCTCCATCCCTTTATTTTGAGCCTATGTATGTCTCTGCATGTGAGATGGGTCTCCTGAATACAGCAGACTGATGGGTCTTGACTCTTTATCCAGTTTGCCAGTCTGTGTCTTTTAATTGGAGCATTTAGTCCATTAACATTTAAGGTTAATATTGTTATGTGTGAACTTGATCCTGCCATTGTGATATTAACTGGTTATTTTGCTCGTTAGTTGATGCAGTTTCTTCCTAGCCTCGATGGTCTTTACATTTTGGCATGTTTTTGCGATGGCTGGTACCGGTTGTTCCTTTCCATGTTTAGGGCTTCCTTCAGGGTCTCTTGTAAGGCAGGCCTGGTGGTGACAAAATCTCTAAGCATTTGCTTATATGTAAAGGATTTTATTTCTCCTTCACTTATGAAACTTAGTTTGGCTGGATATGAAATTCTGGGTTGAAAATTCTTTTCTTTAAGAACGTTGAATATTGGACCCCCACTCTCTTCTGGCTTGTAGAGTTTCTGCCGAGAGATCTGCTGTTAGTCTGATGGGCTTCCCTTTGTGGGTAACCCGACCTTTCTCTCTGGCTGCCCTTAAGATTTTTTCCTTCATTTCAACTTTGGTGAATCTGGCAATTATGTGTCTTGGAGTTGCTCTTCTCAAAGAGTATCTTTATGGCGTTCTCTGTATTTCCTGAATTTGAATGTTGGCCTGCCCTGCTAGGTTGGGGAAGTTCTCCTGGATGATATCCTGAAGAGTGTTTTCCAACTTGGTTCCATTTTCCCCCTCACTTTCAGGCACCCCAATCTGACGTAGATTTGGTCTTTTTACGTAATCCCATACTTCTTGCAGGCTTTGCTCATTTCTTTTTCTTCTTTTTTCTTTTGGTTTCTCTTCTCGCTTCATTTCATTCATTTGATCTTCAATTGCTGATACTCTTTCTTCCAGTTGATCGAGTCGGTTACTGAAGCTTGTGCATTTGTCACGTATTTCTCGTGTCATGGTTTTCATCTCTGTCATTTCGTTTATGATCTTCTCTGCATTAATTAGTCTAGCTGTCAATTCTTCCACTCTTTTTTCAAGATTTTTAGTTTCTTTGCGCTGGGTATGTAATTCCTCCTTTAGCTCTGAGAAGTTTGATGGACTGAAGCCTTCTTCTCTCCTCTCGTCCAAGTCATTCTCTGACCAGCTTTGATCCGTTGCTGGCGATGGGCTGCGCTCCTTTGCAGGGGGAGATGCGCTCTTATTTTTTGAATTTCCAGCTTTTCTGCCCTGCTTCTTCCCCATCTTTGTGGTTTTATCTGTCTCTGGTCTTTGATGGTGGTGACGTACTGATGGGGTTTTGGTATAGGTGTCCTTCCTGTTTCATAGTTTTCCTTCTGATCAGAAGGACTGTCTGTTGGTCTGTTGGAGATTGCTTGAGGTCCACTCCAGACCCTGTTTGCCTGGGTATCAGCAGCAGAGGTTGCCGAAGATAGAATATTGCTGAACAGCGAGTGTGCCTGTCTGATTCTTCCTTTGGAAGTTTCCTCTCAGGGGTGTACTCCACCCTGTGAGGTGTGGGGTGTCAGACTGCCCCTAGTGGGGGATTTCTCCCAGCTAGGCTACTCAGGGGTCAGGGACACACCTGAGCAGGCAGTCTGTCCGTTCTCAGATCTCAACCTCCACGTTGGGAGATCCACGGCTCTCCCCAAAGCTGTCAGAGTCGTTCGCGTCTGCACGGGCTCCCGCTACTTCCCCTGTTGGTCTTCAGCTGTGCGCTGTCCCCAGAGGTGGAGACTGCACAGACAGGCAGGCTTCCTTGAGCTGCTGTGAGCTCCACGCAGTTCGAGCTTCCCAGCGGCTTTGTTTACCTACTTAAGCCTCAGCAATGACGGGCGCCCCTCCCCCAGCCTCGCTGCTGCCTTGCGGATAGATCGCGGCAGACTGCTGTGTTAGCAGTGAGGGAGGCTTCGTGGGCGTGGGACCCTCCCGGCCAGGTGTGGGATATCTTCTTCTGGTGTGCCTGTATGCTTACAGCGCAGTATTGGGGTGGGAGTTACCCGATTTTCCAGGTGTTGTGTGTCTCAGTTCCCCTGGCTAGGAAAACGGATCCCCTTCCCCCTTGCGCTTCCAGGTGAGGTGATGCCTCGCCCTGCTTCAGCTCTCGCTGGTCAGGCTGCAGCAGCTGACCAGCACCGATTGTCCGGCACTCCCTAGTGAGATGACCCCAGTACCTCAGTTGAAAATGCAGAAATCACCGGTCTTCTGTGTCGCTCGCGCTGGGAGTTGGAGACTGGAGCTGTTCCTATTCGGCCATCTTCGAGGCATGTTACTTTCTAAATGTGCCTTTTTAATTTAACCAATCTCCGGAATGCTTTTAAAAATAATTTTTACTATGATGTAATGAGCTGTATGAGCATATCTGATTCGTCTTTGTATACTTTTCCTTAAGGGCTTTGGAGGTGTATGAGATCAAATTCATTCCTAAAATAGAGCCCTATGAACACTCCACAAGAGTGTTTATAGTTTTTGTGCTGTTTCATGCACACATATCCATATCTACTTCTTCCTTGCTTTTCTTATTTTGTTGTAGGTTGAGAAATGCTTGATGAAACAGCATTTAAAATCAAAGCAAACAAGCTCTGAGTGAGAGCTCTTTCATAAATAAACTATTTCAGACTTAGTGTATAAACTAAACTTAAATTCACTGCTCCTGGATTTGGAATCTTCTTAGTGGTCACTTGACATGATAATTTTTGGATAAGCTTATTGTTCATCTTCTTGAGTAGAATTCATTCCATGAATGTTTACTGAGTACCTGATGTGGTCCTCTTTTAAGCCTCATGAAGGATTCAAAAGTAAATTAAAAGTGATACCTGCCTTTAAGGAACTTCCTAACTAGTATGGAGTGAGGATGTATACAAACGAGATGTGATAAGTACCACCAAGAACATCCTGGCCAACAAGCAAGCGCCATGAGTGCAGGAATTTTCATGTTTGTTGGTGTAGGTCCAGCTCATAGAATGTTTTCTAATATATAGTTTCTCATTAAATACTTAGTGAGTGAATGAATACATTGAATCCAAAAGAAGATATAAACAATAATTACTATTTCAAATGTCTGCCATGTGTCACGCCTTACACTAGGAGTTTTGCATGTATTATTTTGCTTAAGCCTCACAACAACATTATGATGGAAATAATATTTGCATATTTTAATGTGAAAGTTAAGGCTTAGAGAGGTTACATAGTTTGCCCAAGGTCAAGCAGCTAATAATTGGCAGAATGAGACCAGAAGACTCTTGGAATTCACTGTTCAAGAAGGCAAATTGCACACATGAAGAAATTTCACAGCTATTTCTTTATAAGAAATACAGTTGGGGGTGAGATGTTCTCCTTCCTTTTAATCCATCCCCACATACACGCAGAACTCTCTGTGGAAGACTCATAAAATCTTTGAAAATAATCAGTTATTCATTATTTGAGGTTTTCTTGATTCAGCAATTGCTAAAAAATGACAATAAAAATAGTAACTGGTTCTGGCACCAAGGGAGCCTGGAGGCTAACCACGTTTGCCTCTTGTTTCAAGGATGCCTGTGGGATGCTGATGAGCACAATTTTGAAAGAACTTCAGAAGAAAACTCAAGCCCTGCCAGAGCAAGTGTCATTAAGTGTAGATTTACATCAGCCTCCTGTCCCCCAGGACTCCGGGTTACGAGCTGGACTCATTATCACTGGGAAGACCCTGGAGTTTGCTCTGCATGAAAGTCTACAAAAGCAGTTCCTGGAACTGACATCTTGGTGTCAAGCTGTGGTCTGCTGCCGAGCCACACCGCTGCAGAAAAGTGAAGTGGTGAAATTGGTCCGCAGTCATCTCCAGGTGATGACCCTCGCCATTGGTGAGTGAGGATGAATCCGAGTCCTGCACTTCTTCCTTTTACACCACACCAGACACCGATCCTTCTGTCTCCTTCCTCTCCCACTGCTCCTTCCATTTTCCTCCTCCCTTTCTCTCTACCACATTCACTCCTTCCCATCACCTATTTGAGCACCTTCCTCTATCACCTATTTGAGCACCTTCTGTGAACCAGGTAGTAGGGATGTGACATGGTAAACAATAAAATAGTCCAGACTTCTTAGTTTAGTGTCAGATCCCCAAATCAACAAGCTTAAGTTGAGTAATAAACTGAATCACAGAACTGAAAAATTCATGTGTTCTACCTTCAGGAAAGCTAAATTCAAGGACATGACAATTCATTTATCCATTCCACAAATATTTATCAAGTGCCTTCTTTGTACCAGGCATTTTTCTAAGGAATGAAGATACAAGAGTATATAAAATTGACAAAGTACCTTTTTACAAGGAATTTACATCTAGTAGGAAGGCATACAGTAAAACAAAGCATAAATCTGTAAGGTATCAGATAGTGATAAGTACTATTGAAAAAATAAAGTGGAATGAGGAGATGTAGAGCACTGGAGATAGGCTGGGGCTGCTCTTTTAAGCACGATTTTCCAAGAAGGTCTCACTGCTAAGGTTGACTGGGAGCAGAGACATGAAGGAAATCATAAAGGGGCCATGGGAGACATGGGGAAGAATATTCCTGGAAGAGAAGACAGCGAAAATGAAAGCCATGAGGGGAACCATGTTTGGTGTGTTTGAGGACAAAGCTGATTAAGCAAAGGGAGGAGTTTTGTGTAGGTTATTAAAGGTCAGAGAAGCGACAGAGGGCCAGATCACACAGGGTCTTAGAGGACATTGTAAATTTAGGGAGCCATTGAAGGATTTTCAGCAGAAGTGGGACACGATTTGCCTTAAATTTAAAATGATCATGTTGGCTGTTCTGTCAGAGTAATTGTTGCACTGCAGAGACATATGAAATCAGTTTTGATAATTCAGCAAGAGACGATGGCAGCTTGGGCACAGCTGGCAGCAAAGGAAGGGTTGGGACGTGGTCAGATAATGGGCATGGTCTGAAAAAAGACCCAGTGACATTTGCTGGCATATTGGATATGTTATATGAGAGAAAGAGTTGTCAAAGGGAAGGCCAAAGTTATGTCTAAGAACAGAAAGAACAGAGTTGCCATTTACTGAGATAGAGGCAGGGGAAATTGGGAATTGGGTCTTACTCATGTGAAGTTTGAAAAGGCCATTAAATGTCTAAGCAGTGATATCAGTGCGAAGCGAGAATAAAAGTCTGGAATTTAGGAATAAGAAATTGGCTAGAGATGTAAATTTGAGAATCAGAAGTCTAGTGGATATCAGGCTGGGTACAGTGGCTCACGGCTGTAATCCCAGCACTTTGGGAAGCCGAGGTGAGTGGATCACTTGAGGTCAGGAGTTCGAGACTAGCTGGCCAACATGGCGAAACCCCACCTCTACTACAAACATGAAACTTGGCCAGGCATGGTGGTGGGAGCCTGTAATCCCAGCTACTAGGGAGGCTGAGGCAAAGAATGACTTGAACCCAGGAGGCGGAGGTTGCAGTGAGCTGAGATTGTGCCACTGCGTTCCAGTCTGGGTGACAGAGCAAGATTCTGTCCCAAAAAAAAAGAAAGAAAAGAAAAAAAAAAGAGTCTAGTGGATATTAAAGCCTTGACACCAAAGAATGAGTATAACTGAAGAGAACTGTAGTATGAGATTAAGATCTCAGAGACTCCAGTATTAAGCTGAGGACTTGGCATATCAACTCTCTCTTTCAATGTCTGTTTTTCCTCTGGACTGCTTCCAGTCTCAGGTAACTTTTCCCCCCAGGGTGGTGATGTAGCCACTAAAACTCCTGGGTTTCCATCCTATCCTATTAACAACTTGGGTGAAAAGATAGCATCACTTTTCAGATTGTTGCAGTAAAGTTTCAGGATTAGGGTGGAATTTTGTTCAATTATCTTGTTGAATAAACAAATAAATGAATTATTCAAGCTTATGGATCCAGATGTTTGCAAAGCGAAAACTCCTGGATTTATAATTATATATAACATAATTATAATTTATTACATTATAATTATATTTATATGTATTATATATAATACTTATAATTTATATCATACATTATATATAATATATAACAATTATATTATAACTTATGATAATATTAATTAATTGGAGTCATATGTCCATCTCTGAACCAATTACTGAGGCCAGGGAATAGAAGATGCTGATTGTACAGATCTGGGTCACTTGCTTACGTATAAATATGGAGGTTTGGGTTCACCCTAACAAACCATGTAAACTAAGAATTTCTGAGGAAAACCAGTATACTTTTACTGAAAAACAGGTGAATTGTTGGTGATCAATTGTTCATTATCAGCAGGAATGTGGTACCTACTCCTAAGAAGCTTCCTGTGTTGGGGAGACCAGTAAGTCTGTAGCAACCGTGATACTGTGTAATAGGTGTGCTAGAGATACATAGGGTGGTGCTGAAGCCTTATGAAAGGGCATCTGATCTTTAAAAAAGTATGAGAAGGATTTCCAGAGGAAATGACATCTAAGCTGAGAGCAAGAAAAATTGAAATCCAGCAAAGTGAGCTGTGGGTGATAAGGACAGTTTTATCATGTGCATGGCTGCAGGGAGAAGGGTGTATCTGGAGAATGGAAGGTAGCATGAGTGACATGAAAAACAAGATCAGTCTGAGTAGGTGCCATAGCGTGAAGGAGTTTAAAGCAGTGTTGAGTTTGGAATTCTTCCTGATGGCAGTGGGATGCCACTTCATTTCTGTTTAACTTACTTCCAGGAAACTTGGAGAAAGGGATGAACTTTGAAGGATTTCTTTGTTCACTTGAGCTGCCCCTATCAATTTGCAACATTTACACCCTTTTTTTACTCCTCATATGTTTCTCTCCTTTTTCTCTGCCTCATGAAGGTGATGGTGCCAATGATGTTAGCATGATACAAGTGGCAGACATTGGAATAGGGGTCTCGGGTCAAGAAGGCATGCAGGTGAGTGGATATTGTGCACCCAAGTTCTGTGGCCTTGACCTGCCCATCCAAAGGCAGCATTCTCCACGGTAAATTCTCTGTGGCAGAGTGAGGCTGTGTGTGGCTAGCTGAGGAGTGGGAGACAGGAAGTTTACCTATCCATTCACTGATTTTTTTACTAGGTGAGTATTATGGCATTTCCTGGATAATTTTAGCTGTATTATTCACCTGTTAAAAATAGAGCTTATCTAAATCATAGGAATACATGTTTTAGTCTTGCAATAGCTGCGTAAATTCTGACTCTGAAGAAGCTACTAAGGATTTGAATGAAGGACCTAAAGATCTTGAGGCAGGTGAGGGAGGAAAAAAAGGGAAAGAAGAGGCTACGAGAGGAGAAGGAAGGAAGTGGGAGTGTCCTATTTGTGTGCACGTGTGTATATGTGTGTGTGTGTGTGTGTGTGTCTGTGTGTGTGGGATGGTATTTTAGGCACAAAATTCAGATAAAAGCTCATAATCCAAAAAATGATTTTCATTCATCTATGGAACAAATGCTATCAAAAGAAGGTAGAATATGAGACTTAGAGTTTCCCAAGAATTGTGCTGTGTCTGTTCTAACATGTTTGATCATTCAGGATGGCATTCTCTCCCCATTGCATCTGCAGGCTGTGATGGCCAGTGACTTTGCCGTTTCTCAGTTCAAACATCTCAGCAAGCTCCTTCTTGTCCACGGACACTGGTGTTATACACGGCTTTCCAACATGATTCTCTATTTTTTCTATAAGAATGTGGTATGTAACCCCAGAGAATTTGTGCCTTTTCCCTTCATGTCTTCCAAGCCTGTTGCATCAGGAATGAAGAGGAAGTGTCCTATGCAAAGCTCACGTTCCTTATTGAAGTATTGGGAACAGCCAGGACCTGTCTTGCTGTCTTTTTTTTTTTTTTTTTTAGTGGTCATTGTTGTCATTTATTGTACCTGCGAGGTAGTTCTAGAATCCCTATTCCTTCTTCAGTCAGTGGCTGCACAATCTAATGATAATGTTATACATCACTTCTCTTTTTATTATTATTATTATTATTATACTTTAAGTTCTAGGGTACATGTGCATAACGTGCAGGTTTGTTACATATGTATACTTGTGCCATGTTGGTGTGCTGCACCCATCAACTCATCAGCACCCATCAACTCGTCATTTACATCAGTTATAACTCCCAAAGCAATCCCTCCCTCCTCCCCTCTCCCCATGATAGGCCCTGGTGTGTGATATTCCCTTTCCCAAGTCCAAGTGATCTCATTGTTCATTTCCCACCTATGAGTGAGAACATGCGGTGTTTGGTTTTCTGTTCTTGTGATAGTTTGCTAAGAATGATGGTTTCCAGCTGCATCCATGTCCCTAAAAAGGACACAAACTCATCCTTTTTTATGGCTGCATAGTATTCCATGGTGTATATGTGCCACATTTTCTTAATCCAGTCTGTCACTGATGGACATTTGGGTTGATTCCAAGTCTTTGCTATTGTGAATAGTGCCACAATAAACATACGTGTGCATGTGTCTTTATAGCAGCATGATTTATGATCCTTTGGGTATATACCCAGTAATGGGATGGCTGGGTCATATGGTACGTCTAGTTCTAGATCCTTGAGGAATCGCCATACTGTTTTCCATAATGGTTGAACTAGTTTACAATCCCACCAACAGTGTAAAAGTGTTCCTATTTCTCCATATCCTCTCTAGCACCTGTTGTTTCCTGACTTTTTAATGATTGCCATTCTAACTGGTGTGAGATGGTATCTCATTGTGGTTTTGATTTGCATTTCTCTGATGGCCAGTGATAATGAGCATTTTTTCATGTGTCTGTTGGCTGTATGAATGTCTTCTTTTGAGAAATGTCTGTTCATATCCTTTGCCCACTTTTTGATGTGGTTGCTTGTTTTTTTCTTGTATATTTGCTTGAGTTCTTTGTAGGTTCTGGATATTAGCCCTTTGTCAGATGAGTAGATTGCAAAAATTTTCTCCCATTCTGTAGGTTGCCTGTTCACTCTGATGGTAGTTTCTTTTGCTGTGCGGAAGCTCTTTAGTTTAATGAGATCCCATTTGTCAATTTTGGCTTTTGTTGCCATTGCTTTTGGTGTTTTAGACATGAAGTCCTTGCCCATGCCTATGTCCTGAATGGTACTACCTAGGTTTTCTTCTAGAGTTTTTAAGGTATTAGGTCTAACATTTAAGTCTCTAATCCATCTTGAATTAATTTTCGTATAAGGAGTAAGAAAAGCATCCAGTTTCAGCTTTCTACCTATGGCTAGCCAATTTTCATAGCACCATTTATTAAATAGGGAATTCTTTCCCCATTTCTTGTTTCTCTCAGGTTTGTCAAAGATCAGATGGCTGTAGATGTGTGGTATTATTTCTGAGGACACTGTTCTATTCCATTGGTCTATATCTCTGTTTTGGTACCAGTACCATGCTGTTTTGGTTACTGTAGCCTTCCAGTATAGTTTGAAGTCAGGTAGCGTGATGCCTCCAGCTTTGTTCTTTTGACTTGGGATTGTCTTGGCAATGCGGGCTCTTTTTTGGTTCCATATGAACTTTAAAGCAGTTTTTTCCAATTCTGAGAAGAAACTCATTGGTAGCTTGATGGGGATGGCATTGAATCTATAAATTGCCTTGGGCAGTATGGCCATTTTCACGATATTGATTCTTCCTGTCCATGAGCATGGTATGTTCTTCCATTTGTTAGTGTCCTCTTTGATTTCACTGAGCAGTGGTTTGTAGTTCTCCTTGAAGAGGTCCTTTACATCCCTTGTAAGTTGGATTCCTAGGTATTTTATTCTCTTGGAAGCAGTTGTGAATGGAAGTTCATTCCTGATTTAGCTCTCTGTTTGTCTGTTACTGCTGTATAAGAATGCTTGTGATTTTTGCACATTAATTTTGTATCCTGAGACTTTGCTGAAGTTGCTTATCAGCTTAAGGAGATTTGGGGCTGAGATGATGGGGTTTTCTAAATATACAATCATGTCATCTGCAAACAGGGACAATTTGACTTCTTCTTTTCGTAACTGAATACCCTTGATTTCTTTCTCTTGCCTGATTGCCCTAGCCAGAACTTCCAACACTATGTTGAATAGGAGTGGTGAGAGATGGCATCCCTGTCTTGTGCCAGTTTTCAAAGGGGATTTTTCCAGTTTTTGCCCATTCAGTATGATATTGGCTGTGGGTTTGTCATAAGTAGCTCTTATTATTTTGAGGTACGTTCCATCAATACCAAATTTATGGAGCGTTTTTAGCATGAAGGGCTGTTGAATTTTGTCAAAGGCCTTTTCTGCATCTATTGAGGTAATCATGTGGTTCTTGTCTTTGGTTCTGTTTATATGCTGGATTACGTTTATTGATTTGTGAATGTTGAACCAGCCTTGCATCCCAGGGATGAAGCCCACTTGATCATGGTGGATAAGCTCTTTGATGTGCTGCTGGATTCGGTTTGCCAGTATTTTATTGAGGATTTTTGCATCGATGTTCATCAGGGATATTGGTCTAAAATTCTCTTTTTTTGTTGTGTCTCTGCCAGGCTTTGGTATCAGGATGATGTTGGCCTCATAAAATGAGTTAGGGAGGATTCCCTCTTTTTCTATTGTTTGGAATAGTTTCAGAAGGAATGGTACCAGCTCCTCCTTGTACCTCTGGTAGAATTCAGCTGTAAATCCATCTGGTCCTGGAATATTTTTGGTTGGTAGGCTATTAATTGTTGCCTCAATTTCAGAGCCTGCTATTGGTCTATTCAGGGATTCAACTTCTTCCTGGTTTAGTCTTGGAAGAGTGTAAGTGTCCAGGAAATTATCCATTTCTTCTAGATTTTCTAGTTGATTTGTGTAGAGGTGTTTATAGTATTCTCTGATGATAGTTTGTATTTCTGTGGGGTCCGTGGTGATATCCTCTTTATCATTTTTATTGTGTCTATTTGATTCTTCTCTCTTTTCTTCTTTATTAGTCTTGCTAGCGGTCTATCAATTTTGTTGATCTTTTCAAAAAACCAACTCCTGGATTCATTGATTTTTTTGGAGGATTTTTTGTGTCTCTATCTCCTTCAGTTCTGCTCTGATCTTAGTTATTTCTTGCCTTCTGCTAGCTTTTGAATGTATTTGCTCTTGCTTCTCCAGTTCTTTCAATTGTGATGTTAGAGTGCCCATTTTAGATCATTCCAGCTTTCTCTTGTGGGCATTTAGTGCTATAAATTTCCCTCTACCCACTGCTTTAAATGTGTCCCAGAGATTCTGGTATGTCATATGTTTGTTCTCATTGGTTTCAAAGAACATCTTTATGTCTGACTTCATTTCGTTATGTACCCAGTAGTCATTCAGGAGCAGGTTGTTCAGTTTCCATGTAGTTGAGCAGTTTTGATTGAGTTTCTTAGTCCTGAGTTCTAGTTTGATTGCACTGTGGTCTGAGAGACAGTTTGTTAAAACTTTCTGTTCTTGTACATTTGCTGAGGAGTGCTTTACTTCCAATTATGTGGTCAATTTTGGAATAAGTGCGATGTGGTGCTGAGAAGAATGTATATTCTGTTGATTTGGGGTGGAGAGTTCTATAGATGTCTATTAGGTCCGCTTGGTGCAGAGATGAGTTCAATTCCTGGATATCCTTGTTAACTTTCTGTCTCGTTGATCTGTCTAATGTTGACAGTGGGGTGTTGAAGTCTCCCATTATTATTGTACGGGAGTCTAAGTCTCTTTGTAAGTCTCTAAGGACTTGCTTGATGAATCTGGGTGCTCCTGTATTGGGTGCATATATATTTAGGAGAGTTAGCTCTTCCTGTTGAATTGATCCCTTTACCATTATGTAATGGCCTTCTTTGTCTCTTTTGATCTTTGATGGTTTAAAGTCTGTTTTATCAGAGACTAGGATTGCAACCCCTGCTATTTTTTGTTCTCCATTTTCTCGGTAGGTCTTACTCCATCCCTTTATTTTGAGCCTATGTATGTCTCTGCATGTGAGATGGGTCTCCTGAATACAGCAGACTGATGGCTCTTGACGCTTTATCCAGTTTGCCAGTCTGTGTCTTTTAATTGGAGCATTTAGTCCATTAACATTTAAGGTTAATATTTATGTGTGAACTTGATCCTGCCATTATGATATTAACTGGTTATTTTGCTCATTAGTTGATGCAGTTTCTTCCTAGCCTCGATGGTCTTTACATTTTGGCATGTTTTTGCAATGGCTGGTACCGGTTGTTCCTTTCCATGTTTAGGGCTTCCTTCAGGGTCTCTTGTAAGGCAGGCCTGGTGGTGACAAAATCTCTAAGCATTTGCTTATCTGTACAGGACTTTATTTCTCCTTCACTTATGAAACTTAGTTTGGCTGAATATGAAATTCTGGGTTGAAAATTCTTTTCTTTAAGAATGTTGAATATTGGCCCCCACTCTCTTCTGGCTTGGAGGGTTTCTACTGAGAGATCTGCTGGTAGTCTGATGGGCTTCTCTTTGTGGGTAACCCGTCCTTTCTTTCTTGCTGCTCTTAAGAGTTTTTCCTTCATTTCAACTTTGGTGAATCTGGCAATTATGTGTCTTGGAGTTGCTCTTCTCGAGGAGTATCTTTGTGGCGTTCTCTGTATTTCCTGAATTTGAATGTTGGCCTGCCCTGCTAGGTTGGGGAAGTTCTCCTGGATGATATCCTGAAGAGTGTTTTCCAACTTGGTTCCATTTTCCCCTTCACTTTCAGGCACCCCAATCAGACGTAGATTTGGTCTTTTTACATAATCCCATACTTCTTGCAGGCTTTGTTCATTTCTTTTTCTTCTTTGTTCTTTTGGTTCCTCTTCTCGCTTCATTTCATTCATTTGATCCTCAATCGCTGATACTCTTTCTTCCAGTTGATCGAGTCGGTTACTGAAGCTTGTGCATTTGTCACGTATTTCTCTTGTCATGGTTTTCATCTCTGTCATTTTGTTTATGACCTTCTCTGCATTAATTATTCTAGCTGTCAATTCTTCCACTCTTTTTTCAAGATTTTTAGTTTCTTTGCGCTGGGTACGTAATTCCTCCTTTAGCTCTGAGAAGTTTGATGGACTGAAGCCTTCTACTCTCATCTTGTCAAAGTCATTCTCTGACCAGCTTTGATCTGTTGCTGGTGATGAGCTGTGCTCCTTTGCAGGGGGAAATGCGCTCTTATTTTTTGAATTTCCAGCTTTTCTGCCCTGCTTTTTCCCCATCTTTGTGGTTTTATCTGCCTCTGGTCTTTGATGATGTTGACGTACTGATGGGGTTTTGGTGTAGGTGTCCTTCCTGTTTGATAGTTTTCCTTCTAACAGTCAGGACCCTCAGCTGTAGGTCTGTTGGAGATTGCTTGAGGTCCACTCCAGACCCTGTTTGCCTGGGTATCAGCAGCAGAGGCTGCAGAAGATAGAATATTGCTGAACAGCGAATATACCTGTCTGATTCTTACTTTGGAAGCTTCCTCTCAGGGGTGTACTCCACCGTGTGAGGTGTGGGGTGTCAGTCTGCCCCTAGTGGGGGATGTCTCCCAGTTAGGCTACTCAGGGGTCAGGGACCCACTTGAGCAGGCAGTGTGTCCCCTCTCAGTTCTCAAGCTCCATGTTGGGAGATCCACTGCTCTCTTCAAAGCTGTCAGACAGAGTCTTTTGCGTCTGCAGAGGTTTCTGCTGCTTTTGTTGTTGTTGTTGTTGTTGTTTAGCTGTGCCCTGTCCCCAGAGGTGGAGTCTACAGAGACAGGCAGGCTTCCTTGAGCTGCTGTGAGCTCCACCCAGTTTGAGCTTCCCAGCAGCTTTATTTACCTACTTAAGCCTCAGCAATGGCGGGCGCCCCTCCCCCAGCCTCACTGCTGCCTTGTAGTTAAATCACAGACTGCTGTGCTAGCAATGAGGGAGGCTCCGTGGGCGTGGGACCCTCCCGGCCAGGTGTGGGATATATTCTCCTGGTGTGCCCGTTTGCTTAAAGCGCAGTATTGGGGTGGGAGTTACCTTATTTTCCAGGTGTTGTGTGTCTCAGTTCCCCTGGCTAGGAAAAGGGATTCCCTTCCCCCTTGCGCTTCCCAGGTGAGGCGATGCCTAGCCCTGCTTCAGCTCTGGCTGGTCGGGCTCCATTGGCTGACCAGCACCAATTGTCCAGCACTCCCTAGTGAGATGAACCCGGTACCTCAGTTGAAAATGCAGAAATCACCGGTGTTCTGTGTCACTCGCGCTGGGAGTTGGAGACTGGAGCTGTTCCTATTCGGCCATCTTGGGTCTTGCTGTCTTATCAGAACTAAGCTGGGAATGTGCTATGTTTCAGCTGCTGACAGCAAATTGCCAGGCTTGTCCATCTGTTAACATTTTCTACTCTCTGTGCATTTAGGTTAAGTCCTGTCTGTTCCATTTAAAATCCAGTTTTTGAACTTCCATAAAACAAAGGCTGTAACAAGAAGAATTATGAAATTTTGAATGCTATCTGTCAGTAGAGAACAAAAAGGTTTGCATTCGTTTTACTGGAAATATCAAAAAATATCAGCTCTTCCAAATTAATGCCCCGTGTATTATAGTAAAGACACAGATACAGATGAAAACCTAGTATGTCTTACCATGTAGCTGGCTGTTGCTCACAGATGCAAGAATTCTCTAGCCAACCTATAAAATGTATTTGTGCTCAGTAGTAGATAAAGGAACTATATTTTGATTATTTAATTCCTAAAAGGGCAGAATTTGATTAGAAATCCAGGCCTCTAATCTTCAGCCTGCTATTTAAATTTCCTTTTCCTCTTTTTATAAAATCATATGTAATCAGATGTAAGTATCTTCTAAGTGGGGTAATTATGTAAATATCATGAATTTTAGGCCAAATTCACTCTTAGTTTTTAAAGTCCATATGTAGTATGTTAGTAGTAGGCATGGGTTGATATCACTCTATTAAAATACCATTTTCAGGAAAAAAAATAAGTCATTTTTAGGAGATCCCAAATGTGTAATTTAGAACTCTGTGTGCGTGAGTGTGTATGTCCGTCAGTAGGAACATTTGTTTTTTCCTGCAGCACAATACACTTTTCAGGAATCGCTCAAGACTTTACTAATTAGAATTAGTGCAGTTAGTCAAAGTTTAGTAAAACTCAGATACTTTAGGAAAATACTTGAAATGTATAAAATCTCTGCCTAAGTATGTGCTTCTGGGGAAAACTGCAGCTTGTAATTTACAATTCCAGAACTTAGTGGCCAATGGCTTTTAAAGAGGAGCCCCTCTCCCAGGTTTTTATTTTAAACCTTTGCATTTGTTCACCTTCTCCCCAAAGGTGGCAATATCCATTCACTTCCTCACCTCCTTTTAACTCCAGATTGAATCCAACAGTAAAGAAATACCAGTATTAGGAGGAGATGCTATACACTCTCAAAGAGAGGGAGCGTTCGTTAGTAGAGAGAATCAGGACCTCAGTGGTCTTCCTGCTCCATAATCCTTGAGTGGCCGTTCATACTGATAATCTCCAGACTTAATTGATATCTGTTATTCACCTAGCTAAACAATGCATATTTTATATGCTATGCAAAGGGCTTGGACCAGAAGCCATTAGAGTAGCTTATCTTTCTGAGACCATGGTTCTTGGATGTTGGACAACCTTTGAGGTCCCAATGAAGACTATGGATTCATTCCCCCAGAATAGTGTCCCAAACCACAAACCATACATTTTTAGAAACTGGGCATGATCCATGTCCATAGACACTAGACTAAGAAAATCTATTCTGGCCAGGTACGTTGGTTCACGCCTGTAATCCCAGCACTTTGTGAGGCTGAGGCAGGTAGATCACGAGGTCAAGAGATCAGGAAATTGAAAATCTATCCTAGGGATTGTGGCCCTTGTCCTGAGGTTCTAGTGTATCTATGATGACAATATTTTTTTTTAATAAGACATTTTACAGATCAAGACCACCTTCTTGTTTGTGTGTTTGATTTTTGAGACAGGATCACATTCTGTCCCTCAGAGTGGAGTGCAGTGGCGTGATCTCAGCTCACTGCAACGTCTGCCTCCCGAGTTCAAGCTATCCTCCAACCTCAGCCTCCTGAGAAGCTGGGACTAAAGGCACGCACCACCATACTTAGCTAATATCTGATTTTTTTTTTTTTTTTTTTTTTTTTTTTTTGGTAGAGATAGGATTTCACCATGTTGGCCAGGATGGTCTCCAAGTGATCTGCCCACCTTGGCCTCCCAAAGTGCTGGGATTATAGGCATAAGCCACTGCATCTGGCTGATGATGACCATTTTCTAACTTGATCTTAATACTAAGCCCTAAGGTAGTATAATTCTCATTTTACAGAGCAGGAAATAATAATTCAGGGAGGTTAGGGAAATGATCTAAAAGCAAAGAATCAACTGGGAGTATCCTCCAGCCTTGAAACAAAACTCCCTCTAAGTCCAATGTCCTTTCCTGTGGCCTGCCCTGCTTGAGAGCACAGAGCTTTTTATAGTGAACTTAGTTTGTCTGAGACAAAATACTGCAGGAAACCATGTAGAATGCCTGTGGCTGGCCTCTAGGGTCACCAACTATACTGGTTTCCCTGAGAGTGTTCCGATTTTAGCACTGGGAATCCCAAAGCCTGGGAAACCCCTCAGTCCCAAGCAAACTGGGATGGTTGACTACTCTGCTGGCACCATTCCATTTCACCACTATGTATTTATGAACCCAGAAGGCAAGAAAATGGACGTTTGTGCTGTGCCTACTCCATGTCTGTGCCAGGCACTGAGCTAGACTCTCTTCATCTAGTGTTGAATCCTTCAATTTGAATACTGGTTCTGCTACTCACTAGCCACATGGCTTTGGGCAAGTTTCTTAGTCTCTCTGTGCCTCAGTATCTTAGTTCAGGCTGCTATAACAAAGTACCACAGACAGGTGGCTTGTAAACACCATTTCTTCCCCACCATTCTGGAGGCTGGAAATCCAGATGAGGGTACCAGAATGGTCAGGTTCTGGTGCGGGTTTTCTTCCGGATTATAGATTTCTCATTATATCCTTACATAAAAAGAGATGAGATGATGAGAGCTCACTGGGGTCTCTTTTATAAAGAAACTGATTCCATTCATGAGGCCTCCGATGTCATGGCCTAATCACCTCCCAAAGGTACCACCTCCTAACATTGTCACAGTGGGGATAGTGCTCTGTGCTCTCAAGCAGGGCAGACCACAGGAAAGGACATTGGACTTAGATAGAGGGAGTTTTGTTTCAACAGGATTTCATATACATTTTGGGAGGACACAAACATTCAGTTAATTACGCTCAGTTTCCTGGTCTGTAAAATGGGAACAACAATGTAATTCCCAAGTTGTTATGATGATTAAATGAATTATTCATAAAGCACTTAGAACAGAGCTAGCACCACATAATAGGTGGGATGTGTGTATGTGTCTGTGTGTGTGTGTACATACATGTGCACACTTTAATAAAATATTTACCAAAAAAAGCTGCAAGGTAAATTGTGGTCCTCTCTTATATAAGAAAACTGCAGAGAGGCTGAGGTCACCCAGCTCAAAATGGCAGCATTTGGAATGTGTAATCATAGCACCCATTACTGATTCTAAGATCTGAATGTCCTTTTTTGTGTCTCTAGGCCTATGTGAACCTCCTTTTCTGGTACCAGTTCTTTTGTGGATTTTCTGGAACATCTATGACTGATTACTGGGTTTTGATCTTCTTCAACCTCCTCTTCACATCTGCCCCTCCTGTCATTTACGGTGTTTTGGAGAAAGATGTGTCTGCAGAGACCCTCATGCAACTGCCTGAACTTTACAAAAGTGGTCAGAAATCAGAGGTAGGTGTTAAAGCAAGATTGGATGGATCCATATCCATTGTAAAAGCCAGTGTGTTTTCTTAATTAGCCAAATATTGCAGTCCACTCAGAACTGTTTGAAATATCTGATTGTTTTAAAAGATCTCTACTCATGTGGCAGATATTAACTTACTTGCCCTTGAGGTAAATACAGATTAATCTATGAAGGGCCTTATGTACTTATAAGAAGAAATCTAAAGTTTGATCTTACAACCAATAATATCTAACATTTACTAAACCCCATTGCCATCTATTGTGCATCGCCTGTCTGATTTATCTTCATGAAAACACATTGAGACAGAACCTAGTGTTGGTCCCATTCTAAGATGAAGAATCTGAACCTCGAAGGGGTTAAGTAATTTTTCAAGAAATCCCACCACTAAACAGTGGTTCGGTATATGTTAGAAAGAATAGGTTATGTTTACTCTCAGCTTAAATTCTGGTTCTGCGGTATGTGACCTTCGTAAATTTTTTAACTTGCCTGTGCTGCAGGTTCTTTATGGGAATGATGTGAGGATTAAGGAAGATAATACAGGTACAATTTCCAGCCATAGTAAGCTCTCAATGTTGTCATTTTTACCCTCCGGAATTAACCAGAAATTTGAGGAAATCCCAAATTTAAAATAATGCATTTATTTTCATCAGACTAACTATTCTGACTTGAAATGCCTTTCTGGAATGGAGAGTCATTTAGTGTCCTTACACTACCTAGAACAACAGACAGAGAAATCACAGATTCAGCTTTCAGGAAAGAAGGAGTCCTTATAATCCTTTAATATCATCCAATCCATTCAGACCAAGGAACGACATGAGTTTTCCTAAAGGAATCCAGTCTGACTTCAAGTTCAAGCCAGGATGCAAGAACATGTGATTGATGTCAGTGAAGCTTGTCCCACCCCCCAGGCATAATTGAAATTCCAGATCCATTGAGGAAAGGAGGGTTGAGGGAGATTTTCAATCAAAGTTTTTATAGGCCGTATTTTAAAAGCCCATTTGTATGGACTAAAGATTGTTATTGGTCCTTATCCTTGCGATAAGTGAGATCATTGTTTCCTGTTGTTGAATCCTTTCACCAATCCTTTGTACACATTGTTCTAGTTAACTGGCCAGTTATATAAAACATGATCATAGTAGGCAGATTTTCCCAGCATGCAGCTATTGATAAAAGGTGACTGATTTCATTGACTTTACCTTCTAAAATTTGTACTTTCTTTGAACTTGGCCTCCAACAAAATTATGTTTTATGCTTGGATCGTTTTCCTGTGTTCAGTGTCATTAAATATTCTCTCCAGGGCTACAGAATCTCTCTCCTCTAAAGATGAGTCTGGAAGTCTGCAATCAGAAGCTTCCCTTCCATGAAGCCTCGCCCCCGTGTCTCCTCACCCACACAGTCTTTTTTTTTTTTTTTTTCCTTGGCTTTGGCTTCATGTCCAGACTTTCCCCTTTCAGTTTCCAGTGGATCCCCTGAGTTAATCCCTCCAGCCTCTCATTTATCTTAATCATGATCCTTCTCTCTTTACTTTTGTAAGTCCTATTCCTCATGTGACCGTGGGAAATTGTATTTCTTTCTGTTTACTCTAGGTTCTTTGAGCAACCTCTATTTCCCCAGATGCATGAAGTTATATTTTAACTTATCTCTAAGTGGTTCTCTCTTGTCCAGTGGCATTTTGCTTGCCCCTTTATCTCTGGCACATTCTCTTCCACCATTGGATTGGGCTTCTGCTGAGATTGTATGGACATTTGGATGAAGAAAGGTAGGCAGAATATCCCTCATATCCAATGAGGAAATAATAGAAGAAGATATAGAGAAAAGTGGACTGGAAACAATGAATCTTCATTGCTTTGATTTTCCAGAGGACGAAGGGATAAAAAGGGATAGATGTAAAAATTCCAAGTATATTCTTTTAAAGAATGGAAGAATGTATATGGAGAATTTGTATATTTATAAAGTTTTGTTCTTTAAGAGACAGTATAACATTTTCAAGGAAGCTTCAGTCTCTGCATTTGGAAGAAAACAAGACTGAGAACATGTTAGGAAAAGACTAGCTCAGGGATGTGACACATGTTTTTCCGATTTTGTTCATGGCAGATATCACTAATAAATGATAGCACTCTTTCCTGCTGGATCTGAATGCAGCCTCAGAATCCTTCACACAGCCCCAGAATCCAACTTCAGAGTTGGCTCTTGTTTGAAAAATCATTTTCAATCATTTGACTATATTTTTTTTGTCTCTTATTTTTTCTTTTTTTCTCTAAGATTTGTGTAGGAAGCAGTTTACTACATGAAAACTTGTATACGAATACTTCATTAACCTGATAAATATTTGTTGGGCACCTGGTATGTACAAGACACTGTTTTAGTCACTTGAATAAAAGAGTCAGCGTTCTACTCTATGATGCTTGCATTCCGCTGACAAAACTAGAAAATTTATTAAACAGATATAATTATTCCTGATGGTGATGAGATACTTCTCAGGTTTCCATAGTAGTAAGTGCCTGAGTGAGCACAACTTTTAGACTGGCTTGGTGTGCCTGTATGAGGAAGAGATATTTGAGCTAGGATACAAGTAATAAGGAACTGCTCATGTAGGAGGTCCAGGACAAGAATTCCTGGCAGAGAGAATAGCACAGGTAAATCCCTGAGGAAAGAATGGATCTGGCACATTTGAGGAAAAGAATGAAGGTCCATATTGCAGAATCAAAATGGCAAGAAGTAACCTGGAGAACTATTCAGTGAGCAAACCAGGTAGGACCTTATAGGTCATGAGAAGAAACTTAGATTGTGTTGGAAATGCAGTGGGAAGTCATTGGAGGGAGTGGAAGGAGTCAATTTGATTAATTAGAGAGATGGCATAACCTGGTTTACATTTTTTTAAGTCCATTTCCAATTTGCCTTAAGAAATTGGGGAAAAAAGGCAGCAAGGTGCCTTTTTTTCTAAGTGGGAAATGGGTTTAAGACCATCTGGCTGATTTGGGAAGATTGGATTGAGAATAGGGGAGGAAGCAAAGAGGACGGTTAGATGGCTATCCAGCCATTCATAGAGACAGTTGATAGTGAATTGGAATGAAAGGAGTAATTTAGAGAAAGAGGAATGGATAGAGTTGGAAAAGTTTTGGAACAGTACTTTCTGATCAGTAGGAAAGGAGAAGTTAGTACTACTGGCTGTATTTCAGCTAGATTTAAATTTTATCCTGTAATAAAGGCAACATGAGTTTAATAAACTTTCCTTCAAGGATTTTTTTCATCGTGTTTACTTGTGAACCCATCACATTCAGTTACCCTTATCTTTATCTCTGTTGACAAACACCACCTGAAGAAATGAAGCTTTCTCTCAGAGAAACAAATGTAAGTACTGGCTTGTGTTGTTTCTTTTCTTGGACCCTTGTTAATCTTACTCCCTCCTCGTTATCTGCTTCATTTCTAGGCATACTTACCCCATACCTTCTGGATCACCTTATTGGATGCTTTTTATCAAAGCCTGGTCTGCTTCTTTGTGCCTTATTTTGTGAGTCTTTGTTCACTCAGTATATTTGTTATTAATGAATCAATGATGCTTCTTTGTACTATGCCACCAATATCAGCATAAAGGAGGGCAGATTGCTCATATAATCAAGTTGATTATAAACTGACTAAAGTATAATCTCCCCAAAAATATATGTTAGGTAACGGATTAAATTTAGATAGACATACCTAGTTTGAGTCCTCTTAGGCCTCTTGTTAACCCTGTACTGCTTAAAAATTTTTATCAACGACTTGAACAAAATTGGATGTCTGGCTATATAATTAGATTAGTCAAAAATCAGACAGGCTGGGTACAGTGGCTCACACCTGTAATCTCAGCATTTTGGGAGGCCAAGGCAGGTGGATTGCTTGAGTTGAGGAGTTTGAAACCAGCCTGTGCAACACAGTGAGGCCACCGTCTCTACAAAAAATTTAAAAATTAGCTGAGTGTAGTGGTGTGGACCTGTGGCCCCAGCTATTTGGGAGGCTGATGTTGGAGGATCGCTTGAGCCCAGGAGGTCTAGGCAGCAGTGAACTCAGTGAACTGTGATCGTGCCACTGCACTCCAGCCTAGATAACAGACTGAGACCCTGTCTAAAAAAAGTCAGAGAGGAAATGCCAGAATATGACAGCTTTTATTAGTGAGTGCTGGGCTAATTCTACTCAAATGACATTCAGAGCATTAAATTTAAGATTCCGTAAGTAGTGTCTCCAAAACTATAAAACCTGTTTTACAGGTAAAGAATGGAAGAAATGTAACAAAGCAAAGAATGCATAAACTTTAATTTTAAAAAATTTAGGCTAACACCAAGCACAAAGCAGCATTGTATAGCTGCTCATCCACATATACCCCTCTCCTAAAGAAAACACCTGTATCATGGATGGTGTTAATAGAAGCACAGTGTTAAGAATGAAAAAGATTATCATTTCTAAATTAACAATTTTTATTCTTTATTCAAATAAAATCATTTGAATTAGGCTTGCTAGAGTTTTCTGGCCATACTGCACTTCAGGGGAAATATAAACAAGGCAGTCTGAAGTATATTCAGAAGAGAATGAAGATGATGGTGAAACATGAGAAAATTGTGTCATTAGAGGAATAGTTTAAGGACTTGAAGACATATATGAAAGGAGGGTATATTTTCCTCGGAAAGATAGTCATGATAGCTGCCTCAAAGATTTGTAGCTCTGTTAAATAGAACAAATTTCTCTATACCTTAAAAAGCTAGCAGTGTGAGTGAAAGGTTCCAGGAGGATCAATTATAATTCAGAATAAAGAGGAATTCCAGTTGAAAAAAACTGAAGATTAGATGCCCTGTCTGGAAGAGAGTCAGTCTCTTACTTGTGAAAAGTGTATTTATTTGTTTATTAAAAAAAAGTTTATTATTTACTTGTGAAAAGTTCAAGTTTATTTCAAATGGCCAGTTCACAGGGACCTTGTAGAAGGGACTCAAGCCTTGGTTGAATTGTAGATAAAGTGATGTTACCCACACCAAGTTGCACAACTATCTAAGATCATCTAATGTCCTCTCTTTCTAGACCTACCAGGGCTCAGATATTGACATCTTTGCGTTTGGAAACCCCCTGAACACAGCTGCTCTGTTCATCATTCTCCTCCATCTGGTCATTGAAAGCAAGAGTTTGGTGAGTGGTTTTCTCACCTCTGAAGTAGCCTAAAATCTTTTATGCTTGGGGATAATTTTTAGTTAGCTTGGAGCTCAATTTTTAGTTTTTTGAGGAACCTCCAAACTGTTCTCCATAGTGGTTGTACTAACTTACATTCCCATCAACAACGTACAGGGGTTCCCTTGTCTCCATATCCTAACCTGTGTCTGTGGGATGATATCTCATTGTACTTTTCTTTCTAGATAAAGTTACTTAATTAGTGAGCCAATGTTAAGAAAAATCATATTGCAAGATATGCATGAATATGAAAGTAGCTAGGCTGTGGTATGACATGCAGACATTTATTTCTTGCTCATATAAAGTTGGCTGATATTCCAGACAGCTCTAGAAGCAACTGTCCTCTGAGAGAACTTCTTGGTCAGTATGGAAGGAAAGGAGACAGCATGGAAAACTGCAGACCAGCTCTTACATGCTTCTAACCTGAAAGTTTTACATACCCCTTGTAATCACATTTTATTAGTCAAAGCAAGACATATGGCCATGCTTAATTTCAAGGGAGTGTGGAAATATCATCCATCTTAATGCTTACTCAGGGAGCAGAATAACAGTATTTGTGAGCAACAGTACTGTCTAACACCTATTTGAATGGCTTAAGTTTGAGGTTCACTGGGTTAAGGTATTACATTAACAAGGAAACAGACCAATGAGTAACTATATGAAAAAAAATTAAGAAGAAAATCCAGACACCTCTTGGTGCATGGATAGTATAGAATAAACTAGTCAACAGAATTCCCTTTTGGCATTTGAGTTAGTTTTACAGAATTCAAACAGTGAGGTAACTCATTCACAAAAAATACTCCCATCTCTTTGATATCTTATATTTTGTTTGTTAAGGTTTGTTACACCATTCATCCAGTGCTTAGATGTGTTGTCTCTTTAATGGAGCAGATTTGTCCAGGTGGCAATACCGTATCAGTGAGAGAGCATTCATTTCCTCTGTTCGTCTTGTCTTACAGACTTGGATTCACATGCTGGTCATCACTGGTAGCATCTTGTCTTATTTTTTATTTGCTATAGTTTTTGGAGCCATGTGTGTAACTTGCAACCCACCATCCAACCCCTACTGGATTATGCAGGAGCACATGCTGGATCCAGTATTCTATTTAGTTTGTATCCTCACAACGTGCATTGCTCTTCTGCCCAGGTATGGTATTTATTTTATCATTGAGAGAATAAATGGAATCATAGGCTAGGAATCCTTCAAGTAACTACTAAGAATGGTTGGCAGGCCACCCTGTTTAGTAGTGAGAAAGTCCATTTGTGTCCTAGTTAAAATGTTGGTTTTAACTGTTTTATCAGAGAACATAAATGGCTTAAGCAAACCGAGAGACTGATTGACCTCTCATGAAAAAGTTTATCTGGTTGACAGTTTACAGGGATAGGGTAGCTTTGCTTCACAGAGTTATCTAAGGATCTAAATCCTTTCCTCTATCTTTTTACTTTACTGTCTCCCAGTGGTCAGCCCCTTGTCTGGGTCCATTTCGTGCTGCCACAGTGGAATATCACAGGTAACTTATAAACAGAAATTTATTGGTTCACAGTTTTGGAGGCTGAAAAGTCTAACGTCAAGCCACCAGAAGATTTGATGATTCCAATTCCAAGATGGCACCTTGAACACTACACCTTCAGATGGTGGAAGGGCAAAGAGGCAAAAGGGGATCGAACTCGCCCTTTTATAATGGCATTAATCTCACTCATGGGGTCTCTGCCTTATCACCTCTTAAGGTCCTATCTCTTAATATTGTAAAAACAGCTGCTAAATTTCAACAAGTCATGTTGTTCCAAAACTCATTTGAAGGGAATTCCAACGATAGCAGCCCTCATCTGCATGACTGAAGATGACTCCTCAGCTGATCCCCAACCCTGCTTGCCCCTGTATACAGGAATGGGAAAGTAGAGGGCAAGCAACTTTGTTTTTGTATTTTTGTTTGTTTGTTTTTCTTGTAGTGGCATGAACCTACATATGTACATTGTAACTGAGTGGCTAAAATCTCGGAGTTTCTAAAAGGAAGAAAGGGAGAATAGGTATTGAGGGACAAGTAGCAGTCTCTACTACAATCCGTAAACACTGAACACTTTTCAACTTTCCTCCTTTATCTGAGTTCAGTTATTCCCCCAGTTCTAGTTTAATCTGATTTATAATATTGTATGGGATGGAAATGACTAAGAAGAATACATGGGTTTTTAATATATGGATAGATTCTTGGAACACGGAACTCATTGTCTCTGCAGTTTCACAAAATCTGTTTAGCTGAAAAGATTACAACAAATAGTTGTTCTCCTTTTTTAAACATAATTGAGAGTCATAGTGGTGAGTTCATGTTATTCTATAACAGCGTCAACAAACTGTGACAAACAGCCCAAATTTGGCCTACTGTCTGATTTTGTAAATAAAGCCATACTCATTTACATATGATCTATGGCTGCTTTTGCAATACAACAGCAGAACTGAATAGTTCCAATAAAGTTTGTCTGGCTTGCAATGCCTAAAATATTACTATCCAACCCTTTACAGAAAAAGTTTGCCCGCTCTAATCTGTAACTGTATCATACAGCACAACGGACACAATCTTTTGTTGCTGACCAATGTCTCTTCTAGAAATGCATAAGAAAACCCGTCTGAGTTACTCAATGGTACTTATATATAACAATATCACTGTGAAACTAAGATACTTCTATAATGCTCACTGCTATTGCCAGCTTCCAGATTAAAAACTGACAAGACAAACATAGAATTTCTGAAAAAGCAATTAAGGTTTTGGCTTTAAAAATTCTGGGCCTTTAACAGTATAGATCTAGTATTTTTGTGGTATACTAAAAAAATGACTCCCTAAAAGATTTCCATGTCCTAATCTCTGTAACGTGTAAATTTTATCTTATGTGGCAAGAAAAGAACTTTGCATAAGTGATTACATTATGGATCTTGAGACAAAGAGATTACTCTGAATTATCCAGGTGGATCCTAAATGTAACCACAAGTGTCCTTATAAGAAAAGAGGCAGAGGGAGATTTGACACAGAAGAGGAGAAGGCACTATGCCTATGGGATCATGGATTCCTTAGCCACAAGCCAAGAAATGTCATAAGCCACCAGAAGCTGGAAGGGGCAAGGAATAGATGCTCTTCTAGAGGGTCCAGAGGGAGCACACCCTTTCCAATACCTTGATTTTGGCCCAGTGAAGTTAATTTCATATTTTTTGCCTTGAAAACATTGAGAGAATAATTTTTGTAATTCTAAGCTACCAAGTTTGTAATAATGTGGTATAGCAGTCATAGGAAACTCATACAGATTTGGGTACCCAGAATCGGTTTCTGCTATAACAAATGCAGAAAACTATGGAAGTGGCTTTGAAATTGGGTAATGGGCAGAGGCAGGGAGAATTTTGAGGCACATATAGAAAAATCCTCTTAGACTTCCTTACCCAGGCCCTTGGTAGAAATATGCACATTAAAGTTGTAATCAGTGATCTTGATAGCTACATTTACTTATTAGTTCCAATATTTTATTTTAGATTTTCTACATATATAGTAATGCCATTAGCAAATAATGACCATTGTGTTTCTTTCTTTCCAACATGTAAGCACTTGATTTTTCTTATTGACCTGGCTGGGGAAACTTGTCTTGTTTCTGATCCCAGAAGGAAAGGTTTCCATATTTTCCTATTAATTATTATTATATAGAATTATTATATAGAATGTTATGACTATACCATTAACCAGATTAAAGAAGTTCCATTCTATTCCTTATTTTCACATTTAAAAAAATAAATAAATTTTTGTATCAATTGAGATAAGATTATCTTTTTTTATACTGTTAGTGTAGTAAATTACATTAATTGCTTTTATAATATGAAAACAGTCTTGCATTACTGAAAAATTAAGTTACTGCTGGTGAGGTTTCAGAAGAAAATGAAGAAGTCAGAGAAAGCCTGTATCATCAGATATAGAGAATACATATATCATCATACACAGAAAGTTGCTAGAAATATGAATTTTCAAGTACACTGATGAGGACTCAGAAGAAAATGAGGAACATGCTTTGGGAATTTGAGGGAAGTGGATCTTGCAAATACTGGCCGGAAAATTAGCTAAATTGTGTTCTACAGTAATATAGAAAGCAGAATTTGTAAGCAGTGAAGTTGGATATTTGACTGAGGAGGTTTCTAAGCAGAGTATTGAAGGTGTGTCCTGATTTACTGCTTATAGTAAAATGTGAGAGGAAAGATGCTGAAGGGAAAACTGCTAAGCCACAAGGAACTTGGTTTAGGAAATTCTCAGTCTATCCAGATTGCAAAAGTTGCTAAAGTTAGGAGATTGACTGTTAGGAGTATGCTTTGGGGAGAAGTTTGAGAGCATAGCTGGACAACCTTTCTGCTAGTGCTGAAGAGATTAGTTATGTGATTCCTAGATCTCCTCAACCATTGTAGTAGTAACCAGGAAAAGAAATGAGGTTATACAGGAAAGATCTGTGGTAGTACCTCTTATCTAGTGGCATAAATCCCAGTGACATACATAGGAGAGTCACAAGACTTTTGAGAACGTTATACCAGAAGAAACACTGCCAGCTTAGTCTAGGAAGGGACACATTTGTGGTACTTTGTTACGATAGCCATAGGAAACTGATACAAATAGCATTTTTAACACTTACTGTGTGTCAACACTCTGCCTGCTTTGTATGTATTGTCTCATTTAACCTAATATTAAGCCTATGTAGCAACTATTTATATCTCTACTTTTATAGATGTTATTTATTTTTGTTTTTTAATAAACACTTACATGACAATTACTGTTTTCTAAGTGCTTTACAAATATTAATTTATTTAATATTGTTTTATCTCCATTTTACATTAGAGTTCAGTTACCCTCTCCCTTTATTTCAGGAGCCAAGTGGCCACCAGACCCTTTTGCTTTTTTAATTGGTTAGTATTTGGGGGATTTTCCATAATGCATTTGAGGTGAATTTAATTCTAATGATGTTTCTTGTCACCTAGGTTTGTATACAGAGTTCTTCAGGGATCCCTCTTTCCATCTCCAATTCTGAGAGCTAAGCACTTTGACAGATTAACTCCAGAGGAGAGGACTGAAGCTCTCAAGAAGTGGAGAGGAGCTGGAAAGATGAATCAAGAGACATCAAACTATGCTAACCAATCAGCTGGCAAGTCAGGAAGAAAACCCATGCCTGGCCCTTCTGCTGTATTTGCAATGAAGTCAGCAACTTCCTGTGCTATTGAGCAAGGAAACTTATCTCTGTGTGAAACTGCTTTAGATCACGGCTACTCTGAAACTCAGGCCTTTGAGATGGCTGGACGCTGCAAAGATTAAGAAAGGTAGACACCCTCCTTGGAGTTGCAAGTATTCTTTCAAGGTTGGAAGAGGGATTTTGAAGCGATATCTCTCCAAGCAAGAATGACTTGTTTTTCCATAAGGGACATGAGCATTTTACTGGGCTTGGAAGAGCTGACATGATGACCATTATTGTATGTTTGTATATACATTTGTAATAGAGGGCTAGAGTTTGACCTAGACAGAGTTTAAGGAAGTGAAATATTTAATTCAGAACCAAATGCTTTTGTAAAACTTTTTGGATTTTGTAAAAGCATTTTCATTCTCTTAGAAATTCAAATATTTTCAAGGGGAGTCATTTGAGACATATTTATTTTACTAGGAGATCTTATATTCTAGAGAAATGCTTTTAAATGGTCAGGCTCCAATCTGAATTTTTTTTATTAAGAAAAAAGTAGTTTTTAATGAATTGGTTAGGACTCAGAGGAAATACGGAAAAAACGTAGATGGTTAATTTACAGGTAAAATCCCAAGAGCCTTTTAAACAACAAGGTACCTAAAATAGGTATAATTATACTGCTTAAAATACAATTAGTGTCTATTAATAGCTTTTTATTTTCTGTGGGAAGATGCTTTAGGTCTTCTGACTGAAGATGTAGGCATATCTCTCTGCTCATTTCAATGTTTTCCTGAGGTGGAGCCTTCATTGGAAAGGAGAAAGAGGGATTCTAGGGTTTCCTCAGGGACCAGGAATGCATTCCTCTCTCAGGTTCCAATCAAGAGAAGACCTTTTATGAGATCTGCCTCTGTATAGATGTTGTCAGTTAGGAAACTGAAGCCATAGATCAGGCAGACAAACAGCCCACTGGGCAATTTCCTGTATTTTAAAACTGACAATAGCCTGATCGAAGTGATATAATCAATTTCAAAACAATCTTCCAGAGGCCACTTGAAGGTTCATAGTTTTTACAATACCCTAAGACTTTTCAGGTGTTGGAGCCTCTAAAATATGAGATATAAACTGAAACTAATACAGGTTGTTCTCTGGAGGTTTCTATGAGGTTCTTAGAAAAATTTGGTTTTAAAATACATTTGAGGACAGGAATGTCTATAGCAAGTTTACTGCTATTGCAAATCATGTATGCTGGCTTTAGTTGTAACAAATAAACTACTTTATGCTAAGTAAGGCCAGGTACTACTATAAAATCATATATTCCTGTTTGAAGTTCTTGTGAATTCCTTTCTCTATTTATTATATTTGAAAGTTGTCAGCCACCAATCATCCAGAATTTCCTTCCTGAATCTCCATGCTCATATGCAACGTCTGCCTCAAGGTCTTCTTAATGACTGTTATTCTCAGGGTTTAGTTTTCTACCTTCTGCCTACTATTTTGGTCTGACATTTTTGTAGCCTTCTGTTATTCTTGGAAATAGTCTTTTACATAAGCTGATTTCTAGAACTTTCAAAATCTCACATAGCTAATGGAAGTTGCTTTCTGCTTTCTTATGACTGTTTTTATAAATAAACTGTTTCATAAATAATGTATACTGAAAAATCATCATCACTCTTATAAACATCTGCCAAATCCAACTGTAATTAGTACCAGAACTTAGAAGGAAAGTCACAAAGCATGCCTTTTACCAGAATATTGCTTTTGCCTTATATGGAAAATCACTGATGTCATATCATTTATTATCCTCGCAGCAGTTGTCATTCATTCCCTGAGATCGTCGTCTCCTGATAAACAATAATTTAGAGATATGTTCACTTGTAAATAAAAAGGTTAGCATCTCAGGACAAAGAATGAGCCAAAAACACTAAGGAAAAAGATCAATTTTCAGAATTGAATTATCTGTACATATGAATAGAGGAAAATACTGAGTGCTAATGTGATAGGGTCACAATCTCGTATCCACAATTCTAAAACCTCCAAACCTCTGAAAACTGAAATATTTTTATAAATTAGGCCAAAATTCTATGCCCTGAACAAATGTAAAGCTATTTATGTACTTAATGTTATCATTCATATACTTTGCTACAAATATATTATTTCATTACTGAGTGCTAAACTGTATTTCCTTTTAAAATTTGGAAAATTTTGAATTCTGAAACACATTTAGACCTTAGCCTAAAGAGGCTGGGATCTGTATGAAGCTTTTAAAGGGTCACGTTTACAAGTCAATAACTCTTTTACATAAAGTTACCCAAGCTGATGCGATCTGGTGTTCAGTGCACTTCACCAAATTGGGGGGGGGGGGGGGGACCAAGTATTATATCATTGCTGTCAGTAGATAAGAAAATTGATTAATAGTATACATTTTGGGATATAATCTTATACATAGGATTTATAAAATAATTGTATTGAGTTCCCAAAATGTACTCTAGACGTTAAAGATCTGTGTGCCCTTACCAGGACTAAAGTTCCCACTGGACACTCAATGGGCAATGTGAGACTATTAGCAACCTCTAATTTCAGACCAGTCGAGGAGCCACTGATCCTCTAAAATGAAAGAGCATGAACCTGTGAGAGTGAGATATAAGGGAGGTGAACTGTGATTGGTAAACAGGCTGCCAGCATGCTGTTAGAGAGACAGAAACAATTTCTTACGACTTGCCACCCATATCCATAAAAAAAAAGGTGATTAGACCATTTTATTTGTATTAAGAATTATTTAAAATAAGTATAATATGTGTATTTCACTGAGCCTAAGTTGAGCAAGGCTAAAAGTTGATACATTAAATATGTACCTACAACTATAACAAAACTGACATATGTTCTTAAACTTTCACAAAATTGTGACCACAATTCAGTTGCTAGATTTCACACTCTCCTTAGGTTTATACAAACTGCAGGACAGGAAATGATTAATATAGAAATTGCTAAAACAACTTTTTGAATTTCAAATATGTTTATACATAGTAAAGATACAAAAATACATGTATAAAATTGGTATCTATTTGGAATGCTGAGGCAGTCCAGGTTGCTGGTGGAGGTTAGTAGGGAATCCTAGTTGTTTAAAAGGCAAAATGGATGCCTAATTAAATTAAGTATATATGAAGATTTGTGTTTTAAAGCTTTTCGGTGGGGAAAAGTACTTTTTACCACTAATTGCTTCAGAAATTGAGTTGTGTAAAGTGGTCTAGAGCTAAAAGTCATTTCTAAAATTTTAATTACCAATGAGAAGAAACCAGATATTAAACATCTTTTGAGGAAAGTTACAAAATGGTTTACTCCATGCAAAGTTTTACTGTGCTCTAAAATATGCTTTTTATGACTTTGTTGGTATGGATGAACACAAGAAAACTGAAAAATAAATTTAATTAAGTGAGGGATGCAAATTAATTTTCTTTTTAAAAAATTGCATCTCTCGTCTAAATTCTCCTTTGCAAAGTTTAATATCCAGTTCTTTGCCACATAAGTAAAACAAAATATTGTCCATAAATATTGATCTAGTTGTTGCAGTCTCAATCAGCCAACTGATATATCCTGAACAAACCCAGCTATGAGGAAAATTCTATAGAGACTCTTCTATAAAATTATAATCTTGATATACATCCAGAATGGGGTCCTATAAAGTCAAGTGTTAATATTGATATCTAAATAACTTTGCATTCAATATGTCTTGCTACCTAAATGGATGGCATTGGTCTTTTATTGCTGTCTTTCATCACTTCTCAGAATTATGCATACATTAGAAGGGTAATAGTAAATACTTTAAATGTGTAAATTATCTTGGCTTTTAATAAATCAAAAGCAAGTCTCCAATGTTAACACTGAAATTTACCACTATGCACTGAGCTTGAGAAACAAAAACTGGCAGAGATAGTCAGCCTAAATCTCTATGTCTTTTTTTGTGATAGGATAGAAGAGAACGTTCCATAACCTGTTACTGTAGCACCTGCATGATTTTAAATCTCTAAAGTTGATAATTTTGTGCTGCAGTCATGGTTAGGCCTGGCAAAAGAACAAAGTCTGCTTTGCTTTGCTTTTGTAAAGTCTTTCATTGAACTTGAAATAAGAGAAAAATGAAGGTGAAAAAATAAGTTGAATAAAATTAGTCCAAAACAAACATGCAAATTTGCAGTGCACGGTCGAGCATTTCTGCCCATGAAAAGTGCTTCTGTACAGCTCTCTGCAGGAAGCTCTTCACAGTCAAGAAGGTCATTTTCTTTTAGTGTAGCTGGCAAAAGTCTCTGATCATCCTTATAATTAGTTTAGGAGAAAGGTCTGGATGTAAATCTGTCTTTTAATCCATTCGACGAAATATGACACATTACTATAAACGCCAGGCCCCAGGACTTTGGAAAAGCAGACGGAGCCCCATGAAGTTAATCCAAATAATGTCCACTGTCCTCCAGGCTTCTCACAAACAAGAGGCCCACCACTGTCGCCCTGCAATGAGTAGCAATGGGAGTTAGTAACTGGCATTTCAGGGCCGTAATGTGTATCCATACTATCCTGAGGATACAATAAAGCTAAACCCAGATTAACCAACTTGGAAAGTTTCAACAAAGCTTACCTTGTCAGCCTGTGGAGGAATTGTGCTTTCCGCTGTAAAAACAGAACTTTCAAATAAACATCTTAAACTCTGATCATTAAAAAGGTGGAGTGGCTTGGGAAGAAATTGTATTTTTTCCCCCAGAAAATTAAAAGACCTTTTTCAGGCATTTTCTGCACTTACACAAATACGTCGTAAAGCTTTTAAAAACTATCAGAACTAATTACCTCAAAATTGACCTCATTCTAATTTAAGCTTGACTTATGACTGTGGAAACTACCCAAAATGGAATAAAGATTCCCTCCACACACAGTACTACAAACATATTCTAAAATATCTATTTTCAAGAATCTGGCTTTGTGAATGAATACATTAAGTATAACACAATTTGGGGTCCCTTACTACGCTTCTTAATAGTTCTTAAGACTTTTAAATTTGGCATAGTTGAATACAAAATAGGACCACTTAAAATTATTTATAATGAATATTTCATTAATAGCCTGTATTTTATTTCATATATATAGGGATTTTCATTCATGACATTGAAGGATTCCAGTTGAATTATATTCAGTTTTTCCCCCAAATATAGTTAACGATAAAATGCTATGGCATTAGAGATAGCAATATTTGCTACATCTGAAAACAAAGGTATATTCTGCACTGCCTCGAAAAAGAAGAGCTGATACCATGGGGGGAAAAAAAAGTAAATATGTGAATTCATTGTGGAAGTTTACAAATACTCGACCTACAGACTTTCAAAATTAGAAGCATATCTATGGTCTTCCTACTTGGTATTGTTGAAGAACATAGGACTAATGTTTCTCAATCCTTTCCTAAACATTTTCCACATAGTAGCTCATTTAATCTTTACAAAATACCTAAGAGTTTATATTATTTATTATATCTGTTTTGGAGATGTTGAAACTGAAGCACAGGTTAAATAACTTGTTCATTGACAGAGGCTGGATTTGAATCCAAGCAGCCTAGTAACAAGACTCTATAACTACTAGGCCACTCTGCTTCTTAGGAACATTAGTGAATATTATTGCTATGAAAGAGAAATTGGGCCCGGCACGCTGGCTCAAGCCTGTAATCCCAGCACTTTGGGAGGCCGAGGCGGGCAGATGACTTGAGGTCAGGAGTTCCAGACCAACCTGGTCAACATGGTGAAATGCTGTCTCTACTCAAAATACAAAAATTAGCCAGGTTTGGTGGTGGAAACCTGTAATCCCAGCTACTCCAGAGGCTGAGGCAGAAGAATCGCTTGAACCCAGGAGGTGGAGGTTGCAATAAGCTGAGATCACGCCACTGCACTCCAACCTGGGAGACAGAGTGAAACTCTATCTTAAAAAAAAAAAAAAAAAGAAGAAGAAGAAGAAAAAGATTAAAATTTTGATTGTGCTGTACGCTTTTGTGTAAGTGATGATCTTTGAATTTGTAACTTTCCAATACCCTAAGCCAAAATCATAAGCATAGAACTTGCAAAGAGCTGAATAAATTTTTCTGCCTAATAACCTAATTGAATTTTTTAAAGCAAAATTTATCTGTTACATGTAAATAATGCTTAGACAAAAAAGAAAAATTTCCTAGAAACGTTTCACAAACTGTTTTCACAAATTTGTTTTCACATATTTCATACACATAGGGTATTTCGTTCTTGATTTCTCCTTATATAAAATAAATAAGATGCTCACCTATTGAAGTGGAACTATGGTGTCAGAGAGTGATTAAAATGGAACGTGTTTACAATGTCAGCACATTTTCACTTCCAGATCAGACATTTAATAAAATAATTATTTAGCATCTACTCTTTGAAAAGTTCTGTGCTAGTGTATAAAGAAACAAATAAGCACTGTTTTTGTCCCAGAGCAGCCAAAAGTCAGCTTGGGTAACAAGAATAACTTCACATGAAAGCAAAATCTAAAGGCTAGAAAGAGGAGTTCAAAGGAATGAGTGATGACTTCCAGGTGACGAGGAATAAAAAATGCCTTCCTGAGATGTAGGTTTTGATTTAGGCTCAGTGAGTCAGGTAGGCACTCCATTAAGTGCAAAACAAAAGGTGAAAAGCAAGCAATTAAAAATGAAAGTGAGACTACATCTAAAGGCACAACGGATCTGGTTTGTTCTTTTGGTCCTCTTTGTAATATTGGGCTTGAAATCAACATATTTGGCTTCAGTATTGACTTATAGATTGTCACAGACAAACTCACACTTCATTATGTCCTGTTATGATTAAGGAAAATAATATATGTCATATAATAGAGGTTTAAGTAGAAACATTTGCTTCTGATATAGTAAAAAGTAGGTTTTGTTTGTTTTGTTTTCTACCTGAAGTTGTGTTAGAGAATATCTGGTATACATTTAGTGTACCTACACCACTGAAATCCCACTACTAAAGAAGTTGGCAAGACCTGGTTCTTATTAGGCATCATGATAAGAACATGCCTGTGCTTGTGTCTGTGGGCCTTCAGCTCTCTGTCAAGGAATCATCTCCCTTCCCCTCCTTTAGCAATTGCCAAGAGATGATCTTGAACATGTGCCAAGAGGTGCTAGTTTTTGATAAACCTCCAGATGACATTGGAGAGAGGGAGAAATGTATTTATATTAATCATTGCTGCCACACTGCCCGGTTTCATATTCTCAGTCTACCACCTTCATGCTGGCTGATTTGGGGAAGATTACTTAATCTCCTGTATTCTTGATCTGTTTAGGGAAAATAAAGACACCGCCATATGGGTTGATTATGATAATTAAATGAGTTATTAGAAAGCGTTTTGCAGAGAGCCCGAAACATAATAAGCGCTAAACTGATAGATGTTAATATTGGTGTAATTACTATTCATTGAATGTCTAAGTATGTGCCAGATATCATATACAGATATGTGAAAGATACAGGCTTCCAAATACATTAACTTAGTTAATCTTCACGGACAGAATTAGTCCCATTTTACTCATGAGAAAGCTATCCAGAGAGGTTAGATAACTTCACCAGGTTATACTGCTCGTAATGGCAGAGATGAGCTCCAACCCAGATCTTTCAGGCTTCAAGTCCTGTGCCCCACACCCACATCATGCTGCCTCCTACAACACTTTATTTTGGGCCTGGGAATTCAAATCCAGTCCTCCTGTAGAGAAGGGAGGGATTCCTTTACCACCATCCACCTCAGCAGGATGACGTGAGGCCATGAGGCAGAAAGGAGGGTGGTCTCAGCGAAACGCCAAGGGAGCTGTCTGCTCCGTCTTTCCCATGACAACTGTCTAAGCAATAACCACAGGGCCATTTTCAATACCCTGATTTTTCCATTCTAAAATGAATCATCAAAAATATAATGTATTTACATTGAGCTAGTACTTAAGAGCACTGTTGTATCTTTTCTTCATTACTAAACTGTAGGGAGCAAATTACTCCAAAGCAGTAAAATAACAAAGGTGCTTCACAGCAGCATAGTATAATAACTGTCTTCCCCAGTTTTTGTTACAAGCTTATTTGAGCACTCGCACTTTTCCCTCCTTTCCTGGGAACCAGTCCAGTATAATGTTCGATGAGTGTCTGTTAAGTAAAAATAAAAAGGCTCTACACTGTTACGTTAATATGTTCTACAAACTCTCATGGCCATGAATCCTGAGTATCTAAAGGTTGAGTTCAGTGACATTTGAGGACATGCTGGCAATCAAGTGAGGGCCCAGACACCACCAGTGTGATGACCCCTGAGACAGAGTTAGTCCTGTCTCACACCCTGGAAGTTGGGGTGTTGATGTGTGTCTTAATGCTGTCACCCCAATGACTGACAATGTCCTTTCATGCCTACCCTGCTTCCCGGGGCAGCCAGGTGGAAGCCATGGTTACTACTAGCTCCTCTTAGAACCTCATTTGTCCTAACCACTAAAATGGTTGAATGAGATGAACAGGAAAAATTGTTTCTCTCCTGTTGCTGACCAAGGGTGATGTTCCCCATACAGTAGATGAGACAGTAGAAGGCACCCTGAATAAAGAGGATGGGTGTAATTACGAGAATTGTGTACCAGCTGCAGGAAAATGTGCTGTACATAATTAAACATTTGGCAACAAACAATTTTCAAAAAATATTTCCAAAGGGCCGTACGTGAGTAATAATGAATTTATGGGAATCCACTGAAGTTACTGTTGAAATGAATCTCCTTGGTAACCAGAAAGCAACTTACCATGCATGAATCAACTGTGCCAGACTCATAGCCAGCACATATCATCCGAGTGGTAATGGTCTTCATGTCAAAGTAGGACTGACACTGTTCCAGAGGAATAATGCGGACTTCTCCCTCTTGCAGCTTAAAAGGCACTGAATTTGAAAAAAAAAAAAAAAAAAAAAAAAGAATATACATATGTTGGTAAAATGACTCAAAAGTGAGGCTAGTAAGGCTAGCCAAATATGAAATGCAAATATAAGTATGTTTATATCAAGAGAGGCATATTCTTTACTTGAAATGTCATTTTAAAGACACGGCTGGTTTGGAATCAGAATTTTCTAGTTAGAAGTGTTCATAGCAATTATTCAGTGAAACTCCTTTATTTTATTAACGGGGAAACCGAGGCCCAGACTGGTTAAGTAAGTTGGTTCATCCTTAGCATATGCTATAACAAAAACAATAGCTACTACAAAGAAAATGAAACAATCAAGCCAGAGCTCTGCTGGCTGCTAGATAGGAGGCTGCCAGCTCAGCGTCAACTCAGCATGATAGTCCTGCTCTGCTAAAATAGAGAAAACCTGTTCAATCTAACAGAGAAGGGTTGTCCTATTCTTGATGAAAAGACTATGTCTCAATATGTGCCCCAGCAGCCATTACTTGAGGTAAGAACCTCTAATCCTAGAGGATATGACAGAGAGATGTGGAAAAGCTCAAAGCCATCCCTTGGTATTGACAGAGAGAATAGGTGAATTCCATCTTGCTTGAAAGTTCTTGAAGAACGACAATGGATTTCTTGCAGCAAGGCAGTGTGAATCTTTCACTGTTTAGCCATTCTGCAAAATTATACACACTGTTCTTCTTTTAAACAGTGATGGTGAAGCATCACTGGATACCTTATAGGAAGAAAGAGCCATTTTTAGGAAAATCAATGTGATGCAGGCAGTGGATGTTTCATAGGTTGTCTAAAGAATAAAAAAAAAATAGCTAACATTTTTTGGGCACTAGTGGGTCTCATTGTCTTTAATCTTTACAACACTCTGGTGAGTTAGGCAGTTGCTATTTTTTTTTTTTTTTTCCATTTTATAGGCTTGAAAGTTGTATAGTCAGATCAACCAGGTCTTTCTTACTGAATTCAGCAGAATTTTGCCTTTTTTTCAGACAGGATCTCATTCTGTCACCCAGGCAGTGATGAAATCTTGGCTCACTGGAGACTCCACCTTCCAGGCTCAAGAAATCCTCCCACCTCAGCCTCCCAAGTAGCTGGGACTACAGGCACACACCACCATGCCAAGCTAATTTTTTTTTTGTACAAACAGAGTTTCACCATGTTGCCCAGGTTGGTCTCGAACTCCTGGGCTCAATTCATGCTATACTACATGTGTGGAGTGTGCATTACATTGCAGTTTCGCTCCGAGTTCAATATGGATATTGTCGGAGGATTGTTACATGTGAGTTTTTTTAAAAAAGTCATTGACTTCTGCCTATTGAATTTCCTTTCCATTCTGTAATTGATGAAACAATGTAACTCAAAACTTATCTGACTAAATTTTAAGAAAAAAATTCTTTCAAATATACAATTTCTAAGGCCAATAACAGAATGCCAATATACATTATCATTCTTGAAAGCCATGGCATTATACTTGATATGGGCAGAGTAGGCACTACTTAGAGTTTTCTGTTTGTTTGTTTGTTTAAGTCTCAAGTGGGTGGATCACCTGATGTCAGGAGTTTGAGACTAGCTTGGCCAACATGGCAAAACTCTGTCTCTACTAAAAATACAAAAAAAAAAAAAAAAAAAAAAATTAGCCGGGCATCATGGCGCATGCCTGTAATCCCAGTTACTTGGGAGGCTGAGGCAGGAGAATCACTTGAACCTGGGAGGTAGAGGTTGCAGTGAGCCAAGATCATGCCACTGCATTCCAGCCTGGGCGACAGAGCGAGACTCTGTCTCAAAAACAAACAAACAAACAATCATTATTCTAAATTAGGTAAAACTGAATGAGAGAGTCCATTGTAGGGGCTGAGAGTAAGTACATAGTACACATTTTTAATTTCCATGTGTTTTATATGTTTAAGTCATCTACACAGCCAAACTATTTTAATCAATTGAAATAGTCAAATAGCAAATCAATATGCTTTCTTGAAGGACTTATAGGTTGTATTACAGATGTAATACACACAAGACCAAATCATAACATAAAATTGGAGATATGACCCTGCAACTTGACTGCAGATTCCCAGTGACTGTCTCTATCATTGGGCTATCTGCAGGCAGTTAGAGACAGTCCAAAGCACAGTTGTGGCAGGTCTCCTCCTGCCACAAGGAAGCTCCAAAACATTTATAGTAGCTCCCTGGAGAGAGATTCTGAGGTGTGGAGTGGGATTTTTTGAGACTGCATTTGAGCTTGACCATTTTAAATGCCATGGTTCATTATTAATGTCTATCTATGATTTGCACAGCAAATGAAGTGTGATACATCGCTAAGTATTTACCATTTGTGGCTTTTTGTAAGAGAAAATGGGAAATTATGGCCAAAAGCTACCTAGTTTTTGGTTCTAGGTACTGGGTCTCATTCTGTCACTCAGGCAGTGGTGAGATCTCGGCTCACTGCAGACTCCACCTTGCAGGCTCAAGAAATCCTCCCACCTCAGCCTCCAACTGAGGAACACAGTGTTTCTCAGGCTCCTGAAGATCCTGGCTGATATGGTTTGGCTGTGTTCCCACCCAAATCTCATCTTGAATTGTAGTTCCCATAATCTCCACGTGTAATGGGAGGGATCTGGTGGGAGATAATTCAAACATGGGGGACAGTTACTCTCTTGATAGTGAGTTCTCATGAGGTCTGATGGTTTTATAAGGGGCTTTTCCCCCTTTTGCTTGGTAGTTCCCCTTGCTGCTGCCATGTGAAGAAGGACATGTTTGCTTCCCCTTCCACCATGACTGTGTTTCCTGAGGCCTCCCCAGCCCTGCAGAACTGTGACTCAATTAAACCTCTTTCTTTTATAAATTACCCAATCACAGGTATGTGCTTATAGCAACATGAGAATGGACTAATACACTGGCTTACTTTTATTGCCCATGTGGCCCCAGCCTGTGATATAGCAGTACGTGTCAGGCTCTAGCCACTGCTCCGGGCTGGGCAAGCAGACAGGCCGGACGTAGCCAGTCTCACTGATGTCTTCATTTAGCTCAATGATGCTGATGTCATAGTCCACCACTGCTCGACTGTAGCGGGGATGCAGGATGATGGTCTTCACAAAGCGTGTCTGCATGAACACTGATGGATGGTCTAGATTGTTGATGCCAAGCACCACTTTCCAAACTGCAGCATTCTCTCTCCTAAAATTATAATTCAAGAGCTATTGGCATCTTAAACTCCAGTTTATCATGTGAAATTCACATGTAATTTTAAATTAAAATTAAAACATTTTATTTATGTAAATAATGGCCATTTTCATGCCCACTTCTCAATGTATTCATGTAAGTGGCATTTATATAATAGCCTGAGTGGTTCATAAATAAGTATTATTGTTGCAGAAAGCTTAGCTCATGATTCCTGAATGGGGCTAGTCTTTAACATAAAACTTCTTCAGTTTTAAAGGTAAGCAGAGTTAGTTACTTGCTTCATAGAATGAGTAAGATAATGAAAAGCTATGTAGAAGAGAGAGGGGCAAGAGGAAAAGTGAAAAAGAAAAACAAGCCAAGATTAAGACATTCCTCCAAGAAAGAGCAAGTGACTTGAAGAAATGCCAGAGGAACCCCCTACAGATTTCCAGCTCAGAGCTTAAAAAGGTCACCCACAACCTCCAATGGTCATTCTCATACTCCACTGTTTTTGAATACTTGTCAACAATATTTTAGTCGATTCCCACCTTAAAATACTTTCTTCACTTGACTTCGAGGTCTTGCCATGCTCCAAAATTTCTTCCAATCTCATGGGCCTTCCCTCTCAGCCTTCTCCTCTGGGTTCTCCTCTTTGGCTCTCAGTCTCCACATGTTGAAATGCTCTGGAACTTCACTCTCAGCTTTATATTCTCACACCCTTGATTTCATCTAGCCCAGTGGTTTTAAATCCCACCATACCCTGGTGACTCCCAAATGTGTATCTCCAGCTCTATCCTTTCCCTGAGCTGCAGACTTAATGGTCAATGGTCTATTTAACACTCTCAGTTGGATATTTGATCATAGCCAACATTTATTGAGGGCTCACTATGTATCTCACAGTATTTAAGCCTTCAGGATTCAGTTTACAGTAACTTAATACTATAACCAGCCCAGGTGAATTTTCTCTTTTTCTTACACCCAACACTGAATGTGTCAGCAAGTCTTCGCCACTCCTACTTTCAAATATAACCCACATCTTACTGTTTCTCCCTCCTCCATGGCTACAATCCTAATCTAAGCTACTCTCGACTACTTGGACCATGCAATGGCCTCCCAAATCATGGTCCTTCTTCTAATCTTAGTCCCTATAATTCATTTTCCTTACTATCAGGATATGTATTGACTATATCCCCTATATCAATCAGAGCAATATTTTAAAAATATAATTAGATCAATCCATCTTCTGCTCACTATTCTCCAAAAGCTTTGTATCACACTTGAGACAAACCCTAGACTCCCATCCCTGGCTTCTGAGGCCCTACACCATATGCTCATTCTCACCCCAAGGACTTTGTTGCTAATTTTGAACATGCCAAGAGCATCCTCAACTCAGGAGCTATTTCCCTTGATGTTCCCCCAGCTCTCACATCGGTCTTATCTTTACTCCTTCTCTTCATCCAGGTCTCAACTCAGACATCATCTGCTCAGAGCTGTTTTCCCAACCAACCTGTCTCACCCTTACTCTGTCCCCTTCACTCTACTTGATACTGCTTTAATTTTCTTCTCATACTATCCATTGATATCAATGACATTGATATAACCATTTGTCTCTTCTATGTCTTGGCCCCTAGAATATAGTTATCTCTGTGAAGGCAGGGATTTGGCTGGTGTTTTTCACTAGTGTAGTCACAGGGCTTGGTACCTGGCCTATAGTAGGTCCTCAACAAGTACCTATTTAATGATGGCTCAATGAATGTTTTTGACTCTAACCACAAAGGCAGGGTTTGTTCTTCATTACTCCCTCCATCCCTTCCTTCACTCCCAGGCTCTCCTTCACCAGAATGGCCAGGATCAAAAATGTTGACATTTATTGGACCACAGTGTTGGGGCAAGGGTAGAGCTTTAATTGTGGGCACTCCTTTATACTCTGATAATGTGAGTCAGCCACACCACCACTGTTCCTATTTGGGAGCTTGTGATCAAATCAACTAAAGCAGGTTGATTTGACTAGCTAGATCAATTGTTTTTCAACCCAGGCTGAACACTGAATCGTATGGGAGCCTTTAAAATAGTGATTCTCTGGACATCATTCAATATCAATAGAAACAGAAGCTCATGGGCTGGGTGGGGCCTGTGAGTCAGTATTTTTTTTTTAATCCTTTTTATTTTATTTTATTTATTTATTTTTTTATTATACTTTAAGTTCTAGGGTACATGTGCATGACGTGCAGGTTTGTTACCTATGTATATTTCTGCCATGTTGGTGTGCTGCACCCATCAACTCGTCAGCACCCATCAATTCATCATTTATATCATGTATAACTCCCCAATGCAATCCCTCCCTCCTCCCCGCTCCCCATGATAGGCCCCAGTGTGTGATGTTCCCCTTCCCAAGTCCAAGTGATCTCATTGTTCAGTTCCCACCTATGAGTGAGAACATGCAGTGTTTGGTTTTCTCTTCTTGTGATAGTTTGCTAAGAATGATGGTTTCCAGCTGCATCCATGTCCCTACAAAGGATGCAAACTCATCCTTTTTTATGGCTGCATAGTATTCCATGGTGTATATGTGCCACATTTTCTTAATCCAGTCTGTCACTGATGGACATTTGGGTTGATTCCAACTCTTTGCTATTGTGAATAGTGCTGCAATAAACATATGTGTGCATGTGTCTTTGTAGTAGAATAATTTATAATCCTTTGGGTATATACCCAGTAGTGGGATGGCTGGGTCATATGGTACATCTAGTTCTAGATCCTTGAGGAATTGCCATACTGTTTCCCATAATGGATGAACTAGTTTACAATCCCACCAACAGTGTAAAAGTGTTCCTATTTCTCCACATCCTCTCCAACAACTGTTGTTTGCTGATTTTTTAATGATTGCCGTTCTAACTGAGTTCTAGTTCTAGTTTGATTGCACTGTGGTCTGAGAGACAGTTTGTTATAATTTCTGTTCTTTTACATTTGCTGAGGAGTGCTTTACTTCCAATTATGTGGTCAATTTTGGAATAAGTGCGATGTGGTGCTGAGAAGAATGTATATTCTGTTGATTTGGGGTGGAGAGTTCTGTAGATGTCTATTAGGTCCGCTTGGTGCAGAGATGAGTTCAATTCCTGGATATCCTTGTTAACTTTCTGTCTCGTTGATCTGTCTAATGTTGACAGCGGAGTGTTGAAGTCTCCCATTATTATTGTATGGGAGTCTAAGTCTCTTTGTAAGTCTCTAAGGACTTGCTTTATGAATCTGGGTGCTCCTGTATTGGGTGCATATATATTTAGGAGAGTTAGCTCTTCCTGTTGAATTGATCCCTTTACCATTATGTAATGGCCTTCTTTGTCTCTTTTGATCTTTGATGGTTTAAAGTCTGTTTTATCAGAGACAAGGATTGCAACCCCTGCTTTTTTTTGTTCTCCATTTGCTTGGTAGATCTTCCTCCATCCCTTTATTTTGAGCCTATGTATGTCTCTGCATGTGAGATGGGTCTCCTGAATACAGCAGACTGATGGCTCTTGACGCTTTATCCAGTTTGCCAGTCTGTGTCTTTTAATTGGAGCATTTAGTCCATTAACATTTAAGGTTAATATTGTTATGTGTGAACTTGATCCTGCCATTGTGATATTAACTGGTTATTTTGCTCGTTAGTTGATGCAGTTTCTTCCCAGCCTCGACGGTCTTTATATTTTGGCATGTTTTTGCAATGGCTGGTACCGGTTGTTCCTTTCCATGTTTAGGGCTTCCTTCACGGTCTCTTGTAAGGCAGGCCTTGTGGTGACAAAATCTCTAAGCATTTGCTTATCTGTAAAGGATTTTATTTCTCCTTCATTTATGAAACTTAGTTTGGCTGGATATGAAATTCTGGGTTGAAAATTCTTTTCTTTAAGAACGTTGAATATTGGCCCCCACTCTCTTCTGGCTTGTAGAGTTTCTGCCGAGAGATCTGCTGTTAGTCTGATGGGCTTCCCTTTGTGGGTAACCCGACCTTTCTCTCTGGCTGCCCTTAAGATTGTTTCCTTCATTTCAACTTTGGTGAATCTGGCAATTATGTGTCTTGGAGTTGCTCTTCTCAAAGAGTATCTTTGTGGCGTTCTCTGTATTTCCTGAATTTGAATGTTGGCCTGCCATACTAGGTTGGGGAAGTTCTCCTGGATGATATCCTGAAGAGTGTTTTCCAACTTGGTTCCATTTTCCCCCTCACTTTCAGGCACCCCAATCAGACGTAGATTTGGTCTTTTTACATAATCCCATACTTCTTATAGGCTTTGTTCATTTCTTTTTCTTCTTTTTTCTTTTGGTTTCTCTTCTCGCTTCATTTCATTCATTTGATCCTCAATCGCTGATACTCTTTCTTCCAGTTGATCGAGTTGGTTACTGAAGCTTGTGCATTTGTCACGTATTTCTCGTGTCATGGTTTTCATCTCTGTCATTTCGTTTATGACCTTCTCTGCATTAATTATTCTAGCTGTCAATTCTTCCACTCTTTTTTCAAGATTTTTAGTTTCTTTGCGCTGGGTACGTAATTCCTCCTTTAGCTCTGAGAAGTTTGATGGACTGAAGCCTTCTTCTCTCCTCTCGTCCAAGTCATTCTCTGACAAGCTTTGATCCGTTGCTGGCGATGGGCTGCGCTCCTTTGCAGGGGGAGATGCGCTCTTATTTTTTGAATTTCCAGCTTTTCTGCCCTGCTTTTTCCCCATCTTTGTGGTTTTATCTGTCTCTGGTCTTTGATGATGGTGACGTACTGATGGGGTTTTGGTATAGGTGTCCTTCCTGTTTGATAGTTTTCCTTCTGACAGTCAGGACCCTCAGCTATAGGTCTGTTGGAGACTGCTTGAGGTCCACTCCAGACCCTGTTTGCCTGGGTATGAGCAGCAGAGGTTGCAGAAGATAGAATATTGCTGAACAGCGAGTGTACCTGTCTGATTCTTACTTTGGAAGCTCCCTCTCAGGGGTGTACTCCACCGTGTGAGGTGTGGGGTGTCAGTCTGCCCCTAGTGGGGGATGTCTCCCAGTTAGGCTACTCAGGGATCAGTGACCCACTTGAGCAGTCAGTCTGTCTGTTCTCAGATCTCAACCTCCGTGTTGGGAGATCCACTGCTCTCTTCAAAGCTGTCAGACAGTGTCGTTCGCGTCTGCTCAGGCCTCTGCTGCTTCCCCTGTTGTTTTTTTAGCTGAGCCCTGCCCCCAGAGGTGGAGTCTATAGAGACAGGCAGGTTTCCTTGAGCTGCTGTGAGCTCCACCGAGTTCGAGTTTCCCAGCGGCTTTGTTTACCTACTTAAGCCTCAGCAATGGCGGGCGCCCCTCCCCCAGCCTCGCTGCTGCCTTGTGGTTAGATCGCCGCAGACTGCTGTGTTAACAATGAGGGAGGCTCCGTGGCCGTGGGACCCTCCCGGCCAGGGTGAGGGATATATTCTTCTGGTGTGCCCGTTTGCTTAAAGCGCAGTATTGGGGTGGGAGTTACCCCATTTTCCAGGTGTTGTGTGTCTCAGTTCCCCTGGCTAGGAAAAGGGATTCCCTTCCCCCTTGCGCTTTCCAGGTGAGGCGATGCCTCGCCCTGCTTCAGCTCTCGCTGGTCAGGCTGCAGCAGCTGACCAGCACCGATTGTCCGGCACTCCCTAGTGAGAAGACCCCAGTACCTCAGTTGAAAATGCAGAAATCACCGGTCTTCTGTGTCGCTCGCGCTGGGAGTTGGAGACTGGAGCTGTTCCTATTCGGCCATCTTGCTCCGCCCCCCCATGAGTCAGTATTTTTAAGAGCTCTCTAGGAAATCTTAGGCAAAACCCCACCCACACCCCTTCTTTTCTTGGCATGCCTTTCTTTACCATCAATATGACAAAGATTCGAAAGGCTGAGATTTCAAGAGAGTTAGGAAGGAGGAGCCAAGTTAGGAACTCGCTTGGTTTTTAGTATTGTTGGATACTTGGGCCAGACTCTACCAACAGACCCCCCTATATAGTCATGCATGTTATCCTTTTTCCATTAAAAAAAAACAAAAAACAATAATTTCAGGGATATCAGGGGAACGGACATCATTCAGTGAATAAAGAGGTAGAGATACATGGCAATTTCTCTATGGCAAGCATGGTGTTAGGGATTACAAGAATAAGCAAGAAAAGCATGATCCCTGCCTATACAAACATTATAATTGAGTGAAGATAGACAATTAAATAAACAACTAGATTAAAATGCAGGTAGTACTATCACATGAGCATTACAAGATAATGTTACAGAATAATTTTTTTCTTTTTTTTTTTTTTTTTTACTTTCCTTGAGACAGGGTCTCACTCTGTCACCCAGGTTGGAGTGCAGTGGCATGATGACAGCTCACTGCAGCCTCAACCTCCCAGGCTCAAGAGATCCACTGGCCTCAGTGTCCCACCAAGTAGCTGAGACTACAGGCACACATCACCATATCTGGCTAAATTTTTTTGGAGTTTTAGTAAAGATGAGGTTTTGCTATGTTGCCCAAGCTGGTCTTGAACTCCTGAGCTCAAGCAATCCTCCCTCCTTGGGCCTCCCAAAGTGCTAGGATTACAGGTGTAAGCCACCAAGTCCAGCCCAGAAGAATAATTTTTCATTACATAAAGCTGTCACTAAAAGAACATGCTTTTCTTTCTCTTTCTTTCCTTTCCTTTCCTTTTTCCTTTCCTTTCCCTTCCTTTTTCTCTTCTTTCTTTTACTTCTTTCTTTCTTTCCTTTTTCCTTCTTTTTTTTCCTTCTTTCTTCCTTCCGTTCCTCCCTTCTCTCATTCCTTCCTTTTTTACTCCACAGTAATGAGTGCATGACCATTTGAGAAGTTCAATATGTACTTGAGATTCTATTGTTTCAGACACCTGAAATCACGCAATAATTGACTTCAAATTTCTGTCTATTTAATAGCTTCTTGCCCTTGAATAGCGTTACTAAGTTTTGGTTGTGAAAAACATTCATCCACATGCTTAAATCATAAGCAGTATTTTGAGTAATCGAACATTCCAAATTATTTGTAACAAAATTGAATAACATCAAAATTCTGGACTTAATTACCATATTGAGATTAATGTAATTCTAATTATAAAAAATTAGTGTCAATAAAACTGCTAAACATTAATTTGTATCCAGTAGTCTCTTGTTACACAAGCTACTGTCTTTATGGTATTAATATCCACCAAAAGAAAAAAAATGCCCATAGGAAATTCACATACTTTTTCATATTCAGTGATGACAGTGTTCTTTTCTTCTTTTTGTTATGAGTATATAGTGAAAAATAATGTCTTTTTTAATGTCTTCCCTCCTATCACCCCGGGTATGGCAGAAACCAAAAACAAAACAAGAAAAAAACCCAACCTATTGTTTGAAAGAGTTTCCCGGGTTGAAGCAGATGTACACACATGGTGATTGTTACATCAAGCAAATACTAAGAAGAAGGAGTCAGGAGTAATGACAAAGATAGCCCTGTGTCTGGGTAGAAGCAAAAAGAAGGAGGATAATTTCAGCCTACATGAATGCCACATGAGTTTAATATCAATTCTAAAGTACAAATTAGCTGGATGTGGTTGTGCGCATCTATAGTCCCAGCTACTCAGGAGGCTGAGGCAGGAAAATCACTTGAACCCTGGAGGTGGAGGTTGCAGTGAGCTGAGATCATGCCACTGCACTCCAGCCTGGGCGACAGGGCTAGACTTCTCTCAAAAAAAATAAAACAGAGAAAAAAAGAAAAAAGAAAGAAAGAAGTACCATTGGAGAAACACATGGAAACACACTCTGATCATAAGACTGTTTTAGTAAAAAGAGTTAAATTACGGCCGGGTGCCGTGGTTCACACCTGTAATAAGATTACTTTGGGAGGCTGAGGAGGGCGGCTCACCTGAGGTCAGGAGTTCAAGGCCAGCCTGGCCAACATGGCAAAACCCTGTCTCTACAAAAAATACAAAAATTAGCTAGGTGTGGTGGCAGGCGCCAGTAATCCCAGCTACTCAGGAGGCTGAGGCATAAGAATCACTTGAACCTGGGAGGTGGAGGTTGCAGTGAGCTGAGATCGGCCATTGCACTCCAGCCTGGGCGATAAGATCAAAACTCCATCTCCAAAAAAAAATTGGGTGGGGGGGTTAAATTAGGCTACCAAGAAAAAAAGCCAAGTATAGTGGCTGAAAATCTTCAGTTTAAAGGGAATTACTTGCCATTGGGCTGTCAAGCCTCAAAGCAGCAGCAAGGAGAGCTGGCACATCCTTAAAGAAGTTTGTGCAAAGAACTTCAGACTGTGAGAGGAAGGAAGCAGGCCAAGGTGAAGCCAGGTGAGAATCCACCAATCCCAGGGAAAACAACTGAGGAAGATGTTAAAACAACTTGTTCTTTGTTCTCACTGTGGATAGTATTTTATTCCTTGAAATCACATTTAGTGTCTAACTTGCTTCATGTTTACAATATTGTTTTAATAATAAATGCACTTTATAGACAATATTGAGCTTGTATGATTTCAACTTTCAATTCTTCAATTATTAACTCTAGAGAGAGAGAAAAAAAAAAAACTCAGCTACTTACATATGTCAGAGACACTATAGCATCCAGAGGAATTTATTTAGAATTGCAGACACAATGTCTCTGGAGGCAAAAATCAGTCCCTTTGGTTTGCAATTTGCCACACTCAGCTCTAGTTTAGACATGAAATTTTTCACTCAGTTCAGCTAGTCAAATTTAAAGGTTTCTATCTTTATCTTTTCTTAGGAGTGAAAAATTTTCCTTCTCTCAGCCTCTCTGACTTTGCTTAGAATATCTTATATTTAATATTTTTCCTGTTTAATAAAGGTAATATTATAATTAACACCTACGATAGAAATTTCTCTATTTTACAAGACTTATTCCAGAAATAGCATAGCTAAGTGGTGATTTGGAGATCATCTGAAAGTTACCAAATGAACACTAAATAAAGAAATACCACATTATTGCATCATTGCTGTTCTACAAACTTTAGGAATCTCTTACTTTTAATATTGTGCTCTGCCCTTGGCATTTCATTTTTATTATTTTTTTAATTATATTTTTAGAGATGGAGTTTCACTCTTGTCACACAGTGAAGTGCAATCACGCGATCTCAGCTCACTGCAACCTTTGCCTCAGGTGTTCAAGCGATTCTCCTGCCTCAGCCTCCTGAGTAGCTGGGATTACAGGCACCAGCCACCACGCCTGGCTAATTTTTGTATTTTTAGTAGAGACAGGGTTTCACCATGTTGGCCAATCTGGTCTTGAACTCCTGACCTTGGGTGATCCACCCACCTCAGCCTTCCAATGTGCTGGGATTACAGGTGTAAGCCACTACACCCGGCTATCCTTGATATTTTTTAAAATTTTCTGTAACAGGCAAGGTAAAAAGATTTTTTTTCTTCAACTTTTATTTTAAGTTCCGGGATACATGTGCAGCAAGTGCAGGTTTGTTACATAGGTAAACGTGTGCCATGGTGGTTTGCTGCACAGAACAACCCATCACCTAGGTATTAAGTCCAGCATCCATTAGCTATTCTCCCTGATGCTCTTCCTCCCCCATCCCCACCCCAACAGGCCCCAGTGTGTGTTGTCTCCCCACCGTGTGTCCATGTGTTCTCATCATTCAGATCCCACTTATCAGTGAGAACATGCGGTGTTTGGTTTTCCGTTCCTGTGTTAGTTTGCTGAGGATAAGGCTTCCAGCTTCATTCGTGTCCCTGCAAAGGACATGATCTCATTCCATTTTATGGCTGCATAGTATTCCATGGTGTATATGTACCACATTTTCTTTATCCAGTCTATCATTGATGGGCATTTGGGTTGATTCTATGTCATTGTTATTGTTAATAGTGCTGCAATGAACATATGCATGCATGTATCTTTATAATAGAGTGACTTATATTCCTTTGGGTATATACACAGTAATGGGATTGCTGGGTCAAATGGTATTTTTGCTTCTAGATCTTTGAGAAATTGCCACACTGTCTTCTACAATGGTTGGATTAATTTACACTCCCACCAATGGTGTAAAAGCATCCCTTTTCCTTCACAGTCTTGCCAGCGTCTGTTGTTTCTTGGCTTTTTAAAAATTGCCATTCTGACTGTTGTGAAATGGTATCTCATTGTGGTTTTGATTTACATTTCTGTAATGATCAGTGATGTTGAGCTTTTTTTCATATGTTTGTTGGCCACATGAATGTCTTCTTTTGAGAAGTGTCTGTTCATGTCCTTTGCCCACTTTTTAATAGGGTTTTTTTTTTCTCTTGTAAATTTGTTTAAGTTCCTCATAGACTCTAGATACTAAACCTTTGTCAGATAAATAAATTGCATTTTTTTCCTCATTCTGTAGATGGTCTATTCAATCTGATGATAGCTTCTTTTGCTGTGCAGAAACTGTTTAGTTTAATTAGATCTCATTTGTCAATGTTTCCTTTTGTTGCAATTGCTTTCGGTATTTTAGTCATGTAATCTTTGCCTGTGCCTATGTCCTGAATGGTATTCCCTAGGTTTTCTTCTAGGGTTTTTATAGTTTTGGGTTTTACATCTAAGTCTTTAATCCATCTTGAGTTAATTTTTGTATAAGGTATAAAGAAGGGGTCTAGTTTCAAATTTCTGCATAAGGCTAGCCAGTTCTCCCAGCACCATTTATTAAACAGGAAATATTTTCTCCATTGCTTGTTTTTGTCATGTTTGTTGAAGATCAGATGGTTGTAGGTGTGTGGCCTTATTTCTGGGTTCTCTATTCTGTTCCACTCGTCTATGTGACTGTTCTTGTACAGTACCATGCTGTTTTGGTTACTGTAGAATTGTAGTATAGTTTGAAGTTGGATAGGGTGATGCCTCTAGCTTTGTTCTTTTTGCTTAGGATTGCCCTGGCTATTTGGGCTCTTTTTTGGTTTCATATGAATTTTAAAATAGTTTTTTCTAATTCTGTGAAGAATGGCAATGGTAGTTTAATGGAAATAGCAATGAATCTATAAATTACTTTGAGCAGTGTGACCATTTTCACAATATTTATTCTTCCCATTGATGAGCATGGAATTTTTTTCCATTTGTTTGTGTCCTCTCTGATTTCCTTAAACAGTGGTTTGTAGTTCTCTTTGAAGAGGTCTTCACTTCCCTTGTTAGCTGTATTCTTAGGTATTTTATTCTATTTGTAGCAATTGTGAATGGGAGTTCATTCATGATTTGGCTCTGTGCTTGCCTGTTATTGGTGTATAAAAATGCTAGCAATTTTTGCACACTGATTTTGTATCCTGAGACTTTGCTAAAGTTGCTTATCAGTTTAAGAAGCTTTTGGGTTGAGACAATGGGGTTTTCTAGATATAGGATAATGTCATCTGCAAACAAAGATAATTTGATTTCCTCTCTTCCCATCTGACTATCACTTCTTTTTTTCTCTTGGCTGATTGCCCTGGCCAAAACTTCCAATACTGTGTTGAATAGGAGTGGTAAGAGAGGGCATCCTTGTCTTCTAGGATGCCCTCTGTCTTCATCCAGTCTTCTTCTGGAAACCATCCTTGTCTTGTGCTGGTTTCCAAGGGGAATGCTTCCAGTTTTTGCCGATTCAGCATGATATTGGCAGCAAGTCTGTCATAAGTGGCTCTTATTATTTGAGGGATGTTCCTTCAATACTTAGTTTATTGAGAGTTTTTAATATGAAGGGATGCTGAATTTTATTAAAGGCCTTTTGTGTGTCTATTGAGATAATCATGTGGCTTTTGCCTAGTTCTTTTTATATTGAACCAGCATTGCATCCCGGGGATAAAGCCTACTTGATGGTGGTAGAAAAGCTTTTTAATGTGCTGTTGGATTCGGTTTGCCAGTATTTTATTGAGGATTTATGCATCAATGTTTATCAGGGATATTGGCCTGAAGTTTTCTTCTTTAGTTGTATCTCTGCCAGGTTTTCATATCAAGATGATGCTGGCCTCATAAAATGAGTTAGGGAGGAGTACCTCTTTTTGAATTTTTTGGAATAGTTTCAGCAGATATAGTACCAGCTCCTCTTTGTACCTTTGGTAGATTTCAACTATAAATCTGGTGAATAGACTTTAGAATAGAGACTTCAAAGTAAATGTATGAAGTGGCTGGGGGAAATTCAGTAAGTACAGACTGTCACATCACAAGCCCTACCCATCCCGAGGGCCATCCGCCTCTCAGCTCCAGAAAATTGTTGTCATGTTGGAATGCTCAGTGGAACCTGACCTTCCAATTGTCTAAGGAAAGCCAAAGTTCTGGATTTTATGCAAAGTATCTGTGGTTTTAAATGCTGCCTAAAAATTTAAAAATTGATACAACAAGCAAACTAGATTGGCAGCCTGGGTGTCTCAATAGGATACAATCTCAATAGTTTTCCAAGTGTTTCTACACACTTTATTCCAAATGATCCTCACACCAACTGTGAGATGTAAATAGGGATTCATTGTTCCATTTTAGAGAAGAAAAATCAATGACTCAGAGGAGATGAGCAACTCACATGAAGTCACAGAGACAGCAAGTGATGGTAATAGACTAAATTGCTGGTCCTTTGAACCTTATACACCACATCCTTACAACTAAACTTCTCTGAAACAAAGACAAGGGTCCACAGGGATCAAAAAGGATTAAGGTATTGGGCACAGGAGGGAAAGCATATAGGATGGATGGAGACTCTTGTGAGTGATAAGGTGACAGATAGGAGGAAGATGTGTGCTCTTTCCTGAATGTATCCCTCAAATATGATAGAAAGCTAGCCATCAGTGATAAAATTACAGGAAATGAACAATTCTGTTATGCCAAGTTCCAAAAAATGCAAGAGAAGGGCCTAGTCACATACATATTCTAGACTTTCAAGAATCGGGTTTCAGAATGTTTTGGGGGAAAAGCTATGATAATATGTCTAGAGATTCTTAAAGCAGTCATGGCTCAACAAAGTTGGAAGAGTTTAAGTGCCAAATTGTGATACTACCATCACAAAAAATTGCAGTATGTAAGAAAATGAAGAATCAGCTGAACAGTAAATGTGACTACATAAAGATCTCAGAGCAGGCAAGAGCAGTGGCTTACACCTGTAATCCCAGCATTTTTGGGAGGCTAAGGTGGTCGGATCATGAGGTCAGGAGTTCAAGACTGGCTAACATAGTGAAACCCTGTCTCTACTAAAAATGCAAAAATTAGCCGGATGTGGTGGCACGTGCCTTTAGTCCCAGCTACTTGGGAGGCTGAGGCAGGAGAATCACTTGAACCTGGGAGACAGAGGTTGCAGTGAGCCGAGACTGTACCATTGCACTCCAGCCTGGGCAGCAGAGCAAGACTCCATCTCAAAAAAAAAATCTCAGAGCTTTGAAGTCTACCATAAAAGAATGGCATGAAACCAAAGTAATTGTCCAAAAGTCTTACTTATTGAATGAGCAGGACTTTGTCTAAAAAGAAACAAAATGGGAAAAATAAAAATGGCTTCTTGTCAAAATGATGTGCAAAATAGAACAAGAAAAGAGGAAAATTGTTGTCTTTAACAGATAATTTAAATGTTTGTAGATAAGTAAGACAGAGCAGAACCATTTGAAGCTTACTTTACCTCCAATTTCTTTTTTTGTTGTTGTTTTGAGACAGAGTTTTGCTCTTGTTGCCCAGGCTGGAGTGCAATGGCATGATCTCGGCTCACTGCAACCACTTCCACCTCCTGGGTTCAAGTGATTTTTCTGCCTCAGCCTCCAGAGTAGCTGGGATTACAGGCGCCCACCACCACGCCCGGCTAATTTTTTCTATTTTCAGTAGAGATGGGGTTTCACCACGTTGGCTAGGCTGGTCTCGAACTCCTGACTTCAGGTGATCCACTCGCCTCAGCCTCCCAAAGTGCTGGGATTACAGGCGTGAGCCACCACACTTGGCCCTTTACCTCCAATTTCTATATTCAAGGAGAATAATCTTCAGACAATACCCAGATGATTAACCTATGTGATGAAAACATACAGTTGCTTAATACATTGGAAATGGTGAATTGATGTGTGGTCTAAGGCATGGGAGGAGCTGGTGAGAGATCACTGACCCTCTGTAGATGAGTTAACATTTCTAGTTTCAGACAAATTACAACTCCACATACTGAAATGACTACAGATACAATTACTAAGCAACACCAAAAAGAGGCTGACTTGTCAACTAACAAATATTTGTTGAGTGGCTGCTGTATGCCATGCTGAAAGAAATAAAAATTCAAGAATGAGGAAGGCAGGTGGAGTTCATGTCTTCATAGAGTTTTCATTATACTAAACTAGATAGTAAAAAAAAAAAAAAGGTACATAAACTAATAAGATTATCTAAGGCACTTAGAAGTAAAAACATATATGGTAATGTAACAGAAGATTTGACGGCGCAATTGCTTTGGCTAGGTTGGTTAGGGAAGGTCTTTGAGAAAGTGACACTCAAATTGAGACTTGAACAATGGAAAGAAAGTAGTTTTATGACTCTATGAAAGTATTCCAAACTGCAGAAACAGCAAGTACAAAGGTCCTGAAGCAGGAATGAATTTAGAGGATTTCAGGAGCTGAATGAAAGCTAGAAAGGTTGGAGCCCAATGAGTGATAGGAGACTAGAAGGAGATGCAGTCAAAGTGGTGGGACTAGATCTTAATAGGCTCCAATGAGAAGATTTTATTCTTGTTATAAAGGGAAGCCAATGTAAGGTTTTAAGCAGGGGAGTGACATGGTGTGATTTACATTTTAGAAAGTTCACTATCTCACTGTGTGAATAATAGGTAGTAAGGGAACAAGAGAGTAGTCAAAATAAGCCAAACAGGAAACTGTTTCAGTAATCATTATGGACTGGTTGTATCCCTCTAAAATCTATATGTTGAAGTTGTAACTCCTAGCATATTATAATATAACTTTATTAGGAAATAGGGACTTTATGGAGGTTGCCTCATTAGGATGGGCTTGAATCCAATATGACTAATCCACATCCTATATCACACCGGCAGGCAAACAAGGAGAACACTATCTGAAGAGGAAGGCAGACAGTATGGTCCTGCTTCTACAGGCCAAGGAATACCAAACATTGCCAGGAAACCACCAGGATCTAGGCAACAGGCATTCTCTCTCACAGCACAAACCTTGCCAGTACCTTGATCCTGAACTTCTAGCCTCCAGAACTGTATGGCTCAAATCACTCAGCTTGTGATACTTTGTTTTGGCAGCCCTAGGAAATAAGTAGTCCAGAAGTGAGATGATGGTGGCTTGGAGTAGGGTTATAGCATTAAGATGGGAGAGGTGGTTGGCTTCCACTTTTTTGGAATAAGATTCTACAGAATTTACTGATAAAGTAAATGTGAGAAGAATTAAGGATGACTCCTAGGTTTGGCATCTTAGCGAACTGATGGATGATGTCTTTTACTGAGATAGGGGAAGTTTGTGAAGCAACAATTATTTGTTCAGTGGGAGAAGTGAGAAATAAATAGATTTGTTTGGGTCATGTAAAGTAAGATGTTTATTACATGTTCAAATGAACATCTTCACAGTTAAATGTATTCATGTGAAGTTGGTGGGTAGTGGTGATTGGGTGGAAATCTGGGCTGGGCTGGAGATATAAATTTAAAAGTTATGAACAAATATTTCATATATTTGATATTCAAGTATGATATTCATATTGCTATTCACATACTTTATATTCATATTTTTCAAATATGAACAAGTATTTGTTCAAATCAGAACTAGTATATAAACCACGTGATGAGATGAGTGACTCCAGACATACAAGAAAGCCAAGAATTTGGTACTAGGGAACTAAAGCATTCAGTAGCCTAAAAAAGGAGGAGCTGAATAAAGAGAAAAAGAGTGGTCACTGACATATGAAGAAAACAAGAAGATTTTTGTTATTTTAGAAGAAAAGTGAAAGTATTTCAAGAAGGATGTAGTGATAAAATACTGGAGAGAGTTCCAGTGGGTTGAAAACTGAAAATACATCATTGGATTTGGCAAGATGGAAGTTATTAGAGATTTTAACAAGTGTCACTTCTGTAATGATCTTGATAAGAACCCAACCAGAGTGAGTTGAAGAGAATGTGGGACATGGAGCGGTGTAGACAGTGATTGCAGGAAACTCTTTTAGGAGTTTTTCTGTGAATAGTGGCTGGAATGGAGCAACAGATGAAGAGAGATATGAATTCAAAGGAATGGGGTTTGTGATATTAAGGCATGGCATGGCTGCTGAAGGGAGTGATCCAGCAAAAAAAGATAAATTAATGATGCAAAATAGAAATGATGACTTTAAGAGTAAAGTCTTTGAAAAGATGAAAGGGGATATGCTTGTTTTAAAATAGGAGCAAAGATATGTCGTCCACCATACTCAAGGGAAAGCAGTGAATGTGGCCAAAGAGGCTGGTGATTTGTTGGAATTGGGGTTGAGACAAGGTGAAAGACGTGATGGCATCTATTTTATTCATGAAGTATAAGGTGAGATCAGTAAAGGATGACAAAGATTTGGGGACAGAGAATAAGCTGTGAAATAGTTGTCTATTCACAATCAGAGTAGAAGAGTGACTTTACTGTGGAAGTATATTGAAAGTGTCTGATTGTGTTACATGCTCATTTGGGAATCATGATCACATATTTTATGTGACCTCAGTTAGCAGACAGGTGTATGATATTCTCCAACATGGGTCAGGTGTTCAGGTGCAGATGCAACATACATGACTAAGGAGTGACAAGACCGAAAGACACAGGCAAGTAACTACAACAATTTGAAACAAGAGAGTTCCAAATTTCTGAAAGCCACCAAAACAATGGGATTGCATGTTAGGCCAACTGTTAGCTATATCCTAGACCCAGACATTTTCCAGTGGAGAGGGGAGGGTGACAGAAAACATTTTCATAGAGGGCAGGGCAGTGGGGAGTCTGAGGTAAGGTCAGAGTCACCTAGGGATTTTTAAGGTCACACTTGCTCACTGCCTAGTGATGCTGAGAAACAGCACCCCATGGGAGGTATAGATCTAAAATGGAAAATTTTTCTTTTAGTGGACATTACTACTGATGGGAATAGGCCAAATCCTTAGAGTAGATGGAATAGAAAAACAAATTGTGAATGACTGGCACAGTTCATACACTCCTAGAAGATAAAGAAGTAAGCAGAAGGACACAGCATGAGCTCAGTAATAAAAAGTCAGACCAAACTTCTCACTTCCTTTTCTCAGTGTATTAAAAGACTGCCAGATCAGGGCAGGCGGGCAAGTGAAAACAAGGATTTTGTTCTGTGGGGTATAGGAGAGGGAGCTGTTTAGAAATAGGTGGAAGATTATTGAGTAATATTAAGGGTCCAACTGATGTTGAAAGTCAGGCATGGCAGGAATCTGCATTCTTCAGTAATACTCTCCCTCAGTTCTGAAGAGCATAGACATAGGATTAGAAAATGTGGACTGGGCGTGGTGGCTCACGCCTATAATCCCAGCACTTTGGGAGGCTGAGGTGGGTAGATCACTTGAGGTCAGGAGTTCGAGACCAGCCTGACCAACGTGGTGAAATGCTGTCTCTACTAAAAATACAAAATTAGCTGAGCATGGTGGCAGGCGCCTGTAATCCCAGCTACTTGGGAGGCTGAGGCAGGAGAATGGCTTGAACCTGGGAGGCAGAGGTTTCAGTGAGCCGACATTGTGCCATTTCACCCCAACCTGGGCAGTAAGAGTGAAACTCCATCAAAAAAAAACAAGAAAGAAAAGAAAGAAAAGAAAAGAAAAAGAAAGGTCCTGGTGAAAAGACTGAAGTGATGAGCCCAGGGAACCAGGTAAGCTGAGGGAAAGAAAGGAGGCAAGGGCTGGGCACGGTGGCTCATGCCTGTAATCGCAGCACTTTGGGAGGCCTGAGGCGGGTGGATCACAAGGTCAGGAGATCAAAACCATCCTGGCTAACACGGTGAAACCCCATCTCTACTAAAAATACAAAAAATTAGCTGGGCGTGGTGGCGGGCGCCTGTAGTCCCACTTACTCAGGAGGCTGAGGCAGGAGAATGGCGTGAATCTGGGAGGCAGAGCTTGCAGAGAGCTAAGATCGTGCCACTGCACTCCAGCCTGGTGACAGAGCAAGACTCCATCTCAAAAAAGAAAAAAATGAAAAGAGAAAGAAAAAGAAAAGAGGCGAGAAGGAGACTCTTTGGACTGAGACACCAGGGGACAAAGTGCAGCCACCAACCAAAAATCTTGTTGGATTGAAGAGCTCGTGCAGAGGAAATCAAGACATGCGTGACGTGGCAGGAGTATGGGTTGTGGTCATGTAGTGGGAGGACAGTTTATCACGTGGGTTTCCTGGAGAGGAATCAGATGTTTCTGACCATTACTAGCTGTGTGCCAGCCTAGGAAGTTCATTCTTAAGTCTTTTAGAAGTGGAAGAAAACAGGAAAATTGCTTGCTAAATTACCCCATGAAAGTCAGTCTTTCTTCCTTAGAACTTTTGAAAGCAAATTGTCACTAGGACATATGGGGCTTGATCTGGTCAACCATCTCATGGTTTTAAATTTTCATTTGGGATTTTTATCTACCTCTTCATAGCAGAGCAAAACAAACTTGTCTTTATTTTCCCATAAATATAATTAAAAGAGACAGGCTGAGGGAATTTATATATTCCCGTAAATATAAATTAAAATATACCAATGGGTCACTCTAGGCCTTGCCAAATTATGGGATCAGGATATTAAGTAAATCCCATTAATTGCTGTAACTGATGGCTCCAAAAGGGAGTATGGCATAAATTAGAAGTTCCCAAAAGTTTGCAGCTCCCCCTGGAGATGTTATAAAACAGAATCAGGGTTATTAGCACACATTCACAAAGGCTTGTTTGAAGTGGGGCATTTTCTAACTTCTTATGGATAGACTAGGCCTCCCTTGACAGTTTTGTTAAATTTAATGTTCCGTGAAACTTCATCAAAGCCTTTAATATTATGTACATGCCCTTAATTATAAACACATACTTCTTCTCTATTGTAAGATTTCTCCTGAACTTTATAGATCTGCCAGTGAAAGAGGAACCTTGGATAACACATGTGGAAATAACAAAAGTGGGGTATGAACCTGGATTAACCAGCACATAAAGAGCGCTGTTCCCTGAAAAAAAACTGTTAGATTCATTTAGGTAATCATCTCATGATGAATGTACTCTTGCTAGTACAACCTTCTTCTTACCATGGAGTTACAAATTAGGTCTGGAAGAGACATCTGGAAACATCTGGCCCCTTCTAAAGCAATAACATCCCAGTGTGTTTTTTGACATACTAGGCAGACTCTTCCAATAATTCTGGATCTTACACATTAAAAGCTCTCAAGACAAGGTGCTAGTGTGATTTTTTTAATGTTTTATTTCCCCCAAAATAGCAATCAAATAACTGGATATACACATTTCCATTTTATAATCGCTATCACACTGTATTCTAATTACTTGTTTAAATGTCTGTCTCCTCACCAGATTAGCCCCTTAGAGAACAAAACATGTATCCATCTCTGTAACCTCCTTATGAAACTACAGGTGTGTGCTGGAACTGTATCCTCTAGAAACAAGAGTACCAATAGGTGAGTAGCTTTCTTTAAGAACATTTATTGCAGTATTGTTAAAATGGCAGCAAACTGGAACTAAACCAAATGTTTAGTTTGGGAATCAACTGGGACATAATTTTAAAAGTTACAGTAAATCTATAGATAGAATATTATTTGACTTTAAAAAAAATGAGTTAGAGCTACATCAATTGACCTGGAGAGATGTCCATGATATATTGCTACATGAGAAAAGCAACTTATAAATGAAATTATAGGGTGTTCTTCCAAATTGCAAAAGTAAACAGTGACACCTTGTGAAAAATACATGTGTTTATGGTTGTGGGAGAATATTCACAATGCACTAACAGGGGTTACCTTAAGGATGATCACGAATTAAGGTTAATGAGTGTGGGAGAATATTGTTAGCAAAATGCAAAAATACTCATGCCATAATGCTAAGGGAAAATGCAGAATGCATGATTTTAGCAATAGTTTTTTTAAAAGAAAACTTTACCTTTTGGTGTATTACTGGTTGATGCCAGGTATAGTTCTTAAAGCTCTACACCGACTGTTTCACTTCCTGCCTGCACCAACTCTGTGAGGTAGGGATTATTATTTCCTTAATTTCACATAACAGAAAACTGTGGCCCAGAGAAGTTACTGAATTGTGTCAGTGGTTACACAATAATTGGCAAAGCTAAGACAAAATAATAACAAATAGGCAAAAAATGAAATTGCATTTCTTTCCTAGAAACTAATCAGATCAAATGAAAAGTATCCATTTAATTAAGTAATAGATCTGTGGATTATTTTTTGTCTCAATTTTTTTTTGCTATTATTTAATATTACTTCATTTAAGTAAAGTAAAATTATTAAAAATAAATTCAATAAAATGGCTGGTATGGTGGTTTTCAAAACCTATCCTCAAGTCTTTTGATGTGGGAGGTCTGTGTTTCTTCCCTTTGAATCAGGTAGAGCCTGCGACTAATGGCTCTGGGCAACCACATGGGAGAAGCAATATTTTGTGCCTTTGGATGCTGAGTCAGAAAAGGTAATACAGCTTCCTCCTGGCTTCCTTTTTGGGAAGCTTGATTTGGAGGATGCCAGCCACCATGAAGTGAGTCTCATACGGTGAGGAACTGAGGCCCCAGCCAACAGGGAGCATCTACTGTCAGACTTCAGATGGTGCCAGCCTCTTCCTAGCCTTGGAATCTTCCAGCTGAGGCCCCAGAAATCACAGAGCAGAGACAAATTATGCCAACTACACTTCGTCTGAATCTTCAGTGAGCACAATAAATGTCTGAGTTTTTGTTTGTTGTTACTGTTTTGTTTATGTTTGGTTTTGTTTGTTTGTTTGTTTTGTTTTGCTACTAAATTACATAACAACAGATAGCTGGAAGAGATTCTGCAGTGATGCTCATCAGTTTAGGGTAGGTTTTCCCTTAGTTTTATTGTTTTGCTCTCTTTAGGCATATTGTGGTGGTTAATTTTATGTATTAATCTGGCTGGGCCACAGTGCCCAAATATTTAGCCAACTATTATTCTATATGTTTCTGTGAAGGTTTTTTTTTTGTTTGTTTGGATGAGATTAATATTTAAATCAGCGGACTTTGAGTAAAGCAGATGACACTCCATGATGTAGATGAATCTTACCCATTCAGATGAAAATCTTAATAGAACAAAGACTGACCTCTCCAGCAAGAAGGAATACTGCCAGCAGATTGAACTGCAACTCTTGCCTAATCTTCCTGCCTGCCACCTACCCCATCAGGTTTTGGTCTCACCAAGCCTCCAGAATCACATGAGCCAATTATGTCAAAATAAACCTTTGTTTGTTGTCATTGCTTTGTTTCGTATTTTGGTTTGGTTTGGATGGGCTCCAAACCAAAAAGGTGATCACTCTTCCCCGAGCCAATCCAGTTCAATTAAATTCATATCCCATTGCTACCCCTCTAATTGTCTCACCTCATTCAGCACACAGAAGAGAAATCTCACTTCTGCTATGACAAGGCTGCCTGGATTTGGAACCATAAAATGGCATAACATAAACTCTCTCTTTACATACACACAAAAACACACACACTCTCTGAATAGCACACATATTACATACATTATACCTTTAAGTCTGCTTCCCAAACCACTCAACAGTTTATCTGCATCCAAGCCTCATTGTAGTATCCAAATAAATCACTTCTGTTTAAGTTATAATATGTGTGATATATTTAAGAGTTCTAGAATAGAGACTAATAGTAGCATGGAGTCAATCTTCTAAACTTCTTTCTCTCTCTCCCTCCTTAGGACAAAAATCGGAAGCAATATGCAGCCATTTCCAACAAATGAGCAGCCAGTATATTAGATTGCAACACCAAGGATAGAAAACTTTAGGAAGATAAAGACCTGGAAAGTAGATTAGCTGTGGCTTTCGCCTCGATGTGGCTTCATGGAGTTACATACGCCACTGAGAATTCCTGAGTGACAAAGTGATCAAATCCAGGCAAAGGAAAAAAAGGAAGGTGCAGCTTACCCCTCGAAGCAGTGAGCAACTGTCAGAACCCACTTCTTGGCAATGAGGACACAGCCACAGATATGTCCACTGGGTTCACTCTGCAGAGAACACTGCCATGGCCACCTTCCAGGGCGACTTGTCCGACCCCCAAGGATCCTTTTGTTCATTCGGGCAGCAGGGCGGCGCCCACAGTCTACCAAGGAGCAGAAGACACAGTTTGTGAGTTGATGCCAAACCTTGCTAAACGCTTAGGTCTTTGCTGTCACTTACAAGGGATCACTCTTCCCCTGAGCCAATCCAGTTAAGTTCATATCCCATTGCCACATCTCTAATTCTCTCACCTTGTTTAGTACACAGAAGAGAAATTTTACTTCTGCTCTGACAAGACTGCCTGGATTTGGAAACATAAAACGGTATAACATTAAGTTACATATTTACTGTTCAATTCAAATACTTTACCAGTGAAAAACAAGTTACCATCAGAGATCACATTCTCTGAGCAACAATTCCTCTCAGTGCAGGAATTCTCAAGGCAGGAGTGTGGTCAGATATTAATCATGTTGTGGGCGGGAGTATATGGAATATATATACTTCATTTTTTTAGTTTATTTAATATCATCATGTAATTTCACATTTGTGGGAAAAGAAATTATTTTAACAAAATTTCCCACATCATTTTGGCTGGTGGTACCACCACAATGTTAATTCAAACTACAATTCTCAAGGAGAGATGGGGGTACTTTTTAGAATCAATGGTGAGGAGGCAGCATGTCAGCTTTTTATGCTTATACAAAGTGGCGTGTGCTCAAAACCAGTTGAGAAATAGTCCAAGATGAGTAAAATATAACTTCAGAAATTAAAGAACAGATAAAGGAATGGAATATTTAGACTGGAAAAGAGTCTTACAAAGATTCTCAAGGTTAAATTTCCCTTGTATGAGAAGTTGACAAGAGGAAAAGTAGCTTAAATTTATTTCATATAACTTTAGATGACATGATCAAAACTAGTAGGTGCAATTTACAAGAATTGTGGGTTCAGAAAAAGAATTTTCTAAAATCTAAGTTCCACTTTGAATGCAAGAACATGGTCTCTGTTAAAGGATCTTCAATGTGATGGCACAAGATAATTCAGTTTGGGGTAGAAATTTTAATCACTAAGTTGTCTTCCAACCATGAAACATTTACATTACAACCTCAATGTAAATGAAAAAGGACAATAAAAACCCATATTGGGACTTTCAAAAATACTATGATGTACTTAGAATCCTAGATATCTCAGATTTAAAACAAAACCCAACCCTAAATATATAATTTCTACGTTCCTTTCTGAAGATTTACTGTATTTTCATTTCTTGCTACATTTACATAGGGGTACATGTAATTATTTGCATACAATATGTAATACAGGAAAAGCTCATTTGCTTTCTACCCTCCCACAGTCTAAAATCCTCTCTTCCTTACTCTCTATTGCATTATCCTAAATTTATTTGCAGCACTTACCAAAGTCCAAAATTATTTTTACTAATTTATAATCTTTGTCTTCACTCCATATAGTGTACATTCCCTGAGATAAGGGCCTTTGTTTACCCTCATTCACTTCTACATCCGCTCAAAGCCTAATGCTGAATTTGGTATTAAAGAGATACTTAATAATTAGTTGTTATTTGTTAGATTGAAAACACATAGCTCTTAGGAATAGGAAAGTCATCAAAGACTATTCATCCAACTTCTTACTGGAAATTGCAGTTATATAAGATAACACTTCTAATTAGTAAACCAGGACTAGAACCAAGTTTACTAACTCCCAATCTAGAATGAGTTATTTATTTATTCATTTACCTGACCTGAAAGGTTTTTTCTGGAATTCCAAGTTTGGGGAAACAAATCACTTTGTTAAAAGGTTTAGGTCATTGTTTCAGAGGAAGTATTTCAGTTGACAAATATGCAGAAATCTGGCTGCAGTTTGATCTGTGAGGAAAATGTCAAGACATTTTAAGAGGAAATGGTCCATTTTTAGTTTTCCTCTTTAAAATTCTTAAGAGGTAGTAACATTTATGAGCTTCAGAGTCAGATAAACTTATTTAGAGTTCAGACACTATCACTTAGCATCTGTGGGCTGTGAGATTTGAGCAAGTTATTTAAATATTCTAAACTAAATAAAATATTAAAGCTGTAAAATATTGGATAATCATCTATGGTTCACAAATCTATCTGAGGTTTAAATGAGTCAGTGTATATAAGACTGCCTAGCTGTGTGCCTATAATGTAATAAGAATTTAGTAAGTGTAAATTTCCTCAATTTGTCTTCGTCCTACACCCCACCCATAGACAAGTGAAGTAGCCCTGTTTAAGATACAATGATTTTTTAGGGGAAACTTATATGCACTTTCAAGGCAACTTGATTATAATTTCATTTTGTGTCTATTCCTCTCTTAGACATTCCAAGTTTTCTTAGTTATCAATACTTCAATTCCCTCTGTTAACTAGTTCTATGTAGCATCTGTAGGAAATGCAGACATGAGGTTTTATTTTGAATAAGATATTAGAAGAAATCCAAGATTAGAACCCAAGTTCCTCGCTTCTCACCATGATAGTTTCTGTAATGATGAATAAAAGAGAAAAAAATCTATGTCTAGAAAGAAGAAATACAAGCAACCAATGTTGAAATGTAAAGGCAATAGTGAATCTATGGAAACTCTTTACTGATATGACAAATTAGGATTATGTTAAGTTAAAAAATGGAAGAAAGGCCTGATGAAAATTCTTGTTCTGTAATCTGACTCTACACAGTTCTTATGAATGCGTTCTTACCCATTTACTAGAAGTTCATGTAAAGTGGTCCCATTGAGGCTCTCCCAGTTGGAGTGTAATGTCAGCCACCGCAGCTCTTTCTCCTGTTCCTGTATCAATTTGGTCACAGATGGTTCTCTGATACAAGGCAAATACTGGATAAGTATTCAAAGTACAATGATCTTTGAACAGGCATTATCATTGTTTAGCACTCATTCTCTTTCAAAAGGAAGCATTAAATTATGTCAACATTTCAAGAGGAGAATTTGGACTGTTACAAATTGTTGGAGTTGTTTTAGTTATTCTCCCTGCTGACCTGTGTTTGAACTTCATGAGATGTTAGGATTATAATGTGTATGATATAAAAGTTCCAACAGGTAAAACATAAGAACAACTTTAGGCAGGGATCAAAGGTAAAATAAAATTTATGTAGCTGGGTTTTTTTTCCTCCTCTTTCCTTGTCCATTGTAATTCTGCAATATAGCAGTATCATAAAATAAAATAAACAACACATAAAGAGAATCAGTGGCATTTAGCATCTGTTTAGGCAGTATAAAAGTTGTAAGAAATGTAATATTTCTATATTTCTAGGTTTTTTGGTTGTTTTTTTTTTTTTTAGACGGAGTCTTGATCTGTTGCCCAGGCTGGAGTACAGTGGTGTGATCTCGGCTCACTGCAACCTCTGGCTCAGGGTTCAAGTGATTCTCCTGCCTCAGCCTCCCAAGTAGCTGGGACCACAGGCACATGCAATCACGCCCAGCCAATTTTTATATCTTTAGTACAGATGAGGTTTCACCATGTTGTCCAGGGTGGTCTTAAACTCCTGACCTCAAGTGGTCTGCAACCCCTAAGCATCCCAAACTGCTGGGATTACAGGCATGAACCACAGCACCCTGCCTCACCTGATTATTATTTTTAAACTATTGTAATCACATAATAGAAAATGAACAAAAACTTCCCCAAACTCATACTTTTAAAAAGGCAAGGAAGAACCCTTTAAAGGGAACACTTGATGACAGAATAAGAGCCAAAGATGAAAAACACAAGAGTATTTCATAATGAATGAATTATAAACATTTGATTTTTAAAACAAATGTCATACCTCCTAGCCACAATGAAGAAGAGTGGCGTAAGATATAAATTTATTTAGAAACTTCAATTGACTGTTAGATTATTGAAGATATTAAAAAACATCTTACAGAAATAAGAATTTTTATTTTTCTTGGCCAAAATGAATCTGGCTCTCCATCAATTCCAGAAGTTCTGAATGTAGAGGCAAAGTGAGATGGAAAGTATGTAAGTCAGAGGCCACATATACTGGTCATGGTGTTTGTGGTAACTTGCATCCTGATAACCTGCATCCTGAGAATTCCCTTCTGCAACAGAACTACCTGTGGACCTCCTAAATCCAGGTAAAGCCAAAGGAAGATAAACTTTAGATTTTGTTATTTAATCAGGTCATTCTTAAATCAGGTATTCATAGGGCAACAAGATACTTGCATGGGGAGTGCAACTGGGAGAGAGTGTGCACTGATGCTGGATAGGAAAATCATTGCAAAGAACTCAAAGGCCCCCTAGCTCCCCTGAGGAAGGGCTCCACAGACATCCACAGGATGTTTTTGCATTTCATTCATTAGCTTCCAAGAAGAAAGGCAATTAAGCCGGAATGTCTCAGTTACAAGTAGAAAATTTAAGAAATTAATCAAGGATAGGAGAATGTCATTATGAAAATTAGATTTTCATGAAATTCTTGAACACTGGCATGATTCTCATGCACGAACATAAACTTTTAGCACTAGAAATGTCATCCTATGCCCATTTTAAAAAGTCAGTGAATTTGCTTGGTTGTATTTCTGCCATCGTACAGAATCTGAGCATCTGCATAACTTCAATTTTCCTTTCTTTTTTACCCAGCTTTATTGAGGCATACTTGGCAAATAAAAATTGTACGTATTTAAGGGGTGTAATGTAATGTTTGATATATGTATACCTTGTGAAATGGTTACCACAGTCAAGCTAAGTAGCATATCTATCACCACCTAGTTACGTGCATGTGTGTGTGCGTGTGTGTGTGTGTGTGGTAAGAACACTAAGGCCAAGAATCTTAGCAAATTTCAAGTATACAATTTGTATTGTTAAGTATAGTCACCATGTTGTACATTAGATCTCCATAACTTATTCATTCCACATCACTGCATCTTTGTACCCTTTGACCATCTCCCCATTTTCCCCATCCCCTAGTTTTTGGCAACTAACATTCTACTCTCTGCATTTACGAGTTTACTGTTTTAAATTCCGCATATAAATGAGATCATGCCTTATTTGTCTTTCTATGCTTGGCGTATTTCACTTAACATGTCCTCCAGGTTTATCCATATTGTCTCAAATGGCAGAATTTCCTTCTTTTTTAAGAATACTGAATACTGTTCTATTGTCTAAAGAAAATGTGGTGTGCATCTATTGATTCATACACGGAGAAGGAAATTTTAGCAATGATCTAATCCAGCACCTAGAACAAGAGTATAAATGGAGGCCCAAATGCCATTTGTCTACATATTTAGATGTTATAAATCAAGTTATCAAGCTGTCAAAGAAAATTTCTCTCCTCCTCTCTTGACAAACATATCTGTTAGGTTCAAATATAGATCTCTTGGACTCCTGAGAACAGTGGGTTTCAAACATTAGCATTCATCAGAATCACCTGGAGGACCTGTTACAACACAGATTTTTGGCCTCATCCCCAGATTTTCTGATTCAATGAAGTCTCAGATGGGACCCAAAATCTGTTGCTCTACCAAGATCACAGGTGATGATAATGATGCTGGTCTGAGACCACACTTTGAAAACATCATTCTAGAAAAGGGATGAGGCTCCATGTGAGCATAACTCCTTGGCTAACAGAGTCCTTAACCCATGGGATGAGCTAGAGGAGGAGGGCCGGAGGGTCCCTCTAAATCAGGGTTTCTCACCCTAGGTGCTATTGACAAGTTATACCAGTTAATTATCTGCTATGTGGGGCGATTCATGTGCACTGCGGGATGTTTTGTAACATCCCTAGCTTCTACCCACTAGCTGCTAGTAAGATCCCATCAACTCTGGATTTACGATGTAAAAAATAATGTCTATAGACATTCCAAATGTCCCCTAGGACAGGGGTCCCCAGCTCCAGGGCCCCTGGGGACCAGGCCACACAGCAGGAGGTGAGTGTGGGGCAAGCCAGCAAAGCTTAATCTGTGTTTACAGCTGCTCACAATCACGGGCATTACTGCCTGAGCTCCGCCTCCTGTCCCATTAGCGGCCTTAGATTCTCACAGAAGTGTGACTCCTATTGTGAACTGCGCATGCGTGGGACCTAGGTTGCGTGGTTCCTATGGTAATCAAATCCCTGATGATCTATCACTGTCTCTCATCACCCTCAGATGGGACCATCTAGTTGTAGGAAAACAAGCTCAGGGCTCCCACTGATTCAACATTATGGTGAGTAGTATAATGATTTCATTATAATGTAATAATAATAGAAACAAAGTAGACAATAAATGTAATGTGCTTGAATCATGCCAAAACCATTCCCCCCATCCCACCCCAGTCCGTGGAAAAACTGTCTTCCACAAAACCAGCCCCTGGTGCCAAAAAGGTTGGGGACAGCTGCCCTAGGGGCAAAGTCACCCCTGGTTGAGAACCACTGCTCTAAATAATGGGGCCTGAAAGCAGTGCTATACAGAGAAGCAGAAGGATTTGCCTTATATTTACTTCTTGAGGAATTGTGTAGTCATAAGACACACATACAAATACTCATTTTTCTGACGCTGAAATGAGAGAACAGAGCTCATTAGGAGTTCTGGAACATCCTAACATTATGAAAGGGATTACATATTTCAAGGCTTAGGAGAACAGCCGGATCCCTAGACAATTTGGCCTACTCTCCCACCCTCAAGTCACTTTGTTTTAGTAATAAATATCCCATGTTCAAATTATGATTATGTTGGGGCTGCTTACTTAAAAAACGAAGGTCATCACAAATTCCTCCAAAACCAGGGCTTTTCTCTTACCTCTAACAAGACAGACGTGCAGGAATTACCTAGACATGTAACACATTTCAGTTGAAGGATAAGGTTTGTCTCTTGCATCTATTGACGGAGGAAAATAATCTAAGCATCCAACCTCAGTCCTTGACAGTTCATCTTGACATATAAATGCCTTTCACAGTGGATAAGATAAATTATTCACAATTCTAAATATCCTGTTGCAAACTTGAAACATTTACACTAAACATTTTGTATATGATTTCAAAAATCTCTTCTTGAATCTTGTCATATTCTCCCTGTTTGGGTCCCATAGATTTGACATATTAATACTGAAAGTTAGTTATTGTGTCAAGTAGAAATTTTGACAGACAGGCACTAATAGGTTTCAAACAAAACCTGAATGAACTCTGCTACAGAAACATTTCTCAGGCTGGATAGCTCAGTTCAATGGGAGTTTATACAGCAAAACTTCCATCAGTAGAAATGCTTAAAGCAGAGCACAAGTTCTGAGCTTATTTTTCTAGTTAACTCAGTATTTTAAAAACACTTTTTATTGCAATCCTAACTGACGATAGATAGATAAATAGATTGATAGATAGATAGATCGATTTTTCTTTTTCTTTTTTCTTTTTCTTTTTTTTTTTTTTTTGAGATGGAGTCTCGCTCTGTCACCCAGGCTGGAGTGCAGTGGCTTGATCTCAGCTCACTGCAACCTCCACCTTCCAGGTTAAAGCAATTCTCCTGCCTCAGCCTCCCGGGTAGCTGGAGACTACAGGCTCGTGCCACCACACCCGGCTAATTTTTGTACTTTTTGGTGGAGGTAGGGTTTCATTATGTTGCCCAGATTGGTCTCGAACTCCTGACCTCAAGTGATCTGCATGCCTCGGCCTCCCAGGGTGCTGGGATTACAGGTGTGAGCCACTGCGCCCAGCCTATAATTTTATTCTCTTACTATGTGAGATAGCTCAGAGATGGAGCGTAGTAACTGTATTAGGCAAGGATCTATAGGTACAAATGACAAAACTATCTCAAAGCAAAGAAGGAGAAGGTTAATGGATCATAAAATTAACTTGCAGAGTATTCATATTTCATAAAATAAAAGAATCAACAAAACTAAATATTTAATCCATTTGCAATATAAAAATTACAAAATTGTAATGTGAACTAAAATTTAAATTTATAAAATACGACTATTAAATATACACTATCATTCTAATATAAATTAGAAAACAAAAATAAAAATAAAGCACCATTTAAAATAAACATCTTATTATAAGTGTAAAAATAATCAATCATAAACATTTTGAATTAAAATATCATTTGAACATATATAAAATTCAGTCTTATAAAACAAATATGTTGTAAGAATATTTTTGAGCAGAGGTGTCCACCTCTTTTGGAATCTATGCCAGTTCAGCTATTTCCTTCTGGCTATTTTATTTTCAAAAATCCCATCTGCTTTTTTCGAGCACTCGACCTTTTGGGACAACACTTTTTTTTTAAGAGATAGAAATGCAACATTTTATTGACAATTTAATTTTAGTTTCAAAGAAAATATTTCTTGCTTATCTTCACATCTTTTGCTTCATCATGTAAAGCTAGAGATTATCAGTTTCAATTTCAACATACTTTTTAAATTCCAGTTCTTCAGAAAGACTCTGAACCACAGTAGAATGTATTTTTCTAACACAAGTCTTGCTTTGTTGGCTATTTTCTTCTTCTTGAGTATAATAGGAATATAAAAACGCTTTCTAAAAATATGTGCATCTCTATTCACTTCAAAGTTTTAAGTCAATATATAGCTCTATGGGTCCATTACAAGATAAATAATTCAAAATTCAAAAAAAGTAAACAAATATTGAATTAACAAAAAAAATTGGCATTTTGAAAGTGCCTAAAATAGTACTGGAATATGTGAGTATCAAAAAGTGGAAATGTAATCAATTACTAAAGCGATGTGGATGGTCTTCAAGATGATCAATGCCAGGGAACCAGTAACCTCAGGGCTCTTCAACTCTCGTCTCCACTTCCTTCTGTGTTGTGGGGAGGAGGGCAAAGGGGATGACAGCTTCATTGTCTTAAAGTAAGTTTTCTATAAGCCAGAGGACTAGTTGCCTACAGTTCTAAACTCACAGGCATTCATCTTTATGACCAAAAAAGAAAGAAGTCATCTTTCCCAGGTCCAATTAAAATAAATATTGGGCCAGGCATGGCTCACGCCTGTAATCCCAGCACTTTGGGAGGCCAAGGCAGGTGGATCATGTGAGGTCAGGAGTTCAAGACCAGCCTGGTCTACATGGCGAAACCCCGTCTCTACTAAAAATACAAAAATTAGAAGGGTATGGTGGTGGGCACCTGTAATCCCAGCTACTCAGGAGTCTGAGGAAGGAGAATCATTTGAACCTGGGAGGCAGAGGTTGCAGTGAGCCAAGATCACACCATTGCACTCCAGCCTGGGTGACAAGAGCAGAACTCTGTTTTAAATAAATAAAAATCTTGTTGAAGAACCAAGAATCCCAAAACCAATCACTGTGGCCTGGCAGTAAGATACTTTGATTGGTCCATCTTGGGGTAGGTACCTACCCCTCAACCAATCACAGACCACAAAGAGAGTCATGAACAAAGAAGGTCGCTCCCATTTGGAGCCCAAGGATAAAATGGGAAGTGAAGCAAATATCCAGAAGGAAGGGATGTAGGCCCCAAAGGAAGGGAGGAATGCAGAGAAGCAACACCATATGTGTCTGCTGCCTGTGACCTTAATTGAAATGAGTTAGTTCAAAAGATTATTGTTCTTCAGAATCAAGATTCTACATGTTCTTCAGTTTGTATGTTAGTTTTGGAAAGACATAGGAAAGGTAAAAGATTAGGTTGACATGTTTATTAATGTTACAGTGGGTTAGTCAGTGAGTGTTCAAGCTGATATAAAGTGAGTTGGAGCTCAGAAGAAACATTATAGTGACGGTTTAAACGTGACAGAGCCAGATAGACAAGGGTTAAAATTGATGCATACAGGTTAATGAGGTGGGATAGAAATGGATATAATAGATTGGTGTGGTATCAGATGGAGTTCCTCTCTAAGGAGCTATTATTTTCGTCAGAGGAACAAATTACAAACATGTAAAAACTATTTTGGATACTGATAAGTTCTCTGAATAAGACAAAATAACCAAATGTGATATAGTTACATGCTGAGACTGAAAGCTGCCTCAAGTAGGATTGTCAAAGAAAGTCTCTCTAAGTCATAGATGTATGAGCTGAAACATGAATAATGAAGTCTTAGAGTTCCGCATTCTAAGTAAAAATAACAGTGAAGGCAAACCCCCCAAGATGGGTATGAGCTTGAAATGTTTTAACATCAATAATAAGGTCAATGTGTCTAAAGTTTAGTGGGCAAGTGGAGAATACTAGGATATTTATTGGGTCAGAGAGGAAGGCAGGGGCCAAATTATGCAGTGTCTGGCAGGTCAGAGTAAGAAATCAGATTTTCAGTCCAAACTGTAAAATAATAAGATAAGAAGACCAAAGTCTTTTGCATGTAGGTAATATTGTTGCTGTCAGTCCTGTCTTTCAGGTAAAAGCCAGATTGCAGTAGGTTTTTAAGACAACATGAAAAAGACACCTTATCAGAAGTTAAGTCATCATTAAGGGTCTCCTGGTGTATCTAGCTTCAAAAGGAGACTGATTCCTTACAAGGGCTTCTAACAGAAATAATAGAAGCCCTCTTTGGTCAACTCCTGATGGATTATTCAAGTTATAAATCATGTTCTTATTTACCCAGGATCCATTCATATCATGTCCAAGATAATGCTACAACCATGGTGATGAGTGGGAATAAATTTTTGGAGGAAGTTAAAGTGTAAACCCTTATACCAGGGATTATTAGGGACTAGTAGGTCATATAATAGAAGCTTTCTTTGTGGTTTTGACTACATACAGAAACATGCTTTGAAAAGAATGTTTGACCAACTTCTATTGACCAACACTAAAAGATTAGGGCATAAAATCAAATTGCAACTAACTCCATAAAAGCATTTTTGCCAAAATCATAGGGCCCAGACACACTGTTTCCTGATCATCTAACTGTATATACAGCTTGTGGAGCCCAGAGATATAAAGAGTCACATTTCCCTTAGACTAACTCACTCAAATACCAGATGTTACAACTGAGCATTCGGCAAATATCAGAAGGCAGTCTAAACTCTGATTTGTATCATCAATTAATTAAATGCCCATAAGTTGTTTGATACTGAACATGTAGGTAGCAAAGTCAATATACTGTTAACGTGGTTTGGCTGTGTCCCCACCCAAATCTCATCTAGAATTGTAACTCCCACAATTCCCACATGTCATGGGAGGAACCTGGTAGGAGGTGATTGAATTATGGGGGCAGGTCTTCTTGTGCTGTTCTCATGATAGTGAATGAGTTTCAGGAGATCTGATGGTTTTAAAAATGGGAGTTTCCCTGCACAAGCTCTCTCTTTTTTGTGTGCTGCCATCCACGTGAGATGTGACTTGCTCCTTCTCACCTTCCGCCATGATTGTGAGGCCTCCACAGCCATGTGGAACTGTAAGTCCATTAAACCTCTTTTTTTCTTCCCAGTCTCAGGAATGTCTTTATCAGTAGTGTGAAAATGGACTAATACAGTAAATTGGTACCAGGAGAGTGGGGTGCTGCTATAGATACCCAAAAATGTGGAAGCAAGTTTGGAACTGGGTAACAGGCAGAGGTTGGAAAAGTTTGGAGGGCTGAGAAGACAGGAAAATGTAGGAAAGTTTGGAACTCCCTAGAAACGAGTTGAATGGCTTTCATCAAAATGCTGATAGCAATATGGACAATAAAGTCCATGCTGAGGTGGTCTCAGAAGGAAATGAGGAACTTGTTGGGAACCGGAGCAAAGGTGATTCTTGTTATATTTTACTAAAGAGAGTGGTGGTATTTTGCCCCGCCCTAGAGATCTGTGGAACTTTGAACTTGACAGATGATTTAGGTATCTGGTAGAAGACATTTCTATTTTTTTTTTTTAGAAGACATTTCTAAACAGCAAAGCATTCAAGAGGTGACTTGGGTGCTGTTAAAGTCATTCAGTGTTATAAGGGAAGTAGAGCATAAAAGTTAGGAAATTTGCAGCCTGGCAATGCGATAGAAAAGAAAATACCATTTTCTGAGGAGAAATTCAAGCTGGCTGCAGAATTTGCAAAAGTAATGAGGATTAGAATGTTAATCCCCAAGACAATGGGGAAATGTCTCCAGGACATGTCAGAGGTCTTCATGGCAGCCCCTCCCATTACACGTCCAGAGGCCTAGGAGGAAAAAGTGGTTTCATGGACTGGGACCAGGGTCCTTGTGCTGCGTGCAGCCTAGGGACTTGGTGCTGTGTCCCAGCTGTGCCAGATATGACTAAAAGGGGCCAAGGTACAACTCAGGCTGTTGCTTCAGAGGGTGGAAGCCTCAAGCATTGGCAACTTCCACAGGGTGCAAGTTGAACCTGCAAGTGCACAGAAGTCAAGAATCAGGATTTGGGAACCTCTGCCTAGATTTCAGAGGATGTATGGAAATGCATCGATGCCCAGAGAGAAGTTTGCTGCAGGGGTGGGGCCCTCATGGAGAACCTCTGCTAGGCAGTGTGGAAAGCAAATGTGGGGTCAGAGTCCCCACAAAGAATCCCTACTGGGGCACGGCCTAGTGGAGCTGTGAGAAGAGGGCCACCATCCTCAAGACCCCAGAATGGTAGATCCACTGACAGCTTACACCATGTGCCTGGAAAAGCCTCAGACACTCCATGCCAGCCCATGAAAGCAGCCAGGAGGGAGGCTGTACCCTGCAAAGCCACAGGGGCAGAGCTGCCCAAGACCATGGGAACCCACCTTTTGCATCAGTGTGATCCAGATGCAAGACATGGAGTCAAAAGAGATCATTTTGGAGTTTTAAGATTTGACTGCCCTGTTGGATTTCAGACTTGCATGGGGCCTGTAGCCCCTTTGTTTTGGCCAATTTCTCCCACTTGGAATGACTATATTTACACAATGCCTGTACCCCCACTGTGTCTAGGAAACTAACTTGCTTTAGATTTTATAGGCTCATAGATGGAAGAGACTTGCCTTGTCTTAGATGAGACATCAGACTGTGGACTCTTGAGTTAATGCTGAAATGAGTTAAGACTTTGGGGGACTATTGGGAAGGCATGATTGGTTTTGAATTGTGAGGACATGAGATTTGGGAGGGGCCAAGGGCAGAATGATATGGTTTGGCTGTGTCTCCACCCAAATCTCATCTTGAATTGTAACTCATGGGGGCAGGTCTTTCCTGTGTTGTCCTCATGATAGTGAATAAGTTTCACAAGATCTGACGGTTTTAAAAATAGGAGTTTCCCCACACAAGCTCTCTCTTTTTTGGGTGCCACCATACACATGAGATGTGACTTGCTTCTCCTTGCCTTCCACCATGATTATGAGGCCTCCTCAGCTCTGTGGAACTGTTAAGTCCATTTAACCTCTTTTTCTTCCCAGTCTCAGGTACGATCTTAATTAGCAGCATGAAAGTGGACTAATACAGCTATCACAAGCATTTAGGGGCTTCATTTATACATTTTTCTAATCAAATAGCCATCATACTTCCAATATGGGCTGAACTCTTGAGATATCAACAGATGAAAGCAAAAAGTTTTTCAAATTCAACAAAGAACTCTAAATCTTCTCATCCAGACAAGCACTGAGTTGAGAGCCTAGCATTTGAGAGTAAGACATGGAAGGTATAATTTGGGTCTAAAAAAAATGCAAGTGTTTTAAATCAACTGCCTCTATCAAGAAAGCATTTCAGTAGAATCCCTGCAACACATGAAATTTGGTAGACCTGCATTCTTGATAAATTCCCTCCAAAATATACCCCCTGAAGTAGATGAATGATCCACTTGGAATTAGGGTATGCTGGTTCTGGACCCTACATACACTACAATGCCATTCTCTATAAATGTTTACTGAATGAACTGATGAATGAGTGAGTGATACAGCAAATTTATACTATCAAGGTAAGATTAAAGTTTTATGTTTTTCTTGTATAATTTTAATAGAAATGCCATGTTCTATGCAGTAAGTCTACACCATTCTCAGATGGCAAAATATCTGGACTTTTTTCTAACTTTGTGTTATTGGCTGTTCACCTACATGTCTTCCCTGCTCCATTATAAACTCTGACGATGTTATTCACTTTGCGTCCTTGACCCAATGCCTAGTCCAGTACAAGGCCCATAAGCAGATACTCAAAAACAAAAAGGGAAGGGAAATACTGAATGGAATTAGTTGGGAGTTGCTTTTTAAACTTCATATTTTTGATGCAGAATATGTCTGAATGTACAAAGGCAGGCTGGCACAAATTCCACTCCAGAAGCTAAGAAGGAACACCCATTCCCACTTCCCTCCTTTTGCAGCATAGGCCAATCATGGCCAGACAGACCCTTCTAGCAAGGGCTTTGATCTGGAGGAAATGACTCAAAGGTGCAGGGTGACTTAGAGTTTATTTGAGTCATCGGTGGCAGAATTGTGAATTTGCAGCACAGCAACTGGTCTCCAAAGACGGTGGTCACATGGCAGCTGCCTGAGCCTGTTCCCTCAGCAGGAAGCTAGCCTCATCTTGACCATTACCATCATGGCTAGCGTAGCCTGTCTCTCCAGATTTCTGTCAATTCATGAGCCACTCAAGTCAACTAAAGAGTAAACTTCAAGGCAACTAAAAAGTTCAAAAACTACTAGTACTCATTTCTTTAGAGGACTTATCACCACTTACCCATTTTTCCCATTAAATCAGTCAAATAATGGATATGGTTTTCCAACCACACCTCTATCTCAGATTTCCCTAGCCCTTCTGTGAAATAAAATAATCTAAAATAAAAAATATCTGTATGTCTATTTGCATTTTATATATCTAAAGATATCTAAAATATTATATTAAAGTTTCAATTTCCAACTATGTTGAGAAAATGGAGCAAATGGAGTACATATTTTTTTAAAAATCCAGTGTGCACACAATAGCCAAAGTTGGGAATAATCCAAATGTCTGAATGGATAAACAAAATGTATATCCATTTAATGGCATATTATTCAGTCACAAGCAGGAAGGAAGTACTGGTACATGCTACAAGAAAGATGATTGAAAATGTGCTAAGTGAAAGAAACCAGATGAAAAGGCTACATGTTGTATATTTCCATTTATATTGAAATATCCAGAATAGGCCAATTTATAGAGGCAGAAATCAGATTAGTGGTCACCTGGGCCTGTGGGTATGACAAAATGGAAAGTAACTGCCTAGTGAGTACATAGTTTCCTTTTGGGATAATAAAAGTGTTCTAAAACAAATAGTGGTGATGGTTGCACAACATTGTGAATAAAATAAATGCCACTGAATTACACATTTTAAAGTGGTTAAATGGTGAATTTTATGTGTGTGCATTTTAACACAATAAAAACCCTAACATGCAAATATTTAGAAGAAACATAAAGAAGCATATTTAAAAACAGAAACCTATCTATTTACAGTAGAACAGCTATGTTCAGGGTGGCTTGTCAAAAGAACTTTCTGATTGTAAAATCTTTGCAGTTCCAACCTTATACTTTGCAGATAAAACCTTATACATATGAAGAAAGGTGCTTCATAACCATATGCAAAAGATTTTTCATTTATCTCTGAACACAATCATATCCTATTTCATTTAGACACAATAATGAAGTTGTAAAAATGAAGTCTAATTTAATAGATCTTGGCAAATACAATTTTCCACTCTCATAAAGTTTAAGGTTCCTTTATTATAAATGAGCATCGGTTATTCAATTCCTAAAGATGTGGGTCTTTTCAGGGGAGAAGTGGACTCAAGATGTTGGGAGCTACATATTAGTAATTCTTTGAACTAGGATAACAAAAATGTGCTGCTAGTTGCTATCCCATAACTGAATGACTCATTATTGTAAAACCGTTTCAATTTTGTTCAGTGGATCTTAGGAAATGGCATTTACTCAATTTTTTATTTAGTCTAGAATTTTAGAACTCCTTTGTCTTCAATTTCTCTAAGTTCTACATTTTCCCCAAATCTCAAATATATTGATGGTAAAAGAAATACTTACATATTCTAAGACCCCGAAAATTATTGCTTTCCATCCCCAATGGAACTGAAAAAGAAAACCCTCACAAAATAGCAAGTATCTAACTTTCAAAGGATCCATTTCAGTATATCTGTATCAAAGCCAGAGTGAATCTTTTCGTTCTACTGAGAAGCGAATATACTGAACTATTTCTTGATTTACATTTACTGCCTTACTTAGAGTAAACAGAAATACCAGCAACTTCAATTTCTTTAAAAATGTGTTGCTTAAAAAGAAATTTTCAATAACCTCTTGGGGGAAAATTACAAGATTTTTTCATCGAGATTCCTCAAAGGAAATGATCATAATGCTTTTATAAATAATGAAAGCATTTTGTTTCAGAAGTACTTAAAATACAATTACTTCATTTACTTTTAGAGACTCCACCAAAGTACATTTCCAACGCACACTCCTCAGGGCAGGTGCCTGTAATTAAATGCGGTCCTCTCACCTGATTCATTTCCCAGGTTTTGAAGTACTCTTTGTTTGAGAGCACTAACTCTCTATGCATCCATAAGGAAGATATTACTGCCAAGTTCCATGAAGCTTTCTGAGAAATTCATCAGTGCTACAAACTACTGACCTTACCCTAAACCCATCTGCTTGCAGGCCAACTGACTGAACATCTCCCGCCAGCCATCTGCACACACATGGTGTTCTGTGGCAGCTCTGTGAACCATCAGAAAGGAAGAGGAGTTCACATTTATAGACAGGGTCACTAGGGAAAGAAAAGAGAGGGGAAACCCTAATTAAAAACATTTCTTCCCATGAAAGCATATAACTTTATTTACATGCCTCTGCTTCATTGGCATACATTCATTTTTATTTATTTTCATTAACCATTTGGTGTGTACCTACCCTGTGCAAATCATTGCCTTCAGTGTGTTAGAGGGCTAAAAAAAAATGAATCAGAAATGTTCTCTACCCTCAAAGAACCATAGACTCTAATGAAAGAGACAGGCAGTTCTTAACTTTTCTTGATGAGTCAGAAGAGAGCCAGAGCCAGGACTCATCCCATGAGTTAACCAGGATTTGCATAATTACAAGAAGTGAGTTGTAAATCCATTTCTATCATTTCCTTCAAGAAAGCATATAAGAATGCAAGTGCGTGAGAGGGATGCAAATTTAGGATTAATGTGGTATATGTGTTAATTCCTATTATATAAAGGAGCATCCTCTGTACTTAACCAGCCTCAGAGCACTTATGAAATGCTGCACAATTGATCACAGCACACATGAGAATCGTGATTTGGCTGGTTGATGCAAAGGACTGAGAAAGAGCTGAGCGAATGGAAAGAGTGATGAGTGTTGGATGAGGAAATTAATCAAACTCAAGATCACAAACTGCAACACTGGAGGTGCTGGTAGGAGATGTCTTTAATTCCTGTCTGTGTAAGGAGCTAGATAGTTAGAAGTCTTGGACCTAGAGAGTGTAGGGAAGGCAGAGGAGCCACTTGACTATTCTATTCTAGTAGGTATAGATGACAAAAGAATGGCAGACTATCATTAAATTTATTGAAGTTGGGTTTTAATGAATAATTTTTAAATCCTATTCCAGCAATTATATGATTACAACATTTTGAACCCAAATGTTTTTCCCCATAATATAAATATTTCAAATAGTGAAGTAGCTTGGTGGGGAAATTTTCTGTGAGTTGGAAATAACACACATAGATTACCACTATCAGCTTTTTTTAACAGTAAAACAAAATAGATGAACTTGGCCAGTAAAATCCAGGAAGTAATTTAGGATTCATTTAGCTTCAGTGGCTGACAGGCCTGAGAGAGTACAACAGATGGCAGAAACAAGTAGCTCACCACAGTCCCATTCATCTGAACTGTCTGAGCAGTCGGCTTCACCGTCACACCACAGGTTACGTGACACACATGCATGGTTTGCACATTCCAGCTCATCATCTTGGCAAAATGCTGGCATGGGGAACAAAAAGTGAGAAGGAAAACATTTTAGAAATAAATGTGATTATCAACAACATGCACATCTTCATGTGCCAGTAGAAGCATGGAAAGAAGAAAGTATGTGATCTTCATGTGCCAGTAGAAGCATGGAAAGAAGAAAGTATGTGATGGCTGAGACTTCCAAGCAGACATGAAAATAGTATAAACAGAATTTGTAAAATATTATTTAATAGACATCAATACATACAAAGAGCATTTAAACAGAATTACTACGTTCAAGTGACTCAATGTTCTGGTTCTAACAATCAGACTGAATAAACGGTACTCACAGCAGCAGAAATACCCAAGATCAGAGAACGGGGTTAAAATCTGCATGAGCAGAGCATGAGGGATAAACAGACAGAAGCCACCTTAGAAAGAAAACAATCTCTGTCCACAGAGATGCATAATGGGTTTTTTTTTTTCATCGCTATTATTAAATGACTCTGTGAATCATACATAGTTCTCTTTTGAGTTTTAAAAATTATAGTAAATCTCCTTGATTGCCTACTTAACAACCATTTCCTTTCTTCCTCCTTTTTTTAAGGGAGCCCAATTTGGTTCAGACCCCCACACCTGCCATCCCCAGTTCCAAAGGAAGATCCTGATTAATTTAAGCTGGGCATGGCATTTTTCTGTCTACAGTTTGTTTGTTTGTTTGTTTGTTTTCTGAATACAATTAGTAGTCCAGGAGTAAACATATGCTCTGATATCATAGGCCTTGGCCTATGGTTGTGTGACTGTGCTTCACAGGACAGCTCCTTCCCAAAATCTGCTGCTGTGCCATGTGCCCTAGTTGGGGACAGGAACAACCTGGAGAAAACAGCATCTTTTTTTTTATTGGTTCTCCCTGAATGGTGCTTCTTTTTGCAGTTCAACTGTTTGTAGGAAGTGTCTTTTCTAACTACACAAAGGCTCCTGATGGCTAGCTGTGACTCTGCCCAAAGTGACCTGAGCAAATCCCTTAATGATATCTTGGAGATATGAACACGGTCCTTTCTCCTTCCGGCTGGACATGATGAAAGAAGCATGGTGCCCCAGGTGCCCATGGTAACGTCATCTTTTCACCATTGTGGGAGCCAGCCTGAGTTGAAACTGAACTGAAATCACAGACAAGGTACTAAACTGCCACATACAGCCTCAAGAGTCCATCCTACACTTGACTCTTTCTATGATAATATAAAACATGTGATTGATATATATATATATATATATATATATGATAATAAAAGATAAATGTCTTCATTGTTTGTCATTTCAATTCGGGCTTTTCTGTTTGTTTCTGTTTCATTTATCTATCTGTAGGTAAAACATCTTAAGAGACATAATTATTTTCCGGTTCTAAAAGCAATGGTCATTCATTTAGAAAATGTAGAAAAGAGAGAAAAGCACAAAAATTTAATAATTACACCACCCAAAGACTATAACTGTAAACTTTTAATTATGACTTTCTGATCTTTTTCTATGTGTGGATATATGAACTTTCAAAACTCAGGACAATAGTGCACATAATACTGAATATTTTGTTTTACTCAACTAATGATATAAAATGAATCCAAGAGAAATTTTTCTTCTCTAATCTAATTTTAATATTTGCATATTATTTTTTTGTATGGTTGTAGTTTATGTTCCCTATTTTCGGATATTTGGAGGTATTTTAATTTTCCCATACTATAAATAATGCCAGAAGAATATTATAGTGTGTATATTTTACACATATTTAGTTGGCTTCTTAGAATACATCTTTACAAGTGGAGTTTGATCAAAAGATGTGAAAATACTAAAAGATTTGTATGGATACTTACACATTTTTAGCTTGTATTCAAAATGAGACTTAACTGGTGTTTAAAATAAAAATGCTGTGTTGACAAATTCGCATAAGCACTTACAGCAGTTTTTTTCATCCATATAATCAGGGCAGTCTGGGAACCCATCGCAGATGACTGTGTGCTTCAAACATTGTTTATTGGATGGACATTCCCAAAGATCTCTCTCTTTACAACCTAGAGACAGAAGAAACGGTTATTTGCAATAGACATGGAGTTGAAAAAATGATAAATTCAGTCAATGTAGAAAAACTACACTGTAAAGGCATGATGTCGGCCTGGCGCAGTGGCTCATCCCTGTAATCCCAGCACTTTGGGAGGCCGAGGCGGGAGGATCACAAGGTCAGAAGATCGAGACCATCCTGGCTAACACAGTGAAACCCCGTCTCTACTAAAAATACGAAAAAATTAGCCAGGCTTGGTGGCATGTGCCTGTACTTGGGAGGCTGAGGCAGGAGAATTGCTTGAACCTGGGAGGCGGAGGTTGCAGTGAGCCAAGATCATGCCACTGCACTACAGTCTGGGCAGAGCGAGACTTTGTCTCAAAAAAAAAAAAGCATAATGTCTTTTTTCTTAAAAAGTTTTGACCCCTGAATACCATGAATAATATAATTCTAAAAGTAGAAATACCCAATCATATTCATATTATAATATAAATTGTACAGCTCTCCTAACAAGATCAAAAGTGACATATGGGACCAGGCACAGTGACTCACGCCTGTAATCCCAGCACTTCGGGAGGCTGATGTGGGCGGATCACTTGAGCTCAGGAGTTAGAGACCAGCATGGCCAAGATGGTGGAACCCCATCTCCACTAAAAAATACAAAAATTAGCCAGGCGTGGCGGTGTGTGCCTGTAATCCCAGCTACTCGGGAGGCTAAGGCAGGAGAATCATTTGAACTCGGGAGGTGGAGGTTGCAGTAAGCCGAGATTGCACTACTGCTCTCCAGCCTGGGTGACAGAGCAAGACTCTGTCTCAACAAAAAGAAAAAAAAAGTGACATAGGGGACATGGAGAAAAAATTTAAAATCATACATTAACATTCATCTTTAGCTGTTCCTTTTTCTTTCTGAGTGAAATTGTTGTCAATGCATAAGACTTATCTATGAAATAATATTATGCTTTTAAGCAAATATGCCAAAGTCTAGTGATCTAAATGCATGTCACCTTAAAATGTAATTTCATTCTACAAATCAGGAGGCCATCTGTTTTTTTAGCAAAAGAGGCTCCTTCTATGCCAAACAAAACTAGTTTAAGAGCCAGGTACAAGAGCTATTACTTTATGGTAGTCAGAGATCTAAAGTTGGAAACTTCATCAATTAGTATGAGAAATGAATATAATTTGCACATTAATGTAATAACGAACTGTAATTTGCCTATGAAATAGCAAGCACTTGTGATGTATTTAATTAATACCATTGATGATTCATGTGCAGTGCATTTCATATGCCTGCTAAAGTCTGACAAGAGTCTAATATGTTTTGTCATTCCGGTCAGATCCTTGGCCCAGGCCAGGCCGTGAAGTACATGAAGGAAGAGAAAACGTGGCAAAAAAATTTGAGTACCCTCCACGCCCTTGGCTAGAACAATGGCTAGCATGTGGCAGGCCCTCAATATGTGTGTGTTTTAAGTAGAACTTCATTTTATGTAAGGAAAAAAATGTCTCTGGCTCCCAGGAAAATATAATTTGTTTTAAGGTCAGTGAAATGCAAAGCAGTGATCAAATAAGAAGTTTCTTCAAGAATGTTATTGTTCATCTGACCTACTACAAATGAGTCAGATATATTTTGTAGATGATTGACTCAGGTTTCTTGGAATCCATTATAAGAAAAAAATTGGTTTTCAAAATTTTCACTAAAAACAATTATAAAAATAAGTGACCCAAAATGCTTACTATAAGCTAAAATTAGATTTAGTGTGTTTCATCATCCGAAGATACAGGAAATAAATAATGAGAGTCTTTCACTGGCTGATAATCTCGAGTGGTCTTAGGCCCAGGGACATCCATTCCAAGAATTCACAGGGACATTATCTAGAGTTTTCAGCTAGTTGAGGATCCAGACAGCATCTGAAAAGTTCTGACAATAAGCGTCTCCTGAGTTTTGAGAAAGAGCCTGAAATCTGTCCTCTGTGACCCAGCTCCTGCCAAATGCTACAGTCTGCTCATTCTGCCAGAGAGCAAAAGACATCAAAAAAGAGGACTCAACACTCCATGCATGGTGCTGACCCTTCTCCAGAGCTGCTCGTTTGCTCACAAAACACACCACTTGCTAATAGAGAATGAAGTAAAATAGCATGAGTTTTTCTGACGATTCCCAAGGCACATTCTTAAGACTACAATGAAGAACTTTGACATTTGGAATGAGATGATGAAATACCATAGAAATAGATCATCTGGGACAGAAGGCCCCCTACAGTGTATCCTCACAAATAATAATAATAATCATGATAATGAGATAACATGTATTATCCACTATGTATCCACATTCTAGGTATTAGCTTTAATTCTTAAAAAACCCTATAATGTCAGTATTATGCTCACCATTTTATAAGTGAGGAAACTAACATTTAGAGAAATTGTATCCCTCCACATCACAGCTCCACGGAGAAAGATCTGGATGGGATCCAGGTACAAGCCATTAATTGCAGTTCTTTGTAAGATGCGAACATGAAGTATGCATAAGGGGTAGGAGCAGTGGAAGCACAGCTTTAGAGTCAGACAAATGGATTTGAATCCTAGTTCCAAATCTCACTAGCTGTGTGAGCTTGGGTAGTTACTTAACTTCTCCAAACCTTGGTTTCCATAACATCTAAAATACAAATAATAATGCCTGTTTCATAGGGTTGCTATAAACATTAAAGGAGTACTCCACAAGCATTCATTTTTTTACCTCTCCATGTCTTCTCTTTTCTCATAAAAGTTTGCATAACATAATACCTCCTTTGTGGAGTTACAGTGAGCACAAAAGAAGTAGGATAAAAAGAGGGAGACATTAGCACGTGGGAGATAGTATTATTTTGAGAAGAAACCACTTTCTTTGTAAAGTGACATTTTGGTGCAAATATGTTTTAAATTTATATTCTAAGAGGAAAACGATATGATTCCATCAAAAATTAAAAACAGGCATGGATGGGATGGGCCATTTAATGCAGCTGTAGGTTATGAAACCAAATAATTGTTGATGTCAGAATAATAACCTCCCCAGCACAGAGACAATAGCAACAATCAATAATTGAGGATACAGTGTTTCAAAAAAGTGATCAACTCATCTCAGTTTGCCAGGGATTTAACTGATTTGAGCATGACATGTCCCTTGTTCCAAAAGATCCCCATCAGTCCCAGGCAAATCAGGTTGACTGGTCACACTAAGTGTGCTAAGCATTCATCTGGGTTTTTTTGCTTACTCTGTCTCTCATTTTCACAAAAACTCCGTGAAACAGGCTGCCCTGACAGAGGCAGTCTCCTCCCCCAACTCTGCCCCCAAATGGAATACCTTGTTTCTCTATAAAAACAGTTGTCATTACAAATAAAGTCAGCAAATCGACTTAAAGCAGATGCTTTTTGTTCTATAAGAATATCTTAGCTATGCAACTATAGAGTAAGTAGGTCCACTCATCCTCTTGAGTTGAGCTGCATGAAATTTTTAAATTCTCACCCTTCGGAGTGGAGCCACTCACAAGGAGGAAGGAGACAAGGTAATACTGCATTGGCAAAGGCTGGAACTGTCTGGATCGAGCCATCCTGGACCAGCGTAGGCCCCAGGAAGCGGCTGTGGACGTGACCTTGGAGCAGATCATAGGAGCTGTAACAGCCAGAGTACAGGCCTAACAGGTGTGAAGAGCCTTCTACAGCATGCAGGATCCTCGACAACAGTGCCCCTTCCCTCAAAGCATGGCTGCAAAGGGCTCTGCCTCTGCACCTGCTATAGCTGCTGGAACAGAGGACCTGCCTCCCACTGTGGTCCAGGCCTGACTATCAGGCAGCAATACCAGCACAGGCCATCCAGTCACCATCCAGCTAGAAAGTCGCAGCAGCCTACCCAATTCCTGAGTCACTTCCTGCTTTTAGCAGTGCCATTTTTATGGCATGCTCTTCACATATGGGTGGCCCAGTCTCCTGTGAAAGAGGCAGGATGAAGGAATGGATGGGACTTTAAATCGCATGGCTGTAATCCTAAAAAGAGAGAATCCAATTCAAAACCAACACCATCTCCAGGAAAAGACACTATCCATCTACCTGAGTTTACTATGTGAGCCAGGGACCTCGCCCAGCCCATGCTTTAGCCTGACAGGCCAGCCCACTCTCTTTTGCCATAAACAGCTGTCAGAAACAAGGCTATGCTAGACAGGACTCCTTCCCTCAAGGGAGATTGCTGGGGCAGCCTTTGAAAGGAATTGCCTCCTGATTTCCCACTGCCACAGCAGGTGAGTTCCCAGTTATTGTCTTCTGAGATTGAACAGGGCATGTTATAAGCATTCCAAGCTGTGGGAGATAATGTGAGTGTTCTCTGCATCTTACCCAGAGAAGTAAAGTGACTGGCCAAATGTCACACAGCCTCTAAGGCTAAGTCAGGATGTAAATTCAAGTCTAAGTCTATGCAGGACACTCTGCCATTCCAGTCTGCCTTCCCAAGACACCATAGAAGACAATGAAACAGTTAACCAAGTATCTAAAGGGAAGGAGAAAATTTGTCCCTTAACATGGAAAATTAAACCCTACTGAGTGATGAGAAATCAATCCTGAAAATTCATCCTGAAAGCACATTTGTGTATATGCCAAAGCTATGGACATAATGACTCTTACTCTTCTGCCAGCTACAGAGCAAAGAGTGGTCTCCTCCCCAAACAAAGAGACACAAAAGCATAGAGGCTGATGGTATTTGGGGTGCTAAGAAAGCCAGTTAAGCCCTTCTATGAGACAACTCATAGAAATGCTATCCAAGAATCCAAAAAGAAAACATGCCTTTTGGAAACCCTTTGAAATCAAGCTGTAAAACCCATAAATATCAGAGTCAGATCTTCTAATACAACCTAAGGGGATTCTGACTCGGAGAAATGGCTCAGGTTATATTTAAAGGTTTTATTTTATTTAAGATCAAGAGAAGACCAAAGATAGGTGAAGAACTGATTTTTCACTCATCTGACGATAAACAGAAAGTCACTTAATGACACTCAGACATTTGTATTGCTGTCAATCTTTTCTCCATATGATGTATACTTTTTTACTTAGAATAGTGATCAATTAGGAATTTTGATTCTGTGTTCGTGTAATAAAGGATTTTATCTTGACAGTAGATATAAAGCACCTGTTATAGCTATATTTTCATTTAATTGCTCCATTGGGAGTTGCTGCTTGCTTGCATCACAGCCCAGGTACCACCTGCTCTTGTAGCTGACCCAAATCATGGAGGTAAAGTCTAGCGAAAGATAACCTCAGCTTCACACACTCAAAGCTATAGAGTCATATAAAAACTGAAAAATATAATCTTTTTGTTGTTTTCCTTAGTTTTCCTTTCTTTGATGTCATTCTTGATCATTTACTTGCCCATGTCTTTCCCTCATGCTCCACTGCATGGCTATCGATGCTTGGAAAATGTTACGTTGAAAATAAACTCATTTATCAAGTTGCTAGTTTTGCAGGCAGCTCCATCTATATCGTGTATGCTCAATTACTGACATACCATCAATCCTTAAGACAATGCAGTACTTCTGTACTGACACAGTGCAGATTCTGCTCAGCATTCCCCTGTCTCTTAGACTTCCTTCCCATATTGGATTTGCATAATTCATCCCAACACTTGTTGAAAACTTTTCTAGTACTGACATTTTCAACTCTTGTTTACATCGGCAATTACACAATCAAAGCAACCTCAACAGTGAAAATCTACCACAAGAACTGGAGATATTTAAAAACAATATTACTAATGGCTAAATTCTAATGCATATATTTTAAAAGTGTATTTATAAGCTAAGTGCTTTGGCTACCATGTTTCTCCATTACAAAAGCGCCAAAGAAACAAGAAGTAAATTTAATTTCTCATACAATATTTATTTTATAACTGAGTGAAATAAGTATTGTTTTGAGGGGAAACTCAATAACCTTGTTAGAAATTCTGAGGGAGCTGCAGATCCATGACAATAAATAGTTAATTGTCCAATTATTGAGTAAAGCTCAAACACTTAAGACCACAAGGGACAAAATAAGTCAGAAAGGCAAGAAGCTTGGGGTGAAACCCAGCTTCGCTGGAGCTGGGGCTTGCATTACCGGATGGTGTGCCTATGCACATATGAAAACAGAAAGACAAACAGCAAGGAGGTAAACGGAAACAGATGACTTCCTATTAGTCCTCTGTTGAGCCTTCATCAACCTGACTTCCTTATTTGATTTGAAGTGGTGTGTCCTCCCAAATCACTGAACAAGTCCATTCAAATGCATGCATGAGTCCCAAAGGGGAACGAAGTATGTAAAGTTTTCTATTGTTAATCACTTTGGAAAACTTCTCATAAATTAATACTGCTGGAGCAATTAATTTAACTCCAAAGGTATTATTTCTTACCCACTTTTAACTTTCCTTAGCTAGAGCTCTAAATAGTGCTGTCAATTATTTTTAGTTTTTGATAGGGATTAGACAATAAATTCTATTATTTTGGTGTGCCTTTAATTGTGTGATTAAAATACTGGTGAAAACCAATTACTTAACTAGAAACCTGATATTTTAGGGTCATTTAAACCCTATACCAATACTATAGTACTTTCAATTTGTTTTTTGCAGAATATGTTCTAGAACTCAGAACTTTTTGTTTTGGTAAGGCTGTTTTGTTTTGTTTTTAACTAAGCTTTTGTATTTCTCAAATATTTAGTCCCCTACAACAAATTTAGGTCTAGCCACCCCAACAAAGTATCATGCAACCTCTTTGAACCATCTAAGATACTCTATTTTAAATTGCATCTCAAATACCATGACCCATCAAAGTCATAGTTAAGTGAACAAATCTAATACATTCTCAATAAATCACTTATATAAGGGATATTCAATGAGTTTTAATTTATTTCTTTACAAAAAAAAAAAAAAAACACAAACAAGCAAACAACAGTAGCTGTTAAAAACACTGTACATTCCTCCATAATAAAATTACCCCAGTCATTGTACCATCATTCTGACAGCTGGGGTTTTCCAGAAGATGCACTTGTCCATATTTATAGGAGCTGAGAGGATTTCAGTTAATTGCTTGTGACATTTTGTCTAGACCAGAAGGGCAATGCTTACCATAGAAAATTCACTTAATGAAGCAAGGCAATATTTCATACTTCAAAGGCCAAAAGAATGAAATGATTTCAAAAGATGTACTACCTTATGTGTTTTTCATGAAACAGTGTCAATTCTTCTTAAACAGGAAAGGCTAAATAACCAAACCATTCTGTGAATAGATCTGCAATCATTTTGCTTTCCTCAAAAACACTGTTTATTAAAGGCCATTGTCTGACTTCTATTCCCTAATACACTGAGGTTATAAGTACAAAGATTTTCAGGGAAATATAATGACAATTAAGTCCACTCAAATTACCATTGGGATTTACAGCTTTTCCACTGGCAATTTTGGAAATCAATGGCAGAAATGTCAAGAAGAGTTTTATCCTTTGCCAGCAGAGAACAAATAAGAGAGGACATGAAAATGAATCCCAATTAAACTGGGAATGATGGAGTCTGAACTCTGAATGTTGGAGTATGAACTTTGCCTTTGTGCATCTAGATGTCTGCTTAGCAACATGGGAAGTGTACGCAAAGACACTATTATTCTGACTTTAAAACTGATAACAACTGCTTTATAATTTAATAATAAAAATAATTCCTTACATTTGTGAGGTGCTTCTCCTTTTAATAAGTGTTTGCAAATATAGTAGTGCCCCTCCACCCTTATCTGCAGTTTCAGTTTCCACAGTTTCAGTTGTCCCTGGTTAAGCATGGTCCAAAAAGGTTGGCATAGTCCAATAAGATATTTTTTGAGAGAGAGAGAGAAACCACATTCCCATTACTTTTACTTTAGTATATTATTATAATTGATCCATTTTATTATTGTTGTTGTTAATCTCTCATTGTGCCTAATTTATAAATTAAACTCTATCATAGGGACATATGTGTAGGAAAAAGCATAGTGCTGCATATATGGGGTTCCATACAATCTATGGTTTCAGGCATCCACTGGGTGTCTTGGAATGTATTCCCACAAATAAGGGGGAGGAGTACTGTATGTATCAGGACTATACAGAAGCGTAATTTAGAGGAAATCAAGAGTTAGGAAAAAGACTTAGAATATATGCCATACTGTTCAATAATTTAAGAAATAAAGGCGTTAGCATTCAATCCTAGTCCTATTATCAGTGAATAGTTTACATTTTTAACACAGTTTCTTATTCTATTCTAGTTAATACTGTACATTCAAGAAAAGTACCATTGCAAATACATACCACAGTTTTCCTCATCACTGTCATCATCACAGTCAGCCTGGCCATCACATCTTCTGGAAGCCAGAACACACCGTCCTGAGCGGCACTTGAAATGACTAGGTGAGCATTCTATTAAAAACAATATTACTGTTAAAGGGCTGAAAACCCAGAAACATCAGCTAATTTATGTATTTACATGTAGGATGTTGTCAAGGAGCTTTTACTAAAGATAAGAGTGGTCTCTTGCAAAGCAAAATAGCCATTTCGCTTTGGCATTCTTCTGCCTACCAATCAGCATCTTTCTCCTTCATTCTTGGCCTCATCTCTCTAGATACGCAGTTTAACGTCTATGTATTCCAATGATTAATTCTCTTTCCAAATGGGACAATCCAACAATTGCCAGAGCCTGATATGCCTTGTGGAGTCAGTGCTCCTAACTACCTAGCAGCTCTCAATGTGTCAAAATCATTTCCACGCCCCCATCTTTCCACCTGGCCCACAATTCCATTTCTGTACTTAACGACCCTATGTTGCCATGGTCCCCAAATGTTTTTTACTTGAAGGAACCAAGGTTTAAAGTTTACCTTTGCCTTCAGAATCCCTAGTATAAAAGCAGCCATACATAATGGGCTCTGTGAGTAAAGTACACTTTAAGAAACACCTGGAGTACTAATTAAACTCATCTCTGAGTTCATTATTTTTAATTTTAAAATGATTTTTTGAGGGAAAGATGGAGCAAGATCACCAAATAGAAGCCTCCACTAAGTGTCCTTTATGCAGGAACACCAACCTGAACAACATCCATACAAAAAAGCACCTTCATAAGAACTAAAATTCATATAAGCAATCATAGTACCTGGTTTTAAATTCAGATAACTGAAAAAGGCACTGAAAAGGGTAGGAAAGACAATTTTGAATCACCAACACTACCCTTCCCCCATTCCCCAGCAAGAGCTGCGTAGCACAGAGAATCTGTGCACTTGTGGAGCGATTGTGGGACTTTGCATTGGAACTCAGTGATGTCCTGTCACAGCAGAAAGCAATACCAGGCAGAGCTCAGCCAGTGTCCATGCATGGAGGGAGCATTTAGACCAACCTCAGCCAAAGGGGAATCACCCATCCCAGTGGTCAGAACTTAAGTTCTGGCAAGCCTTACCACCACAGGCTAAAGTGTTTGGGGGTCCTTAATAAATCTGAAAGGCAGTCTAGCCCACAAGGACTGCAGTTCTTGGGCAAGTCCTGATGCTGTGCTGGGCTTGGAGACAGTGGACTTAGGGGCATGCAACCTAGTGCATGCCACAGAGTGGCCAAGATAGTGCTTGTGCCACCCCTTTCCCAACCCCAGGCAGGCACAGCTCGCAGCTCAGAAAGAGACTCCTTTCTTCTGCTTGAGGACAGGATAGGGGAGAGTAAAGGGGACTTTGTCTTGCAACTTGGATATCAGCTTAGCCACAGTAGAATAGGGCATCAGGCAGAGTCCTGTCCTAAGGCCCCCATTCCAGGCCCTAGCTTCCAGACAACATTTTTAGACCTATCTTCGACCAAAAGGGAACCCACTGCCTTGAAGAAAAGGACCCAGTCCTGGCAAGATTAGTTACCAGCTGACTAAAGAGCCCTTGGGCCCTGAATTATCAGCAGCAGTACTCAGGCAGTACTTGTTGTGAGCCTTCGGTGAGACTCTGAAATGTGCTGGCTTCAGGTATGACTGAGCACATTCCCAGCTGTGATGGCTACAGGGAGAAACTCCTGCTTGAGAACAGGAGAGGGAAGGGTAAAATGGATTTTGTCTTGCAGCTTAGGTACCAGGCTCGGCCACAGCAGGGTAGAACATCAAGTGAACTCTTGGGGTCCCTAATTCTAAGCCCTGGCTCTTGGATGACATTTTTGGATGTGCCCTGAGTCAGAGGCAAGCCCACTGTCCCGAAATGAGAGTCCCAGGCCTGGCAGCATTCACCACAGGCTGACTGAAGAACCCTTGGGCCTTGAGTGAACTCTTGTGGTATGGTAGTACTTGTCATGGACCTGGGGTTGTAGTGATCATGAGGAGAGACCACTACCATTCTTCCATTACCTGTTTGTGGGAAGCAGAAGAGTGAGAAGAACTTTGACTTGTGGCTTGGGTGCCAATACTGCAGAAATTCAAAGGATCATTAGAGGCTACTATGAGCAACTATATACCAATAAATTGGAAAACGTATGAGAGATGAATATATTCCTAGAAATATACAACCTACTAAGATTGAACCATGAAGAAATCCAAAATCTGAACAGAACAATAACAAGTAATGCTATTTAAGTAATAATTAAAAGTCTTTCAGCGGGGGGAAAAAAAAGCCTGTACCCAATGGTTTCACTGCTGAACTTTGCCAAATATTTAAAGAACTAGTACCAACTCTGCTTAAACTATTCCAAAAAATAGAGGAGGAGGGAATACATCCAAATTCATTCTATGAAGCCAGTATTACCCTGATACCAAAGCTAGACAAAGACACATCAGAAAAAGAAAACTACAAGCCAATCTCCTTGATGAACATTGACGTAAAAGTCCTCAAGAAAATACCAGCAAACTGAATTCAACAACACATTGAAAGGTCATTCATCATGACCATTTAGGATATGGGTTTTTTGTTTGTTTGTTTGTTTGTTTGTTTGTTTGTTTGTTTTCTTGAGATGGTTTCGCTCCTATCGCCCAGGCTGAAGTGCAGTGGCATGATCTTGGCTCACTGCAGCCTCTGCCTCCCAGGTTCAAGCAATTCTCATGCCTCAGCCTTCTAAGTAGCTGGGATTACAGGAGCCCACCAACATTCCCAGTTAATTTTTGTATTTTTAGTAGAGACAGGTTTTTACCATGTTGGCCAGGCTGGTCCTGAGCTCCCGACCTCAGGTGATCCACTCACCTCGGCCTCCCAAAGTGGTGGCATGACAGGCATGAGCCACTGCTCCTGGTGACCATTTAGGATTTACAGGAGTGATGCAAAGATGATATAACATATGGAAATCAATCAATGTGATACATCATATCAACAGAACGAAGGACAAAAAGCATAGGATCATTTCAGTTGATGCATTTGAAAAAATTCAACATCCCTTCCTGAAAAAAAATCCCTCAAAAAACTGGGTAAGAAGGAACATACCTCAGCAAAGTAAAAGCCATTTTTGACAGACCCACAGTTAGTATCAAACTAAACGGGGAAAAACAGAAAGCCTTATCTCTAAGATCCGGAACATGACAAGGATACCCACTGTCACCACTGTTATTCAACATAGTAATAGAAGTCCTAGCTGAAGCAGTCATAAAAGAGAAAGAAATAAAGGGCATCCAAATTGGAAATGAAGAATTCAAATTATTCTTGATTGCAAATGATATGATCTTATATTTGGATCTTATATTTGGAAAAACCTAAAAACTCCACCAAAAAGCTATAGAACTGATAAACAAATTCAGTAAAGTTGCAAGATACAAAATCAATATACAAAAATCAGTAGCATTTCTATATGCCAACAACAAAAAATCTGAAAGAGAAACCAAGAAAGTAATCTCATTTACAAAAACCACAAATAAAATAAAATACCTGGAAATTAACTTAACCAAAGAAGTGAAAGGTCTCTGTGATAAAAACCATAAAACACTGATGAAACAAATTAAAGAGGACATAAAAAATGGAAAGATAGTCCATGTTCATGGATTGGAAGAATCAATATTGTTAAACTTTCCATACTATGTGTATTAGGCCATTCTTGCATTGTTATAAAGAAATACTAGATACTACATAATTTATAAAGAGGTTTATTTGGCTCATGGTTCTACAGGCTTTACAGGAAGCCTAGAGTCTGCTTGGTTTCTAGGCAGGCCTCGTGAAGCTTACAATCATGGCAGAAGGTGAAGGAGGAGCAAGAACATCACATGGCAAAAGCAGCAATAAGAGAGAAAGAGAGAGTTGCAGGTAGGCACCATGACTAGATCTCCTGTGAACTCAGAGTGAGAGATGGCTCAAGTCATTCGTGAAGGAGCTGCCCCCATGATCCAAACACCTCCCACCAGACCCTACCTCCAACACTAGGGATTACATCTCAACATGAGGTTTGGGTGGGGAAAAATATCCAAACTATATCATTCTGCTCTGCCCCTTCCCAAATCTCACGTCTTTCTCACATTTCAAAATACAATAGCCCTTCTCAATAGCTCCGCCAAAGTCTTCACTCATTCCAGCACTGACTCAAAAGTCCCAGGGCCCAAATTCAAAGCCTTATCCTAAATCAAAATATGTTCCTTCTACCTATGAGCCTGTAAAATCAAAAGAAGGTATTTACTTCAAAGATACAACGGCTGTACAGGCATTGGGTAAACATTCCTATTTCAAAAGGAAGAAATTGGCTAAAAGAAAGGGGCTACAGGCCCCATGCAAGCCCAAAACCCAGCAGGGCAGTCATTAAATCTTAAAGCTCCAAAATAATCTCCTTTGACTACATATCCTGCATCCATGGCACACTGGTACAGGGGTGGGCTCCTAAGGCCTTGGGCAGTTCTGCACCTGTGGCTTTCCAGGATTCAGTCCCCATGGCTACTTTCACAGGTTGTTGAGTGCCAACAGCTTTTCCAAGCAAAGGGTGTAAGCTGCCAGTGGATCTACCATTCTGGAGTCTGGAGTGCAGAAGCCTACTTCTCACAGCTCCATGAAGCAGTGACCACTGGGGACTCTGTGCGGCATGCCAGCCCCATGTTTCCCCTCTGTACTGCTCTGACAGATGTCCTTTGTGGGGGCTCCACCCCTGCAGCATGCTGCTGCCTGGGCACCCAGGCTTTCTCATACATCCTCTGAAATCTAGGCAGAAGCTACCAAGCCTCATGCACTTTTGCTCTCTGTGCACCTTCAGGCTTAACCTCATATAGAAGCCAACAGGCTTACAGCTTCCATTCTCCAAAGTGGCAGCCTGAGCTGTACATGGGCTTCTTTGCGCCATGGCTAAAGGTAGAGTGGCCTGGATGCAGGGAGCAGTGTTCCAAGGCTGCAAAAGGCAGTGGGGACCTGGGCCTGGCCCATAAAACCATTCAGTCCTCCTGGCCTTAAGGCCTGTGATGGGAGGGGCTGCCTGGGAGATCTCTGAAATGCCTTCAAGGCATTTTTCCCATTGTCTTAGTTATTAGCTCTTTGCTCCCTTTTGGTTATACAAATTTCTTTAGCAATTCAGCCTGCTTTTTCCCCTACTGAAAAAGCTTTTTGTTTCTTTACTACATAGGTAGGCTGCAAATTTTCCACACTTTTATCCTCTGCTTCCCTTTTAACTATAAGTTTCAACTTTAAGGTATTTCTTTGCTCCTGTATCTGAGCTCAGGCTGTTAGAAGCAGCCAGCCTATGTCTTGAACACTTTGTTGCTTAGAAATTTCTTTCATCAGGTACCCTAAATTTTCACTCTCAAGTTCCAACTTCAACACATCCTTAGGGCATGAACAGAATGCAGCCAAGCTCTTTTCTAACATATGACAAGGGTGAACCTTTGCTCCTGTTCCCAATTAGTTACACATTTCCATTTGAGATCTCATCAGCCTGGCCTTCACGATCCATATCACTATCAGAAATTTGGTCACAATCACTTAACCAATTTCTAAGAAGTTTCAAACTTTCCCTCATCTTCCTGCCTTCTTTTGAGCTCTCCAAACTCTTCCAACCTCTGACTATTACCCTGTTCCAAAGCTGCTTCCACATTTTCAGGTATCTTTATAGCAATGCTGAACTTCTAGTACCAATTTTCTGTGTGAGGCCATTCTTGTGTTGCTATAAAGAAATATCTGAGACTGGGTAATTTATAAAGAAAAGAGGTTTAATTGACTCATGGTTCTGCAGCCTTTACAGGAACCATGGTGAAGACATCTGCTCAGCTTCTATGAAGGCCCCAAGAAGCTTACAGTCACAATGAAAAGCAAAAGGGGAGCAGGCACATCACATGGTAAAGAAGGAGCAAGAGAAAGAGTAGGGGAAGAGGTATTGTTACACTTTTAAATGACTAGATCTCATGTGAATGCAGAGCAAGAGTTCATTTGTCACTAAGGAGATGACCCAAACCAATCACTAGGGATCTGCTCCCATGATCCAAACACTTCCCATCAGGCCCCACCTCCAACAATGGGGATTACATCTCAACATGCAGGGACAAATATCCAAACTATATCACTATGTAAAGCAATCTATAGATTAAATATAATCCCTACTAAAATACCAATGACGTTCTTCACAGAAATAGGAAAAAAGTCCTAAACTTCATATGGAACCACAAAAGACTCAGAATAGCCAAAGCTATCCTGAGCAAAAAGAACTAGAGGAATCACTTTACCTGACTTCAAATTATACTACAGAGCTATAATAGCCAAAACAGAATGGTACTAGCATAAAAACAGACACATAGGTCAAGGGAACAGAAGAGAAAACTGAGAAAAGAACTCATACATCTACAGTGAATTCATTTTCAACAAAGGTTTCAAGAACATACACTAGGGAAAGGACAGTCTTTTCAATGAATGGTGCTGAAAAAACTGGATATTCATGTGCAGAAGAATGAGATTAGACCCCAATCTCTTGCCATATATAAAAATCAAGTCAAAATGAATAAAGACTTAAACCTATGACTTCAAACTATGAAACTACTAGAAGAAAACACTGGGGAAACTTTCCAGTACACTGGACTGCACAAAATTTCTTATGTGATATTGCATGAACACAGACAACCAAAGCAAAAATGGACAAATGGGATTAAAGTTAAAAGCTTCTGCAAAGCAAAGAAAAGTAAAGAGACAACCCACAGAACGGGAGAAAATATTTGCAAAATATCTATACGATAAGGGATTAATAACCAGAATATATAAAATGCTCAAACAACTCTATAGAAAAAAAGACTAGTAATCTGATTTAAAAATGGACAAAAGATCTGAATAAACATATCTCAAAAGAAGACATACAAATGACAAACAGGTATATGAAAAGGTGCTCAACATCACTATCAGATAAATGCAAATCAAAACTACAATGAGATACCGTCTCACCCAAATTAAAATCTCTTATATCCAAAAGACAGACAATAACAAATGCTAGCAAGGATGTCAAGAAAAGGGGATCCTCACCCACTATTGGTGAGAATTCAAATTAGTATGACTATTAGGGAGAACAATTTGGAGGCTTCTCAAAAAACTAAAAGTAGACCTACTATATGACCCAGCAATCCCACTGCTAGGTATATACCTAAAAGAAAGGAAACCAGTATATAGAAGAGATATCTGCACTCCCATGTTTGTTGCAGCACTATTCACAGTAGCCAAGATTTGGAAGCAACCTAAGTGTCCATGAAAAGATGAATGGATAAAGAAACATATACACAATGGAGTATGATTCAGCCTTAAAAAAGAATGAGAGCCTGTCGTTTGCAACAACATGGATGAAAGAAGACGTCATTGCGTTACATGAAATAAGCCAGGCACAGAAATACAAACTTCTTATGTTCTCACTTATTTGTGGGAGCTGAAAATTAAAACAATTGAAGTCATGGTGATAGAAAGTAGAGCAATGGTTGCCCGTGTCTGCGAAGGGTAGTGTTGGGGAAAGCAGGGTTGGTTAATTGGTACAGAAATATAGTTAGATAGAATGAATAAGATCTAGTATTTGACAGCACAAGAGAGTGACTAGAGTCAACAATAATTTGTTGTATGTTTAAAAATAACTAAAAGAGTATAACTGGTTTGTAACACAAAGAAAGGATAAATGTTTGGGGTGACGGATACCCCATTTACCTGATGTGATTATTATGCATTGTATGTCTGTATCAAAATATTTTAGGTACCCCATACATATATACACCTGCTATGTACCCACAAAAATAAAAGAATAGAAATAGCAAATGACTTCATTTTTAAAATGAATGCAATATCTAACAGACGAGTGTCGAATTCTTCAATGCAATCAAGTTCACAAATTCACTCACCTAAGCAGCCTGATTGGCCACTAAATAGAAAACAAACAAACAAGAAATCACAAATAGAAGAAGTTGAAAAGGTAGCTAACATGTTCATCCATGTTAAATGCCCCGCTGTAATTAATTTTAAAATTAACCTTCCACATATTCATCAGGCATCAGGCAGGTTTGATTGTCTGAATTTTCCTCTGGAAATTGACTGCAATCTGTGTGTTCAGGCCACTGTAGGCCCACAATCCCAAGAACAGACTCACAGCGTTCTTTGGAATGCTCACACAATGCTCTAGATGAACAAGAAAAACAAAACATTAGAAACAGAATTAGCTCTATCTGAGACAGACGTCATGAATTTATGTCAAGTTTTAAATTCTGTGTGTGTGGCATGTATAGTGGATGTGTGGATATAAAAGATGCACATATATATGATAGGTATTTGGGAAACCAAAATAAGTAATATCTCTGTAAAGAGTATACATTCCAGCATCACACTTTCACCAGAAGAAATTTTATTGCAGAAATAGGTCTAAAGATGTTTCCAGGACACAGATTCCCTTCTCCACATTTCCTTTCTCATTCTCTCTTGTGTCTTTGAAGCAGACACATTCTCCAACCTTTTGTTCCAAACAGGGAAGTCTCCAACATCACTTTGGATAGTTTGCCACCAAAGTCATTGAATCTATTCATCAACCTCATCCTCAAAGATCTCCCCCTCTGCAGACCAGCCCTGTGAGCCATCTCATGTGCCACCCTAGCTTGTCTAAGGCATTGCCTCCCTTACTTCAGCTTCCATCAATATTTTTGAAAAACTTAGGACTCCTCCCAAACCCACTTATGTTGAGCTCGAGTCAGTTAAAGTGTTTGTTTTTTCTTTTAAAGAAATGATATACTAACTATTGTATCATGCACTTTCAGGGGTGTTATGTCTTTTGTCCCCAGAAAATTTTTAGGTTAAGGTATCAGCGTGCCTCACAGAAGATTTCTTTACTTCTGTTTTTACTTCTTATGGAAAAAATTATGATTTTTGTCTCAATATAGTACTAAGAAATTAGTTACATAGTTTAAAAAAAAAAAATCTAACCAAAGTAAGTTCCCAGGCCAATACTCTCTTAATAGACTCAAATGCATGCTTACGTCTCAAAAGTTTCAAACTTTGTACGTTAATTCAACCAAGTTCTCATTTTTAAGGTAAAATGGGAGACAGATCTTCCAGAAAGGCCAGCTCCAGTCTTGCCCAAAACTGGTAGAGAAAGTGTAACAATCAAATGAGGAAGTTTCAGAGAAAATTCTTTCTAGGTTTCAGTCTGGACAAAGCTCAGCATAACTCTAGGAATTTGGGGTAAAGATAAAGCCGTGGTATTCCTATGTTAGATCAGGAAAGATGGAAAGTTCAATAGTTGATAACTGTCTGTTGAACTAACTAGCTTTGTTGCAAATTTATAAAAACTGTATGTAACTCAATTGTGGCTGCTATTTTAAATTAGTCATATTTATACAGAACACTATAGTGCCTGACTCTACCACTTCCTATTTTTTTCCGTAAAATGGAAATTACAATATGCAGCAGCTCAACTCCAGGGGGCGCTGTTCTTATCATAGTGCTTGTAGTGCTCAACCGTAAGCAGCACCTCTGATGACACACACCTCACTCAAAAGGTTATTTTGAGTACACTCGTAATGATCCTCAAGTATTTAGCCCATTGTAAGGACTCGATAATGTTAGATTTTTCAGTCTCATAGCTAAAATATTCAATGTTAAAATTAATAAACAGACCTAGCAAAACCAGGCAAAAGCAACTACGTATCACTTTATGAGTTTATTAGCATATTATTCAAAAATTTCTTATAAACAAATATCAAAATATAAAATTCACAGTGATAGACGCTGAAAATGAAAGATGTATGGGTGAACCTGAAGAAAAGAAATAAAGTTATCTAAAAGAAATTTACCAAAATTTTGATTGAACAACACTTCATGATCATGCTTGTCTTAGGCATTTTAATATGGAACTTAAGCCCTGAAATTATAAATTATATCTGGATATAAATTCACATTTACATTTACAGCAGAAAGTGGTGCTTTAGGGAAATTTTTATCTACATATGAAAAGAAAGTCAAATGCCAGAAATTGTTAAGCACTATTAATAGGAAATTATTCACTATCACTGACCTTGCTTAGCAAAAGTGAAGTAAGATTTAGAAACAGCTTTTTAACATAAAATTGGTAGATGTTTTATTAGAGATACTTTTAAAAGTACTTAGCAGAAATTTTCAGAATTATTTCTACACCAGCTAATATTTACTTTTATTTTCTCTATTGGTATAATTTGTTCAGTCCCCCAAGTGATTTTGAAATTTTATTATTTCCTGTCCTGTCTCTATAGATGCCCTTACTTTGTCATCCATTTGGTATTCAGCATATAATTTATTGTTTTCTCTTCTGTCCACTATATTAACAGTACTGCTTTAAAAAAAAAAAAAAAAACTCTGTATGACTTCTGATCCCAACATATGGTTTCTGCAGTTGCTACTCACATTTAGGCCAGCACATTTGTATACCCACCCCTTGAGGGAAAACAGCACTGAAGAGAGTAGTAACTCACTTCTGAGAGTCATCTTGTATATGCAAACCCTCTAATTACAATGCCTAACACATGGCACAGCAAAGGGACAGACTGCCAAGAAGCTATTGTGTTCCTGTGCTATCATCATAGCTATTGTCCATTCAGGGATCACTACAATGAATCAGAAGCCCTTTACATTCATTTGATCTCAAAACAATACAACCAACAACCATTACTATCCTTTATTGTACATGTAAAGGAACTGAGGCTGAGAGAGACTCAGGAATCTGTCTAAGGGCTACCCAGAGAAGGGTCAAGATTTTAACTCAAATATGGACTCTGGAACAATAGTCTTGACACCAGAATATCACTCATATTCAAAGTCCAAGCTGCACTCTTGAAATAGTGCATCTTATTTCATTCAAACAGGCAGAGAAATGTCAGCAATGTCCATCCCTGTCCAATCTGTGAGGCTGGCGCAATGTCTTGTGTCATATCTCTAACAAGTGCTGTCAGAGTGCAGCGTTTTAAATACATCAATGTTGCCAGAAAAAGAGGCAGATATATTCCTTTTCTACTAACATAGTTTTTTAAAAAATACTTTTTAATACAACAGAATGAAATACCTCTGAATTTATTTGACTAAAACATAAACTATCATCAAAGGATGTTCATACCTCTCTTGTTTGGTACTTTGTTAATGAATTCTGACTCAAATATTCATTTTACAACTTATACTTCTTTGTCTTACTTGTTAAATATGAGGTATTTGTTAAATGCAGAGCTCCTCAGGGAAATTTACTTTGTCTAAATTCAACTAAGTCTTCACCCCTTGGTTTTCTCTGAGGCAAAATAAGGGACTGGGGGAGATCCCATCATATTACCTGCAAGGGGGGATACTCTGGCCTGTATTCACATCACACTTTGGTACCAAAATGGTGCAAGCAAAGAACATGAGGTATTTATAACAGTTGGTTTGAACAAGTGCAGGGAAAAGAGAAGACTCCCAGCTGATGGATGCTTCCTTTTGAGTCCTGTGGCCAAGGTAATTTGGATAACTTGTACTGTTGTAGGGCAAATTCATGCAGAGTTCCAATGTAATTGGTTCACATTGACCTAACAAAGAAACATACACACAAATATTTTTAAATTGAACATATAAAAACAACTTCTGTAAGTTTTACAAACTTGAAGTCTATTTTATTCTTTCTTTATTTAGAGTAGCTAAGACTAGAATGCCAGTAGTATACAACATTTTTTATGGGTATTGAAAATAAGTAAGTTGATTAGTGAAGTGCCCTGGCAACTAAGATTCATTTCTGCATATGTAGTTGCTAACACTGTGATGATATCATGCTTTAGAAAGTCCTTCCTTATTTTTGCCCTTGGCTCATCTTATATAAAGATGACTCTCTTTCATCATTCCTTTTATTGACTCCAATTCATCTTCTTCTTCTGATTTACTCATTACTACTAAAATAGGATAGCCCCATCATGTTCACTGTCACTAAACTAATTAATGAATTTGACTAAATAGGCAATTAGATAACTTCTGTCTATATGTTTTATTGTTGATCAATGTGCTTAAATATAAGGCTACAAGATTTCAGGGCAAGAGGAGGCTCAGATCTGTTGGATACTTCTTGCTAATGAGACAATATCCAAATCCCTTAGCTTGAAATCTGAGGCTATTTTATACTTCAACTCTAGCCTGACTTTTCAGCTTCATTGCCTGTGATTATCCAATCAACAGTATCTCTGCTGTAATAAAATCTATTCCCTTATGACACCAGATATTTTAAGAATCGCATATCTTTATGCACTGTTTGCTCCTCTCTTAACTCCTTTTTTATAATATGCTCATAATTATGTCCCCAAAGGTGGTCATGGTTCTAGCTGCCAGGTGCATACAGCACCTGCTGCCTGGATTAACCCTTTCCCATCTTCCCCACCAAGCTAATTCCTCTGTGGTCTGGAAGACTCAGCACAAATACCTCTTCCAGGAAACCTTCCTAGCCAACCACTCTTCCCATTACTACTTGCAGAATGAGTCTCTTCTGAGTGCAATAGCATCGTAGGCACATACCCACCATATGCTCATTGCATTCTGCCATATTCTTTATTTACTTACTTGCCTCCCCCACAGAATCCTGAGATTTTTGTGAAATGAGACTTTATCTCTTGATCTCAAAGTCTACACCTAGCACAGTGCCAGAATGAAGGGACGAAAATGTATCACGGACTATCCTAGGCACTGTAACTGTAAGAGTAATGAGAAATATTGTCTCTGCCACTGAGAAACTCCACAATCTCGATAGGAAAAAGGACGCATGTGCTGGTAGCTATAGTAGAATGTGAACAGGCTAGGACAGAGTTTGCATGAACTGAACATTTGTGTATCCCCCATTCATATGCTGAAACTCTAACCTGCAATGTGATAGTATTTGGAGGTGGGGCCTTTGGGAGGTGATGAGGTTTTGATGAGGTCTAGATGAGGGTGGCATTTATATGGGATTAAAGTCCTTATAAGAAGGAGAAGAGACTAAAGCTCTCACTCTCAGCCATGTGAGGAAATGCAAGAGTGCAACTGTCTGCAAACCAGGAAGCAGCCTGTTACCAGAGACCAAGTCTGCCAGCATCCTGATCCTGCACTTCTAGCCTTCAGAACTGTGAGAAATAAATGTTTGTTGTTTAAGCCACCCAATCCATGACATTTTATTGTAGCAGCCTGAACATACTAAGACAGACATATTGAACAAAATGGTAGAAATCCAAAGGGAAAAGGTAGAGCAAGAGTGACCTGGGAAGCCCTCTGATATGGTCTGACTGTGTCCCACCCAAATCTCATCTTGAATTATAGCTCCCATAATCCCCACGTGTTGTGGGAGGCACCCAGTGGGAGATCACTGTATCTTGGGGGCAGTTTCCCCCATACTGTTCTCATGGAAGTGAATAAGTCTCACAAAACCTGATGATTTTATAAGCGGTCTCCCCTTTCACTTGGCTCTCATTCTTCTCTTATCTGCCACCATGTGAGACGTGGCTTTTACCTTCCACCATGATTGTGAGGCCTCCCTAGCCATGTGGGACTAAGTCCATTAAACCTCTTTCTTTTGTAAATTGCCCAGTCTCGGGTACGTCTTTATCAGCAGTGTGAAAACAGACTAACACTCCCGCCAAGGATAAATGTGGTTTGTGCAGCTTTGGGAGAATATAGCTGAGAGGCTCCCAGCTCTCTCTCTGTTTGCAGTAGATGTGCCACATTCCCTGAGGGGAGAGGCAAGCAAGTAAGCGTCCTGGTAAAATTCGCCCAGGCAGACCAAAGACACCATGCCTTACTGAGAGTGATTATTCAAATTAAATTTAATTATTTGACTAAGAAGTGGTATCCGTGCAAATAGATTTGCAATAAGGACTGGGCTGAAATACTAAAACATCTCCAGGACGACTTCTTAATTTAAAGAATCTGAGGGTATCACAGATATTATATTTATAAGGAGGCTGACATTGGCTGGATAAGAAAAAAAGATGGGAGGGGGCGGAGCAAGATGGCCGAATAGGAACAGCTCCAGTCTCCAACTCCCAGCGTGAGCGACACAGAAGACCGGTGATTTCTGCATTTTCAACTGAGGTACTGAGGTCATCTCACTAGGGAGTGCCAGACAATCGGTGCTGGTCAGCTGCTGCAGCCTGACCAGCGAGAGCTGAAGCAGGGTGAGGCATCGCCTCACCTGGAAAGCGCAAGGGGGAAGGGAATCCCTTTTCTTAGCCAGGGGAACTGAGACATACAACACCTGGAAAATCGGGTAACTCCCACCCCAATACTGCGCTTTAAACAGACAGGCACACCAGGAGAATATATCCCACACCTGGCCGGGAGGGTCCCACGCCCACAGAGCCTCCCTCACTGCTAACACAGCAATCTGCGGCGATCTAACCGCAAGGCAGCAGCGAGGCTGGGGGAGGGGTGCCCGCCATTGCTGAGGCTTAAGTAGGTAAACAAAGCCTCTGGGAAGCTCCAACTGCGTGGAGCTCACAGCAGCTCAAGGAATCCTGCCTGTCTCTGTAGTCTCCACCTCTGGGGACAGCGCACAGCTGAAGACCAACAGGGGAAGTAGCAGGAGCCGGTGCAGACACGAACGACTCTGTCTGACAGCTTTGGGGAGAGCCGTGGATCTCCCAACGCGGAGGTTGAGATCTGAGAACGGACAGACTGCCTGCTCAGGTGTGTCCCTGACCCCTGAGTAGCCTAGCAGGGAGAAATCCCCCACTAGGGGCAGTCTGACACCCCACACCTCACACGGTGGAGTACACCCCTGAGAGGAAACTTCCAAAGGAAGAATCAGACAGGTACACTCGCTGTTCAGCAATATTCTATCTTCGGCAACCTCTGCTGCTGATACCCAGGCAAACAGGGTCTGAAGTGGACCTCAAGCAATCTCCAACAGACCAACAGACAGTACTTCTGACTGTCAGAAGGAAAACTATCAAACAGGAAGGACACCTATACCAAAACCCCATCAGTACGTCACCACCATCAAAGACCAGAGACAGATAAAACCACAAAGATGGGGAAGAAGCAGGGCAGAAAAGCTGGAAATTCAAAAAATAAGAGTGCATCTCCTCCTGCAAAGGAGCGCAGCCCATCGCCAGCAACGGATCAAAGCTGGTCAGAGAATGACTTTGACGAGAGGAGAGAAGAAGGCTTCAGTCCATCAAACTTCTCAGAGCTAAAGGAGGAATTACGTACCCAGCGCAAAGAAACTAAAAATCTTGAAAAAAGAGTGGAAGAATTGACAGCTAGACTCATTAATGCAGAGAAGATCATAAACGAAATGACAGAGATGAAAACCATGACACGAGAAATACGTGACAAATGCACAAGCTTCAGTAACCGACTCGATCAACTGGAAGAAAGAGTATCAGCGATTGAGGATCAAATGAATGAAATGAAGCGAGAAGAAAAACCAAAAGAAAAAAGAAGAAAAAGAAATGAGCAAAGCCTGCAAGAAGTATGGGATTACGTAAAAAGACCAAATCTACGTCTGATTGGGGTGCCTGAAAGTGAGGGTGAAAATGGAACCAAGTTGGAAAACACTCTTCAGGATATCATCCAGGAGAACTTCCCCAACCTAGTAGGGCAGGCCAACATTCAAATTCAGGAAATACAGAGAACGCCACAAAGATACTCCTCCAGAAGAGCAATTCCAAGACACATAATTGCCAGATTCACCAAAGTTGAAATGAAGGAAAAAATCTTAAGGGCAGCCAGAGAGAAAGGTCGGGTTACCCACAAAGGGAAGCCCATCAGACTAACAGCAGATCTCTCGGCAGAACTCTACAAGCCAGAAGAGAGTGGGGGCCAATATTCAACATTCTTAAAGAAAAGAATTTTCAACCCAGAATTTCATATCCAGCCAAACTAAGTTTCATAAGTGAAGGAGAAATAAAATCCTTTACAGATCAGCAAATGCTTAGAGATTTTGTCACCACCAGGCCTGCCTTACAAGAGACCCTGAAGGAAGCCCTAAACATGGAAAGGAACAACCGGTACCAGCCATTGCAAAAACATGCCAAAATGTAAAGACCATCGAGGCTAGGAAGAAACTGCATCGACTAACGAGCAAAATAACCAGTTAATATCATAATGGCAGGATCAAGTTCACACATAACAATATTAACCTTAAATGTTAATGGACTAAATGCTCCAATTAAAAGACACAGACTGGCAAACTGGATAAAGAGTCAAGACCCATCAGTCTGCTGTATTCAGGAGACCCATCTCACATGCAGAGACATACATAGGCTCAAAATAAAGGGATGGAGGAAGATCTACCAAGCAAATGGAGAACGAAAAAAAGCAGGGGTTGCAATCCTTGTCTCTGATAAAACAGACTTTAAACCATCAAAGATCAAAAGAGACAAAGAAGGCCATTACATAATGGTAAAGGGATCAATTCAACAGGAAGAGCTAACTCTCCTAAATATATATGAACCCAATACAGGAGCACCCAGATTCATAAAGCAAGTCCTTAGAGACATACAAAGAGACTTAGACTCCCATACAATAATAATGGGAGACTTCAACACTCCACTGTCAACATTAGACAGATCAACGAGACAGAAAGTTAACAAGGATATCCAGGAATTGAACTCATCTCTGCACCAAGCGGACCCAATAGACATCTATAGAACTCTCCACCCCAAATCAACAGAATATACATTCTTCTCAGCACCACATCGCACTTATTCCAAAATTGACCACATAATTGGAAGTAAAGCACTCCTCAGCAAATGTAAAAGAACAGAAATTATAACAAACTGTCTCTCAGACCACAGTGCAATCAAACTAGAACTCAGGACTAAGAAACTCAATCAAAACCGCTCAACTACATGGAAACTGAACAACCTGCTCCTGAATGACTACTGGGTACATAACGAAATGAAAGCGGAAATAAAGATGTTCTTTGAAACCAATGAGAACAAAGATACAACATACCAGAATCTCTGGGACACATTTAAAGCAGTGTGTAGAGGGAAATTTATAGCACTAAATGCCCACAAGAGAAAGCAGGAAAGATCTAAAATTGACACTCTAACATCACAATTAAAAGAACTAGAGAGGCAAGAGCAAACACATTCAAAAGCTAGCAGAAGGCAAGAAATAACTAAGATCAGAGCCGAACTGAAGGAGATAGAGACACAAAAAACCCTCCAAAAAATCAATGAATCCAGGAGTTGGTTTTTTGAAAAGATCAACAAAATTGACAGACCGCTAGCAAGGCTAATAAAGAAGCAAAGAGAGAGGAATCAAATAGATGCAATAAAAAATGATAAAGGGGATATCACCACTGACCCCACAGAAATACAAACTACCATCAGAGAATACTATAAACGCCTCTACGCAAATCAACTAGAAAATCTAGAAGAAATGGATAATTTCCTGGACACTTACACTCTCCCAAGGCTAAACCAGGAAGAAGTTGAATCCCTGAATAGACCAATAGCAGGCTCTGAAATTGAGGCAACAATTAATAGCCTACCCACCAAAAAAAGTCCAGGACCAGATGGATTCACAGCTGAATTCTACCAGAGGTACAAGGAGGAGCTGGTACCATTCCTTCTGAAACTATTCCAATCAATAGAAAAAGAGGGAATCCTCCCTAACTCATTTTATGAGGCCAACATCATCCTGATACCAAAGCCTGGCAGAGACACAACAAAAAAAGAGAATTTTAGACCAATATCCCTGATGAACATTGATGCAAAAATTCTCAATAAAATACTGGCAAACCGGATTCAGCAGCACATCAAAAAGCTTATCCACCATGATCAAGTGGGCTTCATCCCTGGGATGCAAGGCTGGTTCAACATTCGCAAATCAATAAACGTAATCCAGCATATAAACAGAACCAAAGACAAGAACCACATGATTGTCTCAATAGATGCAGAAAAGGCTTTTGACAAAATTCAACAGTCCTTCATGCTAAAAACGCTCAATAAATTCGGTATTGATGGAACGTACCTCAAAATAATGAGCTATTTATGACAAACCCACAGCTAATATCATACTGAATGGGCAAAAACTGGAAAAATTCCCTTTGAAAACTGGCACAAGACAGGGATGCCCTCTCTCACCACTCCTATTCAACATAGTGTTGGAAGTTCTGGCTAGGGCAATCAGGCAAGAGAAAGAAATCAAGGGTATCCAGTTAGGAAAAGAAGAGGTCAAATTGTCCCTGTTTGCAGATGACATGATTGTATATTTAGAAAACCCCATCGTCTCAGCCCAAAATCTCCTTAAGCTGATAAGCAACTTCAGCAAAGTCTCAGGATACAAAATTAATGTGCAAAAATCACAAGCATTCTTATACACCAGTAACAGACAAACAGAGAGCCAAATCAGGAATGAACTTCCATTCACAATTGCTTCAAAGAGAATAAAATACCTAGGAATCCAGCTTACAAGGGATGTAAAGGACCTCTTCAAGGAGAACTACAAACCACTGCTCAGTGAAATCAAAGAGGACACAAACAAATGGAAGAACATACCATGCTCATGGATAGGAAGAATCAATATCGTGAAAATGGCCATACTGCCCAAGGTTATTTATAGATTCAATGCCATCCCCATCAAGCTACCAATGAGTTTCTTCACAGAATTGGAAAAAACTGCTTTAAAGTTCATATGGAACCAAAAAAGAGCCCGCATTGCCAAGACAATCCTAAGTCAAAAGGACAAAGCTGGAGGCGTCACGCTACCTGACTTCAAACTATACTGGAAGGCTACAGTAACCAAAACAGCATGGTACTGGTACCAAAACAGAGATATAGACCAATGGAACAGAACAGAGTCCTCAGAAATAATACCACACATCTACAGCCATCTGATCTTTGACAAACCTGAGAGAAACAAGAAATGGGGAAAGGATTCCCTATTTAATCAATGGTGCTGGGAAAATTGGCTAGCCATAAGTAGAAAGCTGAAACTGGATCCTTTCCTTACCCCTTATACGAAGATTAATTCAAGATGGATTAGAGACTTAAATGTTAGACCTAATACCATAAAAACCCTAGAAGAAAATCTAGGTAGTACCATTCAGGATATAGGCATGGGCAAGGACTTCATGTCTAAAACACCAAAAGCAACGGCAGCAAAAGCCAAAATTGACAAATGGGATCTAATTAAACTAAAGAGCTTTTGCACAGCAAAAGAAACTACCATCAGAGTGAACAGGCAACCTACAGAATGGGAGAAAATTTTTGCAACCTACTCATCTGACAAAGGGCTAATATCCAGAATCTACAAAGAACTCAAACAAATATACGAGAAAAAAACAAACAACCCCATCAAAAAGTGGGGAAAGGATATGAACAGACATTTCTCAAAAGAAGATATTCATACAGCCAACAGACACATGAAAAAATGCTCATCATCACTCGCCATCAGAGAAATGCAAATCAAAACCACAATGAGATACCATCTCACACCAGTTAGAATGGCAATCATTAAGAAGTCAGGAAACAACAGGTGTTGGAGAGGATGTGGAGAAATAGGAACACTTTTACACTGTTGGTGGGATTGTAAACTAGTTCAACCATTATGGAAAACAGTATGGCAATTCCTCAAGGATCTAGAACTAGATGTACTATATGACCCAGCCATCCCACTACTGGGTATATACCCAAAGGATTATAAATTATTCTACTACAAAGACACATGCACACGTATGTTTATTGCGGCACTATTCACAATAGCAAAGACTTGGAATCAACCCAAATGTCCATCTGTGACAGACTGGATTAAGAAAATGTGGCACATATACACCATGGAATACTATGCAGCCATAAAAAAGGATGAGTTTGCATCCTTTGTAGGGACATGGATGCAGCTGGAAACCATCATTCTTAGCAAACTATCACAAGAAGAGAAAACCAAACACCGCATGTTCTCACTCATAGGTGGGAACTGAACAATGAGATCACTTGGACCCGGGAAGGGGAACATCACGCACTGGGGCCTATCATGGGGAGGGGGGAGGAGGGAGGGATTGCATTGGGGAGTTATACATGATATAAGTGATGAATTGATGGGTGCTGACAAGTTGATGGGTGCAGCACATCAACATGGCATAAGTATACATATGTAACAAACCTGCACGTTATGCACATGTACCCTAGAACTTAAAGTATAAAAAAAAAAAAAAAAAAAATCACAAGTATTCTTATACACCAGTAACAGACAAGCAGAGAGCCAAATCAGGAATGAACTTCCATTCACAATTGCTTCAAAGAGAATAAAATACCTAGGAATCCAGCTTACAAGGGATGTAAAGGACCTCTTCAAGGAGAACTACAAACCACTGCTCAGTGAAGTCAAAGAGGACACAAACAAATGGAAGAACATACCATGCTCATGGATAGGAAGAATCAATATCGTGAAAATGGCCATACTGCCCAAGATTATTTATAGATTCAATGCCATCCCCATCAAGCTACCAATGAGTTTCTTCACAGAATTGGAAAAAACTGCTTTAAAGTTCATATGGAACCAAAAAAGAGCCCGCATTGCCAAGACAATCCTAAGTCAAAAGGACAAAGCTGGAGGCGTCACGCTACCTGACTTCAAACTATACTGGAAGGCTACAGTAACCAAAACAGCATGGTACTGGTACCAAAACAGAGATATAGACCAATGGAACAGAACAGAGTCCTCAGAAATAATACCACACATCTACAGCCATCTGATCTTTGAATCAACCCAAATGTCCATCTGTGACAGACTGGATTAAGAAAATGTGGCACATATACACCATGGAATACTATGCAGCCATAAAAAAGGATGAGTTTGCGTCCTTTGTAGGGACATGGATGCAGCTGGAAACCATCATTCTTAGCAAACTATCACAAGAAGAGAAAACCAAACACCGCATGTTCTCACTCATAGGTGGGAACTGAACAATGAGATCACTTGGACTCGGGAAGGGGAACATCACACACTGGGGCCTATCATGGGGAGGGGGGAGGAGGGAGGGATTGCCTTGGGGAGTTATACATGATATAAATGATGAATTGATGGGTGCTGACGAGTTGATGGGTGCAGCACACCAACATGGCATAAGTATACATATGTAACAAACCTGCACGTTATGCACATGTACCCTAGAACTTAAAGTATAATAAAAAATAAAAATAAAAATAAAAAAAAAAGAAAAGAAAAAAAGACGGATGAAGTGTCATATGACTCTCAGTTTCCTGAAGAAGACACAACACTGCAAGGTTGACACAACCTTGAGGATGAGTCAGAGTGGAGAGAAGAGTAGACAGAAGAGGTTTGGGGTTGGTCGGTTCACTTTATCCTTTCCTGTGATTTGTGAGGGAGGGGTTGGACATTATGGACTAAATGTTTGTGTTCCCTCAAAATTCATATGTTGAAATCCTAACTTCCAATGTGGTGGTATTAGGAGGTGGAGCCTTTGGGAGGTGATTCAGTTATAAGTACAGCCCCCAAGAATGGGATTAGTGCCCTTATAAAAGGGACCACAGGGATCTCTCTCACCCTCTTTTCATAGTGTGAGAATACAGTGAAAAGTTGGCCATCTGTTGCCAAGAAGAGGGTCCTCACCAGAACCTGACCATGCTAGCAACCTCATCTCAGACTTCCAGCCTCCAGAACTGTGAGAAATAAATGTCTGTTGTTTATAAGCAATAATGATTTGTTATAGCAGTCTGAACTAAGACAAGAAGTAACATTTAAATATTTTGTTACAAGATTTTAAAATGCATGTTTTTCATAATGATAAAAACACTACAAAGATGCAGAAAGAAAAAGTTCAACATCTTTCCACTCCCCTTTCTGTCACCTTCCCTGCAAGCCAACAGAAGGTTCCATACCTTCCCCTTGCTCAAGTTTATCCGTACAACGCCTTTGTGTTTACTTTTGCCAAAGCAGAAGCATACCATTCCTATCACCCTTCAATTTGCTTTTGTTGCTTATTTGTCATGACCATCTTACAAGTCAGCACATGCAGCTCTAACTCTATGCTTTTTTCCTGATATCTTTAATACACTTAAAATTTTATACAGTTGGTACACTTACAGATATTTTTGATGCAGTCCTTTCTTTCCTTGGGCATACCCTCCCTTTCTTTCTTTCTCTATCACCCCATCAAGGTTTAACTTTTTATTGATGTATTTCATTGAAGATGATTCATAGAACACATCACATAAATAATTTTTCTCTTTCTTATATGTGGAGAATGTATCACTTTTGATTTGGGTTAAGATACAATTTTAAGTGTTTAGGAACCAAGGAAGAGGAAAGGATTAAGGAATGATCATACATTATTCTGGAGATCTGTATTGAATGCGGTAAGGTTTATTGGATCTTGAGTTTTATTCCTTCAAAGGCATTCTTCACAGAATGCTAAGCAAGATAAACTCTCAATATACCTGTCAACCCCAAATTCTATGATTTATGATATCAATAACCTTTTTTATCTTAAGCATTAGGCTAACGTTTGAGCCTGATTTACAATCGCCACTAGAGGGAGATCACATCACAAACGTGAGGATATTTTAAGGCGGCAGAACTGTGTTTCTGATGCAAGTTTGATGTAGTACCCAGTACAGTGTCCTGAACACAAATGAGGTCTAATGAAGATCTGTCAAAAAAAAAAAAAAAAAAAAAAAAAAATCCTGATGGAATCTCAATGATATTCCACCTCTAAAAGTCTGAAACAAGATTCATTCAATTCGACCTAAAGATGGGATTAACTCAATGGTGTTATATCCTTATGATGTGATACTCTGAAGTTACTAGAAATCATGTATTAAACGATGGTCATTTACATGAAAAATATGACTTTTCTACATCTAGCAGCATATATAATCATGTTCAAAAATTCATCTTTGCCTCAAACTCTAAATGCCTCTTTAACATTATTATTTTTAATAGTTTGATATTATTTTAAGGTGAACATCCTCATAACTACCTCCCAGGTCAAGAAACTGAACTCAGGCAGATACCACAGAAACCTTCCACATATCTCATCTTATCTCAACTGTCTCATTTTCCCACAAAGTAACTAGTGAGTTTTATCGTTATCACTTCTTTGTTCTTCTTTACGTTTTTTTGGTTGTTGTTGTTGTTGTTGTTTGTTTTTTTTGTGTTTTTTTTTTTTTTTGAGATGGAGTCTCGCTGTGTTGTCCAGGCTGGAGTGCAGTGGCACAATCTTGGCTCGCTGTAAGCTCCACCTCCCGGGTTCGTGCCATTCTCCCACCTCAGCCTCCCAAGTAGCTGGGACTACAGGTGCCCGCCACCACACCCGGCTAATTTTTTTGTATTTTTAGTAGAGATGGGGTTTCACTATGTTATCCAGAATGGTCTCGATCTCCTGACCTCGTGATCCACCCGCCTCGGCCTCCCAAAGTGCTGAGATTACAGGCGTGAGCCACGGCGCCTGGCCTTCTTTATAATTTTATTACCTAAGTGTGTACCACCCCTGGATATTGTAATTGAGGCTTGCCCATTTTTTGAAATTTGTCCTGTCTTTTAAGTCTCTGATAGTCTTTGGGTTCCTCCTCCATTCCTTTGTTTTTCTTTATAATTTGACTATGGAAGAACCCAGACATTTGACTTGTAAGCTGTATACCAGCTTCTGAATCTTGCTTATAGCACACTCCTGGTGAAGTTAAACATGTTCCCCATCCTCTCTCTTTCCAAACCCTGGCAGCTGAATCAACAGGAATGGACTGGGCTTCATTCCACTGGCAAGACTAGAGGTGGCTGAGCTGTTCTTTCACCAGAGGCCACATCATTTTGATTTCCCTCTTTTTGTGATGTTAGCAGCTGTAGATGCTCCATGTCTTCACTCATTAATGTAATGTGTTACCAAATGGTAATATTCTATTCAATCCTTTTTTCACTTATTAGAAAATGCACATGGAGATGCTTTTGTAAATACATCATTCCTCTCCTCTACTATTTGCTCCTAAGGACAGAAGTCTGTAACCATTATGGTGATTGGCTTCTCTACCACATGACTACACCATTTACTCCTACCAGTTGAAGCTTGCAAAGAGAGAGCAGGAAATTGCTAGATCCTTAGGGAATTATTCAAAAAGCAAACCTGTTCATTTCTTCCTTGGTGTTGAGTAAGGGGGGAAAATGCACGAGTAGGCATAGAACTAAAGATTGATGAACACTGTGAGAGGCTTGAGAGAGGGCCTTGGACATGACAGCCATGCCTGGATTTCACAGCCATGGTCAGCATGGGCTCAGGGAGGCAAGAGAGACATGCCCAGGAGTCACTTTTGCAGGTTCTCCCCATTGTCTCGATTGCATAATGGAGAAATGATGGATTAGTCCCTCCACACCAGAATGAGGGGAACAGCATTTCTTCTCCTATCCTCAAAGGCAAGGACACACCTGTTATTTTGCCTCCCAACATGGCACAGAAATGTTAAAGATGCTGGGTTGTGACTGGACATAGCAACACAGGCTACTAAAAGCGATTTCTTGAAAAAACTACGTATCTTCAGAAATGCAGTTTTTAGGCTTTTTAAAAAAGCTGTAGGCACTTCTGTGAATTTAAAATAAGCTTCTCCACTGAAAAATGCACATGGGAATACACAAACCTTTTCATATTCTATTTCAGAGTTCTCACATACTCCTGCAGCCCAGTCATAAATAGGCACTAGAGCAATACATTCTCAACATTGGCTATACATTGAAGTCATCTGCAGAATTAAAAAATACTGATGACTGGGTCCCACCCAGTATATCTTTAGGGACCATTAGAAAATCACATAATATTTTATGGGATGGCAATAATCAGAGTCTTCAAGGACAAGAATCCTGGCAACTTCATTGAGAAGCTGTCTCCACCAGACCGAATATCTACTACATTCTCCAAACTCACGTTTTCCTTTGGCATCAAGCAGACTAAGAAAGTACTGTTCAGTTGTGCCTCAGAAGCTGAGTAATACTAGTCTCTGATGGTGGTAAACATCTTCAAGTAATAAACCATATTTTCAAGTGTATGAAGGATTTTCTGAGATGCCACTTGTTTGTCTTTACAGAGACCTAAGTACGCATATATCATCTTGAAGCTCTTTGAAAGATCAGGAATAACATTTTGACTTTCAACTGCAAGTTAGGCACATATGCCATTTTTAATTACACAGGAGTAATGAGAGCGAGTGGCTAGCCTAGTGCCTTTCACTCAGAAGAGAGTGTGTGCAAAACGTTTGCTGAATATATGTGGAGAGAAGTTGGCAAGAATATACATGGTGAATGAGGAAGCTGGTGAGACAGTGAGGCACTAGGGAAAATGAGTGTATTTAATGAGCTTAAAGAGGACAACAATGTAGAATACATGAGTGGGAAGATGACGATATGTTCTCCCACATTGAAAAGTGACTTCTAGGAAACTAAAAGCTTGTCTCCTTTCTCCACCACTAGAAAGCCTATCACCCATCCCGATGCCTGGAACATCATGTACACACTACAAATATTGGTCAAGTCTATGAGTTACGAGTTATCCAGTTGCCTTTCCTACAACTTATTCTTTTGACAGGAGACAACATAGTTTTGAATATTTAAAATTTGAAATATTTCAAATATAGAGAAAAAAAGATAACACGCACTCAGTTACTTCTCACCCAAATTTGACACAGGCTAACAATGCCTTTTCGGCATTTTTGAGTCTAATAGTAAGTGTCATTCCATGTCAAACAACCCCCAAAACTTTAATAATAAACACATGTCTTTGAGATGACGCTGTCACTATTCAAATTGAAGGAGAAGTAAAGAAATCGCTCTGAAAAAGTTCCACAGCAGATTGAGAGATGAGCAAAATGAAGCAATGGAAACAGTGGCCCAAATAGGTTATGTGTGTGTGTGTGTGTGTGTGTGTGTGTGTGTATGCGTATCTATAGGTATGTTCTATTTAAATCAGTTTATATTTACATCAGTTTAGAGGAAGTAAAATGGCAGCTTGAGTGTGTCGATTTTGTGGTTTGACTAATATCTACTGTTCTCTTATATGGGAAATGGAGGAGGGGTGGGCATGTGCTTCCAGGCAGAGTTATTAAATGCCACAGTAAGTCCTGTCAGCCTGGGTTTTTAATTAGCTGCCTGCCTACATCCCCTTCCCAGACTCCTTTTTTCACTCCCTTGAGACTCCGTAACAGTTACAGAGGTACTCACTATAAGTTCTACAGTGACCCAGAAAGGTCACCAGGTAAAATTAGGACCGCAAAACTGTACCAAATGCAAGGACCGAGCCTTTCAGCATCCCAGCTTCCAAGGGCCTTGGACTGAGAGGACATGTGTTAAGAAGTAATGCCCTGGCTGGGCATGGTGGCTCACTCCTGTAAGGCCAGTAGATCACTTGAGGTCAGGAGTTTGAGACCTGGCTGGCTAACATGTTGAAACCCCATCTCTACCAATAAATAAATAAATAAATAAATAAATAAATAAATAAATAAATAAATTAGCTGGGCATGGTGGTGTGGGCCTCTAATCCCAGCTACTCGGGAGGCTGAGGCAGGAGAATTGCTTGAACCTGGGAGGCGGAGGTTGCAGTGAGCCGACATCGCACCACGGCATTCCAGCCTAGGTGACACAGCCAGACTCTGTCTCAGGAAAAAAAAAAAAAAAAAAAAGGAATACCGTCTTGCCAACTGAAAGCTGACTGACCTGCTTCTAAATTTCTAATCCCAACCTGAAAACACAGCCAAAAGTCCATTAGCAAATGTAAAAGAAGTGAGTATAATATGAAAACAGAGCCCAGGAGTCAGAAATCATTACTAGAAATCAGTCGCTAGGAATTTTCTGATTCAATTTCCCAGGAGTGCTCTTTCACTTCCGCCCATTCTGTCTTCCCCAAATAACTCCTCCTCCTGAAAGTCATTTTAGAGCCACCTGTTTACACCATTTGGAGCTGTTACACTGTCACCGAAAAAAAATAGCATAATGGTTCCAAAACCATTATAGGTCATCAGAGCTCCTGGAAAAGCGAGAATAAATTTCATAAAAAGAACTGACTGTCTGTAATCTGAGCACTTTCGGAGGCCCAGGCAGATGGATCACTGAGGGTGTTGAGTAACTGTAATCCCAGCTACTCTGGAGGCTGAGGCAGAAGAATCACTTGAACCCAGAAGGCGGAGGTTGCAGTGAGTCAAGATGGCACCACTGCACTCTAGCATGGGCGACAGAGTGGGACTGAGTCTCAAATAAAAGGAACAGACTGCCAAAATTGTATGTGGCTATTTCTATGAACTTCATATTTGCTTCTTCATTACAGTTTCCATTTTTGAAGCTGTGCTGTAGAAAGGAAGAAAGATAGCATCTGCCTACAGATGGAGCCAAGAAAATAATTCAGAGAAATAATGCCGAGTTGAAAGTAATGGTAATGATATTAAGCAATGCGAATTTACAGTCGTTCACAATGACACATTTATTTCTGATTGAAGTTAATTAAGACCATTTGGTTTCTTTTCTGCTACCACATGCGACATTTTAAAAAGAAAAAGAAAACAGGTACACTTTTTCGGAGGGATTCCAGACTTCGATATTTGGATGTCAACGCAGAAGAAAACTGCTGAGTGCATCCCCTGACGTGGTGATTGCATTTGTCAGCTGTTGTACTTACTACAGTTATTCAGACTGTTGTTCGGGTCACAGAGAGAGCTACCACCACATAAATCAATGCAGGGAATGTAGAGGCATCTTCGGTCTCCTTCTTGACATAGAGTCTGACCTACAGAGGGAGGAGAAGGCACATTGGCTTTCATCATCTGCAAATTCCTTACCTAAGGATCTAAAGGATCAGGAATGTCTACTGGAACTGAGGAATAACACAACTTTACTTTCCTTCCAATTTCTCCAAAAGTATTGAACATACGTTGAATAGGTGCTTTCTGGATTCATTTTCCTGGTAACTAAATACAATCCAGGTGTTCCAAAATAGGAATGAAGAAATAAGAGACAAATTACACTACAAGCAGGTTGTTGCATTTAATGGAAAAAAAATAGTGCTTTCGTTTTACATGGGTGTCAACACTTGATTACAAAATAAAGTTCAAGAGATTTCAGGGAGAGAGAATGTTATAAAAATCTTGAAATTCTGAATATTAATTGACATTTGTTTAAGACTCATTTGCTCCCAAGTCTAGTCTCCCTCTAAGTAAAATGCTTTCTCTAGTAGTAAGTAGGGCATCAACACCAATACAATAAGGATACTTTATCATAATGCAAGTGTTATGCAGCTGTTACCCATATTTTCAATATGTCCTTGGAAAGTGTCATCAGCCTAGCTGTGATAACTTGAGAACTGAGTTTCTTTTTTCTAAGTGAATGACAGCAGTAATATCAATGTTTGCCCTAATGATTTTTCCTTAAGGTAGGTAGAGAGGAAACTGCTTTTCCCATTGATTTCCTGGTCATTTGTAGATTAAATGGGAAAGGTAATAAATTTATTGTCCATTCTGTCTCTCCCCCATTATGATCAACTACCTTCAGGCATGTCATCTGGAATCTAGACAACCTTGCAAGGCACTTTTAAGTATAAATAATAGTATATGTGTATATATCATCATTCTTATCTATAATTCTAAGACAATGTTTATTATACTGGAATATTTATCCTTTCCAGTACCACTAGTATGCAAAATAATATACCACAGCCTTGCAGAAAAGAGATGTCACTCTTGTTTTAATGTCATCAGGGTCAAAATTTTTTCTTAAAGCAAACCTAAACAATTTCTGTAAATTTAAGCTCTTAGGAGATTTTATTGACATCATGCATTCATTATTTTGGCAAATATTAAGTGCCTGCCATGTGACAATCTATGTGACAAGCTAGGCACTAAGCATTAAAAGACAAAATGGCATGATACCTCCTTGGAAGTGACTTGTGCTCTGATAAGAGATATGATCCTGAACAAAACCTTCTGATGCTGTGTGATCACTGCATTATGGAAGACATATTTATTTTTATTTATTTATTTTTTTCATAGAGATGGGGGTCTCGTTATATTGCCCAGGCTAGCCTCAAACTCCTGGTCTCAAGTAATTCTCCTGCTTCGGCCACCCAAAGTGCTGGGATTATAGGCATGTGCTACCACGCCCAGCTAAAATACGTTTAAAGAGCAATAGAAGTCAATGAGACCAGTATGGGGAAGTTTCTCAAAGGACTTTTCCAAGTCATGATAAGAGGAAAGGATGGGTTTCCCAAGCCAAGAAACAGCATATGCAAAAGGCCTATCATAGGGAGGTGCACAAGTCAAAGTAACTGGAGCTTTAACCACTGAGAAAGGGGGTGAGAGAGACGAGAAAGGTAGGCAGGGACAGAGCCTGAAGAGTTTCAAAGGCCTAACTCTTCAGCAGGACCCAAAGTCTCAGGAGAAGCAGCCCCTGCTTCCCTTCCCAGCCCTGTCTAGCAGAACAAGCCTGCAACCCGTGCTGACAATTACATAGTATTTAGTACCAGGCCCCCTTTCGTTCTCAGCTCTCTAATCACAATGGTCTGCCTTCTCTCATGGTCCTCCTACACATGCCTTGCACCTTCCCACCTCAGGAATTTTGGTCAACCGGTGCCCCATTCCTCTTGGTTAACCCCACTCATCTTTCAGGTCTGAGCTCCCGGATCTCTTCCTCAGTGAATTTTTGTCTGAGGTGCTTTACCAGGGCATGCACACTATTAATGGCATCCAAGCACCCTGAATTTCCCTTCTTAACCTCTGTTGCTGCATGGCTAGACACTGACTTGCATAATGATTCGTAGCATGCCTATGTTCCCCAGGAGTCTGCAAGCCCCATCAGCTGTTTTGCTTGCCACTGAATTCCCAGGGGATGGCCACATATAAACACAATATACATTTTTTAAGTTGAATTCATTAAACAATATAAAGATACTAAAATTTTACTTTTAAATCTATTTTATCATATGACTTTCTTACATCTCACACATGTAAGGAAATAATCTACAAAGTCTGCCATTTCATCATGAAAAATCCAAAATTATTTCAGAGTTGAATGATACAGAAAGGAAGAAGAGTTTGATGCAAAGGGAAGTGCTCAGTTGATACGCACACAATAAATTATGTTTAATAAAGGATTTCCTTCTGAATTTAAAAACTGGTAAAACAAAGCACTCTTTATATATTATTTTTATGTAATAAGTCTGTGATTGAAAAGCTCTCCCTTTAGATCTTGGGCACTTTTCCATTAAAGTTATTCTAATGATCAATATGCATTATGACAAAACTAATTTACCTATAGGTGACCAGTCTCAATGGCTGATTATGAATATACACAGCACAAGATATGCTTTAATGTAATAGTCATGTAATAAAAGCTCACATATATTGTTTTCACCATGTGCCACCATTATGAAGTAGTTATCACTATTCTGGATGTACAGACACACAAACCGAGACCTATATGAGTTGTAAGTATCTTGCCAAAAATCACCATAGTAGACCAAGGCTTGATCCCGGGTATCAGGGCTGCAACAACCATGTACTTAACAACTAGGCTGTGCCTGTGTAGTATACACAAATGTGATTTTTGAGTCTAGGGATATTCTTACCCAGCCCCTACTGAGAAGCTTCCACACATATTAGAGCTTAAAACAATCTGTGTAGAACTTTCTTTTCTGACAGACATAAATTACATTTAAAAAACAATTTATTGGACCTACTTTTTCTTTTTGAGATTCACACACAGATATCAAATCCTTTTAAAGTGTATTGCTTGGTAATAAGAGGCATTAAACTGCTTCTCTGAACATGATTATTTTAGGAAGCCATTGCATTTCCTTTCAGAAGCCAATTTCTTCTCACCGGAATCTAATCTGATTTAATTGGATGCTATACACTAAACTTCTCTCTTTATCACGGCTTTTTCCCATAGAACAGTTAAGTGAATTTGACCATGCTGTTCAGGTGTCTCAACTGAGGAATGATTTTCAGTGTAAGTTGCTTGAGAATTATGTTTAGCACAAGAAAGCGTTTTCTGGCTGACTAGGCTGTGAGGACCACTGTGTTAGGCAATCTGGGATTATTTACATGGGAATCCTACTTAAGCAACTTGAAATATTTTTCTTTGTTCCCAAGCAGAGGACCACCAGTAAAAGAATGTTCTGGGGTGGTGGGACACACTTACTGCCACTGCAGTTCTCCTCATCACTCCCGTCCTTGCAGTCCTCATCGCCATCACATTGAAACGTGCTGGGGATACATTGTCCATTTCTGCATTCCACCAGACCCTGGCTGTGACAGGCTAGGAAGGGTTAGACCAATATTCACTTTATTTATTAATTTTTCTCTCTCAGTCTGCACATCAAATAAACAATTGCCATTTATCAGGCATCGCTAAGAAACAGGGTGTTCTGCATACACAAATGAACATATCATTGGTTTTATTTCTAGAATTTTTCCTGCCTCATGGAATAGCACTTACCAAAAATTAACTTTTTCTTGAGAACTGTGTGATTGTTTTCAGTGATGGAAGTATCATGATCCACTTACTAATAAAAACGACAATTTGTAAAGGGTTCATTATATGGCAAGAGCTGTCCTAACTGCACTGTGTATATAATCTCAAATTCTCACATAAATCTTGTAAAGTAGATATTATCATCTTTGTTTTACAGATGAGAAACTAAAGTTTAACAGAGCATAGTACTTGCTCAAAGTCCCATGACTAAGAGCTACAGCCAGAATGTGAAGGCAAGCTTTTTGGACTCCCAGCCCAAATATTTCATTATTTATCTACTTAACCTCATAAGCCAACAAAATAGTATATGGGAAAGAACTCGCATAGTAACTAACACCTAATAAATACTTCAACACTTGTTTATGACAACTGATATTTGAAAGGGATGGCCTAATATCCATTAACCTTCCAATTCCTATGGGTTTTCTGAAGTCTATACCTATTGTCTTTTAGAGTATTGGAAATCTATGGATCATGTGACCTTAGCCTTCACTGAATTACTAATATTATGACCTCTCTGTTCTTGAGTCAAGGCTCCACACCAGAAGTGTTCTATCTGAGCACCACGTCCTTGCTTCTCCAAGATCTAGTGAGATACAGTCCACTCTGTTCCACTATGTCCACTAAGCAAGGACTCGGAGGACATTCCACTTCAAATCCATTTCAGGGAAGAGGAGAGCTACACATTGTGACTTTTTATATGACTTTTCTTATGTCAAAATAAAAAATATGTAATCCACATTTCTATTTTTGCCTCAAATTATAAGCCAATTAAATATTCAATCTTATATATAAAATCAACTTTCTTAACTTTTACTAGACACAAAAAGATGAAAAGTATAATTAATTCAAACATGCAAAAGAACATATCACATTAATTCTTTCAGGTCAACTGCATTCTCTCTTAATACCTGACAGCTTCTATTCAATCACGTATATTATTCTCTAATGGGTATAGTATATTTTCTAGGGGGTAAAAGTGTTAATAACCATACTTGTTATTAGTTGGAAGTATAACAACTGTCTGAAGATTTTCATTCACTAAGAAACACAACAGTCTATAAATTTATATTATCACTACGTTCTCTCTCTCTCTCTCTCTCTTTTTTTTTTTTTTTTAAGATGGAATTTCACTCTGTCACCCAGGCTGGAGGGCAATGGCTTGATCTTGGCTCACTATAATCTACACCTCCCTGGTTCAAGCGATTCTCCTGCCTCAGCCTCCCGAGGCAGAGATTCACCCACCTCTGCCTCCCAAAGTGCTGAGACTACAAGCGTGAGCCACCATGCCCGGCCTATTATGCCCTCTCCATGTATCATCATATGAACATTAAAGGCTCTCTTCTCTCTGGTGATTCTTTCCATGTTCTTCCACAAAAGGCCCCTGAGAACATGTTAGGGCACTCCTGCAGGGAAGCTTAACTACTCATATATTGTGTGCAGAAGAAAGGTCCCCCATTCTGTGGGCAGAGCATCACCTTTGACAAAGTCACAGAAGCATAAAAGAGACATATGGAGCAATGAGAGAGAAAACAGACACCCACTTGGTTAGATCAACCAAATGAAGCTTGGAGTTTTGTGGGGAGAGGTGTGGAAGTCAGATACACTCCATTGCTATTGTCATCCCACCACTCGGTGATCTTTACAGGCAAAACCAAAGTATAAGAATCTTTCCCTTGGAATGCTGTGTATATAGTGAGTCTTAAGTACAGTCCTCAACCTTGAGTACAGCCTAAAGAACCGGAAATGGAAAAATAAGCAAAACAAACGTCCTCAGAGCACTCACAGCAGTTGACCTCGTCGGACTTATCCACACAGTCGTGGTCACCATCACACACCCACTCCATGGCAATGCAACGCCCGTCTCCGCAGCGATGCTCTGTTGTGGGATTGCAATCTGGAGAAATGAAAACTCACGAGGATGCAGAGAACTAGCGTGACAAACAGGCAGGGTTGTATGGCTCCCGGTTCCCATTGAAGAGAGTCTGTTCCAATGGCTCCAATACCTTCAATAACATTTCTACAATAGGTCTGGCCCAATTAAAATTCCATGCCCTCCCCACGCATATGCCCCACTGACCACCATCACCGTGGGATAAGGTGGGTCTGCTTTTCAGATGAGTAACACTACTCTAGCTGTCCCAGGACCCATAGTTTGTTCTTATTGCTGTTGGCTTTTGTTTTCTTTCGTTGTCATTTTCTTTCCTTATGAAAAATTCATGATTTCTACCCTGGTTCAAAAAGCAGAACTGTGATTTGTGTTTCACAATGCAGCTAGTGGATTTCATGTATATGTAATAGCTCTCTCACGTTTCTAGGAATTATAACTTACCTGTCTGGTAAATTGGGAAGGCAGGTATCTCCTTGTCATCTCTCCTGATGCTAAGCTTAAGTTTTTAATTGATTATCTTTTTTTTGAGACAGGGTCTCTCTCTGTCTCCCAGGCTGGAATGCAGTGGTATGATCATAGCTCACTGCAGCCTTGACCTCCTAGGATCAGGTGATCCTCCCACCCCAGCCTCCCATGTAGTTGGGACTACAAGGACATGCCAGCATGCCTGGCCTTATATCCAAAGGAAATGCTAAGTAAGCCATGCAAAATATTTATGTTATATTCATGATTCTTTTTAGCCTGGACTTCAACTTTATATATTAGTGAAAAAGAACTAAGTGGTAAGTTCCCTCTCACAAAGAGCAGAATCCATAAGATGCTTTGCCATGAGAGGTGGTATACCCTGAATATAAGCAGAGTTTTAGAAGATGTATGTGGATTCATGAATAATAGATTCCATGAGAAAGTATGATAAGTCTAGTCACAGTGCCATGGTCATAGACAGACTTCTGGAGTGACCATGGATCTTAAAGGGTATTTTGGATCAATAGAGGAAAGTATAGGGAGGACATAAGTTTGAGAAAAGAAGAAAAGCACAAGAGGTGTTTGGGCAGGAACCAGAAGAGCACAGGGAGCCAGGGCAGAAGCTGGTCTGAAGGAAAGTGATAATTATTGCTGTTAGATGGAGACAACTGGCATCTGAACACACAAACTTCACGACAGCATGCTATTTTCAGAGGAATTATGTTGCCTGTTAAGACCATTTTTTCTCACACGCTACCTGCACGCTGGCCCTCTCCACTAACCTATCCAACTACCAAACGACACTCACTCATTTTCAATCCCCTGCATTTTCCTAATTATCTCACTGGTAAAGGGAAGGGTTGAATCTGATGATCTCTAAGGCCTCCTGCAAGTGTAATTTCTGTGATCTATATAATTACAATTTCCTCTCATCCTTTGTCTCAAGACTAGTTAGTCCCAGGATATATCCCACATCTGAATGTAAATTAGTACAGTCATTATGGAAAAGAGTATGGAGGTTCTTGAGAAAACTACAAATAGAACTTCCATATGACCCAGCAATCCCACTCCTGGGCGTATATCCAAAGGAAAGGAAATCAGTATATCAAACAGACACCTGCAACCCCATGTTCTTTGCAGCACTACTCACAATAACCATGATATGGAATCAATTTGTGCCATCAAAAAATGAGTGGAGAAGAAAATATGGTACATCTACACAATGGAATACTATTCAGCCATGGCAAAAGAATAAAATCTTGTTATTTGTAGCAACATGGATGAGCCTGGAGACATTATGTTAAGTGAAATAAGTCAGGCATAGAAACAGAAATACCACGTGCCCTCACTCATATGCAGAGTTGATCTCATAGAAATAGAGAGTAGAACAGTGGTTACTAGAGGCCATAAGGGTATGGAGGAGGAGGGGTAAAGAGAGATTGTTGCCAGGTGCGGTGGCTCATGCCTGTAATCCCAGCACTTTGGGAGGCCAAGGCAGGCGAATCACGAGCTCAGGAGTTAGAGACCAGCCTGACCAACATGATGAAACCCAGTCTCTACTAAAAATACAAAAATCAGCCAGGCGTGGTGGCACGCACATGTAGTCCCAGCTACTCAGGAGGCTGAGGCAGGAGAATCACTTGAACCCAGGAGGCGGAGGTTGCAGTGAGCCGAGATAGCACCACTGCACTCCAGCCTGAGTGGTGGAGCGAGACTCCATCGCAAAAAGAGAGAGATTGCTTAACTGACACAAAATTACAGCTAGATAGGAGGAACAGGTTGTAGGTTTTTATAGCACTGGATGGTGACTATAGTTAATGATAATTTATTGCATATTTTCAAATAGCTAAATGAGAAGATTTTGAATGTTCCTAATACAAAGAAATGATAAATGTTTGAGGTGATGGATATGCTAATTACCCTGATTTGATCATTGCATATTGTATACATGTATTAAAATATCATGCTGTATTCAATAAATACGTACAACTATTAGTCAAAATAAAATAAAAATAAAATATTGTCAGAAAAAAACAATAATCCACATCTATCTAGTCACACAGGAATGGTTTGTACACACACGTTTTAAAATATTTTTACAGATACAGCAAGTGGCAGCGAGATGGTGCCTCTAGAAACCACCAGGGTTCCCAGCATCGGGTTATTCCTAACAGTCATGATTCTAATGCCTTCCTCTGACCACATCCCTGACCCTTTCCAAACATTCATTTTGATGTTTTCTAATGCTGGACATTGTCTCATATCATTTGTCCAGGGTGTATCCTCATCCCTGTTTGCCCTTTTGTTCATGTTGCAAAGTTCCTACGTCACTCAATAATATACTACCTAAAAATTCTGAACCTAGTCACAAAGCCAAAACGGTAAATGAGCAAGAGGAATTTTGCTGATTTTAATTCATGAGATGGCATTCAGAATTGAACATGACTCTTTAAAAACTGAGTTTATTCTTTAAAAGATAAGATCAGCATGTGTACACAAAACAAATGCATCATCCTAACCCTGGGTAGCTGCTGCACAGGTGGTCCTTGTACTATTTGGGGATTAAATAGAGGAGGGGACTTCAGTCACATGTACTAAGGGAATCAGGCACAGATAATATATCTGCCCTCAAAGTTTGCTCAAAAGGCCAAAATCTAACATAAGCCACTGGCTCTAACCAGAGGAGAAACAGAACACATTTGAGGAGAGGAAAAAAACTATTAATGCATTAACAACCTTTACCAGTCTTCCCATCCCACTTCTTAAACATTTTCTTAATATGATTATTTATGTATTACATTTACAGGTAAGACATTACTGAGGACAGTGATTGAACAAACTTCTTCCTTCTAAAACACAAGAAAACAATCATTTTGTAATTTAAACTGCTAATCATATTAACACATAATGAACTATAAGTTTTTGGTTATAAATTTCTGTGATTTTTAAATTAAAACCTTTGGGGAAACAATGCTACTTACCACAGTTTTGCTCATCGCTCAAATCCCCACAGTCATCATATCCATCACACACAAGGCTGTAATTAAGGCACTTGCCTGTGTGACAGTGAAACAGATTCTCACTGCAGTCTGCAAATAAAAGAAGCCACCAATGTGTCATCAGAGCCATATAGAATGCTATTGTAGTACAACATTTAACAAAAGCCAGTCATGGAAGGGACACCCTAATGGTAACCTGGCCCATACCTATTGTTTTATAGGTGAGAAGGTGGCACACAGAGATACAACAATCTGTTCAAGGCCATTTAAACAAGTGGCTCCCAAGCCAAGTGATTTTATCACTTTCTGATGTGTTTCTCTGACTTCCATTTTATGTCACCTGAATGATCCTTAATTGTTAAAGATGAGAAAAGGCATTCTCAATTCACCATCATTCCTAATGAAGTTCCTGTTCATGCAGAATAGACTTTAGTAACTCTTATGTTTTCTTTAGAGTTGAAAGTCTAGGTTTGTCAGTAGTAAGCATAAACATAACAAATAAAATAAGTCATTTAGATTATAGAGTTGTTATTTCCTTTCACATAAACATTACTGCTTAAGCCTATTGAGTGTTTCATAGTGTAATCCTCAAATAAGCAAGTACTGTCCAAAGACTACAGTGGCAATAAACAACGTTCAGGGGAAATGGTTTCTTGATTTTAATAAGAAAACAGTCTTGTCCTTCAGTAAACCAGAACTCCTATCCTGGTTCTGCCATCTACTAGCTAGGGACTTTTAGTGTGTTATTGTTAGTTCAAGTCTAGGAGTCTGTGAACTGATCTATGAAACTGGGACAAAATCAGCCACTTAATAGGGTTTGAAAGAGGAGAGTTTAATGAAATAGTTTGTGTAAGGCAATTCGATGGAAAGAGAATGTTCTTTTCAACAAATGGTATTGGGACAATACTAGAAAAATATTTACAAATTATATATATATATATATATGATAAAGAAATTTGGATATCCGGAGTCTCTGAAGAACTCTTACATTCAATAACAAGATGAAAAAGAATTCAATTACAAATGGTCAAAAGACTTGAATAGAAAGTCTTCATGAAAGACATAAAAACACATGAAAAGGTGCTCAACATTATTAGTCACTAAGCAAAGGCAGCGAGGGGTGAGAGGGCAGGGCAAAACAAAAGAAAAAAAATAAGCTAAGGCAAATTAAAACTACAAGAAGATATAACTACACATCCCTTAAAATGGCTACAGTGGAAAAGATGGATAATAGCAAGTATTGGCAAGGATTTTGAGAAAATGAATCTCATGGATCTCTGGTGAGACTATAAAAAATAATAATGCCACCTTGGAAAACTGGCAGTTTCTAATGAAGATAACTGCAACCTTACCATACAATTAATTTGTGAATTCCACTCTTAGAAATCTACCCAAGATAAATTAAACATATATCCACACAAAGATTTATATATAGATGTTCATAGCAGCATTATTCATAAGCCAAAAACTGGAAAAAAATCCAAGTACTCTCTAACTGGAATGGACAAACAAAATGTAATATGCAGTGAAATACTACTCAGTGATTAAAAGGATGAAACTACCAATATATGTGACAGTATGGATGAACCCCAAAAAGTTATGCTATGTGAAAGAAATCAGATACAAAAATTACATATTATATGACTCGTTTATGGAATTCCCAGAAAAAAACAAAATTATATAAACAGAAGTCTGAGAAGTAGTTACAGTAGCTGAGGGATTAGACTTGATTCCACTACAAATGTGTGGGAGAGAAATTTTGTGAGAGATGCAAACATTCTAGAACTGTATTGTGAGGTTGGTCGCATAACTCTATAAGTTTACAAAAATCAATAGATGAAATTTATAGGATGTAAATTATACCTCAGTAAAGCTGTGAAAATGTTTAAAATCAATATATGTAAAGAAATCTGCATTTCACAGAAACTAGATTTCTTAAATATATTTTTATTTCCCCTATTTAAAGTAAATTAAGTACAAAACAGCTTGCTTAATGCTGGAGAAGGAATACAGAAAATGGGCAGAATTTCAGCAGAGTGGATGTAATGAAAAGTTTAGCATACTTCAAGCAGAGGAAATAGCAAAAACAAAGTAAAGAGGCAAAAGAAAAATAGGGCACATTTGAAGATCAGTCTACTTGGCTGATGAAGGCCAGAAATCAAGTAGTCAATGGTTCAGTCTCCTGAATTCCAGCTGATTGTTTCTCCTCAAGCAGAAGCCTGTATCTCATACAACCAGTAGCAGCCACCACTTTACTGTAAACATCTCACACTAGATGACGATTCATTATCCAAAGCCTTTGGCATTGATCAGTTAAAACATTAGGTATGCCAAAATATGACACTTACATATACATGAATCATAAATTTCTGTTTCAAAAAGGCACTCTTCTAAAAAAAAAAACTTCTTAAAGTTTTCAGAATCACACCATTTTAGGAATGGAATGGGCCTTAGAAATCACCTGTTCAGTGTCTTCATTTGGAAGGTGTGTATGTGCACAGACACACACACGCATATATACATATAAGTCCACACTTATACGCATACAGAACTTTGTAAGTACTTTTTATTTTTCACTTCCCCCAGCCTGAATATTTTTCAAATAGGGACAGCCACCATAAGGGAAAATATAAGAACTAAGAAGTCCTAGCTATCACTTTGACAATGGTATTTTATCCCATTCAGCAGAGGGCGCAATTTCCCCACCCTGCACCCCGCTGCTGAATGAGGCTACCACACATGTGACAGCTGAGTGGAAAGGTTATGACATTGGTCTCCTACCCACAGGACAGATCTGGGGAATTTGTGCATCAAGATATATACGCTACCTTGTGAAATTCTAAAAGATCTTTTTTATTTTTTTTTGTCTTAATCTAAATTACCCTTGTGGGAAGTTTTGACTCAACATGCTAGAATCAGCAATAGCCAGGGAAATAAGGCTTCTCAACTTGACCATCAGTGCAAAGTACATGCATGCATTCGCCCAGAGGATGGGGAACAGTGTTTCAGCACATTTTAAACCCTGCAAGTTAATTTGTTTGTAAGCAGTACACTCACTTTTTCTGATGGTAGGACTACTGGGGAATGAAATACCCCTTTCAGAATCTGATTAACCTAAGAACACATCAAAAATTTCCAAAAGTTTCTTTGTCTTCTATGAGACCCATTCTAGGACCCCTGGTAATTCATACTAAATCACTGCATTGGAGATATTTTAAAAATTGATGTCCTTATTTATTAAATTACTTCATAAATGGAGAGGACTTAGGCATTTTTAAAAATCCTCATTGTTCTCCCTGGTGCGGATTCAACTTTCTGCTGTTATAACTTGCTTGGTTAGAAACCATTTTTAGAAGTGAGATACAAAATGGGCTGCATTTGGAAAACAATCTGTAATCTGTTACTTCCCTAAGGTCTGTGTGATTAGTAAACATGCAAAACCTTAACCAGAGGCACTGCAAAGCCAGAAATACATAGCAAATAGCAAAGATCACAGTGTCTCCTTTTATTGAAATAAATGTTTATTTGACCTGGAAAGAGGTATTGTCAGCACAATTTGGGGCCAGCAAATCAAAATTTGCAAAAGTGCTTGCTGTGATTTTCTTGCTCAATAACAAGCATAATTTTGCATGACCTAAGGTAGATGTTTTTCTAGATACAGCTTTTTTTTTTCTTAAGGAGAGCTTGATACAAAATGTTTCTTCTGAAATTCATGCATGTTAATATTGACTTCAGTTTGACGTCTTATATGGCACACTATTAATTCTTGTCTCTCAAAATTATCATTAAATTAAAGCAGAAAACTAACACACAGAAAGCCTTTTTCTCAAGGGCTTCTTTCAACTGTATGGTCTCTATGACTATAAACATGAATGTGTTGCCTCAACTCAAGATGCAAGTATGGATGCTCAGTTTCCACCCACAGATTAAATATGGAAAGGACCAGAGGTTATTTCATCCAACCCTCTCATTCTGAAATGACCAGAGGAGTTACATGGTCTGTCCACTGTTGCTCAGCTCATTTACAGCAGAACCATGAGAAGAACCAGGCTTCTTGACTCTCTGAGTTCTTTCTACTATTGGCTTCCAGCTCTAGAAAAGGGTTTCTCCATGGCAGTATCATTGACATTTTGGACTGGGTAATTCTTTGTTGTTGGGGGCTGCCCTGTGCAGTGCAGTTTGTTTAGCAGCATCTCTGGCCTCTACCCACTAGATGCCAGTAGCACCTCCCTCCACTCCCACAGTTGTGACAATAAAAAAAAAAGTCTCCATGCATTGTAAAATGTCACCTAGAGAGTTGAAAATCATGTTGCACAATATACAAACATCACCTGAGTGCAAGGCCTCGCTTTAATCCCATCTTTTCCATCAGCTCTCTATGCAATCCAGCTTCTAGTAATCCTACTCTTTTTACTAGAAGGACTCCCTGCTGCAACCTTTTTTTGTTTGCTTGTTTACATCAATTTTTTTTGACTTTGTGATATTGCCTGTGTTATATTGTTTTAAAATACCATATTTAGGCTGGGCACAGTGGCTTATGCCAGTAATCCTAGCACTTTGGGAGGCCAAGGTGGGCCAATCACTTTGAGCTCAGGAGTTTGCAACCAGCCTGGGCAACATGGCAAAACCTTGTTTCTACGAAAAATACAAAAATGAGGCCTGGCGTGGTGGCTCACGCCTGTAGTTCCAGTTACTCAGAAGGCTGAGGCTGGAGAATTGTTTGAGCTTGAGTAGTGGAGGCTGCAGAGCACCGAGATCACACCTCTGCACCCCAGCCTGGGCAACAGAGTGAGACTCCATCTCAAAAAAAAATTTTTTTTAAAGCATATTTAAAAGTTTCTATGTGTATATGTTAGTTCCCTGATTAGACTAAAAGCCTCATAAAGAAAGAAACCATGTCTTAACAGTATCTTTCTATTTACTAGGTAGCTAAAACATGATTCACACATAGGAGGAATTAAAGAATATTCAATAGTTTGATTGATTCAGTATAATCAGATTGCCACTATACAAAAAGTAAAATTTCCAAACATTTAATACTTCTTCCATTAGCATAGAGTGAGATTGTTTTTATAATTTTGATGAAACTATTTCTAGCATTTACTTGCAGCTACATCTTAGTAGAAAGATTATTATAGATACAGCCATTTTGATGATTCAAACATCATTTGGAATATCAGTTTTTATGTTGTGCTGTTTATGCTGCCTGCATTCTAAAATAGCTTCACGTGGTGCTGCTTTTAAAATTGTTGTGCATATTTTAGTGTTTCTGTCTCCCTTACATGTATCAGCTGACATCATCAGCAGTCCCCATGACTTCCAGTGGTCATTCTCTGCACCTAGTAACAAGAGGTGCTGGGTGGGAGTGGAGGAACAATAAGATAACAACAGTGACAACAACAGTCATGACCACAAATCCTAGTGCTCTTTGAGACTTACTGCATGCAAGACATTGGTCTATATGCTTTATATTCAGTGAATCGTTATTCTGAACAATTTGAGAGATATTCACTATTTATTGTTTCCACTGGACTACAGAAGAAACTGAGGCACAGAGAGGTTGAGTAACTTGCCTAAGTTATCAGAGGCAGGAAATGGTAAGCTCGAAACCTAAGCAGCCTGACTCAAGAATTTACAGTAGTCATTACTACACCGTATTATACTCAGTGTATAATTAGATAACCACCATCCTCAAAAATAAGCCAACCAATTTTACGCAAAATTCACAGAAAATGATTTTCAAAAATATTTGATGGTCGTTTTTACGTGTCATAAAGTGTGTGAACTTTGTGGCAGCTATTTCACTGTGACAACGTTTTCCTTGAGTTTCCAACTTAAAATTAAGAAGTAGTCATCTACTAAGAACTTGCTATGTCCCAGGCACTATTCTAGGAGCTGGTTATAGACTCAAAAGATTACAGAATCTTAACAACAAAAGAGACACCAAGCACCTTCTGGCCCAGTGCTTCCAAGTCTGGCCGTCTGTTAGAATTACCTGGAGAGCGTTACAAAAGTACTGCTGCCTGGTCCCCACTGCAGACAAACTGAATCAAAATCTCTGCAGGTGGGGCTTCCTGGGGAGACCAGCATGCAGCCATCCACGATGATACCAAAAGCCAGGTTTACAGAAATGGCCTGCCTAAAGCCACAGAGATAGACCTTTCTAAAATTTTCCTGATTTTTGAAAACTTTTCTACTACACTATTAAAATTGTTTCAGTGTTTGGAAATCTTTTCATTCAACAAATACTTAAGAAGAGATTGACAAGACAAAACCAGTTAGGGGAGAAAGTCAGTAAGTAGTCACAGATACCTGGAGTGCTCTTTAATAAATGATTACCTCTGAAAGCTGTAATACATCAAAATCAGTTAAAACATTTTCCTGCAATATAAATGATCAGAGTATAATCTCATTAAAAAAACTCATTAAAAAAAAACTTTTTTATGGACAAGAACAAGTCAAAGGCAGACCAGGGGAGAGAAAAAGCACTAGATTTTGAACCATTTAAGACTGGGTTCAAATTTAGCGAACCATGGGCAAATTTATTCATTGCCCTAAGCTCTGTCTCTGCACCTGTACAAAGGGGGTAGATAACACTTCCTCTGCTGATAATTAAATCGAAGCATGTAGGTAAATGCTTCTAGCATAGTTTATTAGGTAACTCACAAATAATAAGTTTCTTCTCTCCCTTCCTTTGAACCTGACTAAAAAGGAAATTAACAACTCAATGAACTACACAGGCCACCTAATATGACCCATGTTTTATAAAAGCAGGCAAGTGCTTAGCTAGAGATCATTTTTGCACCTAATCCATAGAAGCATAATCTCCTCTGGCAGTCCTCCTTCTTGCCTACCTGCGAGGACCCTAGGAAGTAGTCATTTTCTTCTGCTCCTCATTGAGAACGCACAGCAAAACTTCCTTCTCCTCTCGTGAGTATCTGTGGGTTGCATTCACACTCTGTTTCACATCCAAGGCCTAATTCAGACTTATACTATTCCTTCACCACAGGGCAGTGGCAACAGGAGTATGGCACCCTCCATAAACACTCATGCTGAAACACCACAAGCACTTAACGTTAAAGCTCAAAAGCAGATGTCCTTGTAAGGTCAAAAACAATTGCATACGAAGCCTTCGATGTCCGTGTTTTCATACAGAAGTTTTCTGAAGGGATGTATTTCCTCAATGGACCAAACAGATCATTTTTGTGGTATGTTCATGGGAAAGGGCCATATCTATTTTCCTTAATAAATACTTCAGCCCCTCGGACATTGGTAAATGCCTTGCAGAACAGTAACACATTGTTGACTAGGAAAATTAACCCCTTCAAATTTCATTTTAACAAATGCAGCAGAAATCACTTACAGGGTTCGGAGTGCAATGCTCAGTACAATTGAGGAACATATGATAAAATCATAGTCGGCCCACCACAGGAGATACAGGCACATGCAGAATTAGAACAATGCCATAACATGGGCCACAATGGGAGAATAGCTAGAGATTCTACCAAATTCCCATAAATTGGATATAATTATGTTGAATTATTTAAAGATCCCTATTTTGGCGGCTTTGCACAGTATCTTCTGCTAAGCCCACAGCAACACTTCCCAGTGTAAATATACAGCCTATAAAAATGTTTTTTATGTAAAATTGTGTGCCATGCGTTGTTTTGAAAAGAAAATTCCAAGTTGTAAAACACAAATGTCTTACTGAAAAGAACGTTTCCTGAAATATATGTGGCATAACTAAAGTTCCATGGGATACTGGATATTAGGCAGAATAAAAAATGCATGAATAAATGAACAAATAAAGGTGAGGATTCACATGAGAGAATAATTCTGATGAAATACAAAGTTAAGCAAACATCTTTTTTTTAAACTGCAGGATTTCTCAGAACCTCTACTATACAAATGTGTATTCTAACCCTCTAAGAAGTAGATCTGATAGAGAGTATTTCCCAAAGTTATTTTTTTTCAAGCATTATTCCAGACTCAGATACTATATGGAACACCAGTTTGGGAAACACTGACCTGAAATGTTACCACGATAAACTGCCATTCAGTAGTTCTGCCATTCAGCAGGACAAAGGAGCATCCATCCTAGCCCATCAGAGGAAAGATGAGTTGGTCCATTTGGCAAACAGACCAAAAGAATTTTTCAATTAAGATCAGTATTCTCAAGCACTTACAACACCTTGGCAATTCCCATGAGGAGTGAAACACAGCTCTTGCCATACTAACTGTGGCTGTTTATATAACCCTTAAAGAACAATTAGAACACTTGCATATAGTGTTCTAATTGCATATAGTTCTGTTTTGAATGCTGATTACACAGTGTAATTATTTTCTTTTTTTAACTTACTAGGGGTGAACAAATAGGACACCAGCTTTGTTTACTACAATGTACTTCTTCAGGATGGGTTTCCCCTTCTTTCCAGTTTGTAAGTGCAAAACAACTTGAAATCTGAATCTATATTGGACAAACTGCTGGCCAATTAAGTCAAAATGACCAATCAATGAGGAATAAATTGAGGACACATAAGGCGGAATCTACTGATTAGTGGATTTTAAACAGTTAGTGCCATTGACTATCTCCAGGTTTGGAAGAAGCATTAAAAAAAAAAAAAAAAAAAAAAAGAGGCTTTGTATTTACTGTGTCATGAAAGTTAAGAATCATTAGGGTGAAAACATTGCTATAAAAATATCCTTTTTTTAAAAAAATTGACCTTCATACTCATAAACAAAAATGAAAATTCTCACGCAAACAAAATAAACCAAAGCCTTCTCCCAATTTAAACCACTTTGTGCAAAAATGCTGCAATCCCTCATCTGTTCCAATGCAGCGTCTACCTGGTGAGTTCTCAATGACAGCAGCATGCCTTTGAAAGGTGTGCAAACATGCTGCTGTCATTCTGGGGGAAGATAAACATGTTTGCTCACTTTAGAAAGGCAAACCAAAAGCAGTCTACGCAAATGCCGATGATTGTCAGGATTTGAGAATCCCTGTCCACTCAGACAAACCCCAAATAGCTTGTCACATACTGCAATGAGCCTCGTCACTCCAGTCGTCACAGTCGTTGTAGCCATTACATTGCAGTTTCCTGGGGATGCAGATTCCACTGGCACACAGAAAGCTCTCACCCCCTCCACAGAGCACTAAAAAAAAAGGGCAGGAAATAATGTCAGAATAAGATTTTTTTTTTAATCTTAAGATTACAAAAGATAAATACATAGAAAATCTTCTTAATCTTCTTTTGCTGTTCAACAGATTTGTTTCCAAATTCCCTCAGTTTTACTGTCACCAATTTTTCTTTGGCATCCTAGCACATTAACTGGAAAATTACCTGGAAATCATACAAAGAGTGCTTGCTTGTATGAGGAAAGCAGGAGATAGTTCACTGGTGGGCTTGCAGAGTGAGGCATCCATGTTCAGAGAGTAAGAGGGTAGCTTCATCAATTGCACAATTTATGTGGGGAGAATACCCAATGGGTGTATTTTTCTAAATAATTGAAAATCATGTCAAAGTAAAGTGCTACTAATTGAACCAACATTTAAAAACTCTACCTCTCTTAAAAGCTACTCTATGTGTCACAGAGAGAGTTCCAGTAAAAACAGAGTCAGTAAATGGATGTGTGTTTGAACATAGCATAGAGACCTGGTGCCCTGTATTTGAAACGTATTTACTTACCTTAACGAAAATGCCAGTTAAAATGTCAGCTTCTATTTTGGCATAAGGGATAGGAAATGGCATTCGCTAATAATGTTTTCATTTCTTTTTCCTTAACACAGTTACATTTTTATATTTGTGCTTTTAATATTTTGGTGCTCTTTTTCTTTTCAAAATGCAATAAATACTCCACTGCTTCAAAATTACAGTAGACAATAAATTTAAGACAAAAAGATAGAAAATTTTTCAGGAAGACCATTAATAAAAGGATAACTCAGCTCAATCAAGTGGATGTTAAGATAAAAAATATTTGATAATGTGCACCAAATGCCTTTTAAGTGTGCATAATCTTTAACTCAGCAATCATCTCAGACTTCATAAAAAGGAAATTATTATGAATATGTGTTTTATGTTTAATGATATTCAAACCATCATTGTTTAAAATGAGGAAACTATGAAATAACCACTATGCAATATTAAGGGGCTAGTTAAATAAATTTTGACATCACCATAATGAGGAATACTATTACAGCCATTGAACTATATTTTAGAAAATACTTAATGTCCTAGGACAAAGTTCAAGCTACTTGAGATGAGAAAACACCAACTGGTCCTAGAAAACAAAATACAGTTTGGCATGGGGAGAGGTATATTATCTTTGGTATTAGGATTAAAGTAACTTTACCTTTTACTGTATTGTATTCAGTATTTTACAAATGTTCTTACAATGATGATGTTTTATCTTTTTAGCTGAGAAAAAAGTAACTTTTTTATGAGCTCCAGTTTCAGATAAGAAAAGTTAAGTAGAACCTTCAAAAATCTCCTTCTGTCTCTCTCTCACCTTCCACCAAAGCTTTTGTGTGTGTGTGTGTGTGTGTGTGTGTGTGTGTGTGTGTGTGTGTGTGTGTCGGCTGTGTGGTGAGTTGCCTGGTCACTGCCATCATTCCCTGCAGTATGTATTCCTTGATAAGATGAACCTTGTTGACTAGTTACAGGAAATCCAGGAATATGGAACATTTTAACTCAGCAATAGAAACAGAGAAAAGTACAGGCTGAAAGTTCCAGTCAGTGAAGCCCATGTCTGTTATAGTTCCCATCATGTTCCTAGGACCCAGCGGAATGGTTGGCACTCAGGAGGTTCTCGATTAATATATTCTCAACCCATGTTCCTGGGACTCAGCCAGTGGCTGGCACTCAAGAGGTTCTTGATTCAATGGAAAAAGTGACCTAAATCCCTAATAGAAGAATATATTGCCATAAAGCAGAAAAAAACAAAATTAATGAATTATTTCCCAATACTATCAAGGAAATCAGCATTTTAACTCACTGAACATTATGCATTAGTTGATCTGGTAAGTTTCTTATGATGCTACTTCATGTAACATTTTCACAATATCAACAACAAAAGCCCAATTTTCCATTATAGTCCATAATTTCAGTATCAATACAAATTACATCTATGGATTTCAACTGCCAAAATATCCAACATGTTTAGTATGATGTCTGCACAGGAGTGCACTCCTATAGCTACAAATACAGACTCCTAAACGATTCGTAGAAAACCAGACCTAAAATGAAAAACCAAAATACTAAGATTTTACCCATCCAGTCTGTACTATATCCTCTCTCTAGGGTTAAGAGAAAGTTTGAAAGGCGTGTTTATCCTATTGTGAGAGTGTTTCTCTATTATACTAGAGAGTGCAAAAATTCCATATGTCTTCATTTTAGCAGCTGCAACACCTCACAAGAATTATTGCATTCCCCACCTATGGCTCCGATGATTCCTCAGGAAATGGAGCTGAAAGCTCAACATTCAATAGCTCCTAACCTCTAGATTTTATCTTTAAGGCCCTACATATTTGACCCCAGTAAAGCCATTTCTTGCATAAGGTCATCTCAAATCTGGATCCCATTTAAAACCCAGCACAGCTTGCACTGTTTTGATTATTGATATCCCCTGTCTTGCCTGATTCAGCAGAAACTGACTTCTTTTGTGTGGTTCCTTATCTGGAAGTGTGGCTGTCTTTGGTTTTAGGGTATCATAAATGGTTACTTTATTCTTGTTCTTTCTTTGAAAGTTCACAGTTTTAGTAGTTAATATTACTTTTATAAAACTAGAATAATTTTTGTATAATCTGTTTCATTTCTTCTTAACCTATATTCAGAATTTCCACTTGTATAAAATGTTCAATTAATAAACTACTACAAACATATTTTGTTTGGTAGTTTACAAATGAAGGAAATGAAGTGTCATGAGGTCGACATTGAAATGGACCAAAGCCATATAATTAGGGGAAGATGAAAAACACCCCAAATCCCAAGCTAGGATCCAGGCCCAATCCTCCATGCCACACCACTTCCTTGTTCCTGGTGCTTGTGCAATAGTGTAGTTGGCTGATACTCAGCCGGTTTAAGGGCACTAGATTTGAGTAAAACTTCAACATTGTCTTTATTTTTCTCTCTAAACAAAAGACAAATGTCTGTCTTGCAGTGAATTGGATTCAGATGAGATGACATTCCAAGTCAGTTCTACTTTTTTTGAACATCCTGAGAGAGCTTTTATCAGGTTTCTGTAGAGATTTTTCTACCATAAATATCACTGTCTTATAACAGTCATTTTCCAACAGGCTTTTGAGTTTTCTGAGAAGTCATGCTATACAATCTTGAAACTATTTCCACTAACATCATCTATAATTCTAAGAGGTGTATGTTGGAATTTAAATCAATGGCAGATTAATAACTGGAACATTCATTCATTGATTGAATATATTTTTACTGAGTGTCTACTATGTGCAAAGTACTATTCTAGCCTCTGGTAATATAGCAGTGAAGAAAACAAACAAACAAAATCTCCAAATAGAGCATATACTCTACTGACCATCATCTGATGAAGATAATTTTACCAAGTAAAGATACTCCACTGCCAAAGCTGACTTCCACTACACATGTGACAGTTAATTAATACTGCTGCAAAAATAGCAGTACATAAAGTTATATGGCCTAAAAAGCTAGTTTACATGTCCAGATGATAGGGACAATTATGGATCCCCTGGACTTCAGAATGACACGGATCTTGAAGAATACATACCCAAAGGATGATCAGCTCTTTTCAGTATTCTTGTCTCTGACAATGGACTGCTAAAATAATAATCCCTAGCCTGAAATCACCCTGAGATTTTCTGCAACTGCTTCCAGCTTCCTAGGCTCTCTCTGTCTGCGTATCAATATTATTGGCAAATGCTGTCATTATTCTGGTTGTTAACTTTCAGAGTCCTTTTCAAAAATTACCCACCAGCCTGCCACTGACTGTATGTTGCTCTTACTTGCCCTGTCTTTGAGCCCTTGCTGAAAGTCAAAAGCTCAGCTTCAACTCCCCCTCGGAGGAGAAAGCTGACCCAGCTCTGCACATCACGTGGGCCTGTGCTGAGAGCCTGTCAGCACTGCGTTCTCCATGCTGCTCGAAATCAAGTACTATAAACCACTATTGCCCTTACCTTTTACAAGGTTATGTCATTCGATGAAAAAGACTGAGTGTAATCTTTCAGCTGCTGATACAAGAATACTTCTTGGGGAGAGCACTGTATCTTTGGGCACAACAGATTGGTAAAACGATTGGAGTGAAAGACAAGAGGTGAGAGAGGAGAGAGAAAATCTAAGAGTGTGTTCAACCAACCCAACATGGATTTTACCCTGCCTTCTGAGGAGGTGAGTCGTATTAGGTGGAAGGCCCTTCATTTGGCTGAAATTAAGATATTTCGGTAGGTATGGATGAGGGTCTGGAAGTTCTGAGTACAAAAGGAGTGAAGGGCCGGGTACAGTGCCACATATCTGTAATCCCAGCACTTTGGGAGGCAGAGGTGGGCAGATTGCTTGAGGTCAGGGGTTCGAGACCAGCCTGGCCAATATGGTGAAACCCCATCTCTAATAAAAATACAAAAATTAGCTGGGCATGGAGACATGTACCTGTTATCTCAGCTACTCAGGAGGCGAGGCAGGAGAATCAATCACTTGAACTTCGGAGGCAGAGGTTGCAGTGAGCCAAGATCATGCCACTGCGCTCCAGCCCAGATGACAGAGGGAGACTCTGTCTCAAAATAAATAAATAAATACATAAAAATAAAAAATAAGAACAGTGAGAATTCCCACGAGGAGAAAGAGGAGCTGGTGCCACTGGCACTGTGCTGAGGGAGAGATAAATTTGAAAAGGTAGCTGAGTATCCATTAGAAGCATAGTATAGAGAAGACCCTTTGGAAAACAGAAATATCTAATGACATATTTTAAGTTATTTCCTGAGGAACTGGAGGTATAACACACGCCTTCCTCCCTCTGCAAGGCTTGTGTTGCCCTCTGATTTATGCACTCATTTCTTTAGCATTCTGTATTATTACAGAATAACTGTTATTCCGTATATTCTATAATAATTAATTATTATAGAACAATTAATACTATTCTGTATTATGTATTATTGAATACAGAATAGCTCCCTTGCCTTGGGAAGCTTATACTCTAGAATGATAAGCTATATCAATAAACATAATTTTAAAATTCTTGTATATCACACAAGATGTTAATAAGTGCTATGAAGAAGAGAGTACTGCAGGGTAAGGCAGATATAGGGTATAGGAGTGGGGTAATAATATTATTAATGTTGGCACCCAATATCAATTAGGGTACCAGGGCAGGCCTCACTCCAAGCTGACATGTGAGTAACAACTTGAAAGAGGCAAGGGAGTCTCAGGAAGATTCAAGGAAGAGCTAGTACAAAGTTCCTTGGGCAAGAGTCTGCCCGGCAGGTGTCAGGATCAGCAAAAAGACCTGTGTGGCTACAGCAGCATGAGCAGGGACCAAGCACAAGAATGAGGCCGAGCAGGAGGGAGGGTCCAAACACACAGGGCTCTGCAGGCCTTTGTAAGGACTTTGTAACTTTAACACAAGAGTCATTGCATGGTTTTTGGTAAAGAGTGGCATAATCTGACTGAAATTCTTAAAGGATTGCTCTGCCTATTGTGTTGGAAATAGACTCTAGGGGTACAAGGGAAGAAGTAGGGATAGCAGCTGGGAGTCTATTTATCAAGTAGCTGTGGAGGTACTGCGACATGAGTGGATGCTGGATGTACAAGTCATGTACCATCTAACAACATTTTTCTTAACAATGGACTACATATACAACAGTGGCCCCATAGGATTACAGTACCAAATTTTTACTGTACCTTTTCTATGTGCAAATATGTTTAGATACACAAATGCTTATTGTGTTACAACTGCCTAGAGTATTCAGTACAGTAACATACTGTACAGGTTTGCAGCCTAAGAGCCATAGGCTAGACTGCACAGCCTGGACGTGTAGTATGTTCTAAATCTAGGTTTGTGTAAGTACACTCTGATGTTCGCATATGACGAAATCGCCTACCAACACACTTCTTAGAATGTATACCCATCGTTAGGCAATATATGACTGACGGTACTAACTTCTGACTATAGGTTGGCTCAGGTCAAATCAGCAATGACCATCCTTGAATACCTAGGAGCTTGGGAAATTTCAAACTTTCTTTTGAAAACAGAGTATCATCCACATCAAGAATATACTTACAATCTAAAAATTAACTCAATCTATGTCTCTCTGTCCCTCTAATCCCATCATTAAATGTGGCTTCCTCAGAAGAAGTATCTGTCTTCCAAGCTAAGCAATCCTTCTCACTCTTTTCTTAGACATCTATTAAATGTAGGGCAGGCACTATACTAACCACTTCTAATAGTGCCAATGCCCAAGACCATCAGAATTGCAGTCTTCTTTAAAAAACAAAAAACTGTTTTATTATAGCTCACATAATTTATATTCACAGAAGATTTATGTTTGCTGATTGTCTCCCTCTCCCTTCTAGAATGTAATTTCCTCAAAGAAAGGCATTTTATCAGGTTTTCTTACTGCTGTACCCTGAGTCTAGAATAGAACTGACACATTACAGGTGCAAGTTAGATATCTGTTGGATAAATAAATGAAGACTGAAAATAGGAGTTGTCTATGGAGCATGACTAAATGATTGCTCCTATTTCTTGGCTCTCAATGGCAATGAATATTTACAACCTTATTATTTTCATTGCTGGGAGAATAAACTACTGATGCAGGATAAAATCCCTCTGTGTTATAGTGGGATGCTCATTCAAGCCTGCAGACACATCTGGCTTATGAGTGGCATCTGCTCTTAGTAGGACAACGAATGGTCCCTCCTACGGAAAATAATCTTCCCCACTGGCCTGTGATGATGTGTCTAACATTCCACCCCTGACACCCACACTACCCATACTTTGGGTTAAAATGGTAGGTTTTAGAAGAACTAAAGGTTAGCAAGGAAAGGGGCTTTGGGGCCACATCATGGATTAAAGGGGTATATTCAGTTTCCTACTCCATTTCAACCAAAGAGCTCTACTGTTGGCTGCTTTATACATTTGAGTCCATGGAAAATTTTCTTTAAAAATGGGCTTTTGTAGTCAAAAACAAGTTTAAAAACTCCTTCACCCTTAAGATTTTGTGTTCAGTTGAATACTTAGTTCCGAATGTAATTACAGACTGTTTAGCTTTATGTTATCATTAGCTTTTATTATACTTAGACTTGAGAAATGAAACATAGAATGAGTGCCTTTTAGGGGAAGACGGAGACTCAGGAAAGGTATAGAACATGAAGACTCAGAGTAAAACGTGACACCTAGACCCTCAAATTGAGCTCAGAATAGCCCTGCTTGAAGGTGTACAGTGTGTGGATTCAATGCTGTTACACCAGGGTATAAGAAAAGCCACATTATTTTCTTAAATAAAATAAATTCATACTTCCCCACTCAAAAAGCTGATGAGAAAGATCTCTCAGGCACATTTTGCAGGAGTCTCTCCCTCCTTAGGATGGTACAAGGATCCAAGGGGCTTACATGGAACCTGGAAGAACAAAGGAAGGACCTCTAGCTTTCATTCCTCAGAGAACTGCCAGAGGCTCATGGCCCCTAAGTCCTTAAGTGACTGCTAGGCAGAACGTGCCATTGTGTCTGTGCCAAGCCATGTACAGGGCCATGGTCCCTAGGGTCCAGCTTTCCTGGATGTCCCATACAGCCATTCCTTTTGGAGGTCCAGCTTCTTCTACAAGCATGTGAGCACTGGTCTCTGCTATATAATGGGAATGCCAAAGCCTTAGGGTATGTCTCCTACATCTCCCTGCTTCCTCCTCCACCCTCCAGACATTTGTCTCCATGCCACCCAACCAGAGTGACCTGACACAATCTCTTCTCAATCCTTCCCTCCTCAATGTTGCTTTCCCTTTCCAGAGGCTGTAGAGATGAAAACATACTTTTTGTTGTTGTTGTTTTCTTAGTAGATTGTGCTATTATACTGATGTTTCCTTCATTACAAAGAATGCAAAGGTCTCCATTAGTACCTTTTACCTTACACATTTTTGTTGAAAAGTAGCATATGACAGGTGGTTGGTAAATGCCTGCTGAATAAATGCCCTTAAGGAGCTCTTAATGTCAATATTCTAAAAAGGCAATGTCATGGTGACATCTTCTTTTATGGGCTGTAGGTTTCACCTTGCTTCAAAGACAAGGCAAAATCAGTCCCTTCACAACAATACAACTCTTTCATTCAACATTCCTTGATGTCTTTTATTTATCTTTTAATTCGTGAGAAACTGTCTCTGTCAAACAAATGTTCAGAGAAAATCCCAAACAACTCCTGAACTTAAGTCAACTCATTGGTTCATGTTTTTCCTTTGAAATAAAGCTATGCTTTGATTCGATGAAAACTTTGCCATCTGGCCTTCAGCTTAAATTCCTAAAACTAAGAGCTAAGTATACTTATTGCCTGCCTAACAGCATGATGATGGAAGAGCTATTACTCTATTAAAAAAAATTAGTCATTATAATATCTTCTAAAACATTGTCAAGAAACAACAGAATAGATCTGTAACTGGTGGCACTCTGATAGGAGAGAGAATGTAAATAGAGTTTAGAAAACATTCCAATGTCATCATTCAACATTTCAAGTACAATCACAGTAAAAAAATCCTACCCAGTAGATTTTAAATCTAATTAAACAAAGTAGAAAGTTTTTTTTAAAGGCAGAGTAAAAAGCAGGAAGCCAAGCTTCATGATCAGAGACTGCTAGAAACAGACTGCCAAGCAGAAATCCAAAGAATCTTAATTACATTTCAATGTTGGAAGGAAGGAAGAAAGAAAGGAAAGAAGGAAGAAAGGAAAGAAGGAAGGAAGGAAGGAAGGAAGGAAGGAAGGAAGGAAGGAAGGAAGGAAGGAAGGAAGGAAGGAAGGGAAAAGTCCTAAATATGACCCGGAAGCATTTTTTTTAAATCGTTGGAAAATAAGATGTACCTCATGATTGTGTTATTTATCATTTCCTGAATGGAAGTGCAGTAACATAACTTCAAATTTCTAAAGAACATGGACAATTTTTAAACTTTGTGCTTATTACCTGCCTCTCGATGAGTCAGACAGATGTTTCTAAATTCAAAGATAATTTCTCATTTAGGTTTCTTGGAAGGTGCTACCTTCTGAATTTGCTTTAGGAAATAAACACTTAGTTTCTAAAAAAAAAAAAAAATGTGTTTAATAATACTTTATTTTTGAGATTTTTCCCCAATTATAAGGCTGTCTGAAGTGACATTTTGCATTTAGTCACTATGAATCATAAAGTGATGACAATGGAACAACATATAAACTACCTTTGACAAATTTTAAACAAATACAGGATGGTTTCTATAAAAGAGTTAAATAATTGCATATAAATCTAAGAGAAATAAAGGAGATATATTTTATTTGGAAAGAAAATAATCTCTTGCATTCATATGGTAGTATCTGAAAAGCTATATATGTTAACCTTTTTTCTAGACCTTTTTTAAATGCATAACTCAGTCACAACAGTTATGGAAAGACTTAGGACAAATATAAACAAAGAAAAATAATCAGTTTGAAGAGCCATCCCATGGTATTTTTCTTATTTGTTGGGCTATACTATACAAATTGAACGAATTTCATTTTACAAGTTAACAATTTGTGGACTTCATTTCAACTCTAACCAAATTTATTTTTAATCACAGTTTCTTTTAGTCTATTTTATGTATTGGCTATTTAAAAGCTAAAATAAATTGCCTATGACTTTACAATATTATGTATCCTGATAACCAGAAATAGAAAAAAAATACTTGTTTCAAATTTACAGTGAAAAGAACTTCGAAAAATATCTTTCAAAGACAGATTACAGTTCTATCCTAATGTCTAAAAATTCACTTCCAGTCCCATGAAGAATGTATTGCATCACTTTCCTACCTACTCTCTATTGTTGATTACTATAGCTTGACTATTTCGAAGCATTAGCATTCTTTTTATTATTATTATTATACTTTTTTTATTATTATTATACTTTAAGTTCTGGGATACATGTGCAGAACGTGCAGTTTTGTTACATAGGTACAAACATGCCATGGTGGTGTGCTACACCCATCAACCTGTCATCTACATTAGGTATTTCTCAGCGTTAGCACTTTTAGAAATCCACTATCTTCAGGATATTGGTACTATAGGACCTCAACTATCTTCCGGTTGGATGCCAAGATTCTGAAGCCCTACGTCAGCACTCTGCTGGAGCCTCTCCTATACTCTCCATTCCCTTCACGACCACACAAACCCCACCCACCAGCTCCCATGAAGCAGCTGGTAGTGACAACACATGTTCATCCGGTCAAGGTAGAATTGGGAAAACCGAGCTACTTCCGAACATCTGACCCTTCGTGCTTAAACTGCCCCAGAATAATCAGATAACTTCCATTCTGAACACTACCATAATTAAGAGAAAAAAGTTAATGGTGAGGAAATGAGTTCATAAACACCCTAATGTCCACTCTAATACTGAATCTACAGACCAGAAAAGAAACTCTTCACAATCATGACCTGAGAAAACAAAATAAAGGTAACCTTGTAGAAAAGCAGAGATTTGTATTTAAATTTACACTATCTGTGCTGCTTTGGCAAATTACTTAACTTTTCTGAGCTTCGGTTTCCTTATCTGAATCCCACCTACTTTGGGATTGTCTCTGAGTATACTAATCAGTAATGGACATAAAGTGCCGAGCACCAAATCAAGTAAGGCCCAGTATGTCCTGTTTACTAAGGCTGGGAAGTGTACAACTCACCTCTGAAAGATGGCCATCTCAAACTACTGAAAAACGCCTTTTGCTTACAGGGTTAACCTGCAATTAAGCCAAGGTCCTAACCCCCAACCTTACAGATACAGCATACCTACTTAGACTTGGAAGGTAGGGGCACCTGGGTTCTTCGAAACGACCCGGATAACTGGAGGAGAAAGTGGTCTCAAGTGATCAACACACACAGGCATTAATACAACAACGTCTAGGGACAGAATTATTTAATACTAACTTCTCTTTGTCTCATAAATAGAAAAGGAAGTCAATTGCTTCAGGAAAGTTGATTTTCACTGTTTAATCGTTTGTGGCCTATTAAATGATTTTTACGCTGGTGGAACACAGAGGTCTCTGGATTCTTTCTCCCAGGCTCCTCCACTCTTCTACTACCGCTTGCCCTTCACAGCACCACTACATAAAATCTCTCTGATTTTTTAATGATTGCCATTCTAACTGGTGTGAGATGGTATCTCATTGTGGTTTTGATTTGCATTTCTCTGATGGCCAGTGATGATGAGCATTTTTTCATGTGTCTATTGGCTGTATGAATGTCTTCTTTTGAGAAATGACTGTTCATATCCTTTGCCCACTTTTTGATGGGGTTGTTTGTTCTTTTCTTGTATATTTGTTTGAGTTCTTTGTAGATTCTGGATATTAGCCCTTTGTCAGATGAGTAGATTGCAAAAATTTTCTCCCATTCTGTAGGTTGCCTGTTCACTCTGATGGTAGTTTCTTTTGCTGTGCAGAAGCTCTTTAGTTTAATTAGATCCCATTTGTCAATTCTGGCTTTTGCTGCCGTTGCTTTTGGTGTTTTAGACATGAAGTCCTTGCCCATGCCTATGTCCTGAATGTTACTACCTAGATTTTCTTCTAGGGTTTTTATGGTATTAGGTCTAACATTTAAGTCTCTATTCCATCTTGAATTAATCTTCGTATAAGGAGTAAGGAAAGGATCCAGTTTCAGCTTTCTACTTATGGCTAGCCAATTTTCCCAGCACGATTGATTAAATAGGGAATCCTTTCCCCATTTCTTGTTTCTCTCAGGTTTGTCAAAGATCAGATGGTTGTAGATGTGTGGTATTATTTCTGAGGACTCTGTTCTGTTCCATTGGTCTATATCTCTGTTTTGGTACCAGTACCATGCTGTTTTGGTTACTGTAGCCTTGTAGTATAGTTTGAAGTCAGGTAGCGTGACGCCTCCAGCTTTGTCCTTTTGACTTAGGATTGTCTTGGCAATGCAGGCTCTTTTTTGGTTCTATATGAACTTTAAAGCAGTTTTTTCCAATTCTGTGAAGAAACTCATTGGTAGCTTGATGGGGATGGCATTGAATCTATAAATAACCTTGGGGAGGTGTTGGAGAGGATGTGGAGAAATAGGAACACTTGCACACTGTTGGTAGGATTGTAAACTAGTTCAACCATTATGGAAAACAGTATGGCAATTCCTCAAGGATCTAGAACTAGATGTACCATATGACCCAGCCATCCCACTTCTGGGTATATACCCAAAGGATTATAAATTATTCTACTACAAAGACACATGCACACGTATGTTTATTGTGGCACTATTCACAATAGCAAAGACTTGGAATCAACCCAAATGTCCATCAATGACAGACTGGATTAAGAAAATGTGGCACATATACACCATGGAATACTATGCAGCCATCAAAAAGGATGAGTTTGCGTCCTTTGTAGGGACATGGATGCAGCTGGAAACCATCATTCTTAGCAAACTATCACAAGAAGAGAAAACCAAACACCACATGTTCTCACTCATAGGTGGGACCTGAACAATGAGATCACTTGGACTCGGGAAGGGGAACATCACACACTGGGGCCTATCATGGGGAGGGGGGAGGGGGGAGGGATTGCATTGGGGAGTTATACATGATATAAATGATGAATTGATGGGTGCTGACGAGTTGATGGGTGCAGCACACCAACATGGCACAAATATACATATGTAACAAACCTGCACGTTATGCACATGTACCCTAGGACTTAAAGTATAATAAAAATAAAAAATAAATAAAAATAAATAAATAAATAAAATAAAAAGCAAACAAAACAAAAACAAAAACAAAATCTCTCTCAGTATCCCTAGTTACCAGGATTGCATATAACAAAGCCACATAGACTAAACCTAACCACGGGGTGGGGCGGGGGGGGGGGGGACAACCTTGCATAAAACTAAATACAAGCACAATTTAATTAACTTGCATTCCAGAGTCATAGCTGCCAATTTGCTAAGTCTAGAGGATTGGTTACACAACAACCAAGCGCTCAGCAGTGAGGGGAGAAAAACTGCTAAAATGTTTCCAGAATCTTCACAGGACTAACATGTTCTTTTATACTGGTAAACAGGAATGGCCCTTGTGAACAATCTATGGCCATTCAATCAAGGGGACAGAATGAGCCAGGGCAATAAGGGGTAAGAAGTTAAAAGAGGTTGAAGTTTCAGGAGAGACTACAGGGACTAGAAATGTACAGAAAATATCTGGCCTTAAGATTAGCCCTGAGTCAAGCAGAGAATGGTCTATTTTATCCCTGAAAAGAGGGAATGCACTGAGCAGATAATGGGAAGTCAAAAACTGTGCTCCTATTCCTATGAACTCTCATTGCTGCAATTTGAGCAGATATGGAGTCTCCTCTAAAAACACTCTATTTATCAACTGAATGTGCTTAACCCCAAGAGGTTTCATAACATGAAGATCTGTCAGTGGTGGAGGGTTTGGGAGGAGGGACTGAACTCAGAATAGAGGTGATGCTTCTGAGAAAAGGTTCATTTTTTTTCCACTTGACAAAAGGATAGGACACATGCAGTTTCGAAGCCATATCACACGATGGCAGCCATACTCAGCATGTAGTCGCTGTGAGGCACATACAGGGAAGAATTCAGCCTGATACCCTCACCAGGTCAGAGGTGTGGAGACCCAGTGGATTTCAGCTAAGAGATATCTTTTCTGAAGAGCATACTTGGCTTGTGTCTGCAACTGAGTAAATCTGAAATATCCCACTTCTACCAATGATTAAGTAAGGTAAGTGAAAGCCCTTCACAGTTGATGTCTACTCCTACTGTTTGCACACATGTCTATTGTTTTTTTTCCCCCCGACTGGTTTATCAGAGTTCCTTTTGTTGCAATTATTTTCTCCCAGTGTTTCATGTATTTGTCTTTTAAATCTATAGCTTTTTCGGCTATATGAAAGTTTTGCAAACATGTGAAGTCTAACATGTCAGTCTTTATGGTTTATGTCTTCATAAACCATGCCTATATTTGTGATAGAACAAAAACTCTATGAAGGCAGTGATTTTTATCTGTTTGGTTTCTTGCTGTGGCTGAAGGACCCAGAAGAGTGACAGGTATACAGCGTGAACTAAATAAACTTCACATTCACCTATAGCCTTTCTAAAGTAGATGGAAAATACTAATGCCAAAATTAAGAGGTACATTCTGGCCATAATACACCAAAAACAGGCCACAAGACAGAGAAACTAGGTCAGATTTCCTAACAGTCAAAACTGATTTTTGGCATGGCCATAGGGGGAGGAGACAGATTGATCGATCGGTTGATTTTTATTAAAATAATCAAGCTTCCCAAAAGCCATGATCAAAATGTAAAATACATAGCCTGACCTCTCAAAATGCTTTCCAGATTCAAATTTCAGCAAAAGGGAAAGAAATTTAGTAACTGCTTTGAAGCCAGTACCTTTCTTAACACAGACCACAAGAGGGAGACCACATCATAAACTCAAGCACACAGCCCGTAATGTACTTGTGAAAAGTGTCCCCATGTGTAACAGTATTTGAAAACCATCCTATTTCATGTGTTTTCAGTGTTTATTTTAAAATAAAATCATATTTCTTTTAAAAATCATTTTGCATTTTATATACCAACACAAAAATGTGAATCCTCATAAGGCAATGACTACGGAACACTAACATGTTCTTTGTGCATTTGTTTTAGAATTTACTTTTTACATTCTCATAATAAGCAATAACTTCAAAAATTCAGTTTTTACTCAATCAGTTTTGTTTCAAATGGCTTTTTATATATTTTTACAACTGTAATTTGTACATAATGTGATTTCTGTGGACGCTGAATGGATTTTTCAGCAGGTGATCTCATTACAAGATAATCTCATTACAATCCCTGTTAGAATTTCTCACCATGGAATCCAGGTTGAAATGAAATTCTTCATTTTCTACATTCATAGCTGTAGAAAAGTTCTTCTGAAACTGTTGGTATCATAAGCTCTAAACTGCTCTACTCTATGGACTTTCAAGAAAACTACCAACTTTTCTCAGCAATTATCCTATGAAAATTTTGTGACAGTCATTTCAAGGCTGCTTAAAAGTAGACGGAACAGGAGGTCAAACGCTTCATAAAATGTGGTATAATTCGAAGGAATCCTGGGAGGTCTCACTGCTTAAAATATTTCCCAGTTGAAATTCTTCACTGTGAATCCTACTGGTTTAACTTAAGCCAAAAGTCCTCAATTAAAAGCCAATTCCTAAGGACTCCTCTATCTTGCAACTAACCAAGATTTCCAGAGGTTCTCCGCAAAAGGCACAGTCCTGGACATGGCAAAACTACAAGACCTTAAGAGACGAAGCCATTATCAGTGATTAACACCTCAGCAGATAGCACTTAATATATTCATCTTCTTATTTCTACTTTTTAAAAGACATTAGAGAATTTAGATGAGAAAATAGGAAAGGGTGGCATCTAAAGAATGGGGCCCTGGTGAGAATGGACCTGGGTATATACTGACCCTACAGGACCAGAAGTCAGTGTGGGGTTAGCAGGGGCTAAAGAAGAGGGGAGCAGTAAATTACAAGGGAGTAAGAGTGAAGGGAAGTCTTTTGCCATGCTAAGAACCAGGCATCCATGATTCTTTTAAAGCTAATACTTGTCTGGTGCTTTCTCTTCACAGTATATGGCTTAAAGACTTTACCTTCCTTTTTCCTTAGAACGCATTCAAGAGGTTATAACCTCATTGATCAAAGGATGAAACTAAGGCTCCAGTTACTTTCCCCATGAAATAGCTAATAGGTGGTGGAGCTACCTATCAGAATCTAAGCAGTTTGACTCCAGAGCTAATGCTGTTAATATCAATGCTCAAGAGGGCCGTATTAGTTTCCTATTGCTGCCATAAAAATTTGCCACAAATTGGGTGGCTGAAAACAACAGAAATTTATTCTCTCGCAATCCTGGAAGTCAAAAGTCCAACAGGGGTCTCACTGGGATAAAATCAAGGTGTTGGCAAGGCTGTCTTCTAGAGGCGTCCCTCATTTCTTGGCTCATGGACCCCCTTTGTCTTGAAAGCCAGGAACATGGCAGCTGTTTGATCTAAGGGCTGTCATCACAAATCATTCTCTGACTCTCCTCTTCTGCCTGCCTTTTTAAAGATGCTTCTGACTGCACTGAGCCTAATGAGGCAACCCAGAATTCCCCTGTTTGGAGGTCAGATGAGGAGCACCCTTATTTCCATCTTCAACTTTAATTTCCATTGCCACATAACCTAATTACAGATCCCAGGATTTAGGACATGGACATCTTTTGGGGGCCATTATTCTCCCTACCACAGATGTCTTAATATCTTATTCATTTTTTATGTGTCTCTGTGTTCCATACCAACAACCACCTGCAAGTGGCTGACTCAAGCACGTGTGCCTTCTCTCCCACCTGCTGACTGCCCTCTTCTTCCCTCCTATTGCCTTTGTCAGAAATGCTGCAGCCTGGAATCTTTGTCTAGTCGAAATCTTTGGCTCTGGTCTTATTTCGCTCATTTCTCCTACAGTGAGGAGCCAGGGTGGCAGGCATCTTGGCTATGAAAGATCAGTGGGAGGAGAACTGCTGTTAGATCCTACTTCTGTAATGAGAATGTTCAAAAGACTAAGGAACAATACTCCAAAATGTAAATAAATCTGACATCAGGCCTTGGTTCAACCAAGTGCTCCCTGTGCTTCTGTAGCTATCAGCTATAAGTGTTTGTGACTTTCCCAGAAAGCAAGAGCTGAGCAAGAAACAGAATAGGGCAATGGCCTGAGGAGGAGCTTAGCCTTGACTTCCCTCCCTTTCCATTTTTTGTTAACAACCCAAATCCCTTTAAAACCTCAAAAGAGCAATATATTTCAGGACAAAAAATAAGGTAGGAGATGTCATATTGTTCAGCAGCAGCCATAGAAAAGACAGCAAAGAGGCAGTTGCAGAAAGCTGAGCAGATAGATAAATCCCTCAGCCAGGGCTGGCTACATAATTTGCAGTACTTTATTTATTTATTTATTTATTTATTTATTTATTTATCTATTTATTTATTTAGACACAGGGTCTCCCTCTGTTGCCCAGGCTTGAGTGCAGTAGCGCAATCTTGGCTCGCTGCAACCTCGATCTCCCAGGCTCAAGAAATCTTCCTACCTCAGTCCCCAAGTAGCTAGGATGACAGACACCCACCACCACACATGGCTAATTTTTGTATTTTTTGTAAAAACGAGTTTTGCCATGTTGCCCAGGCTAGTCTCAAACTCCTGAGCTCAAGTGATCCACCCATCTCAGCCTCTCAAAGTACTAGAATTACAGGCATGAACCACTGCACCCGGCCAGAAGTGCTTTAAAGATACTAAAATATAAATATGTTTTTCCTTTAAAAATAATAAATAGAATAAATACCAATACATTATTAATGTGACATGACAATTGATTGTGTTTTTTTCTTACTCAATGTTTTGAAAATTTATTTTTTAAGTCATCAAAATTGCACTTTAGCAAAATTATTTTCATTCTGAATAGCTGTAAATGACATTACTAGCCCTACACAAATACAAGGTTGCAAGCAATTTTTGTTAACTTTTAAGTTTGACAAGGATATTTCTTCTTATGCAACTGTTACTGGAGCTGTTAAGAATATTTTAGAAGCTATGACAACATTTGGGATAAATTTTAATAAATTATTTCAAAATACAAATTTTAGTATGTCTAGAGTTCAGCCTCATGGAACAATTTTAATACAAAGACTTAACTCTTCATATGAGTCAGTTTTGTGTAAGTCTGAATTCTAAGTGTAAATTTATACGACATTTTGATGTTTCTTCTGATATTTCCTGAAAATTGTAAAGATCGTACAAGAAATTGAAAGTAGCCTCACAATTTGTATATAATTTTAAGTGCCTGTTTATACATTCTATAACTCTATTTTCAACTTCAAGGGAAATTTTCATTTTATTTTATCTTCCTCATTAATAATTGGTCCATCTGAAGTTCATTTGAATGCAACATTCTTTTCCACTGAGAATGTAAAATGTAACTTCTGTTTCTAAGCTTGTGGATATTCATTTTGCAATGTTTCAGCATTTAAATCCAACGATTACAAAATCTTTAAAGAGCTCTAATAATTCCTTGATAAATGTTTTATTGTAATGTTCATGTGTATGACTTCATTTTGTAATAATTTACTAGTAATGTCTACTTCCTGATGTTGCCAAGCAGTTTCTGTCCCAAGGTTCAGGCTAAAGAGTTAATATTTGTGTAGATGCCACAGAGACAAACTTTGGGGACAAACAGCCAGGCTGGCCTCATAGGGGTCTCAGTGCTGCCCTCCTATAGAGTTCCTCCTTCCCTGCTTGTCCTTGGCTGCTGCTACCACACCTGCTGCTTCTGGTGTTTCCAATCTGTGCCCAGGCACTGGCCCGGCCACCTTGTTGCCCTGTGATTACCAGCTGAAGACTCCATTTCCCAGTCCCGTTTCTAACTAGGTGTGGCAAAAGCATGTACCCATGTTCCACCCACATCTCTCCTGCCACACCCACCAAAGTCCACCCTGCAGGAACCACTCTGTAGACAAAGGAACCATGACTATAATGTGGCAGGGACTGTCAGTTGTCATCAGAATGCACTCCCCATGTTTTTCACAGTAATGGAGTTTAAGAGGCATCCATGTACCCAGCCAAAGACTACATTTCCCAGTCCCCTTTGAGATAGGTGCAGCCATGTTACTAAGGTCTCTCCAACAGAATGGGAGCAAGTCATTCTTCCACTTCACCTCCTTCAAAGAGACATGCTGCCATGTACTTCCTCTCTGTACCATTCCACAAGCTAGAACACAGATACAGGGCTCAGCCAGCTGCGACCACACAGATGAAGACCATAGTCTAGGGACTGGTGAAGCAAGAAATAGATGGAGCCCAAGTCTTTGGATAATTTCATGGGGTAAGCCTGACTTGGCAAACTGATAAGCTCACCTTGGATCCCTTGCTTAACAGAGAAAAAAAAAGTTTTATTTAAGCCACTCTATTTTAGAATCTCTATGGTTATGGCAGCTTAGTATTTGCATAATTTGAATCTGGAGAGAGTTCATTCCCATTGTGGATCTATTCATTAAACAGGTCTGAAAATGAGGTCAAGTCCCTGGTATCAGAGTAAGGTCCCTGGGAAGAAGGTGGGTGGGTTCTTCACATCACAATGAGAACTCTGAAAGCACTTTCCCACAAAGGCATTCATTTACTCATGTTAGCTATAAATGTGACAGACTTCGGCAATCCAGCCCAGCCTAGAGCTGTACCTACAACATTGCTTCTATGAGAAAACAGATTTCATATCTGAAATAACCAATTTGTAAATATAACTTTGAAATGCAACCAATTTATTAGCTGAAATATTCCTGGAATTCTGTACCTACATCATAGAACGGTAGTGAAGATTAATTGAGATAACATGTGAACAATTAAGCATAGCATCTGATACCAAATGAGCTTTCAATTTGATCTTTTTATTATTACGGACATTATTAAATTGGCATATAATATAGTCCTAATTAACATAATATAGTCATAATGTGACATCATATTATCATGATATCATGATAATATGATGTCATATATAATGACATCATTTATTTATTTTTATTTTAAGACAGGATCACGCTCTGTAGTCCAGCCTGGAGTTGAGTGGGACACGCTCTGCTCATTGCAAACTCTGCCTCCCAGGCTCAAGTGATCCTCCTGCCTCAGTTTCTCAAGTAGTTAGGACTACAGGTGTGCATCACCATGCCTAGTTAATTTTTGTGTTTTTGTAGAGACAGAGTTTCCCCATGTTGCCCAGGCTGGTCTTGAACTCCTGGGCTCAAAGAGTTCACTCGCCTTGGCCTCCCAAAGTGCTGTGATTTCAGGTGTGAGCCACTGTGCCCGGCTGACATCATTTATTTTAAGGAAGTATATGGCAACAGGCTTGGGGCAACAATCCTTCCTCCCCTGACTGCCACACAGAGAGGGATGAGAGATAAATTACTTAAATGTTTACAAATCTCTTAGTTTCCACAAGAAGTTTTAGCAAGTCTTTTCAAAACAAACTGCATAAAATATTACCTCAAAAATACATGAGGTGTTAAAATATTACTCAAACTAGTCAATTAGAAGTAATGGGTTAAGGAATCACCAAGGAAAGAAATGCCTGTGCATCAGAAAGAAGAAACCAAGAATTCAGTACATGAGAGAAACATAAAAGGAAGACTGCCAAAAGTGGAGAGTGGGCATGATTCATTCTGGAGGTCACTGTGAGGTTTCCCCCAAAGACAATATAAGAAATAAGTTTTGCTTTTACAGGATTAACTTTATAGTAGATAATACGCACAGATCAGGGTAAGGTGGTTTTTAAAAACTGAGGGGAAAAATGGGCTTCTACTCTGAAAAAAATTAGAAGAATAGAAAGAAAACAATAAAACTTTCTTCAAAGCTATAGGGAATAAAAAAAGATAATGGAAATATCTTAAGACTTAATTAGGTGTGGAGAAAAATCTGCTAAGAGATGAAGCCAAGAAGTCAGACTGTTAATTGCTTATTTATCTCTAGAGCACTGTCATCAGCACGTGAATAATGATTAAGACAATAACAAACAACAGAAAAGTAAGACGAAGTAGTTGAACATCTAGGGAAAGATTTCTTAAATAACTTACACTTGGCAGTATTTCATTCACTCAGCATTTTTGAGGAAGAAAATATTCCATATGCAGGGAAACATTCGAATAACTGAAGCTTATCTACTTAAGAGTTGTAAATTCTTTCATGATTTTATTAAAACTCTGTTAAAGGGAAAACCCGTTCTCTACTTTCTGAAATGTAGTGTGTTAATTGTAACCACTTTCTTAAAGCTCCAGGGTACTTTTGGTGAACAGCAAAACCTTCTCGGCTCTGTGTGGAGGCTCCTGGGGTGAATTTGTCCCTGTGCTAACCTGCCTAAGACTTCCTTGCTATTTAGAGTGTGTCGCTCTTCTCCGCGGTATAATCACAGCAGTCTCGATCTCTACTGGTGTCCATATCCCTGCACCAGTAAGTATCCCTCCACATTTCCATCTATTTCCTGTTAATTACAGAGATCTAGGAAACCCAAAAAAGCAAATTTTTAATTTTTTTTTTTTTAATAAAAGTGAATAAGCTATGAAAGAGGGCCTCAGGGAATCTTTTTTTTTTTTAATGGCACAAATGAATATCTATTTAGATCATAACCACTTTTTTTTTTAACTTTTTAATAATTACTTGTATTCTGAGTAATGTGGGTAGCAATCTCTGGAGAAGTGACGTGTGGCCATATATTCAAACAACTGAATTAAAATAGAGGTACCTCATGAAAGGAGACAGTTACTATAGTGGAAAGGACACAGGGTTTTATCAATGGCACTGGGTACAAGCCCCAGCTCTGACTCTTACCAGCTGTCTCTGAGTCTCAACACCTTACTCTTTAAAATGTGAACATACACACCCATGATGCAGAGTTATTTTAAAGATTAAAATAAATACGGTATTGGGCCTGCCTTTATACTTGGCACATACAGAGCTTATGTAGACAAACTTTACTATTGTTTTTATATCTATGAATATGCATGGATATTTGTATGTATGTCTAATATACTCAAAAGTGATTACCACAAACCCAAAATTTAATCTGTAAGAAAAAAAATCTATTTTAAATGATTTTACGTAAAATAGGATTCATTAGATTTCTGGAATTTTATAGCTAGAAGAGACTGGCAATCAATCATACAGTCCTGCTTCCAATCCCAGAAATGAGAAAACCAATGCCGGAGAGTAAACATGACTTGGCCCATGTCATAAAGCTAATTAGAAACTAGAGGTAACTAGAACTACGATTTCCTAATGTCCAATTCAGAGTTAATCCAGAACAGAGACTGACAAACATTTTCTGTAAAGGGCCAGATAGTAAATTGTTAGACTTTGTGACGCATACAGTTTCTGCTACAACTGTTCAACTCCACCAATGTGGAGCCAAAGCAATCACAGGCATATATGTAAGAGAATGAGTGTGGCTGTGTTTCAACAATATTTTATTTAGAAAAACAGGTCGCAGGCTGTCTTTGGCTCACAGGCTATAGTTTGCTGACCCCTGATCAGAAGAATAAGTTAACAGATTTTTAGCTAGAGGAAACATGATGGACATAATCCCAAATCCACACGTCTTTCTGCTTTCTATTGCCAATGCACTAGAAAAGCTGTGTGACAATGAAAGAACTCAGAAGAATAAGACTTAAATGTTGCTATTATGACTAACATCTTAAAATAGTATTTAGTAAACATCAATCTTGGTCTCAAGATTATTTTATTACTTAGTAATAATTAGGATAATCCAAAAAAGAAGCTCTAAGAAAGCAGGAGGAGACTCAAAGAACTGGAATTCAAAATTATCTTGCCTAAATAATAACAGTGAAGAGAACTAAAATAGTAGTAAACATAAAATGAAGCAACAACTAAAACAGAAAATACTATGGAAACAATAAAAGTGTTGTAACCTAAAGAAATAAGTAAATACTGCCATCAAAATTTACTGATTACAGCTGAAAACATGTCTTATCTATCCAAGTGGTACTTTTACATTAGCGCCTATCTCTCCAAGAGATCATCCTTAAATCAGAATCAAAGAGCATGATGTTGGGGCCAGGTGCAGTGGCTCACATCTGTAATCCTAGCACTTTGGTTCGCAGAGGCAGGTAGATTGCCTAAGCTCAGGAGTTTAAGACTCACCCTGGGCAATATGGCGAAACCCTGTCTCTACTAAAATACAAAAAATTAGCCGGGTGTGGTGGCAGATGCCTGTAGTCCCAGCTACTCGGGAGGTTGAGGCAGGAGAATTTCTTGAATCCAGGAGACAGAGGTGAGCTAAGCTCGTGCCGCAGCACTCCATCCTGGGTGACAGAGCAAGACTCTGTCTCAAAAAAAAAAAAAAAAAAAAAAAAAAAAAAAAAAAGGAGCATGATTTTGGAACCAGGAATAATCTACCAGAAATAAGAACACCTCCAAAGATGTACCTTTCTGGTTTGAGTCAGGACCTCCTGATAACACTGGTCCCATGATCATAATCATCATAATATTCTTCAGACACATAAAGATCTCATGGAGGAAGGTGATCAAATGACTTTTCCTTTCCATTGCGGATGAATGTGAAGAAATACCTATGCTGCAATATGAGGCAGAGATAAATTTCTTGTTCCTAAGAAGTATGACATATTGGAACGGGTTGGCAAAGGAATAGTGTTCGATCTTCCTCTAGGGAGGTTTTGAGAGAGTCTAAACTTTGCATCTGTTTTGCATGAGGTTTTCTCCCCAAGAGAAAGGGAAGTAGAAGAATTTTCAACATCTGAATTCTAAGGGAGCTGTTCAAATTGTAATTTTACATACTCAATTGAACTAAATATAGTACTCTATTTTCCCTAACACTTGTATTGCTCCCTAGTAGTAAATTGGTTGTTTACTTTTGAACGTCTACCTTGGAGGCACTAAAGAGTAACAGGATGATCTATAATTGGAATTGGGTTCATTACACTGTACCAACTTGCTCCCAACATATGTTCTGTTTACACAATGACTCATTCAGAGTGTTCAGTGCTTAGTGCAAACAACTATGATCTTCCAATATTTGATTTCTCCTTGGGCTTTCACACACCTCAGCTTTGGTTTCACTGAATGATTTTGGAAGAGAAAAGGGCATAAAATAAAGCTATACTAATGAGCGAGAGATTGAGTGATAACTATGAAAGTTTTGTGTATACAACTTCTGCAACTCAAAGGGCTCTGATGGTGTTAGCAAAAAACCATGTAAACACCTTTGCCCTCTGTCAGGACACAATCAGAGCTGTTTCTTTAATATCACAGTATCATTGTCTGTTTTTAACTTTTCTATTTACAGAGTAAAGAAAATGTTTCACTTAATATTTAAAAGATTATACAATGATCCAATACAATATTAAAGCGCACAGAATAATGTTGTTCAAATATATAATATATATAGATGACTTTTTCTACTTGTATATGTTCACTTAGAATGCAGTTAAAATTTATAGCTAAATCCAGCTATGAGAAAATCTTCATTTCTTCAATATAGATCATAGGCATTTTATTTCTGTGCATCAACTTTTAAAAAGACAGTTTCAATTATCACATAATGTTGACACTTTATAAATATTAGTAAAAAGTCAATGAAAATGAAGTCACTTTCATACTGCTAAAAATAAAATGTTAACTAAAAAAATACTATTGGAAGACATGTATATACCACAGTCATTACAATGGAAAGTAGAGAAATACCTGTTAGTTGTAATTGATGTCACAAACAAAATTTCCACAGAAGGAATACCATGAAAATTAGAACTAAAGCATATTTTTAAAAGTTCAATTGGCAGGATCCAAAAAAAAAATACCTACCCCTTGAACAAAGAAATTATATTTAATTTGTTTAAAGGAAAAGTCACTTTTTATGTTAAAACTCAGAAATCTCAGATTTTTCTCATTTATTTTCCAACGTAACATCTTCCAGGCTTTTTCACAGCAACCACATGGATCTAATAGACAATTCAGGCATGCGAACCAGTACACACTCAATTTTACCAGTTGCTAAAAATTGTTTTCTCTCACCCACAGCTTTGACCAGGTCACCCCTGCCCTCACTGTGGCTTCTCTATTGTTCTCCTTATCAAATGCAGACTCCCGGGATCTCAGCTTCAAAGGCCTCCTGTAGTTTTCTCAGCTTTCATTTCCTCTCTAACCAGTCTGTGTTCTTCCAGCCAAGAAATCCTTCATTCAGCCCTTTGATTCACTGTCCCCAATCCTTCATCCATCCTTTTTCTTACACTTCCAACACTGGCTCAGACCACATTCAACAGTGACTTCGCCCCTGAAATGGGATTCAACCTCAACTTATTAGGTTAAACATCCAACTGCTTTTGTTTGCTTCTTTCTATTTTTAAATCTAATGCTATTTGCCCTGTATAAAAGAGATTATGAGATAGGACCAGGACCCCTGCATCAAATTTCTCAAGTATTTTAATCTTTCATGTTCAATCTGTTAGACCTCTAAGGGGCATAGCACAGAATGAAAAAAAGTATCTGCATTACATTTAAAGACAGAGAAAAAGAGAGGCACTGTAGTGTATTTTACGATTGCAGGTTGTAGGAATGTCCATTGATATTGCTTTAGGGACCATGACAGAAGCATAAGATAGTGGGAATGTTAAGCACTAGATACAAGATGAACAAAGACACACACAACCCCATATCACACCACTGAGGTAACAAGCTGGCAACGAGGGGTGAGAAGGAGGAACAGAGATGGATACAGGAGGGAGGGGAAACTGGGAAGCAAATGGGCACAGTATTCCCAGTAGGAATACAAGTCACTACAGTTCTTCCTGCCAGGCAGAACACAGGCCATCTGACTTTGTGCCAAGTGCTGAAATGGACACACAACATTAGCAGCACAAAGCACTATCTCATTAGACTTAGTTTCCAAAAGTCTGTTTTCTTTCTTCCAATAAACATTAGGATTACCCTACTTATTTTGTTGCTCCCAACACTAATTCCAATGAAACTCCCAGTTACCATGTGAAAGGTTGGATTAATTCAATGACCTCATTTTCTTCATTGCTAAGAATACCTTTATACATTCTCTCATTCGAAAATACATTGAGTATCAAGGTTATCTTCTCAGAGAATATCCTGAAATAACGAGCCCTAGTTTCTTCATCTGTAAAATAAGGATAATAATCATGTAACTATTAGGTAGTATTGAAAATTAAATGAGACAGGGCACATAAACAACTTAGCAGTCATTGGCATCCAGCATGTGTGCAATAAAAGTTAGCTATGATTATTGTCATTGTTATTATTACTATAAGAACCTTGATTTTAGCAGATGACAGTTGTCATTGTAACCTAACATGAACTTTAAACTAGAAAATGTAATTTTTAGACCAAACGATATTTATATGCCTTTTCTATCTTCCTATCGAATACAATGAATCCCACTGTTTTTCAGTTTTCCTGAATTCATGCAACTCACTTCCAATTCTGAAACCAACAGGTTGCTGGCCTGTTTCCTCATCAACACCACAGAGGAAAAACATGAGTGAGGAAGGAAAAGTACTAAAGCAGAAGATATCTATTCCTTAGTCTGTGTTGTAGTTAAAAGGTGAGTCTGTTGAGTCATTACCCACAACTCCTATGGGTCCCAAGGGAGGACAGTTGTCATCAGAACAGTTTTTGCAACCTGCCCTTTTAAATGTTCTGAGATATTTGTTCTCTTTCTTCTTGACTTTTTGCTTTGCACTTCACATGCCCCCTCCATGAGTTCATTCACTCCTTTGATTTTAGCCCAACATACACAAATGACTCCCAAGCTCTTATCTCTGCAGCTCAAGCCTCTCTCCTGAATTTCCGGGACCTACAACCAACTGATATGCCAGGAAATTTACATCTCCGAATGATTCTTTATCATAAACTATTCTTTTCCCTGTGGTCTCTACTTTGGCAAATAGTGTGACAAACATGTTTCACCTTTTCCCAGCCAACCACCTGGTGGTCATCCTTCCTTCTACCTTTGCTCTTGCCAGTGAACCACCAAATTCTCCACATGTGAGTCCTTGAGAACAGGGATTTTGTCTTATTTGCTCCTCAACACCAGTGACTAAAACAATCCCCAGCACATAGCAGGCACTCCGTACATATTTGTTATATAAATGAATAGTGCATAGTTACCACCCCATAACCATCTGCTAAATGAAGGACTGGATGCTTTAAGTTGCATTCTCACGAAACAGGAAGAACATACAAATTATTCTCCTTTACTTAAATGTTTCTAATAATTTCTTCTTATAAATAAGAATATTAAATCATATGATGCAGTTTTGTTTTCTATCAGAACAACAAGACATTATGTGTTTTGTTAGAATGTTCAAATGTTAGTCCTCTGGCTGTTGAGTTTCATAGTTAAACAAGAAGTTTTTCAGTCTTCAGACTTCATAAAAATCTGTAAAATCCCTCTATTCAAGTTATACTTAACAAGGGGTCTCTGAAATGTGCGTTGAGAAAATTGGAAAAAGCTTAGTGACTCAAAAGAATAATATTTCATAAAATCCTATGGAGTAAAAAGCCAGATTCCATGGGGCCACTCACTGGGTGTGTTAGGCGATTTCAGAAAACATTTTCAGAAAACTTCTTCAGATATTCTATATGACATATGACAGAAGTAACTTGTCATATGTTGCCCACGACTTTTGAGTGGTTAGCCTCACTTTTCAATTACAACATTTTTATTTGAATTGGTTGTAGTAGAATAGGGTTCTAAAGGAGAGATGTGCATTCTTGCTAGAAAGTATGTGGCCTTGCCTTTTACTTTCTATCAAGTCTGTAGTCAAATCAGCTTGCATTGCTTTGCTTCATAAAAATAGCATAAAATGTGCTACAAATAATACAAATAAATAAAAGGAAAGTACATTCATGCCTGCATCTGTGTTTGACTTGCAAAATAAAAGACTTCATGAAATAAAATTATTTTGAGTCTCTTTTATTTTTATCACTACTTATTCTGTACTGGGCAGATCTGAACACTACATGTTTTCTTCAATTAGAAGTCATCCAACAGGTGGACTTATTTTCAGTGCAAACTCTTAGCCAAGATTAAGCCATATATTTCATACATCTTGTTCAAGATGACTGAGAGCAAACCTCTAAATTTCTTTTTCTCCAGGTCAATATTGGCAGTTCTAAACTAAATAACCACTTTTTTTTGGTACTGTGTTGAGATTTATTCAAACTGCCAACCATGAAAAGAAAAATAGAAACATTCCCAGGAAGAAGAGAGGGGTATATGCAGATAACTATTGGTTATCCATTACAAATTATAAGGTTAGTGAATAGTATTTGCTTTTATATACAATCATGTGCTATTTTTATAAACATCTACATAGAACTATCCCTACACATCTACTCTTTGTATGAGATGAACTCATCCCTTCTTTCGTGGACTGAATGCTATAGGTCTACCTTTAATTTATGCTATTAAGTGCCTACAAGAGATGATTTTTAAATAAGTAGTTTTGCATACAGAACCAAGATTTGATTCCAACTTTGAATGCTATTAAGTTAAATGTACACAGAAATCCTTTTTTCTCCTTTTAAGATGTGTACACTATGTTTATGACAGTGAAGTCCTAGGTCTTTGAAACACTAACAGGCCCAGATTCAAAGGGGTTCAGATCACAGCTCAGTCAAGTTCCACCTCTACAATCTTGAGCAAATCACTTAATCTCCCTATCAGTTCTGTCATCTACAAAATGGGAAGTGCCTTAGTTCATTCAGGCTGCTAGAACAGAATACCACAGACTGGGTGGCTTAAACAAGAAACATTTATTTTTCACAGTTCTGGAAGATGGAAGTCCAGGATCAGGGTGCACAGTGGCATTCTTAGTGAGGGCTGTCTTCCTGGTTTAGTCCTCACGTGGCCTTCCTTGATGCATATACAGACAGAGAGAGAGAGAGCACACAAGAGCGACTCTATCTCTTACTCTTCTTCTAGGAGCACGTCTAATCCCATCATGGGGGCTCCACCCCCGTAACCTCACCTTTTGTTCTTTTTGTTTTTTTATTTTTTGAGATGGAGTCTTGCTCTGTCACCCAGGCTGGAGTGTGATGGTGTGATCTCAGCTCACTGCAACCTCCACCTCCTCGGTTCAAGTGATTCTCCTGCCTCAGATGCTCGAGTAGCTGGGATTACAGGTATGTGCCATCACACCAGTTAATTTTTGTATTTTTAGGAGAGATGGGGTTTTGCCATGTTGGCCAGGCTGGTCTCGAACTCCTGACCTCAGGTGATCTGCCCGCCTCAGCCTCCCAAAGTGCTGGAATTACAGGCGTGAGCCACGGCACCCAGCCCATCACCTCAACTAAACCTAATTATCTCCCAAAGTCTCCACCTTCTAATACCATCCTCTTGGGGTTAGGGTTTCAGCATGTAAATCTGTGGGTGGGGGATGTAAATACGCAGTTCATCACAGGAAGAAATAACCATAATCCTCACAGTGCTGCTGGGAAGAGTAAATAAGACCATGTATCTAAAGTGCTTAGCACAGCACTTAGTACATAATAAATGCTCAGCAAGTTACATACTATTATGATAACACTGTTATTATTAAACACTATTAGGAAAACACCACTACTTGAATTGCAAAGTCTGGCCATCATTTCTTCAGTTCGTTTGTTTTATTCTGTTACTACCTTAACCATATTCACCAGAGTGCAGCATGGCTTAAAATTAATTGATTTTTTTATTCTACAAATCTTTAATCCAAACACCATTTCCATAGACCCCACCAGCCTCTAACACTTAGCTATTCCATCTTCAGAATTTCAGCATTTTTCTGAGCTTAGCATTCATCACACACACTGATGCAATCACTTGTATATGTGCACATGTATTCCCATCACTCACGTTCCATTTTCATCCAATGTTTGCCTGTTTTCAGAGATTGATTATCACTAGATAAGTGGAACCAAGATAATAGCCAGGTCTGCTTGATCCTACAATGGCCATCTTCTAACTGTGGAATGTGTTTCCTTAGAGGTACACAAGGGCTTTCCAATGGTATATTACAGGCAGAGATAGTTTTAAAGGAATCAATTTCCACATCCTTAAATTCCCTCTTTTCTATAATTGCCTATCTGAGGGCACATGCAGGGTAACGTCATTAAGTATTTCCTTTCTTACCACCCTTTTCACAATGTTCCTTTTTTCCAGCTGACAAAAGAAAGGCACTTTTTAAACATTTCAAACCTGCTATGGCACATGCTCCTGGGTGTAAAACATCTGGAGTTCCAAATACATAGACAATTTAAAATATTTTCCATTTTGCTATCCTGCCTCCTCATTCTCCAAATGTTGTCAGAGAAGATATTGTTTCTGAAGGAAAATATTTGAAGGACAAAGTTAAAAGAGCACAAATAAACCCCAAAAGTAGAGGACCGGAGGCTCATTTCAGGCAACACACTTATTTTATTCTGTCTGTCCGTCTGTCTACCAAAATACGCATCTTAAAATTTGAAGTGAAAAGTGGGATTCTAAGCTTCTAGGTCCAGTTAAAATGGTATAAAAATGTCCCACCTTACCTCCCGCTGTGATTGTAACTAAAAGTTGTGGACAGAATACACAAAGCAATTGTCTGTGGTATCCAAACAGTAAAGACCAGTAAGTGGACTAAGAAGGGAAATAAGAACTTTAAAAAAGAGTAATAAGGAGGTGAGCATTCTGGTGTTTTTCCTTTTCTACTCATATTTCCCAATACAGAATGAATGCAACAAAATCACGGAACTGTGCAGCAGGCTTGACCAAGAGAAATTCTCTCCTTGGTCAGAGGAATAAGCAGGAGGGGCCCCACAAAACCAAAGGAGGGGGAGTCCCCTGAGACATTTCCTCTCCTGACCATACCTTGGAGGGGGCCCTAGAAGCTGTGCTCATGGAAGCTGTACTCATGCAACAGTGGCAGCAGCAGCCAAAGTTGCCTATTTGCCCCAGAGTTGGCTACAACAGCGCAAAAGGTTAAAACTACAACTTTCTCAACAGAGGACCAGGGCACAGGGTCCCTGGAAGTCAGAGAGTTTCAGGGAGATCACAGAGAAGAGGGAGCTGGAAATGAAAGATCACACAGAGCTATGTATAAAGTCCTGGGTTTATCTCTCAGGTCTCCATGCATGAAAATGATCTGAAACAGAATACCAAAAGCTTTGAGAAGTAAGCAACAAAGTAATCCATGGCCCAAGTATCAGACTGATCCCTGGGAAATACACTCATGGGGAGGATCCAAAGAGCACTACAAAGGCTTTGAAAACTGAACGGACATTGGAAACAAAGCCCTTAGAAGGCATAATGTGACTTGTGACCGGAACTTAACTGGGTCAACTGACTATGAAAAGAAACAAACACACAAACAAAATTAGCATTTTCCAGAGAATTCTAACAGGACCCAGAATATCATAATATTTTCAAAATGCCCAGGATATAAGTTAAAATTAATTAACATACAAAGAAGCAGGGCATTCTCAGCAACCACTAAGTGAAAAGATAATTAATAGGCACCACTCCTGAAGTGACCTAGATGTTGAAATTATTTGACAAAGACTTACTTTAAAGCAGCTGTAATAACCATACTCCATGAAGTAAGTGTCAACGAATTTGAAGTGAATGAAGGATAGAAGTTCTCAGTAAATAAATAGCAACTATAAGAAAGAATCAAACGGAAGCTCAGAACTGAAAAATAAAATAACTAAAATATTTTTAAAAGACACTAAAATTGCAGAGTGAAGATGACAAGACAGAGTAAGTGAACTTATAGCTAAATTAAATGATATTATCTAATATGAACAAAAGAGAAAAAAGTTTTCAAAAAAATGAACATAACTTCAGGTACCTGTTGTATATTATCAAAAGGTCCAACATTGATGTCATTAAAAATCTAAGAAGGAAAGGAAGGAGAATGAGATTTGTACAGAAGAAAAATTTGAAAATTTAGTGGGTAAAGTTTTCTAAATCAAATGAAAGATATAAATTTAGACACAAGAATCTAAATCTTTGGAATTTTTTTGGAACTCAAGAATCTCAGCAGAACCCAGATAAGATAAACTAAGAAAAGAAAATCAAAATAATTACTGAGTGGAATGTATTCAGGAATGCAAGGCTAATTTAACAGTCAAAACGTAATTAATGTAATCTCTACATTAACAAACTAAACAAAAACTACATGATCATGCCAACTCATACAGAAAAGCACTTGATAAAATTCAACATCTTTCATAATAAAAACTCCTAGGAAATGAGATTTAGTTTATGGGATTACCTGATTAGATCTACTGAGGATATTCTACCTTTCTTAAAGTCAGCTGTGCCAAATAACATAATCTAATTATAGGAGTGACTACAACATGATATTCAGTTCATCCCCACATTCATAAGTGAGGGGATTATACAGGGTGAGTGCACAAGGGAACTGGAACCCTGGGAACCATCTTAAAACCATGTTTACCATAACAAGCAATGAACAATGGGAACTCAATGTTTTAAAATCAGTACCTTTTACAATAGTTCTCAAAGTATCTAACAAAATATGTGCAAGACCTATATGAGCAAATTATAAATGCCAACAAAAGAATCAAGAAAGACCTAAATAAATGATAAACCAAGTTCATGGCTTGAAAGACTTAATATGTTTAAGATGCCAAGTCTCCCTAAATTGATCCACAGCTTTAATACAAATCCAATCAAGACCTTTGGAACATTTTTTTTTATAAACATAGACAAGCTAATTCTAACACTTATATAGAAAGGCAAAGAACTACAACTGAGAAATAAATTTGGAGACATAACACAGTGGAAACACTCATACTAATAGATGTTAAGACTTAATATCAAGCCATACTAATCAAAACAATGTGGTTTGGTTAAGGAATAGGCATATAAATTAATGAAACAGAATAAACAGTCCAGATATAGACCCATGAGAACAAGGTCAATCAATTTTTGATGGAGGTGCAAAAGCAGTTTAATAGGGGAAATATAGGCCTTTCAACAAATGTGTCTGGAACAAATGGACATCCATTTGGAAAAGGAAAAAAATACCACTTGACCTACACCTTATACCTTAGGCAAAAAGTAACTCAATGTAGGTCATATAAAATGAAAACTGAAAAAGTCTTGGGAGAAATTATGAAGGAAAATCTTTATGCAATTGAGATAGGCAAATAGTTCTTGTATGATACAAAAGTATGTTGCATTAAAAAATTAATAAAAACATTTCTTCTGTGAAAGACACTGTGAAGAGAATGAAAAGACAAGGTACAGAGAGTGGGAAAATATTTCCAAATCATATATTGAACAAAAGACTTGTGCCCAGAATATATAAAGAACTCTCAAAACTCAACAGTAAGAAATCAAACAACCCCCCACTCCCACCATAAAATGAGCAAAAGATATGAACAGTGGGTGGCCCAGAGTTTAGAGTTCAAACTCTAGGATGTCTGAATTACTAGACAACTGCCACATCACTGTTGCTCAATTTCAAAAAAACTGATTGAGCTTAAAGAATAATGTTCATCTAAAAGACATAGATCCTTTGCAGAATTTTGGGACACAAATATGAAACTTAGAACTAAGCTAATATTTCTGCTATGTGGAAAAAAAAAAAAACAGCATTTTTTTTTTTCGTTTACCTGGTTCTGTAAAGATCTATCAGCTATGATTAAACTGGCCATGATGGGGCATATAAAGCTGAATACAGAATTAAAATAGATGATGTTTTGAATTGCAAATGAGCAGCATTCTTGTTAATCAGAACTGATTATTGAACAAAATAGGCTCAAGGATGTGCACTTATGATCATATATGTTAAATAATATCAGATTTTTGACTTGTTGCTAAAAATTTCCATATTTTACTGTAATCTGTAAGACCACAATCTGATTGTGATCCTGAAATGTGATTCCAATTTCTGATTCAGAGGCATAATACTGACAAAATGCAGATGGCCTTGGTCTCCAGCCACTGAACAAAATAATATTCTGTACGAAGCCCAAGGATCAACCTATGATCTTGAATTTCTGAGCTATCAATCTGTAAGCCAAGCAGCTAGCTTGGCAAGAGAATGAGAAGAATGAATGCAGACGAGGAAAGAAAACCTCTGTATTTCTGTTTTAGGAATCATTGTGCCACTTCAAGCAAAGCAATGTTTGGCAGAGAACAGAAACCTAATCTCAAATGATCTATAAACAAGAATTACTGAGCCCAAAGAGAACAGGTAGTATTTAGGCTTAACAAGAAATCTATTTTATCTGGCACTGCTTCTTTATCCTGGGTATGTGGCATAGCAAAGTCAAAACAAGCCTGTAATTCTCCCAGAAAAACAGTGGAAATCCACAGGATGAGCATTTCTCGTGGTCACAGATCAAAAGAAGTTGTTAGGGACTTAAAAGGATTTTTAAAGCTTCAAGCTTCAAGTTACAGCAAAATGAAATGTTAAGTACCAGACAAGTTGATCATGAAGTTTCTTCATAAGAATTTTGGCATATCCTTAGCTCTATCACTACCCAAATAACAACAATAATGACAGCTGTTCCTTACATAGCTTCTCTTCTTCATCTCATTTTTGACCACTCTCCCTAACATGTTCTATGTAACAGCCCTACAGACAGGGGCTGGCAGCTGATTAAAAGAACCCAGGGGAGATATCTGGGGCAAGAACGTTGCAGGCAGATGGAACAGAGTAGCTACGGCCTAGAGAGTAAAAACAAAAACATTAGGAGAAAAGTCAGAGAGGCATTCAGGGCCAGGTAACGTAGGGTGGGATGTCTATGTTGCACAACTCCAGGAGGCACAAATGATACAAACAGGAGGCAGAAACATTGGGTAGAAGAGGGCAACAACAAAGCTTTCCCCAACAAACGCCCCACCGTTAAGCTTGAAGACCCACAGCTCTAAGTAAGGACAGGCATTTCTGTTTTCACACCCAAAAAGTTGCCTTTTGGCCCACCACACCCCTCATCCTGCCCCCATACAAACCCAAGACCTTAGCGCGTGCGCGCGCGCCCACACACACACACACACACACAAACACACACGAAGCGGCTGAACTTCGGAACCAGCAGACCAGCGAAGAGTGAACGACTTGGCAGAGAAAGAGAGAAGAGGGACGTTCAGCTGCAGAGGGGAGTTCAGCATAGAAGAGTATGGCCGCTGGGTGCTCCGGCTCCAGGGAAAGACTACCTTCCCACTCCATTCTCCTGCTTCCGGCTCCCCATCCACCTCACTGAGAGCCACCTCCACCACTCAATAAAACCTTGCACTCATCCTTGGAGCTCACATGTGATCTAATTCTTCCAGTACACTGGGCAAGAACTTGGGGTACAGAAGGCTGTCACACTGGTTCCCTCCCCTTAAGATAAGGCAGAGGGTCCATTGAGTTGATTAACACACAAGCCGTCTACAGAAGGCAAATTTAAAGAACTTGCAGGCTGGGCGCGGCTCACGCCTGTAATCCCAGCCCTTTGGGAGGCCGAGGCGGGTGGATCACAAGGTCAGGAGTTCGAGACCAGCCTGGCCAATATGGTGAAACCCCATCTGTACTAAAAATACAAAAATTAGCCGGGCATGGTGGCACATGCCTATAGTCCCAGCTACTCGGGAGGCTGAGGCAGGAGAATTGCATGAACCTGGGAAGGCAGAGGTTGCAGTGAGCTGAGATTGCTCCACTGCACTCCAGCCTGGGCGACAGAGTGAGACTCTATCTTAAAAAAAAAAAAAAAAAAAAAAGCTTGCCCACTTGGGCTTTAGGAGCCACAGACACCCACCCCGAGACACTGCCGTGGGGCTGGAGCCCAAAAGGACTCTTGCAGGCCTCTGCACCTGCCTGTCTGCATGCTCCCACTAGGGGTTTGAGCTGCAGGGTGACCACACATGAGACACCCCTGTTGCATGTCCTGAGAGGGGAGTCAGGGAACTCTCCCGTTTTACTATTCACATTGACTTCTATATGACGGGCATTCTCCTGCAGTTGTGCAATGCAGCAATACTGATGAAGGCCTGACAGTTGTAAAGACCAAGGGCTTTTATACTGAGTGAGAGGGAAAGCCTTAGGAAACTTAGAGAGAATAGATGTGAAAGTTTAAAAGATCCCTTTCTCTTCTGTGTGCATAGGGAAGCATCAAGGAAGAGGCAGTAATAGCCCAAAGGGACAGAGGGAGGCAGCAAAGAAGCCAATAATGAGGGTGGAAGGATAATCCAGGCACAAATCCAAGTGAGCTGGGCCCAGTGGTTGTGGAGATAGTGAGCACTGGTTGGATCACACATATATTTTGACAGTTGAACCACTAAGATTTGCAGACAAATCAGATATGGTATGAAAGAGAAAAAGAAGAGTCAAGGATGACCCCAAGTTTTTAACTAGAACAACTGGAAGAACTATATTGTTATTGACTAAGGTGGGAAAAACTGGGAGAAGAGAAAGTGCATGGACAATATCAGACTGATTTTGTACCTGTTTCGTTTGACATGCCTTTTAGAAACTCAAATAGCCGGGCGCGGTGGCTCAAGCCTGTAATCCCAGCACTTTGGGAGGCCGAGACGGGCGGATCACGAGGTCAGGAGATCGAGACCATCCTGGCTAATACGGTGAAACCCTGTCTCTACTTAAAAATACAAAAAACTAGCCGGGCGACGAGGCAGGCGCCTGTAGTCCCAGCTACTCGGGAGGCTGAGGCAGGAGAATGGCATAAACCCGGGAGGCGGAGCTTGCAGTGAGCTGAGATCCGGCCACTGCACTCCAGCCTGGGTGGCAGAGCAAGACTCCGTCTCAAAAAAAAAAAAAAAAAGAAAAGAAAGAAAGAAAAGAAACTCAAATAAAAACAAATAGAAGGCAAATTTGTGTGTGTGTGTGTGTGTGTGTGTGTGTGTGTCCATGCTGCAAGCATACATATGCATGCAGGTCCAGAGGTCAGAGGAGGGATGTGGGCTAGAGATCAGCATTTGTACTTGTCAGTGTACCAGTGGTATTTAAAGCCATGAGCCTGAATTAGATCACAAAAGGAGAGAGACCGAAGGCCTGGGGCACTCCAGTGTCTTCAGGTGAGAGAAATGAGGAGAAAACACAAAGGAGACTAGAATAAGTGGCCAAAGAAAGAGGAAAACCCAATTGGAAGTCAGGTGAAGAGTTTATCAGGTAGGAGGGAGTGATTAAATGTAGCAAATGCTGGCCAGGTATGGTGGCTCACGCCTGTAATCCCAGTACTTTGGGAGGCTGAGGCAGGCAGATCACAAGGTCAGGAGTTTGAGACCAGCCTGGCCAACATGGTGAAACCCCATCTCTACCAATAAAACAAAAATTAGCTGAGTGTGGTGGCACGCACCTGTAGTCTCAGCTACTTGGGAGGCTGAGGCAGGAGAACTGCTTGAACCTGGGAGGTAGAGGTTGTAGTCAGCCAAGATTGCACCACTACACTTCAGCCTGGGTGACAGAACAAGACTCCAACTCAAAAAAAAAAAAAAAATGTAGCAAATGTTGTTGGAGGTCAAAAACTACTGAGAACTACTATGGGATATAGCCACACAGGTAGAGGCCCTTGGAGATGTGGAGACAAAGGAGTTGTTCTTAAGAGGTGTAAGCAAGGACAGTGGAATGGAGGTTTGAAGCTTAGGGAAGTGGAATAAAATTGGGGATGATAGAGAGATTTAAGAATCATCAGTGCATATGTGGCTATAAGCAAATAAGAGATTTCCCAGAGAAAACATATAAGATGTTGAGAAAAGAAGGTTGAAAATAGAATCCTGTGGAATATCAACATTTAAGGGGCCAGTAGAAAAAGGAAGGAGACTAGAGGGTGGCCAGGGCAGTGAGAGGCAGATGAGAACAGCAATGTGGTAGAAACCAAAGGCAAAGAGTGCTACGAATGAAGAAGAAACCAACAGGGACAAAAGCCTTCCATTGCAGGGGACAGCTAAGTTTATACTCCCTCCTTCACAATCCCACATCTCTTCTCCTATAGGACATTGTACTTATGGGCTATACCAGATACTCTCAGTTTCAAAGACTAAAGGAAGTGCATACTCCAGCTCCCTCGCCCCTCTAGTAGACTAATTCTAAACCATATGTTGTACACTATTTCCCAGATTTTCCCATGGGATTGCTCCAGTTGCCCACTATGGTAGATGGTTTAGTAATCTACTCTTTTTCTTCTTTTTTCTTTTTTTTTTTTTTTTTTTTTTTTGAGATGGAGTTTTGCTCCATCTCCCATACTGGAGTGCAGTGGCATCATCTCAGCTCACTGCAACCTCCACCTCCCAGGCTCAAGTGATTCTCCTGCCTCAGCCTCCTGGGAGGCTGGGATTACAGGCACATGCCACCATGCCCAGCTAATTTTTTTATTTTTAGTAGAGATGGGGTTTCACTATGTTAGCCAGGCTGGTCTTGAACTCTTAACCTCAAGTGATCCACCCTCCTTGGCCTCCCAAAGTGCTGGGATTACAGATGTGAGCCACCACACCTGGCCAGTAATCTACTCTTTATTGGCCTGTTTCCCTTCCCACTCCTGTGACCCCCACCCCACCACTGTCTCATGTCTCTCCCAAATGTACCATGTGAGCTCAACTCCTTGTCTCAGGGTCTGTGTCTGTGCGTCCCATGTCCATCTCTCCACTGGCCTATGAACTCCTTAAAAATATGCCTGTCTTCGTGACTTCTCCAGTTCCTGGTAAACTGCCTGGTACATAGAACACACTTACTACATGTCTGTTGAATTGAAGGATTTACATTTGCACAGGGCATGTGGCTTCTCTCAAATAAAGTTATCTCAAATACATTATCCCATTTAGCCCATAACACAATTCTACCACTTAGGTATTATTATTTCTATTGTAAAGTTGCAGCAATAGAGGTTTAAAGGGCTTGAGAGACATGCTCAGCACCTTCACGATGCTGTTTGCAAAATATCCATGTAAGTACCTCATCTATCTCTAGCAAAATATTGATGTGAGTACCTCAAAGAAATAGTATTAAATTATTTCTTCCAAATAAACCCACAATTCAATAGGAGAAATTCAGACTGTGTGTTTTACCAGGATCCTGAAACTACAATTTTGCTGCTTGTGCACTGAAATGGTTGCTAGCAGCAACCGGAGCTAGACAGAGCAAATACGGTGCTACAAAAAGGAAGAGGAAAATGAATTAATAAATAACTGAAGTTCTTTCATGGCAGAGAGATCCCCTCAGGCCCAAAGAAATACCATTTAAAATCGACTTTCCATATATGATTACAGACTAGGTAAAGGATTAATCAGAAAGCTCAGTATGATTGATGGGTCCTGAACTTTAGCCCCCTGAGTTCTCACATCTCAACTATGGAAACACACAAATGTTTATTTTAAAACCTCTGAACAGTTCCCACAGCATTATCACTTTAGCACACTATTTACTTTACAAGACCTAGTATCAACATAAGATAGAAAGGATAAGACAACTGTGTGTCCTTCTATATGGGAACAAAATGTCTTAGGAGTTATGACTGATTTAAAGGATATCAAGAGAAGATGAATCAAATTTACAGAGCTATGCATTGGGAAAAGCAGCTGTTACAAGTTGTGGGTTTTGGCCTGATTCACTCTGGAAAGACATGCGAGAGTTCTTGTGAGAAGGGGGCTGTAGCAGTGGGTATTAAAAAGGATTAATAATCAAATCTCAAGATGGTCCCAGGATGGTGAACTATTTGGGGGAGGATGGAGCCTGGGGGACTGGATTTAAAATAAGCTGGGAATGACCTCCCTGACCTCCGTTTCTTACTTTATAAAATAAAGATGACAATACCTTGGAGATTTACTCTGGAAACAAATTGAACTAACAGCTATGAAAGCACTTCAGAAAGGAGAATGGGGCACATAACGTAAAGGAGGTGAATTACTATTTCCTTGGGCAAATGATTTCACAAATTGGAAGGAGAAGATTGAGACAAGAGTCAAGTTTTAGTCACCATTCATTTCGTCAGCTAAGTAGGAACCTGACGCCCAACGCAAGTCCACAATCCCAAACATCTCCACCAGAACACTTTCTTCCATCCTCTTTGCTAAGTAGGAGCCTTTCTCTTTTAAAATATTCAGGATTTGTTTATGTAATTGACATTGCTCTATTTCATTGACATTTAGCCTGTGTCCTTTTATACTTTCTGTATCACAGCATGTTTACATGTAGTTATTAATGTTGTTTTAATATTCTGTTTCTTACACGTGGGTATCACAGATTAGGTTTAACACTTCTTAAAGGTAGGAAGTATGTTAAACTATTATTAATATTATTGCTGTTAGAAAGTACTTTGCAAAACATATAGCCTTAGATCATGGTTTCTCAAAAGCAGCACTCCTAACATTTTAGGCCACATAATTTGTTGTGGGAGGCTGTCCTGCATGTGTGTTGTAGGATGTTTGGCAGCATACCTTGCCTCTACCAAAAGGTGTTAATAGTAACTCCCCCTGTTCTCACACTTGTGACAACCAAAAATGTCTACAGACATTGCCAAATGTTCCCAAATGGGGGCTGCAAAAGCACCCCTACTTAACAACCAAGGCATTAGACAGATAGAGATTAAAATTATGGCCACCATAATTACTTTCACTTTTTCAGAGTACCTGGAATGACACTTAGAAAAGAAAAAGTGCTCAATCAATATTGAATGAAAAATGAAAGAAAAACTACATGAGTTGTATTTATAAAGTGGCTCTATAGCATAATCCCTTACATGATTAAGATTGTATTATATAATGAACACTTTTCTGGTTGGCATACAATATATTCTTACACTTTTTAGTAACTATGTCTGTGTATACAAGAAATTACATTCTTACACATATACAAAGATTGTAGCTGGCAGTAGCTTTCTCTATAGCACACAAACTATGAATACGTCTAGCATCCTGTTTACCCATAAAGCAAGAGATAGAATACTTATTTTCAGTTCTAGGTAAATATTACATCAAACACCAATTATCAGATGCATTTTTGGAGAATTATTTCTACAACCAAGAATTCTAAAATGATTATCTGACAAGTACAGGATCTCAGATGAGTGTACGTAGGAAATTTCTGTTCTCTTTAAACATACATTTTTAAGTATAAATGTTTCATCAATCTTTATAAGATTTTTTCCAAAATCATCAATCTTTTCCAAGACTAGAATATTTGCAACATCCTCTGATACTGGAGAGCCAACGTTTTAAGTGGCATTTCAGTTTGTTATTAAAAAATACTAATAATGGGCTGGGCACGGTGGCTCACACCTATAATCCCAGCACTTTGGGAGGCCGAGGCAGGCAGATCATGAGGTCAGGAGATCAAGACCATCCTGGCTAACACAGTGAAACCTCATCTCTACTGAAAAAAAAAAAAAATTAGCCGGGCGTGGTGGTGGGCGCCTGTAGTCCCAGCTACCCCAGAGGCTGAGACAGGAGAATGGCGTGAACCCAGGAGGCGGAGCTTGCAGTGAACAGAGATCGCTCCACTGCACTCCAGCCTGAGTGACAGAGAGAGACTCCGTCTTGAAAAAAAAAAAAAAAAAGATATTAATAATGTTATTTTGATTTTCAAGAACTGATATGTTTTGAGCAACAGTGTTAAATAACACTGACGATTTTTTGATTTTCAAGTTTTCTCTGTGAATTCTTAAATCCTGTATCAAAGGATTACATTTTCCAAATGATCACTAATAAAGACTAAGCATTCTTAGAAAACAGGAGAAAATGTAGTTAAAACAGAAAGACTTAAAGGGACTTCTCTATCAGTCTTACTCATTCAGCCTTCTAATGGCTTTTAGTTACATACTATCTTTTGAAGGGAATCCTAATTTAGCAGCAGACCACTACTAAACAATGTGTGAAAAAGAAAACAAACTTCCATTTCTGGCCATGATGTAGTAACTTGCAGCAGATCAATGCCCCCGTCAAGTACAACTGGAAAAGCCAGATAAAACACAAGAAACATCTCTTTGAAGGCATCTGAGAGCTGATGAGATAATTAAGATGTGAGTGGCCAAGGTCCCAGAGAGAAGATAACTGTGGAACAAAGAGTCTACATTCTTTTTTTTTTTTTTTTTTTTTTATTTTTTATTATACTTTAAGTTCTAGGGTACATGTGCATAACGTGCAGGTTTGTTACATATGTATACTTATGCCATGTTGGTGTGCTGCACCCATCAACTCGTCAGCACCCATCAATTCATCATTTATATCTTGTATAACTCCCCAATGCAAGCCCTCCCTCCTCCCCCCTCCCCCTCCCCATGATAGGCCCCAGTGCGTGATGTTCCCCTTCCCGAGTCCAAGTGATCTCATTGTTCAGTTCCCACCTATGAGTGAGAACATGCGGTGTTTGGTTTTCTGTTCTTGTGATAGTTTGCTAAGAATGATGGTTTCCAGCTGCATCCATGTCCCTACAAAGGACGCAAACTCATCCTTTTTGATGGCTGCATAGTATTCCATGGTGTATATGTGCCACATTTTCTTAATCCAGTCTGTCACAGATGGACATTTGGGTTGATTCCAAGTCTTTGCTATTGTGAATAGTGCCGCAATAAACATACGTGTACATGTGTCTTTGTAGTAGAATAATTTATAATCCTTTGGGTGTATACCCAGTAGTGGGATGGCTGGGTCATATGGTACATCTAGTTCTGGATCCTTGAGGAATTGCCATACTGTTTTCCATAATGGTTGAACTAGTTTACAATCCCACCAACAGTGTAAAAGTGTTCCTATTTCTCCACATCCTCTCCAACACCTGTTGTTTCCTGACTTCTTAATGATTGCCATTCTAACTGGTGTGAGATGGTATCTCACTGTGGTTTTGATTTGCATTTCTCTGATGGCGAGTGATGATGAGCATTTTTTCATGTGTCTGTTGGCTGTATGAATATCTTCTTTTGAGAAATGTCTGTTCATATCCTTTCCCCACTTTTTGATGGGGTTGTTTGTTTTTTTCTCGTATATTTGTTTGAGTTCTTTGTAGATTCTGGATATTAGCCCTTTGTCAGATGAGTAGGTTGCAAAAATTTTCTCCCATTCTGTAGGTTGCCTGTTCACTCTGATGGTAGTTTCTTTTGCTGTGCAAAAGCTCTTTAGTTTAATTAGATCCCATTTGTCAATTTTGGCTTTTGCTGCCGTTGCTTTTGGTGTTTTAGACATGAAGTCCTTGCCCATGCCTATGTCCTGAATGGTACTACCTAGATTTTCTTCTAGGGTTTTTATGGTATTAGGTCTAACATTTAAGTCTCTAATCCATCTTGAATTAATCTTCGTATAAGGGGTAAGGAAAGGATCCAGTTTCAGCTTTCTACTTATGGCTAGCCAATTTTCCCAGCACCATTGATTAAATAGGGAATCCTTTCCCCATTTCTTGTTTCTCTCAGGTTTGTCAAAGATCAGATGGCTGTAGATGTGTGGTATTATTTCTGAGGACTCTGTTCTGTTCCATTGATCTATATCTCTGTTTTGGTACCAGTACCATGCTGTTTTGGTTACTGTAGCCTTGTAGTATAGTTTGAAGTCAGGTAGCGTGATGCCTCCAGCTTTGTTCTTTTGACTTAGGATTGTCTTGGCAATGCGGGCCCTTTTTTGGTTCCATATGAACTTTAAAGCAGTTTTTTCCAATTCTGTGAAGAAACTCATTGGTAGCTTGATGGGGATGGCATTGAATCTATAAATAACCTTGGGGAGTATGGCCATTTTCACGATATTGATTCTTCCTATCCATGAGCATGGTATGTTCTTCCATTTGTTTGTGTCCTCTTTTATTTCGCTGAGCAGTGGTTTGTAGTTCTCCTTGAAGAGGTCCTTTACATCCCTTGTAAGCTGGATTCCTAGGTATTTTATTCTCTTTGAAGCAATTGTGAATGGAAGTTCATTCCTGATTTGGCTCTCTGCTTGTCTGTTACTGGTGTATAAGAATGCTTGTGATTTTTGCACATTAATTTTGTATCCTGAGACTTTGCTGAAGTTGCTTATCAGCTTAAGGAGATTTTGGGCTGAGACGATGGGGTTTTCTAAATATACAATCATGTCATCTGCAAACAGGGACAATTTGACTTCTTCTTTTCCTAACTGGATACCCTTGATTTCTTTCTCTTGCCTGATTGCCCTAGCCAGAACTTCCAACACTATGTTGAATAGGAGTGGTGAGAGAGGGCATCCCTGTCTTGTGCCAGTTTTCAAAGGGAATTTTTCCAGTTTTTGCCCATTCAGTATGATATTAGCTGTGGGTTTGTCATAAATAGCTCTTATTATTTTGAGGTACGTTCCATCAATACCGAATTTATTGAGCGTTTTTAGCATGAAGGGCTGTTGAATTTTGTCAAAAGCCTTTTCTGCATCTATTGAGACAATCATGTGGTTCTTGTCTTTGGTTCTGTTTATATGCTGGATTACGTTTATTGATTTGCGAATGTTGAACCAGCCTTGCATCCCAGGGATGAAGCCCACTTGATCATAGTGGATAAGCTTTTTGATGTGCTGCTGAATCTGGTTTGCCAGTATTTTATTGAGAATTTTTGCATCAATGTTCATCAGGGATATTGGTCTAAAATTCTCTTTTTTTATTGTGTCTCTGCCAGGCTTTGGTATCAGGATGATGTTGGCCTCATCAAATGAGTTGGGGAGGATTCCCTCTTTTTCTATTGATTGGAATAGTTTCAGAAGGAATGGTACCAGCTCCTCCTTGTACCTCTGGTAGAATTCAGCTGTGAATCCATCTGGTCCTGGACTTTTTTTGGTGGGTAGGCTATTAATTGTTGCCTCAATTTCAGAGCCTACTATTGGTCTATTCAGGGATTCAACTTCTTCCTGGTTTAGCCTTGGGAGAGTGTAAGTGTCCAGGAATTTATCCATTTCTTCTAGATTTTCTAGTTGATTTGCGTAGAGGCGTTTATAGTATTCTCTGATGGTAGTTTGTATTTCTGTGGGGTCAGTGGTGATATCCCCTTTATCATTTTTTATTGCATCTATTTGATTCCTCTCTCTTTTCTTCTTTATTAGCCTTGCTAGCGGTCTGTCAATTTTGTTGATCTTTTCAAAAAACCAACTCCTGGATTCATTGATTTTTTGGAGGGTTTTTTGTGTCTCTATCTCCTTCAGTTCGGCTCTGATCTTAGTTATTTCTTGCCTTCTGCTAGCTTTTGAATGTGATTGCTCTTGCCTCTCTAGTTCTTTTAATTGTGATGTTAGAGTGTCCATTTTAGATCTTTCCTGCTTTCTCTTGTGGGCATTTAGTGCTATAAATTTCCCTCTACACACTGCTTTAAATGTGTCCCAGAGATTCTGGTATGTTGTATCTTTGTTCTCATTGGTTTCAAAGAACATCTTTATTTCCGCTTTCATTTCATTATGTACCCAGTAGTCATTCAGGAGCAGGTTGTTCAGTTTCCATGTAGTTGAGCGGTTTTGATTGTGTTTCTTAGTCCTGAGTTCTAGTTTGATTGCACTGTGGTCTGAGAGACAGTTTGTTATAATTTCTGTTCTTTTACATTTGCTGAGGAGTGCTTTACTTCCAATTATGTGGTCAATTTTGGAATAAGTGCGATGTGGTGCTGAGAAGAATGTATATTCTGTTGATTTGGGGTGGAGAGTTCTATAGATGTCTATTAGGTCCGCTTGGTGCAGAGATGAGTTCAATTCCTGGATATCCTTGTTAACTTTCTGTCTCGTTGATCTGTCTAATGTTGACAGTGGAGTGTTGAAGTCTCCCATTATTATTGTATGGGAGTCTAAGTCTCTTTGTAAGTCTCTAAGGACTTGCTTTATGAATCTGGGTGCTCCTGTATTGGGTGCATATATATTTAGGAGAGTTAGCTCTTCCTGTTGAATTGATCCCTTTACCATTATGTAATGGCCTTCTTTGTCTCTTTTGATCTTTGATGGTTTAAAGTCTGTTTTATCAGAGACAAGGATTGCAACCCCTGCTTTTTTTTGTTCTCCATTTGCTTGGTAGATCTTCCTCCATCCCTTTATTTTGAGCCTATGTATGTCTCTGCATGTGAGATGGGTCTCCTGAATACAGCAGACTGATGGGTCTTGACTCTTTATCCAGTTTGCCAGTCTGTGTCTTTTAATTGGAGCATTTAGTCCATTAACATTTAAGGTTAATATTGTTATGTGTGAACTTGATCCTGCCATTATGATATTAACTGGTTATTTTGCTCGTTAGTCGATGCAGTTTCTTCCTAGCCTCGATGGTCTTTACATTTTGGCATGTTTTTGTGATGGCTGGTACCGGTTGTTCCTTTCCATGTTTAGGGCTTCCTTCAGGGTCTCTTGTAAGGCAGGCCTGGTGGTGACAAAATCTCTAAGCATTTGCTTATCTGTAAAGGATTTTATTTCTCCTTCACTTATGAAACTTAGTTTGGCTGGATATGAAATTCTGGGTTTAAAATTCTTTTCTTTAAGAACGTTGAATATTGGCCCCCACTCTCTTCTGGCTTGTAGAGTTTCTGCCGAGAGATCTGCTGTTAGTCTGATGGGCTTCCCTTTGTGGGTAACCCGACCTTTCTCTCTGGCTGCCCTTAAGATTTTTTCCTTCATTTCAACTTTGGTGAATCTGGCAATTATGTGTCTTGGAGTTGCTCTTCTGGAGGAGTATCTTTGTGGCGTTCTCTGTATTTCCTGAATTTGAATGTTGGCCTGCCCTACTAGGTTGGGGAAGTTCTCCTGGATGATATCCTGAAGAGTGTTTTCCAACTTGGTTCCATTTTCCCCCTCACTTTCAGGCACCCCAATCAGATGTAGATTTGGTCTTTTTACGTAATCCCATACTTCTTGCAGGCTTTGCTCATTTCTTTTTCTTCTTTTTTCTTTTGGTTTCTCTTCTCGCTTCATTTCATTCATTTGATCTTCAATCGCTGATACTCTTTCTTCCAGTTGATCGAGTCGGTTACTGAAGCTTGTGCATTTGTCACGTATTTCTCGTGTCATGGTTTTCATCTCTGTCATTTCGTTTATGATCTTCTCTGCATTAATTAGTCTAGCTGTCAATTCTTCCACTCTTTTTTCAAGATTTTTAGTTTCTTTGCGCTGGGTACGTAATTCCTCCTTTAGCTCTGATAAGTTTGATGGACTGAAGCCTTCTTCTCTCCTCTCGTCCAAGTCATTCTCTGACCAGCTTTGATCCGTTGCTGGCGATGGGCTGCGCTCCTTCACAGGGGGAGATGCGCTCTTATTTTTTGAATTTCCAGCTTTTCTGCCCTGCTTCTTCCCCATCTTTGTGGTTTTATCTGTCTCTGGTCTTTGATGGTGGTGACGTACTGATGGGGTTTTGGTATAGGTGTCCTTCCTGTTTGATAGTTTTCCTTCTGACAGTCAGAAGGACTGTCTGTTGGTCTGTTGGAGATTGCTTGAGGTCCACTTCAGACCCTGTTTGCCTGGGTATCAGCAGCAGAGGTTGCCGAAGATAGAATATTGCTGAACAGCGAGTGTACCTGTCTGATTCTTCCTTTGGAAGTTTCCTCTCAGGGGTGTACTCCACCCTGTGAGGTGTGGGGTGTCAGACTGCCCCTAGTGGGGGATTTCTCCCAGCTAGGCTACTCAGGGGTCAGAGACACACCTGAGCAGGCAGTCTGTCCGTTCTCAGATCTCAACCTCTGCGTTGGGAGATCCACGGCTCTCCCCAAAGCTGTCAGACAGAGTCGTTCGCATCTGCACCGGCTCCTGCTACTTCCCCTGTTGGTCTTCAGCTGTGCGCTGTCCCCAGAGGTGGAGACTACAGAGACAGGCAGGCTTCCTTGAGCTGCTGTGAGCTCCACCCAGTTCGAGCTTCCCAGCGGCTTTGTTTACCTAGTTAAGCCTCAGCAATGGCGGGCGCCCCTCCCCCAGCCTCGCTGCTGCCTTGGGGATAGATCGCGGGAGACTGCTGTGTTAGCAGTGAGGGAGGCTTCGTGGGCGTGGGACCCTCCCGGCCAGGATTGGGATATATTCTCCTGGTGTGCCTGTATGCTTACAGCGCAGTATTGGGGTGGGAGTTACCCGATTTTCCAGGTGTTGTGTGTCTCAGTTCCCCTGGCTAGGAAAACGGATCCCCTTCCCCCTTGCGCTTCCAGGTGAGGCGATGCCTCGCCCTGCTTCAGCTCTCGCTGGTCAGGCTGCAGCAGCTGACCAGCACCGATTGTCCGGCACTCCCTAGTGAGATGACCCCAGTACCTCAGTTGAAAATGCAGAAATCACCGGTCTTCTGTGTCGCTCGCGCTGGGAGTTGGAGACTGGAGCTGTTCCTATTCGGCCATCTTGCTCCGCCCCCCCTACATTCTTTTTTAAAGTTTTATTTTAAGGCCGGGCATGGTGGCTCACGCCTGTAATCCCAGCACTATTTTAAGTTCAAAAGTACACGTGCAAGTTTGTTATATAGGTAAACTTGTGTCATAGGGTTTTGTTGTACAGATCACTCACTTATTAAGCCTAGTACCCATTAATTATTTTTCCTGATCCTGTTTCTCCTCCTTCCCTCCACTTTCTGGTAGGCCCCTGTATCAGTTGTTCCCCTCTATGTGTCCATGTGTTCTCATCATTTAGCTGCCACCTATAAGTGAGAACATGCCCTAAGAGTCTACAATCCCTGCATGCCTTTTCCCTCATGGAACTTGCCAGTTCTTGGCATGGTGCTACACATGTGACCACTGCAAAGAGAAGATAAGCCAGCAGAACTTTTGGCAATTCCACAAAGGTGAAGAGACAAAAATTAGAGTTTGGTGTTGCTGAAGCAGCCAGATACTAAGGAGCCAGGTAGGCAGTGAAAGGAGAAACATAGAGAAGCAGATCTACCACTTTGGGAGGGTTGCCTTTGCAAGGCATTTGCCACAGAAGGCAGGAGGCTGAAGAACTAAGCAGAAAACTTCAGAAAAGTAGAATGGAAGTTACAGAAATTATATTGCTCTGAGAAGAAAATAAAATAAAATTTGGAACTACCCAAGGAGGAAGGGAATATAGTAAGCCTCCCAGCTTCTCGGTTGAGACTACTGGAGAACCACACTCTCAGAACAGAGAAAAACCAGATAGAGTCTTATAACAATGAGGCAAAATCAGCTTAGTCTCTGATTAAATTAAGGCTATCTGGCACCATATGTGCCTAGTCATATATGTGGCACATATATGTAATCACATATGTGTCTGGCCCATAGACATCTGGCCATATATGTCTACCTTTCAAGAAAGAATCTATTGCTACATTTGCTGGCCCACCACCTTTAGTTGTCAGATCCTTCGGGTTTTGCCTCGGCTGTGGAACACTGAAGAGATCTGCCTTACTAAGTGGCACACTCTTCCCAGGAAGGACCACATCCAATGACTGATTGAGGTGGAGACACATAGACTCCACTATTTTGGCTCAACATGGGATAACTCTTGTAGGCCTAATACATTCCAGAACTCCCCAAGGATTTAGCTGAGGCTTTGGTGGCCTGGATCATATTTCAACTCCTTCTTCCAAATTCTGCTTTCTCTCCCTTCAATCTTAACACAAAGGTTGAAGCTAAATAAATACTCCAGACACCAAACTCCATCTCAGTTACTGTTTCCAGAAAACTTCACTTTTAGCACTTAGTATCAGGCATGGTCTAAGAAAGCAGGTGATAAGATATGGTTATTGATCTAGATAACCTCACAACTACATCAGCTGTGAAAATTAGCAGCCAAGCAGCCACTAGAAGGGACAGAACATGCTTGGAGCTCTCCACAACGCCCCATTACCAAAGAATTGTCATTATTTTTCTTCTCTGTTAGCTCCCTGGAAACTCACCTAAGAGCAAATGTGATTATTTGACCTGAATAAGAGCTTACTCAGTGCAAAGCCTTTTCCTCGGGGTGTTTCTAAAATATATATATATATTTATATATCTCCAATTAACACTGCAACTGTCTGAGGTGGGGATATCACTCGGGGCAAACAAGAAGCTAAACATAAAAATTAAAAGAAAAATGTGGGGAATTCCTGTAGGAAAATTTGAAAAGCTCTAATACATTGCTGAGAATCTAGAAGATCCTGTGAATGTGCAGGACTATGCATACACCTAAGAAGGACCCAGAAAGCCCCAAATATCTCACCTGTGGCAGACTTGAGACCCTGTACAAGCAGAAATTAAAGGACAAGGCAGAGCTGTAAACTCTGCTATAGTATTGACTGCTACAGTATTGACTCTGCTATAGTATTGACTCTGCTACGATACTGACTATGTACCCTAACATGCATAGAATCCCTTGGCAAAGACTAGGATATATACCTGCTAAGTGCATTTAAGGAAATTCTGTCCAATCATTAGTTGACCACTAGGCTGCTATCTTGGCAAAAGCGTCAGTGGCCAGACATGACAGAGAACAAAGTTAACGTAATTTGTTCAGGGAAGTCATTGAACAAATAAATAACAACAGTTAAAACAACAAGAAACAGAAACAGCAACAATGTTGTTGGGAGGAAGAATTCAACTTGCAGAGTTGAATTCTTATTCATATTATTCATATTATTTAAAATGTCCAACTTTCAACAAAAAAATTACAAGATGTTCAAAGAGACTGGAACATATGCCTATATACGGGGGAAAAAACAGTCAACAAAAACTGTTCCTGAGGAAGCTCAGACATTGAATTTACTGGACAGACTTTTAAATCAGTTATTTCAACACATTCAAAGAACTAAGTAACACATTTCTAGAGAACTAAAGGGAAGTATAAGAGCAATGGCTCAAAAAATACAAAATATTAATAAAGATATACAGATTATTTTAAAATATTAGAAGTTATGCAGTAAAATATATAATAACTGAAATTAAAAATTTACTAGAAAGACTTAACAGCAGACTTGATCAGGCAGAAGAGAAAATCCACAAACTTTAAGATAAGTAAACTGAGATTATCTAGTCTAAGGAACAGAGAGAAAAAAACAAAGAAAAATTAAAAGGTCCTTAATGACTTGGAGGATGTACCAACATACTGATAAGGGGAGTCCCAGAAAGAGATAAAAGAATGGGTCAGAAAGAATGTTTGAAGATATAATAGCTGAAAACTTCTTAAATTTGGAGAAAAACATTAAACTGCATAACCAAGAAGTACAAAAATTCAGATAAACTCTAAAGGATCTACACTTAGACACATTGTAATTGATCTATCAAAAATCAGACACAGAAGATTTTGAAAACACCAGGAGATAAGCAACTCATCAGATAAAATGGAGCTTCAGAAAGGTTAACATCTGACTTCTCATCCAAACTCAGGAGTCCAAAAGGAAGTGGGATAACATATTCAAAGTGCTGAAAATAAAATAAAAGAATGTCAAAATTTTTTTTGTCAAAAATTCTATATACAGCAAAGTATCCTTTTAAAATGAAAGACAAATTAAGATATCCCCGGATAAATAAAAGTGGAGAGAATTTTCTATTAACAGAACCACCCTGTAAGAAGTACTAAAGGAAGTCCTTTGGGACAAAATAAAAGGACAGTGTACAGTAACTTGAATCCATACGAAGAAATAAAAAGTAGAGGTAATTAAATAGGTAAAAGTAAGACAAAAGAAATATATTTTTTCTATAAATCTTTTATTATCTTATCTGATTTTTAAAAACAACTGCATAAATCAATAATTTATAATCATAATCAATGAACCTATGTTGAGATTATATTATAAAAAGATGTAATTTGTATGACAATAATAGTACAAAGAAGGAAGAAGAAACAAAGCTATACAGAGGCAAAGTGTAGATACTGTTGAAATTCGGTTGGGATTCATCTGAACTAGACTGTTAAAACTTTAGATGTTAATTTTAAGTTCCAGAGCAAGCAATAAGAATAACTAAAAAAATATAGCCAAGCAACAAGAAATTTAAAATGGCATACCCCAATATTTCTGACACAAAAAAGTCAGTAATGAAGGATCAAGAAGTACAAAAGTCATAGAGAAAGCAAATTTCAAAATGGCATGTGCAAATACTTACTTATCCTGATTACATTAAGTGCAAATGAATTAAACACTATAATCAAAAGGCAGAGATTTGTCTCATAGATAAAAATATATGATTAACTTATATATTGTGTGTAAAAGACATACTTTATATTCAGAGACACAAATAGATTGTAAGTTTAAAAATGGAAAATTTTAGGTGCATATGTGTTACATATATTCTCTATTGTTGGGTGGAGTATACTACAGATGTCTATTAGAGCTCATTGGTTTATTGTGCTTTATAAGTCTTGTATTTCCCGTTTAATCTTTTGCCTAGCACTACTCATTGTTGACAGTGGAATATTATGGTTGAATTGTCTATTTTTCCTCCAGTTCTGTCAGATTTAAGTATTTCTGGTGCTGTGTTATGTTTTCCTGACGAATGGACCCTTTATCATTAAAAAAATCCCTCCTCTTTTCTGGTAACAATTTTGTTTCAAAGTCTATTTGATCAAATATTAGTATAGCCATTCCAGCTCTTTTAGCAAAGATTGAATGGTATATTTACATATGTAATCTTTATCAAAATTATAGTTGTTTTTTTTCAGAAATTGACAAGTTAATCCTAAAATGTATACAGAAATGCAAAGTATCCAGGATAGCTAAAGTAAACCTTAAAAAGTTAAAGTACACACACTTCATAATTCCAAAATGTATTGCAAACTGTGGTAATCAAGAAAGATAGATAGATCAATAAAATAGAATTGAAAGTCCAGAAATAAACCCATACATCTATGGCCAATTGTTTTTTAACAAGGGGCACCAAGTCCATTCAGGGGGAAAGAATAGCTCTTCAGCAATACATACTAGGACAACTGAATTTCCATATGCAAATGAAAGAAGTTGAACTCCTACTTCACAACATACAGAAAAGTTAATTTAAAATGGATCAATGACTTAAATATAAGAGCTAAATCTATTAAAATCTTAAAAGAAAACAAATGAATAAATAATTAGTCACCTTGTATTAGCCAATTTTAAAAATACATACACTAGAAGCATACGCAACAAAAGAAAAGACAGATAAAGTGGACTTCCTCAAAGTCAAAAACTGTTGTTAAAATGAAAACAGCCCCTGAAGACTATAGGAAGATATTTGAAGATTATATATCTTAAAAGGCACACTTGTATCCAGAATATATGAAGAACTCTGGCAATTCAACAATTTAAAGAGGCAACCTAATTTTAAAATGAGCAAAGTATTTGAATAGATATTTCTCAATATAAGACATACAAATGGTTAACACTAACAAGCACATGACATGTTGCTCAACATAATTAGTCATTAGCAAACTGCAAATCAAAACGACAATGGGATACCACTTCACATCAACTAGGACAGCTATAAACAAAAAAGACAAGTGTGGTGAAAATGTGGAAACACTGGAGACCTCATACATTGTTTGTAGGAATGGCATTTCCTCAAAATGTTAAACATAGAGTTAATACTAGTCACAGCAATTCTACTCCTAGGTATATAGCCAAGAGAATTAAAACTGCAAGTTCACACAAAAACACAAAATCTTATACACAAATATTATACAGATAGCGTTATTCATAAGAGTCCAAAAGTGAAAACCGTCCAAATATTCCTCAATTAATGTATGGATTTTTAATGTGGTATATTCCTACAATAGAGTATCAATTGACAATAAAAATGAATGAAGTACTAATAATACATGCCTCGGCATATATGAACCCTGAAAATATTTTGCTATGTGAAAGAAGTCAGTCACAAGAGTTCCATACTGTATGATTTCATTCATATTAAATGTCCAAAATAGTCATATTTATAGAAACAAAGTTAATCAGTGTTTACCAGGGGCTGAGGAGAGGGATGGCAATTTATTGCTAATGCGTGTAGGTTTCTTTCTAGGGTGATGAAACATTCTGAAATTATTATAGATGATTATGATGGTTGTACAATTCTGTATGTATACTAAAAACCCGCTTAATTATATACTTCAAACAGATGAATTTTATAGTATGTGAATGATCTCAATAAAGCTGGCATTTCTAAAAGGTAACTAGCATAATATGAAGAACAATACATCATCTTAATAGATATGGAAAAAAATAATAAAATTCAAAACCCATTTAGGATTTTTTTAAAAGTGTTAGCAAACTACAAATAGAAAGAACTTCCTTAATTTGATCAAGAGTATCCTAAAATCCCTTCACCAAACATCATAATTAAAGGCGAAATATTGAAAACCTTCTCTCTGACATAGAAGAAACAGAAAGCACAATGACTGAAAAGAAGGAAATAAATTGTCATTATTTTAGATGACATGATTGTGTACTTAGAAAATTCAAATGGATTTACAGACAAACTATAAAAATTGTTGAGTGATATATCAAATTTCTTGGATACATAAAAACAGAAAATAAAGGAAAATTTTTAAAAACATATAATTTACAATAACATCAAAAACACCAGAGACCACAAATAAATCTAAGGGAAGATGTGCAAAATTTCTATGGTTAAACCTGTAACATGTAATTGAGAGAAATTTTAAAATGCCTCACTGAAAATACTTACTTAAATATTACCATAGTATATCATTGTTATGGTTGGAAAACTCACTGTTGTAAAGAAATTTTCCTGAATTTGATCTATAAATTTAATGCAGTCCCAATTTAAAAACAAAACAAAAACTGAAAACAGCATTTGTGGAAATTACGCAGTGATTTTAAAATTTGTATTAAATGCAAAGGGCCAAAAATAGTCAATCTTTAAGAAGAACAAAGATAGAGGACATATAATATTCAATATAAAGATGCTATAAAACTATAGTAATCCAGATAGTGTGGTGTTGTCTTAATTCTATTCTGTCAATTAGAGGGTTCAAAAATAGATATACATGTAATTACTCACTTGATTGATAGCAGCAGTGATATTACAGAGCAGAGGGAAATATTGTCTGCTAAATAATTAAATGGCGGTGAGTCAATTGAATATACACATAGAAAAAAATTAATTCCTATCTTTTACCTTTCACCATGCACAAAAATTAATTCCAGAATTATAGTAGATGTAAAACTGAATGCCAAAACAATAAAGATTCTAGAAGAAACATAGGAGAAAAACTTCTATGTTTGGGGGTAAGCAAGCATTTCTTAAGACACAGGAAAAAAAAGACACCGAAGAAAAGATTGATAATATGGACCCATTAAAATTAAGACCTTCTATTCCATCATAGATGCTAATAAGAGTAGAAAGGCAAGCCATAGGGCATGAGATCTTCGCAATACATATATCCAACAGATGACTTGTATCCAGAATTCATACAAAGCTACAAATTTAGGCCAAAAAGACAGACCATCAAAAAACAGGCAAAATATTTGGACAGGTATTTCACAATACTCCCATCAAAATTGTTAAAATGAAAAAGACTGACAATGCTAAGGATTGGGAAGGATTTGGAGCAACTACAACTTTCGTAAGGAGCTAGTAAGAGCATAAATTCGTACAACTACTTTAGAAAACTTTTTTGTTGAATAAATACAACCATATTCAATTAAAGACATGCACAAGAGGCTAGGAATGGTGGCTCATGCCTGTAATCCCAACACTTTGGGAGGCTGAGGTGGGTGGGTCACGAGGTAAGGAGTTCAAGACCAGCCTGGCCAACATGGCAAAACCATGCCTCTACTAAAAATACAAAAAGTACCCGGGCATGATGCCGTGTGTCTATAATCCCAGCTACTCGGGAGGCTGAGGCAGGAGAATTGCTTGAAGCCAAAAGGCAGAAGTTGCAGTGAGCTGAGATCATGCCACTGTACTCCAGCCTGGGTGGCAAAGCAAGTCTCTGTCTCCAGAAAGAAAAAAAAAAAAAAAAAAGACATGCACAAGAATTGTAATAGCATCACTGTAATAGCTGAAAATTGGATACCGCTCAAATGTCCATCAACAGTGGAATGGAAAAATATATTTTGTTTCAATCATATATTAGAATGCTATATAACAATGAGAATGAATGAACCACAATATGAAGATGTAATTAATTTCTTGAACATAATGCTGAGCAAATGAAGACAGGTTTTAAAAAGTTACATATTGTATAATTTGCATTTATATGAAGTTCAGAAGTAAGCAAATCTAAGGTGATAGAAGTAAGGATAGAGGTTTCTTTTGGAAGAGTGAGATACGACAGGCAGGGGGCTTGAAGGCATTTCTGGGGATGTTGTTAATATTCTGTTCCTTGATCTGGGTTCTGGTTACATGGATCTTGTTACTTGGTTAAAATTTATCAAACTGTACACTTATTATTTATATCCATTCCTGTATAAATGGCATACTCAAATAAAATCTTCTAAAAATGAAATGAAACACAGACACCTACGTTGCTTTCCATTTTCCTGCTGAGGCGAGAAGCAAATTCTGCTGACGTTGCTGCTTTCAGTATGGTTTCTAAACTGGGAGCATTTGAGGAAATCCGGCCAGGAGTAATTCACCATCCCCAGGACTGATTCACAGCCTTCTTTGGCAGCCTCACAGAAGGACCTACAGGGCAGAAGTCCATGACTAAAAAAAAAAAAAAAGAAAAAGAAAAAATAAAGAGAAAGGTGAAAATTAATGTCTTTACAGAATAGGTTTTGAAATAATAGTGAAATTAAAATTAGCCCCTGTGTTGTGATATTATCTTAATTTATACTTACTATAGTCAGCAACTTAAATTTTTACGTTCAGTCCTATGACAGTGATTTTAGCCACTCTATTGTCTTGATTCTAGAAGAAATAGCTAGATCTACACCATCTATTTCTTGTAGGAGCATTCATCAATAATTTGTTTAATATTTACTGGGCTAAAATATACAGTTGTCAGCCTAAAAGAGCTCTATTTAATATCAAAAGGGAAAAATTAACATGGAAACGAAGGCCCTCAAATTGCAAAGGCAGAAGTAGGTCAAAAATATGTTATTCTTGTACTTTTATCTTCCCTTTGAGAAATTCAAGCATCTCTGAGTAGCAGCAGAGAGTAAGCTGTTCCATTATTAACTTCCCCAGTCTCCCTAGAAAAGGAACATTATACAGACGAGTGGCAACTTGGACCTTGTACAGTTATTTATCTTTTCAGATTTCTAGTTTGTCATATGCAACATAAAAAATAATGCAAACAATTATCTGTTAATAGTATGAGTAATGATGCCCCTGGAGCTTATCTTTATTCACTTGACATGCCATCAAACAGTCCTAGATCCACAGCTCTGTGGATGGAGATAGGATACTAACAAAGTCAAGGCCATGGACTTGTTTCCTTACAGACCCAGGTAATTGTTTCTACTTTACAGCTAAAGGCTGCATCTCTCACCCTGGCTGGTCAATTGCTAAAGGCATTTCAAATAGTTTTAAGGAAACTGGGAAAGAAAATACCCGGTTCAGTTAAACCAAAGCATACACTTCACAAATATAGGGCCAATAAGATATCACAGAATCTCAGAATATTAGATATGTAACAAACCTTAAACAATACCTTATTCAAATCCTTCATATGAGATAGTTCCAGGGAGATTCTAGGATGGATTTGAGGTCAAACAACTCCCACTGGCAGAAGCAGGAATAGAATCCTGGTGGTTCAAGTTTCAGGACACATTCTACCTACTCTTCCTGTCTCTTCTCTTGTAAGGACCTAATAGCTGGGCTTTTAAAACTCCTTGATCAAACAAGCACATTTACAATACCCCATTCATACTTCTATAGATTACAAAAATATAAGGGGATATGCCACCCATTGAGATCAAATGAAACTAATAGGGTCTGTAAAATAATGTTAAGGGAGAGATCTTTGTGCATAAAAACGGAAAAAGGGAACTCAACATTCAGATAAAAATATTTTACCTTCCTCTCAGAAAGTCATCTTAAAACTGAATATCTTTTAGAATACTGATCGTCATATAATTGTCTACATACATTAATACGTAACCAAATTCAATAGTGAAGATGTTGAAGAAGAGGTTTTGTATTTGAAAGATTTAGCTTCAGCATATAAAATATGAATTCATTCAGGCAAGTTTATTGGTATAAAGAAGACACCTGAAATATATTAGATATTTCTAGGACTAAGAAAGGATCACTTAAATAACACTGTTTTTCAATATTTCCTGCCTGTCCTGAATCTTATCTCAGAGAAGTTAGCAAATATATTTTCTCAAATAAAATTAAGATACACAGTTAAGGAATGTGGAGAATATAAAATTACTACATGCAGTTAATTATGTTCGCCAGGCGCTGCTCTTAGTGCCACACATGCATCACCTCACTGATTTCTCAGAACAGGATGAGTAATAGGTGTTATTACTCATCCCCAATATACAAATAAGGAAACTGAAGCACAGAAAAATAAGACATTTGTCCAAGTTCACTGAGGGAATGAGGGTCAGAGCTGGGATTAGAACTTGGGCAGATTGACCCAGGATCTATTCTATTTACTACTGTACTACAAGTAAGTACTAATTTCATGAATGCATGTCTTGCAAGCACAATGGAAATCTTTTTTTTTTTTTTTTTTAATGGAGCCTGGCTTTGTTGCCCTGGCTGGACTGCAGTGACACCATAGGCTCACTGCAAGCTCTGCCTCCTGGTTTCAAGCAATTCTCCTGCGTCAGCTTCCCGAGTAGCTGGGATTACAGGAATGCGCCACCTCGCCCGGCTAATTTTGTATTTTTAGTAGAGACGGGGTTTCGACATGTTGGCCAGGCTGGTCTCAAACCCCTGACCTCAGGAGATCTGCCCACCTTAGCCTCCCAAAGTGCTGGGATTACAGGCATGAGCCACCGCACCCAGCCAAGAGTGCAAATCTTGATATGCACTTTGTGAATGGCACCATCATATACATTATGGGTGAGATCTCCATTTTACAAAAGCCTACAAATATGCATTGAATCAGTATTTGTCAGGGGCTAAGGAACACAAGAAGAGGGTAAATACATTTCTGCTTTCTTCACTAGGTGTGAGCCAACCCACAGTAAAGCTATAAAACAAGCTAGGCTTGTCATTGGTGTTCCTTCTTTGCCTCCTAGTTCCTGACCAAGGTCCCAGGGTCCCAATGCCATTGAGATCACCCCGATGCCAGCACTCCACCTAGATGGCCATCTCTACCAGAGTGGTTGAAACATATTATTCCCTATCCTCAATCAAAACAGCACTCCCAATTACAGCTAATCTCAATTAGGCTTTCAAATAAGAAAATAGATGAAAAAAACACAGAATAATGCATAATAATAAATGAACATTTAACCCTCCCAGAGATTTTTGCATCATTAAAAGAAGTCTGCTTACTGCAGTAATGGATCTCTAACTGATGAAACTCCAGATACCATTTAAAGGGGAAAAAAATATTCAACATTTTTTGAAGATGAGAAAGATGTCTGCAAACTGAATAACACTCTGGAGCCCAATTCTCCCAAGTGGTTCCTGGACCTTTCCTCATTTCTGAACTGACTTATTTTATTTTATTTTTTTTAATCATTCTACATCTTTTCTTAGAATCTTCTAGGGTAACAAAAATGAAGTTTCATGCAGGAGGCCAGCAGATTGTTTTCAAGTTCTAAAGTTAAGTCTTTAATTCAGAAATGGAATCATTGTCATTGACTCTTATGGCGGTCATTTTCTACAGGAAAGCCTCAGTCTACCACCTTGCAACTTTCACATGGCCACTCCTCCACTGCTGAATCTTGGGCCAATAGCTCACTCATACTAAAAATCAGTTTCCTCATTTGAAAAATGAGGATTTTGGAAGAGCTGGAGTTTGGATCATTTTTCATAATCCTTTTACTGCTAACATTCTGTAAGTCAAAATTCATTCTTTAAGGCAATGTTTCTCTGAGGAGCACTGGTAATCCCACCAGCTTTGCTAAATTTCAAAAGGTAACAGGCATTTTTCTCAAGATTTGTTCTGGGAATATGTAGAGACATTAAAATACCATTAGGCCCTCCATTCTAAAAATAGGGCCTAAGAAAAATGTCTACAGTGTTTCCAAATAGTTCTCTTAAGAGGTGTAACCAACTGAGACCCATAAGCTTTAAATTGCTGGACCAAGATATATGTGAAATAGTGATGGTGTATTAATAACTAGCAACACTTTCAAACAGTGAGCAAAATGAGGAGTCATTTGTTCTTGCACTGCATAAAATTCAACTGCTTATGGAAGGTTGAAGCATTTTGCTTTTCATCACATAGAACAGTGTGGTGAGACAGGCCACACTATTTTGGAATATGTGTCCATATCCAAGCAACGAACAGATTGATGACTTTAAAACAGTGCCCTACACAGGGAAGGAGTCCACTTTAGCTATCTAAAAACTACTTTAGAAAGAATGCTTATTTTAAATTGATGTCTGAAGTGCATTTGGTGTTGTGCAAAAGTACCTAGTACATTTCAACTAAAGTTAAAGCAGAAAGCTCTTATACCTCCTCTATAATTATTTGTTCAAACATTTGATAACTGTATAAATAATACTACTATATAGTCACAGTGAAGTTTTTATGGTGTTTTCACTAGGAAGGGTGTTGTAAAATTATTTATCTACCAAAAACTGTACAATTTATCTATAAAAATATTAGAGAATTTATCTTCAAATAATTTTGTTATAGTATATATACAAATTAGTATATACATTTTATCTGTAAAAAACAAGTTCTGATAAGGATATAACATTTAAATTATGAAATAAGTCAGCCATAAGGCAGGCTTATATGGTTAATGGATTTTTAAGTTTTATAAATCACTTTTCTCTTAACTTTTTATTTTGAACTACTGTTAGACTTACAGAAAAGTTATAAAAATAGTACAGAAAGTTTCCATATATCCTTCATCCAGACTCCCCTAAGGTAAACATCTTACATAACTATAGTATAATTATTAGAACCAAGAAATTAGCATTGATACAATACCTTTAACTAAACTAAGGACCCTATTTGAATTTTGCCAGTATCTCCATTTAGGATCCCACATTGCATTTAATTGTCACTTTTTACTTTTGGCAAATAAACTAATCTTTAAATATATTAGGAAACTCAGAATTTAAAACCCTTTTTTCATGAGAGAAAAAGAAAAAAAGAAAAAACAGAATCTTTGTGACAGGTGGACTTTAAGATGGACCCAATGATCTCTGCTTCCTGGTATTCATGCCCTGTTTAATGCCCTTCTCTGGCATGTAGGTTGCCTGAGTGATTTGCTCCCAATCAACAGAAGGTAATGGAATGTCAATTTCATCATTAGTCTACATAAGATTATGACTTCTGTCTTGCTAACAGACTCTCTGCCTTACTGCCTTTGATGAAGCAACATGTCATATTGAGGAGACCCACATGGCAAGGACCTGAAGGTTGACTCTGGCTAATAGACAGCTAGGAACTAAGACCCTCCAACCAAAGCCTTTAAGGAACTGAAGTTCTCCCAAGAATCACATGAGCTAAGTTCTTCCAAGAATCACATGAGCTTGGAAGTTGATCCTTCCCAAGTCAAGCCTTCAGATAAGACCCCAACCCTGCCAATATCTTTATTTCACCTATATGACAGACCCTAAAGCAGAGGACCTGGCTGGGCCACTCCCAGATTTCAGACCAACAGCAACTGTGTAATAATATAAGGGTATTGCTTTAAGCTGATAGGTTTATGGCAGTTTGCAATATATAACTAACACACTTTTCTTGACACATCACATTGTCAAAGGCATGCTACTGAGTTTGATACCCTATTCATTGACAAGACTCACCCAATAATCTTTTTAAAGATACATTCCTAAATTTGTCTTTGTTATGCTGAGCTGTTCAGTGAAAAATACTCACAAAATCAGTCACAGGCAGCTCCCAGAGCTGCAGACCTTACTTAGTCGTGAAAAGAATGTTAATGCTGGAAGGATCTTCCAAGATAATCTACTCCCATTTTCTCCTTTTGCATTATGAGGAAATTGAAGCCTAAACAGATTTCATAGCCAAATACTGTGACTCCAGCCCAGTGCTCCCAAATATCTTGCCTATCTGACCTCCTTGCACAATCCATGAGCAACAGATAACACAGGAACATAAATCAACAAATGACAACACTACTGGAAAACCCAAATAATAATAGATGGCTTGTTCTCTCTATGATAAGCGAACAGCATTGGCTTCCTATGTCAGCATATTCTGTGACCTCAAGAGACCATATAAGAGGTTAGGCTTAGTAGGGTATGAGAGAAACAGGAAAGAGGCTTCTTTGGTTTCTACTCCACTAAATGTGGGCATGGAAAGCTGTGCAAGGGAATTTTTATATGTGTCATTGTCTCCCATCAGAAGATAAATAATTCAAGCAGTTGGGGTATTTTTTGGTCACATTGGTCTGACTCTAAAATCCAGGAGTGTGTCAACCTTTTTCTTCATTTGTAAGAGTCATCTTACCAGAAAAGAGGTGAGCCACTAAAGCAGGTTCACTGCAGAATGTTTAATGAAAGGGCTCTGATCTCCTACAGAATGAAAAGGTACAGGCAGGGTTTAGATAAACCAACACGGGGTAGTACAGTAGGCTGCTGCAGGGAGCTGTTAGCACTCTAGGTTTAAGAGACAAGGGGAAAGAGAATTTTCTGGAACTTGGAGATAGTTGTATGGGGAAGGCTGCTTGATAGGGGTTGTGGCCTCTTCCAGTGAGTAGGCTGCAGTCAACCCATGTAACCTGGCAGAAAGACAACCAGGGGATCACTACCCAAACTGCCTATCCTCCTACACTCTGATCTCATGTTGGTGGCTTCCACTGGTTGAATCCAACAGGAAGCTAGAAAGTAGCCACTGTTAAAGCAGTCTCTCCTGGGAAGAGTTGGGATGGGAGAGAGTGGAAAGTAGATATGGAGAAGTAAATAAGAAACAGCCAGCACAAAGCTGCATGCCTTGCACCTAGTGAAAGCTCAGCAAATACTTGTCAAGGGATGAAACACAGTGGTGTGTGAGCAGATAAACTATGATTAGCTTGACATCTGGTAGGAGTGTTTACACCACAAGAATCAGCAGATTCTACAAATAATGGTTTTGTTAGTTTGTTTTTTTCTTTCTCAGGGATCCAATTTACCAGCACACCACTGAATAAAAGTCTAAATCACATTATCTACTACAGAAGGAAAGTTGTTTTCATTTCCACTCAAAAGAAAATTACTGCCATGAACTTCTTGAATCAACATAAGAAATGATCTCAATATTAACTCCTTCTCCACCACTTCTACCACTCCTCCTTCATATACATTATTTTTTCGGGCAGTATAGCTCAGGGGTAGAGCATTTGACTGCATATGCACTATTTTTTTGGTGGTAATATCATCTATCTAAGTCTCCAAGTCCAAAAGCCTTCCAGTCAACTTAGCCATTCATATGCAAATAATCACTAAATACCGCCAATATGACTTCCTAAAAATCCTTCAAATCCATTTTCCCTTCTTTCCCATTTTATTTTCTAGAAAACTGAAGCCAGCTGTACTCTCTCTAATACACGGTGCATCTGGCTGTCACTCCACCTGAATTGCCTTTTTTCCCCCACCTTGTTTACATGGCAAATTTTTCTTCTTCCTCCAAAATTAATTTCAGCAGTTACCTCCTCCCTGCTAGTAGCCTTCCCTAATAATGCCAGATAAGATGAATTCCTCCCCTTTCTCTGTGTTAGCTCCATGCCTTGTAAACTGATCACATTTTACAGCAATTTAATTGTGTTTATGTCTGGTCCTCTATTACGCTGATCTTATTTGTAAGAGTCATCTTGAAGACAGTAGTATGTATTATTCATTTCCATAACCCAGCATCTAGCAGTGTGCCTGGCACATTATAGGCACCAATAAGTGTTTGCTAAAGGAATAAATTGATAATTTTCTGGGTATCTTTGTTGAATAAACTGATACCAGAAGCTGAGATAGAGCTAGTTCCCAGTAAGACCCTCTATCCCTCCCTTACATCAGGCCCCCCCAACTAACACTCCTTACCTTGGCAACAGTAACTGCTTGCAGTACTGATCCCATCATGACCTCTTTTTCCACTTCAATCAATTACGACATGATGCTCAGTATATCTGGCTCTCCCTCACCTCCCAGACTTCCAGATCCTCATGGATCAAATGTAAGCTTTGCAGTAAGTTTTCCTGAGCAACATTGCCTAAAATTGCACCTCTTATCACCATATTCCCACCCTCCCAAAGCTCTCCATTCCCCTGCTTTGCTATTTTCATTGCACTTAGCACTATCCGCTAAATGAATATTTATTATCTGTCTATTTATTTGCTTACTGCCTATCTCTCACCGACATGACATAAGCTCCGTAAAGCCAAGGATATTTGTTTATTTCATCTGCAGCTCTATCCCTGCTGTGCACAGTCAGCACTCCACAATTATCTGTTGAATAAGTAAATGAATTACATGCAGAGGTGATTCCTGTCTGAGATAAAGCTGTCAGTAGCAAAGTTGGGAGGGGAACTTAACTCCCAACTTAATGGGGTATACAAAAGCTCACACTACCTGCCCACGAGGTCCCCTCCACTTCAGGTCAGCAGGTTCTACATGCACTATTCAACCTTTAAATAATGCCCATATAAGTTAAATGTCAGTAAAACTGTCATAAATGAAAAGCCTACACAGACTGAGGGTCTTGTTTGTTATGCCAATAGTAGTGTGTCACTCTTAAAATAGAGAAACTTAGAAAATACTAACAGATAAACACAGTTTGAATTAAGATGGGCATGAATAATGTAAAAATGACACAGCCACTCTGAAAGAGAATATAAAATTCCATTCTCTTTTAACAAACACATTCCTGATTCTCATTAATATCTGGCATACTTACCAGGGCCCAGAGGATGAGAGATTAACACATCACAGAAGAAATGTGCAATTGTTTAATTATTTTGCAGCTGTTTTGATTTTTTTTACACATTATGAAATGGTGCCATAAATATGGATATTCAAATGAATAACAAGTATTATTTATAGATTCTAATCAGAGCCACATAATTATCAGGGGAACCCACCCCCAATATTTCAACATAGATTCTTTCTATTTTCCCTAAGAGTCAGCTAGTCTAAGAAATAAAGAGAAAGAGTACAAAGAGAGGAATTTTACAGCTGGGCCTCCAGGGGTGACATCACATATCTGTAGGTCCGTGATCTGTAGTACCCCCTGAGCTGCAAAACCAGCAGGTTTTTATTAAGGACTTTAAAAGGGGAGGGGGTATACAAACAGGGAGTAGGTCACAAAGATCACATACTTTAAAGGGCAATAAAGATCACAAGGCAAAGGGCAAAATTAGAATTACTGATGAGGGTCTATGTTCAGCTGTGCACATACTGTATTGATAAGCATCTTAAACAACAAGAAACAGGTTTCGAGAGCAGAAAACTGGTCTGACCTCAATTTTACCAGGGCGGGATCTTTTCCCCACCCTAAAAACCTTGAGGGTACTGCAGGAGACCAGGGCATATTTCAGTCCTTATCCCAACCACATAAGACAGACACTCCCAGAATGGCCATTTATAGACCTCCCCCTAGGAATGCATTCCTTCCCCAGGGTATTAATTATTAATATTCCTTGCTGGGAAAAGAATTCAGTGATATCTCTTCTATTTGCATGTCCATTTATAGGCTCTCTGCAAGAAGAAAAATATGGCTCTATTCTGCCTGACCCTACAGGCAGTCAGACATTATGGTTATCTTCCCTTGTTCCCTGAAAATCGCTGTTATTCTGTTCTTTTTCAAAGTGCACTGATTTCATATTGTTCAAACACACGTTTTACAATCAATTTTTACAATAGTGGTCCTGAGGTGATGTACATTCTCAGCTTAAGACGATAACAGGATTAAGAGATTAAAGTAAAATAGGCATAAGAAATTTTGAGAGCATTATTGGGGAACTGATAAATGTCAACGAAATCTTCACAATTTATGTTTCTCTGCCACAGCTCCAGCTGGTCCCTCCATTCGGGGTCCCTGACTTCCCCCAACACATAATACCAATGAATTATTGAGGAGAAAGGTACTGCACAGAGCTTGATGAAATGTGTGTGCTTGTGACACTGTCAGTAACATGACAAGGCATTTTTAGATATATTTTATCTGTCATGGCCTGATTCTCTAGCTTTACATCTTTGTAAAATGAAAGTAATCAGAATTATATGACAGTATCTTACCTATGCTTTGAGCCATTTTGGCTCATAAAATGAAACCTCATCTATCACTTCATATTTTATATATAATACTAAAAAAGCAACTAAGTCACCAGTGTTGTATGATGTTGAAAAGGGAACTTTGCTACAACCAGCCACCTAAACAGCCAGGTTGCCAGAACTCATGTACCTGACTGCTGTTTCCAGGTTAGCAGATAAATTCAGGAAAGTAAGCAGCAGATGACTTTCAGAATATTTCTTTGGTAACAGCAACAATGCTCATCCTTTTTGCTTGACTACTGATCTATATACATTTTTAAAAACTATAAATATGAAAATATTTAAGTCCTTAATGTTTCCATTTATTCCGAAATGTGAAACAATTTGGGATATATGTAACTTAACACCTAGAGCCTGAAATTCTATTTTCTACCATGAACTGTTTAAGCAAAGACCAATCCACCCAAGACACAGAGGGGTCAAGCAGATGACATAGCTCCTCCCCAGGGTGATACCCTTTAAATAGTTGTTTAATATTTATTTGGGTGAGAAACTGAGATTCGCATTGAAGAGAAACAGGACTTTAGGTACCAGGGTCCCAATTTGCAAACTCAACTTAGTAAACCAGAAGTCCTGCAGTTAACTTGGCCCATTCTTTCTGAAGGCAGTTAGGTGGCCAGTTGTTGCTACTGGATATGATCCATCATATGTCAACACCATGCCCCCCAAAACCTTCAAGAAGATTCTCTGATTAGTATTTCAAAGCAAACATAAGAGTGTTTTTGAGAAAACCTATGCCAAAATTAATTTTCTTCATCTTGTTTCATGAGTTTTTAGAGTTCCTTATTAATCAGTGCCTTGGGCAACTGTAAATGGACCTGCCTCTCAACCCAATGAAAAACCAATTAACCTTAGGATGCTGGATTCCTTACCCTAGTGTCTCCAGTAAGTTCTCATCAGTTGGTTTAAATACCTCCAGTAATAGCAAACTCACCATTTCCTGAGATGACAATTCTATATTTACACAAGTTTATTATCCATAAAATTCTTCCTTTAGCTAAGTAGGAATTTACTCCTCAATGGCTTTCAATTACTAGTTCTATTAATATGTTTGCCCTATGGAAGAATACAGAAAAAGTATGCTCCGCCTTCCATCTCATGGCCCAGAAACATTTGAGAATGGCCATGGTACGCCCTCAGAAGTTCACACCCCCAGTTCCCTCAAGGATTCTTCACATGAACACATTCTCAATCGCTATTCTCGTCAGTATCCTCTTGACATTTTATTGTTGTTTTCTTTCTGTTCTTTATATAAACTTTAATGCTAAAATTTTCAATTAGAAAGTCTTTTTAACTGAGTACATATGAGTTAATACTAAGAAGAAGCACAGAGCTGCCAAGCCAGTCTTCAGGCACAATCTAGTGATTCCTTATCCATTAGGTCCAGGATTTTAACAGTGATGGAGAAGTGAGAGTTAATGTAATATCTTTTAGCTGGTTATTCTGCCAACCAGATCATCAGTGTTGCCTGATTTTAAAAAGAAGCTCAGGAGCTTCAGAAAGAAGCTAAATCATCTCTGGAAATATTATCCAAGTCACCTTAAAGTTTCAATTCCTTTAAAATATATACAAAATTTGATTTAAGCAAAAATTTTAGGAACATATAAATTATACAAAAAGTGTAGTACAACTATAGTCAACATATTTTGAACTCTCATTAACCTAGACATTTAGGAGGATTCCTTGATTGAAGAGTTCATTTATTCCTTTACTTAAATATTTAATGAGCACCTGCTATGTGCTGGGCAGTGTTCTGAACAATGGGTATACAATGGTGTGCAAAGTCAACAAGTTCTCTGCCACTGTGGAGCTTATAAAGTAAGAGAGGCAATAAACAGGCAAAAGGGGATATAACTGTGCCATGGTGAAAGATAACAGGCCCTATTGAGTATGATCAGAGATTTCTCTGCAGAGATGTCTTCTGAAAAGAGGGCTTAGTGTAAGGAGAAAGATGCTACCAGGTAAAAGGAACATTATATGCAAAGGAAGCTAGAAAGAGGTTGGCATTTTTGAGAGGTAGAAAGGAAGGTCACTGCAACTGGAGCCAGGTCTATGACACTAGAGAAGCAAAAAGGGCTTCAGAAACTATGGCAGGGACTTAAAACTGGCAATGGACAGAGCTATGCTTTGAATCAAATGTAATCTGCCCCCAAACTTTCAAGCGCATTCTCTGCAGTTGCCAGATGAAATTCTTTAATCTTCAGTGAACACACACAATATAAAATTTGGGTAACAGTATGGTGTTTTTCAAGAAGCTCATTTGAGGAAACTCATTTGGTTCTCACTGAAAACCTACAAGGATTAAGTACACTAAAGAAAACTGTAGTATACTATGGAAAATTAAGTACACGACAGAAAACATGTAGTTCCCATGCTTCAGGTGAAATTTTTAATCTCAGTCATGTTGCTACGTAAATTTTTTATATAATTGCTCTAGATATTAAGAATATTTGTTTAGGACCTAGTGGCAAATCAATATGTCAGAGGGAAAAATAAATAACTGACACATGAAATTCTTAAAGTTAAAATCTTATTTCAGGAGCATGGAATATATCTGCAATGTATTGGAACATACAAGCAAGCTAGAGACAATCTGCTAGGTCTCCTCCATTTCAATTAGCCTGTTTTGCAGTACATGGTATGTACATTTATTAAAAGCAGACACAGTCTAAAGGAGAAACTGTCAAAGCTCATTGTTATAACATACACAATAGTTGATGAGAATCTGAGGTCTCAAAGGAATCAGGTTAAAAATTATAACATTTACACATACCATTACAATACTTTTAAATTAAGTTTTAGATAGTATTAAGTAGGTATTGTCTCTAGGATGAAATACAAGCAAATCTTCATTATTTGGTTAGCAGAGGAAATTAGTATGATGAATGATCCAAAATAATGAAATATAAAAGAAAACTATATTTGATGTTAGAATTTTTTTATAATACATTTTACTTCTCTGAACTCACTTTGCTTATTAAAATTTAGCTTGCAGATCCCACACATACACTAAGTGACAGCAAGAAGCATTGGTCTGAAAGTGCAATTATAAAATTAAATATAATAATAAATGCAGGGCCGGGAGTGGTGGCTCACAGCTGTAATCCCACCACTTTGGGAGGCTGAGATGGGTGGATCACTTGAGGTCAGGAATTAGAGACAAGCCCGGATATTGTGGTGAAACCTCATCTCTACTAAAAATACAAAAATTAGCCAGGCACGGTGGTGGGCGCCTGTAATCCCACCTACTCAGGAGGCTGAGGCAGTGAGAATTGCTTGAACCTAGGAGGTGGAGGTTGCAGTGAGCCAAGATCGCACTCCAGCCTTAGCAAGAGAGCGAGACTCTGCCTCAAAAAATAATAATAATAAATGCAATAATAAAAAATAAAATAAGTCCCCAAAGGATACTTGAAAATTAATATAATAATGGATATCATTTTCCATTAAAATAGAAAGTAAAAAATTACCGTATTAGCACACTTATCAGGTCAGGGGAAAAGCAAATTGTACCTAAAAGTGCCCTGAAAATTGTAAGTAGCTTAAGTAAAATTTTACAATATTCAAGTAGAGATTGAATTACAATCAGGATAATGATCGAAATGAATTTAGAGACTCCTGGAACCTGAATGAACTTTATTTTATTATCTTATTTATGTGTATACAAGAGCCTATAGAGAAATTAAAGCAAAGAGATGTAAGTGAAATTATGAAAAATTAAGCAGAAATGGAACTGACATCTAGCTCCAGAAGCCCTATGTAGTCTACCTAGTTTTGTTTTAATCTGTATAGTATTCTACATTCTTTGCAATCCTTCAATACTTAGAATACTTACCATATGTTAGCAATACTTATTTTATTAATAAATAATATTAATAAGTAACTGATAATTAATAATATAATTAATAAGTAATACTTAGACTATGTCAGGAATGCTCATTTATTAATAATTAACAAATGATAAATTAATATTTTCAGAGTAATTAATACCTTATAATTAGTTAATAATTATTAATGAATAACCTTCATATTTCACTAGTACTACCTGTCCTTTTCAATCCAGTATTTTATAACTGTTGATGATGTTTCTTCGTAAGAGCCAGGCACTGTTCCAAGCATGCTTTATTACTTAATCCTCATACTAACTTTGTAAAGTAAATACCACTACTATATCCATATCACATAAGAGGGGGCTGCTGCATTTGCCTTCAGAGCTTGCTTTCTCAACCACTACTGTGTGTTGAATGGTGGTCTCCCCAAAATATGCTCATGTCCTAACTCCTGGAACCTGTGAATATTATCTTATTTGGAGAAAAGGTCTTTGTGGATGTAATAAGAATCTTGAGATGAAGATGTCATCTTGGATTGTATGGGTGGCCACTAAATTCAATGACAAATGTCTATATGAGAGCCAAAAGAGGAGAAGACATAGACATACAGAGGAGAACACCATGTGAAGGCAAAGACAAACCAAGAGTGATTTGGCCATAAGTCAAAGCACATCTGAAACCACCAGAAGCTGGCAAAGGAAGGAAATGAATTCTTTCTCGAGCCCCAGAAGAAGGGGATGGCCTTGCCAGACTTTGGAATTCAAGCCTCCAAAGCTGGAAGAGAATAAATGTCTGTGTTTAAGCCACCCAGATTTTGTAGTCATTTGCTATGGCAGCCCTAGGATATGCTCACAACCACCGTATTATACTACTGCAGTCTAGGAACATAAAGGGCCTCTTCACTACCACCCCATATCTTCATTCATGGGAAAAGCCTAACAGCTCTTCTCTCTCTTCATACTGTGAAAACACCTGCAACTGATAGTTTACAACAAAACATTTTCCTGAATGCCACTGGGTAACAGTTCTTTAGTTACTTCTGCAATTCAGAATCTACTGTTTTTATCCTACCTCAACACTATAGCAATGCAGGCTTTTTCCAGTTAAAATAATAAATGCTTTTTCCCTATTTTGGGCATATTTTATACATTAATTAAATCAGTACAAGTAACATGGAATTTATTTGCACTTCAAAATGCAATTCAAAGGGGACAGTAAAACTGATGCCACAGAAATACAAAGGACCATGAAGACTAGTATGACAATTATATGCCAATGAATTAGATAACCTAGAAGAAATGAATAGACTCTTTGACATGTACAACCCACCAAGATTAAATTATGAAGAAGCAGAAACTATTAACAGACTAATAAGGAGTATGGAGATTGAATTAGTAATAAAAGTCTCCCATCAAAGAAAAGCCCAGGACCTGATGGCTTCACTGCTAAATTCTATGAAACATTTAAAGAAGAGCTAATACCAACTCTTCTTAAACTCTTCCAAAAAATTGAATAGGAGAGAATGCTTCCAAACTCATTATTCTGACACCAAAACCAGATAAAAGCAAGACAAAAACAAACAAACAAACAAAAAACTGCAGGCCAATATCCCTAATGAACATTGATGCAAAAATCCTCAGCAAAATACTATCAAACAAAGCTCAAACGCACATTCAAAAGATCATTCACCATGATCAAATGGGATTCATCACAGGTATGAAAGGGTGGCCCAACATAAGCAAATCAATAAACATGATACATCACATTAACAGAATGAAGGACAAAAACATATGATCACCTCAACAGATGCAGGAAAAGCATTTGACAAAATTCAACATTTATTCATGACAAAAATGCTCAACAAATTAGATTTAGAAGGAAAGTACCTCAACATAATAAAGCTGTTAACATCATACTCAATATACAAAATTTAAAAGTTTTCCTCTAAGATCTGAAATAAGACAAGGATACCCACTCTCATCACTTTTATACAACATAGCACTAGAAATCCTGGTTAGAGCAATTAGGCAAGAGAAGGAAATAAAAGCCATCCAAACTGGAAAGAAAGAAGTTAACTTGTCCCTGCTTGCAGAAAACACTGACCTTACATATATAGAAAACCTTAAAGAAAGCCCTAAAGACTACACATGCACACACACACACATACACACACAAAAAATCTGTTAGATCTATAAACAAATACAGTAAAGTAGCAGAATACAAAAATCAATGAAAAAATCAGTAGGGTTTCTATACACACACAGTAAACTGAAAAATATATATATGTATGTACTATATATATTATATATATTATATATGTATATATTATATATATATTTGAGACAGTCTCGCTCTGTCGTCCAGGCTGAAGTGCAGTGGCCAGATATCAGCTCACTGCAAGCTCCACCTCCCGGGTTCATGCCATTCTCCTGCCTCAGCCTCTCAAGTAGCTGGGACTACAGGCACGTGCCACCGTGCCCGGCTAATTTTTTGTATTTTTAGTAGAGACAGGGTTTCACCGTGTTTGCCAGATGGTCTCAATCTCCTGACCTCGTGATCTGCCCACCTTGGTCTCCCAAAGTGCTGGAATTACAGGCCTGAGCCACCACACCCAGCTTGAAAAATGTATTTTAAAAATCCAATCCTGCTTACAATAGCTACGAAAAACACTTTGGAATAAATAAGGAAGTGAAAGATCTCTACACTAATAACTATAAACATTGAAAAATATTGAAGAAGGCACAAATAAGTGGAAAGATATGGATGTTCATGGTTGGAAGAATTCATATTGTTAATACATCCATACTACCCAAGTGATCTAGAGTCAATGCAATTCCTATGAAAATATCAATGATATTTTTCACAGAAACAGAAAATACAATCCCCAAATTTGCATGGAACCACAAAAGACAAAATAGCCAAAACAAGCCTGATCAAAAAAAAAGCTAGAGGCATCACACTACCTAACTTCAAAATATACTACAAAACATAGTGATATGGTTTGGCTGTGTCCCCACCCAAATCTCATCTTGAATTGTAGTTTCCATAATCCCCATTTGTCATAGGAAGCATCCAGTGGAAGGTAATTGAATCATGGTGGCAGTTACCCCCATGTTGCTGTTCTTGTGATAGTGAGTGAGTTCTCATGAAATCTGATGGTTTTATAAGGGGTTTTTCCCCATTTTGCTTGGAACTTCTCCTTCCTGCCATCATGTGAAGAAGGACGTGTTTGCTTCCCCTTCTACCATTATGTTTCCTGTGGCCTTCCCAGACATGCAGAACTGTGAGTCAATTAAACCTCCTTCATTTATAAATTACCCAGTCTTGTGCAGTCCTTTATAGCAGTGTGAGACTGGAATAATACACATAGTAACTGAAACAGTATGGTATTGGTATAAAAACAGTCGCATAGACCAATGGAATGGAAATGAGATCCCATAAATATATCCATGCCTTTACAGCAAGCTAGTTTTTGACAAACATGCCAAGAACACACAATGGAGAAAGGACAGTCATTTCATGCAATGGAGAAGAGACAGTCAATAAATGGTGTTGGGGAAACTGCCTATCAACATGCAGAAGAATGAAATTAGACTCTTATTGCATAGGATATGCAAAAATGAACTCAAAATGGGTTAAAGACTTAAATGTAAGGGCCCAAACTATGAAACTACTAAAAGAAAATATAGGGGGAACCTATAGCCTGGTTAATGATTTTTGGGAAATGATCCCAAAAGATCAAGCATCAAAAGCAAAAGTAGACAAATGAGATGTTATCAAACTAAAAGCTTCTGCACAGCAAAGGAAATAACAGAGTGAAGAGACAACCTATGGAATGGGAGAAAATACTTGCAAGCTATACATCTGATAAAGGGTTAATATGCAAAATACATAGGGAACTCAAACACCTCAGTAGCAAGAAAACAAACCACCTGATGATAAAATGGGCAAAAAAAAAAAAAAAAACCTGAATAGACATTCCTCAAAAGAAGACATATAAATGGCCAATAGGTATATGAAAAAGTGTTGGCCGGGCGCGGTGGCTCAAGCCTGAAATCCCAGCACTTTGCGAGGCCGAGACGGGCGGATCACGAAGTCAGGAGATCGAGACCATCCCGGCTAACACAGTGAAACCCCGTCTCTACTAAAAAATACAAAAAAACTAGCCGGGCGAGGTGGCAGGCGCCTGTAGTCCCAGCTACTCCGGAGGCTAAGGCAGGAGAATAGCGTGAACCCGGGAGGTGGAGCTTGCAGTGAGCTGAGATCCGGCCACTGCACTCCAGCCTGGGTGACAGAGCAAGACTCCGTCTCAATAAATAAATAAATAAATAAATAAATAAATAAATAAATAAATAGTGTTAAATATCACTAATTATTAGGGCAATGCAAATCAAAACCTCAAATCCCGCCACTACTTTATCAAATAAGTTTAGGTAATATTCAAAATCTTTTGTTGCCATTTCAACAATGTTCACAGCATCTACACCAGGAATAGATTTAATCTCAAGAAACCACTTTTTTTGTTCATCCATAAAAAGCTACTCCTTATCCATTCAAGTTTGATCATGAGCTTGTAGCAATTCAGTAACATCTTCAGGCTCCACTTTTAGTTATAGTTCTCTTGCTATTTTCACAACCTCTGCAGTTACTTTCTCCACTAAAGTCTTGAACTCCTCAAAGTCATCCATGAGTGTTAGAATCAAGTTCTTCCAAATTACTGTTAATGTTAATGTTTTCACCTCCTGTCATGTATCACAAGCATTCTTAATGGAATCTAGAATGGTAAATTATTCCCTAAAGGTTTTCAATTTTCTTTGCCCAGATCCATTAGAGAAATCACAATCTATCTATGGCAGCTACAGCCTTATGAAATGTATTTCTTAAATAATAAGACTGGAAAGTCAAAATTATTCTTTGATTGATGGGCTGCAGAAGAGATATTTTGTTAACAGGCAAGAAAATAACATTCATTTCCTCGTACATCTCCATAGAGCTCTTGGGTGACCAGGTGCATTGTCAGTGAATAGTAATATTTTAAAAGAAATTTGTATTTTTCTGAGCAGTAGGTGTCAAAAGTAGGCTTCAAAATAATCAGAAAGCAGTTTCCCTATTGCCATTTATTGACTGTCTTTTCTCCATTGCATGAAATGACTGTCCTTTCTCCATTGAGTGTTCTTGGCACCTTTGTCAAAAACCAGTTTGCTGTAAAGACATGGATTTATTTATTGGACCTCGTTTCCATTCCATTGGTCTATCAGTAAACAGGTGTGCTGTCATCCAGGCTTTTCTGTTACACTTATAGAGTATGAATAGAGTAGATTTAGCATACTTGTTAACGGCCTTAGGATTCTGGGAATGGCAAAAGATCACTGGCTTCAACTTACAGTCACCAGCTGAATTAGACCTTAACAAGAGAGTCAGTTTGTCTTTGAAGTTTTAAAGCCAGGCACTGACTTCTCTAGCTAGCAAAGTCCTAGATGTCATCTTCTTCCAGTAGAAAGCTGTTTTCCTAAACTGAAAATCTGTCGTTTAGTGTAGGCATCTTTATCAATGATCTTAGCTAAATCTTCTAGATGACTTGCTGCAGCTTCTAAATGAGCACTTGTTACATCATCTTGCACATTTATGTCATGGTGATGGTTTCTTTCCTTAAATCTCATGAACCAATCTCTGCTAGCATCAAACTTTTCTTCTCCAGCTTCCTCACCTCTTCCAGACTTCACAAAATTAAAGAGTTACGATCTTGCTCTAGATTAGGCTTTGGCTTAAGAGAATGTTGTGGCTGTTTTGATCTTTCATCCAGACCACAAAAACTTTCTCCATATCAGCAATAAGGCTGTTTTGCCTTCTTATCATTTGTGTGTTCACGGGTGTAGCACTGTTTGTTGCCTACAAGAACTTTTGCTTTGCATTCACAATTGGCTAACCGTTGGGTGCAAGAGGCCTAGCTTTCAGCATATCTTGGCTTTCAACATGCCTTCCTCACTAAGCTTAATCATCTTTAGCTTTTCATTTAAAGTGAGAGATATGCCACTCTTCCCTTCACCTGAACACTTAGAGGCCATTGTAGAGTTGTTAATTGGCCTAATTTGAATATTACTGTGTCTCCCAGAACAGGAAGACCCCAGGTGGGGGTGAGAGAGACAATGGAACAATAGTCAACATATGGAATCAACCTAAGTATCCATTAACCAATGAATGAATTAAGAAAATGTGATACACACACACACACACACACACACACACACACACACATATATATATATACAATGGAATACTATTCGGCCATAAAAAAAGAAAAAATCCTGTTATTTGCCACAACATGGATCAATCTGGAGGACACTTTGTTAAGCGGAGTAAGTCAGGCACAGAAAGACAAATACCACAGGATCTCATTTATATATAAAATATTTAAAATTTGATCTAATTGAAATAGAGAGTAGAATAAAGGTTAAAAGAGGCTAGGGAAGTTCAAGGGTGAAGATTGGGGAAATGTTGGTCAAATGACACAAAATTACAGTTACCTAGGGGGAATAAGTTAAAGAGATCTTTTGTATAGCATGGTGACTATAGTTATTGATAAATATATTGTATTCTTAGGTGGTCATAGTGGTGTGTGCCTACACTCCCAGCTACTTGGGGGGCTGAAACAGGAGGATTGCTTGAGCCCTGGAGCTTGAGGCCAGCCCGGACAATATACCAAGACCCCGTCTCTAAGTGTGTATGTATATATAGACAAATATGTACATATATACACACATATATGTACACATATGAATGTATATATACACATGTATACACACATATACACACACACATATATGTATGTGTCTGTATATATATGTACACACATATGTGTATATATGTATGTATTTGTGTATGTGTAGTATTCTTAAAAAATGCTAAGACAATGGATGTAAAGTGTTCCTACCACAAAAATGGTACAATGTGAGGTGATGTATTTGTTAATCAGCTAGATTTAGCCATTCCATTATGTATGTATACTTCAAAACATCATGTTTACACAATAAATGCATGCAATTTTATCTGCCAATTTAACATAAATAAGAATTCAAACACACAGAAAAAACACAACTTATTCTTGTATTACTATTCTGAACCTTTGTAACATTTTAATTCAGAAGATAATTGGTGCTATATGTGAATAAGTAACACATGCTTTGAAATTTTTTTAAGTGTATACTTAATATTTCAAAAATTCCATGACATACTTTTGATTCATGTACTTACTGAAATTTTCCCTGATCCTGTTTGATATCATGCTGGAAAGCCTCTGCCTATCTCTCTGTGTCTACACTTTGCCCTTCTTGCCCTGCTCTGCCTACCAGTGTTGAGTGGAAGAACCACCCAACATCTAGGTATGGTTGATACTTGCTTTAAAGTATAAGATTTGGGACTTTTGAACGGATGAGATTTAGTTGAAATTCTGGATTTCATCCACCATGCTCACATGAATTATGCACCCTTGTCCTCTGGTTGTGGATGAGTTCATTTGGTGAGAGGCACTGGCAGATGGGAGGGTGAGAGGTAAGTGAGGTCAGGGTATTTATCCCTCCTTCTCTCTCACTGCAAGACTGAAGGGTTGGCAGTGGCTATGCTCCTCTGCCTAGGGTCATAGCACCTGGCCTGTCCGAGATCCTTCACCCATAGATACAACTCTCTCTAGGTGCTACTGGCCGTTATTCCCCTTCAATCTTGGGTGGTAGAACTGTATCTCCGTATCATGAGATCCTGGTGCCTCCTATCACTTACTTGTTCTCTTAACCCTGCCCACAGCTCCATAAATAGTCTCTTCAAGAAACTCTCTTATCACCCCTTTGAGTGTGTTGTCTATCCTCACTGAAACAGCTATTATGGTATTCCTCTGATAGCAGCAATCTAACATTGTGAATAATTTTTTCCCATAAATAAAATTATTCCAGATTTTCAAAACATTTCTATTTTCAAAGAATTAGAACTAGCCATGACTAATGTGGAGGGGGTTTTACTCCTTTAGTAACAACCAAAATGAAAGGGAGTTGTTTGGATAATTTTTTTTCTCCTAGGATACTTCTGCTATAACCAACTCTTATCACTGAATAATTTGGGTACCCAAATACCTGTCATCGCCATCAATGATGCACTCAGGGAAGGCGAGACTACAGCCAAACAGCATGATATGTTGATAGCAACTGAGGCGATGGAGATATGTGAAAAACTTGAGGAACTTCTCCATTTCCATGTTTCTGACAACTGAGAGGAGAGGGGTCAGCGTGGAGTGGTAGGGCAGCATCTGACACTGGCTGTGGGTTATGTTCATGCAGGCACCTGGGAAGTAAAGACAAGCACATTTAAGAGTGGACACATCAGAAGCAGATGTTTGCAAACTCATTTAGTATTTGTTTATAAGATAAAGTATACTTACTGTAAGAAAAAATTTAGATATGCAATCATACACATATGTGCATGTAAGTATGTGCATGTGTAGGATAATGAAATCAAGCTACAAATACTTACAGAGGAAGAGCATTCGTGTCCTGGGAAAATACATACTCTGCATACATAGCTGGTAGGCATATAAACTGGCAATCACCCTTTCTTTTGGATCCCAGCAGGGCAGGGCAATATGGATCCAAAAAAATTTTTTCAACGTGCAAATTCTTTGACATTGTCAAGTCATTTCTAGAAATTTATCCTAAGGAAAAATCATATTTGTGAATGTGGATTTATCTACGGGGATCCTGATCTTTGCATAGTTGACACTTTTTAAAAGATAGAAATCACCTAAATATTCAGCAAAAAGTATTGTTCTAAATATATGGAACAAACAATAGAATATTTAATTTAGGTACATGAAAGATGCTTCAGAAGACTATTTAATCACATGGGATGATGCTCATAATATAATAAATAAAAGTAGAAAGTCACAAAACAATTTGTATACAATGATCTTGTTTTAAAAACACAATTTTGCGAAGATTTGTAATCCTGTCTATGTCCACAGTTCAGGAGCAGCTCAGAGCCTCTGACATTATTGTTGCCCATAGTTGGCTCTTTTGGGCAAAACCACATCCATGGCTTTTCCAATGTCTTCATGCCAGAAATTTGCCTGGTTGACCCGACATAAACAAAAATGTTGACGTGCATTATATGACGGGATTTTAGGAGTCTCTACACTTTCTTTTTTATTTGGTATTCTCTTGTCTGTATAAAGATTCATTGCTTTTATTGTTGTTGCTTAAACAAGATTCTCTTATTCACAATTACCTCAGTTTCAAGACCTAGTTATATGAAATCATAACTATATTATACATGAGAAAACTCAATTTTTAGAAGGCTAAGAAATCTGCCTAGAGGTGCGTAGCCATTATGTGTAAATTTCAGATCTGAAAATACGTCTTCTGAGTAATTTCCATTACTTAGAGCTAATGTAGAGGATTATGTTAAAAATAGTTCTTAAGATAATTCTTAATAGTTCATGAGGGGAAGAAGCTAAAAAGCATATAATGAAATATCACAAGGTCTCTATTTATAGTAACATGTAATACACCCATATATTTTTACCACATCTTTTTATCAGTTTCAATTACATTATTTTATTTAGGGGTTATCAGCTTTTGGGCTTATGCCTTTGATAGAAGCCCATATTTGAATAACAAAAGGCTCATTCCCTCCACCTAGCCAAAGAAATCACTGAATATTAAGAGATCATTTGAAAAATGCAAGATAGAAAACATCCTAGGGGCCGGGTGTGGTGGCTCACGCCTGTAATACCAGCACTTTGGGAGGCCGAGGTGGGTGGATCATGAGGTCAGGAGATTGAGATCATCCTGGCTAACACGGTGAAACCCTGTCTCTACTAAAAACACAAAAAATTAGCCTGGTGTGGTGGTGGGCGCCTGTAGTCCCAGCTACTCCAGAGGCTGAGGCAGGAGAATGGTGTGAACCTGGGAGGTGGAGCTTGCAGTGAGCCGAGATCGCTCCACTACACTCCAGCCAGCCTGAGCGACAGAGCAAGACTCCATCACCTCCCCACGCAAAAAAAAAAAACAGTCCTAGGAATTTTCTCATAGTAGCATTTGGAGAGCTTCATTGTTTCCTTTACTGCCACATAACATTCCATTGTTGTTGTACTGGGATTTATTTTAAAAACCTCCCTTTAATAAATATTTGAACAGTTTTCAACTTTTTGCTATTATATTGCTGTAATAAGTAACCTGTACATATGCCTGAAATGTACAATAGATTCCCAGAAGTAGAATTGCTAGGTAAACGGATAAGTGCTTTCAGAATTTTGGCAGCTATTGTCAAATTCCCTCATCGTCAAGAAATACTATTTCGCATTCTCGCCAACAGTGTGTGAGGATGTCTGCTTTCTCAGTCTCACCAACAGAGAACAGTGTCAAACTTTTGGATTTTTGCTAATCTGATAGGTGAGAAATTACATTGTAGGGTGATTTTTCATTTGCATTTAACTTGTTGCCAGTGAAGTTGAGCACCTTTTCATATATTTAAGGACCATTTGTATTTTGTCTTCAGTTTCATATCCTTGGAAGATTTTTCCTACTGACTTTTAGGGGTGTTTTTTCTACTTTTATAAGCTCCTTATTAGGGAGATTAATGTACTGAAATATTCTAACACTTTTTCTTTACTTTTGTGGTTTTGAGATTATTTTAAAGAACTAACAACTATACAATCATTTAATAGATGAATATATTTTATTCTACTTTAATCCAGCTTTTGGTGATAAAAAGATTTGAAAGTTGAAAAGTAGCCAGTTCAGAGGCAGAGCTCAAAATCGAATCTGGAGTAAGGTATGATAATATCTGACATTTGAGTACCCCTTTATAGTTTACAAACCACTTCTACCCTTATCTTTTAAGGTTGTATTCGTTAGGTTTGGTTTGGCTGTAGTGAAGGAAAACTGAATATAACATTGCTCTAAGCAGAACAAAATTTCTCTGCCCTATAATAGTCCAGATGAGTGGTCCAGGACAGGAATTGGATCCCGTGGTGCCAGAAACATAGGCTCTTTATGTAGCCCTAACTTCATGGCGCAAGAAAGTGAAACCTATGGTCCAGACAGAAGGGTGGAGGAGTAGTAAAGAGGACAAGGGCACACTCTTACTATTTCTTAAGAACAGTTCCAGCTGCTACAAGACCCTTCCACATATATCCCATTATCCAGAACTTCGTCACATGACCACATCTAGTTGCATGACAGACTAGGATTATTCCAGTTTGACATGTGCCCAGATAAAAATGGGGAGTGGGATCAATTACAAATGAAGGAGAATGAATACTGGGGTTCAACCAGAAACCTCTGCCAGAAAAATAAATAGAGAAGGCATTATTATACTAATTATAAAAGAAAACGAAGGTCGCAGTGGCTCACAACTGTAATCCCAGCGCTTCGGGAAGCTAAGGCGGGCAGATCACCTGAGGTCAGGAGTTTGAGACCACCCTGGCCAACATGGTGAAACCCCATCTCTACTGAAAATACAAAAATTAGCCAGGTGTGGTGGCGGACGCCTGTAATCCCAGCTACTCGGGAGGCTGAGGCAGAAGAATTGCTTAAACTCGGGAGGAGGAGGTTGGCAGTGAGCTGAGATCACACCACTGCACCCCAGCCTGAGCAACAGAGCAAGACTCTGTCTCAAAAAAAAAAAAAAAAAAAAAAAAAAAAAAAAAAAAAAAAAACAACAACTATTTTCCTATTCAAGATGTTTGATTAAGCATATATCCTCCCTCCTGACACCTCACAAAAAAAAGAATAGTAAAGGGGAAAAAAGCATAAACTCATAACAGCAAAGAGCATGGAGAGGGGCTTCCATCAGTACATAAATATTTTTAGCAAATTTCCACCATCCAAAAACAGCATGCAAAAAATTTTGAAGTTTATGAAAGAGGATGAAGTCAACCTGCCCAGCAGAACCTAGGAGAGGTTCCGGGCTTGAGTTGGCAGATAAGGCAGAGAAGAAGAACAAAAACTGGAACTAAAAAAGGGAGACATTAAAGATCTGTTTTTGAAACAATTGCTCCTCACTCCACCCATAGACACAGAATACAAGACAGCCAGGAAATTACCACCATTAAAAAGAAAAAAAAAGAAAAATAGTCATCCATCTCTAAAGAAATTACACAAGTGGTCTAAAAACCGAGAAAACTGGTATGGCTATTGGTACCACAGATAAGGTTAATAATAACTGAAAATGTCACTCTGAAAAAATAGAAATAGTTCAAGACAGAAGAGAACTTTTTAAAAAATCATCAATAACTTCAGAGTAAAGTGATCATGTAATTTATCATCCTACCCGAGAAAATTTAAAGAATGATAACAATGAGCAATTAATAGCTATGCCATGAAAATAACTCTAAACCAGGACTGTCTCCTATGAGCCAAGATATATAGATTTAAATAGGTATAGCATCCATAAATGAGAATAGGATGCTAAGAAAAAGAAAACTCAGAAGAGAAAACCTTATAATCGACACCACATAAATGCAAAGGATCATAAGAGATTACTATGAATAATTATACAACAACAAATTAGATAACCTAGAAGAAATGCATAAATTCCTGGGTACATACAACTTACCAAGACTGACTCATGAAAAAACAGAAAACCTGAACAGCCCAATAATGAGAAAGGATATTGAATCTGTCAGACCTCTGAGCCCAAGCTAAGCCATCATATCCCCTGTGACCTGCAAGTATACATCCAGATGACCTGAAGTAAATGAAGAATCACAAAAGAAGGGAAAATGGCCTGTTCCTGCCTTAACTGATGACATTACCTTGTGAAATTCCTTCTCCTGACTCATCCTGGCTCAAAAGCTCCCCCACTGGGCACCTTGTGACTCCCACCCCTGCCCTCCGGAGAACAACCCCCTTTGACTGGAATTTTCCACTACCCACCCAAATCTTATAAAGCGGCTCCATCCCATCTCCCTTCGCTGACTCTCTTTTTGGACTCAGCCCACCTGCACCCAGGTGAAACAAACAGCCTTGTTGCTCACACAAAGCCTGTTTGGTGGTCTCTTCTCACTGACATGAGTGAAAGAACCAGTAATAAAAAGTCTTCCATCACAGAAAAGCCCAGGACCTGACGGCTTCACTATTAATTCCACAGAACATTTAAAGAACTAATACCAATTCTTTTCAAACTCTTCCAAAAAACTGAAGAAAAACGAATATTTGTAAACACATTTTACAAAGCCAGCATTGCCCTGATACCAAAGCCAGACGAAGACACTACAAGAGAAGAAAATTACAAGTTACTAACTTTGATGAATATAGATACAAAAATCCTCAACAAAATGCTGGCAAACCAAATTCAACCAGCACATTCAAAAGATCATTTACTATGATCAAGTGGAATTTATATCTGGGATGCAAGGATGTTTCAACATACACAAATTAATAAATGTGATACATCACCTTAACAGAATGAAAGACAACCATATGACCATCTCAAAAGACAGAAAAAATACTTGAGAAAATTAAACATCCTTTCACGGTAAGACCTTCAACAAATTAGGTATAGAAGAAATGTACTTCAACACAATAAAGGCCATCTACCACAAATCCACAGCTAACAACATATGCAATGGGAAAAGAGAAAAGCCATCCTCTAAGATCAGGAAGAGAACAAGGATGCCTGCTCTTGCCACCACTAGTCAACATAGTACTAGAAGTCCTAACCAGAGCAATTAAGCAAGAGAAAGAAATAAAAGGCAATCAAATTGGAAAGAAAGAAGTTAAATGATCTCTGTTTGCAACAACATGATCTTATATTTAGAAAAGCCTAAAGATTCCACAAGGAAACCTGTTAGAATAAGCACATTCAGAAAAGTAGTAAAAGTAGTATTTTCAAAATCAACATAAAAAATCAGTTGTTTCAATCAGAAATGAAGGAGAGAAAAATAAAATTAAATTAAAAATAAAAATAAACCAGTTCTGCTTTTATACATTAACAACAAACTGTATAAAAAAAGAAATCAAGAAAACAATCATCTTTACAACAGCTACAAAAAAAAAAAATACTTAGGAATAAATTTAACCAAGGAGGTGAAAGATCTTACACTGAAAATGATGAAGCACTGATGAAAAAAGTTAAAGGAAACACAAATAAATAGAAAAATATCCTGTATTCATGGTTTGGAAGAATTAATCTCATTAAAATATTCATACTATGCAAAGTGATCTACAGATTCAGTGCAATCCCTATTATAATTCTAATAACATTTTTCAAAGAAATACAAATATCCTAGAAGTCATATGGAAACACACAAAAAACAAATAACCAATATATATATATATATATATATATATATATATATTGAGCAAAAAGAAAACTGAAGGTTTCACACTACTTGATTTCCAAATACACTACAAAGCTATAGTAATCAAAAAAGTATGATATTAGCATATAAACATATAAACCAATGTAATCAAATGAAGAATCCAGAAATAAATCCACACACTGATGGTCAATTGATTTTCAACAAAGATGCCAAGAATACACAATGAGGAAACAATAGTCTCTTCAATAAATAGTGTTGAAAAAACTGGATATAAAGATTTAGAAGAATGAGATTGGCCTTTTATTTTACACCATACAAAAAATTAACTCAAAATGAATTAAAAACTTTCATTGAAAACCTAAAACTATAAAACTACTAGAAGAATACATAGGGGGAAAGCCCAGTGACACTGGTCTGGTTCATAATTTTTTGAATATGATCCCAATGGCAAGGGCAACAAAAGTATAAATAGACAAAGGGGATTACATCAAACTAAAAAGATTCTGCACAGGAAAGAGTCAACACAGCAAAGAAATAACTTACAAAATGGGAGAAAATATTTGCAAACCATACATCTGATAAAGGGTTAATATTCAAAATACAAAAGGAATTTTATTTAGTAGTTGAGAAACAATAACTAAATTTAAAAGTGGGAAAAGGCCCTAAATAGACATTTCTCAAAAAAATACATACAAATGGCCAACAGGTATATGAAAAAAAGTTTCAACATCTCTAGCCGTCAGAGAAATGCAAATTAAAACCACAATGAGTTATTACCTCATACTTGTTAGGATGGCTATTACTAAAACAAAAACAAAAAATGAAGAAACAGAAAATAAGTGCTGGTGAGGATGTGGAGAAAAGGGAGCACTTGCACACTGTTGATAGGGTTGTAAATGAGTATAGCCATTATAGAAGACAGCATGGACATTTCTTCCAAAAAATAAAAATAGAATTACAAAATGATCCAACAACCCCATTACTGGCTGTATATCCAAAGGATGTAAAATCAAAGTGTTGAAGAGAAATCTATACTCCCATGTTCACTGCAGCATTATTCACAATAACGAAGATATGGAGTCAACAAAAATGTCTGTCAATGGATGAATGGATAAAGAACATGTAGTATATATGCATAATGAAATACTATCTGGCTTTTAAAAAGAAGGCAATTTTGTCATTTATGACAAGATGGATGAACCTAGAGAACATTCTGTTAAGTGAAATCAACTAAGCACCAAAAAACAAAAACCACATGATTTCACTTACATGTGGAATCTTAAAAAGTTGAACTCATAGAAGCAGAGAGTAAAATGATGGTTACCATGTACTAGGGCTGTAAGGGTGAGGATTGCGATATGTTGGTCAAATGATCCAAAATTTCAGTTAGACAGGAGAAGTAAGATCAAGCAGCCTATTGTATAGCATGGTGACTATAGTTAATAATAATGCCCTGTACACTTTGAAAATTGCTAAGAAAGTAGATATTTAAGTGTACTCACCCCCCAAAAATTATTTGAGGTTAAAAAATAAAAAGAGATCCAAGTGATATTACAACAACTTTTTTCATATTTCGTGTAAATAAAGGCAGCATTTTGCATTGGGAAAAAATGGGTTATGAGCCCTCACAAGAGGGACCAATTAGACTGGAAATTTTGGGTGCCTACTCCTGGCTGTACCAGGAAGGAAGTCAACTCGGGTCAGGACTACATCAGCAGAGTGGAATAATGAAGGTCATTCTCTATTCTAGATAATTCACCTAAGAAGAAACATTTTGCCAGAATGATTTCTGGGAAAAACCAATTTGAAAGTATATTGCGTACTTAGGAAGATCCGTAAGAGGGTTACAGTAAGCTAAGAGAAAACACAAAACTGGAGACAGTTTTGTGTCTATAAAGATTTAAGCTTCTTTTTTTTTTTAACTTTTATAAAAGTTCATGGGTACATGTGCAGGTATATTACATAGATAAACTTGTGTCATGGGGGTTTTTGTACAGATTATTTTGTCACCCAAGTATTAAACCTAGTATCCATTAGTTATTTTTCCTGATTCTCTCCCTCCTCCCACCCTCCACCCTCTGACAGACCCCAGTGTGTGTTGTTTCCCTCTGTGTGTCCATGTGTTCTCATCATTTAGCTCCCACTGATAAGTGAAAACATGTGGTATTTGATTTTCTATTCAGGTCTTAACTAACTGTAAACCAAACCTAAACATAGTAACTATTCTACTTCTCATAAGAGAAAATCAGGAAACAAAAAACACATTTTCTTAATGAGTGATTTATAACATTTGTAAAAAGTCTTTACAGACATAGTGAAGGCACAGTTAAGCCAATGTCTTGCTAAGTTATACAAAAATATGTAACTATTTTGTGCAATGCCATGTAAATTATCAGAGTTAAGTAAAAGCTAGCTATTCTTGTCAAGAGAAATACGAGGTTTGGGAGTTTATTTTCTATATAATTGTATATATTCTAGACTAAACGTTTTCTAATGCAACCCTGATTCTCTTGGTGATGTATTTTGCCAAGCTTCAAGTTTTCACATTACATATATGTATATATGTAATTGTCTCTATCTTATTACTAAATTCACATTCATACTTGGTTTTAAGATGTTTAAATCATAAGTAAAGGCTCATAACAAGTTGCAATTCATTCATTCAAGAAACTACTTACTGTGACAATGCTTTAACACAGTGAGGGGTCAATTTTTTTTGTAAATCAATTATTCACATTCCATAGAATTACATGAGATTTAACATTGCAGCTGTAGCAGCATCTGTCAGGCATTTTTTTATAAATTGTGAAAGAACTACACCTTGCCCCATAAAATCATCCATCCTAGAATTATGAATGATTGAATAATAACAATAATTAAAATGCATATAGTGTCTTCAAGTTTGTTAAACACTTTTCTGTATATAGTATGGTGTTTCCACAGTCTGATTCAAAATCCTGGCTTACTATTTTATATTTATGTGGCCTTTGGCAAGTTATTGAACTCCTCTGTTTATCAGTTTCCTTATCTGTGAAATGGAAATAATAATAACTGTGTAATGGGTTTATTATAAAGATAAAACAATGTTTATACAATGTCCAGCACATAGTATGTGATACAGAAGTTTTTGCTATTATTATTATCTCATTCGTGACTTACAAAAACTCTGTGAACTAGACAGGGGAGAAATTTGTATCCATGTTACGTAGGTAGGAAAATTGAGGCAAAGACCCAAAGTAAGCTTTCATTCTGCTTTTTTCTTCTGGATTATATAATGCATCCATGTATAAAGGGAATAGTTACTCATTTATATAGGAAGAAAATTCAAAGTTGAATTACTTAGTTTTGCTTACTTGTACAATAAAACAATGCTGGGAGTTATAATTTTTTTAAAAAGTAAGCATTTTAAAACATTAGTCATTTAAAAATACGTATTGAGTCTCTATTATACAAAGGCACTTAGTGCTATAGAATATTTTTTAAAAAGAATTTGGAATTAGAATACATTTTACATATTTAGCCAAAATTTAACACATATAGAAATTATTTGTTTTTCATGCCAACAATGATAAAAATAAATTCTACAATGATGAGAGTATAAAAAATTACTTACTGGAGCAATATGTTCAATAAGGAAAAGATTTATTATAAAATCCACTGCCTCACTAGTGGTTTGTTTTAAATTTCACCACTTATGAAGGTGATGAGATCTCAGTGGCCTTTCAGCCCTATGTAGTTTATTGGGAATCTCATTTAGTAATAATTAAGATTTGAATATGGGAGTAATGAATTCTAGTACTAACAGGGCAGGTTTGCATACAAAAACCTGGATTATGCCAGCTGGGTATTGTGGTCCTTAATGTGTTTGTAAAAGGCTCATTTAGATAACCCTCTCTAACTCAGAATCCTCTAAACTTAAAATCTATCATAAGTCAGAATCAAGTTGAGCAACTGTTTACCTTTTTACTCTCTGACTCTGCAAAGGAAGATTTTATGGAGAATAAGATCGTAAGGAAAGGCATGTTCTACATACTCAAAAGGAAACATTTAAAATGAACTTCTAGTCTCCTTAAAATACACATAAGACATGCCATTTCTTTCTTTTAATAAATATAACTTTTATCTTCTAATAAATATACCTTCTAGGTATGTTTAGTATATAAATATATACCTAGGTATATATATTTATTTAAACCAGGTTCATTGATTTGAAAGATAAAAGGTATATTTACCTTTTATATTTATTATTAATCGCTAAAAGATAAAACACTCCCAGGTGTGGAAGGATGTTTAGTTCATATTAATTAAACATGGTTTCTTTCTGGGTAGGGTAATTTGGAATGATTTTTTTCCTTCTTGCTTTATGCTTCTAGTTTTCTATATTGCTTAAATAGTAGATACATAATTCTGATAAATAATAAAATTATTATTTTTAAAAAAAGCTTTTAAAATAAACTAAAAAATGTGACCAGCTTCTCTGTCATAAGTCTGGCTTGTTTTTTGGTGAGGGATGTGGGAGTCAGCACGAAAGAGAAATTGTAGTACATGGGTCAAAGCAAAGGGGGAAAGGGAGCAAGTAGACTCCTCCTAACCTTTCTGGCTAGTATTTTCTGAGTTCTTACCATGTGCCAGACTGTTAGACTGGCTCCACTGACAAATCTTGCAGTGGCTTCTTCTATAAAAGCAGCAGCAACCTCAACAAAGAAGGAAATTCTGTCATATCATACGGTATGCAGGAAACTTGAGGACATTATGCTAAGTAAAATAAGCCAGTCACAAAAGGGCAAATACTGCATGATTCCACTTACCTAAAGTATCAAACATAGTCAAACTCATAGAAGCAGAAAGTGGAATGATGGTTGCCAGAGGTTGGGCAGAAGGGGAAATGAGGAGTTGCTAACCAATGGGTATAGAGTTTCAGGTGTGCAAAATGAAAAAGTTTTGGGGATCTGCTGTACAACAATGGGCACATTAACAAGTGTAATGTGTACTCAAAACTTTCTTAAGAAGTTAGATTTCATGTTTTCTCTTTAACAATAAAGAAATTAAAGAGAGGTCAAGATGGCCGACTAGACGCATACAAGTGGAACAGCACCCCTGGAGGAACTGAGATGACTGGCATGTTTTTTGTTTTGTTTTGTTTTGTTTTTAAGAATTGCCTCATTTATTATCTTTCTCTTTTTTTATACTTTAAGTTCTAGGGTACATATGCACAACGTGCAGGTTTGTTACATACGTATACATGTGCCATGTTGGTGTGCTGCATCCATTAACTCGTCATTTACATTAGGTATATCTCCTAATGCTATCCCTCCCCCCTCCTCCCACCCCATGACAGGCCCCAGAGTGTGATGTTCCCCTTCCTGTGTCCAAGTGTTCTCATTGTTCAATTCCCACCTATGAGTGAGAACAAGCAGTGTTTGGTTTTCTGCTCTTGCAATAGTTTGTTGAGAATGATAGTTTCCAGCTTCATCCATGTCCCTATAAAGGACATGAACTCATCCTTTTTTATGGCTGCATAGCATTCCATGGTGTATATGTGCCACATTTTCTTAATAACCGGCATGCTTTAAACAGATCTTCAGAGGGAAGGTGCTGAGAGTGGATAGAGGGAAGACACAGAAGCTCAGCTGAAGAGGGAGAAAATTGGCACCGGTAGGGCCAACTCTACGGGGAGGTTGATGGTGTTTGATGTGTCCCCAGGTATTTTCTGCTTCACTGCTTCTCATGATTGGTCATGATATGATTGTTTGGCCATTACCCAATCTCTAGAACAAGCTAGAGAAACTCTAGAAAAAAACTTTAGATGTAAGGTTTCAATTTCTATGGATTTGGGGTTTTGTCTTTTGCTTTGGGGGATTTTTTGAGTCAAGATTTCACTCCATTGCCCAGGCTGGAGTGCAATGGTAAGATCTCGGCTCACTTCAACCTCAATCTCCCAGGCGCAAGTGCTTCTCCCACCTCAGCCTCCCGAGTAGCTGGGACTACAGGCACTCCTCACCATGCCCGACTATTTGTATTTTTTGTAGAGATGGGGTTTTGCCATGTTGGCCAGGCTGGTCTCAAACTCCTGAATTCAAGCAATCCACCCACCTCAGCCTCCCAAAGTGCTAGGATTTTTTGATTTTTTTTTTTTTTTTTTTTTTTTTGAGTCAAGGTCTCACTCTGTTGCCCAGACTAGAGTGCAATGGTGAGATCTCAGCTCACTTGAACTTCAGCCTCCCAGGCTCAAGTTGCTGGGTGTGGCATGAGCCACCACACCCGACCAGATCTTCATTTCTTTCCCACAGCAACCTCCCATATTATTCATTTTAAAAATTGTTCGTTTACTTTAAAGGACACATTATATGGTAACATAGTTACTGTGGCTTAACAGCCATCAGGACATCATAAATCAGTCTCCTGAAATGCACATTCTAGAGGATTATGTTGAGTGCACATCTACAAACATATAGCCACAACAAAACAAACTCTCTGAGCTTGGTTACTTAAAAAACAATGGAGGAATTTGGAGGCAATTCCAGTGAGAAAATTACAAAATTTTATATCTCCTACTTCCTGAGGTGTTAACATTCCCATTAATACCAGCAACAGCAATGTTGGCCTTCCCATACTCTACAGACAAAATTGAAAACTAAAGGCTCTGTTCAACTGATTCAAGATAATTATTAAATTTTAAAATGAAGCAGTTTAATCTGTTTAAAAATAGAAGTTCCAAGATAGACCTTTAAATTAAAATACATTTTTTGTCCTTGTAAAGAAAACTTTATGAAAAAAATGTTGCATTATAGAATTAAAATGGTATGAATTAGCAATGTTATCTTTTAGAAAAATAAAAAGAATTGAAATCGATCATGTTTGCTTTCTAAGCCTGTCTTATAAAATTTCTCACTTTATTTCTCAAGTTATAAGAATATGCTCATGTTGCAAGGCAGTTAGTAGATAACTGGCTGCTTGGGGACAGGACCTCTGTCTTATCTATCTTTATAGTCCATACTGCAAAAACCCAGAGTATGACATCCAATAAATAGCTGCTGATTTGGTGCTTCACAGAATATTAACCTAGATTCTCTAAAATTTGAGACATCTCATACAATTTAGAAAAGTACACAGGCATCAGAATGGGTTTACACAGCTTAATATAATTATAAACAGGTACTATACCATAAGTCTTATTCATTCAAACCCTGGCCAGGCGCGGTGGCTCACGCCTGTAATCCCAGCACTTTGGGAGGTCGAGGCGGGCAGATCAAGAGGTCAGGAGTTCAAGACCAGTCTAGCCAACATGACGAAACCCCATCTCTACTAAAAATACAAAAATTAGCTAGGCGTGGTGGCGCACACCTGTAATCCCAGCTACTCAGGAGGCTGAGGCAGGAGAATCGCTTGAACTCAGGAGGTGGAGGTTGCAGTGAGCCAAGATTGTGCCACAGCACTCCAGCCTGGCAGACAGAGCAAGACTCCATCTTGAAAAAAAAAAAAAAATCAAACACCACATGTGAATATTAGATTAATGATCCAGAGCAGCAAAATAGAAGAACAAAATGTGTTAACACTGAAACACAAGAAGTGGATTGCACCAAATTGAACAGATGTAAAGCTTTTGGTTTGGAAAATTCATTACCCTAATCATTTCAGCTACAAGTGAAAAGGCATATTTTCCAAAGGCACAAGTATAGCAAACAAGATTCCCACTGATGGGTTTTTTGCTCTCAACACAAAATAATACAAATACCAAAAACCTGAGACAGTCAACAAATTGAATAATTCAGGCAAAAGATTACGTAAAGTGCCAATTTTTCTTTCAGAACCAGAGATAAAAGTAAATTACACAGTTTAGGTTTTTCTGTTTTTTTGAATTTTGTTTTGACTTTCATCTGAGCCTTTGACTTTTAAAAGATCATTTTGTCATTGAGCTTGACTAGAATTGTTTTTGCAATGCTGTTAACATGCTACTGTTTTGTTTGTTTTCCTTTTTTTCTCTCTGTGAATCAAGGGTAATGGGCTGTTCTTCCTAAAGAGGAAATTGTGATAATGAAGCTGCAGAGAAAAAATTTGGGCCACAAGCTCTTTTGATGTGACTGTTTAACTCTGACCCTCACTTGCTATCTGTATTCATATGACATATAAGCTTTGGGGGCATTTGTCACCTGGGGGATATTGCAGGATTCATTTAGGAGAGAGGGTCAGGAGTCTTGCCAAGACATCTTTGAAAAAGGAAATCTAGTACTGTACCCAAAAGAGAGTAAAACAGTCACTGTTCCATTACTGCTTTCAGAAGCCCAGTTCTGCAAGATGACTGAATTTGCTCTTTCCGGGAGGATCCCAATACATGCTAGGGAAAGAATCGTCTAAAGATGGAATGAGGAGGAAGGGAAGGAAATCAGGGAAAAGAGAAAAAGAGAGTCCATTCTTACATTCGAGCTACTTTTCTCCCTCTAGAATTGTGCAAGTCTTTACTAGAATGCTAACAACCAAACAAGCATGCAACAATTACTTAAATATTGCACTCATTCTTGCTTAGATGTTGCTGTTAGCCAGAAGTCCATGTCTGAATCTCATAACTGTTTTTTAAACATAAAAGATGTGATTTAATATATAGAGGAGAGAAACCAACTGGACTTGAACAATGAGGTCTAACACTAGTGTCCACCAGAGCACGTGGGAATGGCATCTAGGGGTCATGACTACAGTGATTTTTAGAACATCACTAAGACCTTGAGAAGCAGCTTAGGCAGACCTCAGACCCTCCAAGGTACCAACAAAATATTTTTTTCCTCTAGAGCAGGTGCCCATAATCAGAATCCAAAGAATCAATGGCCCCTACATAAAATTTAGGCTGTCTATGAATTTGTATGGGAAAAAAATAACATCTCTATTTCCAATAACACCCAACTGAAATTTAGTATAATTAAATTGCTACTGTAGGCAACAACTATAGAAAAAATTAGAAAGCATAGATATTTGCATCAATATAGAGTTGTCACAAACATTTCAAGATATTATTTACGCTTGTCCCTATTATAAAATTATGATTATAAGTCGGGCATGGAGGCTCACGCCTGTATTCCCAGTACTTTGAGAGGCTGAGGCAGGAGGATCACTCGGGGTCAGGAGTTTGAGACCAGCCTGGCCAACATTCCTTAACAGGTAAGAGACTTACTGGATTTCAGATGTCTAGTTAGACTCCCTTTCTCAAACTCTCCACTTGGATAGTTGCCTGATGAGTAGTAATCCAGGTAAAACTCCAAGACCTGCTCTGATCCTCTTAGCTGCATATATATATTTTGAGTGGAGTTTTGCTGTTTTGCCCAGGCTGGAGTGAAGTGGTGTGATCTCGGCTCACTGCAACCTCCACCCCCAGGTTCAAACGATTCTCCTACCTCAGCCTCCTGAGTAGCTGGGATTATAGGCACATGCCACCACGCCTGGCTAATTTTTGTATTTTTAGTAGAGACAAGGTTTCACCATGTTGGCCAGGCTGGTCCCAAACTCTTGACCTCAGGTGATCCACCTGCCTCAGCCTCCCAAAGTGCTAGGATTATAGGCATGAGCCACCATGCCCAGCCAGCTGCATATTCTTGTAGAGCTCATGTTAAAGCTAATGAAAACATCTCATGTTAAAAACATAAAACTAAGAAGAAAGAATAACCTAAGGGTTTTGAATTGGTGCATAAGCTTTCTACACCCAGTAACTTTTGGGTATGAGTTTAGGGCATTTCTGTCCATGTCTAGTTATCAATGTAAATAAATCACTGCAATTTAGACAGTATCATGGTCATCATCCAAATCATTTTTTCTTCAGAAAGAAGACTATGTAGTTCATTGAGGGAGAAAAAGCTGGATATAAAGTGAATTCCCATTACTGGGGAAATGGTTGAAATAAATTATGGTATAATGACAACATGGAATACTATTTAGTCATTATAACAATAGATTAGAATTAAGCTTTTGCCTTGAAGATATTAACTTGAAGTATTCTTGGATGGGAAAGATATTTTGTGAAAAAAAAAGTAATAAAAACAATTACCCAAATCCTCTATGTGAATATTATCCAAATAGCAAAATGACAGAAGTAGGTCTGTCATCAGTAATTACTTCAAATATTAATGGATTAAATTTTGTATGGGATAATATAAAATATTAAATTTTGTATGTGTACATGTTTAAATGAGATTGCAAAAGGATGGAGAAAACTATAAAATCATACACATTTGGCTGTTATTAGGTTCTTCTTAGGCAGAAGGAGAAGAAATGAAGGAATTTATGCAAAAATGGGAAATAACTTCAATTACAAACAACATATATAACAGAATCACACTCATACATTATATAAAAGAGAAAGAGAAAAATCAACTCCTCATATTGGAGGAAATGAGAAAGAAGGAATCAGAGTGAATAAGTAAGGTAAAAAACAATTGAGGAGTAGGAAATACTCCCAGAATGGCAAAGTAAGATCCTCCAAAAATCTACTGCTCCATAAAAACAGTGAAAATACTGGGAAGAAAACTGTCAAAGTTAAATTTTTTTACTAGAGAGCATCTGGGAAGATGGTGGAACAGAAAACACCAGCACTCTGTCTCCCCACCTAGACAACAACTGCACTGGCAGAATCTGTCTGATGTAACTATTTTGGAACTCTGGATTCTATCGAATGTTTGAAAGTTTCAAAGGTGGGACAGGGCAGTTAAAGGAACAGAGTTTTTGTTTGTTATTGAAGTTAAACTAGTATAAATTCAAGTTAGAGGTTGGGCACGGTGGCTCACGTCTGTAATCCCAGCACTTTGGGAGGCCGAGGCGGGTGGATCACGAGGTCAGGAGATCAAGACCATCCTGGCTAACATGGTGAAACCCTATCTCTACTAAAAATACAAAAAATTAGCCAGGTCTGGTGGCAGGCACCCCTAGTCCCAGCTACTTGGGAAGCTGAGGCAGGAGAATGGCGTGAACCCAGGAGGTGGAGCTTGCAGTGAGCCGAGATCGTGCCACTGCACTCCAGCCTAGGTGACAGAGAAAGACTCTGTCTCAAATAAATAAATAAATAAATTCAAGTTAGAGTGCTATCACTTTAGGATGTTAAATGTGATCCCAATGGTAACCATAAATAAAATAGCTATAGAATATATATATGTGCTTTGAGATATATATATATATATATATATATATATATATATGACAAAGGAAATGAGAAAGGAATTTAAATGTTTCAATATTAAAAAAAAAAAAAAAAACTAAACACAAAAGAAGGCAATGATCCAGGAAATAAGGGATGAAAAAAAGCTATAAGGTATATAAAAACAAATAGCAAAATGACAGAAGTAGGTCTGTCATCAGTAATTACTTTAAATATTAATGGATTAATTTTTTTCAATCAAAAGACAGAGATTGGCAGAATGGATAAAACCATAATCCAGCTATATACTGTCTACCACAGACTCACTTTAGATTCAAAGACACAAATAGGTTGAAAGTGAAAGGATAGATAAAAATATTCCCTGCAAATAGTAACCAAAAGAAGATAGTGGGATGACTCACTTATGATGGTTTGACTTTTATAATTTTTCAACTTTACAATTGTGCAAAAGTGACACACATTTAATAGAAACTGTATTTTGAGTACTCATGTAACGATTCTGTTTTTCTCTTTCAGTAAGGTATACAATAAAATACGTGAGCTGTCCAATATGTTATTATAAAATAGGGTTTGTATTAGATGATTTGTCCAACTGTAGGCTAATATAAATGTCCTGAGCACATTTAAGGTGAAGGCTAAGCTAAGCTACAATGCTCTATAGGTTCGACTTATTAAATGTATTTTTTACTTACAACAGTTTCAAGTTACAATGGGTTTATAAGGATATAACTCCATAATACGTTAAGGAAAATCAGTATCAACAAAATAGGCTTTAAATCAACAATGGTGGCCGGGCACAGTGGCTCACTCCTGTGATCCCAGCACTTTGGGAGGCCAAGATCAGGAGATCAAGACCATCCTGACCAACATGGTGAAACCCTGTCTCTACTAAAAATACAAAAATTAGCCAGGCATGGAGGCGTGCACCTGTAGTCCCAGCTACTCAGGAGGCTGAGGCAGGAGAATCGCATGAACCTAGAAGGCAGAGGTTATAGTAGGCCGAGATCAGGCCACTGCACTCCAGCCTGGGCAAGAAAGCAAGACTCTGTCTCAAAAAAAAAAAAAAAAAATCAAAAATGGGTAGAATAAATAAAGAAGGACATTATATATTAATAAAAGTTTCAAAATAGCAAGAAGATACAACAGCTGTAAACATTTACACACCTAATGACAGACCATCAAAATATCTGAAGCAAAAAGTTGATAGAACTGAAAGAAGGCCAGGCGTAATGGCTCATCCTGTAATCTCAGCACTTTGGGAGGCCAAGGTGGGCTGATCACTTGAGGTCAGGAGTTCAAGACCAGACTGGCCAACATGGCAAAACCCTGTCTCTACTAAAAATACAAAAATTAGCTGGGCATGGTGGAGTGTGCTTGTAATCCCAGCTACTCAGGAGACTAAGGCAGGAGAATCGCCTGAACCCAGGAGGCAAAGGTTGCAGTGAACTGAGATCGTGCACTGCACTCCAGCTTGGGCAACAGAGCAAGACTCCATCTCAAAAAAAAAAAAAAAAAGAAAGAAAAAAGAAAGAAAAAAAAAGAAAAGAAATAGTAGTTGGAGACTTGAATACCCCACTTTCAATAATGGATAGAACAACTAGACTGAAGACAAGTAAGGAAACAGAGAAATAACACAATTCCATTTCTAGGTATAAACACAAGAGAACTGGAAACATTTCCACACAAAAACTTGTACATGAATATTCATAGAAGCATTATTGATAATAGTTTTTAAAAAGGTATACGCAACCCTAATTTTTAACAATGGATGACTGGATAAAGAAAATGTGATACAGCCACATGATGGAATATTATTCAGCACTAAAAAGAAATGAAGTACTGACGCATGCTACATTATGGATGCATTCTGAAAGCATCATGCAAAATAAAAGAAGGCAGATACAAAGGACCACATATTGTCTGATGCTTTTCATATAAAAAATGTATATGCAAACCTAATTTTTAACAATGGATGACTGGATAAAGAAAATGTGATACAGCCACATGATAGAATATTATTCAGCACTAAAAAGAAATGAAGTACTGACACATGCTACATCATGGATGCATTCTGAAAGCATCATGCAAAATAAAAAAAGGCAGATACAAAGGACCACATATTGTCTGATGCTTTTCATATAAAAATTTCAGAATAAGAAAATCCATAGAGATTGAAACTAGATTAGTTTTGGCCAGGAGTTGAGGGAAAGGGGAAATAGGGGGCAGGGAATATGACTTGTTTTTGCAATGATGAGAATATTCAAAAATTAGACAGTGGTGATGGTTATGCAACACTGTGATATATTTGAAAATTGCTGAATGTACACATTGAAAGAATGAGTTTTATGGTATATGAATTATATCTCAAAAAAGCAGATATCTAGAAAAGTACATGAGAGGGATAATGCATTTTCATCTGAAATAGAAGATTTAGGATCTAGTTATCAAAGATGTGATAAGAGAACAGAACACTCTAAGCTTTCAGCACATGAATTTACTCTCTTGTCACTTGAACTTCTTATCAGAGTTACTAGGTTATTTTATTGTGTTCCATGTTATCTTTTACCCAAAAGGTCTTGGTTGGCAGAAGTTTTCCCTTTCCTTAAAGTTAAATATATATTTAAATAGCTATAAAATACATAAGGAAAAAATGATGAAAATAAAAACCCAGATACAGAATACAACCTAGAAAAATTCCTTGCTAAAACATAGTATGAACATTAACTATGGGCCTTTTCCTGTTTCACATTATAATTTGTTTTCAAAATGTAACTAATGTTAACTCCAGAAGTACTAGATATCACATAAAGCTTATTTCACTTTCACAAAACCTAACTATGCTACACAGTGTAATACAGGGGGTATTCCGGTTAAAGCTTTACGAAATGCAGGATTCTATGTCTTGGCATTACATTAAGAACCTTCAAGAAGAATGTCTTAGGAAAAGACTATTTCTTGGTACTTTTCCTACCCAGGATATTTGGGTAGAATAGAATGTCTGACCATTGTATTTTTGGACTGAAGTGTATTTAAATAGCTTTTATATATTCCAGGAATTGAAAATAACATCTTAATTTGAGAATAATAAAAGAGGAGGATAAAAGTAAACCCTCTGCTAGGTGTTAATATAGATCTAAGACATTAAATGACACTTTAAGTAAAATTAGTGAAATACACATCAAGTAGTAGAAGTGTGATCAGGCACTTCTAGCAAAAGTGATAAATCATGTATTAAAATTTAAAATGTCTATAGTTCATTTATTTACTCATTCAACTAATACTTTATTACATATTGACTATACAGCAATAAAAACAACAACAAAAAAGTCTACTCTTTCTTCTCTCCCAGAACTTAAAATTTGTTTAATAATGCTACTGCAAAGAAAACAGTAAGATTAAATGATGATGAAAAACTTGAAAGAGCACTGATCTTAGAGTCCTAAGATCTGAATCAAAATTTCATGTCTACTAATCGCTAGGCAAGTGATACTGGATACATCAACTAATTTCTCTAAACCTCAATTTCACACCACGAAAAAATGGTGTATGCTATTACCTGTCTAGTGTATTTCATCAGTTAATTATAAGGATCACAGAGAAAATATTCAAACATTCCCTAAAAACTCTAAAACTTCTATAATCACAGGCTTGCACTATTACTTAAATGTATGGAAAACTATCAAATTTCTTGCAATAAATAATTTTAGTTGATATTGACAGTATACTGAGTCTATGTGGCCAGACAGTAAAGACTAATGCTAACTGTCAAGTACATTAACAACATAAAATGACACATATGCTAGGGTTTTGGCCTTTCTCCATTTAACCATTCTAATTTCACCTGGATTTCTTCTACATGCCTATTTATGCTCATATTCACAAGCAACGTTCCAGCCATAGGAAGAGCAAATGAGTCAGACAGACTTCTATCAAACTTCCAATCTGAGCAACAACTGCCACATGTTTCTTTACTCTTCAGGACATGTATTTGTCAATCCTGTTTGAATCTTAACAAATAGTGGAACTTTCAAAATAAAGACAAATGCACTTAGTAGAAGAAAATAACAATTGTAATTGCAACCACATTAACTTGACTGAGTTTTTGTTTAAATTGCTTCTGCGCTTCTGATGAAAACCACTGTTCTTAAGAATAATGAAGTGCTTAAGACATGACTGAAAAATAAAACCTCAAAATTAAACCCATGAGGAAAATAAATTTAACTTGGCATAATTCTGGTTTGCAAAAATACTGTCAGATAATGAACCCAAATCCATATGAATCAATGATAAACACTATGCACAAGAAACAGTTAATACCTATAGGTGCTCCGTGAAACAGTGGAATCCAAACTGTCTGTCTCTTTTGGGTCGGAGAAATAGAATAATCCTGCTTTTCCTCAAACACTGGCAAACATATACTATGATAGCTAAAAGTCAACTTAATCCTTCCTTTCCTGGCTCAAAATAAAAATAAATACGCCATCTCAGACCTAAGATGTGATAGCCCTTTGTGGGTTTTCATGAAAGAGAGAGAAACACCCAAGACAATGATCATGGGTGGATGGGCTTTGTGTAATTTTCAATCACATAACCTTGTTTTAGAAAGTAGAAATGAAGAGGCCAGACAACTATGGATAAAATTCTGGCAGTGGCTGTACTGTGCTCTGATTATTTTTTATTAGCATTGGTTGTATCAGAGCTGAAGCTTCTTGGCATTTTCCATACAAATCCACTCCCACTGAGTATTCTGGAAGCACAGTAACTTTATCAAAAGGTAGAGTCACATTCCAGAGCATGTCATCTGTCACCTCTCATCATCTCATCATGCCCCATGTCCACACTTTCTGTCTTTTCTCTCTCCCAGCTCTTCTTCTGCAATAACTAACAAATCCTTCCCTTTGTCCTCATGCAGAAGAGTTTGGCACATGCCATTTTTCTCAAGGTGTGATTTTTTTTTTTTTTGTCATTCACCAATATGTAAAATAAACTTTACAGCCAATAATAGAAGGTGAAAAAGGAAGCAAGATTAAAAAAAAAAAAAAAAAAAAAAAACATGAATGCCTCAAAAGTAAATAGGGGGCTGGGTGCAGTGGCTCACGACTGTAATCCCAGCACTTTGGGAGGCCAAGGCGGGTGGATCATGAGGTTAGGAGTTCAAGACCAGCCTGACCAACATGGTGAAACCCTGTCTCTACTAAAAATACAAAAATTAGCTAGGCGTGGTGGCACGTGCCTGCAATCCCAGCTACTCAGGAGGCTGAGGCAGGAGAATCGCTTGAACCCAGGAAGCGTAGGTTGCAGTGAGCTGAGATTGTGCTACTGCATTCCAGCCTAGGAGACAGAGAGAGATTCCATCTCAAAAAAAAAAAAAAGTAAATAGGGGGATAGCTCCCATTAAATCACTCAGGATCCTGTTATTGAATGGGTCCTCCTGCAAGGGACCAACAACAAAGTCAGTGACTTAACTTACTTATTAACTCAAAATAAGTAACTTAAAACTTCAAAAACTTCAAAACTGTAGCGCAAACTTTCACAGATGAACCACTACAAAATCAATGCCACTATATTGGGGCAAGCAGCGTAAATTTTCAGACCTCAGAAATATTGAATGGCATTGATACATTTTCATTTCTTACTCATTCCTACCTGAACATCTGGGCTGATGGCATTTCATGTTTAAGAATAGGGCATTTGGCAGGGCGCAGTGGCTCACGCCTGTAATCCCAGCACTTTGGGAGGCTGAGGTGGGTGGATCACTTGAGATCAGGAGTTCGAGACCAGCCTGGCCAACATGGTGAAACCCCATCTCTACCAAAACTACAAAAAAAAAAAAAAAAAAAAAATTAGCCAGGTGTGGTGGAGGGCACCTGTAATCTCAGCTACTCAAGAGGTTGAGGCACGAGAATTGCTTAAACCCGGGAGATGGAGGTTGCAGAGAGCTCAGATCGCACCACTGCACTCCAGCCTGGGTGACAAGAGCAAGACTTCGTCTAACCAAACAAACAAACAAACAAACAGAATAGGGCACTCAGCAAGGCTTACCGGGAAACTGAGTGGAGATTTTCCTGTGTGACCAGTAAGTGATGTGAATTAAAAGGATTGGTTATCGAACTTAAAAACCTACTTGTGGGACATTAAAAGCCTCTAGCATGTATCACCTTTGGACTTACTTGTATTCCTGTGACTTTGGTCCCCTGGGAGAGAAGCATCCGTAGTCCAGGCTGGAATGTGCTGGTCGGGATGTGCAGTAGAAATCACAGTGCTCTGGTTATAAATTGTATTTGTAAGAATAACATCGGACCCTTGGATTTCACCATCAGTGACCAAAGGTTCACTCCCATTTGATTTAAAATAGACCTTTTGTAATGTTCCTGAAAGAAAAAAACAAAACAAAAAAAAATCCTATGTTTGAAACATTACTAGAAGTATTTATTTTAAAACACATTAAGAAAACTCTAGAGCTACTTTCCCATATGTCATTCTAACCAGGTAAACACAAAGACAAAGATGAAAGCCACAACAATGACCTCCTTTTTGGGGTCGACAACCACAAAACCAAGAGTTTCTTTTCTACCACAAATCACACAGCCCTGTGATGAAACATGGCTTTCTCATGAGCCAATGGTTTGGAAACTGAGTCTCCTATCAAGGTTTCCTGGTGCTTCAAAAATTTAGGGCAATTCTACCTCACCCGAGACTCACCACAAATAAAATGTGGTGAATCTTACAGCATTTTCTTCCTGCTTCCTTAGTTTCTTAATCTCACCGGTCATTGTATGCTACTCAGGACCCAGGACATGTGCTCTATCACTCACTGTATCTGTCATCAAAGGACACAATGGTGCTTGCCATCAGCTTATTTCCCACATTTTGCACTAATTTTCAGTAAACTATGCATAAACTATGCATAATACGCAAATAAAAAATAGGAGGGCTCATACATTTATCAAAACTTGCATCATAGGAACCAAAAAAAAACAAAAACAAAAAACCTCTAAAGCACAAACTAAAAGAAGAAAATATCTTCATCTTCGACCAGAAAATAAAAATATAACTATATGAAATAAGAAATATTCATTTAAAAAATTTTATTTCCATAGGTTATTGGGAAACAGGTGGTGTTTGGTAACATGAGTAAGTTCCTTAGTGGTGATTTGTGAGATTTTGATGCACCCATGCACCCCGCGAAGTTTGGAACATGCCGTGAGCAGTATACACTGCACCCAACTTGTAGTCTTTTATCCCTAACCCTCTTTCCACACTTTCCCCCTGAGTCCCCAAAGTTCATTGTGTCATTCTTATGCCTTTGCCTCCTCATAGCTTAGCTCCCACTTACGAGTGAGAACATATGATGTTTGGTTTTCCATACTCATTAAACTAAGATTATCAACTGGCCACTTTCTCAAGGTATCCATTCATTGACAAAACAAAGAACCAAACCTAAGATTATTGAAAACCACCTTTGTCCTAAAGACAAAGGAAGAAACTTTTGAAAACTTGGAAAGAGATCATGTATTTTTAACTCAGTCAAAATAGACAGCAGGTTTTGTTTCCAGAATATCGCACTGTACTTGAGCATGCCATGAAAATAAATAAATGTGATATTGACCCATCCATAGAAATACCCAAGGGAGATTTTCTTTTCTAAAAGCATTTACAGTGAATGCTCTAATTGGCTCTCACTTTTCTAAATAGTCCCAAGGACCATTAAAAATAAAAGAAATATAAATAAAATGTTTAGTATCAGTGTATGGAAAAAATTTCTCTACATATGCTTGACACTTGGAAAACATTAACTACAAATAAAAATAGAAAAGCAGCTGTTTCTAGCTAACTGAGATCAACAGTTTCCTCTGCCAAAAGATTCTAAATAAAACATTGAAACATAAAAGCTAAATCATGATGATGTAATGCAGGTAACATGCACAAACTGTCTGTGTGATCATGAGTAAAAGTCAAATGCAGTAGGTAAAATGAAGGAATTCATTTAATTCTTACTGATTTTCAAAATGATTTACAATTTATCCTAATCAAAATAAATGTGATAGGCTTAATTACTATAGGAAATGTATTTCATCCATACAGAATAATTTACTAATCAATTACCTATAATTTTACTTACATCCATTTAACTGCTCTCTTCCTTGTTTTTGGCATAAAGAGATTTTTTTCCATAAGGTGGTATTTATGCTAATGTGGTTGTAATGAATATATATATAGGCCCTTAAGTTGATTTACTTAATCTTGTTGAACCCGTGAGTAGGCATCCAGTTCTGTCAACATACTTTTAGCAAATGCCAATTGTTCACGGTTGTATCCTCAAGTAATTCCCTTATAATGAGTTTCTTGTCATATAAAATATTTCAACAGTTGTTCCTTTTTGGTAATAATTAGCCTTATTAATAATCTTTCCTTTATCATTTTAATCTTTCCTTTATCATTTTAACCAAACAGTGTTTAAAGTGTTCATAACATCTGGCTGGGTGCAGTGGCTCATGCCTATAATCCCAGCACTTTGGGAGGTCGAGGTGGGTGGATCACCTGAGGTCAGGAGTTCTAGACCACCCTGATGTGAAACACCATCTCTACTAAAAACACAAAAAACAAATTAGCTGGACATAGTGGTGGGCACTACTCAGCTGTAATCTCAGCTACTACGGAAGCTGTGGCAGGAGAATTGCTTGAACCCTGCAGGTAGAGGTTGCAGTGAGCCTAGATCACACCATTGCACTCCAGCCTGGGCAACAGGAGTGAAATTCTGTCTCAAAAAAATAATAATAAATAAAAATAAAGTGTTCATAACATCTGTTTATCCTAAGAAGTCCTCTGAAACATTGACATTTTTAAGAAAACACTGACTTGGATAACAACTTTCTTTTAAAAAGGCAGCTTCATTACTCTTAAGCTTTATGTATTGAAAGCAATTTGGCAGAATAAAGAGAAAGATAATATTTGAGAGGCACTGTAGTTAATGCTTTTAAAGTATATTTTGGGGGGAGAGAAAGAGAGAGAGAGAATAAACTTAAAGGACATGTCTTTAAAAGCCTGAACTCACTGGACAACTTGTTTTCAAGTATCTCTGGAAGCTGACCAACTCCCAACACAGTTGATTGTCTACAATGCATTTTTTTAAGCGCAAGTATTATAACTCAATAAAACTAAATGCTTTCAACCTGTATCATGATGAGCTATAAAAATGCTAAGAGATACTAGCCCAAAGTAGAGTATTTTTTCTTCTAATACTGCCTCATTCTTTTCTACATTTCTGTGTTTATTGTGCTATGGTTAAAAGTACAGGTTCTACAGCCTGACCACTTGAGTTTAAATCCCATCTGTACCACTTGCCCTGAAACTTTGGACAAAGTCTCAACTGCCGTAAAAGGAAGGAAAAATAAAACACCTGTTCATGGGGCTGGCTGTGGTGAGACAGCCAAATAAAAATGGCTCCCCGGCAGAACCTCCGACTGGTCTGGCACTGGGAGGAGCGCACAATGGGGTGAAGCCTCAGAAGGTTCACACCGTTTGCAGAGGGGAGGAGCCTGGCCTCTCCTGTTCTGGGGTGGTATCTGGGACTCAATTTGTGAGGCGGGAAACTGGCTAGCAGGAGTCCCACTTTGCTGAGAGTCCCTGTTTCCCTTTTTTTTCCTTTTCGCCCAATAAATTCCAGTTTTCTCACCGTTCAAAGTGTCTGTCAGCCTAATCTTTCATAACTGTGTAACAAGAACCCAGCTTTTAGCTGAACTAAGGAGAAGTCCTACAACATTAGGATCAAATCAGCCAATACCTATATAAACACTTCGAATGGCTCTTGGCACTAAGTTCTTCGTAACTGTTAGTCATTACTACACATTGATGGTAATCACAATAAAATTGTCTTCTTTAGAGCTACTACGGTACTTTCAGATAAATATCAATTTCATTTTACTATAAGTGGATCCCAGTGTCACAAAATGGCTAATTTTCAGAAGTGAATCACTTAACCCAAATTTGGAGTGAGAAAATTATGGCTTTTTCATGCTAAATTATTAATAGAAAGTCACTTTGTATTAAGATAGTCTGGCTCAAAAGTGTTTCAGCTATATAGCCAAAAAAACAATTTAATGATATTTAAGAAATACTATATAATTCTAATAATAATAAAAGTCAAACTTTACTGATTCCTTGTAATGAAGAGATTGGGCACTGTGGTAGGGAGAATAATGCTCCCCCAGAGATGACACATCCCAATACCTAGAACCTGTGAATATTCTGCTTTATATAGTTTATGTGGTAAAAGGGATGTTGCAGATGTGATTAAAGTAAGAATTTTGAGATGAAGAGACTATCCTGGATTATTCAGGTGAGCCCAGTATAATCACAAGGGTCTTTATAAGTAGAAGAGGGAGATAAGAGAGTATGTGTCAGGGTCACGAACTGTGAGAAAAACTCAACGGACCATTGCTTGTTTTGAAGATGGAAGGAGCCACAAGCCAAGGAATACAGGAAGCCTTAGAAGCTAGAGAAAGCAAGAAAATAGATTGTCCTTTAGAGTCTGCAGAAGAAACACCTAAATTTTGCCCAGTGAGACCTATTTTGAACTTCTTAACTCTAAGATAATAAATTTGTGCTATCTTTTTAAGCTACCAAGTTTGTGGTAATTTGTTACAGGAGCAATAGGAAATTAATACAAGCACCTTGCTAAGTTCCCTCACTATAGGCATCAACTGAGTTTACCTTCCAATAATCCTATCAAACAGATAATATAATTAATCATTTTGACAGTTTTAGAGAGATGGAAACTGAAGTTTATGAGAGTGAATTAACTTGCCCAATATTTGAGTTGGGACATGACAAATAGACATATACATATACCCACACACACTTTTCATTTTGGACAAAACATACAGGTTTTAAAAATCAATCATTGTGTGCTTGCAGAATTTATCTTCCTATGATGTGATTTTAAAATTAATTTCTTAGCTTTGTATCTTTAGCCATGTGAAAGACATTTACTTTGCACTTTCTATGTGCCAAGAATTTCATACTTACTCTGCTGAGAACACAACATTTAGTAAGAGGTCTTTACTATCAAGATGTTTATAGATTAGTTGAGGGAGACAGGCATGCAGTCTAAAAAATGTTAATATAAACTATGGTACAAGTGCTTTGAGAATGATATGCACAGGACAATGTGATAGCAAAAAGTAGAGAGATTGTCCTCATTCCATTTGAAAAAGTCAGGAAAGCCTGTTTAGAGAAGAGTATCCTAAATGTGAATCTTAAAAGCTGATTAGGGATTTTCTAGGTTTAAGCAAAGTATTTGTAGGGAGGAGGGTGGCGTGGCAATAGGGAGTGAAATATTTTCTTGATAAAACAAAGGGAAAAACATACGAAAAGGCCCAGAAGCAAGTAATTTAAAAATATGGCTAGCACACAGGAGCCTGGTAAGAGAAAAGGCTGGAAAAGGAAGAGACACCAGACAGGATAGGTCTTGGACAAGGCTTGGAATTTACCTTGTGATAGAAAATTTTAGAAATATCTTAAATAGGGTGAAACATATTAGAATGATCAGTTTGGCAGCAGGGTGACGTTTAAAAGTTTAGAGGTTAGTTATAAGGTTATTGTAATACTCCAAGTGAGAAAAGAGTAAAGCCTTAGCCAATGCCAAAACCCTAAGGACAAAGGGAACATTGGGAGAAAGCTCCAAAGATGCAAAATCATATGAACATGAGAGAAAGGTCCCTTTGAGGTCTCTGATTTGAATGATGTAGTAAACAAACGTATCCCCAACTGAGTTGGTGTGATATCGTTAGTGCTGTTCATCAAATATTTCCAATTCTCTCTCCTTCTACCGGGGCACAAGCTGAGCACTGCATTCTCTGGCCTCTTGAGTGAGCCTTTGCTTCAAGTTCAAGGCTATAAGCAAAACTAAAAAGTGTTGCTTCTAGGCAGAAGCATTTAATTGCTGATGTAAGAGCCTTCAGAGCTCTGGCACAATCACCACAAAGGTTCAAGATGGTGGCTAGTTCATCAATTTGGCCCCTGAAAGACCTCGATGAGCACAGGCCCCCTGCCATCTTGCAAAGGACATGTAGTATTGTAATAAATTAACTGTGGTTTGTAAATCACCAGTATTGGGGGATTTGTTGTTGTTACATGACAGAGTCTAGCTAATCTTGACTACAACAATAGATAATAGAGTATGAAAAATAGATTTGTAGGAGCTTGTTGTTGTTGTTGTTACACTTTATTGAATATAAAGGGCCTGTGAAACATTCAATGGGGAGGAAAAAAAGCCCAAATTTGAAGGAATCTGATGATTTCCTACAGATGCCTCACCAGACTCCCCAACAATGCTGTCCCTCCTTTGTGTTCCCAGAGCACGCACTGGTTATATCGTAGCACATATGCACTCAAGTGGAACTGTCTGTCCCATGCATCTATACATCAATCCCCAAGCAGAACACCTAGCACCAGTGTAGGGCTCCATACATATTTGTTGAACGTATGAATGATGAATGAACTAATGGAAATGGCTGACCTTGCCAAGAGGGGTATCAGTGTAAAGTGAGAAGAGAGCTGAGGACAGACACCTGCCATGTAATGGACGGCTAGAGAAAGGTTAGCATAAGGAAACTGAGAAACAGCAGCCAGAGAGACTGAAGGACAATCAGAGGTGACAATAGGAAGGCATAGTTGAAGAGCATAATGAGATGAATGTAGTAGTCAACACTAAGGAAGATCATATGTGCATAGCACATCTGGGGAGAAGAAAGCATTGCTGGCACCAACTAACAGTGAACATTCTTACCATGAACTGATGTACACAGACACAGAGAGAAACACGGGTTCTTCATTTCAAAGTCTTGCTCAAATACATGTTGGTTTCCAATGAAGCACATTGGATAAAAAGACACTGGTGGGCTTGCTAAGTATAGATATAGGAGTATGAAAAGAAGTGAAAGAGAGGATCAGAATGGGACTGATAGAGGTATAGGAATCATCTGGGGTGGTTCTTGTTAGAATGCAAATTCAGCAGGTTTGGAGTGGGGACTGAGATTCTGGATTCTGCATTTTACACAAATTTCCAAGTGATGCTGATGCCGCTATTCCATGGGCCACACTTGAGAGCAAGGCTTTAGACTACCATTTCAAAAAGCTTTAGACATAATATATAACCTTGGGCCTCAGTAGTTAAAGAAAAAAAATTCTCATGCTTGAGGATCCTCTGTTGGTGAATTTACAACAGAAAGCCAGATTTATTCAAAGAATTTGAAGTCTTAAGTAACGTGGAGTCAGGTCATGAAAGATCATAGATAATCTTAAATTTTGGGTGTGAAGAAATAAGAATTTGGGAGATTTTCTATTTTTAAGTGATACTGAGAATACATTTTAAGTTAGGAAGTTAAGATTCTTTTACCTCCAAATTCTTGTAAAAGCCACAAACTGCTGAGAAATTTGCTAAGAGAAAACTGTATTTAAGTTCGATGATCTCCAGCTCATCTAGCATTTTCAAGGAGAAAGGTCATTTCTAAAGAGAAATATTTTTATTGAATTCAAGAAAAATGAACAGTTTATTAAACTTCCTATATCTACATACCACTATAATTTTTCTTTTTTCCTCATTTCATTAAAAAATTAAGAAGCCATACATACATTTTTCCATCATATTAAGAAAACTAGAAATGTAATTTTAAGCTATTTTTCATAAGCTTATGGCTAAAATAAATTTATTTTAGATATATATGGATGAATGAAATGACCAGATGAATATTTAAAACCAAGTCTTCAACAGGCTGAGAAAGAAAGTCAGAAGCATTCTAATGAGAGTTTTTGGAATAAAACTTGGGTGAATAAATAGAGGTGAAGAATAGTTTGAAAAAACTAATTCAGACTATACCCCATACATTTATAGGACTCCCTGCCACATACTCAGCTGTAACCCTTTTTCCATACAGCTGCCAATGACACCTTCTAAAGCTAACACCCTTTCTCCATACAGCTGCCAATGACACCTTTTGGAAGTCCCAACCAAGATAATCATTTCCAAGATCTTGAAAGAGCCTTTTTTCCCCCCGATGTTTTCTTCTAGGAGTTTTATGGTTTCCAGTTTTATGTTTTAGTCTTTAATCCATTTTGACTTGATTTTGGTATGATGGTATAAGATAAGGGTCCAATTTCATCCTTTTGGATGTGGATATGCAATTTTCCTAACACCATTTGTCGAAGAGACTATTCTTTCCCCCTCGTATACTCTTCACACCTTTGTTGAAGATCCGATGATCATATATATGTGGATTTATTTCTGGGCTCTATATTCTGTTCCATTGGTCTATATATCTGTTTCTATTCTGGTGCTATGCTGCTTTGATTACTGTAGCCTTGTAATATAGTTAGAAATCAGCACATTTGACGCCTCTGTCTTTGTCCTTTCTGCTCAAAATCGCTTTGGGTATTTGGGATCTTTCGTGGCTCCACATGAATTTTAGGATTGTTTCATCTGAAAAATGCCACTGGGATTTAGCTAGGGAATGCATTGAATCTATAGATCACTCTGGGTAGTATGGACATTTTAACAATATTAATTCCTTCAGTCAGTGAACATTAAATGTCTTTTCATTTATTTCTGTCTGATTTAATTTCTTTTATCAGTTTTTTATGGTGTTCAGTGTAAAAGTATTTCCCTTCCTTGGTTAGGTTTATTCCTAAGTACTTATTCTTGTTAATCCTATTAACAAAGATTTCTTAGACATGACATCAAAAGCACTGGCAACAAAGAAAAAAAAAAGACAAGCCGTGTTACATCCAACTGAAAACTTCTGCACAGCAAAACAGAGGTTGAGTAGACGTAAAAGCTGAGAGAAATTATTTGTAAACCACATATTTGATCAAGAGTTAATATTCAAAATATATAAAAATAAGAAACTCACAAATCAATAGCAAAAAAGAAAAGGTAGCCTGATTTTTTTAACAGGCAAAGGATCTGAATAGACATTTCTCCAAAGAAGACACATACTCATAGCCAGTAAGTATATGAGATGGTGCTTAACATCACTAGTCATTAGCGAAATGCAAATCAAAATGATAAAGAGATGTCACATCATGGTTGTTATGATGGCTATTATCAAAAACAAAAGATAACAAATTAGTAGGAATGTAGATTGGTGCAGCCACTATGGAAAACAGAATGGAAGGTCCTTCAAAAAAAATTAAAAATAGAACTATTGTATGATCCAGCAATCCCTCTTCTGGGTATACATCCAAAGAATTGAAATCAGGATCTCCTATCTGCACTCCCATGTTCTGTGCAGCATTATTCACAATAACCAAGACATGGAAGCAGCCTAAATGTCCACTGACAGATGAATAAATTTTAAAAATGTGGCATACACACAATGGTATATCATTTGGCTTTAAACAAGAAGACAATCTTATCATCTGTGGCAACATGGATGAACCTGGGGGACATTATGCTAACGACAAATACTACATGTTCACACTTATATGAGAAATCTAAAATAGACTCATAGAAGCAGAAAGTAGAATCGCGATTGCCAGAGGGGAAGAGGAAATGAGGTGATATCCAAGGGTATAAAGTTTCAGTAATGCAAGATAAGTAAGTTCTAGAGATGACTATACAGCATAGTGACTATGGTTAATACTTCTTTGTGTACTTAAACATTTGTTAAGAGGGTAGATCTTATGCAAAATGTTCTAATCATGGAAAAAAATAATAAAGATGTGAGGAAAGTTTTGGAGGTGATGGATATGTTTATTGCAGAAATTGTGGTGATGGTTTCACAGGTATATACTTGTTTCCAAACTCATCAGGTTGTGATACATTAAGTATGTGCAGCTTTTTTTATGTCAGTTATACCTCATTACAATGGTTTAATGAATGAATAAATAAACACATAAATAAATAAATAAATGCTACAACCAGACCCTGTCACTCTCTTATATCAACATCCTCATTGTGGATTTCATGTTCAAAGTACTACTTACTCCCTAGGGAATCCTCCCTCGTCTCAGCCCAGGTTCTGTTCCTGTCATAAGTTCTCTTAGCACCTTGTCTCTTCCCACATAGCAGGAACTTCTGTTGTAATTAATTAATAAAGTGATCATTTGTTTAATGCCTTCCTCTCTCACTGTGGAGTCCCTGAGGGTAGACTTTATTCACTGCTGTGCCCAATACCTATAGCACACTGTGTTGCATATAGCAGACACTCAATACATATTTGTTAAAGGAACGAACAGTATTACATCATAGCTAATTTTGTTTCTTTTAAATGTTTCTCAACATATCAAAATAATTTTACTTTAAATGTTGCAAGATGTATATTTATAATATGTTATGATGTAATAATATATAATATAATTATAATATATAATATTGTGAATTTATAATATATTAAGTAATATATACATATGCATATGTACACATATGTACACACACACATATCCCACGTTTTCTTTCTCTTTTTTTTTTTTTTTTGAGACAGAGTCTCACTCTGTCACCCAGGTTGGAGTGCAGTGACACGATCTCAGCTCACTGCCAGCTCCGCCTCCCAGGTTCACACCATTCTCCTGCCCCAGCCTACTGAGTAGCTGGGACTACAGGCGCCCGCCACCACGTCCGGTTAATTTTTTGTATTTTTTTTTTTTTCAGTAGAGATGGGGTTTCACCATGTTAGCCAGGATGGTCTTGATCTCCTGACCTCATGATCCACCCGCCTCAGCCTCCCAAAGTGCTGGGATTACAGGAGTGAGCCACCGCGCCCAGCCCCAACGTTTTCTTTATCCACCTTGGAACCACCACAATTCTCAGAATCCATGTCTTTGTTATTGTGAATAGTGCTGCCATGAGTGTGTGTCTTTTTGGTGGAATTATTTATTTTCTTTTGGATATATCCCCAGTTATGAGACTGCTGGGTCAAATGGTAGTTCTATTTTAAGTTATTTGAGAAATCTCAAAAGTTTTTTCCACAGTGACTGAAGTAATTTACATTTCCACCAACAGCATATAAATGTTCCCTTTTCTCAACAGCATCTGTTGTTTTTTGACTTTTTCATAATAGCCATTCTGACTGGTGTGAGGATGGTATCTCACTGTGGTTTTGATTTGTATTTCTCTGATTATTAGTGATGTTGAGCATTTTTTCATGTTTGTTGGACACTTGTATGCTTATTTTGAGAAGCATCTGTTCATGTATTTTGCCCACTTTATAATGAGGTTATTTGTTTTCTGCGTCTGGAATTCCTAAAAGAATGATTTTGAAGATGCATGGGAAAACCCCCACTTCCTAAAGTTTGCCTACATATAAACAAAATAGCATTTAGGAGCAGTTACATAAGTGATACAAAATTCCGCTCTTGGTATATACCCAGGAGAAATGAAAATGTATTTCCCCACAAAAACATACACGTAAGTATTCATAGAAGGATTATTGATAATAGCCAAAAGGTGGGAATAACCCAAATGTCTATCAATTGACAAATGGATAAATAAACTATGGTATATCCATACAATGAAATATTGTTTAGCCATTAAAAGGAATAAAGTATTAATATGTGCTACAATGTGAGTAAACCTTAAAAACATATGCTAACGGAAAGAAACCAGTCACAAAATACCACATATGGTAATAAAAAATGTCTAGAATAGAGACATCTATAGTGAAAGAAAACAGATTAGTGGCTGCTTGGGGCTAGGGGAGAGGAGATGGGGAGAGATTGGGTAGTAGCTAAAGGGTACAGAGTTTTGTCTTGAGATGACAAAAATGTCCTAAAACAGACTGCAGTGATGGTTACATTTATCTATGAATATACTCAAAACTACTGAATTGTAGACTTTAAATGGTTGGATCGAATGGTATATTATATTAATAAGAATAAATTATTATTAATTAACTAATAATTAATAAAATTAAAAAGAATAACCCATTTAAAGCAAAGCATTCCTCCTTTGCCCTCTGCTCAGAGGCCTCTAAGCACAGATGTATTTAAATGTACTTACATTTTATATTAGCATTAGATCCTGAGAATGAAAGGAAGTGTTCCTCAAAGCGTGTGAGCCAATGAACAGTGTCATGACAAACAGACTTTTTAAAATGACAGTGGTATAGCTGAGGAAGCTCTTACCAGACAGATCTGTCCAGAGATAACAACTATAAACTCTGGACAAAACACAAAAAGACAACTACTGAAGGGCACTGGAGAGGCAGGAGAAGCAGGCCAGGTCTGTAGGGGTGCTGACTCTTAGAAGAAGAGAGTGGCAGAGATGAGTTTCAGGACGGTTTACTGTCTTAGCCTGAGTGCAGACCACAGGTGACACCACAGAGCAAGAAGTGACTAAAACTCCCACAGAAAACCCTCAGTCTTCCTGGGCTGGGGCACTCATTCTGTCTTCCTCTTACTTGGTCACCCTCTGACCTCTGGCATCTGTGAAAGCCAGCATTTCTGGGTTCCTTTCCTTCTCTAGTCTTCCTGTATCTCTTTTTCCCTCCTGTTTGCCCCTTAAACACTAGCGTCCTCCAGAGCATTGCCCTCAGCTTCCAATTGATGCATTTTCTCTTCAGAGTTCATCGACTCACGCTGCTTCAACTGCCACTGAGACTGCCGCATGCATGGCAGACCTCCCTTCTCAATCTCCCCGCTGGATCCCCTAGCTTCAGTCCTATGCCAATGACTTGGAAGTTAAATTTTAAAGTCAGTGCTGCTCTGTCACAGAAGCCAAACATCATATTTGGTCACGATTTCTCTTGAAATTCCTTAGGAAAGCAACATGTTGGATTTCTCATTTTTCTTCATTTCTTGACCTGCTTTCACTGTTGAATTCAACTATGATTCCATTGTACTTGGTTGTCCCATAAGAATCTCTAATACACAAATCAACCTTCCAGTCTTTCTTTCATCTGCCTGTATCAGGTTCCTGCACCTTTACTTCCTATGTTAACGGGTAGCATCAAAACTAACCTGGTTAGACACAGGAGGCAGAGCAAGAGGCCTGATAGAAGTCTATAGCACTTGTCCCTCACCCCAAAGGAACACCAAATTTTAACAATTAACTACACACAAAAGTCACTAACACAAGAACCAAAAATCAGGTGAGCAATCACAGTACCTGCTTTTAACTTCATATCACTGAAGAAGACATTAAAGAGACCAAGACGGATAGTTTTGAATGCCGACACCATCCTCTCCCATCCCCCAGCAGTAGCCATGCAGCTTGGAGAATGTGGGCACTTGTGAGAGGCAGAGTGCAGTGATTATGAGGCTTTGCATTGAACTCAGTGCTGCCCTGTCACAGCAGAAAGCAGAGGCAACACTTGGATAGGTCCTGGCCAAAGGGTAATTGCCCATCACAGTGGTGAGCTTGAGTTCCAGCAAGCCTCACCACTGCAGGCTGGAGTGCTCTGGGACTTTAAGTGAACCTGAGCGACAGCCTAGGCCACAAGGACTGTAATTCCTAGGCAAGCCCTAGTGCTGAGCTGGGTTCAGAGCCGATGGACTGGGAGACACGTGACCTACAGAGACACAAGCTGGGGTGGCTAAGGGAGTGCTTGTGCCACCTCTCCTTCATCCTCCAGCAGTGGGTGTGTGGCACGGAGAAATCGGTGTGCTTGGTAAAGGGAGAGCACAGCAACTGGGGGACTTTACATTGAACTCAGTGCTTGTCTGTCACAGCAGAGACCTGGTAGGATTCAGCACTTGCTGACCAAAGAGCCCCATGGCCCTGAATATCCAACAGCAATACCCAGGTTGTATGCGGTGAGCCTTGGGCTCTGAGATGTGCTGGCTTCAGATGTGACCTTGCACATTCCTAACTGTGGTGGCTATGGTGAAAGACTCTTTCTATTTGAGAAAAGCAGGGGGAAAAGTAAAGGGGACTCTATCTGGCACCTTAGATGCCTGGTTGGCCTCGGTGGGGTAGAGGACCAACCAGGCTCTTGGGGTCCCTGAGTCTAGGCTTAGGCTCTTGGTTAGTTAGCATTTCTGGACCTGCCCTGGGCCAGAGAGGAGTCCACTGTCCTGAAGAGTGAGTCCCAGGCCTGGAAGCATGCATCATAAACCGACTGAAGGGCCTTTAAGTGAAACATCAGTGGTGGCCTGGCAAAAGCCCCCATGGGTTGGTGGTGGTGGTGGCCACAGGGAGAGGCTCCTTGGCCAATGGAAATGGGAGGGAAGAGTGGGAAGGGCTTTGTCTCATGGTTTGAGTACCAGCTTAGCTGCAGTAGAATAGAACACCAGCTGAAGTTCTAAGGTTTTTCACTTCAATCCATGGTTCCAAGACAGCATCTCTGGACCCACCTGGGGCCTGGGGAAGCTCACTGCCCTGAAGGGAGGGACATAAACCTGGCTGGCTTTGCCACCTGCTGATTGTAGACTCTAAGGCTTTGAGTGAACTTAGATGGTAGCCAAGTAGTGGTTATAGCAGGCCTTGGGTGAGACTCAGTGCTGTGCTGGCTTCAAGTCTGAACCAGCACAGTCCCAGTGGTAGCGGCCAGGGGTATGTTTGTGTTCCTGCCCCTAGTTCCAGCAGGCTCAGCACAGGGAGAGAGAGAGAGACTCTGTTTGTTTGGGAGAAGGTAAGGGAAGAGAATGAGAGTCTCAGCCTGGCAATTCAGAGAATTCTTTCAGACTTTATCCAGCACCCCCAAGGCAGTGCCTTTCTCTATAAGTCTTCAAGAATTGCAGCATTGTAGGGGCTCAGGCCCAAGTCCCTTAGAAGACCCAAAACACCTTCCCAAGAAGAATGGACACAAATGGGCCCAGATTTCAAATTAATTTAACCAAAGTAGTAAAAGATCTTTATAATGAAAACTAAAAACTGATGAAAAAAAATTGAAGAGGACACCAAAAACATGGAAAGATACTTGATGTTCATGGATTGGAAGAATCAATATTGTTAACATTTCCATAGTACTCAAAGCAATCTGCAGATTCCATGCAATCTCTATCCAAATCCCAAAGACATTCTTCATAGAAATAGAAAAAACACTTCTGAAATTTATATGGAACCACAAACGACCCAGTATAGCCACAGCTATCCTATGCAAAAAGAATGAAACTGGGGGAATCACATTTCCTGACTTCAAATAATACTACAGAGCTATAGTCACCAAAATAGCATGATACTGGCATACAAACAGACACACAGACTGATGGAACAGAATAGAGAACCCAGAAACAAATTCACACACCTATAGAGACCTCATTTTCTATAAAGATGCCAAGAACACACAGGGGGGAAAGGATAGTCTCTTCAATAAATGGTGCTTTAAAAACTGGATATCCACATACAGAAGAATAAAACTAGACCCCTATCTCTCACTGTATTCAAAAATCAAATCAAAATGGATAAAAGACTTAAATATAAGACTTCAAACTATGAAGGTGCTAAAAGAAAACATTGGGGAAACTCTTCAGGACATTAGTCTGAGCAAAAATTTCTTGAGTCATACCACACAAGCACAGGCAACCAAAGCAAAAATGAATAGCTGGGATCACATCAAGTTAAAAAGCTCCTGCACAGCAATGGAAACAATCAACAAAGTGAAGAGACAACACACATAATGGGAGAAAATATTTTCAAACTACCCACCTGATGAGAGATTCATAATCAAAATTTACAAGGAGCTCAAACGACTTTATTTTAAAAAGTTGAATAATCCAACTTAAAAATGGGCAAAAGATTTGAACAGACATTTCTCAAAATAAGGCATACAAACGGCAAACAGGCATATGAAAAGGGGTTCAATATTACTGACCATCAGAGAAATGCAAATCAAAACTACAATGAGATATCGCCTCACCCCAGTTAAAATGGTTTATATCCAAAAGACAGGCAATAATAACAAATGCTGGTGAGGATACGGAGAAAAGGGAACCCTCGTACACTGTTGATGGGAATGTAAATTAGTACAATCCCTATAAAGAACAGTTTGGAGTTTCCTCAAAGAAACTAAAATTGAGCTATCATAGAATCCAGCAATTCCACTGCTGGGTATATGCCCAAAAGAAAGGAAATCTGTGCATCAAAGAGACATCTGCATTCCCATGTTTTTTGCAGCACTGATCACACTGGTCAATATTTGGAAGCAACCTAAATGTCCATCAACAGATGATTGGCTAAAGAAAATATGGTGCATATACACAATGGAGTACTATGCAGCCATAAAAAGGATGAGATACTGTCATTTTGCTACAAAATGAATGGAACTGGAGGTTATTATGTTAAGTGAAATAAGTCAGACATAGAAAGACAAACTTCATATGTTCTCACTTATTTTAGGGGCTAAAAATCAAAACAGTTGAACCCAAGGAGACAGAGAATACATGGATGGTTATCAGAGGCTGAGGCTGTGAAGGATGGTAGGGGGTGGGGAGACGAGTGGGGGTTGTTAATGGGTAAAAATATATATATAGTTAGAAAGAATTAATAAGATATCATTTGATTGCACAACAGGTTGACTATAGTAAATAGAAGTTTAATTGTACATTTAAAAACAATAGAGTATAATTGGATTATAAAAATATAATAGATTTTTGGGAGGCTGAGATGGGCGGATCACAAGGTCAGGAGATTGAGACCATCCTGGCTAACACAGTGAAACCCTGTCTCTACTAAAAATACAAAAAAATAGCCAGGCGTGGTGGCGGGCGCCTGTAGTCCCAGCTACTCAGGAGGCTGAGGCAGGAGAATGGCGTGAACCCAGGAGGCAGAGCTTGCAGTGAGCCGAGATTGTGCCACTGCACTCCAGCCTGGACAACAGAGCAAGACTCCATGTCAAAAAAATAATAATAATAGAGTATAATTGGATTGTAAAAAATAATAGAGTATAATTGGATTATAAACTAGATTATAATTGGATTATTGTCACATTAAAGTATAAATGCTTGAGGGGATGGAGAGCCCATTTGTCATGATGTGGTTATTGCTTATTACATGCCTATAGGAAATTATGTAACATACCTCATAAATATACACACCCACTATGTACCCACAAACAGTGTTTTTAGAAACCTGGTTACCCAAACCAGAAATCCAGGAGTCAGCCTTGACTCCTCTCTCCCTCATATCAAAATCCAGTTTTGATTTATATTGATTTTAATGCATCCAACACCTTATTTCAAACCCTTATCACCTTTTACTTAGACCAGAGTCAGAGTCCCGAACTGGTCTCCCTGCCTTCATTTCTTTCTGCCTTCAGTACTCTGTAGTATATCCAGTTCTATTGCCTTTTGCAAATGCAAAATAATCAGAGTTCTCCTTTCTTGGAAAGATCCTCCAGTGGTAATCCACCACCCATAGCAGTGTTTTGTAATCATTTTTATAGCAGATCAATGTTATTTTCAAACAAATATCATATAAAAGCCTAATATCTATAAATAGACATGAGCTGTATTTTACTGTGATTAACTTACTTTGTAAGATCTAAGTGTGTAAGTTCTATAAACCAGTAAGAAAATAATAAGGAGGGCTGGGCGCGGTGGCTCAAGACTGTAATCCCAGCACTTTGGGAGGCCGAGACGGGCGGACCACGAGGTCAGGAGATCGAGACCATCCTGGCTAACACGGTGAAACCCCGTCTCTACTAAAAAATACAAAAAACTAGCCGGGCGAGGTGGCGGGCACCTGTAGTCCCAGCTACTCGGGAGGCTGAGGCAGGAGAATGGCGTAAACCCGGGAGGCGGAGCTTGCAGTGAGCCGAGATCGCGCCACTGCACTCCAGCCTGGGCGACAGAGCAAGACTCCGTCTCAAAAAAAAAAAAAAAAAAAAAAAGAAGAAGAAAAAGAAAAAGAAAATAATAAGGAGGTTTGGCAAAATTTAAAAATTCAAAATCAATGGCAATGCAATTAGATCAGCATCGTCTTGATATTTATTTCTCTATTTTATTTGATTGCACATATTTTTAAAAATCCTGATTCATATCATTAGGTAGCTACCAGTGATAATAGTTTATTGCTTTTTCCAAAAAGTTCACCTTTCAAACTTAAAGTATCATTCATTTAGAAAAAGATAGCAAGATGTAAATATTAATGAGTTAACCTGTCAGCACATATTACTTGGTTTCTGGGTTTTACTTGGTTAAAAATGTGGTATGCAATATTTAGTTTGAGTGTGTATTTAAGATCTGGGCTTTTTTTAATGAAAGTCAAAGCAAACATTTGTGCAATCCTTAAGTCTCCTCCTTAGAACCTTGTTACCATGGAATAGAGTTTGAAAACCAGTGATCTAAATGCTAAACCCCAAATCCTTTAGTATTTAGTATGAAAATGTAAGATCCTGTTTCATTCGGACTTTATCAGTCTAGCTGCATTTCCCACCACTGCCAAATTTTCGCCCAGTTTTCTAAATCTATGTTCATCTTTCAAGGGGTTATACTTTTGTACTAGTTATTTTCTCTGCCAAATGTGACTCCGGAACTACTGTCTTCTAACCCAAATTTCTATTAACTTAATTTCAAAGTTAAAACATTAACTCTCCATGATGCTTTCTTTGAATGTGCCAACAGGACCTTGTATACACTTCTATCTTAAACATGTGTTGCCTTGTGTGATAATCATCACTTCCTCTCAACTGTGAGCTCCTAAGAAAGGACTAATTTAACCATCCTGGAGTTCTCAGGAACTTTCAAAGTGCCTGCAACCTAATAATCATTCCTTAAATGTTTTACATTCATAAACTCATTCATTAATATTAATAATAATAACCAGTAGAGTGGTTACAGTAGCTGAAACTGCAGATTTGCAGAACGTTGTGAACAGATAATCCTCTCATTGACTGACACTTTAGGTTAAATAAGTACTAAGTAGAAATCACTCTTCTAAATCATGCTAATTTTCACTTTAACTTCATTTTTCTTTAATAATGGCCTCACCCACCAACATAGGAAAGCAGGATCACCAGCAAGAGAATGAGAGCACAGATACATGGAATCAGGACCAGCAATAGGAACCGGAGGAGGTTAGCAGTCACCAGCTTCTGAGAGCAGCCATTGCCCATGTTATTGTCATCAGCTCTCAAGACCTAAAGTAAAAGAGGAAAGCGTAACATGGTTTTAGTTTTACAATACAAGGTATGAAATTTTAGGTTACAGCTATCCATTTAGAACAGCACCATTCCAAAAAGATTTTACTATTTGTGCTTTAGGGTATGAAATGAGCTTAGTCACCAAATCATGCCAATAAATGAACAGATAACTGTACATCTACATTCAGGGAAGAGCAAACTATCTATTTCCGAAACATTTTTCAGAAGTATATGGGCTCTTAACAATATCCCATTTTGCTTTTTTAAAATATATTTGTCAATTTGGTATAATTCCAAAGGGCTATGAATTAACATGGCAAAACCTCACCCTGGACCAAAGCTACAACAGAAGTGAAGACTGCCTAATACAGTGATACAAAATTGGTAAGTGGGTGTAGACAGAATATTATCCAGACTTCATTCTTTTGTCTCATTAGTCTAAACAAAATGTGAATGAATCTGGATAAAATAAGTATTTGGTCATTAATAATTCAGCCAGGCTTGCTGTTACTGACCATGCATTTAGTGACAAGTTGAAATATAAGGAGGAGCCTGCCCTGATTGCCAATTAAACGCTAACAACTTTGAGGACATCCTTGGCTGTCCATGCTGCCCCATCCCTTGTGAGAGGATGTCAAAGTGCAAAAATGATGGTTCAGATAAAGTTCTTGTCTTCAAATGCTTCAAATTTTGCTTAGTTCAATCTCTTGCCAGAAATGATATCTGGAAATTCATTTATTACAAATGGCTAGCTTCAAGCAGTGACTTCAAAAAAACATCTGAGATGGTACTAAAAGGGCTTTGAATCACTACAAGAAACTCTCTGGGTCTCCTTAATGAAGGCATTTCTCATGACTCTCTCTGGACTTCTAACTCTGCATTTTCTCCTCTGACAGTTTCAGAACTTGAACTGTAACCTCTGTGTAACTATCTCCTGAATCTCTCTTGCATTCTAAACTCCTTTCAGAGTTACACTACATACTTCTAATGCCTGGTGGGTAGTAGCCTCTCTTCTTAACAAGTCCAAAACTAAGATGAGCCTTCTCTCTCTCTATCTTCAAACTAGTTCTTCTCCTGACTTTCATATTTGTGTTTACAGAAATTCCTCCCTTCCAATATGGAGAGTGGAGTCCAAAGACTCCCCATTTCATTACCCCTATGCCATACATCAACAGGTTTTGTTGGTTCTTCCTCTGTAATAAATACCAAACTTTTTTTTTTTTAAATGAATGACCTTTGAGAAAGAGCCTTATAATAATCAAGAAATTATTCTAACAGAATGGTCCTGTAATATTCTCAGGACTTCCTGACCAGTATTTGATTATTTCCCATAGATGCAAAGACAATTTTGATGGCTTCTTCTGAATTGCAAGGCTTATGTAATTCCCATTTCTGCTTTACTCCCTCTATCTGGGAATACAGGTTCACTAACCCATATTGCAAGCAGTGTTCACTACATAATATGATGACAGCTTCTGTAATTTTAAGAATTCTCCATGAGAGACATTATTTGAAATAACTAATGTTGTTAACTTGAGAAGAGCTTCATTTCCTAGGTTAATGTCTTACTGATCCATTTCCTCTGTACCTGGATTAAGCTACCAGCCAACGTGTTATCATTTACAGTTAATTTACAATTGATCTTCCAGAAGACATAGCACTGGTGCAATATAATATGAGATCTGCAATAGCACATTGACTACAACACCATTATTGGATAGGCAGTGCCCTTTCAGGCTTATATACAACACTTGTCTACAAAAAAAATCAATCAATAAACAGAAGTGTGGGACCACAGGTCAACAAAGTTAATGGCAGAAACAAGTTGATACTTGTTTATTTTACTTAGTTACTGAACACCTACTAATTATAATAATAATGAAGGATATGACAATGACTTCAAACCATTGTCTCTCAAAAGCTCACAGTCTTGTAGGAGAGATGATATGTACATGAATAACATAACTATATTGCAAGATAGCAAATGATAAGCACCATGACTCTTACAGCTAAAGTGACATAAGAATTCAAAAGATAGAAATATAATTTTCTGGAAGATCACATAAGATATTGTACAGAGAACAACCCTGAATCAGCCATAATTCTGAGAAAAGTACCCCTGAAAAAGTCTGTTACGAGTTAAAAAAAAAAGTTGCAAAGTGTATACAGAGAGGTAAGAAATTATGAAATGTATTTAACTTCTACAACAATGAAGAAGCTTCCTCGCTAAGGTGATCACAAAAGCATTATAGGGATAACCTTGAGTGACGAATTCACAATGGCTCATTGCCATCTGGACTGCTAGAGCCAGATACATCTCATTTAGCATTTATAAGTAAAGAGTCACCGGAGAAAATGCTAGAGGCCCATTTTAATATCTCATCTAAGTATATATCAAGTACTGGACCTCCAAAAACGATACTCATGATTAGACTAAACATTTTCTTCAGTGACAAGATAATTGATTTTTTTGTTTGTTTGATTTTTGAGATGGAGTCTCATTCTGTCACCCAGACTGGAGTGCAATGGCACAATCTTGGCTCACTGCAACCTCCGCCTCCCAGGTTCATGCAATTCTCCTGCCTCAGCCTCCTGAGTAGCTGGGATTACAGGTGCACACCACCACATCTGGCTAATTTTTTGTGTATTTTTAGTAGAGACAGGGTTTCACTATGTTAACCAGACTGGTCTCGAACTCCTAACCTCGTGATCCGCCCGCCTCAGCCTCCCAAAGTCCTGGGATTAGGGCGTGAGCCACCATGCCCGGCCAGATAATTGACTGCTTTTTTCAAAGGGAGAGGAGGAAGAAATATGCAGGAGAAATTCAATACTTCAGCACTTTCTTCTTGAATAACTTGCATAACTTTCCTCTTGCACTCATGGCCACTTAGGACTGTTGCAAATGCTACATTATGCACAGGCCCTTCGAGGTTCCTCTGAATACAAGGCAACTCTCAGACTTCTCTGTTGAGTAAATGCCAGGTGAAATAAACAACCAGAATCATCCTTAAGCTTTGTTTCCATGGTCTCTAAACAATCCTTTCTCCAAATGGAATCCCTCTTCCACAAGCACCTTCCTCAGCCTTGAAATCAAGTTGAGCACAGGCACAGCATTCCATGGCAAGGGTAGGGAATGATGCATCTGATTGGACCTGCACATATTTGTAAAGCATGTCATTCTTATGTGTTTTTTGTTGTTGTTGTTTTTATTTTTGGTTTTGGTTTTGGTTTTTTTTTTTTTTTTTTTTTTTTTTTTTTTGTTGTTGTTTTTATTTTTGGTTTTGGTTTTGGTTTTTTTTTTTTTTTTTTTTTTTTTTTTTTTTTTTTTTTTTTTTTGGTGTTTTGTTTTGTTTTGAGACAGGGTCTCACTCAGGCTGGAGTGCAGTAGCACAATCTCGGCTCACTGCAACCTCTGCCTCCTGGGCTCAAGAGATTCTCCTGCCTCAGTCTCCTGAGTGACTGGGACAACAAGTGTGCACCATCCATCACACCCAGCTAATTTTTTTGTAGAGACAGGATTTCGCCATGTTCCTCTGGCTGATCTCAAACTTCTGGGCTTAAGCAATCCACCCACCTTAGCCTTCCAAATGTTCTTATATTTTACTAATCTTGTTAGTGAAATCTCGTTTCTTGTATCTTAAGAACTACATTTATTTTAAAAGCATAACTCAAACTGGCACAATGTACCATTTTACCACAATTGTATGCCATCTTGGTATCATTTGAGAGGTCAAAATTTCAGATAGCCATCAAGCACTTTCTTCCTCTGGCTTCTCTTTCTCCTGCCTCTCTGGTCATTCCTTCTATTTTTGAAGGCTCAATTCTCACATTCACTCACTCCCCAGGCAATGTCATCCACACATTTATCTCCAATTAGTAGCCCTCCATAGGTGACTTGTATCTTTAAATAACAATCATAGATCTTTCCTCTGATCTCCAGACCATTATATGCAACTGACCACTTGACATCTCCTCATTGGAGGTTGTAAAAGTAACTAAAACTCAACAAGTCTGGAACCAAATAAACAATTTTAATCCCCATATCTGGTATTCTTCCAGGGTTTGCAATCTCAAAAAAGGTAATTGCACAACTATCATGTGTCAGGTATTGTTTGGGCACTTGGGATATATTAATATGCAAAACAAAACTCTGTAGTCTCATAGATGCTACATTATAGTAAAAATAAACATGTCTCACCTGAAATACTGCAAACACTTCCTCCTATCTGGTTTACCTATATTTATCCATGCATTCCCTAACCTGTTCTCCACACTATAGCCAGAGTAAGAAAGAGGCTGTATTATCTTTGCATGATGAGAAAAGACAATGTGAAAAATGACCCCAAAGCTGAACTAATTCAAGATTGCAGAGCCTGGAACCAGAGCTGATCATGAGAGCCATGCACCCAGAGGTTCTGGGGAGGGCTTTGGATTTACACAGGGTATACAAAGTTTTGAGTCCATTTTATCAAGTTTGCAAAGGTCAACGAGATCATAGTTGACATTTCAAGTACATAAGTCTTTACCCTTTTTTACCTTCAGGCAGCATTTGATTTTGTCAACACATGGTGCATTCTTGAGGGCACATCCACAGCTGCAAACGGCAGAGAATATTTGAGAGCTTGTGTGGAGGTTCTAGTGGGGGAGTGCACCTACTTGAATACCCCTGACCAAAGATGGGTCCTCACCTGTCAGGGATGGTCATCCTCTTTGACAGAGCACACAGCTTCAGGGAAGATGCACATGGAGTGGTGAGGGGGGAAGGGGACAGCTGCCTAGCCAGGCAGATCAGCCAATTCAACCCTGGTGATCAATGGGGTGACAGATGTCACAGCCAGATTTCCCTTTCATCCAGCAGAGATTATTTGAATCTTCTGTCTGAGGGGTTGACAGGAGCTACATTCCTGACTAGGGGTTTTAGGTGGGTTTGTCCAGATAATTCTTGAAGGTAGGAATAGCTGCCAACAACCAGGTTACTCTAAAGCAGGAGTTCAGCCCAGAAGAAACCAAGTGAGAATTATTTTCTTTTCTTTTCTTTCCTTTCCTTTTTTTTTTTTTTTTTTTTTTTTTTTTTTTTTTTTTTGAGATGGAGTCTTGTTCTGTTGCCCAGGCTGGAGCACAGTGGGCATCTTGGTTCACTATAAGCTCCACCTCCCGGGTTCACACCATTCTCCTGCCTCAGCCTCCCAAGTAGCTGGGACTACAGGCGTCCACCACCACACCTGGCTAATTTTTTTGTATTTTTAGTAGAGACAAGTTTCACCATGTTAGCCAGGATGGTCTTGATCTCCTGACCTCGTGATCTGCCCGTCTCAGCCTCCCAAAGTGCTAAGATTACAGGCTTGAACCACTGTGCCCAGCCAAGAATTATTTTCTAATTGGTTGGATTATCTTTTGTGATAAATTTTACATCTTAAATATATAGAACAGGTATCAGAAAACAAGTCCATGGACCAAACTCAGCGCACCTAATATTTTTGTACATACAGCTTTGTTGGATACAGCCATATTCATTTGTTTATATTCTGTCTATACTGCTCTCCTGCTACTATAACAACATTGAGTATTTGCAACAGAGATCATATGGTACTCAAAGCCTGAAATCTTTACTATCTGGTCCTTTATAGAAAAAGTAGGTGAGCCCCTGATGTAGTGTATCAGTGTATATCTGCATACATGTGTATTTTTAAATTTGTATGTTTAATTTGATAATCAAACTAAAATATAAATTCTTTTAAGAAAATTGTATCTTAATCTCTTCATCAGGGCTTTTAACGAAATATGATATAACTGTACTGGGGGTAAACTGGCAGACAAACTGACTCTTGTTGTAGTACAAAGTTACTTCAGAAAAGGTTGAAAGATAAAAATAATCTTCAGGGGGGTGCGACCAAGATGGCTGAATAGGAACAGCTCCAGCCTCCAGTTCCCAGTGTAAGCAACACAGAAGACGGGTGATTTCTGCATTTTCAACTGAGGTACTGGGTTCATCTCACTGGGTGGTGTCAGACAGTTGGCGCTGGTCCACGGGTGCAGCCCAACCAGTGAAAGCTGAAGCAGAGCGGGGCATTGCCTCACCTGGGGAGTGCAAGGGGGAAGGGAATTCCTTTTCCTAGCCAAAGGAAATTGAGACACACAACACCTGGAAAATCGGGTAACTCCCACCCTAATACTGCGCTTTACCAAGGGTCTTAGCAAATGCCACACCAGGAGATTATATCCCACACCTGGCCCAGAGTCCCTACGCCCATGGAGCCTCCCTCATTGCTAGCACAGCAGTCTGAGATCTAACTGCAAGGCAGCAGCAAGGCTGGGGCAGGGGTGCCCACCATTGCTGAGGCTTAAGTAGGTAAACAAAGCCTCTGGGAAGCTCGAATTGGGTGGAGCCCACCACAGCTCAAGGAGGACGGCCTGCCTCTGCAGACTGCTCCTCTGGGGACAGGGCATAGCTAAACAAAAAGCAGCAGAAACCTCAGCAGAGGTAAATGGCCCTGTCTGACAGCTTTGAAGAGGGCAGTGGATCTCCCAGCACAGAGGATTGAGATCTGACAACGGACAGACTGCCTGCTCAAGTGGGTCCCTGACCCCTGAGTAGCCTAACTGGGAGACATCCCCTACTGGGTGCAGACCAGCACCTCACACCTCACACAGCAGGGTACACCCCTGAGACGAAGCTTCCAGAGCAAGAATCAGATAGCAACACTTGCTGTTCAGCAATATTCTATCTTCTGCAGCCTCCACTGCTAATACCCAGGCAAACAGCGTCTGGAGTGGACCTCAAGCAAACTCCAACAGACCTACGGCTGAGGGTCCTGACTGTTAGAAGGAAAACTAACAAACAGAAAGGACACCCACACCAAAACCCCATCAGTACGTCACCATCATGAAAGACTAAAAGCAGATAAAGCCACAAAGATGGGGAAAAAGCAGGGCAGAAAAGCTGGAAATTCAAAAAATCAGAGTGCATCTACCCATCCAAAGGAGCGCAGCTCATCACCAGCAATGGAACAAAGCTGGACGGAGAATGACTTTGACAAGTTGAGAGAAGAAGGCTTCAGTTGATCAAACGTCTCAGAGCTAAAGGAGGAACTATGCACCCAGCGCAAAGAAACTAAAAACTTTGAAAAAAGAATGGATGAATGGATAACAAGAATGATCAAGGCAGAGAAGACCTTAAAAGAACTGATAGAGATGAAAACCATAACACAACAACTACGTGACAAATGCACAAGCTTCAGTAACCGACTCGATTAACTGGAAGAAAGAGTATCAGCGATTGAAGATCAAATGAATGAAATAAAGCGAGAAGAGAAATGTAGAGAAAAAAGAGTAAAAGGAAATGAACAAAGTCTCCAAGAAATATGGGATTATGTGAAAAGACCAAATCTACGTCTGATTGGTATGCCTGAAAGTGACAGGGAAAATGGAACCAAGTTGGAAAACACTCTGATATCACCCAGGAGAACTTCCCCAACCTAGTAACGCAGGCCAACATTCAAATTCAGGAAATACAGAGAATGCCACAAAGATAGTCCCCGAGAAGAGCAACTCTAAGACACATAATTGTCAGATTCACCAAAGTTGAAATGAACGAAAAAATATTAAGGGCAGCCAGAGAGAAAGGCCAGGTTACACACAAAGGGAAGCCCATCAGACTAACAGCAGATCTCTCGGCAGAAACTCTACAAGCCAGAAGAGAGTGGGGGCCAATATTCAACATTCTTAAAGAAAAGAATTTTAAGCCCAGAATTTCATATCCAGCCAAACTAATTTTCATAACTGAAGGAGAAATAAAATGCTTTACAGACAAGCAAATGCTTAGAGATTTTGTCACCACCAGGCCTGCCCTGCAAGAGATCCTGAAGGAAGCCCTAAACATGGAAAGGAACAACAGGAACCAGCCATTGCTAAACATGTCAAAATGTAAAGTCTATCGATGCTAGGAAGAAACTGCATCAACTAACGAGCAAAATAACCAGCTAATATCATAATGGCAGGATCAAGTTCACACATCACAATATTAACCTTAAATGTAAATGGACTAAATGTTCCAATTAAAAGACACAGACTGGCAAATTGGATAAAGAGTCAAGAACCATCAGTTTGCTGTATTCAGGAGACCCATCTCACATGCAGAGACACACATAGACTCAAAACAAAGGGATGGAGGAAGATCTACCAAGCAAATGAAAAAAAAAAAAAAGCAGGGGTTGCAATCCTAGTCTTTGATAAAACAAACTTTAAACCATCAAAGATCAAAAGACAAAAAGAAGGTCATTACATAATGGTAAAGGGATCAATTCATCAGGAAGAACTAACTATCCTAAATATATATGTACCCAATACAGGAGCACCCAGATTCACAAAGCAAGTCCTTAGAGACTTACAAAGACACTTAGACTCCCATACAGTAATAATGGGAGACTTTAACACCCCACTGTCAACATTAGACAGATCAACGAGACAGAAAGTTAACAAGGATATCCAGGAATTGAACTCAACTCTGCACCAAGCGGACCTAATAGACATCTATAGAACTCTCCCCCCCAAATCAACACAATACACATTCTTCTCAGCACCACATCACATTTATTCCAAAATTGACCACATAGTTGGAAGTAAAGCACTCCTCAGCAAATGTAAAAGAACAGAAATTACAACAAACTGTGTCTCAGACCACAGTGCAATCAAACTAGAACTCAGGACTAAGAAACTCAACCAAAACTGCTCAACTACATGGAAACTGAACAAACTGCTACTGAACGACTACTGGGTACATAATGAAATGAAGGCAGAAATAAAGATGTTCTTTGAAACCAATGAGAACAAAGATACAACATACCAGAATCTCTGGGATACACTTAAAGCAGTGTGTAAAGGAAAATTTATAGCACCAAATGCCCACAAGAGAAAGCTGGAAAGATCTAAAATTGACACTCTAACATCACAATTAAAAGAACCAGAGAAGCAAGAGCAAACACATTCAAAAGCTAGCAGAAGGCAAGAAATAACTAAGATCAGAGCAGAACTGAAGGAGATAGAGACACAAAAAAAACCCTCCAAAAAATCAATGAATCCAGAATCTGGTTTTTTTGAAAAGATCAACAAAATTGATAGACCGCTAGCAAGACTAATAAAGAAGAAAAAGAGAAGAATCAAATAGACGCAATAAAAAATGATAAAGGGGATATCACCACCGACCCCACAGAAATACAAACTACCATCAGAGAATACTATAAACACCTCTACACAAATAAACTAGAAAACCTAGAAGAAATGGATAATTTCCTGGACAATTATACTCTCCCAAGACTAAACCAGGAAGAAGTTGAATCCCTGAATAGACCAATAGCAGGCTCTGAAATTGAAGCAATAATTAATAGCCTACCCACCAAAAAAAGTCCAGGACCAGATGGATTCACAGCCGAATTCTACTAGAGGTACAAGGAGGAGTTGGTACCATTCCTTCTGAAACTATTCCAATCAATAGAAAAAGAGGAAATCCTCCCTAACTCATTTTATGTGGCCAACATCATTCTGATACCAAAGCCTGACAGAGATACAACAAAAAAAGAGAATTTTAAACCAATATCGTTGATGAACATTGATGCAAAAATCCTCAACAAAATACTGGCAAGCCGGATCCAGCAGCACATCCAAAAGCTTATCCACCATGATCAAGTGGGCTTCATCCCTGGGATTCACGGCTGGTTCAACATATGCAAATCAATAAATGTAATCCAGCATATAAACAGAACCAAAGACAAAAACCACATGATTATCTCAATAGATGCAGAAAAGGCCTTTGACAAAATTCAACAACCCTTCATACTAAAAACTCTCAATAAATTCAGTATTGATGGGACGTATCTCAAAATAATAAGAGCTATTTATGAGAAACCCACAGCCAATATCATACTGAATGGGCAAAAACTGAAAGCATTCCCTTTGAAAACTGGCAAAAGCCAGGGATGCCCTCTCTCACCACTCCTATTCAACATAGTGTTGGAAGTTCTGGCTAGGGCAATCAGGCAAGAGAAAGAAATAAAGGAATAAAGAAATAAAGTCAGTTAGGAAAAGAAATAAAATTTTCCCTGTTTGCAGGTGACATGATTGTATATTTAGAAAACCCCATTGTCTCAGCCCAAAATCTCCTTAGATAAGCAACTTCACCAGTCTCAGGATACAAAACCAATGTGCAAAAATCACAAGCATTCTTATACACCAGTAACAGACAAATAGAGAGCCAAATCATGAATGAGCTCCCATTCACAACTGCTTCAAAGAGAATAAAATACCTAGGAATCCAACTTACAAGGGATGTCAAGGACCTCTTCAAGGAGAACTACAAACCACTGCTCAGTGAAATAAAAGAGGACGCAAACAAATGGAAGAACATTCCATGCTCATGGATAGGAAGAACCAATATTGTGAAAATGGCCATACTGCCCAGGTAATTTATAGATTCAATGCCATCCCCATCAAGCTACCAATGACTTTCTTCACAGAATTGGAAAAAACTGCTTTAAAGTTCATATGGAACCAAAAACAGCCCGCATCCTAAGTCAAACGAACAAAGCTGGAGGCATCATGCTACCTGACTTCAAACTATACTACAAGGCTACAGTAACCAAAACAGCATGGTACTGGTACCAAAACAGAGATATAGACCAATGGAACAGAACAGTGTCCTCAGAAATAATACCACACATCTACAGCCATCTGATCTTTGACAAACCTGACAAAAACAAGAAATGGGGAAAGGATTCCCAGTTTAATAAATGGTGCTGGGAAAATTGGCTAGCCATAAGTAGAAAGCTGAAACTGGATCCTTTCCTTACTCCTTATACAAAAATTAATTCAAGATGGTTTAGAGACTTAAATGTTAGACCTAATACCATAAAAACCCTAGAAGAAAACCCAGGTAATACCATTCAGGACATAGGCATGGGCAAGGACTTCATGTCTAAAACACCAAAAGCAACGGCAACAAAAGCCAAAATTGACAAATGGAATCTAATTAAACTAAAGAGCTTCTGCACAGCAAAAGAAACTACCATCAGAGTGAACAGGCAACCTACAGAATGGGAGAAAATTTTTGCAATCTACTCATCTGACAAAGGGCTAATATCTAGAACCTATAAAGAACTCAATCAAATTTATAAGAAAAAAAAACCCCATCAAAAAGTGGGCAAAGGATAGGAACAGACACTTCTCAAAAGAAGACATTCATACAGCCAACAGACACATGAAAAAATGCTCATCATCACTCGCCATCAGAGAAATGCAAGTCAAAACCACAATGAGATACCATCTCACACCAGTTAGAGTGGCGACCATTAAAAAATCAGGAAACAACAGGTGCTGGAGAGGATGTGGAGAAATAAGAACACTTTTACACTGTTGGTGGGACTGTAAACTAGTTCAACCTTTGAGGAAAACAGTATGGCAATTCCTCAAGGATCTAGAACTAGAAATACCATTTGATCCAGCCATCCCATTACTGGGGATATACCCAAAGGATTATAAGTCATGCTGCTATGAAGACACATGCACACGTATGTTTATTGTGGCACTATTCACAATAGCAAAGACTTGGAACCAACCCAAAGATATCCATCAGTAACAGACTGGATTAAGAAAATGTGGCGCATATACACCATGGAATACTATGCAGCCATAAAAAAGGATGAGTTTGCGTCCTTTGTAGGGACATGGATGCAGCTGGAAACCATCATTCTCAGCAAACTGTCACAAGAACAGAAAACCAAATACCGCATGTTCTCACGCATAGGTGGGAATTGAACAATGAGATCACTTGGACACAGGAAGGAGAACATCACACACCGAGTCCTATTGTGGGGAGGGGGTAGCAGGGAGGGATAACATTAGGAGATATACCTAATGTAAATGATGAGTTAATGGGTAAAGCACACCAACATGACACATGTATACATATGTAACAAACCTGCACGTTGTGCACATGTACCCTAGAACTTAAAGTATAATTTAAAAAATAAAAAAAGAAATGAAAGAAAAATCAGAGTATAAACATGTCATTTCAGTTCAGTGAGGAAAACAGAATGATTTGCTTGAGGTGTTATAAGTGGAAAAAGGAGGAACATTTACCCAGCTGGGTAAGGAAAGAGGATCATGAGAAAAGGCTTAAAATAACAAAATCCATTTTCTAGGATCATAGACCAATAAATCTAGCATTTTACCTTTATAAGCAATCCACAAAAACTTTTTTAATATGTTGTATCTCCTTGCTATTGTTAAATAAAAACACTGCAACTCTATTGGAGGTGATTCTAGTTTTCGGTTTTCTAAGTACTTATTAATTGTGAAGTATTTCTATCAAAGAATCTACTCACAAAGTTTTTGTTCTTTGTTTTATTTTTGCCAAAACTGCACCATATAAACCCAACATGTGCTCTAAATACAATCTTGCTCTTTTCTGTGTGGTGATCTTAAAAATACTCATCACAAAATAGGAAACAGAGCTGCCATCGTTTTAGGAAAGAAATAGTCATAAATAATGCTTTAACACACATTTCAAAGCATCAGGGGTTCTAAAAAGCTCAAGAGGGTTGTGACTTTTATTGTCCCTATATGTTCTAAGCATAATGCAATCTTCATTGTTAAAATGCTTACATTAAAATGACTCCCAATAATCCATAGATTACATACTACTACATAAATCTATTTAAATTGCTACTAGAAAACCCTGTCACTACCAGAAATAATTCAAGTTAGGATAACATTCAATAATGTTGGTGGTATCTGGAGTCAAGATACAGCTTAGAATTTGTCTAAAAGTCTGATCTAATGTTTCTGCACTGTTAATATTCTTGTCATAAAAGTGTGACTCACTGACTTGAACCACTGAGGCTTCTAAATATATGGAAATAAAATCTATATGTGAAAACAGTAGAATTAAGACGTTACCTAGATACAGTCTTCTGAGGTTACCACTGGAGAGGTGATGACCAGGATCAAATAAATTGAGTAACATATGGAAAATTGTATGGTGGAGAAAGAATCAGACTGCAATCAGGTATCCTAAAGCTAGTTCTGACTTTGTCATCACTTGGGAAAATAGCACCACCTCTCTGGCCCTCAGCTTCATCATGGGTAAAGTAAGGCATTTGACTAGATGACCACTAATGTTGAACTCTATGAAATCTAAGATGCTCTAATGTTATCTTAGCATTTTTTAGCTATAAAAACCATAATCTAAAATTTCAGATGCTTCCTGAATGTTACTCAACTATTTTCTAAACCAGAAATGGGCTGTATTGTATCCAGAGCAAGGTAGTTGATGATCATGATGCCTAGTATCTTTAACTAGTCTAATGCATTGGGGAAACACCAGAGGTTCCTTGAATTGCTTCTTTAGGGAGAGATGAGTCCAAGTAATTGTTATTTCATTGTCATTTTACAAAACACACCTATGTATCCAAGCCTTTTATGAGCACTGGAAAATCGGACATTAATACTAATTCTTTCTCCTCCAGAGGCTCATAGTTACATGAGTCAGAAAAATAACTTCTCATTAGATAAAATTTTAAGTGCTATGATATGTTTTTAAATAGGGAGGGGGTATGAAGCTCAAAAGAGAGATCTTGATTCATTCATTCTACAAATAATTATCAATAACTCAATATATGCCAGGCACCATTCTAAGAAACAGTATGAACACAGCAGTGAAAAATAAAAGTAAAACAAAAAGATCCTGCCCGAGATAGGCAACAGAAAGATAAAGAATAAAATAAATATGTCCAGGTACGGTGGCTCATGCCTGTAATACCAGCACTTTGGAAGGCTGAGGCAGGCAGATCACGAAGTCAGGAGTTCAAGACCAGCCTGGCCAACATGGTGAAACCTCGTCTCTACTAAAAATACAAAAATTAGTCGGGCATGGTGGTGGGCGCCTGTAATCCCCACTACTCAGGAGGCTGAGGCAGAGAATTGCTTGAATCCAGGAGGCGGAGGTTGCAGTGAGCCAAGATTGTACCATTGCACTGCAGCCTGGGTGACAGAGCAAGACTTCATCTCAAAAAAAATAAAAAATAAATATAAATATACACTATACTTTTATGTGGTGAGGAAGGCTATCAAGAAAGATGAAATAGAATAAGGGACTATAGACTGGTAGAGAATTATATTTAGATACAGTAGTCAGAGATGGCCTCTGCTTTACGTGATATTTGGGCAGAGACATGGATAAAGTGAAGGAAGATTTAGGATATCCAAGGCAGAGAGAATACCTAGAGAAAAGGCCCTGAGGCAGGAGCTGCTTTGATGAGTGTGCAAAGTGCCAGAGATGTCTTGAGATGAGGTGGGAAAGGTAGCCAGGGGCTAGATTATATAGGGTTTTGTTGGACATGGTAAGGAGGCAGGGTTTGCTTCTGAAGGATACAAAGTAAGGGAAGAGTTTTGAGCAAAAGAATGATATATCAAATTTTTATTTTTAAAAGACCATTCTAGATGCCATATGGAAAATGAAGAGGCAGAGAGCAACAGTTAAGCAGGGTGGAAATTAGGAGATAATTTATATATTTATGGTAATATGCACAAATATTTTCAGTTATAGCATTACAGTATGGGATATGTTATATGATAACTTGTTTCTATATTTATATTTATAATTATGTAAATCACATATATAGCATATGTTGTTATATAATCATATGCCATGTTGCTATATTCCAAAAATATTATATTAATATTATATGTATATGTTATGATGCATTTTATAAGTATATAATAATGCGATATCTATTATACCTATTGTTGTTTACTTTTATATTCTTAGAAAAAGATGGTGATGGTTTAGAGTAGGAAAGTAGTTGTAGAAGGAGAAATACTCATTTGAGGTAAATATTTTGAAGTTAGACCCAATAGGATTTGCCAATGGATTTTCTGTGGGATGGAAGAGCAAAAGAGGGCTCGTGGAGGAATTCTAAGTGTTAGCTTGAGCAACTATGTGAATAATGATGCCATTTCCTGGGGTGGAGAAGAATGTGAAGCATGTGTTGGTAGTGAGGCTAAGAATTGATTTTGGATATATTAAATTTAAGATGAGTATTTGACTGTGTAGATGAAATGGTAAGTGAGCAATTGGATATACAGATCTAGATTTCAGAGAAGTCAAGGTAGGAAATATAAATTGAAGTATGTTTGGCCACAGGATAGGATGAGCTGAACAGGGAAGAGAGTGAGGAAAAAAGAATTATGATACTTGAGCTCTAGAGTTCTCCAACATTTGGAAATAAAGAGAAGGAGAAACCAGTAAAGGAGCTATCAGCAAAAGAAGAGGAAAGCTGGAGAGTGGCCCTGTGGTAGCAGAGTGATCTACTGTAACAAGAGCTGCTAAGAAGCACAAGTAATATGAGAATTGAGAACTGACCACTGGATTCAGCATGTTCTTCCTTCTTCCAAGAATGCTGTTTCAAGTGTCCACATAGATGGCAACCTCTCTTTCTTCAGGTCCTTACTCAAAATTACCTACTTGGTAATACTGGCAATGGCCAATATATCAAAAAGCCAATCCGCTCTTCCAGTTACCTGTATCCCCTTTCCCTGCTGTATTCATTCTGCTTAGCTCTTTATCATTATGTAATAAATTAGGCGTTTTGCTTGTTTATCTTACTTATTATCTATTTCCCTCATTAGAATATAAAATCCATAAAGAAGAAAAATAATCTTCAAAGTAGAAAAAAAAATTATCAAGACTATATATGTGGCTGGGCACAATGGCTCATACTTATAACACCAGCACTTTGGGAGGCTGAGGCAGTAGGATCGTTTGAACCCAGGAGTTCAAGACCAAACTGGACAATATAGTGAGACCTCGTCACTACAAAAAGAAAAAAAATTAATGTTAGCCAAGCATGGTGGTGGTTGCCTGTAGTCCCAGCTACTTAGGAGGCTGAGGTGGGAAGACTGCTTGAACCCATGAGACTGAGGTTGCAGTGAGCCAAGATCGTACCACTGTACTGCAGCCTGGGAGACAGAACGAGACTCTGTATCCAATAAATAAATAAATACATACATACATACATACATACATACATACATACATACTATATGCGCTACATTAGGAGAAAGGAAAGCACTAGTTTCAGAAACATTCAAGCTGAAATAGTACCGCAACCTGCATCACAGATTATAGGAACCAACAAATACTCATAAGATTTTAGAGTTAGAAAGTACAAATTCCTGATTCTTTAAAAACACAGTCATAGCATAAGTCATACCAATTCAGTATATTTCTTGCTATATATGCAAATACTGCCCTTTTCTCATCCGTGAATGCTCTGTATCTAGAACAGCACCTGAACACAGTCAGGAGTGAGTGGATAAACACTTACTGAATAAATGAATGAATTAAATTTCCTAAACAAAAATTACCTTGTACATAATTATGCAAATAACTACTTCTTACAGAGTCTATTCCTAAATCATCCAAAAACCCTTCAAGTAGAAAATGTATTTGGCAAGAAGCAAAAATATAAATAATAACCACAATTGCATACTAATACGATGTATGCACCTGTTGACTACCACACAACTCCTCACACCTTGGAATCAGATCAGACACTGCCACCCCTCATTGCCTGCTCCACATGGATTCTTTCATAACACGACTTTTGCATAGCAACCGCCAAGAACCCAGCTTTGTGGAGATAGGACAACATCAAAAGGAATATCGCACAATCTAATGTTGAAACTGTGAGCTACCTCAAGCTAGTATTTCATTCGATGACCAACGATGTCAAGTATTGCTGCATTTACTTCAAAAATTAAAAATATCCAGCAAAGTCCCTTGAGTCACTTTAGCAACCTGGAGTACAAGAGCACACAGTTTGGAAACCATAGTCCAAGTGCTTGGTTAGTTATTTCTCCCAATGCCTAATTTAAAAACAAACAAAACAAAACCTATCCCTTGACCATTCCAAGGTTTTGCCAAACATATGCTGTCTTTAGCTCTGAAAGCAATAATATGCACTCAGAGAAATTGTCTACAAAGAGATTAACATCAGCTTGCTGTTTCTTAAGGTACATCATCAGACAGAGATATGTTGATATTTTTATTTTAATTTAAAGATTTGTTTAAATTGCCACCAAAGATCAGGCAAACTTGAGGCAGCATTTAAACTGTTTCTGATAGGCAGAATATTTTGAAATGTGAAGATTAATTCTATCTGCCTAATGTGACATTATATCACGGATTTTATTAAATACCAAAATTATTCTTACCAAAATTAAATACCAAAATATTCTTAAATAAAATTATGTAGACTTAGTTAATACAAGATGGTTAGTCATTACAGTCTGTTAACTTTATTTAGATGTACAAACAGTATTTACTAGAGGTTATCCTAATTCATATGCTAATCTGGTGGATTTAGCTAAAATTTTATTTATTGTTTGAAGTTTATGATATTACCAAGCCAAAATGTCAAACTGTTCTCAAACCAAAATAAGAGTGTTCATTTTAATAGATGGAACTGTATGCAAAATTATGGCAGAATTCAATGACCACTTGTCTTATCACAAAACTATTTGCTTACAATGTTAAAAAAAACAACTAAAAAGAAAAAATCATCCAAAATCAACACTATGTATTGGTTTGAGACAAATGTAGTACCTTAATTCTTTAGGTAGGAAGATGATAAACTGCAAATGTACTCTTCCTTTTCAGAAAAGCAAGGACCAGCCTCAAGGATAATAAAGTCACTCCTACTGGGTTATCCTAAACTGGACACGGAAGCTCCCTCTAAACACTGTGGGGGCATTACACTGTCACATATTAATATACTCACGAATCTAAAGAAATGCAGACACTGAGACTCCACTTGCTGCTAGATATTCAACTTGGAACTTTGTCCTGCACAATCATTATGCCAAAATGTGATTCGTGTTCTTTTTTCAGTCTTAGAGATGGAGTTTTGCCAATCCATCTCCACTCTGTCCATAGAGCAAACACAAGTCACTTGTTACCCCCTCATTTAAGATGAAAAATGGACAGTGCTAGATGCTTCCTACTCTGTTCTTTAAAAATTATGAAAGTGACCCTCACATGAATTAAAAGTAGATTTGTTGAGTAACAGATTAATAATATGTATAGTTCTCAAGCCAGGCATCTGTCAATTCTCTACAATAATAGCTCTCCCTCAACCAACAAGCAAAATGCCTCCAAAATCATCCATCAGTGAATTATTCCAAACCCAAATATCTTTTGTTGTGATGTTTGTTTTTAATATCCCAGGAGACATAAAGAACAAGCATCTGGTTTTCAGTAAGTCTTTTCATCCCATTTTCTGGCATGTAATTGAAGCATATGAAGTTCAAATAACTCATGCCATCTCTCAAAATGAAATTACTCAGTTCACACCAGAACACATGGTACTGCAAGCCAACCCTGCCCACATTTTCCATTTGAAAATTAACCAAATAACAGCACCATATAGTCCTCTCCCAAATTTCAGAATCACATATCTCAGAATGTAGATTCAATATGGAGACTAAATACCAGCAAAATATGTGTCCTATCAAAGAGACTAGATAATAATAACCCAGTACCCAGGCACCATATCACATTAGCGTTTCTGTTTTGAGGATACATTGTTTAGCTGAAGTCTGAACTGTGAGAGAGGAGACTGGAATGTTTCAAAGGCAACTTGTACAATATTGTCTCCGCCACTGAAAATCTATGTGACCTTATAAAGTCATCTTCCATTCTTAACCGTATCTCCATATCTGCAAATAAGGCATAAAAAGGTCTTTCTCCAACCACAAATATCCCAAAAGTAAAGTGAAATTAGTAAAGTAAAAGAAAAATGAAAAAAAAAAAAAAAAGTGTCTTTCAAGTTCAGAAAACTCAAGAGTGCTGTTTTTTGGGGGGTTTTTTTTGTTTTTTTTTTTGTTTTTTTTTTGTTTTTTAACACATAGTTCAGAGTTTGCTCAATTTAGTTTGCAAGTTATAATCCCTATTTAATAGGGATTATTTGCAGGAAAGTTATAATCCCTATTTAAATAAGGAGAGATCCTCAGAGGCAATAAGGGAATAGCTTAGCCTTTTAGTAAATCCTATTTTCTTCAGTGTACTGTAGAGGGTCATATTTGTGTAACAGTTACAGATGATGATTTTGGGAAGAAACAGTAGGCTCCTCATTTTCCAGACAAGATAGATAAATAGGATCCTGTGTCCTTTTTGGAGATGACTTTGCCCTCAATCTCAAACTTGCCAATACTGTCATTTTATGAAAGACACAAACTTTAAAGTAATAAAGTTTCCTTTTAAGGTAGATATCAGAACTCTTTTTGCATATATTGGAGAATCTTAAAGGTCAGTTTTTCAATCTATATTTTTTAAAACAATAGAGACTACAGTGGGGAAAGAGGGTTGGGTTATCCATTTCTTGGGAAATTAAATATTTGATATTTATTGATAAAAATGTTTTAAATTTCACATCTTGATTATTTGATACTACATTTCTAAGAAAGCTATGGTAAAATCCAAAGGAATCTAACATTTAGCATAAAGCCAAACCCACATTCATTTAGCACTAAGGAGGCTCCTGAATTTGTGCAAATCTTAGAAACTTAATTGACTCACTGATCCTATAACAAGGGAAATGTTGTGACTTTTAAAACTTGAAACAGATTGTCAAAGTGAGTAGAGAATTAAAATACGGACTTTCTACAGCTGAAAATAATCAGGCAAAGCATACAAGACAAAATGGATTTTACGCTCTACCACAATTCATTTCAGGCATTTCAATGCAAAGTAAAACATAAACAGATGTTCAAAGACAACCTACTGAACCTACCTGCTGAAAAGGAATCCTGCAGTGAAAAAATACAAGTAATGATGTCATGCATTAGATGAAGCAGCAATTTCTTTCTGAACACCTAAAGCAAAAGATGAATTCCAAGCTTAACATTCATTATATCTTTTGCTATATTTCCACAAATATTCTAGTTGAAAAATGAGAAATTCTGTGTTGAGGTTTCCATTACAAAACACGTCTACATGACATGTTAAAATCCCACTAATTTGGCTTATTCCACAAATGCTTATGTAACATCTATTCTCTGTTATAGGACTATAAAGATGAAGAAAACATAGTCCCTGTCCTCAGGGAGTTAACAGCTCACCTCCAAGAAGATATACAGCTTCACAGGTGACTTCAATGCCCTGTGACTAGCGTAATGCAGACATGTAAAAAGTACAACAACAAATCAACCATAGGTGCAGAGTGAACTTTTGCACCGAAAACAACAGTATTTCTTGAGCGTTCATTCCAATGAGCCTCAAAGCACATATCTGTTGGTTGAAGGAGGAGGGGGGCCAAAGAGAAGCAATGTAATTGATATTCTGAGGACAATTTTTCACTGATGGACTCTCTCGCATATTGCAGGACATTTGGCATCCCTGGCCACCACCTAATAAATGCCAGCCATAGCACATGCACACACAAACACACACATTGTGACCAACAAATAGCTCCTACTTTATTTCCAAATGTTCTTTAGAGTACCACCTTCCCTAGTTGAGAACCATTTGGGTCATTCAGCAATCATCTATTGAGCCAGTATGGTGTGGTCAGCTTGACTCCCTGGATACAAGACACAGCCCTCAGTAAGCAAACTGTTCCCCTTCCTATAGGCAATTAATAAACACTAGGTCTTTAGGTAAGCACTAAGGCTTACGTCTTTTTTCCACAGAGGTATGCTACATTAAAAAAAATAACCATTGAAACCATCATTCTTAGCAAACTATCACAAGAACAGAAAACCAAACACCGCATGTTCTCACTCATAGGTGGGAACTGAACAATGAGATCACTTGGACTCGGGAAGGGGAACATCACACATCGGGGCCTATCATGGGGAGGGGGGTGGGGGGAGGGATTGCATTGGGAGTTATACCTGATATAAATGATGAATTGATGGGTGCTGACGAGTTGATGGGTGCAGCACACCAACATGGCACAAGTATACATATGTAACAAACCTGCACGTTATGCACATGTACCCTAGAACTTAAAGTATAAAAAATAATAATAATAATAACCATTATGTCTCTTAATTGTGTGTGACCATCACCCTACCTGGAACACAAAGAACACAGAATTTGAATGTCAACATCAATCGAATGTCAATCAAAAATAAGTGACAGAATGTATTAAGTCCTTTAAAACCTAACATATACTACTCTTGAACCAGGAGTCTTAAGACAGTATGGAGTGGTACTGGGGGGAAAAACACACATGGAGCAATTATTTCTTGGGCTGGCAGAGTATGAGGCTTTAAGCCTTGGTGGACCCATACCAAACATGGTCCTTGTAAGATTTTAGACTGTGGACAGTCTCTGCAGCCTATGCCAGTTCCCTCAAAAAACAGACCGAATGTTTCAGCTGTGGCTGAGATAGGATCAAGTTTTTAGCTTCTGGAGGTGAACAGGACAAAAGGTGCTGCCTGGAAACTACAAAACAGCTGAGATCCTTTGGTTCTCAAGAAGTAGATGTGAGCTTCTAGTTTTGACTATTTGTGCCAGTCTTAATATAAGTGTTAAACTGAAGAAAGTCTGCCCCAAATTATATTCCTCGTTATGTTGTTTTAAGCTATATTCAGGGCCATGGAAAGAAACAGACAAGCGGAGACCTCAATCCTTAAGATGCAGAGTTTGTTCACAGGTTCTAGCCACTCTCCATCACATGATCCTCACTCTGGATTTGTTAAACAAATAATCTCTGACCTGGTCTCTAGATTTGGTAGACCTAATTCATGGATTCAGCTGTAGATTTACCCTTCTACAGGTGGTAGATTTCATTTGAAAACAAAAAAAATACAAGGCTTTATCATCATGTATTCCTTCTTCTTGGGGTGAAGTAGGAACACAAATGCAAAGGCTAAAAAGGCAATTCAAAGGTCTGTCCATTAAACATCCTGTCTCTACAGAATGTTTATCTCAGGAGGTCAAAAAATATCTGGAATGGTTTGAAAAACATAGTTTAGTCTTATTTTCTGAAAAAGAGTTGACTAAACTACTAAATTAGAGGAAGAGATAGTTTTCCTTAAGAGAAAGTTTGAGTTTTGAGCAGATAGGCTGAGCAGATGAGAAGGAAAAAGTGAGACTCTGAAGGTCTGTACGGATAGATAGAAACGAGCAGAGTTGCGCCCAGGTCTAATATGCTTAAAGAGTTTATTGGAAAGAGAGAGAGGCTTCTGAGAGCTACTAGACAATAAAGTATGGCTGGAACTCAAATAAATCAAACAGAGGAAGAAAGACAAGATCTCAGAAAACAAATGAATTGACTGTCCCCAAAAGGTCAAGGATATGATAAATTACTAAAAGGCAGTTTTTTAAAAGCTGCAGATAGACATTTGATTGTAAGAACAACCAAGGAACCACGCCTAAAAGATTGGAAAACTGGCCAGGCACGGTGGCTCACACCTGTAATCCCAGCACTTTGGGAGGCCAAGGAGTGTGGATCACTTGAGCTCAGGAGTTCAGGACCAGCCTGGGCAACATGGCAAAAACCAATCTCTAACAAAAATGCAAAAATTAGCCAGGTGTGGTGGTGCACTCCTGTGGTCCCAGCTACTTGGGAGGTTGAGGTGGGAGGATCACTGGAGCCCAGGAAGTGAAGGTTGCAGTGAGCTATAATCACACCACTGCACTCCAGCCTAGGTGACAGAGCAAGACGCTGTCAAAAAAAAAAAAAAAAAGATTGGACAACTATGCCAAGCAGGTATTGGAAATCTGGATGTATTGGACAGGGTAAGATCTGGAAAATCGACATAAAATTATCTGATAATTCTTAAGCATCAAGAAGCATCAAGTTTCAGCCTGACACAATTATCATAGGTGAATACATAAGAACTGTATGTGTAATATAATAGAAAATTTATGGAATTAGGAAAAAGAGAAGACATAGCACAAATGAAAAATATTTAAAAGGGAGCTGCACAACCCATAATAGATTTGAGTCCAAGCCTAGGTTAGATGTGGATTTGAGAGGAGAACACCTTCTGGGTAGGAATTAGCCAACTCAGGAGGATAATGGTAGACAGGATTTACTTGAACATGAAAGCTTTCGGCAGACCCAGAATCTACTGATCTGATATTTCTCACTATGGGAGACTTCACAAAGGAAGTCTAGAAGAGCAAGTTGGAAAAAGATCATGGCCAGAAAGCAAAGAGAAACTAAAAGCAAACCCAGCAAAGAGTACTGAACCTACAGAAAATGTAGATGGGAAATGACTAAATTAAGAAGGAAGTTAAACTCTTGCAAACTCAATTGGGCCTTCCTGGAGGAAGAGGGAACAAACAGAGACAAAAATGGCCAGGGAAAGACAATCTCTCTACAATGAGTAATAATTTCCTATGTAAAAAAGCAGGAGACAGAAGCAGTGAGAGACATGAAGGGAATCAGTCTCCCAAAAATGGGAAGGATAAAGGGAGAGGAGAAATGATCCCAATAGCCTTAACTGGATAAGGGTTTTACAACATCCGGATTCAGAAACAAAGATCACAGGCATGCTGCATCTCATCTGTGTACCTTGATGCCCATAATTAAGCTTGTTATCTTCCATTAATTCCCACCAGCCTTCTACCTCCAAATTCTAGTCCCTCCTGGTACCTGCCTGCTTTCCTGCCCTTAGGATCTGTGAGACACCAAATAAGCCTAAGATAAAATCACCTTCTTTGGTTTAGCCAGTTCTAAGAGGTTTTCATAACTTAAAATCATTAGAATGCTACCAAATACAGAATGCTTCCCAATACTTTTATAGACCATCCAGGGGGATCCTAATTGAAACTGCTATTACAATTCTGAAGCCAAATAAACAGCCCTATCTCCCAGGGTTTAGGGAATGTCCGGAGTATAAAAGTGCCTGACTCTGGAAAGGGTCACTTTCCTCCCCTCCTGACACATTCTTCTTTCAAATGGAACCATCCATGGTTTCAACTACTCTTCATGCTGGTTTAAATACATAGCTGCAGTCAAAAGAAAGAGAGAGGAATTTCTAGGAGCAAGAAAAGAAGGGGAAACTGAAAGCCAGAACAGGAAGTGTAAAAGTTGAGGCTAAGACATCCTGGAAATTAGGGTTAGAGGGAAATAATTAGGGTGAGGGAGAGAAATTTTCTTGGATGTCAGACTAGGAGCTGGGGTCTGGGGTTTGAATGCCAAGAAAGAGACCTGAGAAAAGGCCTAGGTTAGGAGCTAGAAATGAGAACCTTAAATAAATCCGGGACTTTCACAATGCTACATTGTCAGTGAAAGGGAAGTCAGAAAGCTCCACTTAGCCCAAGGAAAAGACTAAAAAAAGTATCCCCATAAAAGTGAAAACAATAAAAAGCTCTTATAAGAAATGAAAAATTCCAAGCCTGTCTCATGAGCAGACTTGGGTACAAATTTACATTGTGCAGCAGGTATAGAATTCCCAAGCTGTGAAATTAATATAAAAGTAGATCTCAGACTGGTAATTCCACTAGGGTGCCTGTCAGAAGCAAACCAAAACCACTCTGCACTTCTGTAACTGCCCCCTGCCCGAAAAATGAGCTCACAATAAAAAATATAAAACACATGAGAAAGTGATCTGATAGACTGTGCTAAGAGGTAGAAATAAAATATGGACAAGTCAATAGTCTCTGCCCTTATGGAATACACAAACTATCAAGGAGAAAATAAAGTCAATTGTTACACAAATATTCATTTAATTACAATTGTGATTAATGCAATAGATTGAGTCATACTTTTTATGAATTAAAACATGCTATAGAAAGTATAGCATAAGTAGTTTATGGCAATGTGAAAAATGAACTAATAGCCGGGCATGGTGGCTCATGCCTGTCATCCCAGTGCTTTGGGAGGACGAGGTGGGCGGATCATGAGGTTAGGAGTTCAGGTCCAGCCTGGCCAATATGGTGAAATCCCGTCTCTGCTAAAAATACAAAAATTAGCCAGATGTGGTGATGCCCACCTGTAGACCCAGCTGCTTGGGAGGCTGAGGCAGAAGAATCGCTTGAACCTGGGAGGCAGAGGTTGCGGTGAGCCAAGATCGTGCCACTGCACTCCAGCCTGGGTGACACAGCGAGACCCCATCTCAAAACAAATAATAATAAAATGAACTTACAAACTGACTTCAACCTTTTTATTAAAACATGTTCAATTTAACTACAACAGAGAGCAGTCTCATGTTGAAAATATTTCAATGATGAGGAATATTAATTATTTACTATAAGTACTTATGTATAAACTATTAGAATTATTATTTCAGTCATAATCAAATAATTTACCTTCTCTGCTTCTTTCCACTGATGGTTTTAAATATTTTAAATAATATGTTAATACATACTTATAATAAAAACTGTACTGAATGTTTAATATTTATGATCGGAGTTTAAGGTATTAAGAATTATGTAACATTTTCTAAAATTATAAGAAGTTGACAAATAGAAAAGAAGGCTTTTGAGAGTATAGATTCCATTGTTCCATCCATCACATTTTAAAATTTTGTTTTGATGTCTTTCCACAGTTGGTATTCCCAAGCAAGAAAATATTTTTTAAACGATTGTCTCATTTCTCCCCAGTGCTAAAGTTATCTGTACTTTGAGACAAAACCAAACATAGAAATGATAAATGTTTTAAACTATGTATATTATAGATGCACCTAATTTGTTTATGAAAAGACATACCTCCAGATCCAAATTAAAACAGACTAAACTAATTTAAAAGAGTTCTATAAATGTTTAATACTTGCCTAGCTTTTATGTATCAACTTTTATCCTTTTCAAAGGAAACAGAATTAAGAATTGTGGATGTGAATTAAGGGATTATAAATAATCATATTTTCAATTGAAGAAGTTAGGGGGAAAATATTTCATTTAAGATTAAGTTGTATATTAACAGTATACTAAATTGTTCACTACTTTCAAAAAGAAAAAATGTCCATGACTACAAATAAAGTTTGTCTTAGAGTAGATTAAAAAAAAACGCAAAAGTAAAATATCTTCTGAAATTATTAAACAAAATTTATTCACATTTTTCCTTTTTAAAAAATTTATGGCCGGGCACGGTGGCTCACGCCTGTAATCCCAGCACTTCGGGAGGCCGAGGCGGGCGGATCACAAGGTCAGGAGATCGAGACCATCCTGGCTAACACAGTGAAACCCCGTCTCTACTAAAAATACAAAAAAAAAGCCGGGCGCCGTGGCGGGCGCCTGTAGTCCCAGCTACTCGGGAGGCTGAGGCAGGAGAATGGCGGGAACCCAGGAGGCGGAGCTTGCAGTGAGCGAGATAGCGCCACTGCACTCCAGCCTGGTGGACAGAGCGAGACTCCGTCTCAAAAAAAAAAAAAAAAAGAAATTTATAACACACGTTTACAGAAGAGTTGAAGGTACAGTACAAAGAACTTTTCTTCTGACCCATTTGATACTCAGTTGCTAACCAGATGCCTCACTGCTCCAGAATATATTAATGGATATTTCCTACAAACAAGGACGTTCTCCTACCTAAACACAACACAGCCATTAAAATGAAGAGATTACATTGATACATTGCAACCACCTAATTCTCAGACCCCATTGGTTTTTCCATTAGTCTCAATAATACCCCTTCTACCAAAAGGATCTAATTTAGAACCACAATTACATTTGGTTTTCATGTCTCTTTAGTCTTCTTCAGTCTTCCCTTATCTTTTATGACCTTCACACTTCTGTAAATTACAGCCTAGTTGTTTTGTAGAATGTTCCTCAGTTGTGGTTTAGGATTAAATTCAGACATCTTTGGGAGAAATAACAAAAGTGGCGTTGCCTTGTTCTCATTGAATCCTATCAATTTGTCCTTTTATTGATGACAGTCATATCTATCACATGATACTGTTGGGGTGGGTCAAGCCTCCCCATTGTAACATTATTTTGTGGAGAGGTACTTTGAAACCATGTTAATACCCCATCTCTTCAAACTTTCCATTTCCTTTTTTTTTTTTTTTTTTTTTTGAGACGGAGTCTCACTCTGTCGCCAGGCTGGAGTGCAGTGGTGCGATATCGGCTCACTGCAATCTCCACCTCCCGGGTTCAAGCAATTCTCCTGCCTCAGCCTCCCCAGTAGCTGGGACTACAGGTGTGTGCCACCACACCCAGCTAATTTTCGTATTTTTAGTAGAGACGGGTTTCACCATATTGGCCAGGATGGTCTCAATCTCTTGACCTCGTGATCTGTCTGCCTCGGCCTACCAAAGTGCTGGGATTATGGGCGTGAGCCACCATGCCTAGCCCCATTTCTTTTTTTATTTGCTTACATAAGAATGGACTCTTGTTTTTCTATTTCATTCAATGGTTTATAATTTGTTACTATCATAATTTACTTAGATCCTCAATTTGCCCTTCATTTGGCCAATGGGAGTTCATTAAAGCTGGCTGCTGTGTCCTTGTGACATGCCCCATCATTCTTTCAGCATTTCCTTGCTTTTTGGAACAAGATATTTCGGATTCATCTGGTACTAGCCTTGCATCACCCTTGGAATCAGCCATTTTTCCAAGGATCCTGGTTCCTTTTTGTAAAAAATGACATTAAAAAACAAGATCTGAGAGCCCCTTGGTATGCATAGGATGTGCTCATTGTTCCTGGGGTGTTGCTGTTCCCAATTTCTCTCAGTAGAAAGAACTACATGGAAAAAATGTATTTGTATTGTGTGTGCATTCACATATGTACACATACACATAGGCCTCTCTATTTATTTCTATATCTATCTTTACACGTTGAAAACCAGACATTTATACCCATATCTCCAATTTCAATACCATATCACAGAGGTCCAGATCTACTATACCTTCTATACTTTTAACTCCTTTTCCAACAGGGAGAAACCTGGCTTATGGTTAATACATTTAATTGCTTGATCAGTCCCCCAGTCTGTAACTAATTTCCCATGTCCCAGCCCCAGCTGCCATGTGGGCGCCATGCTTACCCTGTCCCAGAAGCCATGCACATTCTGCCCTGGCCCTCCTATGCATGGACACCTTCCTCCTCCTACTCAGACCCCGACCCCCATCTTAGGTTGACCTCCACACACACCATCCTTACCCTGCTTGGGCACCAACATACTCTGCTGGCCAGTTGTCCTTGTTGATGTGGCTGACATGCTGCTGTCCCTCCCCACACTTTAGAATGCACCTTACGGGGGGGCGGAGCAAGATGGCCGAATAGGAACAGCTTCAGTCTCCAAATCCCAGCACGAGCGACACAGAAGACCGGTGATTTCTGCATTTTCAACTGAGGTACTGGGTTCATCTCACTAGGGAGTGCCGGGCAATCGGTGCTGGTCAGCTGCTGCAGCCCAACCAGCAAGAGCTGAAGCAGGGCGAGGCATCCCCTCACCTGGGAAGCGCAAGGGGGAAGGGAATCCCTTTTCCTAGCCAGGGGAACTGAGACACACAACACCTGGAAAATCAGGTAACTCCCACCCCAATACTGCGCTTTAAGCAAACGGGCACACCAGGAGATATCCCACACTTGGCCAGGAGGGTCCCACGCCCACGGAGCCTCCCTCATTGCTAGCACAGCAGTCTGTGATCTAACCGCAAGGCAGCAGCGAGGCTGGGGGAGGGGCGCCGCCATTGCTGAGGCTTAAGTAGGTAAACAAAGCCGCTGAGAAGCTCAAATTGGGTGGAGCTCACACCAGCTCAAGGAAGCCTGCCTGTCTCTGTAGACTCCACCTCTGGGGACAGGGCACAGCTAAACAAAAACAACAGCAACAACAACAACAAAAAAAGCAGCAGAAACCTCTGCAGATGCAAACGACTCTGTCTGACAGCTTTGAAGAGAGCAGTGGATCGCCCAACACGGAGGTTGAGATCTGAGAAGAGACAGACTGCCTGCCCAAGTGGTCCCTGACCCCTGAGTAGCCTAACTGGGAGACATCCCCCACTAGGGGCAGACTGACACCCCACACCTCACACGGTATAGTACACCCCTGAGAGGAAGCTTCCAAAGTAAGAATCAGACAGGTACACTCGCTGTTCAGCAGTATTCTATCTTCTGCAGCCTCTGCTGCTGATACCAGGCAAACAGGGTATGGAGTGGACCTCAAGCAATCTCCAACAGACCTACAGCTGAGGGTCCTGAGTGTTAGAAGGAAAACTATCAAACAGGAAGGACACCCACACCAAAACCCCATCAGTACATCACCATCATCAAAGACCAGAGGCAGATAAAACCACAAAGATGGGGAAAAAGCAGGGCAGAAAAGCTGGAAATTCAAAAAATTAGAGCGCATCTCCCCCTGCAAAGGAACGCAGCTCATCGCGAGCAACGGATCAAAGCTGGACGGAGAATGACTTTGACGAGATGAGAGAAGAAGGCTTCAGTCCATCAGACTTCTCAGAGCTAAAGGAGGAATTACGTACCCAGCACAAAGAAACTAAAAATCTTGAAAAAAGAATGGAAGAATTGATAGCTAGAATAATTAATGCGGAGAAGGTCATAAACGAAATGACAGAGATGAAAACCTTGACACGAGAAATACGTGACAAATGCACAAGCTTCAGTAACCGACTTGATCAACTGGAAGAAAGTATCAGCGATTGAGGATCAAATGAATGAAATGAAGCGAGAAGAGAAACCAAAAGAAAAAAGACGAAAAAGAAATGAACAAAGCCTGCAAGAAGTATGGGATTATGTAAAAAGACCAAATCTATGTCTGATTGGGGTGCCTGAAAGTGAGGGGGAAAATGGAACCAAGTTGGAAAACATTCTTCAGCATATCATCCAGGAGAACTTCCCCAACCTAGTAGGGCAGGCCAACCTTCAAACTTCAGGAAATACAGAGAACGCCACAAAGATACTCCTCGAGAAGAGCAACTCCAAGACACATAATTGTCACATTCACCAAGGTTGAAATGAAGGAAAAAATCTTAAGGGCAGCCAGAGAGAAAAGTCGGGTTACCCACAAAGGGAAGCCCATTAGACTAACAGCAGACCTCTCGGCAGAAACTCTACAAGCCAGAAGAGAGTGGGGGCCAATATTCAACATTCTTAAAGAAAAGAATTTTAAACCCAGAATTTCATATCCAGCCAAACTAAGTTTCATCAGTGAAGGAGAAATAAAATCCTTTACAGATAAGCAAATGCTTAGAGATTTTGTCACCACCAGGCCTGCCTTACAAGAGACCCTGAAGGAAGCCCTAAACATGGAAAGGAACAACCGGTACCAGCCATTGCAAAAACATGCCAAAATGTAAAGACTATCGAGGCTAGGAAGAAACTGCATCAACTAACGAGCAAAATAACCAGTTAATATCATAATGACAGGAACAAGTTCACACATAACAATATTAACCTTAAGTGTAAATGGACTAAATGCTCCATTTAAAAGACACAGACTGGCAAACTGGATAAAGAGTCAAGACCCATCAGTCTGCTGTATTCAGGAGACCCATCTCACATGCAGAGACATACATAGGCTCAAAATGAAGGGATGGAGGAAGATCTACCAAGCAAATGGAGAACAAAAAAAAGCAGGGGTTGCAATCCTAGTCTCTAATAAAACAGACTTTAAACCATCAAAGATCAAAAGAGACAAAGAAGGCCATTACATAATGGTAAAGGGATCAATTTAACAGGAAGAGCTAACTATCCTAAATATATATGCACCCAATATAGGAGCACCCAGATTCATAAAGCAAGTCCTTAGAGACTTATAAAGACACTTAGACTCCCATACAATAATAATGGGAGACTTCAACACCCCACTGTCAACATTAGACAGATCAACGAGACAGAAAGTTAACAAGGATATCCAGGAATTGAACTCATCTCTGCACCAAGCAGACCTAATAGACATCTATAGAACTCTCCACCCCAGATCAACAGAATATACATTCTTCTCAGCACCACATCACACTTACTCCAAAATTGACCACATAATTGGAAATAAAGCACTCCTCAGCAAATGTACACAAACAGAAATTATAACAAACTGTCTCTCAGACCACAGTGCAATCAAACTAGAACTCAGAACTAAGAAACTCAATCAAAACCGCTCAACTACATGGAAACTGAACAACCTGCTCCTGAATGACTACTGGGTACATAACGAAATGAAGGCAGAAATAAAGATGTTCCTTGAAACCAATGAGAACAAAGACACAACATACCAGAATCTCTGGGACACATTTAAAGCAGTGTGTAGAGGGAAATTTATAGCACTAAATGCCCACAAGAGAAAGCTGGAAAGATCTCAAATTGACACTCTAACATCACAATTAAAAGAACTAGAGAGGCAAGAGCAAACACATTCAAAAGCTAGCAGAAGGCAAGAAATAACTAAGATCAGAGCAGAACTGAAGGAGAGAGAGACACAAAAAACCCTCCAAAAAATCAATGAATCCAGGAGTTGGTTTTTTGAAAAGATCAACAAAATTGACAGACCGTTAGCAAGACTAATAAAGAAGAAAAAGAGAAGAATCAAAGAGATGCAATAAAAATGATAAAGGGGATATCACCACTGACCCCACAGAAATACAAACTACTATCAGAGAATACTATAAACACCTCTACGCAAATCAACTAGAAAATCTAGAAGAAATGGATAATTTCCTGGACACTTACACTCTCCCAAGACTAAACCAGGAAGAAGTTGAATCCCTGAATAGACCAACAGCAGGCTCTGAAATTGAGGCAATAATTAATAGCCTACCAACCAAAAAAAGTCCAGGACCAGATGGATTCACAGCTGAATTCTACCAAAGGTACAAGGAGGAGCTGGTACCATTCCTTCTGAAACTATTCCAATCAATAGAAAAAGAGGGAATCCTCATTTTATGAGGCCAACATCATCCTGATACCAAAGCCTGGCAGAGACACAACAAAAAAAGAGAATTTTAGACCAATATCCCTGACCTGATGAACATCGATGCAAAAATCCTCAATAAAGTACTGGCAAACCGGATTCAGCAGCACATCCAAAAGCTTATCCACCATGATCAAGTGGGCCTCATCCCTGGGATGCAAGGCTGGTTCAACATTTGCAAATCAATAAACATATTCCAGCATATAAACAGAACCAAAGACAAGAACCACATGATTATCTCAATAGATGCAGAAAAGGCCTTTGGCAAAATTCAACAGCCCTTCATGCTAAAAACGCTCAATAAATTTGGTATTGATGGAATGTATCTCAAAATAATAAGAGATATTTATGACAAACCCACAGCCAATATCATACTGAATGGGCAAAAACTGGAAAAATTCCCTTTGAAAACGGGCACAAGCCAGGGATGCCCTCTCTCACCACTCCTATTCAACATAGTGTTGGAAGTTCTGGCTGGGGCAATCAGGCAAGAGAAAGAAATCAAGGGTATTCAGTTAGGAAAAGAAGTCGAGTTGTCCCTGTTTGCAGATGACATGATTGTATATTTAGAAAACCCCATTGTCTCAGCCCAAAATCTCCTTAAGCTGATAAGCAACTTCAGCAAAGTCTCAGGATACAAAATTAATGTGCAAAAATCACAAGCATTCTTATACACCAGTAACAGACAAACAGAGAGCCAAATCATGAATGAACTTCCATTCACAATTGCTTCAAAGAGAATAAAATACCTAGGAATCCAACTTACAAGGGATGTCAAGGACCTCTTCAAGGAGAACTACAAACCACTGCTCAGTGAAATCAAAGAGGACACAAACAAATGGAAGAACATACTATGGTCATGGATAGGAAGAATCAATATCGCAAAAATGGCCATACTGTCCAAGGTAATTTATAGATTCAATGCCATCCCCATCAAGCTACCAATGACTTTCTTCACAGAATTGGAAAAAACTGCTTTAAAGTTCATATGGAACCAAAAACAGCCCGCATCCTAAGTCAAACGAACAAAGCTGGAGGCATCATGCTACCTGACTTCAAACTATACTACAAGGCTACAGTAACCAAAACAGCATGGTACTGGTACCAAAACAGAGATATAGACCAATGGAACAGAACAGTGTCCTCAGAAATAATACCACACATCTACAGCCATCTGATCTTTGACAAACCTGACAAAAACAAGAAATGGGGAAAGGATTCCCAGTTTAATAAATGGTGCTGGGAAAATTGGCTAGCCATAAGTAGAAAGCTGAAACTGGATCCTTTCCTTACTCCTTATACAAAAATTAATTCAAGATGGTTTAGAGACTTAAATGTTAGACCTAATACCATAAAAACCCTAGAAGAAAACCCAGGTAATACCATTCAGGACATAGGCATGGGCAAGGACTTCATGTCTAAAACACCAAAAGCAATGGCAACAAAAGCCAAAATTGACAAATGGGATCTAATTAAACTAAAGAGCTTCTGCACAGCAAAAGAAACTACCATCAGAGTGAACAGGCAACCTACAGAATGGGAGAAAATTTTTGCAATCTACTCATCTGACAGAGGGCTAATATCCAGAATCTACAAAGAACTCAAACAAATTTACAAGAAAAAAACAAACAACCCCATCAAAAAGTGGGCAAAGGATATGAACAGACATTTCTCAAAAGAAGACGTTCATACAGCCAAGAGACACATGAAAAAATGCTCATCATCACTGGCCATCAGAGAAATGCAAATCAAAACCACAATGAGATACCATCTCACACCAGTTAGAATGGCAATCATTAAAAAGTCAGGAAACAACAGGTGCTGGAGAGGATGTGGAGAAATAGGAACACTTTTACACTGTTGGTGGGATTGTAAACTAGTTCAACCATTATGGAAAACAGTATGGCGATTCCTCAAGGATCTAGGACTAGATGTACCATATGACCCAGCCATCCCATTACTGGGTATATACCCAAAGGATCATAAATCATGCTGCTATAAAGACACATGCACACGTATGTTTATTGTGGCACTATTCACAATAGCAAAGACTTGGAATCAACCCAAATGTCCATCAGTGACAGACTGGATTAAGAAAATGTGGCACATATACACCATGGAATACTATGCAACCATAAAAAAGGATGAGTTTGTGTCCTTTGTAGGGACATTGATGCAGCTGGAAACCATCATTCTCAGCAAACTATTGCAAGAACAGAAAACCAAACACCGCATGTTCTCACTCATAGGTGGGAACTGAACAATGAGATCACCTGGACTCAGGAAGGGGAACATCACACACTGGGGCCTATCATGGGGAGGGGGAAGGGGGAGGGATGGCATTGGGAGTTATACCTGATGTAAATGACGAGTTGATGGGTGCTGACGAGTTGATGGGTGCAGCACACCAACATGGCACAAGTATACGTATGTAACAAACCTGCACGTTATGCACATGTACCATAGAACTTAAAGTATAATAATAATAATAAATAAATAAAAATAAATAAAATAAAAATAAAAATAAAAAATAAAAAAAATAATAAAAAAAAGAACCCACCTTACTCTGTCCACTGAACAAATTCAGGACTGAGTTGTTCACCAAGGAGCAAGGAATAGGAAAATCCAAAGTTTTGAAATCTCTGGAAAGATGCTATTCTTTTTTTTTTTTTTCTTTTTACTCCTTTTTTCTCCTAAAGCATATATAAAAGAGGCATAACAATACAAGATCACTTTTAGGAGTGACTGACATGAAATGATTTGAGAATATTGTTAGTTAAGAATATATATTTCCTATTCAAAGAGCATTTCTGTTCCCCTTATTTATATTCAGTTAACAGAGGTAATGTTAAACAACTACAGAAAAAAAAATCCACACACAGTGCTACCAGGAGGCCAGTCAAACAGGTAAGCTGAGTTTGTCATAAAACAACTCAGACCACTGACCAAGGCACACACAGGTGAGATCTTGCAGGTCCTTTGTTGGGACCACTTCATGTTCTTACCAGGATGCCTTAGGAAAGGCCTTTCTTTCTTTCTTTTTTTGCTTTATAGAGACAGAGTCTCAGTATGTTGCCCAGGCTGGTCATAAACTCCTGGCCTCAAGCAATTCTCTCCCTTCGGCCTCCCAAAGTGCTGGGATTACAGCCATAAGCCACCATGCCCCAGGTTCACCTTCTTTATTTTAAATTCAAACAGGATGGAAACTCAGTTCTATTGTTATGATTCTATTGTTATGCAGAAGAAGGCAGAATAAAAATCACCACAGGCCAGATTAGAGCTGTATATCCAAGTCTAGATTTTGAATTCTAAAAACCACAAAGGCCAAGGGGATAGAGAACGCTAAACTTTCAAGTTTGTCCTAACCTCTTTAGGGAATGAAACTGGACACGGCCAGACAGTCCTTCAGTCATTCCTGGCTTGAAAGATCCCTCCCCACTCTGCCTTGCTTACCCAACGTGGGCAGCTGGGTATGCCAGCTTTGAGGGGCCTCCCCAGGGCTATTTTTAATCTGCTATTTTCTGCTTATAGACTTTCCACAAGGGCAGCCCCAGGTCCAGGGAGTCACTCCAGCTGGGAAATGTGAGCACACCGCTGGCCTGTGGCAAATGAGGTATTTTTAACTGAGACTTGAGAAGCTCAGAATCCTCATCTGCTTCAGGCCTCAGGGTGTGAGACACAAAACAGCCAAGCAAGAGAGGCTGTGTGTGACTCTCCAGTTCCTTAGCAACCAATTGCTGGGCTTGTTGCTGGAGGAGGGCTCTGTAAGTGTCCTATTCAGCGATGGAAAGCCAGCCTCAGAGTCTTTCCTGGCAATTATGTGGCCCCCTCCCCATAGAAGTGAGGCCTGGGAGTCCCCCTTGCAGGCGAGGTATTCTGCTGGGCTCTCCCACACCACACCTATCTGCGGCTGATTAGCATCACCTGGGACTTGTTAGACACATGAATTCTTGGGTCTCAACCCAGACCTGTTAAATTAGAAACCGACAATGGGACCCAGCGATCTGTGTTGGATCAGACCCTCCAGGTAATTCTCATGCACACTAAAGTTCCAGAATCACTGGCTTAATCACACATTCGCCAACATTCATAGATGAAGATGTAAGAGTTATAGCAGCCCACATTGCAGTAATTCTTTTAAATGAATAGACTTTATTTTTAGAACATTTTTACACTTACCAGAAAAAAAAAAAGTGAGCAGATAGTGAAGAGCACCAGTGACTTTTTCAAACCATTGCTTTTTTTTTTTTTTAGATGGAGTCTCACTCTGTCACTCAGGCTGGAGTACAGTGGCACGATCTCAGCTCACTGCAACCTCTGCCTCCCAGGCTCAAATGATTCTCCTGACTCAGCCTCCCGACTAGCTTACTAGATTACAGATGCCCGCCACCATGTCTGGTCAATTTTTGTATTTTAGTAGAGACAGGGATTCACCATGTTGTCCAGGCTGGTCTCAAACTCCTGACCTCAGGCAGTCTGCCAGCCTCATCCTCCCAAAGTGCTAGGATTACAGGCATGAGCTGCTAAATCCGGCCAACCATTGCTTTTTTCTGCTGCACACTATACCCTAATAAGAAAACCTCCTTCCTCTGTTCGTCCTTAAGGGCAGTGATAAGACACCAACTGAGTTTTTGCATCAAAGGTGGCAATTGGGTCAGAGAAAGAAATAGACCCCAGCGCTAAGGGAAGATAGCAGTAATGCACAAAAACCCTAGGAATGACTGCAAATGCATACCCCAGCATAAGCTGAGATGAAGCCAACTGTGATTGTCTAAGACTCTGCAGCCAGGGCAACAAACAGGCTTGGAAATGATGTGAATATTTGTGTATCAGTTATATAGTCATTTCCTCTTGCTGCTGTAACAAATTACCATACACTTAGTTTAAAGGAACATGAATTTGTTATCTTACAGTTCTGGAGGTCAGAAGTCTGAAATCAGTTTCACTGGACTAAAGTCAAGGTGTTATCAAGGCTGCTTCCTTCTGAAGGCTCTGAGGGGAAAATCTGTGCCTTTTTCAGCTTGTAGTGGCTGCCTCTATTCCCTGGCTTGAGGCCCCTTCCTGCATCTTCAAAGCATATTCCTTCCCCCATCTCTACATCCACCATCACTAATTGTCACATGTGATTCTGACCTTTCTGTCTCTCTAAGGGCATTGTGATCACATCAGGACCTCCCAGATAATTCAAGATAATCTCCCCATCTCAAAATCCTTAATTTAATTACATTTGCAAAGTCCCTTTTGACATATAAAATGATATTCACAGGTCTCAGGGATTAGTATGTGGGTTTATCTAGGGAATCATTATTCAGAACATCTCGCTCCATATAGCCCTGTACTCTATAAAACCATAGACACTAGCTACGTGTTGACATTGAGTACCTGCAATGCAGCTCATTTGAACTGAGAAATGCTGTAAAGGTAGTGAAATTTAAAGACTTGGTATGGAAAAAAAGGAAAGATTTCATTAATAATTTTTATGTTAATTACATATTAAAATTATAAAATCTTGGATCTATTGAGTTAAATAAGCTACCTTATTAAGATTAAATTCATCTGTTTCTTTCTGCTTTTTCAAGTGCAGCTACTAGAAAATTTTAAATTACATCTGTGGCTGACATTATATTTCTATTGGAGCAGTCCTACGACAGACCATAAAGGAGGCAGGGTGACATTAACTTTCAGTTGTTTTATTTTTGCCTTACTTATAAGAGAGCCCAGACTTTGGAAGCAACATTTCTTCTTTCTCTAGAGAGACCTACTAAATTCCTGCAATTAAGATTTCAATTCAAGAGGGGTATTCTATTAGGGATATGCACAATTAGGTAAGTGTAACAATAAAAAAAATACATTTATCCAGCAACATGCATTCTAATAAAGCATTTTCATTAATACATTCTTTCATTAAGTCCTCCTCATTACAGCCTTGTAAGAGATGTATTATTCCAACTTTTCAGAGAAGAAAATGGAGCCTAAAGGAAATTAACTTGCAGGAGGAGCACCCAGTCAGTAAGTGATAAGCTAGAACTTGAGCCCACGTCTATGTACCTCTGCACCCAAGGCTTAATTAGGCTCACTCTACTTCTTGAGCGGTTTTACTTTCAACCCTCCTAAATTTCAGAGATCTCAGGATTTTCCCTTTCTTTCTTAAAGTTCTGCTCCTTTGCTATTCTGAGCACATTTTTATTACGGTTTTCTAAAAAATTATTTCTTAACTTTGAATGCATATTCAAAGTTAAGGGCATATTTCCTACATAGTTATTTAAAGAAGAAGATTTTCTCCTATATCACACTTCCTCAGCACCCAGAGGCACACCTGGTGCCTAGCTTGATGCTGGGCCATCTGGTGGAAGAGCCTTGATACCAATGACTGTCTCTCCTCGTTCTGTTCACCACCCAGAGCTGCATACATAGGTAAGATGCTCAGATCTGACCTCTAGCCAGAGTAGATACCCTCAGAGAAACCAGGGCTATAGTGGTTTAAATTGCCTCCCAGCTTTCCTCTGATTGGTCTTTTGGGGTTGAACAGGGAATTTTTCACTTTGGCAGAGGGTCACTGTAAGAAGAATTAGCAAATGCCCACTAAGAGGGAAGCGGACACTAAGATCATGTAGGATGCCCCTTACCCAGGCAGCACTCCTACGGCATAATCAGAAATATATATTTGCTTTTTTCCCCAGTTCGTGACACAGGACTCCTTAAATCCCTTGGAATATCCTGAGTGATACGAGTGACAAGAGCACCTTTTGTTCAAACGAGGCAATTCTTGGATTCTTGAAAACCCCTAGCTAGCTTCAGGATAGGGGCTGGTCTCCAGAAAGACCAAACTTTGATTAGAAGCTTAGAGCTTTCAGCCCTACTCCCCAACCTCCTAGGAGGAGAGAGGGCTAGACATTGAATTAATAACCACACACTCATGCCTGTGTGATGAACAAAACCTCCATAAAAACCCCTAAGTGTCAGGGCTTAGAATTTCTGAATTGGTGAACACATCTACATTCTGGGCGGTGGCGCACTCCAACTCCATGGAGACAGAAGCTCCTGAACTCTCTAAGGGCATTGTGATCACATCAGGCCCTCCCAGATAATCCAAGATAATCTTGCCATCTCAAAATCCTTACTTTTATTACATTTGCCTTTTGACAATTTTGACATATAAAATAATATTCACAGGTCTCAGGGATTAGGATGCAGGTTTATTCTAGGGGGTCATTATTCGGACCATCTCACTCTCATACTGTAGACACTAGCTACATGTTGTTATTGAGCAGGTGCAATGTAGCTCATTTGAATGGAGAAATGCTGTAAGGGTATTGTTGTGAAAAAAAGATTTCGTTAATAATTTTTATGTTGATTACATATTAAAATTATAAAATCTTGGATCTATTGAGTTAAATAAGCTATCTTATTAAGTTTAAATTCATCTGTTTATTTTTGCTTTTTCAATTGTAGCTACTAGACAATATTATATTACATCTGTGGCTAACATTATATTTCTATTGGGGCAGGACCCTTCTGGACCTTAGCCTAGGCACCTCTTTATCTGGCTGTTCATTCCTATCCTTTATCATAAACCAGTGAATGTGAGTTAAGTGTCGTCCTAAGTTCTGTAAACCATTAAGGCAAATTATCAAACCTGAAGAGGGAGGGAGTTACAGGAACCCCTGATTCATGGCCAGTCAGAAGTGCAGGTGGCCCAGAACTTTCAACTGTCATCTAAAGTGGGGGCAGTCTTGTGGGATCTGACACTAACTCCAGGTAGATGTGTCAGAATTGAGTTGAATTATTAGACACCCAGTTGGTGTCAGAGAGTTGCAGCTGTGGTTGTTAGGAAAGATACCATGCATCTGGTGTCAGGAAGGAAAAAACACACCAGCTTATCAGCTATCAGAAAGGGAAGAGAGAAATAATAAAGTAAAATGGGGCAGTGTCCTGCTCATTTTCTGCTGCCACATAAAAATTATAGCCTTTAGATGGAAAAATACCCTGAAAGAGTAAATAGTCCAACTACCTCATTTTACACAAGTAAACCAGGGTCTAAAAGGTTAACTGACTTCTGTAAAATTTCAGCAATCTAGTATCAACTTTTTATTGAACTCCCCTTTCTGATGGTTCTTGACTTGGACAACACTGTTTTAAAGGATGACAGAGAAATAGTAAATAAAACAATGTAGCTTTGATTTCCAAACCACACTACAGAGAGGTAGCATCTTGCTCCCAGAATTAGCTCTAAAATAGACACATGAAGATGAAAATCATGTACTGTCAAACTAATCCCTGAAAAGCCTTAAGAGAGTGTCACATTGGAGACCAATGTAACTTCCGTCAATAAACCCTACATGGTGTTTTGTTTTGTTTTGTTTTGTTTTGTTTTGTTTGTTTTGTTTTGTTTTCCAGAGCTGGAACAGGCCAGGCTCATCAGTTGAGTACCAGATTAATTAATTGGCTTGAGGTTAGAGAATTAAATGGCACAATCTTTAAACCCAGGATCACACATGGAACTGCAAAAAAGGATACATGTAAAAGGCACCAGGTTCTGAAAGTAATGGCAGATTCCTTTCTCTCATCTTTTGCTCTTACTCCAGGACACTGAGTAGAATGATTCATATTAATTAAATATTCATCTCTCCTCCCTGCACTCGTGGTTTAGGGTTTATTGCTTAGCTAGAAACTAAGCTTCACAAGTGCATGAATCCCTGTTTAGTTCATGGATATCACCTAAGTGCCTAACAATATACCTGTCACATAAATGTTTGTTGAATAAGGGGATGAATGTATTCTTTTTGTCCAGACTCTGTAGTTGAATTTTCATACATTAAAGCTATTTAGGTCTAGCTTATGGCTTTCACTTCTTGGGAAGTTGTGTTGCTATATAGCCAGAAAAATTCAAACAGAACTATGCATAAAAGTATTTTTCACCATTCAGGAAGTTCTTGGAGTCCCAGATTAAGATTTCCTGGTACTGTCAATCTTTATCTATGACACTTCAGCAGAATGACACTTTTGTGGCTTCAGATACACTGACACCTACTTTCATAGCTGCATAGGACTTTAAAACTTCCCCCAAGTGCTACAAACAAAAGGTGCTCTTCAAGTGCTGTCAACCTAAAGGTTAACGGGTTGAAGAGACCCTGGGCTAAGGGAGCACAAGCTGGAGACACCAAAATGGTCTTTGCAACTCGCCTCTGTATTTTCTGCCCTGCTCCTAAGCCACTCTATTGGCTGACTGGCCCTTCTCCACAGATGTCATCTTGAGCCTCTTACAGAGTTTCAGCACTGACATTAAATGACAAGATGGATCACCTACAGGACCACCTTGGATCCCCAACCAGCCTGATCAAGCATTGACACTGCATTTGTCACCACCAGCTCTGATGGTTTGGACATGTAGAAATGTATTGCAGGAAAATATGCAAACAGCTGCTATAAGGTGAGCTGATCGAGACAACCGCCAGCAGGCAGAGGGGAAGGCATAATTAATAGGCACCCTTCAGCAGAGTTCAGAGCAGACCAAATGCCATTGCAGAAGGCTCAAGAATGAGGCGAACAGGCTAGCCAGTGCTCCAGGATGTCTGTGGCTCTTTATGAGTGAAGAGAAAGGGTAGAGACTGAAGACAGAGCCGGGGACAGTGACAGGCTTGGGGAAGAACAGCTGATTCAGCAGTCCCAAGATGAGTCATCCCATGCATTCCACACCCAGGTAGAAAGTGCTCATTAGCAGAACATAATCTCCCAACCTGCATGGTGATCGTCTGTCCGTGAGAATAATAAACATTACAGATTGTCTTGCACTAAAGCAGATTTAGCAAAGCCTCAGGAACAGAATATACTTCATAGGGTAAGAAATCCAGCTAGGGAAAAAGACTGACCTATCTATGCATCTGTAATGGGTTGAATAGTGTCTCCAAAACGTATGTCCACTGAGAACCTCAAAATGTGTCCTTCCTTTGGATATAGGGTCTTTGCAGTTGTAGTTAGTTAGGACAAGGTCATACTGGATTAGGGTGAAGCCTAAATCCAATATGACTGATGTTCTTATAATAAGAGAACACACAGAAACACACACCAGGAAGGCCATGGAAGAAAAATGTATAGTTTGTCAAATGAGGATGAGTTCAAGAAGGGGTCCTACGTAGTGGAGTATTAGTTTTTAAGCCTGATTAAACACTTGGTGGATCTTTCCCCCAAACATTGAACTTAGTATTATAGTGCTTTCATTCTTGTAAAAAATGGTACAACATGTAGGAGTACACATGGAGGGAGAAGAGCCTTCTTCTGTTGTATCAGTTTCTGCTCTAAAGTCAGGAAAATCATCAGCCGTAAAGCTCATAGGGAGGGAAAAGAACAATACATAAGCAAAATCATCAAGGCTGAAGGGGAGAATTCAGAGGATTATGTGACTAATACTCACTTGTCAGTGATTTGTACATGGATCTGGCCATTTACTATTCAACAAATGCCTAAGCCATGTAAGAGACCTCAAGAAAACAGAAGTGATTCTGCTATAGGAAACCACTTTTTAAAAGAAAAAGAAGCAAACAGAGGTGCTTTACAGGAAAACTTTTTCTTTTCTTTTCTTTTCTTTTCTTTTTTTTTTTTTTTTTGAGATGGAATCTCGCTGTATCACCCAGGCTGGAGTGCACTGGCACGGTCTCAGCTCACTGCAGCCTCTGCCTCCCAGGTTTAAGCGATTCTCTTGCCTCAGCCTCCCAAGTAACTGGGACTACAGGCAGGCGCCACCACGCCCTGGTAATTTTTTTGTATTTTTAGTAGAGATGGGGTTTTGCCATGTTGGCCAAGCTGGTCTCGAACTCCTGACCTCAGGTGATCCGTCTGGCTCAGCCCCCAATAATTCCAGTGAGCCACTGTGCCTTGGCCTAGGAAAACTTTTATCATCCTAAAATCTTCTTATATCATCACTCAAGCAAAAGAAAGCTCTAGAACAGCCTGAGAGAACATACTGCAATGAAGCAGATCATGTATCTATGCTGCCCAATACAGTTGCCACCAGCTTTATAAAATAACTGAGCACTTAAGATGTGCCCAAGGAGACTGAAGAAATAAATTTTTAATTTGATTTAATGTTGATTAAATTTAAACAACCACAATTGGCTAAGAGACTCCATTGCATCACATGGCTCTAGAGTCACAGAAAACTGCCTGTGGAAAAAGTCTTCAGACATTTCTCACCAAGTCTAGGATGAGACTGGTTCCTCAAGTAAAAACAGATTAGGAAACATATCACCAAAGCAATTATGAGCAAGAAAAAAAAAAGCTAGAGGTATCATACTTCCTGATTTCAAAATATATTACAAAGCTACACTAATCAAAACAGTATGGTACTCATATGAAAACAGCCATATGGCCAAACAGAAGGGAGAGCCCAGAAATAAAACCATACATACATGGTTGACAAGGTTGCCAAGAATATACAGTAGAGGAAAGATATGTCTTCAACAAATGGTGCTGGGAAAACTGGCTATACATATGCAAAAGAATAACATTGGACCTTTATCTCATGCCATACACAAAAATCAAGTTAAAATGGATTAAAGACTTAACCATAAGACCTGAAACCGTAAAATTTCTGAAAGAAAACGTAAGGGAAAATCTTGACATTGCCCTTGGCAATAATTTCTTCGATATGACACCAAAAGCATAGGCAAAAAAAGCAATAATAACCAAATAAGATTATGTTAAACTAAAAAGCTTCTGCATAACAAACGATATAATCAGCAAAATGAAAAGGCAACCTATAAAGTGGGAGAAAATATTTGTGAATCATATATCTGATAAAGGATTAATATCCAACATATATAAGGAACTCCTTCAATTCAGTAGCCAAAAAGCTAATAGCCTGATTTTAAAATGGGCAAAAGACCTAAATAGACATTTCTCCAAAGAAGACATACAAATGGCCAGTAAGTATATGAAAAGATGCTCAACATCACTAATCATCAGAGAACTACAAATCAAAACCACAAAGAGATTTCAGCCCTTTGCCACTGTTAAGATGTTAGGATGGCTATTATCAAAAAACAAAAGATAACAAGTGTTAGATGCCAAGAAAATGGATCTCTTGTATATGGTTCATGGGAATGTAAATTGGTGCAACCACTATGGGAAAGATTATGAAAGTTCCTCAAAAAAATTAAAAATAGAACTATCATATGATCCAGCATATGGTACAAGCATACAGTATATAACTACCATATGATCCCATTTCTAGATATGTAACCAAAGAATTTAAAATTGGGATCTTGAAAAGACATCTGCATTCCCATGTGCATTGCAGCATTATTCACAATAGCAAAAAACATAGGAGCAGCCTAATGTCCACTGATGGATGAGTGAAGAAAAATGGGGTATATATAAACTGTATGTATGTATACATACAGTAGCATATTACTCAGCCTTAACAAAGAAACAAATCCTACCATTTCTTACAACAGAGATGAACCTAGAGGACACTATGCTAAGTGAAATAAGCCAGACACAGAAGGACAAATACTACATGATCCCACTTAAATGAGGAATCTTAAAATAGTCAAACTCATAGAAGCAGAGAGTAGAATGGTGGTGCGGGAGGTATTGGACCAAGGGTATAAAGTTTCAGTAATGCAAGATGAATAAGTCCTAGAGATCTACTACACAGCATGGCTTCTGCAGTTAACAATACTATATTCTATACTTAAAAATTTGCTAGGCAGGTAGATCTTATGTGTCCTTATAACAAAATAATAATAACAATAATAAAGATGGCAGAAGGGAACTTTTGAAGATGATGGATAGGTTTGTGACATTAATTGTGGTGATGGTTTTATCGATGTATACTTATTTCTAAACTTATCACATTGTTTACATTAAATATATATGGAATTTTGCTCACCAATACTTCAATAAAGTAGTTTCTTTTTTAAAAAAGTTTAGGGAAACTTCATTGGAATATACCACTATTACATAAAGTACTTCTAGTACATATTCCATACTCTGCAGTGTCCCTACCAGTGGTCAGTAGTACCATCTCCATTTTCTGACCAAGGAAACTGAGGCCCAGCAAGAAGATTATTTGACTTGCCCAGAGCCTTGTGGTTTTTAAGGGGTAGAGTCAGAGGTCTGACACTAAAGCTCCTACTCTTCCCACCAAGGCAGGCCATGCATAGCACCTTCCACTCTTAAGGGGTCTGCCATTTCCACTCTCTCTGAACAGACATAAAACAAACAAGTGTATTGTGTCTGTATGTGTCATTATGTGAGTGTGTAGACTCTGAGGAACAGGTAAGTCTTGGAATCCCTTGAGTGTTTAGTGTGAACCTAGTATGTTTAACTAGCTAGTATCAGGTCAGTACCCTTTAGCCAGTCAGCCTCGTTTTCCATTTGGTCCGGCAAAATGGAATGCCAAGAATAGTGATGGGGCTAACAGGATGTATGAATGCATACTTGTTGAATAACTTATTAGGTAGAAGTAGCAGGTCAAATAAACCTTTCCCCCTCAGATGCACTCGGCAACAATTCAGTGTTGTGGCTCTCCTGCTCCTCAGAGAGCTCTTATTACCCCCAGCAGTGGAGACACTCAGAAACCCTAAGACCACAAGTCCTTGTGTTGAAAGAGGCTAGAAGTGCGAAAAAGAGGAAAAATAAGCAAAGGAGTACCTTATTAACAGTATGGAGATTTGAAAGTATAGGCTTTGGAAAATGACTCTCTGGAGCTCCTGGGCCACTCAGCTTCTCCTCTAACTTCCTGTCTGCCCCCAACCGTGGGGGAGGTCAACTGAGGGGCTGGCTGGGCAATAGAGCTAGCAAATGCTGAAATCCACATGAAGCTATGGTGGAGAATGGGACCCTTCCAAAAGGAAAACACAGCTGGTTGTGGAATGCAAGATGTGGAAGGACTGATACCTGCCTTCTATGCTGTTGCTATTGCAATTTCTGCAGCATTATAAGGAAGGTTTCTGATGGAGTGAGTTTTGCATCTTTTAAGAAAGTGTTCCTATATCTGGATATGTACTTGATGAGGTTAATAGAGTAATTCTTGGTGTGTCTCTTTAACCCACAGGAAGGTTAACAGAGGCTTTCATCGTTGGTCCTGTAAGCCTACCCTGAAAGGAACTTTCTGGAAAGAGTCCCCTCTCCCTTAAAGGCCTTATAGAATCTTGAGGTTTTGAGGTTGATGTGTTTCCACACCCAAATAACCCCACAATAGTTCATCGTATTGAAATTCTTGGTGTCCTGGAAAACATTCTATGGAAAACCTGCCTGGTCAGTCGAGCCCACACATGAGTCTATGCAGACATCTCCTCCAACCTGTCAAGCCCCAGGAACCTCCTCTAACCTCTCAAGCCCCAGGATCTGAGGACCGATTTTTAGCACAATCTCACACAACAAAACTATTGGGCACCTAATAATAGAAATAAGCGAATGAATGTTTTGACTGTGACAAAAAAAATGGTTTAGCAACTTTTTATAAACGCATTGTTTCTTCTCATTGTCTCAGGGTACTGTCTCAGGGTTATGCCAAAATTAATTTTAAAACTATCTGCTTAAATGTGTCCTTGGACAATAATCATCAGTAAGTCCTAACTTCACCCCCTTTCTGGTAGCGGTCTGACGTTCCTTTACAGAGTTTTACTTCCATCGATAAGTTACTTTAAATAAAAAGTTAAAATAAAAACTAGAAGCCACAATTCTGCATATGTCAGTCATCGAAGTCTTATACAGGAGTCAGTCCTTGCAGCGCATCGTTCTCAGAAGTTTCCCGCGAGAGGAAAGCTCCACTTTATGAATTGCTGGAACAGTTTCCCTGGGAATACCCAGCCCCGCGGCTTCCCTGCTGAGTTCATAGTCACAGCTCCCAGGGCTCGGTCCCAGGAACGGGAAGCCGTGCAAAAAGCGCGTACACCGCCATCCACTGGCCCCGAGCAGGTAGTACCAGGAGTGGGGCGCCCGCCACGGAAGCTGGGGAACTGGGTCCCAGTAAGATCTGACAAGACACCACCTCCCTTCCGCCCGCACAGCCTGCCCTTTCTGCCTGCAGCTATCGTCACTGGCCGGTCCCGGATTCGGAGCAGCTGTTACCCGCAGTAGCAAGTGGATTCCAGGGCCCTAATGACACCGAAGGAGAGGGGCAGCCGCAAATTAGACCCTCTTCCTGGGGACTCAGGCCAGTAGGGACTGTCCGTGGTGCTCTTCCCTTTCTTTCTCCTCCTGAACGAGAGCCAACGCTGCCCCTTTCCAGGACTGGATCGGAGCCAGCCAAATCCTACAGCACAGAGCCTGCGCCCCCAGCGGCCAGCGCTCCTTTGCCTAGGCAGGTTCACGCCGGAGAAAGTTTGCACGCAGGGACCTACGAGTTCCCAGCACTCTGCAAGAGGGCCAGTTCTGGGATGCCAGCGCTTAGGAAGGGCGAGTGATCCCCAGGCACCAACTGGGGGCCGGGAAACCCAGCGCGAATCCGGGCTTTGGAGGGACCGAGACCCAGGCGCGCGCAGTTGGGGAAGGGGGCTTACGTCTGAGGCAGGCAAGGCTGCTGCACAGGCCTTCCAGCCACTGGGCGCCCGTGACGCCGGCGCAGAGAGGAAGCTGTAGATCCCCGAGGGGCTGGCTCCGACAGCTCCATCTGCAGTCTCCCCTGCCGCCAGTGCGCAGCCAAGTCCACTAGACGCGTGGAGGGCACCGTGCGGAGGAAGGACTCCGCAGGAAAGGTGGCATCGCCCTCGGCTTTGGGACCGGGGTCTCTGGATCCAGCCTACTTGAACACTGAAGGAAACCCTGCCCATGACCCTGGGAGGGTCTCGGATGCCGGGCGACCCGGGTGGAGGTCGGGACCAGGGCCGTGCGCCTGGGAACTGGGTGCAGGACGCTGAACGCAGGACTGTCAGAGCGGGAACTCACCTACGGCCGGGGAAGGAGGTGGCATTGGGCAGAGGAGAGGACGGGGGCGGGAGGGGCTGACCCTGAATTCACCGGGACTAAGAGGCCATAAGACCTGGCTGCAGTAGGACAGCGAATCATCGATCTTACCGGCTTTGGGGACCCGGCTCTGCGGTAGCGCTCTTCCGGAGCGAGGGAAGGATACTGTTTCATGGAGAACAAGTCTCGCTTATTCTTCTGTCCAGTTTTATCTTGGTCGCTTTTCTCTCCTCTACGTGTCCCCCGGGGAGGCACTACGGATGCCTTTCTCCAAGCTCAAGAGAGACAAACTGAACTTTAAGGGCCAGGGGCCCCATATTTTGTCTGCTCTACAGATCCCACCCGCAGACCACACCCTCCCTTCACTCACGTCTCTGGGTCCCACCCATAATAACCCGTAATGACAGATCTTCCGTGTCCCCACCTCTTTGCATTCAAAGAAGTTATTATTCAGGGGCATATGGAAAGCCAGTTTCTGCTGGTCTCCCCCAAAAACTTACACTAAACGAGGGCAGCAGAAAAGGACAGGACGATTAAGTTTAAGTTGTGTAAGAGTGGTTGGGAGCAAAAGAATTACTTTTCTCCAAATTTTCCATATCACATCGAGAGCATTTTCTTTTAACCAGTGAAGCCAATCAAAATTAACTGCAGGCACTGGCAATTAAAGAACAAGTTTATCTCAAAAAAAAGTTTAACGTTTGGAGGGCATTATTTGCATCAGGCACATGAAAACTTGCCTTCTGTTAGGTATGCTGAAGAAACTGCTTTTGCCAGACTGCCTGAGTCTTTGCTGAGGCTGCAGGGACAAGGGAGAACCCCACCCTGACTGCTTCCAAAATCCTAGTTCCTGATTTCCTGCGGAGGGCACCTACAGGTTGAACCTAAAAGGTGAAAAAGTTCCTGCCTGTCATTCAAAAGCAGCTACCTTTTCTAAGACAGCGTCAAGGAGGGCACCGGAGACACTCATCACAGTAATTGTAAAGTCCAAGGCAATTGTCAAATGTGGCAAAGAAAGACACTTCACTGGGTTTTTCTTAGAAATGATTGTTCATCCAATTTCAATCAAGATCTTAATGGAAATTTTGAAAATTACTCATGAGGTTATTGAATAAATCCGTCCCCATTATCTAAAGTCATGTAAAGACAACAAAATATAGGCCAAGCACTTGTTCTTGAAAATTATTGCTGAGAAAATGCACATTTATAAAATGGGGGGAATCAATATTTTGTTTCTGAAGTGAGATCAAATGTAGAAGATATTGCATATGTATAGTAAAATGACTGAAACACTGATTCCATGTTATTCTAACATCAGATTTGTAAACCAGTATCTGACAAATTTAACATAATTCACAATAATTCAGCTCATACTATGTGGCAGGTGTCATACTAAGCACTTTACATGTATTCTTTTAGTTCCACCAACTACTCTGAGGAAGAAGCTATTATTTTATTTTAGAGATAAGAAAGCAGAATCAGGGAGTTGAAGTAACCAGCCTACACAAGCTAGAAAGTAGCTGAGCTGGGACTCCCCCGAGGCAGTGACTTCTGGATTGTGTTCTTACCAAGATACTACCTTATCACACACAATCATCGCAGCGCCAGTCTGGGAATCAAGAACCTAAGAGATGCATCTGACAACTCCACCGTGAGCAAATCACATAGTCTTTCTGGGTCACAGTTAACTCAACCTATAACGTGAGGGTTGGATTCAATTGCTAAGGTTTCTACAGGTATTCTGAGGCCAAGTACAAGTTTCTATTTCATCTCCTTTCTCTTCCACTTTCTGCCCTCTGGTGGAGGTACTACAGGGACTATGAAATTAAAGTAGCTAAGTCAGTGGATTTGAGATAGACAGGGTCACTCAATCTCCCTCACTTTTTCACTTTTCCACTTTTAGTTCCTCTGAGAACTAAAGCTAATTGCATTAATGGTGTAAAATAAACATTTGTTAAACTTCCTTTTAGCAAGAAAACCCAACCAGTTCCAGTTACCAACAGCACCAGAATTAATATATGAGGTATTCTTTGCATGAAGGTAATGATATAAATGAGGGTAAAGATGTTTTATATTCTTTGTAATAAACTTTTAAAATGTCAAGAATCATAAACTATTAGAAGTCTCAAAATATATTCAAACTGATTAGAATATGCAGTGTGCTCAGCTCACAGTAATCTTTAATGACCTATTTGAATTATTCTTTAAAAAAAACTAGCTACATTTGCATTTCAGCTTCAAGTGACAACCATCATCTAGTTTCTTAAAATAATTTTACAAAAAGAAACATTTCTAGCCTATTGAAACTTTTATTGTCTAGCACTTCAAGCATACATCCAACTAGTTAGATCATTTAAAAGAAAACACACACAAATCTTGAAGAGATTTATGGAAAAATTAAAGGTATTGAATATACCTCAGGAAACGGTGATTTTACAGAGCAAACTTCAGTCACATATCACATTACAGATCAAATTAGTACTTAGTACTACAACTGAAGACAATTTAAGAACAAGAAAGATCTTGGAGAAGCAAGCAGCATCTGAGGATAACAGGCAAGGAGTAGCTAAAACAGATATGCTACCCTATGGCTCATCTATTTAGCTATTCATTCAACTAATATTTATTTTGGGTTTGCTGGCTGCCAGATGAACAACCTAGACAGAGTTCCTGCCCTCACCAAGACTTTCAGTCTTGTGGAATACATTAAACAAATACACAAACATGTAAACTATGAAAAAAATACTTGCAAATAATGTCAGAATAGCTTTGGGGAGTTAGAATATAATATTTTCAGCTGAGATATAAAGATGCAAAGCCTGCAAAATAAAAAAAAAATAAAAACAGCAAGAAACAGGTAAACTGGAAATTTACCTGTTGCAGAGAGGGGAGAGTTTATTTAGTCGAAAGGGGGAATACAACATACCCATATGTACTATAATACACTCTAACCCACTGATATTTTCAGTATCTGATAAAAGCAATTTGTGTAAATGTTCTGTTTGCTGTACATAGTATTTCTGGGACATCAATCCCCTACTCTAATATATCATAGTAGTCTTGGGAAGGAGGTAATATCTGACCCCGTAAGAAATTTCAAAGGAATTTCATTTGTAGTCCTCTCACACACCTAGTGCTACAGAGGGGTCTCAGACTGCAATTTCACTGCCTAAATATGCCCCTACCTTTGGTCAGCATCCCATCCAGTCCTCCCAGGGATGGAACACCCTCAATGACAGTAACCATATGCACAAAAACTGAGATGCCTCACTTCACAACAGAATTTTTTTCTGATTTGTGAATCAATTTGAGATGTCTTAAAAGTTACGAGGTAAAGTCACATATCTATATTATTGTGGCTAACCTGTTCTGTGTGCCAATCACTTCATAAAGTGACATATAATTTTCTAGGTTTTCATTCTTGAAACAAATCTAGTTTCCTTTGTCATAAAATGAGAAGTGTAATAGGCTCACCTGATATGGCTGTTATGAGGATTACACATAGCAAGTGCTTTAAAATAGTTGTAGACACATAATAGGTAAAACTTATTGGGCACTTACTGTTAATTTCTTATTGTCACCATTTTACAGAAGAAACTGAGGCTTACAAACTTAAACAGCTTGCCTAAGATCTCACAAGTAGAAAGTGGTAGAAGCAGAATTGGAGCCTAAAAAATTTGGGACCACAAACCAATCCTTACCTTCTGTAGCAATTATTAAGAGAAGACCATGATGAAAATGTCCAAGGAGTTTACATCTTAGAATACACTCTGAATTTTCATTCACCCAATAAATATTTACTGAGCACTGTGGTAGGTTAGTGTCCCCCGACTATTCCCTGCCAAATTAATGTCTACCCAGAACCTCAGAATGTCACCTTCCTTCTGTGGAAATAAGGGCTTTACAGATATAATTTGTTATACCTTGGTTTGGGATTTCTGGCCACCTAAACTGTGAGAGAATAAATTTCTGTTGTTTGAAGTCACTCATGTACAGTATTAGTTACAGCAGCCCTAGGAAACAAATACTAGCATCTACTATGTGGCCAGGCATGCTTCTCTACTCTGAGGTTATAGTAATAAATGAAACTGCACTCCTGCCCTCATGAAGTTTACATTCCAGGGAAGGAGGCAGATAATAAACAGACACTTAATATGAGGACAGGTACTAGTTAGTGCTATGAGGAAAAAGTATTGTGAGTAGAGGATGATCAGATGAAAGTGACTGGGGGGGGCTTTGGAAATATTAGGTGATATATTAAGAGAATACATATATGGGATACAGGGGTGTTAACTCAAATGAATCTGGACTGTGGAGTTTCAAACTGCATATAATCCTTCACAGCATGACTTAAATTACTAATTGGAAACTTACCAAGAACAGAAGCTTAGTAAGCAATAGACCTGAGCTTATTCAATATGCCAAGATTCTAAAATATATAAAAAATGGCTTCACAGGTGGATACCTGGTTTTGCTTGTCTAAGTCGCTGGAGATCAGAGGGCCTCTCAGTTCCTCCCACTACTCCCAAATTCTCGCATCTCTTCTAGGAAGTAGTAGCTAGTACTTGGCTTCTTCTTCACCCTGGAAGCTCCCCAGCCTGCCTCATAAGCCTTGGGTCTTAGAGTGGTCTAAACACTGCCACTCTTTAATAAAGACAGCAACTTCCACAGACCCAAGAAGAGACAGAGCTATCTCATGTCAACTCTAGCTCTACAGCTTAGACATCTGCTTCAGTTCCCAACATCCAAGGACAGGCAGACATTAACAGCTAGAGTCACCTGGGTCCTCAGAGGTTCTTTTTACAGGCTTCCCTTTACTGTCCTGTACCTGGTCCTATACCAAAATTTATATAGGTATATAGGACAAAAATTTTGTCCTATCGCAAAAATTTTGGCTACTGCTGCACCTTTAGTGTTCTTGGTTTAACACCCAACTAATCCTTTGTTCTTCTGGAGATCAGCATACAGCATCTCCCACTGTTTTAATAATCTTGATTATAAAAGGATGGATGAGGTCCAAGCATCCTAAAAAGTCACCCTTGGCAGTGGGCTAGATCCCCCACATGGGTGGCCCTTCTTTTCTACGGCTCTCTTGGCCTGGCTTAATCTTCACCTGTTTGCTTATGTGGAAGAACCCGCAACACAGACCATATGCATAGTGAGGACAGAGTCTTCTACTAAGTTATCACTGTGCCAGGTATCTAGGCAAAGAAAAAAAATATTTCTCAAAGAAAAATGGAGCACTTTAAAATAAATCTCTTCAAATTTTGTCTTAAATAGTATATCTATTTCCAAATAAAGTCTGTTTCTGGTATTACTCATGAGCATTTAAAATAACATGAAGAGCCAAAAAATTCTTATATGTCATCTCTCTCTAAACACTAGCACAGAGATTAATCTGTATTTAAAATTTTTAACCTTCATAGCCATTAAGTTCAAGCGTCATAATTTCTTTATAGAAGGCAAATGTTTGCACTGCTTTGCCTCAGTAAAATTTCTTTGACAATTTCAGTAGCAATTATACTTATTTGAGATTGTTTTCATTTAATTTAGATGTGAAACTGACTGAAAAACCAACACTGTTTGTCAATTCCTAAAGGTGTTTAAACTGAAAAACTAAGATTTCAACATACATATTCCACAAATTTCAAATAGGAAGCTAATACACTTTGTTAATGCCACAAGTAAGTAGGAAAACAAGACCATCACATTCACAATCTTAGGCCATTGTTAGTGGCTATTTGGTAAATTTTTCCATTCCTTCTCTAATTTGCTCAGATTGAAGCTAAAAGGACAATATGCGTTACTTTATTTCCCTCAGAACAAATCAGTATAACTACTTAGATAAAACTTAACTTGTCCCTGCACCATTATAGTCTTTTCTCCGTATTGTAGCCAGCGGTCCCTAAAAAAAAAAAAAAAAAACAACAAAAAAAGGCTCTTCCTTGTTTAACGCTTTCCAGTGCTGTCCACTGCAACTGAAATGCAACCTAAATTTCTTACCCTGGTCTATCAAGCATGACATAAACTGGCCTAGACATATCCTCCTCTCAATTTAAATTTCATTAGGCTCCAGCTACACCAGCCCTTCTTTCTGCTCCTCAGGTGTGCCAAGCACTTCCCAACCTGGGGACTCTGTACTTAATGCTTTCTCTCGTATAGATTTTTCACAGATCTTCAAATGGAGGTCATTCAGGTCACGGCTCAAATGTCCCCATCTCAGAGGGATTTTACCATTCTAAGTTAGCCAGTGTCCTTGTACCCCCTACTTCCACCACATTCTATACCACTCCTCTTATTTTCTTGAATACCACTTACCACACATTAAATCATGTTCATTTTTTATGTCTATTGCCTGCCTGTGCTTGTCTGTGCCTTAGCAATATAGGAGGAAAGATCACCATTATCTCCAGAACATAGAAAGTTCCTGACATATAGGAAACACATCTGTTGATTGAATAAGTGAAGGAATAGTTGTGTGACTTTGGGTAAATTAATTATGTTCTGAGCTAGCCAAAAAGATGAAAAAACAACAAACAACTTCATACAGCATTCATTCAGTCTCCTTCCTCTGCTCTTAAATTCTTTTCCCCCAATTAGGAAAAAAAAAAAAAAAATTAGCAAGTACAGAAGCCCTACAAACAACAGATATGAACTAGGTCTCATGTTCACTTAATAGGCCAAGATTCTGGCATAGATGGAAATGACTTTCCATGTAGACACCCGGTTATTCCCTTAACACTCAACTTTTAGTTAGTGCAGGTAATAACTTGAGTGTAGTGTATCTGATTTAGAGCTTCTGAAATGCCAGCCCTGTAATTCTACCACTGGGAAAGGTTAACAATTCTAAAATCAAAACACCTATGAAGAAAGGAATGACTGTCCTTTAATTCTGGACACCAGCTAATACTTAGGGCCAGGTGTGGAGGCTCACGCCTGTAATCCCAGCACTTTGGGAGGATGAAGCGGGCAAATCACTTGAGGCTAGGAGTTCGAGACCGGCCTGGCCAACGTGGCAAAACCCCATCTCTACTAAAAATACAAAAAAAAAAAAAATTAGCTGGGTTTGGTGGCACATGCCTATAATCCTCACTACTTGGGAGGCTGAGGCACAAGAATCACTTGAACCCAGAAGGTGGAGGTTGCAGTGAACTGAGATCACGCCACTGCACTCCAGCCTGTGCAACAGAGTGGGGAAAAAAAAAAAAAAAAAAAAAAAGAATATGACACTAAATTTTGAATTAGATCCAGCAAAATTTTAAAATCCTACTTCCTACTTCTGCTTAAAACACATTTCTAACACTTTTAGATATTTTTAGGTATACATCAATGAATGTCTTTCACATGAAGTATTAGAATTTTATACATTGACACTAATGCCTAACTTAAAATTATAGGCTCCTGAATATTTTAGCTAATAATAAATATTCTAGATTACAAATTTGGTATGAAAAATTTTAATGTAAACATTAATCATATAAATTAAATAGTAAAACTATTTGAAAGGAATTATCATTCAAACAGATTTGACTTACTGATATTTCTCCATTTGTTTTCATAAGAACTGATTATTTTCAGCTGAAATCTATTTAAGATTGTGGTAAAGAGAAATGACATTAAAGTACATAAAGCTCATAAGCCCTGTTATCAGCACATATTCTTTATAAATACTCATTTTCCTTTTATTCTTATTTTTAAAAGACACATACAAGTTTTACGAAACATGCCAACTTCAGTGAAAAGCTTCTTACATAAGAAATAGCCACATGTGAGGAATCTAGCTTGGTATTTGTTGAAAATAACTATATACTCTGAAGAACAAGCCACATGACATTTATTGACAAAAATTCTTCAATAAACCAACATCTGAAATCTAATTATATACCTTCATGTAACAATTTAAGAGGCCTGTTAGAGAATCACTTTTTTAAAAAAGTACAAAGTTAACAGGATCAAGAAAAGTACTCTATAATACGTAACCAAAACATTAAGAAATATTTCTCTTACTACACATATGGCTCAGTTTCATCTGAACTATTTTTTAAAGTGTTGGTTTGAAATGTTAAATGAAAAAACTAAGTTAGTATAAGGAAGTCCAATGAAAAAAAACACATGTTACTCTGCCTCTAAGCCTTATGAAATATTTTACAATTTCAGTCATGCTTTCACTTTAAACAGTGTTATACTGCCCTTTCTAGTATACTAATTAAGATAAAGTTTAACATTCTGTCCTTCTAACAACAGCTGAAAGAGAATACAGAGATGAATGTAAATATATATCATGTTCTATAATATACATTTTCTAATATTTCAAATTTAACAACTTATCTAAATCCAATCTGAGTTATATTAAAAGATAGAAACTTTTTTTAATTGACATCATGGGTGATGTACCATGCAAACACCACAACCACAGCTCCACACACTGAAAGGAGATAATATTTATGTTTTTGCCATAGTGATAGCTCCACTGCCACTTCATCTCTTTTCCTGTTCTTCTTCCGACGACCCTTCAGTCTGTTTTCAAAAGCTTCTAGTTCAGCCTAAATAAAAATAGCATCATTTTAATAAATTCAATGCATATGTTGATTTGAAACTTTCCATTCACATAAAAATCAATTTGGGTAATGTTTTAATAGTAATGATATATAGTCAATATGTTGATTTGAGTTTTAAAACACCACTCTCCACCACTGATTGTATTCAACAAATTCAGGGTTTATGTAAGCAGAAAGGAGACTGGGAGATAACAGAAGAGACTATTTCAAACTGTAGGGCTGACTATGACACTAAATATTAAAATGTCTGATTAGGCCGGGCACAGTGGCTCACGCCTATAATCCCAGCACTTTGGGAGGCCGAGGCGTGAGGGTCACAAGGGTCAGGAGATCGAGACCATCCTGGCTAACACGGTGAAACCCCGTCTCTACTAAAAACACAAAAAATTAGCCGGGCATGGTGGCGGGTGCCTGTAGTCCCAGCTACTCGCGAGGCTGAGGCAGGAGAATGGCATGAACCCGGGAGGCGGAGCTTGCAGTGAGCCAAGATCGCGCCACTGCACTCCAGCCTGGGCGACAGAGAGACACTCCATCTCAAAAAAATAAAAATAAAAAATGAAATAAAATGTCTTATTAAATCAGGGTGCTCTAAAATATAGACACTGGTCTTATACACTGACACCATTATACTTCAATCCAATTATTATAGAACTGGCATTCTACAAAGCTTCTAGCAAGTGCTGTGATGCCTAGTGAGAATGAAGATACCTATAATTCTAGTTGTTTACAATGCATGCAATAAACATTAGTGGCTTTTAAGAAAGAAATTCAAGTGAGTAAAGAGAAAAAAGCTGCCAGAACTCGATTCTTCTCTATACATTTTTTTAAAAGACATTTTTTAAAAATAGTAAAAATTCTTCACAGGAAAAAATTATTCACGCTTTAAAATCAAAATGACTATTTTAGACATAAACATTTTAAACTAGTACTAAAAGAAGATAACTGAATTGCATTCAATATCAAATGTGGATTTTTATCCTACTGCTAAGTACTTATTAAACTTTTATACATAATAATGTAATGTAATATGCTATATAGTACATAATTAAGACAATAGTTAAAATATGTATATATTTAATAATATCCACATAAAACTTTGTAAATGGTTATTTAACAGGAGGAAATGTAAACTTTAGTTCACATATTCATTACTGTGGCCATAAACCACACTTGAAAAAGATCTAATAATAAACTTAGTTTAATACAAAGTGGCATTCTTCAATGAGCCAAAATGTCAGACTACTCCCAAGTGGTTAGTTTCAGACATATAGAAAAATGTCAAAACATCTTAAAAGCAGGCAAACTTGAGGACTACAGACACAATAAAATAACTGAGGGTTAAGTGGTGACTCACAGTCACCAAGTATATATTATGTGCTGTATACAGTGATCCCTCAGTATCCGTAGGAAATTGGCTCTAGGATCCCCTTGGATATAAAAATCTGAGGATGATCAAGTCTCTATATAAATAGTGCAGGATTTGCAAATACCATACAAACATCTTCCTGTATACTTTAAATCACTCTAGATTTCCTATTACATTCCTATAACAATGTAAATGCTACATAAATAGGTGTTACACTGTATTTTAAAATGTGTATTATTTTTTATTTATTTATTTTTTTACTTGTTTTGAAAAAAATTTTCGATCTGTGGTTGGTTGAACTCACAGATGCAGAACATACATATACTAAGGACTGATTATATTCTGCTTAAAGAGTCAGTAAACAGAGAATGTATTTAAGATTTTCATCCATGACGCAAAGGGAATAAGGAGAAAACATACTAAACTATTCTTAATAACTTAATCTCCTAGGATTCCAGCCAACTTATGTTTTACTCTATTAGCTCTGATAACTTATTTTGGGGATATCAGGCAAAGCAACTTTACAGAACCATAAAATCTCAAAGGTCATCTTGGCCAACCATTATTTACTACATGAATTGCTTCTAATGTTCCTAATTGTTCTAATCGTTCCTACAACTCATCAAAGTTTGAATTTCCTTATTCATGCAAATCATGCAAGTTTCAATCTCATCATTCATAAAGGCAGTAGTTTAGTATGCAATATAATCTGATAAGTATAAAGCATTTCAAGATACAAACTGACAAATAATAATAAAAAGTTATACATCACTATTAGAAAGTCAAGCCACTCACTGAAGTATATGATCAATAAAGTAAATACTTAAACAGGGAGTATCGGGAATGTACTTGTTATCTTGGTAACAACAAAAAACAGGTTATAATCCTGTATTTAAAGGTCTACTAGGGAAATATGGGAACGTATTATTAAAATAAATGTACTGATTAGTAGACGGCACTTATTTGTTACAGGTGGTCTGCAAGTCAGTAAAATAGAACTCAAATACTTTTAGACAAGTAAACTCAAGGTCTCCAGAAGATGCCTTATAATGGTGATGATTCGCTCACTCTCACTCCCCAGCCAAAGGAGGAATTAAAATTCTTCTGGCTGAAGTATGAATGATATTGGCAAGAAAGTAAATTGGAAATACAAAAAAAAAAAAAAAAAATTGGGGAATACATGAGATCTCATACCGTCTCAGAGTTTCAGTATACTTAAAGTGAACTTAGTAGATGGCTCATTTTCGTTTTACAAGAACTATGTTATTTTTCAGTTCACAATACAGACTAGCCCTTAGTTTGACCTTGGAACACACCCTGTGTTTGCACAAAATCTAGCAATGATGCTAAGAGACATAAATCTGGGTATTTTGTTTGGTTACCTGTTGTCTTCGTTTTTCTTCTTCAAAAGCAGCTTTGGCTTCTGCTTCTTTTATCTGTTTATACACATTCAAAAGTCAATTTACAATTTAGTCATCACATTTTATATGGAATTTTAACATCTACCCATATCAACTTTAAGGAGCTTGAAATCATTTAAAGAAACGTAAATGCTATACTGAGACAAGATTTTACCAAGGCACTATCTAATAAACTGAAGGTGGTGATGGGTAGCGTGTTATACCTTATATGAATATTTCAGCTTAACAAGTAATATCGATATTACAGAGTTAAAACATTGTAACAACAAATTTTAAAATTGCCTTTTTTCCTCTTTGCTATATTAAGAATCTAGAATTAATTATTAAATACTGTTGTTTCTCTAGAGTTAAATTTATCTCAAATGTGTTATCATGGAAGGGAACCCTTACTTTTAAACAAAATCAAGAGATCACTGATTGGGTCAATGGAGGGAAACAGTAACACTAGAGATAACCCAAGCAGCAAAGAATCTCAAAATCTTGTAGTGGGCATAGAAGACGAAAAGTCTTGATATACACTAGGCAATGAAAATCCCAATCTGCCATTCAAAATAGGCCTATAAAACTAGGCTTTTATTATAAAGGCAAAAAAAATGAGATTTCAAGTTGTTTTTAATAAGCACACAAATACACAAAATAAGAAGGAAAGGCCACTAGCCTTTAAAATGATATTTAACAAGACATTACCTCAGATGCTTTCCGCTTCATTTCCTTGCACATTGTGTCACATTCTATTGAAACCTGATTTTCACGTACTTTGTTGCATTGCAATTCCTATAAACAACCCAATTTTCAAATTTTAAATGATTTTCCCCTCAAAGTCCTGTCTGCCATAAAAAAGCAAAGTTTATCTAATAGCTTAAGGTTGTAAGTATTATTTGATGTGACTTAATATTTAATGATGATATGGTTGCAAGCATTAAATATCTGGTTCAAATAGTGATTACTCTCTTACTTTCTCTTAACTTAAAAAAGATAATACCATAAAAATTTTTTAAATCCACTTAATAATTACTATATGCCACTATCAGACTTAGCTCCAATGTTGTTTTTCTTCTTTACTTTTCTTTATTGTTTGTTATTCTTATAAAATGTCCAGGGAATACAAGGTTCTACAAAAGTGCTGTCCAACAGAGCTTCCTGGTATGTGTGTGGGATGGAAATGTTATAAATCTGCATTAGTCCACAGAGTAGCACTAGCCACATATGGCTACTGAGCACTTGAAATGTCGGTGGTGAAACTGACGAACCAAATTTTTAATATTATTTTATGCTAATTCATTACAATTTGCATTTAAATATCCACAAGGGACTAGTGGCTACCATCTCAGATAGTGCAGCTCTACAGAGTTTTCTAGGGAGCTACAAATTTTTCTCTTGACTGTTAAACTTTTTTTCTTTTAAGTATAGATGAAAATTGTTCTAAAGCTTATGTTGGCACCTCACTACCTCCTTAATGAAAGAACACTGATCTACTGTTTTTGATGTGTTGACATCAAAACTATGACCAATTTCTGTACTATGACAGAATAAAACAATGACCTACTGAGTAGAAGAGTGGTCTTTATATTAGTCTTAGACTGCCTTTTGTAGTATGTTTATCTATCTTTTATTCATTCATTTATTGCTGCCAGTGTCACTTTTACTCTCAGTATATCTAATTTGTATCAGTTTCTCCTGTCTCACCAGAACCTCAGACTCTAGTTTTTTGTTCAAATCTACCACAGCTTAGACATGAGATTACCAAATCCTGAGTAAAGTGTGTTTAGTGAAAGCATTTTATAGCATGGAATTTTATTACTTGGATGGTTTTTTTTTTTGTTTTTGTTTTTTTTTATTCCTTAGTTCTTCGTTTTTGGCTCAATTTAGTGATAAACAGTCTTTTCCTCCAAAGACAGTCCAGACAGAAGAAAATTAACATGAACAAACACTGGAGACAAAAATAAGTATCGTGTGTTTACAGACATTAAGTCCATCAGTCTAGAAGAGGATTTTATTTTTTCTCATTCAGAAGATACTTACAGAGTGCCTATAACATGCTAAACACTATGACAGGGAAATGGAACACAATAAGAAATAAACAGTATAATAATCTGTTAAGTGCTAAATAAGTAACAATAGTAATGGCAGCTACCATTTATTAAACATAGCATTGTTTTAAATGCTATGTAAGCACTACCTCTTTTATTCCTTTCAATAACTCTCTATAAACTCTATTTTACAGATGAGGAAACAAGGTTACAGATACCTAGAATCACAAAGCTCTACGTTATGAATCCAGTACAAAGAAAGTCAAGAGGAAGGAACAGCTAAGCCTTCCCAAGGGAACCTGGGGAAGGAAAACCTTCTCAAATAAGGAAGTGCTTGCAATAAGTATTAGCAGGATTCTAGTCAGCAGAGAGGTAAAGGAAAAAAACATTGTATTTTACATAGAAAAAGAAATATATACATTGCCACAGCCTAAGCTAAGTGAGGGTACAATATATGTATTAGGGCACTTAAGTAACAGATTAACAGAGATGATTGCTAGATGATGAGACTGAACAAGCAGGCAAATGTCTTAGCACAGCCTCCCTGGTATGCCAAGTCTGCATATACCCACACATTTCTTATACAATGCACTTTTTCCATAAGTGATGAAGAGCCATTGAAGAATTTAGAACAGGGAAGTGGCGTGACTAGAGACAAGGAAATGGGTCACGAAGTTGTGGCCAAAGCCCAGGAAAGAGTTGTTCCAAAGTACTAATGGGTAGGGTGGCATACGGCACTTGGACAAGACATGAGATTTCAGAGAAAACTTAAGAGACATCTCAGATTAAAAGTGGTTTGACCAAGTATTTATTTTCATGTACAGGTGGTCAATTTAAATTTCTGAAACTTAAAGATTCCACTACCTAAAAGGCCAAGTGTATAAATTTAAATTCAGAAGTTCCCTATCCTAGGAAAACATATCAGAAACTATGAACAAAAATGAAAGGCAAAGGACCTATAAAAGATCCTCAATACATATCCATCACATGGATGAATAAAAGTGAATTTCAAGACATGAAAAAGACAAGCTTTAGGGAATGACAATACAAATAGGAAGGAAAAAAGGAGTTACGACTATAACTGAGATAGGGTAAATCAGAGGTCAAAAAAGTTGGTTTCAAAGGAGTAAGCATTGCCAATAGGGAAGATTAAGGAAACAGAATTAAGAAAAAGACTATCAGGTTACTACATTTTCCTTCGTAAGTTTTGTTGAGCAGTATATAGTTTGTTTCCATCAGGCTTTGTAATCATTAGTTTTTGCCCATTTACTCCTCTGTTACCATCATTTTATCTTAAAATTAGTTCTTTCCAAGTTTAAATGTTATTTTACTTTATAAGGCTATTCATATGAGGTCTTTTTAAGGCAGTATTTTCAAAGGACAATACTGATGGTAAAAAGCATTTCATAAATAATAGCAACAAACTTAGCCTTAAGCCATTTCTTAAGTGATGAGACATTCTATCCATTACATTGTGTTACCTGTTCAAAGACCTCAAATCTAAAGCACATTGACCAAGAGGGCATTGAACTTGGTTCTAACATAAAAAATAATTTTCCTTTTACTATTAAATTGCAGAAAATTAAATCACCAAAGCTTATTTTTAAAGTAAGTGTTTACTGAACAAGTAGGCTCATTTTAATAATAAAAAGGTTCTATTAAGTAAAACCTTAAAATTAAAAGGCAAAAACAAAAAAAGCCAAACAACTACCAAAACATATAGACCAAAAAACAAAAACAAGAAAACCATACAAAAACAATTTATATAGAAAAGTATTTTCAATAACTTAAAATATTTACCTTTTTTATTCTTTTACAAGGACATCTAAGTTTTACCTTCTGGTTGCAATTAAAGGGACATTCACCGGGATGACACATCTCTTTGCATCTATGACCACAAGGAAGCTAAAATAAAATCAAAATAAAGCAATTACATACTTACATCTTGATCATACTCTACCTTCCCCTAAACCCCAACAGTTTTAAGAGAGTCCATCACACAAAGGGTCAATCAATCCTAGCTAATGGGCTAATTTGTAAACTATTTTTTCTTTTAGATTTAAATTATTTTAAATATTTAATTATATATATATATAATTTAATTAAATTTAATTAAATATTCTCCCCAGCTCCACTCCAACAGTATATCTTACAGCCACCCTTGTAGCTAGTTATAGCCATGTAACTAAGTTCTGGTCAATGAAATGTAAGCAAGTACAGGTGATTCATGCTTCAAATCATTTCAAGAGTATACTTCATGTTCTTCTCTTCCCCATGTGCTGGAAATGATGAAAGCTGGAGCAATAATAGAAACCATGTGCCAAAGAGAGCAGAGTCGCCAGCTGACTTGGATTCATGGGTGAACACATGGAATACAATGACACACCTACCCTCCCTGTATTGCATTGTGGGAAAAAAACAAAAAAGAAAATGCCTTGTCCTTAAGCCATTGTACATTGTGTTACAACTGTTTAGCCTTTTATTCTACAACATTTACCCTTCTGACTACATAGTAAAGCATATCATTTAGGCAGCCAAAACAACTCAGTAATTGCCATGATGTCTATGCTCCGTGTCTTCAATTATTTACTGTCTTCCTATCCTAGTCAAGGGTTAAGATGAATGTTAATGGTCTGTCTATTCAAATCTTATCCACACTTTAAGACATGACTTAAATAACCATAATGGCCTGATATAATCTGTCTATATATAAATAAATAATAGTAGTTAAGTAAGAAATCTGTTTCTAAATTGTTGTAACATTGCTTGTGGTGTCTTGAAATTTTGCAAAAAACAATTTTTTTTAGGTACTTCATATATTTCTCTCTCTCCAACCAAATGTATATAAAATACACTATTTGTTAGGGGTTAAATGTCAAAGTCAAATTATCAGCAACTGAGTCCCAGGATATCTGTTTACTAACTGCAGGATCTTAGGCAAGTCACCTGACTTCTCTGTGTTTCACATGTAAAATTTCACATGTAAAAGAGTATTAGTACTTTATAAAGCTAATACTTTATATATGTGTGAGGATTAAATGAGTTCAGTATATTTAGTTATTATAATAAAAGTTGTTATTATTTTAAGTTCCTTGAGGGCAATGGTCTTACACAGTCATCAACTTACGGTGGTGCAACTTAAAACCATTTTCCAGTTTTACAATGGGTTTAATCAGGACATAAGCCTACTGTAAACCGAGGAACATCTGCATTTCTTTGTGCCTCTCATGTCATAATCCCTAACAAAGATACCTCCCAAATAGTAGAACCCTCAGTAAACATTTAAATTCTCTAATTACTGATCTCTATGATTCACCAGATTGATCTTTCGAAATACTGACTCCACTCACTTTAAGAAATTTAGAATCCTTTTCCTTTGTCTTTAGTCTCTTTCTAATGTGCGACTAGGTTTTTTTGTTCTTTAATTTTTCGCTGAGGCATTCATACTAAAACTAAATTCAGATCACTCACACTGTGCACTTCCACTAATCCTACTATAGGGCAGAGAACGGCTATTAATAGAATAAGTCCAGGTATTTCTGAATGATTTCAGTTTTGTTTTTCCCTATATCTAATACTGGACACTGAATACTACTTAACAAGCTCAATATTTATTCATTTTCAAATACTTACCTCACAGAGGTTGTTTCAAGCCTTTGTATTGCTTAATTTCATTCTTACCTTCATTCCTGCCAGTGCCTCTAGCCAGACTTCATAAACATTTGGCATTAGCTTACCACTTATTCTTACTCTCAAAATACATCTCTATATCCTCTTTCCTTAATTAATCTCTAAGGTAATTACATTAGTTATCGTCTCTTAAAAAGTAACTAACCCTTCCACTTCAAATTTATTACATTTTTATTGATACATAATATTTGTACATATTTATAGGGCACACGTAATTTTTTTTATTACACACATAGAATGTGTAATGATCAAGTCAGGGTATTTAAGGGTATTTATCATCTTGAGTATTGATCACTTCTATGTTTTGGGAACATTTCAAGTCCTCTCTTCTAGCTATTTGGAAATATATCTTAATCAACATCACTTTATCCCCTTCCCCCGATTCTTCTCGGCCTCTGATATCTATCATTTAAATCAATGATTGATTCTACAGGAGAAAGTGAAGAGGGAAGCTTATCAGATTCAATAAAGGAAGACCTTTTGAAAACACATAGGATCGTGGCTATATTATAGTGTCATCTTTCACTGTAAACAGTATTCTGTTGCGCTGGGGGCTGATGAAAGGTCAAAAATCACTGGTCTTGATGTTATATCTTTCTGCCTCCTAAAAGACCTCATACTCATCTTCACAATTTCATTGACATCTTCAAAGTCTGTCTTTTCTCTGGCTAGGTCTTCTGCCTTCAATAAATGGTATCTTTTTCTCTCTAAATCCTTCATGTGACCCTGCCACATACTGGTAAAAGTTGTAGAAGACATACATTGGGATGGCTGCCTGGTTCATCATAATTCCCCCAGTAGCCACAGCCATGGCTATGCTACCTATTCTAGTTCCCTGACTGGGTTGCCTGTGCCAAAAGGAGCCCTTGAATCCATGGTGAGTCTATTAAGTTTTCTGTCTTGGGAATCTAAAAACTTAAAAGAGCGAGATGGTGGTTTAAGTAGTCATCTCACTGTAAAGTCCCCTTAGGCTGCAGAGATCCTGCCTTTCCCAAAGCTTGACTGTACAGCATTTCCTTCAGGATCTGTGAATTACTCCCCAGTGTCTTCCAAATGCTCCCCACAATGTCTTCTCTCTCCTTTTTTTTTCCATAAGTAAGCTAAAATTGATTCTGCAATTTGCAACTAGGAAAACTGAAACTCATCTAGGTGTACTGTGCTGGTATCCAACATACGTCCCACGGGCAAAAGTAATACCTCTAATCCTGAAAACGTATTCAAACTCACTAGTAACCGGAGAATGTAAATTAAAACCACAATGAGATGCAAAAAGACTGGCAAAAATAAAAAATGCTGACCACACAAAATGTTGGTAGGGATGTGAAAGAGCAAGAACTTTCATCAATGGAAAGTTGAAAAACATTCTGATACTTTTCAGTAACTGGAAAAGTTACCGATTATAAACGGATACAACCATTTTGGAAATCAATTTGATATTATTAAAGTCAAAATTAAACATTCCCTATGACCAAGCAATTACACTACTGCATGCCTACAGAAATCTGTGCACATTATGTACCAGGTTGCAAAAGCAAGAATGTTCACAGCAGTATTTTTGATAACAACCCCAGTTGGAAATTATTCAAATGTCCACCCACAGTAAAACAAATAAATTATAGTGTACTCATACAATGGAATCAATGGACTACAGCTATATGCAATTAAAAATGACAAACATACATAAGCAAGTCACAAAAGTGCTACTTTTAAATTTTTTTTTTTTTTTTTTGAGTACAGGAGGACTGTTTATTTTAGGTACACTTCAGCTCAGTGGATTCGCATCCAAAAAGCTGAGCATTAAACAGACACAGAGCGGGGTTTTTGTAAGTGGACTTACAATAAATAAAACCAAAGCAGCTGATCATATGATAGGTCACATAATCTATAGCATAACATAACTTGTGGCCTTGCATAGCTGGTGGCCTTGTAGCTGCATTGAAAGAAAAACAAGAACTGGCTAAATACAGACATTTGTAAAATGTCTGTATTTACATTTTACACGCTTAAGAAGCCTGGGGAAACAGTAATAGTAAAATAATTTGTCTTTTTCTTCTCCTTCAACCTTGCTCTGGAAGGGGGCGGTATCTGGAGCCCATTCCTTTGGCCTTGGCTTCTCAAACAGCTTATCTTTTTTTTTTTTTTTTAATTATACTTTAAGTTCTAGGGTACATGTGCATAACGTGCAGGGTTGTTACATATGTATATTTGTGCCATGTTGGTGTGCTGCACCCATCAACTCGTCAGCACCCATCAATTCGTCAGCATGCATAAACTCGTCATTTACATCAGGTATAACTCCCAATACAATCCTTTACCCCCCCGCCCCGCCCGTGATAGGCCCCGGTGTGTTACGGTCCCCTTCCCGAGTCCAAGTGATCTCATTGTTCAGCTCCCACCAATCAGTGAGAACATGCAGTGTTTGGTTTTCTGTTCTTGCAATAGTTTGCTGAGAATGATGGTTTCCAGCTGCACCCATGTCCCTACAAAGGACACAAACTCATCCTTTTTTATGGCTGCATAGTATTCCATGGTGTATATGTGCCACATTTTCTTAATCCAGTCTGTCACTGATGGACATTTGGGTTGATTCCAAGTCTCTGCTATTGTGAATAGTGCCGCAATAAACATACGTGTGCATGTGTCTTTATAGCAGCATGATTTGTAATCTTTTGGGTATATACCAGTAATGGGATGACTGGGTCATATGGTACTTCTAGTTCTAGATCCTTGAGGAATTGCCATACTGTTTTCCATAATGGTTGAACTAGTTTACAATCCCACCAACAGTGTAAAAGTGTTCCTATTTCTCCACATCCTCTCCAGCACCTGTTGTTTCCTGACTTTTTAATGATTGCCATTCTAACTGGTGTGAGATGGTATCTCATTGTGGTTTTGATTTGCATTTCTCTGATGGCCAGTGATGATGAGCATTTTTTCATGTGTCTCTTGGCTGTATGAACGTCTTCTTTTGAGAAATGTCTGTTCATATCCTTTGCCCACTTTTTGATGGGGTTGTTTGTTTTTTTCTTGTAAATTTGTTTGAGTTCGTTGTAGGTTCTGGATATTGGCCCTCTGTCAGATGAGTAGATTGCAAAAATTTTCTCCCATTCTGTACGTTGCCTGTTCACTCTGATGGTAGTTTCTTTTGCTGTGCAGAAGCTCTTTAGTTTAATTAGATCCCATTTGTCAATTATGGCTTTTGTTGCCGTTGCTTTTGGTGTTTTAGACATGAAGTCCTTGCCCATGCCTATGTCCTGAATGGTATTACCTAGGTTTTCTTCTAGGGTTTTTATGGTATTAGGTTTAACATTTAAGTCTCTAATCCATCTTGAATTAATTTTCGTATAAGGAGTAAGGAAAGGATCCAGTTTCAGCTTCTACTTATGGCTAGCCAATTTTCCCAGCACCATTGATTAAATAGGGAATCCTTTCCCCATTTCTTGTTTTTCTCAGGTTTATCAAAGATCACATGGCCCTAGATGTGTGGTATTATCTCTGAGGACTCTGTTCTGCTCCATTGGTCTGTATCTCTGTTTTGGTACCAGTACCATGCTCTTTTGGTTACTGTAGCCTTGTAGTATAGTTTGAAGTCAGGTATCGTGATCCCTCCAGCTTTGTTCTCTTGACTTAGTATTGTCTTGGAAATGCGGGCTGTTTTTTGGTTCCATATGAACTTTAAAGCAGTTTTTTCCAATTCTGTGAAGAAAGTCATTGGTAGCTTGATGGGGATGGCATTGAATCTATAAATTACCTTGGGCAGTATGGCCATTTTCACGATATTGATGCTTCCTGTCCATGACCATGGTATATTCTTCCATTTGTTTGTGTCCTCTTTGATTTCACTGAGCAGTGGTTTGTAGTTCTCCTTGAAGAGGTACTTGACATCCCTTGTAAGTTGGATTCCTAGGTATTTTATTCTCTTGGAAGGAATTGTGAATGGAAGTTCATTCCTGATTTGGCACTCTGTTACTGCTGTATAAGAATGCTTGTGATTTTTGCACATTAATTTTGTATCCTGAGACTTTGCTGAAGTTGCTTATCAGCTTAAGGAGATTTTGGGCTGAGACAATGGGGTTTTCTAAATATACAATCATGTCATCTGCAAACAGGGACAACTCGACTTCTTCTTTTCCTAACTGAATACCCTTGATTTCTTTCTCTTGCCTGATTTTCCCAGCCAGAACTTCCAACACTATGTTGAATAGGAGTGGTGAGAGAGGGCATCCCTGGCTTGTGCCAGTTTTCAAAGGGAATTTTTCCAGTTTTTACCCATTCATTATGATATTGGCTGTGGGTTTGTCATAAATAGCTCTTATTATTTTGAGATACGTTCCATCAATACCGAATTTATTGAGCGTTTTTAGCATGAAGAGCTGTTGAATTTTGTCAAAGCCTTTTCTGCATCTATTGAGATAATCATGTGGTTCTTGTCTTTGGTTCTGTTTATATGCTGGAATATGTTTACTGATTTGCATATGTTGAACCAGCCTTGCATCCCAGGGATGAAACCCACTTGATCATGGTGGATAAGCTTTTTGATGTGCTGCTGGATCTGGTTTGCCAGTATTATATTGAGGATTTTTGCATCGATGTTCATCAGGGATATTGGTCTAAAATTCTTTTTTTGTTGTGTCTCTGTCAGGCTTTGGTATCAGGATGATGTTGGCCTCATAAAATGAGGATTCCCTCTTTTTCTATTGCTTGGAATAGTTTCAGAAGGAATGGTACCAGCTCCTCCTTGTACCTCTGGTAGAATTCAGCTGTGAATCCATCTGGTCCTGGACTTTTTTTGGTGGGTAGACTATTAATGATTGCCTCAATTTCAGAGCCTGCTATTGGTCTATTCAGGGATTCAGCTTCTCCCTGGTTTACCCTTGGGAGAGTGTAAGTGTCCAGGAAATTATCCATTTCTTCTAGATTTTCTAGTTGATTTGCGTAGAGGTGTTAATAGTATTCTCTGATGGTAGTTTGTATTTCTGTGGGGTCGGTGGTGATATCCCCGTTATCATTTTTTATTGCATCTATTTGATTCTTCTCTCTTATCTTCTTTATTCGTCTTGCTAGCGGTCAATCAATTTTGCTAATCTTTTCAGGAAACCAACTCCTGGATTCACTGATTTTTTGGAGGGTTTTTTGTGTCCCTATCTCCTTCAGTTCTGCTCTGATCTTAGTTATTTCTTGCCTTCTGCTAGCTTTTGAATGTGTTTGCTCTTGCCTCTCTAGTTCTTTTAATTGTGATGTTAGAGTGACAATTTGAGATCTTTCCAGCTTTCTCTTGTGGGCATTTAGTGCTATAAATTTCCCTCTACACACTGCTTTAAATGTGTCCCAGAGATTCTGGTATGTTGTATCTTTGTTCTCATTGGTTTCAAAGAACATCTTTATTTCTGCCTTCATTTCGTTATGTACCCAGTAGTGATTCAGGAGCAGCTTATTCAGTTTCCATGTAGTTGAGTGCTTTTGATTGAGTTTCTTAGTCCTGAGTTCTAGTTTGATTGCACTGTGGTCTGAGACACAGTATGTTATAATTTCTGTTCTTGTACATTTGCTGAGGAGTGCTTTACTTCCAATTATGTGGTCAATTTTGGAATAAGTGTGATGTGCTGAGAAGAATGTATATTCTGTTGATCTGGGGTGGAGAGTTCTACAGATGTCTATTAGGTCTGCTTGCTGCAGAGATGATTTCAATTCCTGGATATCCTTGTGAACTTTCTGTCTCGTTGATCTGTCTAATGTTGACAGTGGGGTGTTGAAGTCTCCCATTATTATTGTATGGGAGTCTAAGTGTCTTTATAAGTCTCTAAGGACTTGCTTTATGAATCTGGGTGCTCCTGTATTGGGTGCATATATATTTAGGATAGTTAGCTCTTCCTGTTGAATTGATCCCTTTACCATTATGTAATGGTCTTCTTTGTCTCTTTTGATCTTTGATGGTTTAAAGTCTGTTTTGTCAGAGACTAGGATTGCAACCCCTGCTTTTTTTTTGTTCTCCATTTGCTTGGTAGATCTTCCTCCATCCCTTCATTTTGAGCCTATGTATGTCTCTGCATGTGAGATGGGTCTCCTGAATACAGCAGACTGATGGGTCTTGACTCTTTATCCAGTTTGCCAGTCTGTGTCTTTTAATTGGAGCATTTAGTCCATTTACATTTAAGGTTAATATTGTTATGTGTGAACTTGATCCTGTCATTATGATATTAACTGGTTATTTTGCTCATTAGTTGATGCAGTTTCTTCCTAGCCTCGATGGTCTTTACATTTTGGCATGTTTTTGCGATGGCTGGTACCGGTTGTTCCTTTCCATGTTTAGGGCTTCCTTCAGGGTCTCTTGTAAGGCAGGCCTGGTGGTGATAAAATCTCTAAGCACTTGCTTATCTGTAAAGGATTTTATTTCTCCTTCACTGATGAAACTTAGTTTGGCTGGATATGAAATTCTGGGTTGAAAATTCTTTTCTTTAAGAATGTTGAATATTGGCCCCCACTCTCTTCAGGCTTGTAGAGTTTCTGCCGAGAGATCTGCTGTTAGTCTGATGGGCTTCCCTTTGTGGGTAACCCGACCTTTCTCTCTGGCTGCCCTTAAGATTTTTTTCTTCATTTCAACCTTGGTGAATCTGGCAATTATGGGTGTTGGAGTTGCTCTTCTCGAGGAGTATCTTTGTGGCGTTCTCTTTATTTCATGAATTTGAATGTTGGTCTGCCCTACTAGGTTGGGGAAGTTCTCCTGGATGATATCCTGAAGAATGTTTTCCAACTTGGTTCCATTTTCTACCTCACTTTCAGGCACCCCAATCAGACGTAGATTTGGTCTTTTTACATAATCCCATACTTCTTGCAGGCTTTGTTCATTTCTTTTTCGTCTTTTTTCTTTAGATTTCTCTTCTCACTTCATTTCATTCATTTGATCCTCAATTGCTGATACTCTTTCTTCCAGTTGATCGAGTTGGTTACTGAAGCTTGTGCATTTGTCACGTATTTCTCGTGTCATGGTTTTCATCTCTGTCAGTTCGTTTATGGCCTTCTCTGCATTAATTATTCTGGTTATCAATTCTTCCACTCTTTTTTCAGGATTTTTAGTTTCTTTGAGCTGGGTACGTAATTCCTCCTTTAGCTCTGAGAAGTTTGATGGACTGAAGCCTTCTTCTCTCATCTCGTCAAAGTCATTCTCCGTCCAGCTTTGATTCGTTGCTGGCGATGAGCTGCGTTCCTTTGGAGGGGGAGATGAGCTCTTATTCTTTGAATTTCCAGCTTTTCTGCCCTGCTTCTTCCCCATCTTTGTGGTTTTATCTGCCTCTGGTCTTTGATGATGGTGACGTACTGATGGGGTTTTGGTGTGGGTGTCCTTCCTGTTTGATAGTTTTCCTTCTAACAGTAGGCCCCTCAGCTGTAGGTCTGTTGGAGATTGCTTGAGGTCCACTCCAGACCCTGTTTGCCTGGCTATCAGCAGCAGAGGCTGCAGAAGATAGAATACTGCTAAACAGCGAGTGTACCTGTCTGATTCTTACTTTGGAAGCTTCCTCTCAGGGGTGTACTCCACCATGTGAGGTGTGGGGTGTCGGTCTGCCCCTAGTGGTGGATGTCTCCCAGTTAGGCTACTCAGCGGTCAGGGACCCACTTGAGCAGGCAGTCTGTCCGTTCTCAGATCTCAACCTCCGTGTTGGGAGATCCACTGCTCTCTTCAAAGCTGTCAGACAGAGTCGTTTGTGTCTGCAGAGGTTTCTGCTGCTTTTGTTGTTGTTGTTGTTGTTGCTGTTATTGTTGTTTAGCTGTGCCCTGTCCTCAGAGGTGGAGTCTACAGAGACTGGCAGGCCTCCTTGAGCTGCTGTGAGCTCCACCCAGTTCGATCTTCCCAGGGCTCTGTTTACCTACTTAAGCCTCAGCAGTGGCAGGCGCCCCTCCCCCAGCCTCACTGCTGCCTTTCAGTTAGATCGCAGACTGCTGTGCTAGCAATGAGGAAGGCTCCGTGGGCATGGGACCCTCCCGGCCAGGTGTGGGATATAATCTCCTGGTGTGCCCGTTTGCTTAAAGTGCTGTATTGGGGTGGGAGTCACCCGATTTTCCAGGTGTTATGTGTCTCAGTTCCCCTGGCTAGGAAAAGGGATTCCCTTCCCCCTTGCGCTTCCCAGGTGAGGCGATGCCTCACCCTGCTTCAGCTCTGGCTGGTCAGGCTGCAACAGCTGACCAGCGCCGATTGTCCAGCAGTCCCTAGTGAGATAAACCCAGTACCTCAGTTGAAAATGCAGAAATCACCTGTCTTCTGTGTCGCTCGCGCTGGGAGCTGGAGACTGAAGCTGTTCCTATTCGGCCATCTTGCTCCGCCCCCCTAAACTTTTAACATTGGCAAACAATATTGTCTGCAGATATACATACTGGTAGTAAAAACTGTAAATAAAAGTAAGGAAAGGATTACTATAAAAGGGTGGTTAGCCTATAGGATAGATGATGGGAACTATAGTCAGACAGGGACCTTGACAAATTTCTGGTATGCCAGCATTACTTGATTTTTTGACCTGGGTAGAGTTAACACAGTATTCACTTTTTAACTGTTAAACCATACATATTTATATTATATTATGTACTTTTAGATATATATGTGATATTTCATTGCTTAAAAAAATTAAATCACGTGACCATTTTCCTGTTAGATGTGTAAGTATATGTCATCTCAAAACCCAGGTTATATTTCTGAAAAAACTGAAAAGCAGTTACAAAGAAAGCTGACTTGAATGCATAAGATAAAATGATGGCTATCTTTAATACAGATTTCATAGCAAAAAACAGAGGTCTTTCTAAAATATTCACTTAAGAGATGAAATGTATTGCCCTTCCCACTCAAAGTGGGACAGGGTTTTTCTACTCTACTCAGCCCTCAACATCATTCTGCTAGCACTTCAGTAAGTCATACCAAACAGTTTACTGACAAACAACACTGTCTGCATCAAAATGTTCCACTTTAATTCCAATAATAGGAAAAGCCCTCTTTCAAAAGAACTAAGAAACGCTTGTAGAACAACATTGTTTGTAGATAATCATAATCACCATAACTACCACATATATAGTGCTTACCATTAACTAAGTCCATTACATGTTATTACCTCATATAATACTCAGCACTCTGACATGGGTATTACTAGTGCCCCATTCTATATATGAATAAGTTCAGTTACAGAGAAGTTAAATAATGTTTCCAACTAAAAAGTAGAAAAGTTTGCATGGGAATGAGAAAACCAAATTCATAAATAATTTTAAAAAGCAGAAATACCAGCCAGGCACAGTGTCTCACACCTGTAATCCCAGCACTTTGGGAGGCCAACATGGGCGAATCACGAGTTCAGGGGTTCAAGACCAGCCTAGCCAACATGGTGAAACCCTGTTTCTACTAAAAATACAAAAAATTAGCTGGGCGTAGTGGCGTGTGCCTGTAATCTCAGCTACTCGGGCAGCTGAGGCAGAAGAATCGCTTGAACCTGGGAGGTTGAGGTTGTAGTGAGCCAGATTGCACCACTGTACTCCAACACTGTGAGACTCTGTCTCAAAAAAAAAAAAAAAAAAGGTAGAAATACCACATGATCTCACTTATATGTGAAATATAAAAAAGCTGAACTCATATAAGTGAAAGAACAGAATGGTAGTTGCCAGTGACTGAAGGACAGAAGGGGATTGGGAGAATTTTGGTCAAAGTATACAAAATTTCAGTTAGATATGAGAAATAAATGCAAGACATCTATTGTACAAAATAGTGACTATAGTTAATAACATATATCGTATTCTTAAAAATTGCTAAGAGTAGATGTTAAGTGTTCTCACCATAAAAAAATGCATATATTAACTCAACTTAGCCATTCCACAATGTATACATATTTCAAAATATGTTGCCTATGGTAAATATATAAAATTTTATCAATTAAAAACTTTAAACATGTTTTAAAAAATAAAATAACTGAAGCCCCATACCACGCAAAATAAAATAAAACTTCCATTTTGTTCCTCTTTATATCGCTTTTAAAAAAGAGCAGAAATGTATATGTGGGGCACAGTTTAAAGGTATGTTCTTAATGGCATCATTATGTTTTCATTTAGTTAAATTCAAACCTAATAATCCATAGAGTGTATATCAGAGACACAGTGGAGCTGGAGGGATAAGCTTATGCCACTCCCACAATTTATTCTTTTATTCACATTCAATAAACATTTACCAGCAGCTTAATGTGTACAACCTGTGTAACAGGCACTGGATACAAAGACAAATACAACATAGTCCCCCACCCATAAGAATCTATAGTATGGGAAAGAGACAAGAACATATATAAGAGTACATCGGAATTTACCAGAATCCCATACCTTAACTTTGAAGTACAAAGATTCAAAGTGATATACTTCTTGACTGATTCTAATTATGACCTCATTCTGTAGCTCACTGGTTCTCAATGTGTGCTCTTGGACCAACAGTATCACTACTGCTTACTATTTAATAGAAATGGAAAATGTAGGCCCCACTCCAGGCCTACAAAATCAGAAACTCTAGACAGGGACCCAGCAATCTGTGTTTGTTTGTTTGTTTTTTGAGATGGAGTTTTGCTCTTGTTGCCCAAGCTGGAGTGCAATGGCACCATCTTGGCTCACTGCAACTTCCGCCTCCCAGGTTCAAGCGATTCTCCTGCCTCAGCCTCCCGAGTAGCTGGGATTACAGGCACATGCCACCACGCCAGGCTATTTTTTTTTCTTTTGTATTTTTTAGTAGAAATGGGGTTTCACCATGTTAGCCAGGTTAGTCTCAAACTCCTGACCTCAGGTCATCCACCCACCTCAGCCTCCCAAAGTGCTGGGATTACAGGCATGAGCCACCATGCCCGGCCCAGCAATCTGAGTTTTAACAAACCTTTAAAGTGATTCTAATGAATGTTAAAGCGTTAGAATTACTGTTATGGTGCCACCAACGTCAAGGGACCATAAATGAAAATGAGTTCTACTAGACACAGTGAAATTCACCTGTCTACTCTTAGATTGTCCCAAACTATAACGGCCATTTGGATTGTTCCCAGGCTCCAGATAAATTTTTCAAGAAAGTCCAAGACGATCTAGTAATACCAGGGGTTCCAGAAGGACCTAGAATCCAAAATCATGAAAATGACCCATCTAGTCCCACCAAAAGTCATAGCATCACAACTTATTTATAACTAAGGAAATTCTAAGTTACAAATTAGCAACACTTGAATTAAATTACCATGTTTCTTCCTAATAAATCATACAAGGTTACTAAGATTAAAAATAAAACATTCCCAACTACTTATTACCTGGAATCTGAATTGGGATGAAATAAAATTTATTTTAACAAGGCAAGTTCAGGATTTGAATAATTCAAAAAATTAAATATCCCACACCCTAGGTTCACTTATAAAGACAGGATTATCGAAATAACCATTTGTTACTTCAAATGGCCTCTCTTCTTATAATCTTACATAAATTTAAAAACTCAATTTCCAACAGATTTTAAATCCATAAAAAGTGGTCCAAAGCCTTAAAGGAAAATACTAAAAAGGTATGTAATGTATTGATTCCTGTTTTATACTTAATCAAAGACTGATTATGATATTTAAGACTCAGTTGTCATCGGCCGGGCGCGGTGGCTCACGCCTATAATCCCAGCACTTAGGGAGGCCAAGGCGGGTGGATCACGAGGTCAGGAGATCGAGATCATCCTGGCTAACACAGTGAAACCCTGTCTCTATTAAAAATACAAAAAATTGGCCGGGCATGGTGGCGGGCGCCTGTCGTCCCAGCTACTCGGGAGGCTGAGGCAGGAGAATGGCATGAACCTGGGAGGCAGAGCGTGGAGTGAGCCGAGATCCCACCACTGCACTCCAGCCTGGGCTACAGAGAAGACTCCGTCTCAAAAAAAAAAAAAAAGAGAAAAAGAAAAGAAAAGAAAAAAAAAGACTCAGTTGTCATCTATTTCCGACTCTAAATAAGGTGAGAAACACTTAGATAAGTGTATAAAGACAATTTAAAGGAAAAAGGTACTATATAGTACATCTGTAAGTCAAAAGGATTCCTTTTTAAATGTCTACCCAAATCAAGTAATTTTAACTGTCCCACTCCCAAATCCAAAAGTGCACCTTCCCTTTCAGATTGGCCAAACGTAGACGGACTGCTTTGGTTTCTCAAATTATTACCAGGATAAATCACTAGCGAGTTTACCTTTTTACTTTGCACAATTTTTTCTAACTACTTTTTGATAGTTTTAGTTTGAATAAAATGCTTACACAACCACCAGAATCTTTAAAAACACAACTTTATAGGTGAATGTTTTATATTAATAGAGTAATGAACTTGAAAGAGTCAATGATCTGAATGGCACCAACACAAAAGGCCACAATGAAAATGCAGAGGTATCTTCTACGTCATCATCTTCAAAATGCTGTGGATATTAATATCTATCCTTGCACATTATCCCACCACAGATGTACACACATGCACATGCATACACACACGCATCCCTATTTTTAAAAATAAACTACTATGGATTTACTGTCTAACTGCTATGACCCACATCATTTCTGACATACTTTAAGTATGAATCACATTTTGAGGGATAAGCACTAGGTTAATACTTTATTACATAAAGTATGTAAGCTATCTTTAAAATTGCTTTCTTAAATCTTCAAAGGGCCATTTCAGGTCCTAATATCACCAAATTTATAAAATGAGATGTATCTACCCTATGTCTTACATTTTTATTTAAAAAGCTACAACAGAGAAGACCTGAAATAATTTGACCAAACAAGAAAAAAGAAAATCCAAGAGAAACAATGCCCAAGGAATACAATTTAAAAGGTTGTAGTAAAGCTTACCTCTTTAGGGCACTGATTTTTGCAACAACTGAGGAGGTTCTTTTCATTTACATCAGCTGTGGTTATTTTTCTAAAAATAAGAAAGTTGATGACATTCAAACAAAAATCCATTTTATAGCATAATTTTTCTAAAAATAACTCATAATTTCAAACATATCCATAAAATTATCTTTTTTCCTCAAGAAATACTTTAATCCTCTGTAACAATTATCTTCGAATTACTTAATTGTTCTGATAACTCAAATCATCCAGCCCTTTACTACTAACAAGTCAAATGCCAAAAGTGTAATTGCTGCAAGAAGTACAAAACACACACAAAATATCATCTGGGCCTGGCCTCTCTTTAATAGTTTCTGTAACTATCTTTCCCTATAGATTAAATTCATAATTACAATTGTTCTTAATGCCCCTACATAAAAAATTTTAAAACTAATTATTTAATATGTTCAAATTGAGGAATTTAGGTTATTTGATGAGAAATAAAATTAACTTTTTAAAAAGCTTGGGTAAGCTATTAATATTATAAATTAATTCATTGTAGGCCAGGTACAGTGGCTCCAGCCTGTAATCCCAGCACTTTGGGAGACTAAGACAGGCGGATCACTTGAGGCTGGGAATTCGAGACCAGCCTGGTCAACATGGTGAAAGCCCATTTCCACTAAAAATACAAAAATTAGCCAGGCGTGATGGCGCATGCCTGTAATCCTGGCTACTCAGGAGGCTGAGGCATGAGAATTGCTTGAACCCGAGGCAGAGGCTGCAGTGAGTCAAGATCATGACACTGCACTCCAGTCTGGGTGACCGAGCGAGACTGTCTCAAAAAAAAAAAAAAAAATAGTAATTCACTTCAGATCTGATCATTTTAGAACACTCTGCACTTTAAAATGCTTTTATATCTCAGTGAGTAATTCAGAAAAAAGTCACAAACACCAAGGAATAAACCTACTTTCCAATAGACACTGCCTAAGTCAGTAACTAGTGACAATCTAAAACTCCCTATCATACGCATCTCACTTTTCTCTCTCCCATACCTTTTTCCTCTTTTCCTTTATTCTGTATTTTCTTGCTTTTCCTATTCTTGCTTTCACCAGACATAACTGCCAAAATATACCATAAGTTCAGTCTCCTTAATGTTAATTAAAACTATTATCTAAATAGTCATACTAAATTAGCTATAAATATACTCTAAGATATTTCTTGGCAAAGTTTCACTTAATACCACAAAGTTTTTATGCTGGCTCTATTAAACACTATTGCATTTTTAAGATTCTTCCAAGCAGAATGTTCACCTCTGAACTTAAGAGTTAACATTATTTTATTCCTTTTACTCTATACTTAGGAATAAATTAAATTTTCAAGGGTCCGTATCTTTTATATCCAAATTCTACAGAAGAAATTAACATGAAGCAGAAAAAGACTATGGCATAATAATATACACATATTGGTTTTCGTCCATGGTTCTTGGCTCATCACTCCCACAGCCCCTGTTATTTTTCCCCAAGGCATGCCATTAAAACTAAAAATATAGTCTTCCTCCACCTTTCTGTCTTGAGCAGGCCATAAAGAAATTCTCTGACCTACCTTGTCTGATCGTAGGTCATAAGACCCCATTTCAGAAGGGGTCCTGTCCCATACTCTGGAAGAAGGAATGCTTCACACACAGGCCAAAAAGAACTGAAACAGGCCTTGTTGAGTTTCCCCACTCGGTCTATAGTTATTAGATCAAACCCTCTGTCCAGTCACACTTCTACATGAGTGTCTGTACTTCAATCATGCCTATCCAATGAATTCTCAATAAAGGCCCAAGAAGTTAGGGTACAAAAAGCTTATGAATAGCTGAACACAGAAGTTCCTGGAGGGTGGTATGCGAATGGTGGGGCAGGGGTAGGAATGGAATTGCCATACCCCTTCTTTCATCCCTCACTCTATGTATCTCTTCATCTGTATACTTTGCAATATCCTTTATAATAAACCAGTAAACATAAATAAGTTTTTCTCTGAGATCTGTGAGGCACTCTAGCAAATTAAACCCAAAGAGGGGGTTGTGTGAACCTAAACTTGAAGCCAGTCAGTCAGAAATTCCAGAGGCCTGAACTTGAGACTAGTGTCTGAAGGGGAAGCAGTCTTGTGGGACTGATCCCTCAACCTACAGGATCTGACACTTTCTCCAGGTAGTCTCAGAAATGAATTACAGGACACCCAGCTGGTGCCTGCTATAAAAGTGACTGTTTTCTTTTTGGTTGGAAGAAACTCCCACACATCTAGTCACAAAAGTCTTTTGTGTTGATTATTGTGGTTTAAGAGCAGAGGAAAAACAGTTTGTGTCTTTTTCCACACAGGACTAAAAGGAAAAGATGACTTAAATAATTCACTGAATTGAAAGCAAATGAAATTATAAGAACTGAAGAGATAGAATTCTATATTAAAACTTATACTTTAATATGTATTTAAGAAAAAAACATCTGTAGTGCTGAGGTAATGGAAGCCACCTTAATCCAAATACATCCACATGCCCCCCTCAGAAAACATATAGCTCATTAATAACAAATAAAATCACTAAATCCCATGACTGCAGCACAACCAGAAGATTTCTACAAATTTCTACAAACTTCAAATTACCTATAACTAGGAAAAAAAAAAAAAAAAAAAAAAAAAAAACTTCTGATAGAGCTATTTCTCAAGCTCCCAATGCAAGTATTTTCATAGAGCTAGTGGAGTTCTAAAAAAAACTAAATGGAAAAGAGAAGAGGAGGCTGAGCTAAAATCACAACAGAAAAAAAGTCCCCATAAGTATGAAAACCCTGAAAATATCCTGGTAGACCACAGCACTAACTAAAGGGAATGGATTTTAAAAAGCACACAAGGCTGGGTGCAGTGGCTCACGCCTCTAATCTCAGCACTTTGGGAGGCCGAGGCAGGTGAACTGCCTGAGCCCAGGAGTTCAAGACCAGCCTCGGCAACACGGCAAAACCCCGTCTCTACAAAAAAACACCAAAATTAGCCTAGTGTGATGGTGTGCACCTATAGTCCTAGCTACTAGGAAAGCTGAAGTGGGAAGATCATCTGAGCCTGGGAGGTCAAGGCTGCAGTGAGCCGTGAGTGTGCCACTGCATCCAGACTGGGAGACAGAAAGACACTTTGTCTCAAAAATTAAAATTAAAATTAAATAAAATAAAGTAAGTACACAAGATTCAAGTAGGCAATCTTGGAAAGGCAACTCTGGGAAGAAGGTAAAAAGGGAAAGGCAGACTTTAGGCAGACTTCTTTAGACCCGGCAAAAGAAGAAGGGAAATTTAGGATTTTGCAAGACCAAAGAAAACAAAAGTAAAATAAGGACACATAACTCCTTTCCTCTTCTCAGCACCACCCTAAAACGTCAACCATTTAAAAAACTGTATTGTCCCACACTGAGAAGAGAGTGGTCATCAACTAGAAATCTTATACTAACCTCTGTCCGAAAACATAAAGATATATAATTTACATCTATAAAAAACTACTATAGAAAATAAACAGAAAATGACATCCAAAGCCCTTTCACTGATGAAAATCCCCTCCTGTATCTCTCACCCCCCCAAAAAAAAAAAAAAAGTACAAAGAAGAAGAAAACTGGAACACAATATTCCAAACTGAATTAACTATATGAAACACCGCCTGTACAGAAGCGTTAACCTAGCAGACCTGACCACTATCTTTTGAAAGGCCTCCTTGTAAGACTAGCCCTTGGCTGGTGCTTGGGAATTTGGATTTCAGGAAGGTTCCCACCATTCCTAGAACTGATAAGAACAGCTGACTATGTCTAAACTGTTTGTATAAATCAATGGTTTATGTTGAACAGTTTCTTTCCCTCTGAGAGCCCTGAACTCTGGTATGTACCAGGTGAGGCTGCCTATGTAGCCTTCCCCAATAAAAACTCTAGGTGCTCAGTCTCTAATGAACTTCTCTGGTTGGAAGCGTTTTACAAGTGTTGTCACAACTCATTACTAGGGGAATTAAGTGCATCCTATGTGGCTCCAATGGGAGGAGACTCTGGACGCTTGTGATTGGTTTCCCCTACACTTCACCTCATGTGCCTTTTCCCTTTGCTGACTGTGCCTCCTACCCTTTTGCTGTAATAACTCATAGCTGTAGGTATAACTATATGCTGAGTTCTGTGAGTCCTAGCAAATTACCCAATATAAGCAAGTATAGGGCCCTTCAATACACTACCACCTTAAGTCAGAAAAGCAAAACCTAAGAACATAATAGAGAAGAAAAAGAAGAAATGAACAAAGGTTGACTAAATTTAGGGGAAAAAAACATTAAGATAAAATTACATCAGAAATAAAAACTAAATTACAAGGTGCTCATGGAATAACATATTTACAGAAGAACATACTTGAATCAAAAGTTAATAAGGGTCCCTGAAATGAGGCAGCAAAACAACCTAGATGATAAAAATGAGATTTAGAAAAAGTGTCAAAGAAGTAATTGAGTGAAATGGGAGACAGAAAAAGAAAATCCAACATATATACAATTGGTATCACTAAAAAACAAAAAGAAAATAAATGAAACAGATCTGGTATTTAAAACTATAATCCAGGAAAATAAAAATACTGAACTTATATGTTGAAAGGGCTAATCAGGTACCTGGAAAAATTTATCAAAAATTATTAACCCTGAGTCATACCTTAATAAAAACATTAGATTTTAAAGATGGAGGAGGAAGAGGAGGGAAGTAAAGGAGAAAGAAACAACTTTAGGGGTCCCAGGCAAAAAAGATCAATTAACTCGTAAGGAAGAGAGATTGGCATCAAATTTCTCAAAAGTAAAATATAAACGAAAGCGACATAGAGCAACATTTCCAAGAAATTCTAGGAAAGAACACACCAATAAAAGACTTTTTATACAGTTGTAAATGCTACAGCAAAACATTCTTGAAACATGCAAGGGAATGTTTAAGAATTAAGTATTCAGGGAATACTATACTCACAAGCTCTCTTGGGAAAACTACTAGAGGATGCACTTCATTCATCCAAGAGAAGACCGGGAAATTTCAGCAAAAAGACTGATGGTTGAAATTTAAAATTGAAAATCTAAGAAAAAAAGGGCTGGGCACAGTGGCTCACACCTGTAATCCCAGCACTTTGGGAGGCCGAGGCAGGTGGATCATGAGGTCAGGAGATCGAGACCATCCTGGCTAACACAGTGAAACCCTGTCTCTATTAAAAATACAAAAAAATTAGCCGGCGTGGTAGCGGGAGGCTGTAGTCCCAGCTACTCAGGAGGCTGAGGCAGGAGAATGGCGTGAACTCGGGAGGTGGAGCTTGCAGTGAGTCGAGATCGTGCCACTGCACTCCAGCCTGGGCGACAGAGCGAAACTCCATCTCAAAAAAAAAAAAAAAAAAAAAAGAAGAAGAAAAAAAGGTCGGAATGAGGGTAGAATAATATATAAATGTTGTATGTTCTGAAAAAGAATAAAGCATGCAACTAAACAATGAGAAGAGGAGGAGAGAAAAAAAGGCAAATAAAATAAACTCACTGACTGTAATATAGTCTTAAACGAGAACCAGGTGATAAAATTAAAAGCTCCAAACCAGTTAGTAAAAGATGAAAGAAATAAGGGTCTAAAGACATTAAAAAGGTACAAATAAAAAGTAATCAATCACTAAATGAAAACAAACCTTAACAGGAGAAACTTTTAAGAGCAAAGAAAACATATCACATAAAGAAAAAGTGACATAACATAATACAAACAGTAATCATAAAGTAATAATTCAGAGCTAAACCAAAGATATTAGTGATATTAAAAATTGTTAAAGGACTTACTTAACTTGCCTATTAAAATGAAAAAGGGGATGCATAAGAACTCAAGACAAAGGTATTAAATGTGACAAAGGATACCTTTCAATGCTAAGAGCCAAAATTATTAAAAATGCTGTACAACATGTAACAGCTTAATCATCTTTATAAGCAAAAATCTACAGCAGATGCAAAGACACACAGAAACACACTAATAGGCTAGGCATGATGGCTCACGCCTATAATCTCAACATTTTAGGAAGCTGAGGCAGGAGGGTCTCTTGAGCCCAGGTGTTTCGAGACCAGCCTGGGAAACACAGTGAGACCACATCTCTACAAAAAATTTCTTAAAAATTATCTAGGCATGGTGGTATGTGGCTGTAGCCCCAGCTACTTGGGAGGCTGAGGCAGGAGGATCACTTGAGCCCAGAAGTTCAAGGCTGCAGTGAGCCATGACCACACCACTGCACTTCAGCTTGGCCAATAGAGTGAGACTGCCTCAAAACACAAAAACAAAACAAAAAGAAACACACTAATAATACAGAATTTTAACACAGCATTTTCAATATAAGACAAAGCTACTGTATTAAAACATGATCCACACACACAACCCAAATCTTATATTCTGATTTTTAAGATATTATATCTTCTCAAGCACATGGAACATTCACAAAAATTGATCACCTTATTTTACAAAGGAAGCACTGTTAAGTTCCATAAATTAGAAAAAAATTACAAACACATGCTCTGATCACAACACAATAAAACTAGATCTTATATTTTAAAAATCTTGAGCATAGGAGGAAATACAATGTAAAGATATAGAAAGTCTCAAATATAAAGAAAGCAGTACACACATGAATATATGGAATATACCTAAAGCAGTAAATAATCCATAAGCTTTAAGCACATCTATGATAAAAATGAAATCATAAAAATAAATGAATTAAATTCTCAATTCTTCTTAAAGAAATTTAGAAATTTCTTTTTAAAGGAAATAATAAAATAAGAGCAGAAAAAAATGTGGTAAACCATAAAAGAACAGTCAATCCAATTAATCAAAATCCTAGGTTTTTTAAAATAAAAAAATTTACTACCTGACACTCAAGAAAAAGGAAGAAAGCAAAAATATTCAAAATAAGAATGAAAAGGGGAAATAGTAAAACAACAACAAAATTTTCATCACAATAAGCAACTACTTTACAAACTTTTATACAAATAACTTTGAAAAATCTAGATGAAATAGATAATTTATAAGGAAAATAATAGTTTCCCAAAAATGACCCCATAAGAGAGAGAAATTTTCATTAGAAAAAACAGAGAAAGTTATCAAAAACAACACACACATACCAGGCCCAGATGGTTTCATAGAGGAATTCCATAAAACCCTCAATGACCAGTTAATCCCAATGATACTACATAAAGTATTCTAAAGCAAAGAAAACCAAGGAAATAGCCAAGTTTATTATATAAAACAAATGTAATGTTGATACCCAAATCTGACAAAGACAATACAAAATTTAAAAATTACAGACTAATACAATTAATGAACATTTTTTAAATCCTAAATATTAGCTAATCAAAATCAACAGATCCAAAGATTAAAATGTTATGATTATCTCCACAGATGCTAAAATATCATTTGGTAAATTCAGCATCCAATCCTGATTTAAATATACACACACACTTAAGAAAACAGAAATTGTTGGATAGTCTCTAACGTGGTGACAAAGCCAACATCTTACACAATGTAGAAATACAGGAAGTAATTCCTCTAAAGAAAAACAAGGTAGGGCCGATACTATTTAACACTGGACTGGAGATGTTAACCAATGATAGGAGATGAGAGAAATCAATTATGAGTCAAAAGTATTGTAAAGAAAGACCAAAACTCCAAGGAAAAAAAATATGCGAAGGACGTCAACAGCCAATTGACTAAAATAAATTTAAAAATGGTCCTTATCAAAACAGAAAGCCTAGAAGTAATGATACACAAGGAGCAAAAAGCACACCAAGTGGTTTTTAAATATTACTGTCCATTAACAAGGCCCTTAAAGAAATGTCTGAGTCCTGGGCTAGGATACGTAAAGTACAAAATGAGCCTGGGACATTTTCATTAGCCAGAAAAAAAAAAGAAAATACTAAAACAAAGATGGAAACACATCAAAGGGACAAGAGAACCAGTTTAAAGACCCTCCCATGGGCCTTTCATATTCAATAAATTAAACATCAAAATGATGGCGAAGGAATCCACTGGTTCATGCTAGTATTAACATACAAGGTGGGGCGAGCTCTTACAGTAAAATGTCAATTAAAAAATTTAGCAGATGCAGTCAGAAAATTCCCACTTGGCAACTTCTCATTTGTTTTATAAAATACACTTGATTATTTCCTTGGGTTTCTATGCTGTAGAATACTTAATATAGTATCATTGGGATTAAATGGTCAAGGGTTTCATTAATGAAGCACCTGGGCACACATGCACATGTGTGTTGTTCTTGAGAGCTTTTTCTATTTTCCCAAATGTTATCGTATTAACAACTGATTTACAACAGAATCATCAATGGATGCTAAAATTCATGGGTGAAAGTTTGATGAGAAACAAGCTATATAAACAAACAGAATGCAGGTGTGAGACTGCTCAAGTTCATCGTTACCATCCATTAATAATGCAAAATTGCCCTCTAAATTCCCCCTACAATATTTCTAAGACTAAAAATTATAATACTTTATTTTTGAGATTTCAACAAAATAACTTTAATATAAGAAAAGAATAAAATTTGTCTTCTATAATTTAACAAAGCATGAGTCTAGAGTTTAGGGAACAAAAATGTTAGCTAATATGAACAGGAATTTTTCAAAATGTAATTATGCTAAAAAACATGAAATAAAGTAATATTCCCAAATGAAACTTGAGTAAAATACATTTACAAAAAGCTCACTTTACGGACTGGAGTGAAACAGCCAGGAGAGTTAAGTGGTAAATTATATCATTATTAAATAAAAGGGAAATTTTTTTTCTTCCATCTAAATAATCCATAAGCAAAAACTGGCATTTTTTTAAATAAAGAAAACATAGTGATTTGGTCATATCCTAGTGTGATAGGTGCTATAACAGCAACGCTTGTAATAAACAAAGGCCTATCTTTTAAATCCATAAATTAAAAATTATGCCTAATTAGGCTGGGCGTAGTGGCTCATGCCTGTAATCCCAGCACTTTGGGAGGCCAAGGTGGGTGGATCATGAGGTCAGGAGTTCGAGACCAGCCTGACCAACATGGTGAAACCCCATCTCTACTGAAAATACAAAAACTAGAAGGGTGTGGTGGCACGTGCCTGTAATCCCATCTACTCAGGAGGCCAAGGCAGGAGAATTGCTTGAACACAGGAGGCGGAGATTGCAGTAAGCCAAGATCGTGCCACTGCACCTCAGCCTGGGCGACAGAGCAAGACTCCATCTCAAAAAAAAAAAATGCCTAACTACTGGCATAACTCAGAGGTATTGCAGGTTCAGTTCCAGACCACCTTGATATAGTGAATATTACACTAAAGCAAGTCACACACATTTTTTGGCTTCCCAGTGCATATAAAAGTTACATTTACACAATACTGCAGTCTACTAAGTATGCAATAGCATTACATAATAAAAAACAATGTATATACCTTAACTTAAAAATACTTTATTACTAAAACCTACTAACACTCATGTGAGCCTTCATTCAGTCTTAATGTTTTTGCAGGTGGAGCATCTTGCCTAGATGTTTATGGCTGCTGACTGATCAGGGTGGTAGCTGAAGATTGAGGTGGCTGTGGCAATTTAAAAAAACAAGACAATAGAGTTTGCTGCATCAATCGACTCTTCCTTTCAGGAAGATTTCTCTGTAGCATGTGATGCTGTGTTTCACAGCATTTTACCCATAGTAGAACTTCTTTCAAAATTCCTATCAAAGCTGCTGCTGCTTTATCAACTAAGTTTGGGTAATATTCTAAATCCTAATCCTTTGTTATCATTTCAGCAATGTTCACAGCATCTTCACCAGGAGTAGATTCCACTTTCTTTGTTCATCCATTAGAAGCAACTTCTCATCTGTTCAAGTTTTATCATGAGACTGCAACAATTCAGTCCCATCTATAGGCTCCACTTTTAATTATAGTACTCTAGCTATTTCCACCACATCTGCAGTTACTTTCTGCACTGAAGTCTTGAACAAAGTCATCTATTAGGGCTGGAATCAACTTCTTCCAAACTCCTGTTCCTGTTGACATGAGTGTTCTTAATGACATCTAGAATGGTGACTCCTTTCCAGAACGTTTTCAATTTACCCAGATCCATCAGAGAAATCACTACCCATATCTGCATGTATTTCTCAAACAATTAGACCTGAAAGTTGAAATTACTCCTTGAACCATGGACTGCAGAATGGATGTTGTGTTAGAAGGCACGAACACAACATTCATCTCCTTGCATATCTCCATTATAGCTCTTGGGTAACCAGGTATATTGTCAATGAGCAGTAATATTTTTAAAGGACTCTTTCTGATCAGCAGGTCTCAACAGTGGGCTTAAAATATTCAGTAAACCATGCTGTAAATAGATATACTGTCATCCAAGCTTTGTTGTTCCATTTATAGAGCACAGACTAGATTTAGCGTAATTTTCAGATGGTAAATGAGTACTGGCTTCAATTTAAAGTCACGAGCTGCATTAGGGCCCTAACAAGAGAGCTGGCCTGTCCTTTGACACTTTAAAGCCAGGCACTGACTTCTCTCTAACTATGAAAGTCCTAGATAGCATTTTCTTTCAATAGAAGGCTGTTTTGTCTACATTGGAAATCTGTTATTTAGTGTAGCCACCTTCATCAATTATCTTATCTAAACCTTCTTGGATAACTTGCTGCAGCTTCTGCATCGGCACTTGCTGCTTCACCTTGAACTTTCATGTTATGGAGATGGCTTCTCCCTTAAACCTTATGAACCAACCTATGCTGCCTTCAAATTTTTCTTCTGCAGCTTCCTCACCTCTTTCTGTCTTCACAGAATTGAAGAGAATTAGGAACATCTCTAAATGTTGTGGCTGCTTTGATCTTCTATCCAAACCACTAAAACTTTCTCCGTATCAGGAATAAGGCTGCTTTGCTTTCTTATCATTCTGTGTTCACTGGAATGAACTTTAATTCCTTTAAGAATTTTTCCTTTGCATTCATAACATGGCTAACTGTTTGGTGCAAGAGACCTAACTTTTAGCCTATCTCAGCTTTTGACATGTCTCTCTAAGCTTAATCATTTCTATCTTTTGATTTAAAGTCAGACATGTGACTTTTCCTTTCACTTGAACAGTTAGAGGCCATTGTAGAGTTATTAATTGGCCTAATTTCAATACTGTTGTTTCTCAGAATAAGGAGGCGCAAGGAGAGGGAGAGAGATAGGGGAACTGCTAGTGATGCAGTTCAAACACACATAACATTTATCAATGATTCACTGTCTCACAGAAGTGCGGATCATGGCACCCCAAAACAATTACAATGGAAACATTAAAGATCACTGATCACAGATTATCATAACAGATATGAAATGAAAAAGCTTGAATATTGTGAGAATTACCAAAATGTGACAGACACAAAGTGAGGATATGCTGTTGAAAAAATGGCATTAACAGACTTGCTCAATGCAGGCTGACAAAAAACTCCAATTTGTAAAAAACTCAGTATCTGTCAAGTACAATAAAGTGAAGTCCAATAAAACAAGGTGTGCCTGTATGTACAAGTCAAATTTTGATTGAACAAAATTCTAATTTGACATAGTCAAACTATCAGGTATAGGAGTATTTCTTTAATGTTTTTAAAAGCAGTGAAACCATTTTTTTCATAACAAAATCTTATACAGAATCCCAAAATGGAAAAAAAAAGCACAATTTCCCTGTTTGAATTCAGGATGAAGTATACAGAAAGTGTAGTATTCTACATGTCTTCTTTCCAGGTATCTATTAGAAAATCTAGGCATCTATAGTTTAAGCAAAGTACACTATAAATATGGGTTCTTAATTATAAAAAGATACCAATTCAACTAATTGTAATAAAATAAGACTTTTTTTTCAGTCTACTTACCTACATTCCACATATAGGCTTGTGATCTTACAGTGACATTTTATTCTAAGCATTTGAACACAAGGTGGACATTCTCCAGGGTGACATGGCAAAATACATGGGTGAAGACAACCTAGTGGCCGTGACTTGGAGCACCCTTCCTCACAACGAAGGCATTCTGGGCCCGCCTGAAAAATAGCATGGAAATAAATCACCTAAGTACAAGGTAAGCCTAACATTTCTATATGTTAGAGTTATAAAATTTATATATCCCATTAAAATAAAGTACTTCTGCAGCTCTTAGAAACACAGTTAATCAAATGGTAGATGCTCTCATTTATCTTAAAAATATTAAAACTAAAGAATAGCAAGATTGTCAATATGACTATTATCCATATAGATTTTTTTGCCTAAGAGTCTCACTAAGTCAAATTGCCTCATTTTCAAATGAACCTTAAAATGAACTTGACTATATAAAGTATCCCACTAAAAATGTAAATTGCTTCCTAAAGAATAGTCAAAGACAGAAAAAAAATACACAGGAAAAATGTTCATTGATTTCTATACAATAATCAACACTGAACTAAAGAAATCATTACGCTGTTAACACATAAATAAAAATTCCAAAACACTAAACAGTCTGGAGGTAATTATCTCACCTTGCCAAAGAGAAACACATATAGAGTGAAAAAATAATGACCAGTAGTTTTTATTTTAATGCACATCAATGAATTAAAGTTACATTTTACAAATAAATGTACCTCAATGTAACTTAACAAGGCACATTTTTTCTAGTGATTTAATAATGTTAAATCCCTTTTCTCTAGTGATTTAATAATGTTAACTTGTATTACAATCTACTAAAGAAGGTTAAAAATACTTATTTCAGGATACTGTTTGTTTTCTCACATCATACTTCAGGTAAAACAAGAGAGCTACATACATGGATACTAAATCTTAAAGGTCAAACATTTTTATTACCATTCCAAAGAGAAGCCATGATTACAACAATTATTATGATAAAATTCTAAGCTATTTTTTGACATACAGGATTAAAAAGAAATAGTGTTTCAAATTATAAAAATATTATTTTATAAATAATTTTATTTTTAAAAAGCATATTCATTTATTCCACAAATACTCAACACTTATGTGCTGGGAATTGTTCTTGGCACTGGGAAGACATGAGATAGGCTCCTGGAACCTACATTTATGTGGTGAGGTAAAGAATATAAATATAGAAGATGGCCGAATAGGAACAGCTCCAGTCTCCAACTCCCAGCACGAGCGACACAGAAGACCGGTGATTTCTGCATTTTCAACTGAGGTACCGGGGACATCTCACTAGGGACTGCCGGACAATCAGTGCTGGTCAACTGCTGCAGCCTGAGCAGCAAGAGCTGAAGTAGGGCGAGGCATCGCCTCACCTGGGAAGTGCAAGGGGGAAGGGAATCCCTTTTCCTAGCCAGGGGAACTGAGACACAACACCTGGAAAATCGGGTAACTCCCACCCCAATACCGTGCTTTAAGCAACGGGCACACCAGAAGAATACATCCCTCACCTGGCCCGGAGGGTCCCACACCCACGGAGCCTCCCTCATTGCTAACACAGCAGTCTGCCGCGATCTAACCGCAAGGCAGCAGCGAGGCTGGGGGAGGGGCGCCCGCCATTGCTGAGGCTTAAATAGGTAAACAAAGCCGCTGGGAAGCTCGAACTGGGTGGAGTTCACAGCAGCTCCAGGAAACCTGCCTGTCTCTATAGACTCCACCTCTGGGGGCAGGGCTCAGCTAAAAAACAATAGGGGAAACAGCAGAGGCCTGAGCAGACGCCAAGGACTCTGTCTGACAGCTTTGAAGAGAGCAGTGGATCTCCCAACATGGAGGTTGAGATCTGAGAACGGACAGACTGTCTACGCAAGTGGGTCACTGACCACTGAGTAGCCTAACTGAGAGACATCCCCCACTAGAGGCAGTCTGACACCCCACACCTCACAGGGTGGAGTACACCCCTGAGAGGAAGCTTCCAAAGTAAGAATCAGACAGGTACACTCGCTGTTCAGCAATATTCTATCTTCTGCAACCTCTGCTGCTGATACCCAGGAAAACAGAGTCTGGAGTGGACCTCAAGCAATCTCCAACAGACCTATAGCTGAGGGTCCTGACTGGCAGAAGGAAAACTATCAAACAGGAAGGACACCTATACCAAATCCCCATCAGTACGTCACCATCATCAACGACCAGAGACAGATAAAACCACAAAGATGGGGAAAAAGCAGGGCAGAAAAGCTGGAAATTCAAAAAATAAGAGCGCATCTCCCCCTGCAAAGGAGCACAGCCCATCGCCAGCAACGGATCGAAGCAGGTCAGAGAATGACTTTGACGAGATGAGAGAAGAAGTCTTCAGTCCATCAAACTTCTCAGAGCTAAAGGAGGAATTACGTACCCAGCGCAAAGAAACTAAAAATCTTGAAAAAAGAGTGGAAGAATTGACAGCTAGACTAATTAATGCAGAGAAGGTCATAAACGAAATGACAGAGATGAAAACCATGACACAAGAAACACGTGACAAATGCACAAGCTTCAGTAACTGACTCAATCAACTGGAAGAAAGAGTATCAGCGATTGAGGATCAAATGAATGAAATGAAGCGAGAAGAGAAACCAAAAGAAAAATGAAGAAAAAGAAATGAACAAAGCCTGCAAGAAGTATGGGATTATGTAAAAAGACCAAATCTACGTCTGATTGGGGTGCCTGAAAGTGAGGGGGAAAATGGAACCAAGTTGGAAAACACTCTTCAGGATATCATCCAGGAGAACTTCCCCAACCTAGTAGGGCAGGCCAACATTCAAATTCAGGAAATACAGAGAACACCACAAAGATACTCCTCGAGAAGAGCAACTCCAAGACACATAATTGCCAGATTCACCAAAGTTGAAATGAAGGAAAAAATCTGAAGGGCAGCCAGAGAGAAAGGTCGGGTTACCCACAAAGGGAAGCCCATCAGACTAATAGCAGATCTCTCAGCAGAAACTCTACAAGCCAGAAGAGAGTGGGGGCCAATATTCAACGTTCTTAAAGAAAAGAATTTTAAACCCAGAATTTCATATCCAGCCAAACTAAGTTTCATAAGTGAGGGAGAAATAAAATCCTTTACAGATAAGCAAATGCTTAGAGATTTTGTCACCACCAGGCCTGCCTTACAAGAGACCCTGAAGGAAGCCCTAAACATGGAAAGGAACAACCGGTACCAGCCATTGCAAAAACATGCCAAAATGTAAAGACCATCGAGGTTAGGAAGAAACTGCATCAACTAACGAGCAAAATAACCAGTTAATATCATAATGGCAGGATCAAGTTCACACATAACAATATTAACCTTAAGTGTAAATGGACTAAATGCTCCAATTAAAAGACACAGACTGGCAAACTGGATAAAGAGTCAGGACCCATCAGTCTGCTGTATTCAGGAGACCCATCTCACATGAAGAGACATACATAGGCTCAAAATAAAGGGATGGAGGAAGATCTACCAAGCAAATGGAGAACAAAAAAAAGCAGGGGTTGCAATCCTAGTCTCTGACAAAACAGACTTTAAACCATCAAAGATCAAAAGAGACAAAGAAGGCCATTACATAACGGTGAAGGGATCAATTCAACAGGAAGAGCTAACTATCCTAAATATATATGCACCCAATACAGGAGCAACCAGATTCATCAAGCAAGTCCTTAGAGACTTACAAAGAGACTTAGACTCCCATACAATAATAATGGGAGACTTCAACACTCCACTGTCAACATTAGACAGATCAACGAGACAGAAAGTTAACAAGGATATCCAGGAATTGAAATCATCTCTGCACCAAGCGGACCTAATAGACATCTATAGAACTCTCCACCCCAAATCAACAGAATATACATTCTTCTCAGCACCACATCGCACTTATTCCAAAATTGACCACATAATTGGAAGTAAAGCACTCCTCAGCAAATGTACAAGAACAGAAATTATAACAAACTGTCTCTCAGACCACAGTGCAATCAAACTACAACTCAGGACTAAGAAACTCACTCAAAACCGCTCAACTACATGGAAACTGAACAACCTGCTCCTGAATGACTACTGGGTACATAATGAAACGAAGGCAGAAATAAAGATGTTCTTTGAAACCAATGAGAACAAAGATACAACATACCAGAATCTCTGGGACACATTTAAAGCAGTGTATAGAGGGAAATTTATAGCACTAAATGCCCACAAGAGAAAGCTGGAAAGATCTAAACTTGACACTCTAACATCACAATTAAAAGAACTAGAGAGGCAAGAGCAAACACATTCAAAAGCTAGCAGAAGGCAAGAAATAACTAAGATCAGAGCAGAACTGAAGGAGATAGAGACACAAAAAACCCTCCAAAAAATCAATGAATCCATGAGTTGGTTTTTTGAAAAGATCAACAAAATTGACAGACCGCTAGCAAGGCTAATAAAGAAGAAAAGAGAGAGGAATCAAATAGATGCAATACAAAATGATAAAGGGGATATCACCACCGACCCCACAGAAATACAAACTACCATCAGAGAATACTATAAACACCTCTACGCAAATCAACTAGAAAATCTAGAAGAAATGGATAATTTCCTGGACACTTACACTCTCCCAAGACTAAACCAGGAAGAAGTTGAATCCCTGAATAGACCAATAGCAGGCTCTGAAATTGAGGCAACAATTAATAGCCTACCCACCAAAAAAAGTCCAGGACCAGATGGATTCACAGCTGAATTCTACCAGAGGTACAAGGAGGAGCTGGTACCATTCCTTCTGAAACTATTCCAATCAATAGAAAAAGAGGGAATCCTCCCTAACTCATTTTATGAGGCCAACATCATCCTGATACCAAAGCCTGACAGAGACACAACAAAAAAAGAGAATTTTAGACCAATATCCCTGATGAACATCGAGGCAAAAATCCTCAATAAAATACTGGCAAACCGGATTCAGCAGCACATCAAAAAGCTTATCCACCATGATCAAGTGGGCTTCATCCCTGGGATGCAAGGCTGGTTCAACATTCGCAAATCAATAAACATAATCCAGCATATAAACAGAACCAAAGTCAAGAACCACATGATTATCTCAATAGATGCAGAAAAGGCTTTTTACAAAATTCAACAGCCCTTCATGCTAAAAACGCTCAATAAATTCGGTATTGATGGAACGTACCTCAAAATAATAAGAGCTATTTATGACAAACCCACAGCTAATATCATACTGAATGGGCAAAAACTGGAAAAATTCCCTTTGAAAACTGGCACAAGACAGGGATGCCCTCTCTCACCACTCCTATTCAACATAGTGTTGGAAGTTCTGGCTAGGGCAATCAGGCAAGAGAAAGAAATCAACGGTATTCAGTTAGGAAAAGAAGAAGTCAAATTGTCCCTGTTTGCAGATGACATGATTGTATATTTAGAAAACCCCATCGTCTCAGCCCAAAATCTCCTTAAGCTGATAAGCAACTTCAGCAAAGTCTCAGGATACAAAATTAATGTGCAAAAATCACAAGCATTCTTATACACCAGTAACAGACAAGCAGAGAGCCAAATCAGGAATGAACTTCCATTCACAATTGCTTCAAAGAGAATAAAATACCTAGGAATCCAACTTACAAGGGATGTAAAGGACCTCTTCAAGGAGAACTACAAACCACTGCTCAGTGAAATCAAAGAGGACACAAACAAATGGAAGAACATACCATGCTCATGGATAGGAAGAATCAATATCGTGAAAATGGCCATACTGCCCAAGGTTATTTATAGATTCAATGCCATGCCCATCAAGCTACCAATGAGTTTCTTCACAGAATTGGAAAAAACTGCTTTAAAGTTCATATGGAACCAAAAAAGAGCCCGCATTGCCAAGACAATCCTAAGTCAAAAGGACAAAGCTGGAGGCGTCACGCTACCTGACTTCAAACTATACTACAAGGCTACAGTAACCAAAACAGCATGGTACTGGTACCAAAACAGAGATATAGACCAATGGAACAGAACAGAGTCCTCAGAAATAATACCACACATCTACAGCCATCTGATCTTTGACAAACCTGAGAGAAACAAGAAATGGGGAAAGGATTCCCTATTTAATCAATGGTGCTGGGAAAATTGGCTAGCCATAAGTAGAAAGCTGAAACTGGATCCTTTCCTTACTCCTTATACGAAGATTAATTCCAGATGGATTAGAGACTTAAATGTTAGACCTAATACCATAGAAACCCTAGAAGAAAATCTAGGTAGTACCATTCAGGACATAGGCATGGGCAAGGACTTCATGTCTAAAACACCAAAAGCAACGGCAGCAAAAGCCAAAATTGACAAATGGGATCTCATTAAACTAAAGAGCTTCTGCACAGCCAAAGAAACTACCATCAGAGTGAACAGGCAACCTACAGAATGGGAGAAAATTTTTGCAATCTACTCATCTGACAAAGGGCTAATATCCAGAATCTACAAAGAACTCAAACAAATATACAAGAAAAAAAACAAACAACCCCATCAAAAAGTGGGCAAAGGATATGAACAGACATTTCTCAAAAGAAGACATTCATACAGCCAAGAGACACATGAAAAAATGCTCATCATCACTCGCCATCAGAGAAATGCAAATCAAAACCACAATGAGATACCATCTCACACCAGTTAGAATGGCAATCATTAAAAAATCAGGAAACAACAGTTGTTGGAGAGGATGTGGAGAAATAGGAACACTTTTACACTGTTGGTGGGATTGTAAACTAGTTCAACCATTATGGAAAACAGTATGGCAATTCCTCAAGGATCTAGAACTAGATGTACCATATGACCCAGCCATCCCACTACTGGGTATATACCCAAAGGATTATAAATTAGTCTACTACAAAGACACATGCACACGTATGTTTATTGCGGCACTATTCACAATAGCAAAGACTTGGAATCAACCCAAATGTCCATCTGTGACAGACTGGATTAAGAAAATGTGGCACATATACACCATGGAATACTATGCAGCCATCAAAAAGGATGAGTTTGCGTCCTTTGTAGGGACATGGATGCAGCTGGAAACCATCATTCTTAGCAAACTATCACAAGAAGAGAAAACCAAACACCACATGTTCTCACTCATAGGTGGGAACTGAACAATGAGATCACTTGGACTCGGGAAGGGGAACATCACACACTGGGGCCTATCATGGGGAGGGGGGAGGGGGGAGGGATTGCATTGGGGAGTTATACATGATATAAATGATGAATTGATGGGTGCTGACGAGTTGATGGGTGCAGCACACCAACATGGCACAAATATACATATGTAACAAACCTGCACGTTATGCACATGTACCCTAGAACTTAAAGTATAATAAAAAAATGAAAAAATAAAAAAAAAAGAACTAAAGTGATTCAGAAGCTTAAAAAAAAAAAAAGATCTTATTAAAAGAAAAAAAAAAGCACAAAATAAAAAAAGAATATAAATATAATGTCTTCGTAACTACTCTGAAGAAAGATAAAGCAGGGTAAGAAAGAGTGATGGCAGCAACAAGAAGGAAACCTGACTGATAAAGATCACATGTGAATAGAAATTGAGTTAAATGAGGGAGAGAGCCACCAGAAAGGAGAGTTCCAGAGGAAAGGAACAAATGCAAAGGCTCTAAGAAAAAACAAATGTGGAATGTTCAAGTAACAGGATGAACAGAGGTAGAAGTGAGTAAGCAAGAGAGTGATGAGTAGTCAGATGAAAGTTGGGAAAGATCATTACTGAGCCTTTATAGGCCATTGAAAAGGATTTAAATTTTGGTCAGAGAGTGACTGAAAACTACCAAAGGATATGGAGCAGGAAGATGATACTTGATTTACATTTTTTAAAAGATTATCTGGCTGATGCAATAAAACAAAGTGAGAGTAGAAAAGTTGGTTAGGAAATTACTGCAGAAACCTAAGTCAAAGGTAATGGTGGCTTAGATGAGGATGGTAGAGGTACAGGTTATGAGAAACTGTCAGATTCAGGATCTATTTTGATGATAAACCTAACAGGATTATCTGTGGGAAAAGGACAACAAAGACAAGAAAGAAATCAAGCATGATTCCTATGTCTTTGATCTGCACAACTGGGTAAAAATGGTAAAATGACTTTCTGAGATGGGAAAGACTGAGCAAGTATTAGGCAGTGAGTAACAAAATATGCAAAGAGAACCAAAGTTAACATAAAGAATTTATTTCACTTGCTCTTCCTATGTGGTACACCTACAAAACTCTTTTATTTAAATAACATGAGTAGAAGAGCACATTGGGCTGGGAGTTAAAAGATCAGGCATAGTACTTTCTGATTTGCTACTCTCCTGTTGCAGAATCATGGACAAGTCACAGAGCTTCAGTTTCTCTATTTGCAAAACAAAAAGTATACTTAGAATATGAGCTCCTTCCAGCTATGGGGGAAACAAAACAAAACAAAAAATCACAGAATCTACACTAGCTAAGCTATTTTCCTGGATCACTTCCAATGTCAAGTTCTATCTTCTAGGAAAGACTATCTTATTTAAGAAACACAGCAAGTCCATCTGTCAAACATCATATGCAGTTCTCATTTAAAAAGAAAAACAGAAGCTTTAACCCAGGAAGCAATTTGGGGATTATCCACAATAAATCTCTAATAGTCACATCAGCTTTGAAAATAAGCTTTTTCTGACTCACTTCATATTCTGGAAATCTGGAAGAGGGAAGCCATAGAGCAGCTACACCCTAACTAGTTAAAATGATTCTGTATCATTATTTGTTAGTTTGATTTTATAACTGTAGTATCCTTTTGTTTTATCATGAGTACATTTTTGACGGTCAAGTCATGGATCGATGAAGAAATTATACGCAATACATTTATACATATGCTTGCACATGAAAAAGAAGAATACCTATGTTGTCATGTATTATAAATTGAAGACAAAAAAAAAACCTAACGATGCAATTAAAATTTTCAATAACACGAGTCATATTAATAATTTAAATAGTTGTAAATTCAATGTTAATAATAAAGTGACACTTAAATTTTCTGGCCTATTTCTCATTTAGACACGAGTATTACAACTCCCTATAGAACGGAAGTCTAGAAAAAAATTATTTTGCAACTAAAGTTTAACACTAGCTACATTTGTTTTTCCTTGTAAGATGACAATTTTTAGAGATCTTTGAATAGCTGAGTTCTCAAACACTTGTAAAATGCTTTTAGTTAATTATACACATAGAAACACTGCTCATCTGTGATGCCATTTATTTTACTTTCAACAAAAGATTGGGAATTTATTTAAATTTATTAAAATTATGAACAACATCCATCCTGTGTGTCAGGTTTGAAAACTAACTTAGAGTAAATGCTCTAAACTCAGATATGAACAGAAAGAAATGGAGGTGATACTCTTACCTACTATCTAAGAAGATACATAATCTATGTATTTTTATCATAAAACCACATCCTATGTATTAACACAGGTACAGTATGTAAAGGGTTCCACATTAAAAGGCACATTATTATGAGCTGGAATAAAGATACAGAACTATACACACCAAGCTGTTTAAGGCCAGCTGTCTTAGGAAAGGCAAGGAAGGAGAAGGGATGAGGGCAAAAAAAGAGGAAGGAAGCTAAAGCAAAACAGAAAAAGATTTATGGTATAACTGCTGCAAAAACATTTCAAGAATACTACAGGCAGATATACATTCAATTTAAGAACATTACCTTGTTTTTTCCAGTGCAGCCATCAATTTTGGTTACTTTGTGGCATTCTTTCATACATGTATGATTCTGACAATCTAAGATTCTTCCACAAACTCTTTTACAAGAGTAGGGTCCTACAGCATGGCATGGTAGTGGACTCACCTTAAAAAATAAAGGAAATCAGCACAGCACACATTACATGAACGTTTCTGGACATATTACATGTTTCCAAAATTACTCTGCTATCATTTGAAAACAAGTTTCAGAAAGGTATAATTAAGTTTGCACAAATAATAATATTGATTATCAAAATCAAAGTAATCTATCAAAATAGTCCAAAGTAATGAATGCCAAGAAGCAAAACCTTCTCCTCCTAAAAGGAAAATTCAATATGATTTGGTAGTGAATGCATATCCACAGGCTAATTCTCAAATAAAGGCACTACATATTTTTTAAATTAGTAAACTCTTGTACTCTTTATAACAGTAAAAAAAATACTTTGACTTTATTATTTCTAACAACTCTAGTAAAGTTATACTATGTAATAGTACAGATTATAAGCTTTACTTTAAAATTGTGCCTATAACTCACCTCATGTTTCCCAAGACATTCCCTACAACGAAAAAATAAAATGAAAACATTACAAATTATTCAAAAATAATATCTAAAGATGCTAACTCTACTAGCAGTAAAAAAATAAACATATATGGAATAAGCAATTATAGTAAAGTTACAGGACACAAAGTTAATATGCAAAGGTCAATTGATTTCCTATATAGTAGCAATGAGCAGTTAGAATTTGAAGTTAAAAATATAACACTACATTAGCACAACAAATGAAATACTTGGGTATGAATTTAACAAAATATATACAAGACGTCTATGGGAAAACTACAAAATACTGATGAAAGAAATCAAAGATTTCAATAAATGAAGAGATATTCCATGTTCACAGTTACAAAGATTCAAAATTATTAAGACGTAGTTTATTTCCAATTTCATCCAGATTCAATATGATTCCAATCAAAATCCCAGCAAGTTATTTTGTATATATCAACAAACTGATTCTAATGTCTACATGGAAAGATAACAGACCCAGAACAGCCAACACAATACTGAAGAAAGAAAAGTTGAAAGATTACAGCTAGATAGGAAGAACAAGTTCTGGTATTTTATAGTTATCCTACAATGTTATAAAACTATTGTTATCTATTGTTAACTATAGTATCTATTGTTAACTACAGATAACAATAGTTACCTATAACAATGGATATCTATATAGATATCTATAACTATAGTTACAGATAACTATAGTTAACAATAATATATATTTTCAAATAGCTAGAAAAGAGGATACTGAATGTTCCCAAAACAAAGAAATAATGTCTGAGATAATGGATACGCTAATTGCCCTGATCTGATCACTATATATCACACTATATATCACTATATCACACTGTATGTACTGAAACAGCATTATATTTCTTATAAATATGTATAATTATTATGTATCAATTAAAAACAGAACAGTTAAAATCCAAAACACTGACAATATCATATGTTGGTGAGAATATAGAGCAACAATTCTCACTCATTGTTGTGAGAATGCAAAATGATTCAGACACTTTGGTAAATAGTTTGACAGCTTCTTACAAAGCTACACAAAGTCTTACCATGTGATCCAGCAATTACACTCCAAAGAATTTACCCAAATGAGCTGAAAACTTACGTCTACACAAAAATCTGCACATACATGTTTATAGCAACTTTATTCTTAATTGCCAAAATTGGAAGCAACTAAAATGTTCTTCTATGGTAAATGGATAAACAAACTATGGTACCTTTATGCAATGGATTATTATTCAATGATAAAAATAAATGAGCTATCAATCCATGAGAAGACACAGAGGAACCATAAAACCATACTGCTAAGTGAAGAAGCCAGTCTGAAAATGCTACACACTGTAAAATTCCAACTATATGACATTCTGGAAAAGGGAAAACTATAGAGACAATAAAAAGATATGTGGTTGCTAGGAGTTTGAGATGAGGAGGGGAAAAGAAGGATGAACAGGTACAGCACAGGGCATTTTTAGTGCAATGAAACTATTGTGTATGAAACGAATAGTAAATATATGACACTACGCATTTGTTAAAACCCACAGAACCATACAACACAGAAAGTAAACCCTAATGTAATCTATGGACTTTAGCTAATAATAACGTACCAATATTGGTTCCTCAACGGTAAAAATTGTATCACTAATGAAAGTTGGTAATAGAGAAAACTGTGTGGTATGGGGGCCCACATAGGAACTCTGTACTTTCTGTGCAATTTTCTCTGTAAATGTGAACACTTTCTTAAAAAATAAAGTCTATTTAAGAAAACAAACACATCATTTCCCTTTCCAGGGAATAGTTTAAAAATGGTCTAATGAAATGTGAAAAGAGTTCTCCTGTGGAGCTTCGGAGAAGTTTCCTTACCCTTAAAAAAAAAAAGAAAGAAAGAGAAGGTGATGTTGATGACACACAGAAGGCATACACATTTCCATTTCTCCCTTTGGAAACTTTCATGTCTGGGTTGAGAAGTTAACAGAAAAGCAAACAGCCTGAGGTCAAAGATGACACACCAAGGATAACAAAATGGAAAGACAATCTGAGCTCTTGATGATGTGTAATTGAATGAGCCAAATTGACCAACTATAGAGCTGCTCTACTTCCAGTCTAATTATGTTGAGGGATAAATGTTACTGCACTTTTTATTTAGGTTTTCATTTAGATTTTGTCCTTTCTACTGTATAAATCCTGTTATTCCTTTTACTGAATTTCTTAAACAAAATGTTCTTTTCAGGCTATATAAGTGGAATTGTTTTCTTAATTTCATTTTCAGATTGTTTGTTTCCAGTGTACAGAAATTCCACTGGCTTTGTATAGTGATGTTTTCTACAACAGTAATGAACTCATTAAGTAACTCAAATAGTATTTTTGAGGACTCCTTAAGACTTTTCACATACAAGATAATGTCATCTGAAAATACAAATTGTTCTTCTTTATTCCAAGTAAAAAGACATTTTTAATTTCTTTCTCTAGCCTAATTGCTCTGGCTAAAAATTCCAGTACAATGTCGAAAGCAGTGGCAGGAGCAGGCATCCTAGTCTTGTTCCTGTTATTAGGCAGAAAACTTTCAATCTTTCACCATGACGTATTACGTGAACTGTGTGGGTTTTTCACAGATGCCCTTTATCAGGTTGAGGAAATTATCTTTTTCTTCCATGTTTTTTGAGTGTTTTTATCAAGAAAGTTTGTCAGATTCTGTCAAATGCTGTGCTACATCTATCAACTGCCCTTTACTCTGCTGATAAGAATTACACCTATTGGATGAGCAGTGGCTTGCTTATACCTATAATCCTAGCACTCTGGAAGGCCATGGCAGGAGGACTGCTGGAGGCCAGGAGTTTGAGACCAGCCTGGGCAACACGGTTAAACCTCATCTCTACAAAAATTTTAAAAACCAGCCGGATGTGGTGGCTCATGCTTTGGGAGGCCAAGATGGGTGGATCATGAGGTCAGGAGTTCAAGACCAGCCTGACCAACATGGTGAAACTCCATCCGTACTAAAATATACAAAACTCAGCCATCGTGGTGGCACACACCTGTAATCTCTGCTACTCAGGAGGCTGAGGCAGGAGAATTGCTTGAACCTGGGAGGCAGAGCTTGCAGTGAGCCAAGATCGCACCACTGCACTCCAGCCTGGGCAACAGAGCAAGACTCTGTCTCTAAATAAATAAATAAAATAAAATTTAAAATAAATAAGTAAATAAATAAAACATTAGCTAGATATGGTGGCGCATGCTTGTAGCCCCAGTTACTCAGTAGGCTAAGGTAGGAGAATCCCTTGTGCCCAGGAGTTTGAAGCTACAGTTAGTCAGGACTGTACTACTGCACTCCAGCCTGGGCGAGAGTAAGACCTAAGAATTATACTGATTGATTTTCTTATGTTGAATCAATCTTGTATTTCTGGGATAATTCTATTTGGTCATGGTGTATAATCTTTTTACATGGTACTGGATTCAATTTGCTAGTATTTTGTGGAGAATTTTTGTATCTATATTCTTATGTGATATTGGTCTGCAGTTTTTTTTGTAATGTCTTCCTCTGGTTTTAGTATTAGGGAAATACCAGCCTTGTTGAATTAAGTTGGGAAGTGACCCTCCTTAAGTGAAAGGATTGGTGTTAATTCTTCTTTATACTTTTGGTATAATTCACAAGTGAAGCCATCTGGTCCTGGTTTTTCTTGGTGGTAAATTTTTTGTTACTAATTCAATCTCTTAGTAGATTTTCTGTTTCAATCTCTTCAGATTTTCTGTTTCTTCTTGAGTCAGTTTCAGTAGTTTGCTGCTAAGAATTTCTCCATGCTATTAGTAATCAATAGAGAGTTGTAGTGGCTATACTAACATCAGACAAAATTGAAAAATTGTTGCTACACACAAAGGACATTTTATAATGGTAAGGACCTCTGAAAACTCTCTCCTTACTGACATTATTATACCTATCTTGAACCTCGTTATTTTACAAACAAACTGAAAAGGTATATAACTTATTCATAGAAGAAGTTAGTGGGAAGCATAACCCTAAACTCAAGAGCCATTACTCTAGGAGACGATCTGTTTTAATACACACAAACACACACACACACCCCCCCACACACACATCTTCCAGCAACATATTCCAGTCAAGTAAGAAAGAAAGACCATTGTAAATCTAATTTCATTTTTCAAACCTCTAGTAAACATGACTTAGTAATTCCAGGCAGTTTTTCTACTGTCAAATAATATTTTATCCAAACTGAGATGTCAACAAATTAACTCAATTAAATAAGATAGACATGTATGTTAAATAATCTTAATATAAAATAGACTAAGGGCCAGGCACGGTAGCTCACACCTGTTATCCTAGCAATCTGGGCGGATCACTTGAGGCCAGGAGTTTGAGACCAGCCTGGGCAACATGGAGAAACCCCAGCTTTACTAAAACTACAAAAATTAGCTGGGCATGGTGTGCACACCTGTAGTCCCAGCTACTCGGGAGGTTGAGGCAGGAAGAATCGCTTGAACCTGGAAGAAGGTTGCAGTGAGCCGAGATTGAACCACTGTACTCTAGCCTGGGTGACAGACACTCCGTCTCAAAAAAAAAAAAAAAAAACCAGACTAAGGAACTCAATGCTAATTAGGTACTATGTATATGACAACATTTTTGTGCCTATGAATTATAATATCAATGTCTCTTCTGTTTCTCTCAAGGAAAAATTTTAGGCCACTAATAATTCTAACTTAGTAAGAGATATCAGCAACAACTTGGTTCCTCATGATTATAACTTAAGTCTTCAGTAGTCTCAAATAACTGAATACCTACATGAAAAACCTCTCTGCTAACTACACAGCCCTCCTCCATTAAATCTACAGACTAAAATTACCCTATTTGTGCATATATCTCCTAACAACACTTTGCCTCCCAACTTGACTGTGTGATCAATATACAAAAATATACATGCTATTTCAACTGGGAGGAATGTTGTGCAAATGAAAGCTTTTACAATTAAAAAACAAAAACAACCCTCTCTTTAAAAGACCAACATACAAGAAATACCAATGTTTAATTTGGCACCTCAGTTGTAAACAACAGTCCCTTTTCTAATTTTATGTTGCTTCTCAGCATTCTGTGCTTTTTTCCCTATACTCCATAACCGCTGCTGGAAGTATAAAAAATTCCAGGATTCCCTATTACTGTAGGTTCAGCTCTTTATAGCTCAGTCCTAGTCATTCACTGGCCCACTGAGGAAACTACTTCCTCTCATTTCCAAGGCTTCCTTTAAATATTCCCCAAGTTTGCCTTACGTAAAACCTGGCTTTCTTCTGTCTTCAGGGAGCTTCCACTCTAGTATGGGAATCATCAGCAAAACTAAGAAATGATGTTCCTTGGATTTGTTTTTGTAACTGCATGCACAAGTTGCTATGGAAAGCTAAGAAGGACTTCAAACTCCAACTGGGGGTAAAAACTCAAAAAAAGATATCTATAGGAGGTTTATAAGCAAGTACGACAAACATGTTTGAAAAGGATGAAGCTTAAGACAGACAGACTAGTTTATAGGTTAGGCCTGAAATAATATTGAACTGAACTAAGAAAAAAGGGAGATTGACTTCAGATACCCTTTAAGCTATGTCAAAAGTTTTTCTTTTTTCTTTTAATTGAAATTCTAATACTTACATAGGAATAGGAACTTGACATGGAGGACACGGTAATGCAGTCTGAATAAATGCTGGCTCAGAAGGCTGTTCCCAAGGGCCTGTAGGCTGGTGCTACAAATAAAATACACAAGAATTTTAAGTGAGAGGGATTAAATCATATGGCCATTTTAAGAATCTAAGAAAATAGTTCCATGTATCCTCTGCTCAAGCAGGTTGAAATTCTTTCCAATAATCAATAAATTGTGCTTACTGAAATATTTCATTTTATCTGTATTAAATGAAATTGTTACCCTCCATACACATTTGACAATAATAACTGAGACAGAATCCAGTTTATAAATGGTAGAACAAAGGCAGTGTAGCCTCCTTTACTTCCAATAAGGAAATGAGAAAAACATCTACCAATTGAATATAACCTCCATTATTTTACTCACTGTTATTCCTCAGCACCTAAAAAAATGCTTGATACTTAGGGCTCAATATTCATGAGGATGAGCTGGGCATGGTGCCTCACGCCTGTAATTCCAGCACTTTGGGAGGCCGAGGCAGGCAGATCACTTGAGGTCAGGAGTTCCGAGACCAGCCTGATCAACAAAGTGAAACCCCATCTCTATTAAAAATACAAAAATTAGCTGGGCATGGTAGCAGGCGCCTATAATCCCAGCTACTCAGAGGCTGAGGCATGAGAATCACTGAACCCGGGAGGTGGAGGTTGCAGTGACTGAGATCACACCACTGCACTCCAGCCTGGGCAACACAGTGAGACTCTGTCTCAAAAAATAAATAAATAAATAAATATTAAATAAAATATTAAAAAGTGAACAAATCTTTAAAATAAGGTTACAGGAGACATCTATAACCCTAAACCACAATATATGAAGGAGGACTGCCAAATTCATCTATATCATGATCATAATGTAACTATCACACTGTATTTGCAAACACTGTTTATTGGTTTCACTCCTTTTCTACACTGTAAGTTGCTTAAAACAAAAAAATCAAGTCTTGATTACCTTGTACCCTGCTCCAAGCACAGTGCTTCCCAATAAGTGCTTAATCACTGCTCATTGAAAAACTAAGTAAAAGCAAGAAAGTACAACCCACAGCAATGCACTATTTCTTTAATAGCATTATTCCCTTACCCTGCCAGTCTGCTTTATTAATGCTTGATCATGACACGGAGCAGGACACAAATGACCACATTTCTCCAAAACTTTTTGGCAAGGTTGATGACATGGTGGACAAGAGCCAAAGTGACAGCGATGTTTTTCTTGACTTGTATGATGACAAGTTGGTGGTCGACTAAATCATGAAGTACAATTTTCAAAAATTACTTTTAATCATTGAATAATTACATCTAAAGGAAAATTATCTATTTATATATCTTCTGATTCCATATAGAATGAGTACACTGTGAATATTAATATTTTAAAACACTAAAGCAAAATTAAATGAAAATATTAAAAGCCAATATGAATTTAAATTTGTACATCAGATGGAAGCTTGTACAAAGCTTCAAACTCACCTGCATTGCTCCCTGCACTTGGGTGGTCTTGTGGTACGTTCTCGGCCACAGGGCACTGTCACCTTTGTATTGCCACAATTACACTTCACATCTACGGTTTCTGGGCAGGGATAGCAACTGCCTGAAAAAAAAAATCTGACAATTAAAAAGTTTCCTTAACTACCCAAATGCCTATCAATGGTAAAATACATAAATTTAGTATATTCACACAATGGGATGCTCTACAACCAGAATGAAGAAACTACAACAACATGAATGAATCTTACCATAAAACATTGATTCAGACACAAAGAGTACATAGTGCATGATTCCATTTATATAAAGTAAACAAGAAAAACTAATCCATACTGTTCAAAATCAGAGTAATGGTTATGAAGGATGCAAGTAGGGTGTTGAAAATTCTGGTAATGTTCTGTTTAATTATGTAACTTTTGGTTACCTGGCTATGTTCAGTTCGTAAAAATTTAACAAGCTGTATACTTTTGACTTGTAACACTTTTCTCTTCCTTTTTTGTAACAGGGTCTCACCCTGTTGCTCAAGCTGAGTGCTGTCGCATGATCATGGCTCACTGCAGCCTCAACTTTCTGGGCTCAAGCAATTCTCCCACCTCAGCCTCCCAAGTAGCAGGGACTACAGACACACACCACCATGCCAAGTTAATTTCTGATTATTTATAGAGATGGGAGGGTCTCACTATGTTGCCCAGGCTGGTCTCGAACTCCTGGACTCAAGCAATCTTCCGACCTCAGCTTCCCAAATGGTGGGATTACAGGCGTGAGCCACTGCACCCAGCCCGATTTATAACACTTTTCTCTCTGTACCCACCGGGACCTCAATAAAGTTTTAGACATTTCTCTAAAATTTGCTAAAACTTCTGTTCTAAACAACAAATTTAACACATTATTCATTCAAAACTAAAACAAGCAAAAATGGATTTAAGTCTTTGGAAAATTTAACATTAACAATAATATCGTTGGCCTGTTTTCATACATTTATCCAAGTACACAATTTTTAGATGAATTCCCAATAACTTCTCTCTCATGACCTGATATTGGGTAGTAGCAAGTACAGTCCATTTTCCATTAACTGTACTTTGTGAAAGACTAAGTACTAAGCCACCATTTTAGGCTATAATCCCAAATATATCTCTTCTAAACATAAAAAAAAAAAAAAAAATGTTAGTTTGGTTTCAGCTTTTTACACTCTTTTATTATGGGTTGGCAGAAATATAAAAAAAACAAAATCAAAGAAATATTTAAAGCAGGTTATAAAGTTCTCTCCAAGAGGTTCTGTTATCATCTCAAGGGCTTTCTTCCACTCTAGTTTTCCCCGTAAGGAACTCTATCAGAAATGAAATAATGAAGGAAGAAGAGTTTTCAACAAAGAAACGAATATCTTAAAGAGACTGTTGCTTAGGTGACAGGACCAAGCAAAACACAGACCGGGAGTTAACCTGATAAAAAAAGATTAAAGATAGACAATATCCTGGCTTAAGTGCCTCTAGAAGTTCAAAATGGTTCCCTAAAACAAATACAAATTAAGAATTATAATTCAAATAATGAACATAGAAAAAGAGAAAATTAGAGGTAAAACATCGTAGGGTCAAACATAACATTTATTATACAAAACACCCAATGTGTTTTACACATATATTCTTGATGTTAATGCAAGTCAATTATCCTAACCCACATAATCAAGTTTTATTTTTATTTTACCCAAAGAATGACTACAAGTTGTATTTTTAAAGTTGATAGTGATATTTAAGTCAGCTCTCATTCAGCATATTGTATCAGTTTCTATACTTAACAATGACAATTTTTCATTCATCTTCAGCAGAGGAACTTATCAAACATAACCTTTTTGCTATTCTAAACAACAGTATCACATTTTTTAAAATTAAATTTTGAGAATAAGGGATAATTTCTCTAAACAGTCTCCCTACTGACCAACAGAATTCGTTATAGATACCTATACAGCATAACATTTTAATTAAAATAGCTTCCATGATAATACTTTCAAAATGAAAAAGTAGTATATGGAGACTGTAACTACACTGTCCAATACCAGTTAATAGCCAAAATAGGCATGATTCGGGTAGTTCTAAAACTATAAACACAGATGATCCAGAACTTAAAAAAAAAAACTATAAATCGGTCAGGGGCTGTGGCTCATGCCTGTAATCCTAGCACGTTGGGAGGCTGAGGCAGACAGATCACGAGATCAGGAGATCGAAACATCCTAGCTAACATGGTGAAATCCCGGCTCTACTAAAAATACAAAAATTAGCTGGACGTGGTGGCATATGCCTGTGATCCCAGCTGCTCGGGAGGCTGAGGCAGGAGAATCACTTGAACTGGGGAGTCAGGGGTTGCAGGGAGCCGGGATCATGCCACTGCACTCCAGTCTGGTGACAGAGAAAGACTCCGTCTCAAAAAAAAAAAAAAAAACTATAAATCAAATTTTCATATACCCGCAACACAAGCATGCAGTTAGTACATTCCCCCTATAAATTATTGTATAATTCTGCTTACGAAGGATTCTAGAATGATGGAAAAATAGTATGATACTATGATTCCACATTCTTTTAAAACTGTAGATGAAACAAATGTTGAGAGTTGCACAACAGCATTTTCCATATACTTTCCATCAGGGAAAATTTTGTTGTGACTAATAAGCTTTTTTAAGGGTTAACAAAAATCTAAAACAACAACAACAACAAAAAAAAAACACCACTCTACCAAAAAATATCAAAACTTGAATCTGATCAAACCTCTAGATCCAATTAACAGGTTACAGAAAATACAGAAGACAGAGGAACATGTTAAATAATACCACAGAGATGCAATCTGTAAAACCCAGGCTCTGAGAAACTAAATAAAGCAACCTAGTTTCTTCAACAAATAAGTCACAAGGGAAAAAAGGAGATAGAGGATGGAAATTATAAATTAAAAGACTTTTGAAACAAAACCAATTACAATGTCAATTTTATTAGGTTTTAGAGTCTATAAACTGACGTAAAAAATGAAGTTACTTATAAGACAACAAGAAATTTGAACACCAGATATTTGCTGATATGAAGAAATATGTTAACTATGTTTAGGTTAAGAATCCATCTTTTAGAGATTAATACTGAAATATTTGTGGGCTCTGCTTCACAAAAATATGAGAGAAGGAAATGCTTCTAACACTTCTCCAATAAGTATGATATTTGCTCTAAACTTTGCAGATACTCTTTATCAGGTTAAGGATATGTCTATTTCCAATTAAACCTTTATCTTATATAAATGTTGGATTTATCAACCATTTTTAGATGTTTATCAAGATGCTCTCATTCCTCCTTTAATCTTGTAATGCGGTAAATAACAAAATATTAGATTTACTACTGTTAAACCAGTTACATTACAGAGATACAGTTTGCAAAAATCTGCAAAAACTCAATGGGTCAGTGATGTAATGACTATAAAAGAAAATAAAATCTTTCTAGTGTTGGTGAGAACATACCTGAAAAACTGTTTCTAAACTTCACTGACAAATCAAAGAACACCTACAGAAAATGTCTACAGGGTAACAGAATCTGACACTTTTCCTAATGGGGAAGGAATGTAGTATAATGGAAATATCATAAACACTGGGTTCACATCCTGACTCTGCGACTAGTTCTATTCACCTTGGGCCAATAGTCTCCTGGCCTGTTCCACATATAAAATAATAATAGTTCCATATATGATGCAGGATTTCTGAAAGGATTGGGAGATCAACCGAGAAACAGTTTAGTAGTTTGTTCTAGGTATTAAACTACTAACTGGCAGAGTCTAGGCTTAAATCCAGGATTTCTTACTCTAAGTTCATTCTTTCTAATACTCTATACCATATCTCAGTAGATTCCATTTCATATCAACATAATCCAAATGAGTGAAGTTAACTCAGTTTTCAATGTCTAGTAATAACTTAGAACGTAATTCTCAAAGTATAGTCCAGGAACCTTAGCGGTTCTTGAGACCCTTTCAGGAGGTCTGCAAGGTCTCACATGCATAGAGTTTTCCAGAAGCCAGTGACAAGTGATATCCACAGCAGATTGAATGCAAAAGCATATATGTGAATCCAGCTATTTTCTGTTAAGCTAGACATTAAAGACATTTGTAAGAATGTAAAATTTCCTACTTTTTTCAGATAATAGTTATTTTTCATAAAAGTACATTACTTGTATTAAGATATAATGGGCTTAACATTGCTATTTAAAAAAATATTATTACATTTTATTTTAATTTCAAATACTATAAATGTCAATGAATAAAACTCACATTTGTAACAAAAGGCCTTTGGGGACCAAAGAGTGTAAAGGGGTCATGAGATCAAAATGTTTAAAAATCACCAGCTTAGGACATATCTAATCCTTCACTAGATTTAACTCCAAATAAGTACATAAAATTCAGAATAAATAAGGTGTTCAAAATGCTAAGAACACCTTCACTGATTACAAAATTGTGTGGGGAAAGTTAGGAAGTGGGAAAACAACATGGTGTTATAGAAAGGACAATACTTTTATATACAGAAATCCTGGGTTCAAATGTACTAGACATTTCCCTGAGTAAGTCACTGAACCCTCTTAAGTTTCAACCTCTTTGCCTATAAAATAGGGACACTGGCAAACTGTCTTACCTTATTCTCAAGGTTAAGAGAGTCAAGTGAGATACACAATGACTATAAAACACTATCTCAATACATTATATTGAATATTGACAATAAAAAAAACACTACATCAATACAAACATAAAATCATAGCTATTGTTAAAGTTTACCTCTGTGACAGACAGATGGACACTTATGATTTCTACATCCTAAAGTCCGTCCACAGTTTTGATCACAAGGTGGACAGTTTCCAGGGCAACACTGAAGAGAAAGCAATATATAAAGAACAGGTTATTCAAAAACCCATTAATAATAGGCATGTCATTACTAGTTACATAACTTATGGAAAGCAAAAGATATAGTTTTCACTAAAAGAAGTAGTCAAGAATATCAACATTCTTCTGGTAAGTAAACATACTTCACTAAGAACTTATGATGACCTAATTTAACAAATCAAGCTAAATTTTCTTGACCTTCAGTTAACTATTCTATGATTCAAAACATTTCCATCAGATAATTTCATTCCTTTATCCATGCAGAGACTAACAATATTAACCAAAGGAATGTCAATACAGGAAAACAATTAGTCTGGCTTTTTAAAAAATTTAAATCAATTCAATGTACAGATTCATTTGGCAGTTATGTATTTTCTTTTTCTTTTTTCTTGAGACAGGGTCTGGCTCTGTTGCCCAGGTTAGAGTGTAATGGCACAGTCCTGACTGACTGCAACCTCCACCTCCCAGGCTCAAGCCATTCTCACACCTCAGCCTCCTGAGTACCTAATTCTATATGCTCTCCCCAACACACCCGGGTAGTTTTTGTATTTTTGGTAGAGATGGAGTTTTGCCATGTTGCCCAGGCTGCTCTCAAACTCTTGAGCTCAAGCGATCTGCCCACCTTGGCCTCCCAAAGTACTGGGATTATAGGCATAATCCACTGTTCCTGGCTTCGTTTGACAGTTAGTTTCAAACCATAGAATAACAGACTAAAGAAGAGAAGCAGAGATAGGCTACTTGCATCCATCCAGCTTTCTTTGTCACTTCCCTGGTTTCACAGATACTTCCATGTGTGAGAAATATAGCTAGCTATGATCTGTCCTAATTTTTCAATCATGGATACCAGTCAACTACTTCAAGTCTATATTGCCATCTTAACTCTTTCCTTAACTTCTTACTTACCTAACTTTGGAAAGGAAATACAGAATACAATTGTCTTAAAGAAACTTAGAGTTGTATAGTTGCAGTATATAAAAATAGCTAAAAACAAAATGTACATTATTAAAAAGCAATTAAGTCAATATAGTTTATTCTCAAAAATTGAGTTGTATAGTTGCAGTATATAAAAATAGCTAAAAACAAAATGTACATTATTAAAAAGCAATTAAGTCAATATAGTTTATTCTCAAAAATTAGCCAGGCATGCTGGTGCATGCCTGTAGTCCCACCTACTCAGGGAGGCGGAGGCAGGAGAATTGCTTGAACATGGGAGGCGGAGGTTGCAGTGAGCCAAGATCACACCACTGCACTCCAGCCTTGACAGAGCAAGACTCCATCTCAAAAAAAAAAAAAGGCAATACAGTTTATTCAATTAGACAAATGTTTATTGAGTAATACTATGTGCCTATCCTACCACTTTGCCAGTGGGGGAAAAGGTTATGTGGTCCATGAATTGAATAAGCCAATAGACACCTCTGTTTCAAATTACGATGGAGTAACAACCACCAGATTTACACTCCTGTCTCAAACAACTAGCAAACCAGATAAAAGATATGAAGCTACAGTTTTCAGACATTAGATAATGAGGCACAGATGGCAGTCCCTAACAGAAGGGAAACAAACTAGGTAAGGCCTGCAATGCCATCAGCTTACACATGAAGACTTCTGGCTATAGCACAAGGAAGAAGATCATAAGCAGAATCTGGCTGTCTTACAAAGTTGAGTAGACAAAATTCGTAATTCAGAGAGGCCAGTGTGGCTAGAATTTGTGGAGAGAAGGCAGCAGCAAAGAAAAAGCTCTGAAGAACTCCAGAAAGAACTCCTTGGATCTTTGGCTGAGTACTGGTCTGTATGTGTGTGAGAGGAAACAACCCAAAAGCTGAACTACTGGAAAGAGAAGGCAGAATAATTTCAAGAGATCACACAAGGCTGGGAAAAACTCTGTGTTCCTCAAGCTAGAGTGGAAGGATCTTCTAATACCGGGGCATCAAGTAGGGTACTTAGAAGACTTATTGCCTCAGTAATGGGGCCAAATTAGCCCTAAACAAAAGAGTGTTCTGGTCACACTTAAAAATATCAAGCCTCTGAAAGAACAAACAATTTTTGAGAAACTTAACTTTGTCCCAGAATAAGGCTTAAAAATATTTTAAAAAATACAAATAAACAAGCAAAAAGAACCAGCACCCAAAAATGTAAAATTCATGTCTAGAAACAATCAAAAATCATCTAGCAGACAAAGAAGCAGGAAAATATCATCCCAAAAAAGCAGAAAAATCAATAAACAGACTCAGAAATGAAAGATGACAGAATTAGTACACAAGGATATTAAAGCAGACATTACAAATATAGCCTATCTAACATTCAAGTAGGTAGAGGAAGCATGAACATGCTAAGGAGAAACACGGAAGATATAAAAAAGACCCAAATCCAACTTCTAGAGATGAAAATACACTTCTCAGATGAAAAACACAGGATGGGATAAAAAGCAGATTAAACAATGCAGAAGAAAATTAGCGATGTTGAACACAAAACTATATAAACTAAAACAGAAACAGACTGAAAAATAAATATAGTATCAGTGAACTTAGAAATTCAAGCAGCATATAATATACATGTCCTCAAAGTCTCAGAAGGTGATGGGTACGGGAAAACAGAAAAAAAAAATCTAAAGAAATAACGACCAAAAATTTCACAAATATAATAAAAAGTATAAATCTACAGATCTAAGCAGCTCAATGAAAACTAAGTTAAGAAACATAAAGAACACTACACCAAGGAACACCAGAAACAAACTGCTGAAAACTGGTGATAAAGAGAAAGATCTTAATAACCAGCCAGAAAAAAAGAGAAACAATCAGTACAGAGGAACAAATATAACAATCACAGTATACTACTTATTGGAAAAAATGCAAGCTAAAAGATAGTAGAGCAATACCTTTAAAGTATGGGGGTTAAAAACTGCCAAACTAGAGCTCTAAAGTAAAAATATTTTTCAAAAGACTAAAGAAAGTTATATTCAGACATATAAAGTTGAAAGAATTCATGGCCAGCACTATTAGAAATGTTAAAGGAAGTCCTTCAGAATAGAAAAAAAATGAAATGTGATGGAAGTGTGAATCTGTACAAAAAGATGAAAAGCACCAAAAGTATGATGATAAATATCAAAAATTACTTTTTCTTATTTTTTCAAGCTCTTTAAAAGATAACTATTTAAAGCAAAAGTAAAGACAATGTATTTGGGGTTTATAAAATACACAAATATAAAATATATGAAAATCATACATTTCAGTGATCAGAAACAGTCAGTGATCAGAAATACCAAGCTGAGAGGACAATGCACAGGACAAGAAACTTCTCATTTGAAAAATATTGGTACAATTCCCACTAGTACAAAAATTATCTAGATTAAGGTTAATCTAGAATATTTATTAACATATTAAAACAAAGCATATGCCTGAACATTTGAGAAAGACTTCAAGACAGCACTTATTGCGGTCCAAAATGGAGAAATTCAATACAGTCTTTAAATCAGAGGTTTCCAAGGTTAATACACAAACCTTTCTTCTACATTGATGCTTCTGACAGTCACGCATCTTAACACATTTAGTTTCACACAGATAAGGTTTATGACAAGGCATTCGTTTTGTATGCTTTCCACAGCGACAATGCTTTTCCACTTCCTGGAATAATAAAATAAATGCTATTAAAATTGATTTTTGTTAATATTTTTTCCTCACATCGCACCTTTTACAATTATTAAAACATAAAGAACAAAAATTTTAACACTAAATTTGTATAACAAACTTTACCAAAAACCAATTTGAATTTGCTAAAACATTTACTTATATCTTACTTTGCTCCAAAAAGGACTTCATATAAATTTGTTATTAAATTTAGAAAACTGATATTAAATAGTAAAAAAAAAAAAAAAAAAAAAAGACCACATAAAAAAACCACTTCCATTTCATTACAACCATAACATCTGCAACTCTTGTCTTAGTAAAGTCAAAAAAACTAGATTACCTAGTAAGCTAACTTGTGAACTTGGTACTCTGGTCAAAACCAAAATGACATAGACAACTTTAAAGTCTCAAGTCTAGACCTCTACTGAAGTCTTGAACACTCGAAGTCATCCAAGAGGGCTGGGATCAACTTCTTATGAACTCCAGTTAATGTTGATATTTTGACCTACTCTCATTATAATGAATATTCTGCATGGCATCTAAAATGAGGAATCCTTTCCAGAAGGTTTTCAATTTACATTGCCAAGATTCATCAGAGGAATCACTATCTATGGCAGCTATAGCCTTAGGAAATATATTTCTTAAAAAATAGAACTTGAAAGTCAAAATTATTCCTTGATCCATGGGCTGCAGAATGGATACTGTATTAGCAGACATGGCATAAAAACATTCATCTCTTTATACACCTCAATCAGAGCTCAGTGGGTGACCAGGTGCATTGTCAATGAGCAGTAATATTTTGAAAAGAAAATTTCCTGATCAGTCAGTTTCAAGAGTGGGCTTATAACCATGCCATAAAGGTGTGCTGTCAATAGATGTGCTGTCATCTAGGCTTTGTTGTTCCATTTACAGAGCATAAGCAGACTAGGTTCAGCAAAATTCATAAGACCCCTACAATTTTTGAAATAGTAAATGAGCATTGGCTTCAATTACGAGCTACACTAATGAGCTACATTATCAATTAATGAGCAATTAAGGAGCTACATTAGCCCTTAAGAAGAAAGTCAGCCTATTCTTTGACGCTTTGAAGCTTTAACTGTGAAAGTCCTATATGGTATCTTCTTCCAGTAGAAGGCTATTTCATCTCAGTTGAAAACCTTTTCTTTAATGTAGCCACCTTCATCAATTACCTTAGCTAGATCATCTGGATAACCTGACAGCTTCTACATCAACACTTGCTGCTTCACCTTGCACCTTTGTATTATGAACAGGGCTTCTTTCCTTAAACCTCAAGAACCAACCTCTGCTAGTTTCAAACTTTTCTTGTGCACCTTCCTCACCTCTCTCAGCCTTCATAGAATTGAAGTTAGGGCCTTGCTTTGGAGTAGGCTTTGGCTTAAGGTAATATTATAATTACTTTGATCTTCTTTGCAGACCTCTAAATCTTCCTCCTTATCATCAATAAGGCTGTTTCACTTTATCATTCCTGTATTCACTGCAGTAGCAATTTTAACTTCCTTCAAGAACTTTTCCTTTGCATACACAACATGGCTAATTGATGCAAGAGACCTTTCAGCCTATTTCAGCTTTCAACTTGCCTCCCTCACTAGCTTAACCATCTCTAGCTTTTGATTTAAATGAGAAATGTGTGACTCTTCCTTTCACTTGAACATTTACAAAAGCCACTGTAGGGTTATTAATTGGCCTAATTTCAATATTGTTGTCTCTCAGGGAATAGGAAGGCCCAAGGAGAGGGAAAGAGAATGGGGAACAACTGGTCAGTAGAGCATTCAGAACACACACACAACATTTAACCATTAAATTCACTGTCTAATATGGGCATGGTTTGCGGCACCCCCAAACAATCACAATAGTAACATCAAAGATCACTGACCACAGGCTATCATATCAGATATAATGATAATGAAAAAGTCTGAAATAGTGCAAGAATTACCAAATATGACACAGAGACATGAGCACATACTGTTGGAAAAATGGAGCTGAAAGACTTGTTTTACAAAGGCTTACCATAAATCTTCAATTTATTAAAAACACAGTATTGGCAAAGCACAATAAAGTGAAATGCAATAAAACATGGTATGCCTGTACTCTCCTGCTTCTTACCCTAATATTAGGTCACTAAATTCATATAGATCATGACACAGATGTATATGAAAATAAGTAATAGAAAACAACCACAGGACAATCTCATTTGATACATTATGATAGGTAGCTCTTAAAAGCAATTTTTTTTTTTTTTTTTTTTGAGACGGAGTCTCGCTCTGTCACCCAGGCTGGAGTGCAATGGCGCAATCTCAGCTCACTGCAAGCTCCGCCTCCGCCTCCCAAGTAGCTGGGACTACAGGTGCCCACCACCTCGCCCGGCTAGTTTTTTGTATTTTTTAGTAGAGACGGGGTTTCATCGTGTTAGCCAGGATGGTCTCGATCTGACCTCGTGATCCACCCGTCTCGGCCTCCCAAAGTGCTGGGATTACAGGCTTGAGCCACTGCACCCGGCCTTAAAAGTAATTATTACACGAGATGACTAACTTGTCTACATGTTTCACAGGGACCTCGGTGACAACGCTGTGAACATCTATGAATTCCACATTCAAGTACTTTGTCACAACTGTCTCCACAAGTTGGTACATCTTCTGTACAAGGCAAAGAAAACCCTAAAAACAGACAAAAAGTCAGTGTTAATAATAAGATACACTATTATTAAACATCAACAAAATGCTATGTTCTTCAGGCTCCCTAAGGAATGCTGGCACTTTCAGACTATAAATTTTTGTATCCACATAATCATTGGGAAAAATTAACTTTAATGAAAATAATCCCTAATATTTGTTAAGCTTATGGCTTTTAAAAAGAAATTTGACACGTTACCATCCTCAAGAAACATATTTTTATGGGCTATCTCCTTCAGAAATAGTTATCTGAAGAAATGAGTAAAGACTACATAAATCATTCATGAATTTTCCTAATTTAAAAATTTGTTTTAAAAAATTTGCTCTGAACTACCCCACAAAGACAAAAAGAAAGATGTAGACTTTAAAACAATATAAAACTCAGGACAGGCGCAGTGGCTCACACTTACAATCCTAGTACTTTGGGAGGCCGAGACAGGAGGATTACTTGAGGCCAGGAGTTCGCAGCTAACCTGGGTAACACAGGGAGAACCCATCTCTACAAAAATTTTTTAAAATGAGCCAGCCATGGTGGCAGGTGCCTGTATTCCCAGCTACTGAGAAGGCTGAGGCAGGAGGATCACTTGAGCCCAGGAGTCTGAGACTGCAGTGAGCTAGGATCACACCACTGCACTCCAGCCTGGGCAACAGAATGAAACCACCTCTCTTAAAAAACTGCAACAACTACAAAATTATAAAACTCACCTTTAACATAAACATATTGTGACAAGTATTAGAAGCAGTCTTATACATATGATGCTGTTATTTGTGGGGCGTCAAAGAAGCTGACTCAAAGTGCTATCCTACTATGCCTTTACCTCAAAGCAGCCTAAAATAAACTCACCTATAACCTATTACATAATAATGACAATAGCACAGCCTCTGCTATTATCAAACCCCACCAGAGTGGTACATTTGTTATAACTGATGTACTTACATCGACACATCATAATCACCCAAAGCTCATAGTTTATATAAGGGTTCACTCATGGTGTTGTATATTTTATAGGTTTGGACAAATGTATAATAACATATATTCACCATTACAGTATCACACGGAGGAGTTTCCCTACCCTGAAAATCTTCTATGTCTCTCCTATTTATCTCTCTCTCTCTCCCCAACCCCTGGAAGCCATTGATCACTACAGTTTGGACCTTTCCAGAATGTCATATAGTTGGAGGCTTAAATTTTGTAGCTTTTTCAGACTGGCTTCTTTCATTTAGTAATATGCACTTAAGTTTCCTGGAGCACGTCTTTTGAATGTCTTTTCATGGCTTGATAGTTCATTTCCTATATATAAAAAAAATAAGTCTTACTTGATTTCTGACATGGACAGAACCTTCTCCCAGATCGAGGACATTCTCCACAAGCACCAACATGGCAAACTTGCTCACATGTGTGATTACCACATGGCAGTGTTTTTCCACATACCTAAAATAAAATGCAATAAACACTAATGAAGGATTTAAAAGTTAACAAAAAAGACTTCATACAAGACACAATCCATTTTTCAATCACAAATAAACAACTGCTTACGTCCCTCATATTATTTTACTTTATATTTTATACAGGTGTCATACATATGTGTATATATAGGTACATATATACATAGGTATATATAGGTACATATACATATATAGGTACATATATACATATGTATACACACACATATATTTCCTATGCACCAAAAAGCATATTTTAAAAATGCAATACAGGAAAAAACTACATGCAGCTTCATATGGCCTTTCACCAAGGAGTTCTAAGTGGCAGTAAAACCATGCCAATTCTAGGACAAGCAACCTATAAAACCAATCTTACTTCCTCAATTTGATGAATTCAAGAAGCAGAGAGGGGTGCTGGTTGAAGAGAGGGGAAAGAGAAGAAGGGGACAAGAGCTAGCAGGAAAGAGTACAAATGTAGTGAATCCAAAATTCAACAAATACCTGTTACTTTGAAAAAAATTTTTCCTCCAATAATTAAAAATAATATTAAATTTAAGAGTAGTTTCTTAAAACATGATATAATTCACCTGAGTTGTTATTCTTCCTTGCCTTTTATCCAACTAAACCTGATTAGCCTTGCTGCTTTCTAGGTTGTCTATGCTTTGTGTATTCTTTAATACCCACCCCTCGAAATGCATATAAACTTACTTGATCACAGTGCCATAGTGGACTTGCACAACTTCTTTCGGCTACTTTTTTGCCACAGACACACTTTTGTCTACTAACTCTTGGACAAGGCTGACAGCTTCCTAAAACCACAATGATAAATTAGCACAGAAATTGACTTTTGCTTAGTCAGAAAAATCTAATGGGTATGGCCTTTTACCTGCATGACAAGGATTTTCACACTTATGTTGCCCACAAAGCAACTTCCGTCCACATGGCAGCTGACAAGACCATTCCTTGGCACTGCACCTACGAGGGATAGGTTTTGCTTTCTTACAGTAACAAGTAGTTGTGACCATCTTTGGACAAGGAGGGCAGGGACCTAGAATTCAGTAAAAGAAAAAAAAAAAAAAAAAATCTAAAGTCAGAAACTAAAACTTTCAATTTCTACATCTATCAATAATTTCTAGAACTTTCTTTACTGATGCTTGACAAAAGGCAGTAACTTTCAATATTTTTTCATGGCAAACTTCAATTGTGAATTCAACTTTTACAATTTTTTTTTTTTTTTTGCCTCAACATAAGAAGAAATAATCACCCACAAACAATTAAAAATGCAATATATAACTCACCTGGATGACAGAGGAGTAAACATTTATGGCCACAAGAAGGTTTAAATTCACGCTCACATACTTGGCCGCATGAATGAGGCACAAGCCACGGATCTAAAGGTGGATCTTCCACTTTTCCACAATAGCAATAGTATCTACTAGGTGTTTCAGATCGTTTGTACTCAAACCTACATTTTGGACTACAAAGAAGAATAAATTATTAAAGCTAACTTCGCCTTTAAAAGCAACATGAGAGACAGAAATATAAATAAACTTAGTAACAGAGTATATTCTGTTAAATTAGTTTTATGTTAAGGAACTCTGCTCCATCTTTGTGTTAGTAAAAAAAACAAGATCTTATTAAAATCTATTTCAACCATATAGAACAGCACTGTACAATACAATGTGCTGAGATGATGAAACAGTTTTATACAGGGATTGTCCAATACAGTAGCAATTAGCCACATACTGTGAGCACTTGAAACGTGGCTAGTGCTTACAACTGAGGAAGGAATCAAATTTCTTATTTTATAATTTCTGAATATTGAAATAGCTACATGTGGCCAGTTACCATGAATTAAACAGCACATATATAGAATACAGCTACAAAAAGAAAGTAACATTAGTTTTCTACTAACCACCTGAACTTTATTCTTGAGAAATTCACTCTGCTTTTCATAAAGCTCAACTTTTTAAGTTTTGTTTTGTGGATTACAAATAAACAAAATATATTAGCAACAGCAAACAGAAGAGAGAAGTCAGGTTATAGACAGGCAATACCGCAAGAAACACGACTACAATTTAGAATTAAGGGGAAATAAACTTGAAAATAAAGAATTTCATAATTCATAACATCTAGCACAAAAAAATATAATTTTTGTTTTTCTTTTTTGAGACAGAGTCTCACTCTGTCACCCAGGCTGGAGTATAGTGGCGCAATCTCGTCTCACTGTAACCTCTGCCTCCGAGGTACAAAAAATTCTTGTGCCTCAGTGTCCCAAGTAGCTGGGACTACAGGTGCGCGCCACTACGCCCAGCTAATTTTTTGTATTTTTAGTAGATTCGGGGTTTTTGCCATGTTGGCCAGGAGTTGAAACTCCTGACCTCAAGTGATTCATCAGCCTTGGCCTCCCAAAGTGCTGGGATTACAGGCATGAGCCACTGTGCCCAGCCCAAAAAAAAGATATAATTTGAATGTGCCTAAGTCAAAGAAAAGTTCAAGTACCATGAAAGGCTTTAAACTTCCATCATTAAAATAAATAAGTTTTGGTAGTAGAAGTGTTAACCTTCAGCTCTATCAGAAATGTACTTGTAGATCATCATAGATCACTTCACTCTCAAAAGACGCTCTAACTTTATCTCCCAGACAAATGAGTATAGTTAGCACATTACATTAGAACAAGTTTCATATTAACATTTAAATTTCTTTTGTATCATATACAAAATATTTTCATTGTCATGAGAATATGTTCGGTTTCCAAATAAATGCCACATAAATATTCAAAATAACCAAAAGATATTTGTTCTTGTAATGAAAAATCAAAAACAAAATACTAAGTTCATCTGCCTCTGGAATAAATAACTGGCACTTTATTGGAAGAATTCAATTTTTTTTTTATTAAAAGTGTTTACTATTCCTTTAAGCCAGTGTGAAGGGGGATATGTATTTTTAATAAGCATGGGTATGGATGACTAATAGGCAACTCAACATACCTTAACACTGCCCATCAGCACTGAAACTGAACTGGCCCAGTGAGGGTAATATATGCAAATGTATGAGTTTTATTTTAAAATGGGATGACAACAATGAAACGTAATTATGCTAGATCTTCTTCATTAAAAAGTAGTATCTTAGTAGAAACCTGCATTTTAAATTTTTTATTTCCATAAAATAACTTAAAATTATTAACATTTTACCAAGTTCTAGCTCCATCTTGATGAGGATTAAACAAAATGGGTTCTTAACCAGAATGGTCATTTATTTTCTTAAAAAAATATGAAATATGGAACACAAAGTATACGGCACAGCTGATTAAACTGTTGTTCCTTTTAAATTAGAAGTAACAGTACTTTTTTTTTAATTGATCCTTTCCTCCTCCATGGCAAAATGACTACTTAAAACAGAAGTGAGAAGAGTGAGGGTAAAAAAAATATATACATAAGGTTTAAATCTCTAAACTAGCAAGCTGGAACACCTGGCTTAATTCCGTACCTATTAAACACTAAAAGTCCTCCACCACAAGTAAATAATATGCAGGAGCAAAATATACTTTGAAATGTTTGAAACAGTTTTCAAAAAGTGTGCATTCAATGAAAAGAAAAATAACATTTCTAAAAGCAAGGACAAAAGACATAACTCAGCTGAAAGAATAGCAAAAGCACTGAATTTAAAAGTAAGAAATCCTAGGTTTCTCCACTACTTAAGAGTGAGCAGCATGAAGTCATTTCCCTTCAATTAACTTCAATATCCCCATTGGTAACAGGAAAATAAAATCTCTCACAGATTGCTGAGAATTATTTTTACATACTCTTCTAAAAGTCACCAGCATGTCTAAATGTTTTTTAAAAACTACACCACTGGCCAGATGCGGTGACTCACGCCTGTAATCTCAACACTTTGAGGGGCCAAGGTGCGTAGATCACATGAGACCAGAAGTTCAAGACCAGCCTGGCCAACATGGTGAAACCCCCATCTCTACTAAAAATACAAAACTTAGCCGGACATGGTGGCGGGCACCTGTAATCCCACCTACTCTGGAGGCTGAGACAGGAGAATCGCTTGAACCATACAGGCAGTGGCTGCAGTGAGCCGAGATCACACCACTATACTCCAGCCTGGGCAACACAGCAAAACTGGCTCAAAAAAATAAAAATTTAAATTAAAAAAAAAAAAAAAAACTCAAAATTTTAAACATAAAATTAGTTACTAAAGTTACAAAGTGTGACCACACAGAGCCCCTGAAGCTTACGCTTCACTACTTTGATAGTCAATCTACCTCTCTGGACAGCCAACATGAATAAGTTTCTTGTTGTCTTTACTTAGCAGAGATATAAAATTCGACTCTCCAACTCTTTCTAGAAATACAACAAAAGTTCTCAAGACCAAATAATCATCAATAATAAGCAAAACTAATAAATGTAAAAAAAATGATATTGTATAATATACACCTGCAGTTTTGAGATTTGGGAGGATAAAACTGGAAATCTTATAATCAAAATACATTAAATGATAGTCTTGTACAATGTAATAATAATGCATCCTCATAGAATTCTGGACAAGAAGATCACAATTATGAATGATTCTCAGTCCTACAGAAAACTGAAAGTCCTTTCAAAGGATAATTAAGGAACTGTTTTGCAGAAGAAAAATTAAGTCTGGATGATTTATTAGTTATACAAATTCAAATTGAAAAAAACCAGCCTTTATTAAGGTTCCATATATTCACACACCAAATGACTAATTAAAGGCCCAACATGGATACTGAAACCACCAATAAAGTAATGTAGAATCTACAATTTTAATTTATCCTACAATTTAATAATCCAACTAGGCCAGGTGCAGTGGCATGCCAGCCTAACTGGCACTTTGGGATTTTTTGGGATGGGTCACCTGAGGTCAGGAGTTCAAGACCAGCCTGGCAGACATGGTAAAACCCCGTCTCTACTAAAAATACAAAAAATTAGCCAGGCGTAGTGATAGGTGACTATAATCCCAGCTACTCAGGAGGCTGAGACAGGAGAATCTCTTGAACCCAGGAGGTGGAGGTTGCAGTGAGCCAAGATCGCCACTGCACTCCAGCCTGTGTGACAAGACTAAAACTCCATCTGAAAATAATAATAATAATCCAACTAACTAGAAAAAGTTACCAAGGCCAGGGATAATCTCTCTTTCCAAAATCATCATCAGTCACAGAAGATACAAGAAACTCGCTGTCTTTAGCCCACTTCTGGATACAGGGCATGTGAAATATACAGAAACATCCCGAACAGCTCCAAACCTAAGACAAAGGTATCAGAAGTTAATATATGTTAATTTTTCTTTGTTAATTGTAAAATAATTTAAAATGAGTATCACACTAAACTATTTTCAAGAGCTATCTAAGGATTAAAGAAAAAAGGTCTTTCCTTCCAGTATAACAGAACTGTTTCATGGGAAATGCATTTAAAGTAGAATATGTTAAAGAAAATTATTGTTAATCACACAGATTCATTCAGCTAGAAATAATTACTGCTAACATTCTGGACAGTCTCCAAATTTATATATATATATATTTTTCATACTTTTAAAAAATAAGGTCATACTATAATAACTGAAATGTAATTTTATAGTCTTTTTTATAAGCATATTTATAGCTATACATTACATCATGTAGACTTAGGTACTTAAATTTCTTGTTGTTGGATGGTTATTTCCAAGTATAAATACTACTACGAAAGAATCCTTAAACATAAATATGCACAGATATATCTACATAGCCCTTTTGTTACATAAAACCTGTTAGTCTAACACCTAACTAATACTAAATTTTAAAAATTAAGTAATCAGAAACTAAGAATATACATAATTTAAAAGCTTAAGAAATAATACTAAATTCATTTTTAAAACCTGCCAAATACTTTGATAAAACTGATAAAAATCAGTTCCCCTTTTCTCATAACATTTTACAACTGTTTGAGAAAATCAGATATGTAGCATACTGCATGAGCTAACAACAGCATTAAACAGCCAACTTCTTAGTTTGGGTTACCCCCAAAGCAGCATCTGAGATAAGAACTTGGATGCAGGAGTAAGGGGACTAGACAGGAAAAAGAAATGCCAATGAATGGCATATTGTTGAGCTGATTACCACTAAGGGCCACAGAAGCTCAATCCTACAGGGGACCGTCTGCAGAACCATGTAAAACACGCCTTGGACTGCCCAGCCCCAACCACTAATGGTAAGGAGGTTGAGGCATTCACCTACCAAGTCCCTGTGGTGCAATGTTGCTGCAAGGGGCTTTAACTATCCAGTGCTTCTGCACTATAGCCATGAACTAGCTAAGTCAGTTTCCAAGAAGAAAATTCAGAGGTGGAAAAAACGCACACACACAGCAAGTGTTTAAAGTGGGTTTGTATCTGCATGCAGAGATTATGCATTCCCTGTAGCTGAAATCAAAGTAAACCAACTAGATGTGACTCTAGGCACAAAAGGAATCTATATCTGATATACTCTTCTATCCAACCAGAGCATGTTAAATTTCTGATTCACTCTACATGACCAAACTATTTCATCTGACTTGATTTGCTTTCTTTAGGCAATGCTGCTATGATAGCAGTGAATTAATCTAAGGTCTAAATGTTGAGTCTTTCATATTCAGTAATCACTTCTTAATTGCTTCATTAATGCCCTTTTAAATTTACATATAGATATTTTTATCACTAGGCCATAGCTCCTCCAAGGACATGAGTTTTGTCCGAATCTCTCTCCCCACTGACCCTCACCACTTCCCAAAATGCCTTTAACACAGGATACGCTAACTAATTAAGCCATAAGTGTTATTGCCAAGTTCTACTTTCTTGAAGATAGGGACTGTATCTTTTTCCAAACCCAATAAAAGTAGTAAAATATAGTACATTTTAACATTTCACTTTTGTGGGAATCTATAAAGTACAGATGCTAAAAATGTTCTATCAAATCAACATTTGCATTAAAACTGAAGACAACTAAGTTATTTCAATAGTGCTAAAAATACTGGATACTCATTTAGTGGTAATTTTTTTTAAATTACGTATTTTAAAATGAAGATCAATTCATATACAAAATTCTCAAATGAAGTATTTTTAAACAAAAGTAAACAAAAGAATAAATCATTAAGTATTGTAAGTCCAATTCCCAAGATATTTTGGGAAGATACATTAATATAAATAAGGAGAAAAACTTACTGCTTGGTTTCTCTTCACCGAAGCAATACAAATTAAGCATGTCATAGCCCCTGCTTGAAAAGCTTCATTTACATATTGTTTTGTTCGCTCTAATTCACGTGTATCTCCATCTGGAAATTTAAAGATTGAAAATCTCATCCTAAACAACATCTGAAAATAACACAAACTCACTAATAGCACCACATTACGTAAGAACTGTCTAGCAATATCAATTGCTCAAAATATAGCTGTAAAACAAGAAGTTTTTTTAAAAAAGTAACCAATGAGCTGTCAAGAGGTAACAAAGTCTGTGTATTAAATCTTGTGTACATGGTTCAAAACCAGCACCTCAGCTCTCTCTCTCTGTTATATTTACTTTTTTGGCTGTTACAATTCTCAACAAATTTGGTGGGGGCAGAGCCATAAGCAAGAGCTGGAAGATGTAAAGTCTTAAGGAAAAGCAAAGTGTGAAAGGAAAAGCCTAAACGAATTAGTAGAGTCACTTAGCATAAACATAAGCATAGATGTGAGTGCGTGGGTGTGTGTGTGTGTTTGTGTGTGTGTGTGCGCGCGTGAATTTAATAGGTGTATTCTTAATAAAAACTTGTTGATGAAAAGACCCTGAGGTTTTTACAGTACAATAACCACATCTCATGAAATATGTTCACTACTTCTGCTTAAGAAGGCAGAATAAGCTTTTCAGAAAAAACAGTACCAGACATTATTTTCTTTGAGTAATTACTGAGTGCTTATTTGCTAGACACTGTACTATTAGTACTTCAATAGGATTAAATGAGCTATTATCTTCATTTTACAAATGAGAAAACTGAGACACAAAAGAATTAACTTCAGTTTGCCTACAAAGTGAACCCTCTTAACCTCTATGCTATACTGCAGTGAGCAGTTACTGCAGGAAGGTCCAACAAATAACAAGTAACAGCAAAATGAAAAATAGAACAAGTCCCCTAAAGCACAAATGACAACAAAAGGGCAATAATCTGAGTCACTTTAGTATGAGAAAAATAAGCCTGCATGGCTTTAGAACAATAAAGATACGTTCAATAGAAGTTGACTGAGTCTTCAAAAAAAAGTAGATTAAAGCATAAACTAACATAAGTACAGAACTTATCATGATAATAACGTGGTTCAAGCCAAAATTTAAGTTGCCAAAAAGAAAAATGACATAAACAGGACATATGACTAATTCTTTACTTTCTAAAATCATCTGAGTAAACACAGCACTTACAAAAGCTTGCCCTACCATAAAATAAATGTGATTTAGGACATTAAACAAAATAAACGCAAACGTACTCTCAAAACTATAAATTATTATAAAATTATTACAGACAATTGCTTTATTTTAAACAAACATTGTAGTTTTTTAAAAAATCCTTAAGAGCAGAATAATAATATGGGGTGTCTATTTTGCTTTTCAACTAAGCTGGCATTAACAGATACAAAACATTTTAAATTTCATCTAATTTAACAGCTAATTCAAAAAACAGTATTTAAGAAGAAGACAGAACAGATTTTCACAAAATAAAAACTAACCTTATATTTTAAAAATTTATGTAAGATTTCTCTGAAATATTTACAGTTTGGCTGCATCAATAAAATGTACTGCCCAGCACTTCACAGTGGATAGCATGGCATTTGAAGTCATGCATTTTAAAAAGATCACTCTGGCAACTAAAGAAAAATGAGTATGTGGAGGCCAAGACTGAAAGCTGAAGTACCAGTTAAGAGGTAGTTACAGCAGATAAAGCAAAAAATGACCTTGAGCAAGTTACCTAATGTGTCTCAGTTTTCTCATCTGTAAAATTAGTAGTAACAGTTATCTACCTCACAATTATTATATGGATTTAATCCACATGTTAAGCAGCTGTAAAGGCTTAAACTAGGCAGTGACAGTACACAGGCAGAGTAACAGTAGATTTAAGAAATTTAGGAAGTAAAACTTAGGAGGACTTGGTGACAATGAGATTGTATCAGTTTTAAAAGCTGATGTTCATGTCAACATTCAGAAGGAAGAGTGCTGTGTCTGCTGAGCTGTCTGACATGGGTAGAGGGAGAATTGCAGTAAACAACATGCATATGCCATCTCTGCTCCCAGATGTCTGGCTTGGGAGGGTGACTGAGAAAACTGTAGTGCTATTAAGATAAAGAACACAAAAGAATAAATAAGTTCTCTTTCAACAGCAGTTTGATGTGTCCATGCACCAGCAAGATAGAGATACTCATCAGGAAGTTGGCCATGCAAGTCCGAAATTTGAGAGAAGAATCACAAAAATGCAAAGGCTGTGCTCAAATAAAAATGAACTCCTTTGGTAAAGTCCTGGTCTTCAATTCAATAATGTTAAGGTGGGAATCATCGCATTACTCTGGTATGTATGTTCTTAAATCAAGTGATCAGATTTTCTTACATTGGTAGAGGCAAAGGAATGGGAATCAAATACTAATGGATTTTATACAAAACACAGCATAAAAAAATTACCATAACACTGTAAGACTAAAAGCAGATTAAAAATTAATAAAACTTACAAATGACAAATGTTTTCTACATACCAGACTGAAAGACATTATTGCATTTTCTGTTGTAAAATAAAATCTGACTCTATCTAGAATGGTTCAAGCGAAGTCCTCTCAAAGCAGAAAACTTCTTAAGATTATTTTCTATAAAGTCCTTTAGAAATAAGAAACCCTCTAATCTTAGAGTTACTTTTTATCAGTTCTCACCTTGCCAAACTAGACTTCTCAGCCAAACTTCCTAATCTTAATTCCCTAGCAATTATGGGAAATTCCTTAGAAACCTACTTGATGATGTGCAACTATCTTCATGATCCTATCAGTATACTCAGGCAACTACCTAATCGCCAAGGTTAGGGGTTGGGAAGGAAAGGGTGAAATACATAAATCCTTCTGTCTGAAGACTTGAATAACTCTCAGCCAGGCACAGTGGCTCATGCCTGCCACTTTGGGAAGCTGAGGTGGGAGAATTCCCTGTAGCCAGGAATTCAAGACCAGTCCTGGCAACACAGGAAAACCCTGTCTCTACAAAAATATTCTAAAAAAATTAGCCAGGCATGGTGGTGTGCGCTTGCAGTACCAGCTACTTGGGAGGCTAAAGCAGGAGGGTCACTTGAGCTCGGTAGTTCAAGATTGTAGGGGGCTATGATCACACCACTGCACTCCAGCCTGGGCAACAGAAGAAGACTGTCTCCAAAAAAAAAAAAAAGACTAACTCTCATGCTCTTTATTTGCCTTTACGCGAACTCATGCTCAAACTCTGCTATGCTTCTGATTCTGTTGTACCAACAGTCCTGAATCCTGGCATCACTGGCCTTATACTTCTCATGAAAGCACAATATAATAACTAAGGAATACATTAGTATAGAGTAGAAGAGAGCTTAGGATGTGGGGCCTTATGATCAAGGGAAGACATGACTGAAAAAAGAAACAAAATTTTTAAAAGAAAGCAGCAGCTATGATAGAAAATCTCTAATAATCAAGCCACAAAATACATTAAACATTCCAGCAAACAGATATACAGCACAGACTACACAACAGGCACTACCGTAAGCACTACGGTACTTACACATAGTGATTCATTTCATCCTAACAACTCTAAGGTATTTAGTGTCACTATACCCATTTTACAAAAGAAGAAACTGAGCCCCTAAGATGCTAAGCAATATGTCAGACATCCTACAGCCAAGTAGCAAAGCCAAGAATCAAACCATGGCAATCTGGCTCAAATATCAATGTTCTTAACTGCTGTACAACGCTGCTTTTTCCCCACAAACAGGTACAAAAGTAACCGTCTAATCTCCTCAGAATTTTTCTGCTTTTACAGAGAAGATGCAATCAGCCCAGTAATGGCTCTAAAGCTAAGTAAACTAGGTTTAAACCCAGCTCTGCCAATTACTAATTGTGTAACTCTAGGAAAGTCACCTCTTCTCTGTAGAATTGTTTCCCAAAATATTTCTAAGGTTTTTCCTGGTTTTAACAGTATACTGAAGTAAGAAAAAGAACCAAGCAAGGGTATAAATATATATTACTAATAAAAGATATATAAACAATATGACATTTCTACAAATATATTAATAAATGTTGACATTACGTGCAAAATACTTTTTTTTTTTTTTTTAATTGAGACAGTCTTGTTCTGTCTCCCAGGCTGGAGTGCAGTGGCGCGATCTTGGCTCACTGTAACCTTCACCTCCCAGGTTCAAGCAATTCTCCTGCCTCAGCCTCCTGAGTAGCTGGAATTACAGGCATGCGCTACCATGCCCAGCTAATTTTTTTGTATTTTTAGTAGAGACGGGGTTTCACCATGTTGGCCAGGCAGGTCTCAAACTCCTGACCTCAAGTGATGCCCCCGCCTTGGCTTCCCAAAGTGCTGGGGTTATAGGCATGAGCCACTGTGCCTGGCCTACATGCAAGAATATTTCCAATAATAATTTTAAAGTATAAAAGGCAGAAAGTTTGACAATATCTACATTTAAAATAATCTATTTTTACACTTAATACTAAAGTGGTACACAGCAACATCACTTTGGCCCGTTCGCACATAAACATATGTGGCTTTAAGAGCAACCAGATATAAACCACAGATAACACGAATGTACACGTCAAACCTGAGGGAATTTAGGTTTTTTTTTTTTTTAAAGTATGGCTAGGTGCAGCACATGCCTGTAGTCTCAGCTACTCAGGAAGCTGAGGCAGGAGGATCACTTGAGCCCAGGAGTTCGAGGCTGCAGTGAACTATGATTGTACCACTGCACTCCAGCCTGGGCAACAGGATAAGACCCCAACTCTAAAAATAAATACATCAGATGTTGTAAATAAGATATAAAATAAGGAAGTAAAGAATTAAAAAGACTTCAAGACACATTTAACATGATGAAAAAAATGAATAGATTGAGGGGGTACACAAAGTCCTCTAGTTAAATTAAATCATCAAAACCAGAAAAAACTTGCCCCAGTTTGTTGCTCCGGAGCTTTAGCAGCCCTATCCAAGCTTTCTACTGAAACGCCAAATAAATACACACAAAGGCCTCCCAAGGCTATACAAGAGCCACTGCCATTCTACTTGCTTTATAGAAAAATTAGTGTCACACAATATATAACTCAAATACCAAAGTGTACAAAAATTCAACTCTAGAACACACAGTGCTCATCTTAAGACATAACATCTATTCCATATAGAACAAAGGCATTACCAAAAAAATGTCAGGAATATAGTTTCACTGATGTCAAAGGTCAAAATTTAGATGATCAGTACCTGTCTGAGTAGTGTATGTTATAAACGTATTTGCAACTATCTTTCCTTGTTTTCCTTCAAAATCTTCATCTCCTTCTTCTTCAGATGAAGAGCTAAAGTGTTCTTCAACAAGTTTTCTGGCTGCAGCTTGGTTAGCTTTCTTGATTTCTTCAAATTTTTTCTGAGACATTAGCTCTGTTTAAAAGAAAAAAGTTTCATTTCTGCAAAACAATCTCTCAAAAAGAAAAGCATAATGTGCTATCATTTTACAACATGCATTTCAAAGTCACCTTTGGAGCATTCTATCTTCCTGTAATCCATGAGAAAAGTATTTTCAAATTCCTTGACACACAACTAAAGAGAATACCACAACAAAAACTTTCACTTTTGTAAATATCCTGCTAAAATGCAGCAAATTTGTATGAAAACGGTGATTAACAAATCAAGAAAAAAATACGAAAATACGATAGAATTATCAAAATACTGGTGATCAACTTCAAAATAAGGACTAACAAAAATTAAGACGTTTTAAAGTACATTGTGCACAATAATTTTTAAGAAGTGAGGAAACATGTCCACAGTGAGCACATAAAGAATCAGGGAAGGTAGGTACTTCAATCTACCACCTTCTGAACAACAGGTAGGATAGGACAGGACAGTCCAGCCCAGTCCAGTCCAGCCCAGTCCAGCCCAGCCCCACCAAAGAGTTTGTATCAACAGTACTCACTATGCACCTACTATATTTATAATCGGCTTCTTAGGTCAAGAACTTTTTGCCTTTATTATTGACTTTTTGTGATCACAAAAAAATAAGCATTTTACATTAATCCACACAAAATATTAACATGGAAAACAGGTTTCTTCCAACTTCATTCCAAAAAGAATGTTAATTTTGGATTTGTTCTTCCACTATTTAGCACTATCTGTACTTCTCATTTTGTTACTTGATTAATCATGCAAAACAAAATCAGATTACTTCACTGCACATACTCCCAAAGAAGCTTCAAACTTCTTGAGAGCAAGGACCACGGGGATTTTCTTCAAGCACTGTTAATAAGCTCTTATGGACAGCAAACACAGTTTAAGAAAGGAGCCATAAACCTGCAGAATTGATCTGAGTTCATAAATTCCCATCTTGAGAGGATTTTAAATTTACTGATTGACTATTTTAAAATTCACATTGTACTTGAAACTTATGAGCCACTACCAAGAGAAGCTCTCTTATCTTAGGTGGTATATTCAGACTTGATTATGTTCCCTCATGAAACATTTTCCTTTTCTTATTGCAACCAGTTTGGTTAGGGGTTATTAACAAAACAAACAGAGTATTTCAAGTAAACCAGGATAAAAATGTATATCATGCTTCCCTAGCAATATTTGAGTACTGGGAAAAAAAAACTGGCTATGAGATATATAATTCAAAACTTGTCATAAAAGAGATGATAAATGTCATTAATCTATGGGAAATTAGCACTTAAAAGACATATGAAAAGAGGCTGAATTGGACAGAGATAATGAGAACATTCATAACCTGGTAAATGTATTCATCTAACATCATCTCAAGGTGAAGACAAGTTGACAAGGCAACCTTCTCACGTATTATTTCTTACAGCCAAATCTCAACTATCCAGGTAGAGAATGCTTGTTTTCATTCTACCCACAAGATCTAAGAAAGTTTACCAAACCTGTTCACACGTCTCCATATTGCATACCTTATCATCACCACCATTAACTGCATGCTAAGACGATACAACCTACGTTTAAAATTAGCCTAGGAGAAAAATCACTCAGATACTCAATTCTGCTACCCACCCAAAAAAAATGTATCCTGAAATGCATTCCAGACACAAAAATAAAATGATTTCAGGGATTATTTCCTCGGCCCCATGCACAACCGTAAGTGCTCCCTGGCTCCACGAAAACATGGTCTCAGATAAAAGATATTGATATATCGGAGGCAGCACCAGATATATCCACAGAAGGACATGGAATTTGTAAATAGGAACTACAGTCAAGGAAGGTATCAAAAGCTCAAGTGCTTACAAGGAATAGAAAAGTCAAGAAACAAAGGCAAAGGTAAAGATGACAAATGACACCTGGCTCCAGAAATGAGAGAGAATGTGAGATGGAGTGCCCAAGTCCAATCTAAATGGGATTTCTGTGACTCAGCTGAGCTGACTGTTGCCATGCACAAAGATACTAAAGCCACAAGGTTGTTAACCAGATTTTTAAAAACGACAAACAAAGGCTGACAACCAATCCACATATAAAACTCTGTGTTAACCAAACAACACTATAGACCAAATCAGAACACCCGGCCGCATTTTACAACTTATGGTCTGGAGATTCAAGCAGGCAAGAGTGGAGGGAAGGAACAAAGGTAATACCACCTAAAATTAAGATGAAAGAGGTGCGATGGAAATCTACCTAGAGTGCCGAAAAGAGCTGCCACCTGAAAGGTTGGAGAAGTGGGCCGGCTAACAAACTCCCGAAGGAGTGGAAAAGCAGTGAAAGAGAGAAGGCGAGGGCGGAGGCGGTCCTGACTAGCAACTGCCTTAGGAGGCATCCAGGTGAGCCCGCGGGCGGGAGCCATTCTCACCGCTGGCTGCGGGAGTCTGCAGGGCTTGGGATCCCGCTGGGCTGTGCCTGCTCCCTGAAGCCGCCGAGGTCGCGACTCCTCCCGGACTGGCGCCAAAAGGAACCGCGCCCACCGACCCCTTCTCTCGCCCTCCTCCGGCGCCGCGGAGATGGATTCCATTTCCTGAGGGGGCGGCAGTGGCCCGTCCCCGGGCTCGGCCTCGGCCACCGGCCACCTGGCGCCAGGAAGCTTCCATCCCTGCAGAAGAGAAAAAAAAAGAGTGGAAGGAGATGAGCGCGGCGAGGACCGCGGCGAAGGAGGAGAGAGTCGGTGCGGAAACCCCGTATGAGGGACCTAGTGAGGAAGGTTCCTGCAGGACGGGCACCGGGTTTCAGGAGGTCGCGGCCCTGCCTTTACCGGAGGGCAAGTCCCCGCCAAGCCCGGGCTTTGGAGACAGACCGAAGAGGCGAGGGAGGACTAGGCAGAGAAATAAACCGCGGAGCAAGGAGCACACAGTGCCCAAGACGGAAAGCCGGAGGAGAAGTGGAAAGCGCCTCCTCAGCCTCTGGGGGAGCGTGGTAGGGGAAGAGTCACAGACTGACCCTGCGGCTCCTGCCGGGAACCAACCGCAGCGGTAGACCCCACTGAAAGCTACGTCTCCTTACCGTCGGCGCTCGCCCCAACAGACTACAACTCCCAGAAGCCCCCTCCCGCGGTCCGGCGACTGCGTGGCAGCACGGGCCGCTTCCTTATCCGGAAAAGTGCGGGGGTTGGGCGGGAGGGGAACCCCAAGCGCCTGCGCTGGCCTGGACAGGTCTTTGAAAACTACAACTCCCGGCGTGCTCTGGGGCTAGGGAGGGGCCGAAGGTCATAGGGGCGGACGGTGGTGGAGGTGGGCGGGTCCGGAGGGTCTAGTGACTCCCAAATTTGCTTCTGCTTCTGCAGGACTGCCCTAAACCCAGCTGGGTATGAGGTTTTCATAGCTCTGTCCCAATTGGTTCTGTGTCATATTTTATTATCCTTGCCTTTGGGCTTGCGGATGGCAGGAGGTGTCAATGTAAAATAATCAAAAGCGCAAAGTTTAAGGATAGCCCACCTTAGAAACACCGACTCCTAGGAAAGCAGTCAGCCTTCCGAAGTAGAGATTTAAGATTTCATTTCTGTAGGCAGAAACGGAGATGTTTTTAGGAGGATTACAACATTTTCTCATACAAGGTTAGCGAATAGTTACAACAATTTGCTTATAGACAGTATTTCTTTTTGGGAAGAGTACGTTTCACGGTTTTCGTAAAGGATTTTCTTTCATCTGATCTAAGCAAACCAGGGCAACAAAGCAGAAGTTAATCTATAAGGATCATTAAGAAGGCAGGAAGTTTTTGTCCTTAACTTCGTTTAATTCTCTCTACCCATTGTATAGAACAAGAAAAATAAGAAAGCAAGTTAATCTATAATGTGAGAAACAGAAGTTGTAACCATGTGTGACTCAGATGACAGTCACATCTCTCTCCAGGCTTAGTGAGTTTTAGGTTCCAACAGCCTTTAAATTGTATTTATTTTCATAGGGAAGTCTCACTAACAGGAAAAGCACTTACATTGAAAACGCTTTGAGATCGGCCACTGTGAAGGAGGGAAATTTGGGGGAGTGTTGCAGGAAAGTGGCTTGAGTAGTAAAAGTACCGTTCTAAAATGCTAGAGCAATGTAGAAAATAAATCTAAAACCTGTTATTGTCATAGTCCTTTGTAGTGTGCAATGAGGCTTCCCTGGAACATGATAATTTTTACCTTCATGGCATCTGCCTAAAATAGATTTTGTTAAGGAAAATAGTTGAGGGCCAGGACCTAAATCTTATGATTTTGCTGAGTTTTCCCGTAAGATACATATGCATATATACAATCAGGTAGATTGCAAAAATTCATTCTGGGGTCTATCTGGGACTGAGAAACATATTGATGGCTCTGTGGGATTATATAGTCCTTAAACAGTCCTTCAACTTAGTTAATTCTTCTATTTTTATCATAAATTTCTATCATAGATAGCATTTATTAGATGTCAGGCACTGTTTAAAGTGTTTTACGTTATGTATTAACTAATTTCGTACTCACAGTAACCCTATTTATTATCCCCATTTTACAACTGAGAACACTGAGGCACAGAGAGATTAAGCAATTTGCCCTTGATCATACAGCTAGGAAGTAGTGAAGCCAAGATTCTATCCTAAGTAGTCTAATATTAGAAACCATGCTTTTAATGTCTTAAATGTAGACATTGCAGAATTGCCTATACATTAACCAAACTCCAAAATGACGTCCCATGGCCGGGCATGGTGTTTCACGCCTGTAATCCTAACACTTTGGGAGGCCAAGGCAGGTGGATCACCTTAGGTCAGGAGTTTGAGGCCAGCCTGGCCAACATGGCAAAACCCTGTCTCTATTAAAAATACAAAAATTAGCTGGGCATGGTGATGGGTGCCTATAATCACAGCTACTAGGGAGGCTGAGACAGGAGAATCGTTTGAACCCAGGGGGCGGAGGTTGCAATGAGCTAAGATCGTGCCATTTCACTCCAGGCTAGGTGAAAGAGCAAAACTCCATCTCAAAAAAACGAAAAGAAAAAAAGAAATAACATATCTGAGAATGATATGACTTCATTGGTTAGAAACTAAGAGGTGCACAGCAACTCTCTTAATGCTGCACTTGTATAAGAACTGTAAGTTTAAAGCTGCAACCAGCTTTCAAAGTTTGAAAACCCTGAAGCGAGATTTTTCTTCAGTGGGGTTTTCACATACAGGAAAGGAGCTGTTAAACTCTGAGAGAGAATATAGTAATGATCACTAGGTAATGTCCAAGAAGTATTGAGTGGCTACTAAAAAGAGAGATCCTTCTTAGAATTGTGTTATATGCCAAAGAGCTGGACTAGCATTATATCTAAATCTCCATGTCAAACTTTCTTGAGAAATTTTTTCTGTTCCCGTGAATACCCAATAGCTAATAACAGTGACCGACAATCCTTGAGTGCTTTCTACATTCCAGCATTCTTCTAAGTCCTTTTTTCTTTTACTCATCTAATCTTCACAACAACCATGAAGTAGGTATTGTGATGGTCAAAACAATTTTTTTATTATACTTTAAGTTCTAGGGTACATGTGCACAACGTGCAAGTTTGTTACTTAGGTATACATGTGCCGTGTTGGTTGGCTGCACCCATCAACTTGTCATTTACATTAGATATTTCTCCTAACGCTATCCCTCCACCAGCCCCCAACCCTGCAACAGGCCCTGGTGTGTGATGTTCCCCTCCCTGTGTCCATGTGTTCTCATTGTTCAACTCCCACTTATGAGTGAGAGCATGTGGTGTTTGGTCTTCTGTCCTTGTGATATTTTGCTGAGAATGATAGTTTCCAGCTTCATCTATGTCCCTGCAAAGGACATGAACTCATCCTTTTCTATGGCTGCATAGTGTTCCATGGTGTATATGTGGCGCATTTTCTTTATCCAATCTATTATTGATGAACATTTGGGTTGGTTCTAAGTCTTTGCTATTGTGAATAGGGCCTCAGTAAACATGCCTGTGCATGTGTCTTTATAAGTAGCATGATTTATAATCCTTTGGGTATATGCCCAGTAATGGGATTGCTGGGTCAAATGGTATTTCTAATTCTAGATCCTTGAGGAATCGCCACACTGTCTTCCACAATGGATGAAATAATTTACACTCCCACCAACAGTGTGAAGGCATTCCTATTTCTCCACATCCTCTCCAGCATCAGTTGTTTCCTGACTTTTTAACGATTGCCATTCTAACTGGTGTGAGATGGTATCTCATTGTGGTTTTGATTTGCATTTCTCTGATGACCAGTGATGATGAGCATTTTTTCGTGTGTCTGTTGGCTGCATAATTGTCTTCTTTTGAGAAATGTCTGTCCATATATTTTGCAACATCCTTTTTGATGGGGTTGTTTTTTTCTTGTAAATTTGTTTAAGTTCTTTGTAGATTCTGGATATTAGCCCTTTGTCAGATGGATAGATTGCAAAAATTTTCTCCCATTCTGTAGGTTGCCTGTTCACTCTGATGAGAGTTTCTTTTGCTGTGCAGAAACTCTTTAGTTTAATTAGATTCCATTTGTTTAGTTTGGCCTTTGTTGCTATTGCTTTTGGTGTTTTAGACATGAAGTCTGCCCGTGCCTATGTCCTAAATTGCATCATCTAGGTATTCTTCTAGGGTTTTTATGGTTTTAGGTCTTGCATTTAAGTCTTTAATCCATCTTGAGTTAATCTTTGTGTAAGGTGTAAGGAAGGGATCCAGTTTCAGTTTTCTGCATATGGCTAGCCATTTTTCCCAACACCATTTATTGAATAGGGAATCCTTTCCCCATTGCTTGTTTTTGTCAGGTTTGTCAAAGGTCAGATGGTTGTAGATGTGTGGTGTTATTTCTGAGGCCTCTGTTCTGTTCCATTGGTCTATATATCTGTTTTGGTACCAGTACCATGCTGTTTTGGTTACTGTAGCCTTGTAGTATAATTTGAAGTCAGGTAGTGTGATGCCTCCAGCTTTGTTCTTTTTGCTTAAAATTATCTTGGCTATATGGTCTCTTTTTTGGTTCCGTGTTAAATTTAAAATAGTGTTTTCTAATTCTGCGAAGGAAGTCAATGGTAGCTTGATGGGGATGGCATTGAATCTATAAATTACTTTGGGCAGCATGGCCATTTTCACAATATTGATTCTTCCTATCCATGAGCATGGAATGTTTTTCCATTTGTTTGTGTCCTTTCTTATTTCCTTGAGCAGTGGTTTGTCGTTCTCCTTGAATAGGTCCTTCACATCCCTTGTAAGTGTATTCCTAGGTATTTTATTCTCTTTGTAGTAAATGTGAATGGGAGTTCACTCATGATTTGGCTCTCTGTCTGTTCTTGGTGTATAGGAATGCTTGTGATTTTTGCACATTGATTTTATATGCTGAAGTTGCTTATCAGCTTAAGGAAATTTTGAGCTGAGACAATGGGGTTTTCTAAATATATAATCGTGCCATCTGCAAACATAGATAATTTGACTTCCTCTTTTCCTAATTGAATACCCACCTTTTATTTCTTTCTCTTGCCTGATTGCCCTGGCCAGAACTGCCAATACTACATTGAATAGGAGTGGTTAGAGAGGGCATCCTTGTCTTGTGCCAGTTTTTGAAGGGAATGCTTCTAGTTTTTGCCCATTCAGTATGATTTTGGTTGTGGGTTTGTCATAAATAGCTCTTATTATTTTGATATGTGTTCCATTAATAACTAGTTTATTGAAAGCTTTTAGAATGAAAGACTGTTGAATTTTGTTGAACGCCTTTTCTGCATCTATGGAGTTAATTAATCTTGTGGTTGTTGTCGTTGGTTCTGTTTATGTGATGAATTATGTTTATTGATTTTCGTATGTTGAACAAGTCTTGCATCCCAGGGATGAAGCCGACTTGATCGTGGTGGATAATCTTTTTGATGTGCTACTGGATTCAGTTTGCCAATATTTTATTGAGGATTTTCACATGGATGTTCATCAGGAATATTGTCCTAAAATTATCTTTTTTTGTGGTGTCTCTGCCAGGCTTTGGTATCAGGATGATGTTGGCCTCATAAAATGAGTTAGGAAGGATTCCCTCTTTTTCCATTGATTGGAATAGTTTCAGAAGGAATGGTACCAACTCCTCCTTGTACCTCTAGTAGAATTCGGCTGTGAATCCGTCTGGTCCTGGACTTTTTTTTGGTTGGTAGGCTATTTATTATTGCCCCAATTTCAGAGCCTGCTATTCATCTCTTCAGGGATTCAACTTCTTCCTGGTTTAGTCTTGGGAGAGTATAAGTGTCCAGGAAATTATCCATTTCTTCTAGGTTTTCTAGTTTATTTGCGTAGAGGTGTTTATAGTATTCTCTGATGGTAGTTTGTAGTTCTGTGGGATCAGTGGTGATATCCCCTTTATCATTTTTTATTGCGTCTATTTGATTCTTCTCTTTTTCTTCTTTATTAATCTTGCTAGCGGTCTATTTTGTTGATCTTTTCAAAAAACCAGCTCCTGGATTCATTGACTTTTTGAAGGTTTTTTTGTGTCTCTGTCTCCTTCAGTTCTGCTCTGATCTTAGTTATTTCTTGTCTTCTGCTAGCTTATGTGTTTGCTCTTGCTTCTCTAGTTCTTTTCATTGTGATGTTAGGGTGTCGACTTTAGATCTTTCCTTCTTTCTCTTGTGGGCATTTAGTGCTATAAATTTCCCTCTACACACTGCTTTAAATGTGTCCCAGAGATTCTGGTATGTTGTGTCTTTGTTCTCACTGGTTTCAAAGAACATCTTTATTTCTGTCTTCATTTCATTATTTACCCAGTAGTCATAGCTTGTAGGGTTTCTGCCAAGAGATCCACTGTTAGTCTAATGCGCTTCCCTTTGTAGGTAATCCGACCTTTCTCTCTGGCTGCCCTTAACATTTTTTCCTTCATTTCAACCTTGGTGCATCTGACAATTATGTGTCTTGGGGTTGCTCTTCTTGAGGAGTATCTTTGTGGTGTTTTCTGTATTTCCTGAATTTGAATGATGGCCTGCCTCGCTAGGTTGGGGAAGTTCTCCTGGATAATATACCGAAGAGTGTTTTCTAACTTCTTTCCATTTTCCCCATCACTTTCAGGCATACCAATTAAATGTAGATTAGGTCTTTTCACGTAGTCCCATGTTTCTGGGAAGTTTTGTTCGTTTCTTTTCACTCTTTCTTCTCTAATCTTGTCTTCTCACTTTATTTCATTAATTTGATCTTCAATCACTGATATCCTTTCTTCTGCTTGATCAAATTGACTATTGAAGCTTGTGTATGCTTTACGCAGTTCTCATACTGTGGTTTTCAACTCCATCAGGTCATTTAAGCTCTTCTCTGCACTGGTTATTCTAGTTAGCCATTCCTCTAATCTTTTTTCAAGGATTTTAGCTTTCCTGCAATGGGTTAGAGCATGCTCCTTTAGCTCGGAGAAGTATGTTATTACTGATCTTCTGAAGCCTACTTCTGTCAACTTGTCAAACCCATTCTCCATCCAGTTTTGTTTCCATGCTGGTGAGGAGTTGTGTTCCTTTGGAGGAGAAGAGGCATTCTGGTTTTTGGAATTTTCGGCCTTTCTGCTTTGGTTTCTCCCCATCTTTCCAGTTTAATCTAACTTTGGTCTTTGATGTTGGTGACCTACAGATAGGGTGTTGGTGTGGATGTCCTTTTTGTTGATGTTGATGCTATTCCTTTCTGTTTGTTAGTTTTCCTTCTAACAGACAGACCCCTCAGCTACAGGACTATTGGATTTTGCTGGAGGTCCACCCCAGACCCTGTTTGCCTGGATATCATCAGCGGAGGCTGCAGAACAGCAAATATTGCTCCCTGGTCCTTCCTCTGGAAGCTTCATCCCAGAGGGGCACCTGCCTGAATGAGGTGTCTGTTGGCCCCTACTGGGAGGTGTCTCCCAATCAGGCTACAGGGAATCAGGGACCCATTTTAGGAGGCAGTCTGTTCATTATCGGATCTTGAATGCCATGCTGGGAGAACCACTGCTCTCTTCAGAGCTGTCAGGCAGGCACATTTAAGTCTGCAGAAGCTGTCTGCTGCCTTTTGTTCAGATATGCCCTGCCCCAGAGGTGGAATCTAGAGAGGCAGTAGGCCTTGCTGAGCTGTGGTAGGCTCCACCCAGTTCGAGCTTCCCTGCCACTTTGTTTACAAGGTGAGCATAGAACCGCCTACTCAAGCCTCAGCAATGACAGACGCCCCTTCCCCTCCAAGCTCCAGCGTCCCAGGTTGATCTCAGACTGCTGCACCAGTAGCAAGCAAGGTTCCGTGGGCATGGGACCCATTGAGCCAGGCACAGGAGGGAATCTCCTGGTCTGCCGGTTGTGAAGACTGTGGGAAAAGCACAATATTTTGGCAGCAGTGTCCCGTTCCTCCAGGTACAGTCACAGCTTCTCTTGGCTAGGAAAGGGAAATGCCCCAACCCCTTGCGCTTCCTGGGTGAGGTGATGCCATTGCCTGCTTTGGCTGCACCCACTATCCAACCAGTCCCAACGAGATGAACCAGGTACCTCAGTTGGAAATGCAGAAATCACCTCTCTTCTGTGTCGATCTTGCTGGGAGCTATAGACCGGAGTTGTTCCTATTTGACCATCTTGGAAGCAACTCCCCCATCAAAACAATTTCTTATTCAACATAGTAGCAGAGCCAGGATTGCAAATGGGTAGTATGACTCCTGGCCTATACTCTTAACCACCATGCAAATGATAACTGTGTAAATGGATTTAGTGTTTACCTAGAAATTCCATTTATTTTTAAAGTACCTAAACAGGGAAAGGGCTCATATAATCAGGATTTTTCTCCTGCCATATTATACAATGAAAGTGATAATTACAATAATCACTTTGGAATCAGAAATAATCTTATGTGCTCACTGAGTGAGAAAACAAACACTTGTTGTATTATCATTGTAAATTTTTGCAGTGGAGAGCTAGTATATATCATAAAGTGGAAGCATACGTAAGTTGAGAACACATTTCAAAAATTACCATTGCTTCTACAAGGAAAGCTACAAAACATTGCTGAAAGACATCATAGACAACATAAACAAATGGAAACACATTCCATGCTCATAGATTGGAATAATCAATATTGTGAAAAGAACCATATTGCCCAAAGCAATCTACAGATTCAGTGCAATTCCCATCAAACTACCAACATCATTTTTCACAGAAGTAGAATAAACAATCATAAAATTCATGTGGAACCAAAAAGAGCCTGAATATCCAAAGCAATCCTAAGCAAAATAACAAATCTGGAGACATCCTATCATTGGTCTTCAAAGTATGCTACAAGGCTATGGATACCAAAACAACATAGTACTGGGGGGAAAAAAGTAGATGCATAGACCAATGGAACAGAATACAGAATTAAGAAATAAAGCCAAATACATACAGCCAACTGATCTACAACAAAGCATACAAAAACATAAATTGGGGAATGGACACCCTATTTAATAAATGATCTTGAGAAACTGGAAAGCCACATGTAGAAGAATGAAACTGGATCCCCATCTCTCACCTTATCCAAAAATCAACTCGAGATGGACCAAGGACTAAAATATAAGACTTGAAACTCAGGGGGGCGGAGCAAGATGGCCGAATAGGAACGGCTCCAGTCTCCAACTCCCAGCGCGATCAACACAGAAGACCGGTGATTTCTGCATTTTCAACATGAGGTACTGGGGTCATCTCACTAGGGAGTGCCGGACAATCGGTGCTGGTCAGCTGCTGCAGCCTGACCAGCGAGAGCTGAAGCAGGGCGAGGCATCGCCTCACCTGGGAAGCGCAAAGGGGAAGGGAATCTCTTTTCTTAGCCAGGGGAACTGAGACACACAACACCTGGAAAATTGGGTAACTCCCATCCCAATACTGCGCTTTAAGCAAACGGGCACACCAGGAGAATATATCCCACACCTGGCTGGGTGGGTCCCACGCACACGGAGCCTCCCTCATTGCTAACACAGCAGTCTGCAGCCATCTAACCGCAAGGCAGCAGCGAGGTTGGGGGAGGGGCGCCCGCCATTGCTGAGGCTTAAGTAGGTAAACAAAGCCGCTGGGAAGCTCGAACTGGGTGGAGCTCACAGCAGCTCAAGGAAACCTGCCTGTCTCTGTAGACTCCACCTCTGGGGACAGGGCACAGCTAAAAAATGAAAGGAGAAGCAGCAGAGTCCTGTGCAGACGCGAACGACTCTGTCCTGACAGCTTTGAAGACAGCAGTGGATCTCCCAACACGGAGGTTGAGATCTGAGAAGGGACAGACTGCCTGCTCAAGTGGATCCCTGACCCCTGAGTAGCCTACCTGGGAGACAGCCCCCACTAGGGGCAGTCTGACACCCCACACCTCACAGGGTGGAGTACACCCCTGAGAGGAAGCTTCCAAACTAAGAATCAGACAGGTACACTCGCTGTTCAGCAATATTCTATCTTCTGCAACCTCTGCTGCTGATACCCAGGCAAACAGGGTCTGGAGTGGACCTCAAGCAATCTCCAACAGACCTATAGCTGAGGGTCCTGACTGTCAGAAGGAAAACTATCAAACAGGAAGGACACCTATACCAAAACCCCATCAGTACGACAACATCATCAAAGACCAGAGACAGATAAAACCACAAAGATGGGGAAAAAGCAGGGCAAAAAAGCTGGAAATTCAAAAAATAAGAGCGCATCTCCCCCTGCAAAGGAGCGCAGCTCATCACCAGCAACGGATCGAAGCTGGTCAGAGAATGATTTTGACGAGATGAGAGAAGAAGGCTTCAGTCCATCAAACTTCTCAGAGCTAAAGGAGGAATTACGTACCCAGCACAAAGAAACTAAAAATCTTGAAAAAGGAGTGGAAGAATTGACAGCTAGACTAATTAATGCAGAGAAGGTCATAAACGAAATGACAGAGATGAAAACCATGACACGAGAAATACGTGACAAATGCACAAGCTTCAGTAACCGACTCGATCAACTGGAAGAAAGAGTATCAGCGATTGAGGATCAAATGAATGAAATGAAGCGAGAAGAGAAACCAAAAGAAAAAAGAAGAAAAAGAAATGAACAAAGCCTGCAAGAAGTATGGGATTATGTAAAAAGACCAAATCTACGTCTGATTGGGGTGCCTGAAAGTGAGGGGGAAAATGGAACCAAGTTGGAAAACACTCTTCAGGATATCATCCAGGAGAACTTCCCCAACTTAGTAGGGCAGGCCAACATTCAAATTCAGGAAATACAGAGAATGCCACAAAGATACTCCTCGAGAAGAGCAACTCCAAGACACATAATTGCCAGATTCACCAAAGTTGAAATGAAGGAAAAAATCTGAAGGGCAGCCAGAGAGAAAGGTCGGGTTACTCACAAAGGGAAGCCCATCAGACTAACAGCAGATCTCTCGGCAGAAACTCTACAAGCCAGAAGAGAGTGGGGGCCAATATTCAACGTTCTTAAAGAAAAGAATTTTAAACCCCGAATTTCATATCCAGCCAACCTAAGTTTCATAAGTGAAGGAGAAATAAAATCCTTTACAGATAAGCAAATGCTTAGAGATTTTGTCACCACCAGGTCTGCCTTACAAGAGACCCTGAAGGAAGCCCTAAACATGGAAAGGAACAACCGGTACCAGCCATTGCAAAAACATGCCAAAATGTAAAGACCATCGAGGCTAGGAAGAAACTGCATCAACTAACGAGCAAAATAACCAGTTAATATCATAATGGCAGGATCAAGTTCACACATAACAATATTAACCTTAAATGTTAAAGGACTAAATGCTCCAATTAAAAGACACAGACTGGCAAACTGGATAAAGAGTCAAGACCCATCGGTCTGCTGTATTCAGGAGACCCATCTCACATGCAAAGACATACATAAGCTCAAGATAAAGGGATGGAGGAAGATATACCAAGCAAATGGAGAACAAAAAAAAGCAGGGGTTGCAATCCTATTCTGTGATAAAACAGACTTTAAACCATAAAAGATCAAAAGAGACAAAGGAGGCCATTACATAACGGTGAAGGGATCAATTCAACAGGAAGAGCTAACTATCCTAAATATATATGCACCCAATACAGGAGCAACCAGATTCATCAAGCAACTCCTTAGAGACTTACAAAGAGACTTACACTCCCATACAATAATAATGGGAGACTTCAACACTCCACTGTCAACATTAGACAGATCAACGAGACAGAAAGTTAACAAGGATATCCAGGAATTGAACTCATCTCTGCACCAAGCAGACCTAATAGACATCTATAGAACTCTCCACCCCAGATCAACAGAATATACATTCTTCTCAGCACCACATCACATTTGTTCCAAAATTGACCACATAATTGGAAGTAAAGCACTCCTCAGCAAATGTAAAAGAACAGAAATTATAACAAACTGTCTCTCAGACCACAGTGCAATCAAACTAGAACTCAGGACTAAGAAACACAATCAAAACCGCTCAACTACATGGAAACTGAACAACCTGCTCCTGAATGACTACTGGGTACATAACGAAATGAAAGCAGAAATAAAGATGTTCTTTGAAACCAATGAGAACAAAGATACAACATACCAGAATCTCTGGGACACATTTAAAGCAGTGTGTAGAGGGAAATTTATAGCACTAAATGCCCACAAGAGAAAGCTGGAAAGATCTAAAATTGACACTCTAACATCACAATTAAAAGAACTAGAGAGGCAAGAGCAAACACATTCAAAAGCTAGCAGAAGGCAAGAAATAACTAAGATCAGAGCAGAACTGAAGGAGAGAGAGACACAAAAAACCCTCCAAAAAATCAATGAATCCAGGAGTTAGTTTTTTGAAAAGATCAACAAAATTGACAGACCGCTAGCAAGACTAATAAAGAAGAAAAGAGAGAGGAATCAAATAGATGCAATAAAAAATGATAAAGGGGATATCACCACCGACCCCACAGAAATACAAACTACCATCAGAGAATACTATAAACACCTCTATGCAAATCAACTAGAAAATCTAGAAGAAATGGATAATTCCTGGACACTTATACTCTCCCAAGACTAAACCAGGAAGAAGTTGAATCCCTGAGTAGACCAATAGCAGGCTCTGAAATTGAGGCAACCATTAATAGCCTACCCACCAAAAAAAGTCCAGGACCAGATGGATTCACAGCTGAATTCTACCAGAGGTACAAGGAGGAGCTGGTACCATTCCTTCTGAAACTATTCCAATCAATAGAAAAAGAGGGAATCCTCCCTAACTCATTTTATGAGGCCAACATCATCCTGATACCAAAGCCTGGCAGAGACACAACAAAAAAAGAGAATTTTAGGCCAATATCCCTGATGAACATCGATGCAAAAATCCTCAATAAAATACTGGCAAACCTGGATTCAGCAGCACATCCAAAAGCTTATCCACCATGATCAAGTGGGCTTCATCCCTGGGATGCAAGGCTGGTTCAACATTCGCAAATCAATAAACGTAATCCAGCATATAAACACAACCAAAGACAAGAACCACATGATTATCTCAATAGATGCAGAAAAGGCTTTTGACAAAATTCAACAGCCCTTCATGCTAAAAACTGCTCAATAAATTTGGTATTGATGGAACGTACCTCAAAATAATAAGAGCTATTTATGACATACCCACAGCTAATATCATACTGAATGGGCAAAAACTGGAAAAATTCCCTTTGAAAACTGGCACAAGACAGGGATGCCCTCTCTCACCACTCCTGTTCAACATAGTGTTGGAAGTTCTGGCTAGGGCAATCAGGCAAGGGAAAGAAATCAAGGGTATTCAGTTAGGAAAAGAAGTCGAGTTGTCCCTGTTTGCAGATGACATGATTGTATATTTAGAAAACCACATTGTCTCCACCCAAAATCTGCCTAAGCTGACAAGCAACTTCAGCAAAGTCTCAGGATACACAATTAATGTGCAAAAATCACAAGCATTCTTATACACCAGTAACAGACAAACAGAGAGCCAAATCAGGAATGAACTTCCATTCAGAATTGCTTCCAAGAGAATAAAATACCTAGGAATCCAACTTACAAGGGATGTAAAGGACCTCTTCAAGGAGAACTACAAACCACTGCTCAGTGAAATCAAAGAGGACACAAACAAATGGAAGAACATACCATGCTCATGGATAGGAAGAATCAATATCGTGAAAATGGCCATACTGCCCAAGGTTATTTATAGATTCAATGCCATGCCCATCAAGCTACCAATGAGTTTCTTCACAGAATTGGAAAAAACTGCTTTAAAGTTCATATGGAACCAAAAAAGAGCCCGCATTGCCAAGACAATCCTAAGTCAAAGGGACAAAGCTGGAGGCGTCATGCTACCTGACTTCAAACTATACTACAAGGCTACAGTAACCAAAACAGCATGGTACTGGTACCAAAACAGAGATATAGACCAACGGAACAGAACAGAGTCCTCAGAAATAATACCACACATCTACAGCCATCTGATCTTTGACAAACCTGAGAGAAACAAGAAATGGGGAAAGGATTCCCTATTTAATCAATGGTGCTGGGAAAATTGGCTAGCCATAAGTAGAAAGCTGAAACTGGATCCTTTCCTTACCCCTTATACGAAGATTAATTCAAGATGGATTAGAGACTTAAATGTTAGACCTAATACCATAAAAACCCTAGAAGAAAATCTAGGTAGTACCATTCAGGACATAGGCATGGGCAAGGACTTCATGTCTAAAACACCAAAAGCAATGGCAGCAAAAGCCAAAATTGACAAATGGGATCTAATTAAACTAAAGAGTTTCTGCACAGCAAAAGAAACTACCATCAGAGTGAATAGGCAACCTACAGAATGGGAGAAAATTTTTGCAATCTACTCATCTGACAAAGGGCTAATATCCAGAATCTACAAAGAACTCAAACAAATATACAAGAAAAAAACAAACAACCCCATCAAAAAGTGGGCAATGGATATGAACAGACATTTCTCAAAAGAAGACATTCATACAGCCAAAAGACACATGAAAAAATGCTCATCATCACTCGCCATCAGAGAAATGCAAATCAAAACCACAATGAGATACCATCTCACACCAGTTAGAACAGCAATCATTAAAAAATCAGGAAACAACAGTTGTTGGAGAGGATGTGGAGAAATAGGAACACTTTTACACTGTTGGTGGGATTGTAAACTAGTTCAACCATTATGGAAAACAGTATGGCAATTCCTCAAGGATCTAGAACTAGATGTACCATATGACCCAGCCATCCCACTTCTGGGTATATACCCAAAGGATTATAAATTATTCTACTACAAAGACACATGCACACGTATGTTTATTGCGGCACTATTCACAATAGCAAAGACTTGGAATCAACCCAAATGTCCATCAGTGACAGACTGGATTAAGAAAATGTGGCACATATACACCATGGAATACTATGCAGCCATAAAAGAGGATGAGTTTGTGTCCTTTGTAGGGACATGGATGCAGCTGGAAACCATCATTCTTAGCAAACTGTCACAAGAAGAGAAAACCAAACACCGCATGTTCTCACTCATAGGTGAGAACTGAACAATGAGATCACTTGGACTCGGGAAGGGGAACATCACACACTGGGGCCTATCATGGGGAGGGGGGAGGAGGGAGGGATTGCATTGGGGAGCTATACGTGATATAAATGATGAATTGATGGGTGCTGACGAGTTGATGGGTGCAGCACACCAACATGGCACAAGTATACATATGTAACAAACCTGCACGTTATGCACATGTACCCTAGAACTTAAAGTATAATAAAAATAAATAAATAAATAAATAAATAAATAAATAAATAAATAAATAAATAAAGTACACAGGAAAAAAAAAAAAAAAAGACCTGAAACTAAAAATTCTAGAAGATGACATTGGAAAAACTCTTCTAGACATTGGCCTAGGCAAATAATTCATGACTAAGACCCCAAAAGCAAATGCAACAAAAATGAAAATAAGTAAATGGAGCCTAATTTAAAAGTTTCTGCACAGCAAAAGAAATAATCAGCAAAGTAAACTGACAACTTCACGGAGGGGGAGAAAATATTTGCAAGATGCAGCCAACAAAAGACTAGTTTCCAGAATCTACAAGGAACTCAAACAGATCAGCAAGAAAAATAAAACAAAAAATCCCATTGAAAAGTGGGCAAAGACCAGGTCTGGTGACTCACATCTATAATCGCAGCACTTTGGGAGGCCGAGGTAGGTGAATTGCTTGAGCTCAGGAGTTCGAGACCAGCCTGGACAACATAGTGAGACCCCCATCTCCACTAAAAATACAAAAATTAGACAGGCATGGTGGTGCACACCTGTAGTCTCAGCTACAACTGAGAGACTGAGACTTAAGCATCACTTGAAACCTGGAGGCAGAGGTTGCAGTGAGCTGAGATTGCGCCACTGCACTGCAGCCTCAGCAACAAAGCAAGACTCCCTCCAGAAAAAAAAAAAAAGTGGTCAAAATGGGCAAAGGACATGAATAGACATTTCTCAAAAGATGATCTACAATAGGCAAGAAACATGAAAAAATGCTCAACATCACTCATCATGGAAAAGCAAATTAAAACCACAATGAGATATCACCTTACTCCTGCAAGAATGGCCATTATTAAAACATCAAAAAGAAAACAGATGTTTACATGGATGTGGGGAAAGGGAATGCTTACATACTGCTGGTGGGAATTTAAATTAGTACAACCTTTATGGGAAACAGTATGGAGATTCCTTAAAGAGCTAAAAATAGATCTACCATTTGATCCAGCAATCCCACTACTAGATATCTACCAAAGGAAAAGAAGTCATCATATGAAAAAGACACTCGTGCATGTGTGTTTACAGCAGCACAATATACAATTGCAAAGATGTGGAACCAACATAAGTGCCCATCAACTAACAAGTGGACAAAGAAAATGTGGTGTATATACACCATGGAATACTACTCAGCCATTAAAGGAATGAAATAATATCTTTCGCAGAAACTTGGATGGAAATAGAAGCCATTATTCTAAGTAACTTAGGATCGGAAAACCAAAAACCGTATGTTCACACTTGTAAGTGGAAGCTAAGTTACGAGAAGGCAAAAACATACAGAGTGATACAATGGACTTTAGAGAATCAGATGGGGGAGGATAGGGGCTGAGGATAAAAAAAAACTATACATTAGATAACAGTGTACACTACTCTGGCCATGGGTGGGCTAAAATCTCAGAATTCACCACTATATAATTCATCCATGTAACAAAAAACCACTTGTACCCCAAAACCTTTGGAAATAAAAAAAAATTTTAATACCATTGCTGTTATTTTTACTCTGAAATTTCAGATAGCATTTGAGAGAAACAGGTTTTTGTGTTTATCAAAATGGACATTGGGTTAAATATTGAGAACTACAATTGTACGTTTATATTTAATTTAATTTTTTAAAAAAGTATCCACAAGAATAACTATAAACAAAAAGCCTGACAATACCAACTGTTTGCAAGAATGTGAAGAAATTAGAACTCCCATACTTTCTGGTAGGAATGGAAATTGGTTCAAACACTCAAAAAAAGTTCAGCAGCATCTACTAAAGCTAAACATGGCCCACTACTAAAGCACTATGACCAAGCAATTCTACTTCTTTTTATGCACATACACGAAATGAGTGCATAGCTTCACAGAAACTCATGTTTATAGCAGCTATATTCAAGATAGCCAAAACCCAGGAACAACTGTAATGTCATCAGCAGGAGAATAGAAAAGTAAATTGAGATATATTAATAAAATATTACGCAAAAAGATGCAGGTTCCCCAGGGCCAACTGGAGGAGTTGAGTATGCTTGGATTTGGGTATACACGGGCATCCTGGAACCATTCCCCATACCAAGGGACGACTATCATTGTATTTATTTGTTCATTACTGACATGTTGTCTTGATATGGATTGTTTTTGCCAGAGTATTCATACGCAACTTCTCAAATACACTTATACTTGATAAGTACATCTATACTTAGGTAAACATTGTGCCAGTTACCAATATATTGCTTCTCTGCTCCAATTCATATTTACATATACACTCTGTGACAATTGACAGACTCCTTTAAGCATCTCCACAGAGCAAATGTTCTGTTTTTGCAGTAGAGGGCGCCGAAGAGGCACTGTGAGAAGGACCGTGGTCTCCCAGTGTTTCTGGCTGCTGCACGGAGTATCTGTGATATTGCAGCCTCGGTCTGGACTGGCGATAACATTCCTGAGCAGCTTTCGCACGGGGAAACGGACACCAAAGGCCTCTGGCTCACCCCAGGTGCCCTAAACCACCACTCACTTTGCTACTGACGTTTCCTCCAGCAGGTCCCAGCACCTGCCTCCATTCCCACCCATTGCAGATTCAGGCACACCTCACCTGTATCCCAGCCCCTAATCTCTCTATGCAAGCGCACCCTGATCATTGATTACTGTGTTCTACATGCATTCTAGAGAGTTATTTCCTACTTGCCGAGGACTGCAGACCAGCTCTGACTAGAACAGACCAGCAAGCTTCTTTGCTCTCCAGTGTGCTGAACTACACCTTCTCTAATAAGAGCTGAACTCTTACTGTCCTTCCTTGTGTACCTGCCCCCCACCCCCCAGGTCTAGAATGCCACAGTTTTCCTTGTAGTTGTTCTTTTATCGAAGTTTAATAAATCTGTGTATTAAATTTAACCCAATGTGCACTTTTAATTGTTATTTGGACCCTGACTGACACAGGCACTGTATACATTTTGTATCAATTTTACTTGAAATACTATTATGACCCAACCAAACTTCAGGAATGAAAAGAAAAAGGAAAAAGAAAAAATATCGTGAAGTGCAAATTTACCAGGCAAAATAAGAAAACTGCTCTGCCATGGGTAGGGCAGAGGAGAATTAGAAAAATTAAATTATCACATTGACTTTCCTAGCCAGCCCTAATTTTAGGGGACTGAATCCTTTTTTGCACTACTTAGTAATATTCAAATTTAATGATTAAAAAAGCATTGTGTAATATGAATTTCATTAAAATAAAGAAATTTGAACAAAATGGGACTATCATTTTACTTTTCTAGAATAACCTTTTTAACAGAGAGAAAATAAACTAAGTACTCATTCATATTTAATATACATTTTTTGAAATACTCAGCTAAATAATTTGTCAATCAATAAGTAATGGAGTCTAATAGATACTCAATATTGTCAGGCACTGGACAGACATACTCAGAGATGGGAAGGGTTCACTGTATGTAAAGTACAAGGGTAAGGATAAAGAGGTCATGAAGTTGCTGAGAACTGAGAAAATGATTAAGGGAAAGGTGAGATTTGAATGGAAGGAGGCATTCTGAGTGGTAGGGATGTCATGAGTCAAGGTTTAGATATGAAAATAAGCATAGCCTGTGCTTGGGATCGGAACAGAGAAAATTCTGTTGAATTCCACAGCCAAGGTGATAAAAAAGGGTTAGCAAAGACCTTCAGAACAGAAGTAGAAAAGTTTGGTCTCAATGTTGACAATAGGTAACCACTATGAGGTTTAAGGGAAGGGAGGTAACATCGTAAAAGCAATATTTTTCAGGAAAACTAATATAGAGATAGGATGCTTTGAGATGGGGAGGGCCTTGTAGTAGAATGGCCAATTAGAATTAAAATTGTAAGTAGGTCTGACCCCTGGTTTAAAAACTCAGATGTGCAAATAATAATCACATTTCAGTAATTCTAGTCTTTCAATCAACTTAATTTGAGCTCTTGAGTTTTATCTTTCCAGGATTGTTTGGAAAATTTACCTGTTTATTAATCACATCAGGAAACATTTATTGATCCCCTATTATATCCCAGGCACTTTCCAGGCGCTGGAAATGAGCAATACATAAAATAAAGGATCTGCACTCATGGAACGTTCGTTTTAGTAGAGAAGACAGACAATAAAAATATAATGTCAAATTATGATCAGTGCAGGCAGATAGGGGGAAGACGGTTTGAATTTAAATCAGGTAGTTCCAGAAACCACTGTAATAGGGTGACATTTGAACAGAGACCTGAATAAAGGGACAGCATAAGCCACTGGACACTGGGGGAAGAATTTCCCCAGAGGAGGAAATGGAAACTATAAGAACCAAGAAAAAGTAATGTATTTGGTGTATTTCAGGAACAGCAGGCAGGCTCATCTGACTGAAAGAGAATGAACAGGCAGAAGAGTTGTAGGCAATTAAATTGGAGAGGTAATCAAAAGTCATTTAATAGGCATGACTATGGTGGGAATTTTTTATTTAATTTTAAGCAAGTTGAGGCAAGGGAGTGACACAATCTAATAATGTTTTTAAATGATCACAGTGGTTACTACAGGGTAATGGACCATTGCTGGAAGGAAAGCAAGAGTGAGATTAAAGAGACCTGTTAAGATGCTACTGTACTTGTTTAGGTGAAAGGTGGTGGTTTGGACTAGGAGTAGAAAAGGTGAGTTATGGTCAGATTCAGGTTATATTTTGAAGATTGAGTTGACAACATTTACTGACAGATTAGATATTTATTAGGTATGAGACTAAGAGGCAAAGAAAAGATGACCCAAAGTTTTTCACCTGAAGGAGTGGTAGGTGCCATTTACTAAGATAGAGAATATTAGGGAAGGAATGGATTGGAGTACAATATCATGAGTTCTGTTTAGGGCACATCAAGTTCTCACCAAAGGATATATCAAGTATGTAGTTGAATATGCAAGTCTGGAGTTCAGAGGAGAGAGTGGAGATACAAATTTGGCAGTCTTCAACACGTAGACATTATAAAGTGTCATAAGATATATGAGCTCACTTAGGGAGTGAATATGATGGCTACACAATACTTTGATATTTAAAGACCTGACGATTAGGAGAAAGCAAGGGAGATGGACGTTCAGGCAGAGAACTGACCAAAAGCCAAGTGAAGAAAGTATTCCAAGAAAGAGGGAGTGATCATTTCTGTCAAGGGTTACCAAGTGGTCTAGTAAGTCTTGGACTGAGAACTGACCATTAGATTTAGCCATATAGGGGTCATTGGTGACCTTGACGAGAGGTTTCCGTGGAGTGGTAGTACCAAGTCTTAATTCTATCAGATTCAAGAAAGAACAATAAGGAAAAAATTCTACAAGAACAAATGCCATGAAAGAGTTTTACGAGAAAGGAGAACAAAGAAATGGGGTGTTAACAGGAAACAGAAATGGGGTCAAGTATCAGATATTAATATTTGAGGCACTGTACACTATTGGGACTATTCCATAGAGAAGGAAAAAATGATAACACATGGGAGGTGGAGTGGAAGATAGTAGAAAAGAGGATCTAGGAACTTTTGCACAAGTGAAAGTTGTAAACTTTCTATAGGAACTTGTAGTATTTGTCCATCTTGATATACTTATCTCAGACATTCTTCAGCCTGGCCCCCATCCTGCATACTGTAGTGGAAAGTCACTAAGATTTAATGTGATCTCCACTGCACTGGAGAATGCTTCTAGTTATTGTCATCAGAGTGCAGAGCCCACATGTCCATTTGGTATGGTTCCTTCAGGTGCAGTGGCTCTTTGTTCAGGGCTGTGTTTTGAGCATGAGACTCTTTTGGAAACTGGAAACTTCAGGTCTGGGGTCCATATTTCTCTTAGCCTTTGTGTTTCTGGACTAGAGTCCCATGTCCCCTCCCCATGACTATTTATTCACATATGGCAAATATCAACCTTTTAGTTATTCTCTAAACTTTCTGATAAAATATATTCAGAGTTCATGAAGCAGAAGTGCATTCAACTATCTATGTTCAGATGCCCGGTGATTTTCTACAAATGCAAGAAAATATTTCTTAAAAGTTCTTTCTAATGAAACCAAACCTCTTTGGCATATTTTTGCAATTCCTTACTGGCTACAAAACTCCTTATGTAGGTCTCAATTGCATTTGATTTCTTAGAGCCAACCATTTTAAAAGCATAATTTGAATTATTCTACCCTAAGTGTACTCCAGCGGAATTTATTCACACTGAATTTATCCAATGGAGTTTATCCATACTAAGTAAAGCCCATCCACTGGTATTTGTCCTCTTTAGGCATTGTGAAATTACATGTGAATGGAACAATGGAAATACTGGTAATGTAGATCAATTAATTATCAGGTTTTCTTTTTTTTCAAAGTGAGGAGCTGGAAGTGATTTATTAAATTTTAAAATGAGTGGGGAAAATTATATTCCTATCCTAGAGACCCCCTGATAACAGTGGGCAAATGTTCATCCCTTGAGTGCAACTGAGTGGCTCATCTATCGTTCTTCCTGTGGAGAGTAAGCAATGATACCACTGGGGGAGATCATGGAACACCATGGATTTTGGTGCCACCAAAGTACCTGCACTCCTTGGTATCATGAATCTTTGTGATAAATCCAGGAAACAGGCTCCTTGCTCTCTGAAGAAATAACTTAAGTAGCTCTTTGGACCAAGTCCAAGGCTGCCTGAAACTCAGCCCAGATAAAACAACAATGAACCTGAGTGGAAAGAGGAGAAGTTGGAATCTTTGTGAGAAACCCAGGAAACAGGCCCCCTGCTCTCTGAAGAAATAACCCAAGTAACTCATTGAACCAAGTCCAAGACTGGCTGAAGCTCAGCCCAGATAAAACAAAAATGAACCTAATTGGAAAGAGGAGAAATTGGCAATCTGACAAGAAATCCAATATCAACTCTTTTAAGAACCAACATTGTCAGGTTCATGAGTAATTTTGTGGTAAATTGCTATTTTCAGAATCCCAAAGGGATACATTGATGAAAAATGCATTCTTTCATCTCTAACCAGTCAGGAAATTAAGAGCCAGACATGAAATGTAATTCTATAAAGCATTGTCCCAAATTTACTCAACGTGCACTCTGGCCAGCTTAAAGTAGAATCATATGGATAACAGGCATGTTATTGCCAAGTAGAACCCCATAAGGCATTCAACTTAGTCTGCGTAGAAAGCAATCAAGCCCACTGTCATAGTGAAGTAAGCACTGAACCCAGGGTCGAAAGTCCAGGCTTTGCCACTGAACTAGCTGCGTGAATTTATACTAAACTCTTCTCCTCTTTCTATTTTATTTGAAATAGTTCAAATATACCAAAAATTATAGACAGCAATATACAGTCATCTGTAGCTAGCTTTATCAAATCTTAACATTTGGATCAATTTGCTTCATATTGTTTTAAAAGACATGAAACAGCACAGATAGCTGAAGTGCTAGGTATTTCTCACCCTCCCTCCCATCTCATTGTCCTTCACTCCCACAGAAGTAAGCACTGCTCTGATTTCTTGCCTCTGCCATTCTCCTGGCTGACATTAAACTTCTGCATCATATGTACAGATCCATAAACACGATTTAATGCTGTGTTACTTTTTTGTAAGTTTTGTATAGGTGATATTGTGTGTACATATAAAAGTCAGCACTGACCAGGTGCAGTGGCTCATGCCTGTAATCCCAGCACTTTGGGAGGTCGAGGCTGGCAGATCGCTTGAGCTCAGCAGTTAAGACCAGTCTGGGCAACATGGTGAAACCCCAACTCTACAAAAATTCAAAAATTAGCCGGGCGTGGTGTCAGGTGCCTGTAGTCCCAGCTACTTGGGAGGCTGAGGCAGGAGAACTGCTTGAACCCGAGAGGCAGAGATTGCAGTGAGCTGAGATCATGTGACTGCACTCCAGCCTCGGTGACAGAGCAAGACTTCATCTCAAAAAAAAAAAAAAAAAAAAAAAAAAATTCAGCACAACTGAAAGTGTCAAGAGCAGAGAAGAGACATTGATGTCTAGGTTCCAATAGCAGCAGTGCCACTTTATTTCTGTAGCTCTCATGCAAATTACTTAACTTGCTTGTGCCTGTGTTTCCTTATCTGTTAAACAAGTAACATAATGGAACCTATGTTATAAGTTGTTTTGAGGATCAAATGCATTAACATCTCTATAAGGCATTTGAGACAGTCTCTGATACAAACCAAGCACTACCTGAGTATTATCTGTCACTATTCAAATGTTGTATAGTATTCCATTGTATAAACACATTCCAATTTATTTATCTAGTCTCCTTTGATAGATAGATTTTGTCCAATTTTTACTGTTATATATGCTCTTGAGAACATGTCTTCTTGTGCATATCTGGCAGATTTTTCTCTAGTGACTATACATAAGAATGAAATTACTGGGTTTGAGTTATTCCCAACTTTGACTCTACAAGATATTAACATATTACTCTGAAAAGTATGGTAAAAATTCCCACTCTTGGCTGGGTGTGGTGGCTGATGCCTGTAATCCCAGCACTTTGGGAGGCCAAGGCGGGCAGATTGTTTGAGCTAAGGAGTTCAAGATCAGCCTGGGCAACATGGTGAAACCCCATCTCTACTAAAAATACAAAAATTAGCCAGGTATGGTGGCCTGCACCTGTAATCCCAGCTACTCTGGTGGCTGAGAAAGGAGAATCACTTGAACCTGGGAAGTTGAGGCTGCAGTGAGCTGAGATCACGCCTCTGCACTCCAGCCTGGATGACAAAGTGATGTTGTGGTCTTTCTGCTTCTTAGCTCAGGTATATCCAAGTTCTTGTCTCATGACCAGGAAGAATTTGGCACATGGACACTGGAGAGTGAGTGGAGTAGAATTTATTAAGCAAAAGGAAAGCTCTCAGCAAAGAGGGGATGTGGGATTTTGGGGGTGGTTCCCCTACCCAAAAGTGGGAAGGCCCCCAGCATGGCTGAGCTTGGGGCCTTTTACTGGCTCAGAATAGGGAGTGCATGCTGATTGGTTTGTGAGTATGCAAAAAAGATTAAAGTGAAGACACCACTCAAAAGTGGGCACGATAGTATAGAAAACCAATAGAAAAGGGTAGGTATATGCAAAGTAGGTGAAGGGTGGGGATCAGTCAGAGGAAAGGATGCCAAATGGAAAGACAAGTTCTCAATCCGGTCTGAGGATTCAACTTGCAGCTTGGCTTTCTGGCTTTAAATTGTCTTCAGCTTGGAGGTAGTGTTTCACTGGGGACCTGCCCCTATCTGCCTAGGCATGGCTGCCTCCTGCTGCCCTCAGTGAGACTCTGTTTTTTTTTTTTTTTAAAAAAAAAAACTTCCCACTCTCACTCAGTTTCTAATACTCGACATTCTCAACAATCTTGCTGTTGCCTGGCCATGATTTTTGTATTTGTAAAATGAGGAGGGGTGGACTAGATGATCTCTGAGGCCTTTCTACATTCTCCTTTCCCTTTCCTTGAATTCTCCACTTTCTTTCTTCTTCACCTAAACTAGTTCAGGGAATATCAAACTATTTCTTTTGAGTCTACACACCTGTTGATTCATATTTTATATTCTGAACAGTCTATAAACCTGGGCATCCAATAACACAGTTTCAGTTAACACGAGGAAGAACATTACCTAAATTTACAGTGTCCTAAGTAGGCTTATTTCCAATACTGTTAAATCAGTAGTTTTAAGAGTTTTTAAAGCAATGGACTTTTTAAAAATAAAAATGTAAACTTAATTTTAATATAAATGCCGTTCGCTCCATTTTGTCCCCTTTTGTTTATCTATAGTACATGTCTTAAACATCAGTAAGCTTTTTGTGATGTAATTATTATTATTCCCTTGGTGAACTTCCTGAAATTAAGAAATATTCAAATGCTTCAATGTGTCTTATTACTTTACCCATTAAATTTAAATTTTAAATTTTATTTGATCATGTTTTCAGTTCAAACTAGTACATATTTTGCTAGACTAAAATATTCTGGAAATACTTGTGTCAGAGAACTATTACTCTTTATTGCTAAAGAGCACTGAGTATACCGCTTGTAATCTCTAAACAGCGTCGGGCTTTCAAGGTTATAATTGTAGACCTACATTGCCACCTAATGGTAGGAAGCTTAATCACATCATATTTTAAGTTGGAAACGGGTTTTTTTTTTTTTTAATGTATACCAAATGGTAAAACAGTCTCTTCCTATGAGAACTCTATATTATAATAGATTTGGCAGAAGAACAGGGTAAACACTCACCAGACACACTGACAAGACTAGGGATTGAATTTCTATTCCCTCACTGATCTCTGAGTCCCAGCTCCTCTCAGACACAACTATTAAGGATCTTCAGATTTTATCCTACCCACCTCCCCCTCCTCACTCCTGCCTTTATGCCAAAACTGTTCTAGTCCTCATATGTTAAGATGCTAGCTCTGGACTACCAATTGGAGTCTAGAATCAACTTGGAATACGACTGGTGTCTGGGTTGCTAAAAAGTGAGTTCCTGCTTTGGTATCCACGGTATCCAAGTCAACACTTTTATCATGAATTTCCCTAAAGCTACATGTTTCCTGTCAAAACAAAAACAAAAACAAAAACAAAAACACTCCCTGATGAAGCTGGAATCCAATTATGAACCTCTGCATTGCACCCCAGGTGTCTGTAAACTAAAGCCCACAGTGCAGGTTAAGCACATCAGATTCCTCTCTACATGGAGGAGTCATGAAAAAAAGAATAGTTGGCTAAATTCTCCTTACCCCAAGACTTTGAGCCAAGAATCAGCCACCTGTACAATGTAAGCATCAGCAAGACTATGGAGCTTGGGTCAATGGTCACCAAATCAGAATCCTTGGCTGTATCTCTAGCCCAGATGAGAGTCAAAGTATTCACCCTAGTCCTGGATGCTGTAATTAGGGATGCTTCTTCTTGGGAGCCAGCTCTGAGCCAGGTATGTAACCCTTATTCTCCCGATATTACCATATCTGCCTGGTATGAGTAGCCAGCAAGCCTCTTTACACTGTCTTAGAGGTTTTTATAACAGGCAAGACATGGCACAAAGAAAAAGAACAAAATGCAGATGAAGGAGAAGTGATAACAAGAATAAGAGGAAAAAGAGAGGAAAAGGAGAGCTCGTGTCAGGCAGAAATACGTTATGGTATTATATACAACGCACCCACTGCAGTGGGGTCGTGGGGGTGGTTCCCCTACCCAAAGGCGGGAAAAAGTCCCCCAGCATGGAGTTTGGGGCCTTTTATGGGCTCAGAATAGGGAGTGCATGCTGATTGGTTTGTGAGTACACAAAAAAAGATTAAAGTGAAGACACCACTCAAAGGTGGGCACAACAGTGTAGAAAACCAATAGAAAAGGGTAGGTATATGTAAGGTAGGTGAAGGGTGGGGACGTGAACCTGGAAGGCCGAGTTTGCAGGTGGAGAAATACTTGCCAACTGATATTGAAGGAACAGCCAAGATGAATGGAAACACAGGACTTCAAAGACAAAATGTATAGTTCAGTGGATATTCTACTGGTATAACAGAATAAAATATTCCATCTGGTGGGGCGGTTCCAAGATGGCTGAATAGGAACAGCTCCAGTCTATAGCTCCCAGAGAGAGCAATGCAGAAGATGGGTGATTTCTGCATTTCCAACTGAGGTACCAGGTTCATCTCACCGGGGTGTGTCGGACAGTGGGTGCAGCCCACCGAGTGAGAGCCCAAGCAGGGCGAGGCATTGCCTCACCCAGGAAGCAAAAGAAGTCAGGGAATTACCTTTCCTAACCAAGAGAAACCATGACACACAGCACATGGAAAATCGGGTCACTCCCACCCTAATACTATGCTTTTCAAAGGGTATTAGCAAATGGCACACCAAGAGATTATATCCCGTGCCTGGCTCAGAGGGTCCCACTCCCACAAAGCCTCACTCATTGCTAGCACAGCAGTCTGAGATCAAACTGCAAGGTGGCTGCAAGGCTGGGGGAGGGGTGCCCACCATTGCTGAGGCTTGAGTTAGTAAACAAAGTGGCCTGGAAGCTCAACTGGGTGGAGCCCACCACAGCTCAGAGAGGCCTGCCTGCCTCTGTAGACTTCTGGGGGCAGGGCATAGCCAAACAAAAGGCAGCAGAAACCTCTGCAGATTTAAATGTCCCTGTCTGATAACTTTGAAGAGAGTAGTGGTTCTCCCAGCACGGAGTTTGAGATCTGAGAATGGACAGACTGCCTCCTCAAGTGGGTCCCTGACCCCCAAGTAGCCTAACCAGGAGGCACCCCCAGCAGGGGCAGACTGACACCTCACACGGCTGGGTACACCTCTGAGATAAAGCTTCCGAGAAATGATCAGGCAGCAACATTTGCTGTTCAGGAATATTCGCTGTTCTGCAGCATCCCCTGCTGATACCCAGAGACGGGGTCTGGAGGGAACCTCCAGCAAACTCCAACAGACCTGCAGCTGAGGGTCCTGACTGTTAGAAGGAAAACTAACAAACAGAAAGGACATCCACCCCAAAACCTCATCTGTACCATCATCAAAGACCAAAGGTAGATAAAACCACAAAGATGGGGAAAAAAACAGAGCAGAGAAGCTGAAAATTCTAAAAATCAGAGCGCCTCTCCCCCTGCAAAGGAACACAGCTCCTCGCCAGCAATGGAACAAAGCTGGATGGAGAATGACTTTGACGAGTTGAGAGAAGAAGGCTTCAGATGATCAAACCTCTCCGAGCTAAAGGAGGAATTTGAAACCCATTGCAAAGTGCTAAAAACTTTGAAAAAAGATTAGATGAATGGCTAACTAGAATAACCAGTGTAGAGAAGTCCTTAAATGACCTGATGGAGCTGAAAACCATGACACAAGAACTACATGACACATGCACAAGCTTCAGTAACCAATTCGATCAACTGGAAGAAAGGGTATCAGTGATTGAAGAACAGATGAATGAAATGAAGCAAGAAGACAAGATTAGAGAAAAAAGAGTAAAAAGAAACAAACAAAGCCTTCAAGAAATATGTGACTATGTGAAAAGACCTAATCTACATCTGATTGGTGTACCTGAAAGTGACAGGGAGAATGGAACCAAGTTGGAAATTACTCTGCAGGATATTATCCAGGAGAACTTCCCCAACCTAGCAAGGCAGGCCAACATTCAAATTCAGGAAATACAGAGAACGCCACAAAGAAACTGCTCGAGAAGAGCAACTCCAAGGCACATAATTGTCAGATTCACCAAAGTTGAAATGAAGGAAAAAATCTTAAGGGCAGCCAGAGAGAAAGGTCGGGTTACCCACAAAGGGAAGCCCATCAGACTAACAGCGGATATCTTGGCAGAAACTCTACAAGCCAGAAGAGAGTGGGTGCCAATATTCAACATTCTTAAAGAAAAACATTTTCAACCCAGAATTTCATATCCAGCCAAACTAAGCTTCATAAGTGAAGGAGAAATAAAATCCTTTACAGACAAGCAAATGCTTAGAGATTTTGTCACCACCAGGCCTGCCCTACAAGAGATCCTGAAGGAAGCACTAAACATGGAAAGGAACAACAGGTACCAGTCATTGCAAAAACATGTCAAAATGTAAAGTCTATCAATGCTAGAAAGAAACTGCATCAACTAGCGAGCAAAATAACCAGTTAATATCATAATGACAGGATCAAGTTCACACATAACAATATTAACCTTAAATGTAAATGGGCTAAATGCCCCAATTAAAAGATACAGACTGGCAAATTGGATAAAGAGTCAAGACCCATCAGTATGCTGTATTCAGGAGACCCATCTCACATGCAGAGACACACATAGGCTCAAAATAAAGAGATAGAGGAAGATCTACCAAGCAAATGGAAAACAAAAAAAGGCAGGGGTTACAATCCTAGTCTCTGATAAAACAGACTTTAAACCATCAAAGATCAAAAGGGACAAAGAAGGCCATTACATAACAGTAAAGGGATCAATTCAACAAGAAGAGCTAACTATTCTAAATATATACACACCCAATACAGGAGCAGCCAGATTCATAAAGCAAGTCCTTAGAGATTTACAAAGAGAGTTAGACTCCCACACAATAATAATGGGAGAGTTTAACACCCCACTGTCAACATTAGATCAATGAGACAGAAAGTTAACAAGGATATCCAGGAATTGAACTCAACTCTGGACCAAGTGCACCTAATAGACATCTACAGAACTCTCCACCCCAAATCAACAGAATATATATTCTTCTCAGCACCACCTCGCACTTATTCCAAAATTGACCACACAGTTGGAAGTAAAACACTCCTCAGCAAATGTAAAACAACAGAAATTATAACAAACTGTTGCTCAGACCACAGTGCAATCGAACTAGAACTCAGGATTAAGAAACTCACTCAAAACCACTCAACTACATGGAAATTGAACAACCTGCTCCTGAATGAATACTGGTTGTAAAACGAAATGAAAGCAGAAATAAAGATGTTCCTTGAAACCAATGAGAACAAAGACACAATGTAGCAGAATCTCTGGGACACATTTAAAGCAGTGTATAGAGGGAAATTTATAGCACTAAATGCCCACAAGAGAAAGCAGGAAAGATCTAAAATCAACACCCTAACGTTACAATTAAAAGAACTAGAGAAGCAAGAGCAAGCACATTCAAAAGCTACCAGAAGGCAAGAAATAACTAAGATCAGAGCAGAACTGAAGGAGATAGAGACACAAAGAAACCTTCAAAAAATCAATGAATCCAGGAGCTGGTTTTTTGAAAAGATCAACAAAATAGAGAGACTGCTAGCAAGATTAATAAAGAAGAAAAAGAGAAGAATCAAGTGGATGCAATAAAAAAAATGATAAAGGGGATATCACCATGAATCCCACAGAAATACAAGCTACCATCAGAGAATACTATAAACACCTCTACCCAAATAAACTAGAAAATCTAGTTGAAATGGACAAATTTCTGGACACATACACCCTCCCAAGACTAAACCAGGAAGAAGCTGAATCCCTGTATAGACCAATAACAGGCTCTGAAATTGAGGCAATAATTAATAGCTTACCAACCAAAAAAAGTCCAGGACCAGATGGATGCACAGCCAAATTCTACCAGAGTTACAGGGAGGAGCTGGTACCATTCCTTTTGAAGGATTCCAATCAATAGAAAAAGAGGGAATTCTCCCTAACTCATTTTATCAGGCCAGCATCATCCTGAAACCAAAGCCTGGCAGAGACACAACAAAAAAAAGAGAATTTTAGGACAATATCCCTGATGAACATCCATGTGAAAATCCTCAATATAATACTGGCAAACTGAATCCAGCAGCACATCAAAAAGCTTATCCACCATGACCAAGTGGGCTTCATCCCTGGGATGCAAGGCTGGTTCAACATACACGAATCAATAAACATAATCCAGCATATAAACTGAACCAAAGAGAAAAACCACATGATTATCTCAATAGATGCAGAAAAGGCCTTCGACAAAATTCAACAACGCTTCATTCTAAAAATTCTCAATAAATTCGGTGTTGATGGGACATATCTCAAAATAATAAGAACTATTTATGACAAACCCACAGCCAATATCATACTGAATGGGCAAAAACTGCAAGTATTCCCTTTGAAAACTGGCACAAGACAGGGACGTTTCTCTCACCACTCCTATTCAACATAGTGTTGGAAGTTCTGGCCAGGGCAATCAGGCAGGAGAAAGAAATAAAGGGTATTCAATTAGGAAAAGAGGAAGTCAAATTGTCTCTGTTTGCAGATGACATGATTGTATATTTAGAAAACCACATTGTCTCAGCCCATAATCTCCTTAAGCTGATAAGCAACTTCAGCAAAGTCTCAGGATACAAAATCAATGTGCAAAAATCACAGGCATTCTTATACATGAATAAAAGACAAACAGAGAGCCAAATCATGACTCCCATTCACAACTGCTTCAAAGAGAATAAAATACCTAGGAATCCAACTTACAAGGGATGTGAAGGACCTCTTCAAGGAGAACTGCAAACCACTGCTCAACGAAATACAAGAGGACACAAACACATGGAAGAACATACCATGCTCATGGATAGGAAGAATCAATATCGTGGAAATGGCCATACTGCCCAAAGTAATTTATAGATTCAATGCCATCCCCATGAAGCTACCAATGACTTTCTTCACAGAATTGGAAAAAACTACTTTAAAGTTCGTATGGAACCAAAAAAGAGCCTGCATTGCCAGGAAAATCCTAAGTCAAAAGAACAAAGCTGGAGGCATCATGCTACCTGACTTCAAACTATACTACAAGGCTACAGTAACCAGAACAGCATGGTACTGGTACCAAAACAGAGATATAGACCAATGAAAGAGAACAGAGCCCTCAGAAATAATACCACACATCTACAATCATCTTTGACAAACCTGACAAAAACAAGAATTGGGGAAAGGATTCCCTATTTAATAAATGGTGCTGGGAAAACTGGCTAGCCATATGTAGAAGGCTGAAACTGGATCCCTGTCTTATACTTTATACAAAAATTAATTCAAGATGGATTAAAGACTTAAATGTTAGACCTAAAACCATAAAAACCCTAAAAGAGAACCTAGGCAATACCATTCAGGACATAGGCATGGGCAAGGACTTAATGTCTAAAACACCAAAAGTAGTGGCAACAAAAGCCAAAATTGACAAACAGGATCTCATTAAACTAAAGAGTTTCTGCACAGCAAAATAAACTACCATCAGAGTGAACAAGCAACCTACAGAATGGGAGAAAATTTTTGCAATCTACTCATCTGACAAAGGGCTAATATCCAGAATCTACAAAGAACTTAAACAAATTTACAAGAAGAAAAAAAACAACCCCATCAAAAAGTGGGCAAAGGATATGATCAGACACTTCTCAAAAGAAGACATTTATGCAACCAACAGACACATGAAAAAATGCTCGTCATCACTGCCCATCAGAGAAATGCAAATCAAAACCACAATGAGATACCATCTCACACCAGTTAGAATCGTGATCATTAAAAAGTCAGGAAACAACAGGTGCTAGAGAGGATATGGAGAAATAGGAACACTTTTACATTGTTGGTGGGATTGTAAACTAGTTCAACCATTGTGGAAGACAGTGTGGCGATTCCTCAAGGATCTAGAACTAGAAATATCATTTGACCCAGCCATCCCATTACTGGGTATATACCCAAAGGATTATAAATCATGCTGCTATAAAGACGCATGCACATGTATGTTTCTTGTGGCACTATTCACAATAGCAAACCTTTGAACCAACCCAAATGCCCATCAATGATAGACTGGATTAAGAAAATGTGGCACATATATACCATGGAATACTATGCAGCCATAAAAAAGGATGAGTTCATGTCCTTTGTAGGGACATGGATGAAGCTGAAAACCATCATTCTCAGCAAACTATCGCAAGGACAGAAAACCAAACACTGCATGCTCTCACTCATAGATGGGAATTGAACAATGAGAACACTTGGACACAAGAAGGGGAACATGACACACCGGGGCCTGTCGTGAGGTGGGGGGAGGGGGGAGGGATGGATAGCATTAGGAGATATACCTAATGTAAATGACGAGTTAGTGGGTGAAGCACACCAACCTGGCACATGTATACATATGTAACAAACCTGCATGTTGTGCACATGTACCCTAGAACTTAAAGTATAAAATAATAATAATAATAATAAATATATACCATCGGCATACCCTGATCAAGGTCTGTTTAAGTATCTGAAATGTCAAATTATCAAGAAGCTGTTTTTAGTCATGTCATTATAGATAGGGATAGAAATCTTCTAGTGATCTGTGTTAAGAAAGATTTTTTGAGCCACATCTGGGTTCAGCAGAAGCTGGCTGATCAATTAGCAATGTTTTCCACATCCACACGCTTGCCGGATAGTTTCCTTTTCTTTTCTAAAACATCCTCTCATTAACTCCTTCCTGGTTCTCTACATGCATGCTTCTCAAGCTTTAACATGGATATGAAACACTTGCTAAGATGCAGATTCTGATGCAGTAGGTAGGGGTAGAGCCCATGGTTCTGCATTTCTGAGAAGCTCCCAGGTGATGCTCATGCTGGTCCCCAGAACTTTCAAGTCGCCTTTTTTAACATTATAACAATTTCCCTTGTTAATTACCCAGAAATATTATTACTTTATCCTTTTTTCTTACTGCTGGTCAGGCAGAGAAGTAAGAAAATAGCCACTGCTGTCAGGTCTTAATAATCAGAAAAAATTTAAAATTTAATATAAAAGATTCCTAAAACATTCTATGATTTTCAGTGTGATATATCTCTATATTTATATGTGTGTGTATACATATATATATTCATAAAGTCTGATTTATCATGCTTCTATTGGTAAAAAGTTTCTCTCAACCTCTCTTTCTCAGTCCTAGACTACAAAAATGATTGATTTTTCCTTAAAATGACCCTGAAGTTCTGCAAGATCCTAACTCCCTGCTAAATTATCAAATAACTCATTTTCACTACAGTTGCATAATTAATTTTACTTTATTGCAGTCTAATTTTTTAAAATGTTATCCCAAACATGATGTAGATGGTAATTCTCAGTTACTTCAAATACACTTCACTCAACAATGGAAATGGCATGAAAGTGAGGGATACTTATTCATTTTTATGAAGATTATTACATAAAACAAGCATATGTGAAAAAAATCAGAAGATACAGACACTGACAAGTTAATCAGTTTATATCTTTGCACATTATCAGTTGTGAAAAATCCCAAGATATAAAGCTTTTTTAATCATAGTATCTCTCAGAGAGGGTGTGGGCCTTGTACCTTGCACCAAAGCACACTTTCCTCATAGAAAAATTTCCCAACTGAGTCTTCCTCTTCTTTTAAGTTTTACTTGATGTCAGTCACAAGATCAGAAGGATCATGAGGCGTGTCCCTGTCAATGACCAGCTTTTCAGTTCTATGTAGAGTCAATGGGCCCACTTTCTACTCCAGGTCCCTCAATACTTGAAAATTCTGTGTCAATAAGCGGTTTCAGAAATTTCTCAACCTTGGTTAATCTTTGTTTCAGTTTCTGCTGCATGGACTCATACTCAGCCAAGATTCGGGCAAACCTTGTTTGCAGGCGGTCTACTGAGCCCTCCATTCGAGTAACTTTCTCTTCAAGATCTTTAGGATCACTGCCAGCATTTGCAATGCTTAGATCCAGTAGACCATCCTTCATTAAAATCTGCTTCCCTTTCTCTTCCAGCATAGTTTTGGCATCTGGATACTCAGTTAGAGCTTCCATGAGGTCATCTTTTGAGAGACAGAACAGGTCTGAGTAGCCAATACTCTTAATATTGGCAGTTCTTCGATTGCCGGCTTTGCTCCCTTTAATATTAAGAATGCTGATCTCACCAAAGTAGCTGCCGTCACTCAATACTACAAACTGAGTGACTCCATCATCTGCCACCACAGCGAGTTTGCCTTCCTTGATAATGTACATCTCTCGTCCAATATCCCCTTTCTTGCAAATATAATCTCCAGGACTGTAGACTTGGGGTTGCAATTTCAAGACCAACTCCACCAACAGACCTGCTTCACAATCAGCAAAAATGCGTACCTTTTTTAATGTGTCTAAGTGAACACTGATGGCAATTTCTGCTCTTAGTTTATCAGGTAGATACTTTAAGACTTCTTTCTCATCAACTGTTTTTTTGTTGGTCCACAGGTAGTCAAACCATTTAATAACCCTCTTTTCCATATCTTTGCTTACATTTCGAAAATGCATATATTGCTTGATAGCATCAATTCTTGCTTGAAATTCCGCTCTGGCCGCATTCATGTTGGAAATCATAGAACCTATGTTACCAACGATGGTAGCAAAAATTAGCACTCCAATTAGGAAATCAACCACCACAAAGACATACTCAGAATCTCTCACGGGAGGGGGTGTTTCACCAATGGTAGTCAAAGTCAGTGTAGACCAGTAAAGGCTGTATACGTATTTTCTAGCCAAACGGCCAAATTCAGGATCATTAATATCAGGGTAGACCCATGTATCATTTCCAAATCCAATAGCTTTAGAAATAGAGTAGTACACACATGCATTCCAGTGGATAATGATGACGATGTACATAACAAGGTTGGAAATCCTGAAGATGTTTGGATAGTTTGTCCTTGTTTCTGTTCTCTGGAAGAACTCAAACATACGAGAGATTCGTAATAACCTGTTTAATCTGATTTCTGGATAGTTCCACCCTAACTTAAAATACAGCAAATCAGTTGGTATCAGTGACAGAACATCAAGTTTAAATTGCAAGTTGGATTTATATTTATTTATGAGTTTAAGTTCTTCCTTTACCAGCAGTCCTTGCTCTAGGTAACCTAAAATAAAAAATAAAATAAATTCAGTGTTTCTCCTTTTTATGTAATTGTGAATTTTTGTGAAGTAACTGTCAATTAACTTTGTTGAGGTCAAAAGAAAAACTCATTTTCAATAAATATGACTTTAACAATGTAATAAAATACAAATATCAATCAACCTGTGGCTGTAGAAAATATTCTGCTGCAGAAATAAAAGGTAAAATTTTGGCCAGACAGCTCACATCTGTAATCCCAGTACTTTAGGAGGCTAAGACCCAATATCACTTGAGCCTGGGAGTTCGAGGCTGCAGTGAGCCATGATAGCACTACTGCATTCCAGCCTGGGCAACAGTGAGACCCTGTCTCCCCCCACAAAAAAAGTAAAATTTTGTAAGTGAAAAAGTGAAAGTGTACGAATCTCTCAAGGTCTATCATCTCCATCCAGGTAAAGCCATTCCTTTTATGAGTAGTGTTCTTGTGATATTGTGAGATAAATATATATATATATATATATATATGTATATTTATATATATATGTATATTATATATATATGTATATATATATGTATATTTATATATATGTATATTTATATATATATATATATGTATATTTATATATATATATATTTGGTCCCTGGCACAGAACTCTTAAAACTCTTGTAATTTCCTAAGCAATATGGTTACTAACTGATTTTTGTTTTTTTTTTTTTTTTTAGTCTGAGTCTTGCTCTGTCACCCAGGCTGGAGTGCAGTGGTGCAATCTCATCTTGCTACAACCTCTGCCTCCCGGGTTCAAGCAATTCCTCTGCCTCAGCCTCCTGAGTAGCTAGGACTACAGGCACGTGCCACCACACCCAGCTAATTTTTGTACTTTAGTAGAGACAGGGTTTCACCATATTGGCCAGGCTGGTCTCTATCTCCTGACCTCGTGATCCACTGGCCTTGGACTTCCAAAGTGCTGGGATTACAGGCATGAGCCACTGAGCCCAGCCCTAAGTCCATCTTTTGTTGTGGTATTTGGTTCTTGTCCCCAGTTCCTGAAACAGACTTCTTTATCCCTTGATGTTTCCTGGGTGATAGAAATGTCTTTTGTTCTGGCCAAGTGCAGTGGCTCACACCTATAATCCCAGTGCTTTGGAAGGCTAAGGCAGGAGGATCCCTTGAGTGCAGGAGTTTGAGACTAGCCTAAGTCTCTATGATATTATAAGAAAGGAAGGAAGGAAGGAAGGAAGGAAGGAAGGAAGGAAGGAAGGAAGAAAGAAAGAAAGCTTAAGACAGAAATAGCCGCGACGAAACAGCCAGAATCAGACAGAGAAGAAAGAAAGAGAAACGAAGGACTACTGGTGCAGGACGGCATTCCACCTTCCGTCCCTCCTTCCCGTTCCCTCCCTCCCTCCTCCCCTCCTACCCTCCCTCCCTCCCGCCCCCTCCGCCCTCCCTCCCCTCCCTCCTCCTCCCTCCCTCCCTCCCTCCCTCCCTCCCGTCCTCTTTTTTTCTTTTTTTGTTGTTTTTTTTCTTTCCTCTTTCTCTCTTGCCCATTCTTCCCTCCTTCCCCTCCCCCTCCCTCCCTCCCCCCTCCCTCCCTCCCTCCCTCCCTCCCTCCTCCCTCCCTCCCCCTCCCTCCCTCCCTCCTCCCTCCTCCCTCCCTTCCTTCTCTTCTCTTCCTTCCGTCCGTCCTCTTCCTTTCTTTCCTTTCTTTCTCTTCTTTCCTTTCTTCCTTCCTTCCTTCCTTCCCTTCCCCTCCCTCCTCCCTCCTCCTCCCTCCCTCCCTCCTCCCTCCCTCCCTCCCTCCCTTCCTTCCTTCCTTCCTTCCTCCTTCCTTCCTTCCTTCCTTCCGTTCCTTCCTCCTTTCTTTCTTTCTTCTCTCTTTCTTCCTTCCTTCCTTCCTTCCTTCCTCCCTCCCTCCCTCCCCCCCTCCCCCCTCCTCCTCCTCTCCTCCCTCCTCCCTCCTCCCTCCCTCCCTCCCTCCTTTCTTTCTTTTTTCTTTCTTCTCTTTTCTTTCTTCTTCTTTCTTTTCTTTCTTTCCTTTCTTATCTTTCGTTTCTTCTCTTCCCTTCTTTCCGGAATGGAGGAAAGTTTAAAACCCCAACCTCCTTCATCCAGGAAAGGGAGAAGCACTGGAGACTGAGTTAATAGTCCATCACGCCTCCATTATGAAGCCTCTATAAAAATCCCTGAACTATGGGGTTTAGAGCATTATCAGGTTGGTGAACACATCTATGAACTAGGAGGGTGCCACACCCCAGTTTCATGGGGACAAAAGCCCCTGTTCTCATGACTCTTCCCAACTTTGCCCTATGTATCTCTTCATCTGGCTCTTCATCGGTATCCAGTATCATATCCTTTATTGATATAATAAAGCAGTAAACGTAAGTGTTTTCCTAAGGTCTGCAAGTTGTGCTAGCAAATTACTGGACCCACGAGGGAGCTGTGGGAACCCCAATATATAGTTGGTCAGTCAGAAGCACAAGCCACAACCTGAGACTTACGATTGGCATCTGAAGTGGGTGATCATCTTGGGAGACTGAGCTCTTAACCTGTGAGGCCTATTCTAACTCCCGTGAGTATGCAAATTCAGTTAAATTTTAACCCAGCTGGTGTTACAGAATTGCTTGGTGTGTAGAGGAAACGCCACATACATATTGGAGACCAGAAGTGTATTGTATTGAGAGTGTAGTAATATACAATGCGTTGTTGTTTTTTTCCCCACCATACACAGTTCGTAGAAGGTTTCCTGAACACACTAGCAATGTGTCTAATAGCCCATGCCACTGCCTTGTCAGAATCCCAGCCCTACCCTGGATGCTTGGGTACTTACCCTGTGCTGTCTATTTTGCATGTTCTTGCCTTACCCCGTCAATGTGAAGCATAAGTGTCCCTTGAGGTTGCATTTTCATCTGTCATTCTTGCTCCCTTAGACACTTGGGATCTTCCCTCCTATGCTGTTACCATGGGCCTTGTGTGTTTTAAACCCAGCATTTCAGCCATCTGATACATTACACTAGGAAAGGGATTTGCTCCTTCTCCTAAACTGGCTACCAAAGTTACAAATATGACAGAGCGAGTGGAGCATTGTTCCAGGATACTAGTATTTAGAGAATGTTCGATTTTACATAATGATTCTTTAAAAGTTATAGTCTGTGTATACCGGTTACATTTGCGAGTGAAGAGTGGTGTAGAAACAATCAGCTTCTACCTACTTAACAGAAATATTTCAGAAGCTATCCCCTCTGGTCAATAATATCTCATCATAAACCACAAAGCTGAGCTAAATGCATTTTTCCTCCTTCTTATAAAATTTTGAATATGGCTCTGCTGAGGACAATGACATTTTTTCCCCATGACTCTAATTTATCTCCCTGTTAGGTAGCAATTACTCTTTCACCTATAACTGGCAGAATATTTCTGCTCTCTCTATTCCTCTCGCCTGACACAAAACCAATGAACAAGATAATGGAGGAAAGCCTCATCTACTTGTCAAAAGGTTGCCTGGTAACTTCCTCTGAATCAGCTGGAGTCATCTAAGCCTGTGAGTTTATACATCGTGACTCTTGCTTTCACCTGTGCCTTTTTCTCTAGAACAGATTTTTGTGGGTTTACTTTGAAGAATACTTGGATTAGGAAATGTCAAATTACAATGCCAGAGATAAAAGCATAAAATTTTAAAATATTCAAAACGGAACATATTTACCTGTCCTTGTTCGTACAAACATATCAATTAAATAGACTATGTCTGATACGTAATCTAAAATGAGCCAGTATTCTAGGTAATCAGATTGAAGTTCATCAAAACATGCTCTGTAAAAAAAGAAATACCTGTATAAATAAAAAAGAAATGTGGGCCAATTTAAGTAAAAGTTCTCTTTGTATATTTTCTTTATCATGGTGAGAAGCACAGCACACTCAGGCGAGGAGAGGTCCTTAGAGTCCTTTAATCAACCATGGCTTTCCCGAAACTTTCCCTGAGTGGTTGGATTTTGATCCTCACACTTCTGAATTCCAACATCCTTTCCATGATGCTAGTCAGCTTTGTAAAATCATCCAATAAGAATAAGTGGGTTGAAGGGTACAAGTATACAGTAAGACAGAAGGAATAAATTCAATGTTTGATTAACAGACTGTACATAACAAAAATGTATTGAACTTGGGTGATGGACAACCTAAATACCCTGACTTGATCACTATGCATTATATACAAGTAACAAAATTTCACACGTACCCCATAAATTTGTACAAAAAAACTTTAAATAAATTTAAAAAATAAATGGCCTAAAACTAAAATCAAAATATGTTGGGTGAAACACATTGATCACCTGGTTCGTATTGACTATCTGTACCCAAAATGCTTTAGGAAATTGTGTTTGGTCTTGGATGAGGGAGATGTTTACCATCTAAAAGACACTGAATTCTTGATCTTTTTCCACTATTGGCAACATTTTTTTCTCATAGGCCAAAGAAAATAGTTTCTCCCAATGTTCTAATTAAGTTATTATACAACCAAAAATTTAAAAGTCTTCCCCTCCAACAACAGATACTGGGGTCTATTTGAGAGCGACAGGTGGGAGAAAGGAGAAAAGCAGAAAAAGTAACTATTTGGTACTAGGCTTAATACCTGGGTGAGAAAATAATCTGTGCACCAAACCCCTGTGACATGAGTTTACCTATACAACAAGCCTGCACATATACCTCCTAACCTAAAATGAAAGCTAAAAAATTTTAAAAAGAAAAGTCTTCCCCTGACCCCTCCAAGCATCCCAGTACTGGAGACCCAGTTATACTGAGAACTGAAGCACCTCCTCCTGATTCCAGGAAAACACACTGAGTATAATCTAGCCTCTCTTTACCACCTGCAGTAGAGAAAGGTAGTGTGTCCTAAAAGGCTCTAAGTCAAATTGTTTAGTCAGTGAACTTGGAAATTAGAAATGGGGTGAGATCCACACACACACACACAAAAAAAAAAAAATTATAGACACCTGGCAATAACCATTGTCCAGTTGTACATAACAGGTAAGGTGATGCAAAACAGCCAGTTGTAATATGTGTTCCCTGAAGGATCAATAACCACAACTTCCTTCTTCTCCCTAGCAGCAATTAGAAATAAAGGGGATAGTTACCAAGATGCAAGAACATTTTTATTTACCATATTAAACATCGTTATGCCCATCAACCACAATTAATGAAATGGAAGTCAGCTGGAAAAGCTCACTCTGCAGTGGGAAGATTAGCATGGAATAAGGGCATTAATCATAAGAAAGTGGTTAGTGAGGGGTGGATAAATAATGAAATGACCAGTCTTACATTAAAGCATACATTAAGTTTTTTTTTTCCCTTGTAACTGCCTTTTTTTATTGTTATTTTTTATTTTATTTTTTTTATTATACTTAAAGTTCTAGGGTACATGTGCATAACGTGCAGGTTTGTTACATATGTATATTTGTGCCATGTTGGTGTGCTGCACCCATCAACTCGTCAGCACCCATCAATTCATCATTTATATCATGTATAACTCCCCAATGCAATCCCTCCCCCCTCCCCCCTCCCCATGATAGGCCCCAGTGTGTGATGTTCCCCTTCCCGAGTCCAAATGATCTCATTGTTCAGTTCCCACCTATGAGTGAGAACATGCAGTGTTTGGTTTTCTCTTCTTGTGACAGTTGGCTAAGAATGATGGTTTCCAGCTGCATCCATGTCCCTACAAAGGATGCAAACTCATCCCTTTTTTATGGTGCATAGTATTCCATGGTGTATATGTGCCACATTTTCTTAATCCAGTCTGTCACAGATGGACATTTGGGTTGATTCCAAGTCTTTGCTATTGTGAATAGTGCTGCAATAAACATACGTGTGCATGTGTCTTTGTAGTAGAATAATGTATAATCCTTTGGGTATATACCCAGAAGTGGGATGGCTGGGTCATATGGTACAACTAGTTCTAGATCCTTGAGGAATTCCCATACTGTTTTCCATAATGGTTGAACTAGTTTACAATCCCACCAACAGTGTAAAAGTATTCCTATTTCTCCACATCCTCTCCAACAACTGTTGTTTCCTGATTTTTTAATGATTGCCATTCTAACTGGTGTGAGATGGTATCTCATTGTGGTTTTGATTTGCATTTCTCTGATGGCGAGTGATGATGAGCATTTTTTCATGTGTCTGTTGGCTGTATGAATGTCTTCTTTTGAGAAATGTCTGTTCATATCCTTTGCCCACTTTTTGATGGGGTTGTTTTTTTTCTTGTATATTTGTTTGAGTTCTTTGTAGATTCTGGATATTAGCCCTTTGTCAGATGAGTAGATTGCAAAAATTTTCTCCCATTCTGCAGGTGCGCTGTTCACTCTGATGGTAGTTTCTTTTGCTGTGCAGAAACTCTTTAGTTTAATTAGATCCCATTTGTCAATTTTGGCTTTTGCTGCCATTGCTTTTGGTGTTTTAGACATGAAGTCCTTGCCCATGCCTATGTCCTGAATGGTACTACCTAGATTTTCTTCTAGGGTTTTTATGGTATTAGGTCTAACATTTAAGTCTCTAATCCATCTGGAATTAATCTTCGTATAAGGAGTAAGGAAAGGATCCAGTTTCAGCTTTCTACTTATGGCTAGCCAATTTTCCCAGCACCATTTATTAAATAGGGAATCCTTTCCCCATTTCTTGTTTCTCTCAGGTTTGTCAAAGATCAGATGGCTGTAGATGTGTGGTATTATTTCTGAGGACTCTGTTCTGTTCCATTGGTCCATATCTCTGTTTTGGTACCAGTACCATGCTGTTTTGGTTACTGTAGCCTTGTAGTATAGTTTGAAGTCAGGTAGCGTGATGCCTCCAGCTTTGTCCTTTTGACGTAGGATTGTCTTGGCAATGCGGGCTCTTTCTTGGATCCATATGAACTTTAAAGCAGTTTTTTCCAATTCTGTGAAGAAACTCATTGGTAGCTTGATGGGGATGGCATTGAATCTATAAATAACCTTGGGCAGTATGGCCATTTTCACGATATTGATTCTTCCTATCCATGAGCATGGTATGTTCTTCCATTTGTTAGTGTCCTCTTTGATTTCACTGAGCAGTGGCTTGTAGTTCTCCTTGAAGAGGTCCTTGACATCCCTTGTAAGTTGGATTCCTAGGTATTTTATTCTCTTGGAAGCAATTGTGAATGGAAGTTCATTCCTGATTTGGCTCTCTGCTTGTCTGTTACTGGTGTATAAGAATGCTTGTGATTTTTGCACATTAATTTTGTATCCTGAGACTTTGCTGAAGTTGCTTATCAGCTTAAGGAGATTTTGGGTTGAGACAATGGGGTTTTCTAAATATACAATCATGTCATCTGCAAACAGGGACAATTTGACTTCTTCTTTTCCTAACCGAATACCCTTGATTTCTTTCTCCTGCCTGCTTGCCCTAGCCAGAACTTCCAACACTATGTTGAATAGGAGTGGTGAGAGAGGGCATCCCTGTCTTGTACCAGTTTTCAAAGGGAATTTTTCCAGTTTTTGCCCATTCAGTATGATATTAGCTGTGGGTTTGTCATAAATAGCTCTTATTATTTTGAGGTACATTCTATCAATACCGAATTTATTGAGCATTTTTAGCATGAAGGGCTGTTGAATTTTGTCAAAGGCCTTTTCTGCATCTATTGAGATAATCATGTGGTTCTTGACTTTGGTTCTGTTTATATGCTGGATTATGTTTATTGATTTGCGAATGTTGAACCAGCCTTGCATCCCAGGGATGAAGCCCACTTGATCATGGTAGATAACCTTTTTGATTGCTGCTGAATCCGGTTTGCCAGTATTTTATTGAGGTTTTTTGCATCGATGTTCATCAGGGATATTGGCCTAAAATTCTCTTTTTTTGTTGTGTCTCTGCCAGGCTTTGGTATCAGGATGACGTTGGCCTCATAAAATGAGTTAGGGAGAATTCCCTCTTTTTCTATTGATTGGAATAGTTTCAGAAGGAATGGTACCAGCTCCTCCTTGTACCTCTGGTAGAATTCAGCTGTGAATCCATCTGGTCCTAGACTTTTTTTGGTGGGTAGGCTATTAATTGTTGCCTCAATTTCAGAGTCTGCTATTGGTCTATTCAGGGATTCAACTTCTTCCTGGTTTAGTCTTGGGAGAGTGTAAGTGTCCAGGAAATTATCCATTTCTTCTAGATTTTCTAGTTGATTTGCGTAGAGGTGTTTATAGTATTCTCTGATGGTAGTTTGTATTTCTGTGGGGATGGTGGTGATATCCCCTTTATCATTTTTTATTGCATCTATTTGATTCCTCTCTCTTTTCTTCTTTATTAGTCTTGCTAGCGGTCTGTCAATTTTGTTGATCTTTTCAAAAAACCAACTCCTGGATTCATTGATTTTTTGGAGGGTTTTTTGTGTCTCTATCTCCTTCAGTTCTGCTCTGATCTTAGTTATTTCTTGCCTTCTGCTAGCTTTTGAATGTGTTTGCTCTTGCCTCTCTAGTTCTTTTAATTGTGATGTTAGAGTGTCCATTTTAGATCTTTCCTGCTTTCTCTTGTGGGCATTTAGTGCTATAAATTTCCCTCTACACACTGCTTTAAATGTGTCCCAGAGATTCTGGTGTATTGTATCTTTGTTCTCATTGGTTTCAAAGAACATCTTTATTTCTGCCTTCATTTCGTTATGTAGCCAGTAGTCATTCAGGAGCAGGTTGTTCAGTTTCCATGTAGTTGAGCGGTTTTGATTGTGTTTCTTAGTCCTGAGTTCTAGTTTGATTGCACTGTGGTCTGAGAGACAGTTTGTTATAATTTCTGTTCTTGTACATTTGCTGAGGAGTGCTTTACTTCCAATTATGTGGTCAATTTTGGAATAAGTGCGATGTGGTGCTGAGAAGAATATACATTCTGTTGATTTGGGGTGGAGAGTTCTATAGATGTCTATTAGGTCTGCTTGCTGCAGAGATGAGTTCAATTCCTGGATATCCTTGTTAACTTTCTGTCTCGTTGATCTGTCTAATGTTGACAGTGGAGTGTTGAAGTCTCCCATTATTATTGTATGGGAGTCTACGTGTCTTTGTAAGTCTCTAAAGACATGCTTGATGAATCTGGTTGCTCCTGTATTGGGTGCATATATATTTAGGATAGTTAGCTCTTCCTGTTGAATTGATCCCTTTACCATTATGTAATGGCCTTCTTTGTCTCTTTTGATCTTTGATGGTTTAAAGTCTGTTTTATCACAGAATGGGATTGCAACCCCTGCTTTTTTTTGTTCTCCATTTGCTTGGTAGATCTTCCTCCATCCCTTTATTTTGAGCCTATGTATGTCTCTGCATGTGAGATGGGTCTCCTGAATACAGCAGACTGATGGGTCTTGACTCTTTATCCAGTTTGCCAGTCTGTGTCTTTTAATTGGAGCATTTAGTCCATTTACATTTAAGGTTAATATTGTTATGTGTGAACTTGATCCTGCCATTACGATATTAACTGGTTATTTTGCTCGTTAGTTGATGCAGTTTCTTCCTAGCCTCGATGGTCTTTACATTTTGGCATGTTTTTGCAATGGCTGGTACCGGTTGTTCCTTTCCATGTTTAGGGCTTCCTTCAGGGTCTCTTGTAAGGTGGCCTGGTGGTGACAAAATCTCTAAGCATTTGCTTATCTGTAAAGGATTTTATTTCTCCTTCACTTATGAAACTTAGTTTGGCTGGATATGAAATTCTGGGTTTAAAATTCTTTTCTTTAAGAATGTTGAATATTGGCCCCCACTCTCTTCTGGCTTGTAGAGTTTCTGCCGAGAGATCTGCTGTTAGTCTGATGGGCTTCCCTTTGTGGGTAACCCGACCTTTCTCTCTGGCTGCCCTTCAGATTTTTTCCTTCATTTCAACTTTGGTGAATCTGGCAATTATGTGTCTTGGAGTTGCTCTTCTCGAGGAGTATCTTTGTGGCGTTCTCTGTATTTCCTGAATTTGAATGTTGGCCTGCCCTACTAAGTTGGGGAAGTTCTCCTGGATGATATCCTGAAGAGTGTTTTCCAACTTGGTTCCATTTTCCCCCTCACTTTCAGGCACCCCAATCAGACGTAGATTTGGTCTTTTTACATAATCCCATACTTCTTGTAGGCTTTGTTCATTTCTTTTTCTTCTTTTTTCTTTTGTTTTCTCCTCTCGCTTCATTTCATTCATTTGATCCTCAATCGCTGATACTCTTTCTTCCAGTTGATCGAGTTGGTTACTGAAGCTTGTGCATTTGTCACGTATTTCTCGTGTCATGGTTTTCATCTCTGTCATTTCGTTTATGACCTTCTCTGCATTAATTAGTCTAGCTGTCAATTCTTCCACACTTTTTACAAGATTTTTAGTTTCTTTGTGCTGGGTACGTAATTCCTCCTTTAGCTCTGAGAAGTTTGATGGACTGAAGCCTTCTTCTCTCATCTCATCAAAGTCATTCTCTGACCAGCTTCGATCCATTGCTGGCGACGGGCTGCGCTCCTTTGCAGGGGGAGATGCGCTCTTATTTTTTGAATTTCCAGCTTTTCTGCCCTGCTTTTTCCCCATCTTTGTGGTTTTATCTGTCTCTGGTCTTTGATGATGGTGACATACTGATAGGGTTTTGGTATAGGTGTCCTTCCTGTTTGATAGTTTTCCTTCTGACAGTCAGGACCCTCAGCTATAGGTCTGTTGGAGATTGCTTGAGGTCCACTCCAGACCCTGTTTGCCTGGGTATCAGCAGCAGAGGTTGCAGAAGATAGAATATTGCTGAACAGCAAGTGTACCTGTCTGATTCTTACTTTGGAAGCTTCCTCTCAGGGGTGTACGCCACCCTGTGAGGTTTGGGGTGTCAGACTGCCCCTAGTGGGGGATGTCTCCCAGTTAGGCTACTCAGGGGTCAGGGACCCACTTGAGCAGGCAGTCTGTCCGTTCTCAGATCTCAACCTCCTTGTTGGGAGATCCACTGCTCTCTTCAAAGCTGTCAGACAGTGTCGTTCGCGTGTGCTCAGGCCTCTCCTGCTTCCCCTGTTGTTTTTTTAGCTGAGCCCTGCCCCCAGAGGTGGAGTCTATAGAGACAGGCAGGTTTCCTTGAGCTGCTGTGAGCTCCACCGAGTTCGAGCTTCCCAGCGGCTTTGTTTACCTACTTAAGCCTCAGCAATGGCGGGCGCCCCTCCCCCAGCCTCACTGCTGACTTGCAGTTAGATCACCGCAGACTGCTGTGTTAACAATGAGGGAGGCGGCTGGGCGCGGTGGCTCAAGCCTGTAATCCCAGCACTTTGGGAGGCTGAGACGGGTGGATCACGAGGTCAGGAGATCGAGACCATCCTGGCGAACACAGTGAAACCCCGTCTCTACTAAAAATACAAAAACTAGCGGGCGAGGTGGTGGGCGCCTGTAGTCCCAGCTACTCGGGAGGCTGAGGCTGGAGAATGGCGCAAACCCGGGAGGTGGAGCTTGTAGTGAGCTGAGATCCGGCCACTGCACTCCAGTCCGGGTGACAGAGCGAGACTCCGCCTCAAAAAAAAAAAAAAAAAAAAAAAAAAAAAAAAAAAAAAAAACAATGAGGGAGGCTCCGTGGGCGTGGGACCCTCCCGGCCAGGTGAGGGATATATTCTTCTGGTGTGCCCGTTTGCTTAAAGCACAGTATTGGGGTGGGAGTTACCCGATTTTCCAGGTGTTGTGTGTCTCAGTTCCCCTGGCTAAGAAAAGGGATTCCCTTCCCCCTTGCACTTTCCAGGTGAGGCGATGCCTCGCCCTGCTTCAGCTCTCACTGGTCAGGCTGCAGCAGCTGACCAGCACTGATTGTCCGGCACTCCCTAGTGAGATGACCCCAGTACCTCAGTTGAAAATGCAGAAATCACCGGTCTTCTGTGTCGCTCGCGCTGGGAGTTGGAGACTGAAGTGTTCCTGTTCGGCCATCTTGCTCCGCCCCCCCACATTAAGTTTTCACTAAAGCCCTGGTTTCACTGCGATGCTGCAGTCAGTAGTATACTTCAGCCACTGAGAGGGAATAGTGGCATAGATCCGAGGCCCCCAACACCCAGGCTGTGGGCCAGTACTGGTCTGTGGTCTGTTAGGAACCCAGTGGGCCACACAGCAGGAGGTGAGCTGCGGGGCAAGGGAGCATTACCGCCTGAGCTCCGTCTCCTGTCCGATCAGCAGCGGCATTAGGGTCTTATAGGAGCACAAACCTTATTGTGATCTGCGCGTGCAAGGAATCTAGGTTGCACACTCCTTATAAGAATGTAATTAAAATAAAAATTAAATTTTTATTTCAGCTTTTAAAATGATGGTAGGATCCTAGAAACCTAATCCTCCTTGGAACCTAAATATTTCTCAGTGATAAGTTATCTTCATCAATGCTTAGGGAAGAGAATTAACCATAGAGAATTAAGAATAATGCTATCATTGCTAATTTGAGGGAAATTAGAAAAAGTTTTAATTAACTTCTGATAATTTATGTTAAATGTTTATTTTTCAATGTTTAAAGACATTTAGTCTTTACACAGGGCTCTTTACTGTAAAATTTCTTTCTACTTTGTATTATGGAAAACTGTCCCTGCATCTAAAACCCATCAAAATTTCATTCTATTTCAATGCCAGTAAAAGTGCTTACTCTTCTTTCTTATCTTTGCTTTTCTCCTCTTTCTTTTTTTTCTCTTTGTCCTTTTTCTTCTTTTTCTTCTCTAGGTCCTTTTTGTTTTCGTTTTTATCATCTGACTTGCTGAAAAAGTTAAGCAAGTAGTATTAAAATACAGAAATGTTATGGGCAGAAAAATGTGGGGGTAATTCTTGTCAAAGTCTTACCTCTTCTTTGCTTTTTTCTTTTTCTTTTTTTCTTCTGGTTCTCTAAAGAGAAAAATAATATATCCGTCACATAATCACAGTCTTCCACTCTGATTTACTTTCTTTTTCATCAAGCAAATATCTCAGCCTTGCATTCAAAGACCTGCTCCAGTGCTCAAAACCCATCTGGTCTCTTGCTGGAGATTTCTACCAAAAAAGGGGGAGGGACAATTATCTAGATAATAAACAAAAACTTCTAAGCTAATAGATGTGGGAAGTAGAAACAAATGGAAATGAATAAAGGCATAAAACCAAGGAGAAAAATTTAAGAAACAACAGCCCCCCAAAAGTGTTCTTCCAAAGTGTTAATGTATTAAAAATAATATTTAAAATTTAAGCTTCTTGACATCATTTACATTTATTCTTGAATAAAATCATCGAGAATTTTAAGAAAATGCCATCAATTTTCTTTAGGAGGAATAACCCTGACTGAAGTCATTTTTCATGAGTAATCAACAAGCTGTCTGGTAATATGGTGGAATCTCAATTATTAGAATAATTTATCAGATTTAAGGCCACCTTTTTCTACATACAATTTCTTTTTGAGTGGAGGTTGTGTAACTAGTGCCTGTTTCTATAATTAACTTTCTCTATCAGCAGGGGAATAGATTCTGAAGTCAGACAGACCTAGGGTTATAGCAGGCTATCCTTGTCAGCTCAGATGCCTTAGGAAATTTCATTATCCAGACATGAATGAAAAGGCATGTCATTACCACTAGGATAGTCAGAGAAGGCTTTTAAAAGGAGGTAGGTCTAAAGCTAGGCCTCAAAGTATAACTAAGAGTTGGAGAAGTTGAGAAGAGAGAGGATATTAGAGCAGAAAAATTTCTAAGTGCAATGGTCTTAATCTGGGTAAGAATGACCCAGCAGAAGTGGAAAGCCTCTATTGAGAAGAAATGGAAGATAAGATTGACAAGTGAGGTGAGGCTTAACATCTAAGATGGTCATGTAAAAACAGGGACAGAACCATAAAGTTGGATAAGGAAGAATTTACTGCTATGGGAGTACACTTCTATGAGTCAAGATTTGACAGCCTACCATGGATCCTGAAGGATGATGTCGACACACTACTCAAACGGCTCTTGGAAACCTGGAAAAGATAATGGCCTACACAAAATGAAATAAACATTAACACCATGGCAGATGGTGGAGGAAGGTATCAAAAGACTCAGAAAAGTGGCATCTTGAAATGGATACACTGTTTGGAAGATAGCCTACCAGCTAATTATGTTACCAAAGAGAGCTCGAAGGATGCAAAAGTGATGTGGAATAGGCTGGTGAGAGGGGCATTAGTAGCTTTGAGAAGTTCAGCGGTGCTATCCTCTGTAGGCCAGGGCTGATCATGGGAAATGCTGTTACAGAACTGGGTTCTCTGAGAGCAATAGGGTTAATAAGATCTAGAAATAACTGAGACTAATGGCAGTGCTTACCCATCAGAAGTAAGGTTTGTTCAGTAATTATAATGAGCTTTAAGGTGGGTATGGTAACAAAGGGGCTTAACCTATAGACAGCTATGGAGGAAGTTAAGAGAACACTGTATTCCTAGACAGATGGGAAGCCTGTTAGCTAGGTAGGGTATTATTTAATATATACAACCAAAACAAATCAGGAATGAATAATTAGGAGGTTGAGGGCAACTTATTCCATCAAAAAAATCAGAATCCTGGTAAGGGCATGGTGGCCCATGACTATAATCCCAGCACTCTGGGAGGTCGAGGTGGGAGGATCACTCAAGCCCAGGAGTTCAAGACCAGCCTGGGCAACATAGCGAGACCCTATCTCAAAAAATGAATTGATTCATTACAATTTAAATTTAAAAAAAAATCAGAATCCTTAGAAAAGTTCCAGATCTAAGCCAATACTTAGACCTAAAACCACTGACTAGAGGAGAAGCCATGACCTGTGAAGAAAAACTCTGCAACACTATGACAAATATATTCCAGTAATGATTTCCTCAGTCTTTCTCCTAAAGAACCTATGGCCATTACTTAGACCACTGTACTCTGGGGGAAAAAAAAGAATACCTAGATACATTGAAGACTGGCACAGGATCCAAGTTGATGTTGACACCTAGGGACTGAAGCATCATTGTGGCCCCCTGTTAAACTTGAAGAGCATATGATGGACTGGTAATAATAGATTTCTGGATGAAATATGACTTATGGTGTTTCCACTGAGTCCACAGACCCACTACTATGTGACCATTTCTCCAGTTGCTAAATGTAAAAGTGAAATGTATGTAATTCTTGAATATAAAAGTAGAATGTATGCAAGTTCCTGAATATAAAAGAGAAATGTATATAATTGTATAAAATCATGCATGGAGGAGTGGTGGTCTCTCTTAATTTCCCCATGTAATTCGTCATCTGACTCCCATAAAAACTAAATAGAGCCTAGTGGATGGCGGATAGACTATTGCAAAATCAACCAAGTAGTAGCCCCAATTGCAGCTGCCGTGTCCTATGTGGAAAATAACACAGAGACCCATTCTGTGATCATTTCTCCAGTTCCTAAATGTAAAGTGAAATGTACATAATTCCTGAATACAAAAGGGAAATATATATTAATGGTCATTGGTAGAACTCCCACCCCTACCCCACTAGTTCCTTGGCTTGTGAGGAAAGAGGGGTAAGACCAAGAAGCCCTTAAGCTGCTTCCCACCTTCTGACCAAAAGCAACATTGCATCCTGGGGAGAAAAAGAAATTCCATCCTTAAAGACCTAAAGCATGCAGGGGAAGTGATCCCTCTTCATTTCCCCACATAATTCATCATCTGACCACTGCAAAAACCAAATGGATCCTAATGGACAGCAGTAGATGACTGCAAAATGAACCAAGTGGTAGCCCCAGTTGCAGCTGCTGTGTCATATGTGGAAAACCAGGCATTCACTTGATATACACTGCATACCTAAGGTTCTGGGTCAGTCATGTGAATGTCATTTTTCATTACTATCAGGAAAGAGGATCAGACATAGTTCCTACTCACATGGGATGACAAAGTATACACATCTACACTCTTTTCCAAGGCTATATTAACTCTCTTTCCTACTGTCATGACAGTCGTGAGGGACCTGGATCATGTGGACATTTCTCAAAGCACCACATTAGTCCACTATGTCTGTATCAATGGCATTCTGTTAATCAGACCCTGAAATACGATTACCTTCCCAAAGTGCTGGGATTACAGGTCTGAGCCACCATGCCTGGCCTTCAGTACCCTTCTTTATGTCACTTTCCATGGCTGGAAATTTCCATTCCTTTTCCACTATGTCATTTTCCACTCAGCACCTATTTATCAGCCCCCACCTGTGGCCATATGTGGGGTTCTTTAGAAGGAGCTGATACAGAGTGTTGCATAGATGGGTCAGTTTAGAATGTGGATGCAAGCCAAAATGGGCTGTGTCTGCACCACAGCCTCACTTAGAGATGGTCTTGAAAGACAGTGTGAGGTTAATTTCCCCAATGGCACAGCTTCAAGCAGTATACAGTCATCTAGTTTGTATGGAAAAAGAAATAGTCCAAGCTGGGTGTGGTGGCTCATGCCTGTAATCCCAGCTCTTTAGGATGCTGAGGTGGGAGGATAACTTGAGGCCAAGGAGTTGGAGACCAGCCTGGCCAACATGGCAAAACCCCACTAAAAATACAAAAATTAGCCAGGTGTGGTGGTGCACACCTATAATCCCAGCTACTTGGGAGGCTGAGGCAGGAGGATCACTTGACTCCAGGAGATGGAGGTTGCAGTGAGTCGAGATTGCACCACTGCAGTCCAGCATGGGGAACTGAATGAGATCCTGTCTCAAAAAAATAAATAAAGGAAAAAGAAATAGCCCAAATTAAGAATATACAAGTACACAAGAACTCATGGGCAGTCACAAATGCCTTGACTGATTGGTCAGGGACCTGGATGGAAAGATCAGGGAAAATATTTCGGGAGAAGAGGCAGACTGAATGGACATATTATGAGTGTGAGCACAAAGTTTGAAAAATCTTCATTTTTGTTTGTTTGTTTTTTGCTCTTAGTGAACCTATCTGTTACAGAGACCAATGCTATGACTCCAAAACAGTGCTTTCTCTTGAGGAAAGTAATCAGTCACTTGATGGCAAGTTAACTAAATTGGACTCCTGACACCATGGAAGGGGCATCAAATATATTGATAAGAACTGACATATATTATGGCTATTCATTTGCTTTTTTGCCACAGGGCTTTGACCAGTGCCATTACTTAGGGGCATATGAAGCATGATCACTAGTATGAAATATTGCTTAACATCACTTTGGACCAAGGACTCACTTTAAGGCAAAAAAAAAAAAAAAAAAAAAAAAAAGTGGCATTGGACCCTGAGTATGAGATCCCATGGTCCTATTATATGCTGCACACCTTTTGTCAGCTACTGACAAGATAGTTAAGGAGTGACCTTTTGAAACCACAGCTGAGGTGCTATCATAGAGCTTATACTCTAGGAAGATAAGGTGCCATCCTCTAGGATACTGTATATATGCTAAAACAATGATCATTGTATGGTTCTCTATTCCTGTATAGAATGAATTGGTCTGGGAACTAAGGGGTCTAAGTAGGGGTGACAAATGTAGGAAAGGTGTGTTTCCCATTCTTGCAACTTAAGGATCTGTGGGTCTAGAGGCCCTGGCTTCCAGAGAAGTGATGCATCTGCCAGGGAATGCCAGAGTTCCATTAAAAATTAAGCTACGGCTACTCCCCAGCCACTTTGGGCCCCTTATGCCAAGAAACCAACAGGCAAGGAAGAGAGTCACCACACTGGCAAAAGTTATTGACCTTGATCATCAGAAGTAGGCAGTGCTACTGTTATACAGTGCAGGGAGGGGAGATGTGTTTGCACCTAGGTGGTCTTTTGTTATTTTCCAGCCCAGTTTTGGTGGTAAATGGGCAAGTACTGTAGCCATGACTCAAGAAGGGCATGGTGACCCAGGGCTCAAGTCCTTCAGGGATGAGTGTCTGTATTGTTCCACCAGCTAAGTCATCTAGACCAGCAGACTCTAGAATGAGTAGAAGCGGAGAGGGTGAAGAATTTCATTTGAGGCCTCAAAACCACCTGCAGCTGCCAGAGACCTTAGTTTAATCCCATTAACTTTCCTCTTACAAGCTTTCTCAAGAAAAAAGAATAACCAGGATCCTGGAGCAGGTATTCCCACATAGGGTGAATTTTCTATATAAACTAAATGGATCTGAGCAGCACACGGGTGGGCTGTACAGTGGTTATGCAGGTGGTGCATAAAATTCAGGCACTCATTCTCCACTTGCCAAGAGTGTTGGTTGCTGTCAGCTCAGGTTTTCCTCTCACTTGGCTGACCTTGGCTGAAGGAAACCACCATGCTCAAGGTTATGCTCCATCTTCTAGGGCCAACCTTTTTCCAGTAACTGTTCCTGGGTACAAAGGCCCAAGTCTATTACCTAAATAGGGACAACTCTAAAAGGTCATCCCTGCTCCAGGGATCCCCATTGAATCACATTGTACATCAGCTCTATTCTCTGAAGTTCGACTTCTCCCTCTCCCCAATACTGACCCCCAACTCCCTTCCAGATATTGTTCCCAAGACCATTCCCAACAAACCTCTGCATACAAGCCTCCATCTCAGAAACTGTTTCCTGAGGAACTTCACCTAAGACACATTGGCTCAAACTGGAAAGTTTCCAGGAGTAATGTATTTCACTTATTTTTCTCAGTCACTCTATTCACAAAGAAAGTCAACTGCATGAACACTATAGACATGATGTTTTCTACATGTATTCAAATAAATGAATGAATACTACATTTCAACAAAATGGTAGACTATCATTGTGATTGTATTAGATCATTTGCTTAATAAATATTTCCTCTATAACAGATTCAGATATATTCCTACCTTTTTACTGGTTTTCTTTAAAACCAAAGCTTTGGTTTTCTATTGTAAATATACTTACTGTTCCTTATTGCTGCTGTTGTTCACATTAAAAAGTGCAATGGCACCAGGCAGGTACTGCTCTCTGGGAAATGAAAAACATGCAGTGAAATCACAATAGTCACCATCTGTATAATGTCCATGATAAGCAAATGGTCGGAAAAAACAAATTCTTTTCTGTTTCTACTCATTACTAAAGATGGTCTAGATGATATTTCAAAAACATATTATGAAGCATAAGGCATAAAAGTGTATCCTGAGCCTCCACGAAGCATGACTTGCCAAATGCCAGTGTCTTGAACAAACATGGTGATATGGTTTGCCTGTGTCCCCACCCAAATCTCATCTTGAATTATAGTTCCCATAATCCCCACATGCCATGGAAGGGACCCTGTGGGAAATAATTCAATCATAGGAGCGGGTGTTGCCTATGCCATTCTCATGCTAGTAAGTAAGTCTCACAAGATCTGATGGTTTTATAAAGGGCAGTTCCCCTGCACGTGCTCTCTTGCCTGCCACCATGTAAGACATGACTTTGCTCCTCCTTTACCTTCTGCCATGATTGTGAGGCCTCCCCAGCCATGTGGAACTGTGAGTCCATTAAGCCTCTTTTTCTTTATAAATCACCCAGTCTCAGGTATTTCTTCATTAACAGTATGAAAATGGACTATAATACACATGGTTAGTAAAGGCATATCAGTCAATGTTCATACCAAGAATTAGCTTAAGTGAACCAACCTCAATGCCAGTAACTCCCAACAAGAGACCTAAGATGGTCAGGGAAAATAAGATGAGGAGAAAAGATAAATAAAAACAATGGGAAGGCTGGAGGTAGTCAGTGGGAAGAAAAATAGGAAAGAGGGGAAAAAAGGGGAGGAAAAAAGCAAAGAAAAACTAATTATGTAAAACAGGTGGAAACCCCAGCTCCACACCAACACCACACCACACCCCTTCTGCAATTTCAATTCTGGTATCTGAAGTTTTCACAACTTCTTTATTTCCTACTAAGGATTTTTTGCTTTTCTCTTCTAGCACCTCTCTCCAGTGCTCTATTTTCTAAAAGTAGGACCAAATGGGATGGAGCATTTTAGAAAATAACAGCTAACCCTCTCACATGTACTTGCTTCGGGACCCTGAAAGAAGGATCAGAGAGAAACAAGAAATCAGAGAGGACTGGGTTTCTTAAGGGACAGACCCCAATGGGTCTCAGGGAAAATGAAGCAAGAGTGTTTACAACTTGGAACCCCATGGCCATAAATAATCACTGGGCAGTGTCAGTGTTTCCCAAGAGATGGCATGGGTAGGAACAAAAATAACTCCTCCCGAGATCCCACATCTTGTCTAGATAGCAGAGGCATTTGACAAGTTTGCTCCTAAGAAGTAAAAGACCTTTTATCTAAACAACAGTTTACAAACCCATTTATGTCTAGTGTTTGATTATTGGAATGCTAAGCATGTGGGAGTTATTTCTATTCTACTGCTCAAGATCATCGCCATGGTCTGATTGAAAAATTCAAAACACTGCAACCTTAGGCATAAATGGTTAAAAACAGGCACCAAGGGATGGATCATACTGCTCACCTCTGTGATGGTCCTCCCTTTCCGTGTGACTTATAACTAAAGGAACCCCTTGCATGATGGTTTTCATTCTCTGATTCTTCAGATATAGAGGCACTGTCATCATCCTCAGAAAAGGAGCTACAGTCCAATAGGAGGCAGAGAGAGATGCGTTAATGTTTTCAACCACTGCGGAGGAGCAACATTCCTCACTAGGGGGACAATTGCCTCACCTCTTTTCCTTCCCTCCTAAACTAACACACATAAGAATTTTTAGTGAGCATGAAGTTAGAACTATACAGAATACATAGAATTATATAAAATGTATGCATAATTCAGTAAAATGCATTTAACTAAGAAACTACTTTCTAGGTTTTCCACATTTCTATTGTTTGATGCATTGATTGATGTTAATATTTATCAAATAGCAAGTGTGATATCTGGGACTTAGATCATATTATACATTTGAGTGAACTAGTTTTCTAACTAATGTTTCTTCCCACTAAAAGTAAATTTAACCACATTCATATACATTATATTCATTTATAGGGTAAGCACTTTAAATTATACTTTTAAATCACATTGCTAGCATTTCATACTTTGAGTACTTTTCACATATATTTATGGCAATGTCATCTCTTTAGATTCAAAATGTCCCATGAGGAAAAGCCCTGCCAGTGACTAAAGAAATGTTTGGCATAGGTGCTTAATAGGTGCTTCCAAAAAAGTGGCCACAATAATATCTATGTTCAGGCCGGGCATGGTGGTTCACGCCTATAATCCCAGCACTTTGGGAGGCTGAGGCAGCTGGATCACTTGAGGTCAGGAGTTCAAGACCAGCCTGACCAATATGACAAAACCCTGTCTCTACTAAAAACACACAAAAAAAATTAGCCAGGCATGGTGGTGCGCACCTGTAGTCCCAGCTACCCAGGAGGCTGAGGCAGGAGAATCGCTTGAAACCAGAAGGCAGAGGTTGCAGTGAGCTGCGATTGTGCCACCGCATTCCAGCCTGGGAAACAGAGTGAGACTCCGTCTCAAAATAAATAAATAAATAAATAATAAATAAATAAATAAATAAGTCTGTGTTATTTGTTAGACAAGTTATGCCGTTCCAAAGTATGAATAAATTTGCTAAATTAAATACATTACAAAGTTCAAGGTTACAAATTATAAAGCTAAATTGAAATTAAACCTAGTTAAATTAAAGAACTGTGGCTAATATTAAAAATGCATGGGAAAATGTTTGGATTTACCTGCATGCTCCATTTTCCATCTTTCTTATTTCCTTTTCAATATCTGGTACAATCACACTGGACATATTTACAAAGGACTGTTGTGTATTGACAATATTTTTCTTCATGGTTAGTTTCATATCTGAGGAGAAAGAAGTCTTATTAATGGGAAGGATATTTTTACATATTTACATATATAATCAAAAGTTTCACCCTATGTGAAAAGTTTCACCTTTATCTGTTCTCATGCTGCTAATAAAGATGTACCTGAGACTGGATAATTTATAAAGGAAAGAGGTTTAATGGACTCTTCCATGTGGCTAGGGAGGCCTCACAATCATGGCAGAAGGCAAAGGAGAAGCAAAGGCACATCTTACATGGCAGCAGGCAAGAGGACGTGTGCAGGGGAACTCCCCATTACAAAACCATCAGATCTCATGAGACTTATTCACAATCATGAGATTAGCATGGGAAAAATCCACTCCCATGATTCAACTACCTCCCACTGAGTTCCTCCCATGACACATAGGGATTATGGTATGGGAGCCGCAGTTCAAGATGAAGTTTGGGTGTCCCAAACCGTATCAACCCTACCATTTTTCTAAGACTATAATACTGTCTATTTGCAGTTTTACACAGGAATTATTCTTTAATAGAATGCAGGCATGGCTTATTCCCCTAATTTCCATTGACTAGTTTTTTGTAAAATTTTTAAATTTAAGAATGTACTAGAGGTATAAAACATTTACAAATTTGGATTTATCCCAGTTTTGAAATACTCAAGCAATATAGTGTAGAACAAAACCATAGGGACCTCACATACCCATCAAGCAATTAAGTAACAGTAAAAAGCAGTAGATGTAATGGAGGTAATCAGCTGTGAATTTCTATAGGCATTTAGACAAAAAGAGTCCTAAGTGGTATTCAAACTTTAGAAGAAATAAAGATAAAATTGATCACATTTTTAGCAAGTCCCCTAAATTATTCAGATGCATATATACCCAAGCAACATATTTTGAAAACACTGGCCTAAACTCTAGTCAGGGCATATAATTTCCTCAGCGCCGGTAGAGGAGGCAGGGTGGAATCTCAATTCACTTTCCAGCTGCTCTCAGCACAGGCCGTGCCCCTTTGGCTGCTGTCTGAGACATTGCCTTCTTCACTGGCTTCAGCTTCCATCCGTCTATGATTTCTGTTCATGGTCCTCAGGAAGGATCCTTTCTCTAGTTTGAGGGTACTCACCTTGAGAATGTCGGTAACTGATGCGGGGAGGGGGACAGAGAAGTGCTGGGTAGAGAAGGCCGGGGTCCCTGGCGAGGGCTCCACAGTCCGGCCTATGCCCTTGGACCTAAGTGAAAACAGGCACTCCTGTTTTTGCCCCAATGATGCATTTTCCGGGACCACTCTGGCTGCCACGTACCCCGCATCCTGTGCCCATATAAACCTGAGACCTTATCGGGCACACACACAAGCGACTGAATGTCGAGATGAGCAGAGGAACAGAGTGGCAGAGAATGACAGAGAGCAGCGGAGAGTGGTGGAGAGCAGCAAGATGGCACGGCGGAGAAGAAGGGAAGAGGCATCTGAACATCAAGAGGAGTTGTGTCCAGAACGGCAGAACTCCAGGGGAAGATCATCCCCACACCCCTCCACCTTCCCGGAACTCCAACTCCCCATCCCTCTGAAAGTCACCTCTACTGTTCAACAAAGTCTCCGCATTCATCACCTTTCAAACAGTTCATATGACCTGATTTGTCCGGAACTCCGGAAAAGAATGGAGGTGGGGAGGTTAACACTCAGCTGTCCCCAGACAGCAAGGCTAAAGGAGCTCACTTTAACACATGCCCATTTGGACTCTGGGACCTGTCCGTCTGCGTGCTCCCCCTTCCCTCAGGGGTTTGAGCAGCGGTGAGGGAGGAGACCAAACAGATGAGCCACAGCTCTGCCGCACGTCCTGCAACGGGAATCAGGAAACCTTCCCATTTTATAACCACATGAAAGATCACATCACCTGCTTCTTCCATGGCTTCCAATACTCGGTGCCAGAATGGCTCTGACTGCAGAGTGGAGAATGTTCCTCCCCTTAATTCCTTACTGGCCTTGATCACCTAGGCTTTGAGTTTGATACTTGCCCTTAAAAGAGTCAACCACTTAAAGAACATAGTTCTATTCAAAACGAGCACATGTGAGGCACCCCTTCAGGGATTCCCTGGAAAACCTTGCGAGCCTTTTTGAGAGGGGTAAGCCTGAAGGCCCTCTGGGTGTAGGTAGAGCTGAAATTCTGTGCCATTGATGACTATGTAAGTTTATTTGGATCCAAAGACTCCATGGGCCCAGGGACCTTTAAACTATATTTAAACAGGGTTGCTGTGTAAAGGTACCCAGCGATACAGCTAGACCTGTTGTTTATAACCATGCTTTATAACTATCCTTTTCTGATAGGTAAGTGCTCAATGACTATAATAGATGTTAAATAGTTTAGTATCACTTTTTCCTAGTTTTATTACTTAACGGTTTTGTGTACATGCCTCAGTGACTCAATTAGGAAATGAATTCTTGGAATCCAATAAAATTTCTTTTTCTTTCTTTCTTTCTTTTTTTTTTTTTTTTTTTTTTTTTTTGAGACAGAGTCTCACTCTATCATCTAGGCTCACTCAGCTCACTGCAACCTCTGCCTCCTGGGTTTAAGCTATTCTCCTGTCTCAGCCCCCCAAGTAGCTGGGATTACAGGTGCCCACCACCACGCCTGCTAATTTTTGTATTTTTACCAGAGATAGGGCTTCGCCATGTTGGTCAGGCTGGTCTTGAACTCCTGACCTCAGGTGATCCTCCCCATCAGCCTCTCAAAGTGCTGGGATTACAGGCATGAGCCACCGCACCTGGCCCATATAACAATTTTTTTAATGCTTGGGCTATGCTACGAAAACAGATTATTACTAAGGTACAAAGTGGTGTTCTGGCTGCAGTACCCTGCCTGAGCCATGCTGTTTCACACCTCTGTGCCTTTGCATGTGCTCTCCTTGGACTTCAAAAGTTCAGTTCTCTTAAGTCCAAATAGGTGTTATCCATTGCTCAAGTCCAAGTCACTGACTCCTCACCCTTAATCTAGATAATTACTTCCTTCTCTTCTCTGCCACTGCATTTTGTACATATTTCAATTATTGTCCACTTGCTAAAATTGTTACACACACTGTCTTCACAAGGCTACAACCTCCTCTAGGAGGGAGACTTTTGTAACCCTAGCAGAGTGCTTGCACATAATAGGTACTTAAGAAATTCTTACAGCATGAACAAATCTTGTTTTGTGTTTTAAAAACTATACTCATGAGACATTTCATTAGCAGTTATGAAAACTCACTGAATTTACAATGACTTTGAAATGGTTCCTAGGGTGACAGATATGGTGAATTGGCCCACATCATCCATTCTTCTCTCCTTCTAGTGTTCTTTCATGATCTGCAAAAACTGGAAGAGCTAAAAATCTGTATTACTCAGTCTGCTTTGCAGCTCAGATTCTGGACGGCACTTATGGCATTTCGGTTTAGTCAATTAAATGTATTTGTATGAAATTTGGAAGGTAGAAGTGAGGTGAAGACAATGGATCTTCCATTTCTGCTATGGCTGCCAGCAAGAACGGGCAAGGATGCATTGGGTATTCTGAGGCAGCTATCCCCATCTGGTTACTAGCTTTCCTGGTGCCAAAGAAAGGGCATCCAGGTGATGCTGGAATGCACCTAGCAGGAGTAGGGCAACTGTTGTGCCAGGTTGCAGTGGAAGTGACTCATAGGAATTCTGGGATGCTGTTCTGGAGTCATGCCCATGGTTCAGCCTAGAGCCCCAGCCCTTCTAATGACTGTTAGCATCTATTTCCAAGAATTAAAGCTCTTTCTATTGAAAAAGACCAGTGTACAACTCAGTTTCTGCAAATGAACAAATTACTTTCCTGATTTTCGATACATGAAGTGTTGTAGAACATTGGAAAAGGTTGTCAAAATGAGGGAAAGGAAGGGGGAGGAAAAGACAGAACGGGAAATGTGAAAGAAGAGGAAGGAAAAGGGAAGAAGGGAGTGTGGGAGAGGTGGTAGAGAAGAGAAAAGCAGAGCACATTCCTAGACTTTTTGTTACTATTGTTGTTTGAAGAAAATTTAGGAGAAACATTAATGGTCAAACTGCCTTTTCTGCTGGCATTTAAATATCTACATTATGAGAAATTCCAGAATTTACTGCAAATTTTAATGTTTTAAATTTTTAAATTTATTTTAAGACAGAGTCTCACTCTGTCACCCATGCTGGAGTGCAGTAACACAATCTTGGCTCACCGCAACCTCTGCCTCCCGGCTTCAAGTGATTCTCCTGCCTTGGCCTCCCAAGTAGCTGGGATTACAGGTGCGTGCCACCATGCCTGGCTAATTTTTTTGTATTTTTAGTAGAGACAGGGTTTCACCATGTTGGCCAGGCTGGTCTCAGATTCCTGACCTCAGGTAATCCACCCACTTTGGCCTCCCAAAGTGCTAGGATTACAGGCATGAGCCACCGCCACTGGCCTGCAAATTTTTACATTAGTCTAACCTTTCAAGATGATGAGAATGTTGTCTCCTTAAATATATTCATGGATCTTTTATTGAAGTGAGCAAAAATCACAGGCTGGGCATGATGGCTCACACCTGTAATCCAAGCACTTTGGGATACTGAGGTGGGAGGATTGCTTAAGGCCAGGAGTTCAAGACTGGGCAACATAGCAAGATGTCCATCTCTACAAAATAAAAATAAGAATAAAATATTAGCCCAGAGTGGTGATGTGCACTGCACCCATAGTCCCAGCTACTTGGCAGGCTGAGGCAGGTGGATCACCTGAGCCTTGGAGGTCGAGACTTTAGTGAGCTGTGATTGTGTCACTGCACTCTAGCCTGAGTGACAGAGAGTGACCTCATCTCTAAAAGTAAAATGAAAATTAAAAATGGAAATAAGAAAATCACTGATATTTGTGCCTGTAGTTCATGAACACTAGAGGCAATTTGAAGAAAGGTGAGTTTAGCAATGATGAGAAACATATTTATGCTGTTTAAAAGATCTCCCACCAGACATAGAACTGAACTGATCAAACAGTATTAAGGCTTCAAAAATTCAGAAATCTTGATTAGCTTTGGCCATTCTCCTATGTTGTAAGCATTTGATAATGTATCAGATAGATGTGTTTATAATTTTTTTTTTTTTCAGACGGAGTCTCACTCTGTTGCCCAGGCTGGAGTGCAGTGGTAGGATCTCAGCTCACTGCAACCTCCACCTCCCAAGCTTCAAGTGATTCTCCTGCCTCAGCCTCCCAAGTAGCTGGGACTACAGGCATGTGCCACCATGCCCGGCTAATTTTTTGTATTTTTAGTAGAGACGAGATTTCACCATGTTAGCCAGAAGAGTCTAGATCTCCTGACCTCGTGATCTGCCCACCTCGGCCTCCCAAAGTGTAGGGACGTGAGCCACTGCACCTGGCCGTGTTTGTAATTTTTACATACACCTCTGTTTAACAATAACTTTGCTCATGCTGTTCATTTTGCATGGAATTCTTGACCCTTTTTGTTCTCCCAGGAAACTTCCTATTTGCCCTTCAAAAATCAGTTCATATATGCCCTGTGAAAAGACATCAATGAGGCCAGGCATGGTGGCTCACGCCTGCAATCCCAGCACTTTGGGAGGCCGAGGCAGCCTGATCACCTGAGGTCAAGAGTTCAAGAGCAGCCTGGCCAACATGGTGAAATTCCATCTCTACAAAAATACAAAAATTAGCAGGGCATGATGGCAGGTGCTTGTAATACCAACTACTTGGTAGACTGAGGCAGGAGAATCAACCCAGAAGGTGGAGGTTGCAGTGAGCTGAGATTGTACCATTGCACACCAGCCTGGGCAACAGAGCAAGACTCCATCTCAAAAAAAAAAAAAAAAAAAAAAAAAAAAAAAAAAAAAAACCTTAGATGATTACTTGGGCACAGAATCCAGCACACCCTCCTTTTTGTTCCCATAGTTCTGTGCATCTTCTTCTATACACGCTGGCTACTACATGGGTACTGATACGTCCTCCTCCCCTGCTAGATTGTGAGCTCTTCGGAAAAGTTCATGCAGGAGCTCTTGAACATAATACCTGACATTTACTAAAGCTTTTTAGCCTTAAAGTGAAATCAATTCTGCACCAAGTTTTAGTTGAGAACCTTAAATATAATCCGTTATAACTATTCCATTTTCCATTTAAGTAATACAGAAACATAAGTAATAAAGTTAAAGCTACAAATAAATGTATTTTTATTACAAAAATAAAATCACTTGCCATAACAGAATTACTTTGTTTATAGAGAAATTAACAACATAAAGAAGAAAATGCTTGTGAAGAAGATTTTATATGATCAATCAACAAAGACATGAAGCATGAAGATTTTGAGAAAGGTTAGGAAACTACAGAGAAAGACAGGTACAAGTCACCAGGGAGAAAGTTGATGGCAAATGTGAGTGCTGGTGCCCGACAGCTTCACAAAAACTACAGTGCTTAATCAGAGGCAAAGGGAATAAAATAGAAACTCAAAAGAAATGAGAAATCAATAGCAACAACCAATGGTACACATTCATCTAAGAGCCTTTGGACCACCAAAAATAAGTCAGATTTAATTAGTTCCACTAATCCATGTTTACTCTGGAAACTTGAAAACTTTGTGGCCTGAGTGTGCAAATAAAGTAAATTATCATTTTAAAAGTACATGAAGAAGAAAAGAAAACTCACCCCTACCTCACACCACCACAAAAATTAATTCAATATGGATCACAGACTGAAACATAAAAGCTAAAATTACAAAGCTTCTAGAAGAAAACATAGGAAAATATTCTCATAACTTTGGGGTAGGCAAGATTTCTTAGAAAGGGCACAAAAAAGATACTCAGTCTAAAAGAAAAAAAAATATTTTGAGACAATCTCACTGTGTCACTCAGGCTGGAGTGCAGTAGCGCCATCTTGGCTAACTGCAACCTCCACTTCTTGGGTTCAAGCAATACTCCTGCCTCAGCCACATGAGTAGCTGGGATTACAGGCACCTGTCGCCACGCCTGGCTAATTTTTTTGTATTTTTAGTAGAGTCGGGGTTTCACTACGTTGGCCAGGTTGGTCTCAAACTCCTGACCTCAAGTGATCTGCCCACCTTGGCCTCCCAAAGTGCTGGGATTATAGGTGTGAGCCACCTTGCCCGGCTCTAAAATAAATTTTTAATGCATTGGATAGCATCAAAATTATAAACTTTTGCTTATCAAAAGACATATAAGAAGATGTAAAGGCAAGCCACAGATAATCATATTCATAGTACATTTATCTGACAAGACTTATATACATAATATTTATGAAATTTTATGCAAATCAACAATAAAAACAACCCAATAAAAATATAAACAAAAATCTTCAACAAATTCTTACTAAAAGAAGATATAAAAATATTAGTCTACAAATAAATACAAATTAAAACCACAACAAGATACGTTTTCACACCTAGTACAATGGCTAAAATTTAAAAGACCAAGACCCCAAATGTCACGCACATCACTGGTGGGACGAAGGACGGTACAACCTCTTTGGCAAACTGTTTGGCAGTTACCTACAAACACACAACTACTCTGTTTCTCAGTAATTCCACCATATGTATTTATTCAATTTAAGATGGATCACCAACCTAAACATAGAAGCTAAAATTATAAAGCTTCTAGATAAAAACATAGGAAAATATCCTCATGACTTGGGATAGGCAAGACTTCTTAGAGAGGGCACAAAAAAGATACTAAATCTAAAAGATATTTTTGATGCATTGGATATCATTAGAATTCCAAACTTTTGCTTATCAAAACACATATAATGAAATGAAATCATATGTATATAAAAACACTTGTATAAGAATGTTTTCATCAGCTATATTTATAGAAGTCCCAAACTGGAAGCAACCCATATTTTCATCAATAGAGGAATGGATAAACAATCTGGTTTAAAAGAACAATGAAATACTTTTCAGCAATAAGTAGAAATGAACTCTTTGTTGTTGTTGTTGTTGCTGTTGTTTTTATTATACTTTAAGTTCTAGGGTACATGTGCATAACGTGCAGGTTTGTTACATATGTATACTTGTGCCATGTTGGTGTGCTGCACCCATCAACTCGTCAGCACCCATCAACTCGTCATTTACATCAGGTATAACTCCCAGTGCAATCCCTCCCCTCCTCCCCTCCCCGTGATAGGCCCCAGTGTGTGATGTTCCCCTTCCCGAGTCCAAGTGATCTCATTGTTCAGTTCCCACCTATGAGTGAGAACATGCGGTGTTTGGTTTTCTGTTCTTGCGATAGTTTGCTAAGAAATGAACTCTTGATACTTGCAACAACATGGATGAAGCTCAAAAACATGAAAGAAGCCAGATATAAGAGTATATGCTGCACAGTTACATTTATATAAAATTCAAGGACAGGCAAAACATTGGTGATAGAAATAAAAATAGTAGTTGTCTAAGGGGGGTGAAATTTACTGAAAAGGGCACAAGGGAGCTTTCTGGAATGAAAATTGGGGAAGGTGGTTACATGAGTGTATACAGTGATCAAAAGTCATCAAATTGTACCCTTAATATATGTGCATTTTACTGACAGTATGCAAATTTTACCTCAATTCTTAAATACAAAAATATTTGCATCAAAAATATTAAGAAGAAAGGCCTTGACTTGGACTTCTCAGACTCCAGAATAGAAAAAAAAAAAAAAAAAATTCCTTTTCTTTGTAAATTGCCCAGTTTCAGATATTTCTTTTTTTAAAAAAATACTTTAAGTTCTAGGGCACATGTGCACAACATGCAGGTTTGTTACATATGCATACATGTGCCATGTTGGTGTGCTGCACCCAGTAACTCGTCATTTATGTTGGGTATATCTCCTAATGCTATCCCTCCTCCCTCCCCCCACCCCATGACAGGCCCTGGTGTGTGATGTTCCCCACCCTGTGTCCAAGTGTTCTCATTATTCAATTCCCACCTATGAGTGAGAACATGCAGTGTTTGGTTTTCTGTCCTTGCAACAGTTTGCTCAGAATGATACAAAGGACATGTTCTCATCTTCTTTTATGCCTGCATAGTGTTCCATGGTGTATATGTGCCACATTTTCTTAAACCAGTCTATCATTGATGGACATTTGGGTTGGTTCCAAGTCTTTGCTATTGTAAATAGTGCCACAGTGAACATATGTGTGCATATTTCTTTATAACAGCATGATTTATAATCCTTTGGGTATATACCCAGTAATGGGATGGCTGGGTCAAATGGTATTTGTAGTTCTAGATCCTTGAGGAATTGCCACACAGTCTTCCACAATGGTTGAACTAGTTTACAGTCCCACCAATAGGGTAAAAGTGTTCCTATTTCTCCACATCCTCTCCAGCCCCTGTTGTTTCTTGACTTTTTAGTGATCGCCATTCTAACTGGTGTGAGATGGTATCTCACTGTGGTTTTGATTTGCATTTCAGATATTTCTTATAAGCAACAGAAAATGGACTAAGACACATCTAGTTACCTCCTCCTTGAAGCTGTCTCCAATGTTCAAGGTGAAACATTAAAGATACAGCCCTGTCACATCCTTCCATCAGGAAACACAGGCTGCCTCTTGGAACCAGAGTCCTTCCCAGCCTCCCATTGAGTAAGGTTGGGGATGGGGGCTGTGGAACTGTATTCTTAAAAGCCTTTTCTATGAATTCTGGATTCTGCCGAGTAGCCAGAGCTGAGAACCAATTATAAATAAGCTGCCCAGGCCGAGTGCTGTGGTTCATGCCTATAATCTCAGCACTTTGGGAGGCCAAGGAGGGCAGATCACTTGAGGTCAGGGGTTCCAGACCAGCCTGGACAACATGGTGAGACCCCCATCTCTACTAAAAATACAGAAATTAGTCAGGCATGGTAGTGCATGCCTGTGGTCCAAGCTATTCAGGAGGCTGAGGTGAGAGGATGGCTTGAGACAGGGGGGTGGGGTGAAGCTTGCAGTGCACTCCAGTCTGAGTGACAGAGCAAGATTCTGTTTCAAAAAAGAAAAAAATGCTGTCCAATGTGGTGGGCACCAGCTCTTGTGGCTACTGAGCACTAGAAATGTGGCTAGTGAGACTGAGGACTGGATTTTAAACTTTATTTAATTTTAACTATTTGAAGTGATAATAAAGTTATTAGGAGACTTTTAAGTGTGTTTGGAACAACTTGATATGTGAACCTTCAATTTCAATTGTGAATTTTATAAATCTAAATATAGATTGAGCATTTACTTGGAAATTTAACATGTGAATTGAGATGTGCTGGAAGCATCTGCATAAAAAAAGAATGCAAGATATCTCATTACCGATTTTTAAAATATTGATTACGGCCGCTTACGCCTGTAATCCCAGCACTTTGGGAGGCCGAGGTGGGTGGATCATGAGGTCAGGAGATTGAGACCATCCTGGCTAACATGGTGAAACTCCATCTCTACTAAAAATACAAAAATTAGCTGGGCGTGGTGGCATGTGTCTGTAATCCCAGTTACTCGGGAGGCTGAGGCAGGAGAATCGCTTGAACCAGGGAATCGGAGATTGCAGTGAGCTGAGATCATGCCACTTGTACTCCAGCCTGGTGACAGGGCAAGACTCCATCTCAAAACAAACAACAAAAAAAAAATTGATTACATGTTGGAATAATATTTTGGATGTGCCAGGTTGAATAAATACATTGTTGAAAATGAAAAAAAAAAGTATATGTTTTTAGTGATGCTATTCTTTAATGTAATAATTTACTTGACAATTTACTGGGTTCTTACTCTATGCCAGACACAAAGCACTCTATTCATGTAATTCTCACTACAAACTATGAAGTAAGTATTTCCTCAGGTTCTTACAGATAAGGAATGTGGAACTCAGAAAAGGTACTTAATTTGCCAAAAACATATAGCTAGAATATATACTCAATATAGTAGCTATATGAACCAAAGTACATATGATGCCAAAAATTTATGCTTTTAACTTCTCATTACACTGATTCCTAATTTCCCCCCAAATTTTTGGCACTACAGATGAGAAATCAAAAACATATTTAAATTTTAATATTAAAGTTGTCATAATTCTACTATACCATTTCAATAATCCACTTTTAAACTTGAGGGCCACTGAACCTCAACAGGAAAAAATAAACCAAAAACTACGTGTATTATAAGTTTAAGCAAACAACACTAGTGTCTCAACTGACAGAAAGAACTGATATGTTTAAAACATAATAACTGAATTTTTTTTTTGACACAGGGTCTTACCTTGTCATCCAGGCTGGAATGTGGTGGTGTGATCACGGCTCACTACAGCCTCAAACTCCAGGGCTCAAGCAGTCCTCCTGCCTCAGCCTTCTGTGTGGCTGGGAATACAGACACACGCCAGCACATTTGACTAATTATTTTGTAGAAATGGGATCTCACTATATTGCTCAAGCGGGTCTTGAACTCCAGACGTCAAATGATCCTCCCACCTTAGCCTCCCAAAGTGTTGGGATTACAGGCGTGGGCCACCATACCAAGCCAATAACTGGATTTTAAATTGAGTGATTTTGCTGGTGTTATTTGGTTTATATTACAAGGTGTGATGGCATTTGCAAAGTAGAATCATAGAAACCTAGAAGCAGTTATAATTTCAAGGGTCACTTGAGCCAACCTTCTACTCAAACAGGAATGCCACTATCATATTCCTGATAAATGATCACCTGGTCTCTTTTGGAACACTTCTGGTTGTGGGAACTTCCTGCCTTGTGAGTAGCCCGATCCATTATTGGACAACTTTGTTCTTTAGAAAATTCATCTTGTTTTCCGGAATAACATTTACTTCACAAACTGTGGTGAGGATTAAATGAGTTAAGTGCTTAGCATTATGCCTGGCACATAGTACAAGCCCAGTAAATGACAACTTCTACTATCAGTTTAATAAACATAATCCTCACGGTAGCATATACTTTTGAGTTACAATGAACTATCAATCATGTCCACCCATTTATACTCTGCCCTGAGAGAGTCCAAGGCAGGACTGTCCCCATCTGTTCTCAGACCTTTTCTTGCCAATTCATAGGACTCTTAAGTAAATTAAAATGAAAGAAAAATCATTTGATATAGAAAAATGTATAAAACATATCTCATTATTGAAAGTAAAATCAATAATGACTTAAATTTTACAAAATGTTAAATATTCAAGTGAAGACAACAATAAATAATGCTTTCTATCTCACTCCAGTATCCAAACAACTAATGAAAATAACTAGCAGGCAGTAGTCAATAAATAGGAAATAAAGAATTTTTGTTATGTTTGCTAATGAACATGTACATATATTTTAAAATATAATTAAAGTAATTTTTACTGTAGAAACAACTGCTTTCTAAGAAGAGAAATGCTTCACTGACTCCTTTTCAGCGTCAGAATGAAGACATGACTATTCTGGTATATTTCCCCACATGCCAACTTCCTATTGTCATCAATAAACACTCTCTTTAGAGATCTCAAGCCTTATGACTAGGGAAGGGAGAATATGTAATTATTTCATTCATCATAATATACAGAAAAAATAACATGAGTAAAAGATTAAATAAGAACAGAAAATATAATTCCTATTGTCAGAACAAACCAAGCCTGGCCTTTGCTTAACCCTAAAGAAAAATGAGACACTTCTCTTGCCCTGTAATTTCCTGTTGGCCTAAGTATTCTACTTGGAAATTTTTTTATTAATCACTTTTAAAAATACATAACCTCTCTAAAAAATAGAAATTATAAACAGAAAAATAGAGACATTTAGAATTTATAATTATTAATAGATATTTTTCCCACTGGTTTTATGGTTTCCTTTTTAATCTACCTCAAATTAATTTTGGTGTAAGGTATGCAGCAGAGATTTAGCTTTATATTTTCTAAATGGATAGTTGATATTCTAATTAGCATTTAATCAGTAATCAATAGACCATCTTTTCCCTACTGATCTAAAATGTTATTTTAAAACTGCCTTTCCAACTATAGAGATTTTGATGGAATTTGCATTAAAATCACAGAATAAATTAAGAAATTATTTTCCTTTACATTTTCAAAAAGGTTTCAATATACAGATTCTACATTTTTATTAATTCCTACATGTTTTATATTTGTTTTCCTTTTGTCATTAACTTGGTTTTCCCTTGATGTATACTAACTCTTTACTTTTGCTATGTCAGGAAATTATTTATTCTTTTTTATTTTGAAACTGACCACCTTTTGGCCTTTACAAAATTTTTTTCTAATAGGTTTTGTATTAATTAATTTCTGTCTTTGCAATACAATTATATTACTTACACAAAATTATTTCATTTCCTCTTTTTAAGAAGCATTTAGTTTTAATGTCTAATTGCCTTGACTAAAACTTCCAGAAAATAATATATAATAGTGTTGATATTCTGTTATTATAACTATCTTAACAGATATCCAGTATGGTCCTTGGCTTTATGAAAATGCCTCTTGATTTTCATTCTCAAGCATGGTGTTGTCCATTAGTTTGAGGCAGATGTTTTATTCATGTTAGGAAGTTTCCTATTTTTAAACTGTTAGATATGGGAATTAATGTTGGGTTTTTATTAGAATTTCCTTTGCTCTCATAGAAATAATAATATTTTCCTGTCAATATTAATATGGTGAACTATATAAACACTTTTAACAGTTCTACAATAAACACTTCTTGGTTATGATAAGTCATTCTTTTTTTGTTTGTTTGTTTTGAGACAGAGTCTCGCTCTGTCACCCAGACTGGAGTACAGTGGTATGATCTGAGCTCACTGCAACCTCCGCCTCCTTGGTTCAAGGGATTCTCCTGCCTCAGCCTCCCGAGTAGCTGGGATTATAGGTGTGAGCCACTGTGCCTAGCCCTGGTAAGTTATTCTTTTTATATACTACTGGGTCCCAGTTGCTAATATTTTATTTTGAATTTTTCCATCTGTTTTTAAAGGTAAAATTACTCTGTAGTTTGAGAAAAAAATATTAATAGTAATTGCTTATTATTTTCATATACTTTCAACTCTTTTAGTATCATAGGATCATAGGCAAAACATCTGAAAAGAACAGAAAAATATATTCTTTTAGGGACTTTGTTGCTTTGCTGGTTTTCCTATGCATGAGTCTTTGAATTGAAATTTGTGAATCAAAGAGAAACAATTGCTTTGGAAAGAAAGATTCAACTTTCATATTTAACTGAGTCACACAAATTCCTTACCTAAGTGAGGATATAACAAACTACACAAAAATATACCAAAGCAATGGTTGAGAAAATCTTACGGGTAATTCGGGCAAAACAAATATGGAACATGAACCGTGAATACATGGAAGCAGTATATTCTACTGATTGAAATCATGCTCTAGCTTGGGTTCAAAATCTAGCTTTGTCACTTATTAGCTGAATGAACTCAAGTGAGATTTTTTAACCTCATGAAACCTCAGTTTACACATTTGTAAACAGAATAATAATGCCTTCTTTATATAAAAGGGCAGAGAAGATACTCTGTGTACCCACATACACACACAAACCCACACATAATTAACTGTGTATTAGTGGTTCTTTTAATTTAGCATGAATATACTTGTGAAGCTTGTTTAAAATGCATATTTCAGGGCCCTATTTGCAGAGTCTGAATAAGGTATGGGTAGGGCACATAAATCTACAGCTTTATCAGGCACTATAAGTAATTCTGTTGCAAAGGATTCCTGAATCACACCTTGTGAAACATTACTCTGTGTTATTTGCCTTTAGTGCCTTTGGCCTTTTCTGAATGCTGTAAGTGAGAGAGAGAAAATAATGGTTAGGAAAGGCTTCAAGGTTGCTGTTAACTGTTTGATATTTCAGATCCACAAATCTGAAACCTGAGGATCAGCTCTTGCAAACAAAACTTACAAGCAACTATTATAACTTATCAGTATTTTTGTAACTTAAAATGAGAAATGTAGATATAAATTTGAAAAGTAATCAATAAGATTCACAATAATAATGACAAAAGGTAAGGAGAAAAACCAAATGTTGATTTCAACAAATGTAGAAAATGCGTTTTTCCAAAATTCAACACCCGTTTATAACTAGAACTCTTAGCAAACCAGAAATAGAAGGGAACTTCCTCAACCCAATAAACAGCATGTATCAAAAAATCTACAGTTAACATTGGCCAAGTGCGGTGGCTCACACCTGTAATCCCAGCACTTTGGGAGGCCAAGGTTGGTGGATCACTTGAGGTCAGGAGTTGGAGACCAGCCTGGCCAACATGGTGAAACCCTGTCTCTACTAAAAATACAAAAATTAGCCAGGCATGGTGGCAAGCACCTATAATCCCAGCTACTTGGAAGGCTGAGGGAGGAGAATTGCTTGAATCTAGGAAGCAGAATTTGCAGTGAGCCAAGATCTTGCCACTGCACTCCTGCCTGGGCAACAGAACCAGACTGTCTCAAAAAACAAAAAACAAAACAAAACAAAACAAAAAAAGAAACTACAGTTAACATTATACTTAATGATGAAAGACCGAACATTTTCTTCCTAAGGTCAAGAATAAGACAAGGATATTCTAGAAGTAGTCAACATTGCACTGGAGGTTCTAGCACTTGCAATAAGGCAAGAAAAAGAATACAAAGCATCTGAATTGGAAAAGAAGTAAAACTATTTACTTGCAGATGACATAATAGTGTATGTAGTCAACCATAAAATAAATTCTTTGGCATCTAGAAAAAAATGATTAGAACAAATAAGTGAATTTAGCAAGGTCACAGGACTGTAAAGTCAATGTAAAAATGAATTTTACTTCTGTATAATAGCAAAGAACAACTGGAATATAAAATGAAAATTAAGAATATGGCTGGGCACAGTGGCTCACACCTGTAATCCCAGCACTTTGGGAGGTCAAGGCAGGCAGATCACAAGGTCAGGAGATTGAGACCATCCTGGCTAACACAGTGAAACCCCGTCTCTACTAAAACACAAAAAATTAGCTGGGTGTGGTGGTGGGTGCCTGTGGTCCCAGCTACTTGGGAGGCTGAGGCAGGAAAATCACTTGAACCCAGGAGGCAGAGGTTGCAGTGAGCCGAGATGACACCACTGCACTCCAGCCTGGGTGACGGAGCGAGACTCTGTCTCAAAAAAAGAAAAAATACACATGCCAAGCAACGAGTCTGTGCCCAACTCAATAAAGAGCACACATGTACAATGCACAGAGTTCTCTGCCAGTTGGATAAGGAACAAATCCAAAGATGAGTATGCCCCCAAAAGAGTTTACAACTAGTACTGTAGCAGAGGACTACAGGAGAACAAGCCAGGAGTACTAAAATGAACAAGTATTTGGCATCTATAAGAGAATCTTAGATAATTATTTGTAATTGTCAATCATCCTTTCCCCAATTTCTGAGATATTTTATTTGTTTAGAAATTAGTAGATATTTTTACAATGTCATAAGAAAAATATGATTGTTGAAATAACAGATATTTTTAATATTCTAGGGGAGTTTTTTTAAAATCTTTTTCAGCCATATAATGAAAAAAGGTCCATGAAGAAGATGGAGTTGGATCTTGAAGCACAGTCTTTCAATCAGGTGTGCTAACACAGTGAATCTAACACAGTGAATCAGAAATCAGCCAATCAGAAAAATGGCTAACATCAGGTGGTTCAATAGAAGGAATTTAATACAGAGCATTAGTTACAAAAGTGTTAGTAACGTTAAACAGAGGACAGTGAGGAAACAGTGAGATTAATAATAATAGGATACTCCTACTACCCCAAGAGCAGGAGGCATAAATGCAAGAGGCTGCTTAAAGTCAGGAATGGCCAACAGGATCTGGGATTAGAAAGGGAGATACTCTCTGTTGGAAGATGAAATCACCATGGGAGACAACTCCTGAAACAATAAATTCAAGAGCAAACAGAAAATAAGGGGCCTGGGTAAGTAGGATTTATCAGGTGGAAATGGGGCAGGAGAAAGGCATCCTATTCCAGGCAAATGAGAATTCATGCGTAAAGATATATATTGGGGGAAACCCCACCCCTGATATTTAACGTGGGTTCTTTTCTGTTTCCCTAAGTGTCTCGGCTGGACTGAGAAATAAAGGGAAAGAGTACAAAAGAGAGAAATTTTAAAGCTGGGTGTCTGGGGGAGACATCACATGTCGGCAGGTTCCGTGATGCTCTCTGAGCCATAAAACCAGCAAGTTTTCATTGGCAATCTTCAAAAGGGGAGGGAATGCACCAATAGGGTGTGGGTCACAGAGATCACATGCTTCTCAAGGTAATAAAATATCACAAAGCAAATGGAGGCAGGGCGAGATCACAGGACCACAGGATGGGGCAAAATTAAAATAGCTAATGAAGTTTCAGGCTTGCACTGTCATTGATAACATCTTATCAGGAGACAGGGTTTGAGAGCAGACAACCTGTCTGACCAAAATTTATTAGGTGGGAATTTCCTTGTCCTACTAAGCCTTGGAGTGCTACAGGAGACCAGGGCTTATTTCATCCCTTCGACTTTGACCGTAAAAGGCGGCTGCCCCCTGGGGGCCATTTATAGGCCTACCCTCAGGACACATTCTCTTTCTCAGGGATATTCCTCGCTGAGAAAAAGAATTCAGCGATAGTTCTCCTATTTGCCTTTGAAACAAGAGAAATAATGGCTCTATTCTGTCTGGCTCACCAGCAGTCAGAGTCCAAAGTCTTATCTCTCTTGTTCCCTGAACATTGTTGTTATCCTGTTCTTTCATCAAGGTGCCAGATTTCATATTGTTCAAACACACGTGCTCTACAAAAAATTTGTGCAGTCAACGCAATCATCACAGGGTCCTGACACAACATACATCCTCCTCAGCTTACGAAGATGATGGGATTAAGAGATTAAAGTAAAGACAGGCATAGGAAATCACAAGGGTATTGACTGGGGAAGTGATAAGTGTCCATGAAATCGTCACAATTTATGTTCAGAGACTGCAGTAAAGACAGGCATTAGAAATTATAAAAGTATTAATTTGGGGAACTAATAAATGTCCATGAAATCTTCACAATTTATATTCTTCTGCTGTGACTTCAGCCCGTCCCTCCGTTTGGGGGTCCCTGATTTCCCACAACAGACATAGAGGCAGGAGATATTCCTATGGAATTCCTGTGGAAGCCCATCTGGAGAATAGAAATTAAACTAGTTTAATTTCTACACACAGAGAAAAAAAAAGAAACAGGTCCGTGAAAGTAAGAGCACTGCATCAAAATAGGGGCTCATTCTTCTTTCTACATGAAATGAAGAGTCATTGAAGATTTTAAGGCAAGAGCATGACATCACCCCAGGTTTACTTTAGGAAGACTAATATAGTAGTTTTGTGTAAGGTAAAGTGGATTAGATGCACTATAAGTTCCTGCTATGGAGTCTCAACTTGGCTCTTAATACTGCTCATTAATCCTCTTTGTATAGCCACAGAAGCTTTTCCACGCCTTCTCCATTAGTGTCAGATCCTACTTCCATCTTCCACCCCCAAAAGACACCTCCTGCTTTAAGAAACTTTAGCCACAGTGGTCCCTTCACTGAGACAAATTTCTGGAGGCATGAGCCATGCCCGAATCACTAGCCAGAACCCCACTCCTAGTGAAGTGGTTTCCACAGAGCAGAAACACAGAGAAAATGGTTACTGAACTGATTTGGAGACTGGGAGAAATGAGAAAATTTTAGGAAACCAAACTAAGTTTTTTTTTTTTTTTTTTTTTTTTTAGATGGAGTCTTGCTCTGTTGCCCAGGCTGGAGTGCAGTGGCACAATCTTGGCTCACTGCAACCTCCACCTCGTGGGTTCAAGCAATTCTCCTGACTCAGCCTCCCTAGTAGCTGGGATTACAGGTGTGCATCACCAGACTCAGCTAAGTTTTGTATTTTTAGTAGAGATGGGGTTTCACCTTGTTGGCCAGGCTGGTCTTGAACTCCTGACCTCAGGTGATCCACCCGCCTCGGCCTCCCAAAGTGCTGAGATTACAGGCATAAGCCACCACGCCCTGCCCAAACTAAGATTTTAAAAAACCTGCTTGGTGACTATAATCCTACCATCTTCCATCATTCCTTCCATTCTTGCTTCTCAAGACAAAAATATTTATCAATACCTGCTAGCCACAGGAAGTGTACTCAATGCTATGAATACAGATATTAACAAAATATATGATATATGCCTTCAAGAAATTAATACTACAGTGAATAAGACAAAAAGGATATGTAATAGATAAGTAATACTTTTGAAGGAGGTTCCCAGTCAGGGTCCCAACCAAAAAGAAAGGCACACTCAAGATCATTCTGGAAGAGGTTATTTCCAAAGAGACTATTTACAAAGATATTAGTGTAGGGAAACAACAAAGGATGGTGCAGTAACCTCGGGTTAGAAGTAGCCAAACTGTTACTACCACTGGGATCCAAGGACAAGAAGAGGAATTTGGTGTGGCCCTAGATGGAGGAGGAGTTACGCAGAATAACTATGAGGACAGTGACTTAACATTGAAGAACACAGCCAGCACAAGGCAAGCCCACAGGAAGAGCATAGCTGGGGTACTCAATACCCTGATCTCACCACCACCTCCCCCAACCCCGCAACTGATAAAATTATCCCCTGCGAGGATTACTGCTCATGTCTGTAATCCCAGCACTTTGGGAGACCAAGGCAGGTGGATCACCTGAGGTCGCGAGTTCGAGGCCAGCCTCACCAACATGGTGAAAACGCATCTCTACTAAAAAAACACAAAATGAGTTCAGCGTGGTGATGCATGCCTGTAATCCCAGCTACTCAGGAGGCTGAGGCAGGACAACAGCTTGAACCCGGGAAGTACAGGTTGTGGTGGGCGGAGATTGTGCCATTGCATTCCAGCCTGGGCAACAAGAGCGAAACTCCATTTAAAAAAAAAAGATTTCTCCATTGTCTACTGAATTATTGCTGTTTCTTCTGCCACAGTCTCAATCTCCCTTCTTCCCTCCCTTTTCCTGTCTTCCTACCTCTGGTACCTTGTTATTTTTATATTTTATATACTATATTGTATTTCATCTATGAGACCTCTTTTTGGAAGGAAAAAGAAGGTATTGGAAATCCTTAAATTCACACCTGTAATACCAGCACTTTGGGAGGTCAAGGTGGGTGGAGCACTTGAGATCAGGAGTTCAAGTCCAGCTTGGCCAACATGATGAAATCCCATCTCTACTAAAAATACAAAAATTAGCCCAAACTCGCTTGAACCCAGGAGGCGAAGGCTGCAGTGAGCCGAGTTTGTGCTGCTGCACTCCAGCCTGGGCGAAGAGCAAGACTATGTCTCAAAAAAAAAAAAAAAAAAAAAAAAAAAGAAGAAGAAACAAAATGATATGCTACCATTTGTAGGAAATATACATATATATGTAAATATCTATATTTGCGTGTGTGTGTGTACTGTGCGTAAAGGAGTGGGGAGAATCTCTTTGGAAAAATGCAACCAGAAAGTGTTAACAGTGATTGTCTGCCTCTGAGGAAGGGGAAGTATGGGACTGGGCAATTGGAGTGGAAGGGAAAATATCTTTCACTGTATATATTTTATACATTTTGAATGTTGTATCATGTAAATTAATTACTTAGTGAATAAATATAGTGACCCCCATTTCAAAATGCAAAACAGCATATCATTATATAAGAATTATGAAATATTCATATATTCATTTTATATGAACTATAAAATAGGAATTATATCATTCATATTTCTGCCACCAGGAATTAACAACTGTTGACTTCTGTCAAATTGGCTCTCAGTTCTTTTATGGCATGTGAAAAAAATAAAACTTTATATTTAAAGTTCTTTCAACAAACCGCGGCCAGTCACGGTCGCTCACGCTTGCAATCCCAGCAAACTTTGGAAAGACAAGCTGGGCAAATCATTTGAGGTCAGGAGTTTCAGACCAGCCTGGCCAACATGGTGAAGCACCATCTCTACTAAAAATACAAAAATTAGCCGGGCATGGTGGCACGCACCTGTAGTCCCAGCTACTGGGGAGGCTGAGGCAGGAGAATCACTTGAACCTGGGAGGTGGAGGTTGCAGTGAGCTGAGATCACGCCATTGCACTCCAACCTGGGCAACAGAGCAATATTTTGTCTGAAAAAACAAACAAACAAACAAACAACAACAAAAAAAAAACCCGTAACCTCCCAGTCCCTTTCCTATTTCCCTAGGTGCAGTCACTACTGTGAGTTTGGTGTATATCCTTCAGGGTAATTCTTCATCCTTTTACGCACCTATAAAAGCTTTCATAACCAATGTAAAGTTTTGCACGTGTATTTTAAGTTTCCAAAGCAATATCTTCCTCTATGCATAATTCTGCAACTTGTGCTTTTTTCACTTGAAACCATTTTGGAAACTATCTATGCTAATATACATAGAGCTATTTCATTTTACAATATTGTTCATTAATATTCTAGCATATAAATACATAATATTTTGTTCCCCTTTTCTATTTTTATTTCTTTTCTACTAATGAAGGATTGGTTGTTTCCATTTCTTTGCTCTTACTAACAATGCTGCAATAAAAATCCCTAGATTTAGGAGACTAAGTCTCCTTAGTCACATGTGCAAGAGTTGCAAGAGTGGTTCTCATGTATGTTTCCAGAAGTGTAACTGCTAGTTCTAGTTTCAGTTCACCAGAGCCAGCCAGATTGCTGCCCAAAGTTACTGTATCATTTTGAATTCTGCTAGACCTATGGAAGTATATCATTTTTTCCCATACCCTGACCAACATTTAATGTTGTCAGATTTTAAAGTTTTCCTCAGTCTGATGGGTGAGCATTTTTTACCCTATGGTTTTTGATTCACATTTACTAGTGAAGTTAGACAAACTCTCATGTGTTTATTAATCATTTGGATTTATTCTCTGTGAATTACATGTTTATATTCTTGGTCTGCTTTTTTGAGTTGGGTTCTTTAATTCATTCAATATTTAACACATATTTAAGAAATACCTACTAGGTGTCAAGCACTATTATTGTCCCACAAGTAACTATGTACCTGACTATTGTCCTCTGACTATTAACTACAATTTAATTTTACCTTTCTGAAGCATAAAATCCTGCTATCTACTAAAGTCATATGTGTACTTTAATAACTTGTAAATCCTGTAAGTCATTTCACAACAAATATTTGTTTACCAGTTTATGGCTCACATATAGGTTGTATTACATCACCCAAGCAGTAAACTACTTCTGGATAAAATTACAAACTGAATTGAGAAATCCAGTCTGAAAGGCTGATACAGTACACAGACTTTAAAGCACCATCTTTTTTTTTTTCTTTGAGAGGGAGTCTTCCTCTGTCACCCAGGCTGGAGTGCAGTAGCACGATCTCAGCTCACTGCAACCTCCACCTCCCCGGTTCAAGCGATTCTCCTGCCTCAGCCTCCCGAGTAGCTGGGATTACAGATTACAGGCACCCACCATCATGGCCAGCTAATTTTTATATTTTTATAGAGATGGGGTGTGGGGTGGTTCACCATGTTGGCCAGGCTGGTTTGAACTCCTGACCTCAGGTGATCCACCCGCCTCAGCCTCCCAAAGTGCTGGGATTACAGGCGTGAACCACTGCGCTCAGCCTAAAGCACCGTCTTTAAACAAGGATAGTTATATAGTATGCAGCTTAGAGCACTCACACACCACTGAGGTATTACTTGAAGATGGCCAAAGATTATTCAACATACAGAAGGCTTCCTGTATGCTGGTGGTTTCCAGAGTAGTATTCTGTGTGAATGCCCCTAAAGATTATTACAAATGATGTATTTGTTATTTACATATTATTTGCTATATTGAAATTTAAAGTAAAATATATACCTTTGTAAAATAAACAATGCTCTCTTCTTCATTAGCTCAAACTTTTTCTAAAGAAGGTATTCTAATCCACCAACCAGTTAACCTCAGGATTTGTTTAAAAAAAAATAAAAAGTGCAGAAGAGTAGGCACTAAACTATATAGCTACCTCTGGACAGCAGGATTATATACTTCTGTTTTATATCAATTTTACAGAATGAACACATTAATTTTAGAATAAAATTATATATTTCAATATCTTTTCTCATATTCTTCCAAACAACTTGAAGAAATGTTCATGATATATTGCTAAGTAGAAAAAGCAAATTGTGGCTGGGCGTGGTGGCTCACACCTGTAATCCCAGCACTTTGGGTGGTTGAGGCGGGCAGCTGTCTTGAGCCCAAGAATTTGAGATCAGCCTGGGCAGCATGGCGAAACTTCATCTCTACCAAAAATACAAAAAGTAGCCAATCTCATAACCTGGTCTCTAGACAGGAAAGAAAGAAAAGAAGGAAGGAAGGAAGGAAGGAAGGAAGGAAGGAAGGAAGGAAGAAGGAAGGAAGGAAGGAAGGAGGGAGGAGGGATGGAGGGAAGGAGGGAGAGGGAGGAGGAGAGAGAGAGATATAGAGAGATGAGATTTACAGAACGATAACGACGAAATAACTAAAGAAATGACAAAAGTAATAACGGGACTGACTTGAGGAGTTCTGCTTTCTCGAAAGCCATAAAATCACATAACCCTGCAGCCCCTCCCTCCCCTCCACGACTCCCAGCCCCCCGGACTTTCCCTCCCTCCCTCCCTCCTAAAAGAACCTGCATTTTGAAGTAATATTTATAGTATCATACCATTTTATTTTAAAAGTGTATATATGTACATAGAAATAATAAGCACTTTAATGTTAAACATCAAGTTTTTAGTGATGGGATCATTGGTATTTTTGTTTTCTTCTTTGTATTTATCTATATTTCCTCCTAATATATTTCTAAATGAAAAAAGTCATATTTTTAAAACAGGAGTCTGTTTAATATCAAAAATCATTTGTGTCAGCACCTTTGCTTTAAAATAATGTTTTCCATTATTGGGCAGGGTACATGTTGGTCAAAGGATACAATGTTTCAGTTAGGAGGAATACGATCTGGAGATCTGTTACATAGCATGGTAAAAATAAATTTAAAATAAACATTTTCCATAATAATGTTTTTCATCTCACTCGGTCCATCTCAGTATTTAATTACAGGGCTAAGTTTGTTTTTTTTTTAACATTTAACAGTGCTCAGGAAGTTGTGTAACTTCTAGAATGGGCTGTGCCTGCTCTGCCAAAGAGAAATAGCCAGTGCCTGAAAATAAAAATCACTTCTTCCACAAGGACTTAGTTTCTAGCCCTAGCTTTGTAGCAAATTACCTGTGAAACCCTGACAAAAAAATTTTTCTGAGTTGCAGGGTCCTCTCTTCTGTAAAGTGGAGATAATAACACCTACCCTGCCTATTGTAATAAGTCTCGATGAGGAGGTAATGAAAAATATGTATAAGGCAATATTGAAGGCTATGAAAAGTTATACGAATACTAGTTGATAATATTCTTATGTGATCTCTAAGTTCACAAAGAGAGAACCATCAACTTGCTTAAAGAGACAAAGAAACTTAAAATGATTAATCTTTCTTTAATCTCTTCCCCTGAAATACCACTTTGAGACTTTAATATTGTCAAAGCAACCATCGAAGAAAATAATAATTATCCTTATAGGCTCATAAGCCAGCTGTAATTCTCATGAAAAAGTAAAACAGAGCTGACAAAACACTGTTGCTATGTTTCCCCGGCAAACACAGGGACTTGCCACACTTGGTTAGTCAAACTGTTATCAATGTATAAAGAAAATCCAATACTTGCTCAGGAAGAAACAATTTTACCAAAGAGATCATTGTCATCATAATCATTATCATCATCTTCACAATTCACAGAAAATGTTAAAGTAGTATCTACTATACAATAAAAAGCTCAATTAATCAAAAGTCAATTAACTAAAACCAACAAGTAACCCAAGATATTTTCCAATACTCCTTTCTTTAAGCAAAATATTTTATAAGAACACAAAGTGATGTAAGAGTGTTTTAAACACCAGAACACGTAAGCATAATAAGAGTGAGAATTCTGTTTTTGTGCCCTGTTATAATCCCAGTGTCTAGAACTGGGAATATTTGTCAATGAATATTTGTTAAAGTTATTAGAACTATAAAATCATATATATTAATTATGATCCTGGGGCATCACAAGATCCTTCATTATCAAAGAAAGTTTACTTTAAAACCAATATGTTATACAATCAAGAGTAAAAACAAAGACTTTGCACAATTGTTGGAGACCTTAGTGTGTTATCCTTCCCACTTCTCTACCTTCATTTAATCAGATAGTATTCAGAATTCTGAATATTTGATTATAAAAATTATTAAATATTGATGAACTGAAGTAGTCCCTGCCTTTTATCTTAGGGTTCCTCAACCCAATATCTGTGTCACAATGAAATTTCTCTAGAAATTCATGCTGATGACAGGTGTTTTGGAAAGTCTTTTTAAAAAGTCCGTGAAATCAGTTGTGATGGCACCATCCATTGCATGCATTTCCTATATCTTAAATCACTCCTTTCTCCCTAAGAATTTACTTTCTTACACATATATCTATTATGGGTACAGGTGGATGTCTCACTTTCCCAGTATTCCGTAAGCTTTTTAAGGTCAAGAAACTTACTTCATTTCTCTTTATATCCCCTGAAAGAAGGTAAATGCAAATTTATCAATAATAACAATAAAGGTAAGTAATCATATAAAAAGGCAGATACTTAGAACCCAGCAAGGGAGGTTCCATTGACTGTAATTCCACGGAGATTTTGTCAGTCACTGTGAGCATTCAGCATTTTGTATAACCTTTTGTTCCTACTTCTTTCCCAAGTTTATACCTTATCCCTGAAAAGGGTACATTTAAAGTTTTGATATTTTCACTTACAAACAATTTACAGATAACATGTAATCCAATCTGTATTTCATTAATATTTTTTCTTCTCAACATTTGTTGAGCGCCCCGTATGACAGCAGCATCGTGTAGGTTGCTGAGGTATGGAAGTGAGAAAGAAAAGAAAATAGAATGTTGATTAAGACAGGCTTCCAGCCCTAGAGAAATTAGTAAGAGAAACCTGTAAGTGATAAAAATCCGATATGACAATATCATGTGTGCATAGGCCAACTCTGTCAGAGGTGGCAGAATCACAGAGCTCCCCAAAGCAGGGGCTATGTAATTGGATCTTGAAGGATGAACAGGAGTTTGCCAGACATTAGAGGAAATCAGCTTTCTGGGCAGAGGGAACAGTATGTGTAAAAGGTAAAGAATGAAGAAAAGAGTAAATATTTCTAATGGCTGGTGTTACAGGCTGAATTGTGTCCCCCCAAAATCCATATATGGAAGCTCTAACCCCAGAATGTGACGGTTTTTGGAGACAGGGCCTTTAAAGAGATGACTAAGTCAAAGTGAGACCATTAGGGTGGACCCGATCCAATCTGACTGGTGTACTTATAAGAAGAGGAAATGTGGACATGCAAAGAGACAGGAGGGATGATATGCACAAAGGAATGACTATGGGAGGACAGAGCGAAAAGATGACCATCTGGAAGCTAACGAGAGAGGCCTCAGAAGAAACCAGAACTGCTGGCACCTTGATCTTGGACTTCAGCCTCCAGAAGCGTGAGAAATAAATTTTTGTTGACCACCAGCCTGCGGTATTCTGATATGGCAGCCCTAGCAGACTAATACTGCTGGAATTAGGATGTCTGAGTGCTCATGGTTTCTCCTCAACACTCACATAATACAGAGAGCTTATCATCAGTGCACTGATCCATTATTTTATCATGATCCATTTATGTCAGTGTCTCTCCCCCAGACTTGAGGACAGGTCACAGTGAGCTCTAGTTTTTATTACAGTTCATTTAATGTCTCCAGAACATTATACAGTGCCTTATACAGGTTCATAAAAAGCAACAAAATTTTTGAAATTATTGTATGTTATTGCACAAAACACTAGCTGCAAGTCTAATAAAAAAAGTATACATCTACACTTATCACTTTAATGACTGCATTTAAGTGATTTTTTTTTTTTTTTTTCTTGAGACAGAGTTTCACTCTTGTTGCCCAGGCTGGAGTGCAGTGGCATGATCTTGGCTCACCGCAACCTCTGCCTCCTGGGTTCAAGCAATTCTCCTGCCTTAGCCTTCCAAGCAGCTGGGATTACAGGCATGTGTCACCACACCTGGCTAATTTTGTATTTTTAGTAGAGATGGGGTTTCTCCATATTGGTCAGGCTGGTCTCAAACTCCCGACCTCAGGTGATCCACCCACCTCAGCCTCCCAAAGTGCTGGGATTACAGGTGTGAGCCACTGCGGCCAGCCCTAAGTGATTTTTATCCTATTTAATGATTCCTATGACAGTACAGTGTATACATTTATTATTGCCAGTTTCCTTTAGAATAATTTTATCAAGTCCCCTAAAAAAAACTCTCACAATGTACTTTAAAGAGATTTTGTTAATTTTTGGATTAATTTTGGGAGAATCAATTGCTAACATATTAAATTTTTTTATCACATGACAAGGGATGTCTTCTCATTTACTAATTTACTTAAAATTTACCTTGTATGTCTTTGTAATTTTTATTAATTAAGCTAGGTACATTTCTTATTAAATGTACTCTATGTATTTAAATTTTTTATTTCTAAATAAAATCTGTTTTATTATACTGTCTAACTATTAATAATTATTACTGGTCTAGAGGAAAATTACTTATATATTTATTTTGTAGCCTATCATCTTCCTATCTTATCAGTTTTAATATAGTTTTTAAATTGATCCATTTGGGTTTTCTGGATAAGCAATCATATTATCCATGGGTAATGATAATTTTCTCTCTTCAAAATATATATCTTATTCTTTTTTCTTGTTTTATTGTGTTGGGTAGAATTTATAGAACAATATTAAATAATAGATATTCTCTCAGGCACTCCTTGTCTTCTTGGTTCAGTCTCTAGAATTTCTCCTATTTTGCCCATTAATTTCAGATAATTTTTTCTTATTTTGTCAAGGAAGTTTCTTTGTAACAAATTTCCTATTTTATCAAGAATATTTCATTGAATTTAATCAATGACCTTTTTATCAACTAAAAATTGTTAAAGCTCAAGTTGATTTGTACATTGGAAAGGTAACATTTGAGAACCATTACCTGTAACGGTAAGCACTTGTCCCAGACTATCAAGTAGCTATATTAGCATTGTTCAAAATCTTGGCACAGGCCTGGCACAGTGGCTCACACCTGTAATCCCAGCACTTTGGGAGGCAGACATGGAGGATTCCTTGAGCTCAGGAGTTCGATACCAGCCTGGGCAACATGGCAAAACCCCATCTCCACAAAAAATACAAAAATTCGCTGAGTGCAGTGGCTCATGCTTGTAATCCCAGATACTCAGGAAGCTGAGGCGGGAGGATCACTTGAGCTCAAGAGGCAGGGGTTGCAGTGAGCCAAGATCGTACCACTGCACTTCAGCCTAGGCAACAGAGAAAGACTCCAACTCAAAAAAAAAAAAAAAAAATCTTGGCACAATGGTTGTCTGCTCATAGGAAAGTATATTATATTTCTACTTTAAGGAGATGTAAGAAAGGACTAGCTGTGGAAAGTCTGCTTAATGCCATACCCAAAATTTATAAAATATGGCAGCCCAAATGTCACATACTATTACCTGAGGTAAATGGCTGTAGCATCCTATGGATTTACTCCTTTGATCTATTGATGGAGATATAGTAGAAAACAAAGGAAAGCTTCTGCCTAGGAAAGTGCCTAGCATTAGAGTAGGAACTAAATAAATATTTGTTGAATAAATTAATAAGTAAAAAATATTTAGGGTGCAGTAGCTTTTGTGGAGGTAGTTCTTGGACACTTTTTTCAATTTTGCTCGCGATTTTTAGTCAACTTAATTCTTGATTCTTAACTTAAATTTGACATTTGTTTTTCTAGAAAATAATTTATGTTACCCAAACTTTTAGTTTTCAATACATTAACTTTATAACTTAAAAAATTACCTCCATGTAAAAGAGAGTGATCTTCAATGGCTGTTTTGTTGATATCTTCAATTAAAGAGGTTTCTTTTCCTTTTTTAAAACAAAATTTATCTAAGGCCTAGGTTCTGTAATTTATACTTTTCTCATTAATTTCTAACTTTGACTGTGGCCTGTATAGTTTTTTGCTTTACTGAGATTATTTTTGTTCACAATGTTTACAAATATTCCCAGAGTGGAGAAAAGAGGGTGTATTCTCTATGGGACTAAGGTACAGCAGGTAAATAATAGGCCTTTTAATTTCATTGACACCCTGATACTTCACTCTCCACCCTCTTTTATTTGCTGAGCAGGAAAATGACCATGAAATGAGTGATTGGTGTTTATGGGTGTTAGCCAAGTGAAAAAATGAGTGTAATTGAACAAATTGATTAAACTATATATAAACAATAAGTCAAAATGTAAAAATCCCATTATAAGATGTATCTTTATTGATAGAAACATTTTAAAATCTTGGTTTAAGAGTGTTTGACTTTCCAATATAGAATGAAATCACTGATATTTTAAAACATGTAATCTTATTACATGATGAATGCAGTACTCATTTTTAATTAAAGAAAAACATGACAGTAATTGATAATTGATAACAATTTTTTCTTTTTCTTTTCCTCTTTTTTTTTTTTTTTTTTCTGATATAGCGTCTCTCTCTTTCACCCAGACTGGTGTGCAGTGGTGTGATCTCGGCTCACTGCAAACTCGACGTCCTGGGCTCAAGTGATCCTCCCACCTCAGCCTCCTGAGTAGCTGGGACTACAAATGCGCGCCACCACACCTAAGCTAATTTTTGCATTTTTTGCAGAGATGGGGTTTTGCCACACGTTTCTCTCTTTCACTGAGGCTGGAGTGCAGTGGTGTGATCTCGGCTCATTGCAACCTCGACTTCCTGGGCTCAAGTGATCCTCCCACCTCAGCCTCCTGAGTAGCTGGGACTACAGACACATGCCATCACACCTGGGCTAATTTTTGCATTTTTTGTAGAGACAGGGTTTTGCCATGTTGCTCAGACTGGTCTCGAACTCTTGGGCTCAAGGATCCACCTACTCCAGCCTCCCAGAGTGCTGGCATTACAGGTGTGAGCTACAAGGCCCAGCCAATAATGGTTTTTTCTGATTAAAACATACATGCTTATCATATAGAGTTATTTAAAAGAAGGCAAGGTGATTTAAATTCCACCTCCTTCATAGACTAGTACTGTGTCCTTGGATGAGGCACTTAATCTTTTCAGACCACTTATTCATCTCTTCAGACCACTTATTCATCTCTGAAAGGGGATTTTCAGGTTGTTATAATAATGATGATAAAGTATCTGATACTTCAGTTCCCAGTGAGTGGGAGCTCTTTTATAGGAGTGAATTCTTTAAGATTTACATGAGTTTGATAGTGTCCTATCTCCAAATATTTTAGAAAGAAAAATCAGTATGTGACACTTCCATTAAGGAAAAACATACCTGCCAAAAGTATTGTTTTTGACTTCTAAAAATTAAACTAAAATTTGTGAAAAGCAGGTAGCGTTTACTATGTTGTGATATTCAGATTAGCAGAATCATATTGCCAGGTGGAGTATTCACTTACCTGTTCAAAAGACAGAGAAGTTAACAAAAATACAACCATCATCTGTATCTAGAGCACATCACATGAGAAGCAAAGCAAAAGCTGATACTTCAATGAGTCAAAACAGAAGTATAAGCATTTGTGAAAAATATAACTATCATTATCACTGGGTTCTTACCTTTGGTTGTTTAAGTAACATAACTTTGTCTTCTAGAAGCGGAAGTCACTGGTGTATTCAAAACAAACAGGGATATACTGTAAATCTTGACATCGTCAAAATCCAGGCCCCAATTTTTAAAAAACAATAAACATGCTGATTTTTCCCTTTCCTTAAAGATACACAAATGGCTAGTTTTCAAAATCATTCCCAGGGTAATAAACAGTTCTGTCGCATTGTCAAAGTAGGATTTTCATGACTCAGCATTGGATTTGCGGATTTACACATGGATGAAAATAACAGCAACATCATTATCCTTTGCTTGAGTCTGAGCCTATTAATATGTATGAGAATTAGGAATAAAAGAGGGGTTCTCAAGTCTATACCTCTCAACAAATTTGGAAGTAAACCAAAGGTAATATTGCCTGATGAATTTTATTAAAATTATACCTCCAACTTCACCCAGGGTTATAATCTGGAAAATAGTGTCTAGGTTTTCTACAAAGTATAATTACATTTTCAAATATAGTGCCACGATATTAAAAGTTATTTAAAATATTAATAGGATGAGCTTCATTATTCATTGATCTTTTAATGGTGTATTTTATGGGGGAATTGCATATTTGACACATATCTGGTCAAGAAATAAAATAGGATAAAGCTGAGCTTGCCTGAAAGTATAATTCATACTTTTGATGCACAAAAATCATCACAATATTTCAGTTGGTGTCTCAATGTTACTCTAATAACCTAAAAGTAAATTTCCCTAAGAACTGTTTTATGCAATATATGACAGGCTACATACTCACAAAACTTTTGCTTATGGCTGAAAATCAGAATGACATGAAATAAATACTGTCTCCATTTAGCAAAACTACCTTTATTTCCATCTATTAGCTCCAAAAATACATCATGCATTCTCCACTATTTACAATGATTTTCCTGCTGAACAATGAACAACTGAGTAACACTTATTGCCTCAGTTGAATGGTTTCAGCTCCAGTGGGGGTAGGAGACTCTCAAAAGAGGAGGCACCTCAAGATGCCTAGCAGAGAAAATTAGAGGAGTACTGTGTACCTTAGGAAGATTGACTTCTGAGTTCCAGAATTGTAAAAATAAATTCCTGTTTCTAATATAAAACATGCTTCATAAAAAGATATTACAGAAAGAAAGAAAAGAAAATGGAAACATAGTCTTACTATTTTGGGATAACCAATATTAACATTTTTCTTACACCTACCATTATATTTTTTAAATTAATATTATTCTAATTTTATGTAATATTATATTATGATAATTTTATATTGCTAAGTATCTAATGCATTCTTTTTAAGATTATATAATCTTCTATTGTATTTCATTATACCATAATTTATTGATTCATTTTCCTATTATTGGATATTTTTTCCTCTGGTCTAAAACATTTCAAAATGAATATTCTTTTTTTTTTTTTTTTTTTTTTTTGAGATGGAGTCTCACTCTTTCACCCAGGCTGGAGTGCAGTGATGCCATCTCGGCTGTCTGCAGCCTCCACCTCCCAGGTGCAAGCAATTATCCTGCCTCAGCCTCCCAAGTAGCTAAGGTTACAGACGTGGGCTACCAAGCCCAGAAATTTTTGTATTTTTAGTAGAGATGGGGTTTCTCCAGGTTGGCCAGACTGGTCTCAAACTCCTGGCCTCAAGTGATCCGTCCACCTGGGCCTCCCAAAGTGCTAGGATTACAGGTGTGAGCCATTGAGCCCAGCCTCAAAATGAATATTCTTATTCTTCATTATGTGCCTCTGTGACTAATTCATGTTTACTTAGAAAGTAGATGACTGGATTAAAGTGTATTAACATTTTTACGACTCTAAATTCATATTGTTAATATAACTTTCAGAAAATTTATGTTTACCTCTGTTTGACTCTATAAAGTCAAATAAATCACTAGCGTTTGTATTTTATTGCTTCCTTTCAAGTCACTTGGCAGTATCTTAAACCTATCTCTATGAAATTAGTTGTAAATTTGGTAAATCAAAATTTACCAAATACATCATTTCTATCTAATTTTTTGCAATCTTGTACTTAAACACATAACCTTTAAGCAGCTAGTATACATGTTTTTGATAAATCCATCTCTGTTATAAAAGTTCCTAAATTAACACACATGGCCTCTTGTGCCACAATTTAGCTTTATGCTAAAATTTTATTGTGTCTGTCCTTTTATATTATGCTCCTCTCTAAACGACATAATCTGCTTAAGAAAATAAGCCCTTTGGTGGGGCGTGGTGGCTCATGCCTGTATCCCAGGACTTTGGGAGGCTGAGGCGGGCAAATCACAAGGTCAGGAGTTTGAGACCAGCCTGACCAACACGATGAAACCCCGTTTCTGCTAAAAATACAAAAACTAGCCGGGCGTGGTGGTGCGGTGCCTGTAATCCCAACTACTCAGGAGACTGAGGCAGGAGAATCACTTGAACCCAGGAGGCGGAGGTTGCAGTGAGCCGAGATCATGCCACTGCATTCCAGCCTGGGCAACAGAGTGAGACTTTTTCTCAAAAACAACAACAACAACAAAAAAAAAAAAACAAAAAGAAAAAGAATAAGCCCCTTGCCTTGAATACCATGGGAGTGTCTTAAATCTATCTCTATGAAATTAATGGTAAATATTTGGAAACCCATGAAGTAATCAACAGACACACAAAGAAATTATCAAGAGAACGAACTTAACTTTTTTCAAATCCTAAAACAATCCTGTGAAGTAGAAAAGGTATCTACTTCATCTTTTGAAGAAGAAAATGAAGGCTGGGAGATGAGGTCATTTACCCAGTGTCACAATGGCTACTACCGTATCAGAGTTAGCTGTGATTCACACCCAGACAGGGTTACTAGATTTGGCAACTAAAAGTACAGTATAAGTATATATCAAATATTGCATGAGACAAACTCATTTTAAAAATTGGTTTTTTTTTTAAATCTGAAATTCAAATGTAAGTGGGTATTCTGTTTTTTATCTGATACCTCTATGTCTAGGCCTGTCTGACTTCAAAGCACCACAGTACTTTTGGCATCTGGAAGGTAAAAACATGGAAAATTAGTCAAGTCGCCTATTTCAGCAAATTGCCTCTAACAGCAATAGCAAATAATTCTCGTATAGAAAAACATTTTTCACCAACTGTTATTCAATTTCCTCATCTTTGCATTTAACGCACCTATAAACTCTTAGCACTTTACCTGCATACAAATGAAAAATTTGATAATGCCCACTATTATTTTTTATAATATTCTTGTCCCTTGAGGCCCAGTGCGGTGGCTCATGCCTGTAATCCCAGCACTTTGGGAGGTGGAGGCGGGTGGATCACGTAAGGTCAGGAGTTTGAGACCAGCCTGGCCAACATGGTGAAACCCCATCTCTACTAAAAATACAAAAACTAGGTGGCACATGCCTGTAATCCCAGCTACTCGGGAGGCTGAGGCAGGAGAATAGCTTGAACCCAGGAGGCAGAGGTTGCGGTGAGCCGAGATAGTGCTACTACAGCACTCCAGCCTGGGCAAGGCATTGAGACTCCGTCTCAAACAAACAAACAAACAAACAAAATATATACACACACACACACACACATATATATATAATATATATAATTGTCTCTCACATCTAAGAAATGATTTTAATCACCCAATTTGGATCTAGCATTCACGAAAGTACTCAGACCAGACCTCTGTGGATCTCCTTCATATTTTCAACTTGATGCTGCTTCTTGGGGAGTGAAGGTCTTCAGAAAATGACTGCCTGTTGTTGAATGTGGAAGACCTTTTTGCTCTTACATTCGGTGTTCACTTTACTTCAGCCTCTCTAATGCCAACTGTTGTTAATCCACTTTGGGGGAGTTTTCTGCAATATCTCCCTGGCCTTAAATATATGAGTTTTATAGTCCCAGAACTGAGTTTGAATCTCAGCTCTGCTGTTCACTAGCTCTGCGATTTGGAGCATGATAATGAACTGCTGGGCCTCAGTTGCAGTTTTCATGGAATGAGCATAATAATATCTAGTAGGTTTGTTGTGAGGATTAAAATGAGACATAGTAATATGAAGCATTATTACTGTTCCTAAAGCATTGTAAATACTTGAGAAAAGGCTATCATAATTTTAAAAAGACAAATATCAAAGTTAAACTTCATTTTACAATAATTGCATTGTCAGAAATTTACATGGTTTCTTTTTAGAAGTGGAAGATATATTTTCTGGTTAGAAAATATACCAGGGTTAATTAGAGCAATCTTCTTGCAGTCCTACTTACCTCATACACAGATGATGTAATTATAATGAACATATCTACAAAGAAATCAAAATGACAAGATCCAGAATTCACTCCCATAGGTAGCCATGAATGTTTATTTTCTTCATGGTTTGCCTGTTGCTTGAAACTTTCTTAAATGATTTTAATGAATTAAATAAAACAGGGCAATGATTCTAGTGAACCTTTCTTCCTCCAGCCAACTTAAATCTCGGTCAATATCATGAAACTTATAGAACTTGTTATTATAAAACAGCTCTTCCACAATGAATCTCTCTCTCTCCATATTCCAAATAACTGATTTTCTTTATCTCAAAAATAAAGCAAATCATTGCCTTCTTTACTAGCTCTCATACTTCCTTCTTCTCTCTTCCCCACCCCCCCCAAAAAAAACCATACTTAAGAATGAACTGAATATTACAGATTCCTGGGATCATGTGTATTAGTTGTGTGGTCTTGAAAAAATTACTTAGCTTTTTTAAGGTTCAATTTCCTTATTTGTAAAATGAAAATAATAACACCTACCTCAATAGGTTTTTATGAGACTTAAATGGATTTAGCATTTCACACACTGTCAGTATATAAAGAGGACACTTCATAATTGTGCTTTCTCTCCCTTTTCCTTCCTTCTAAAGTGTGGAGCACCTAAACTGGAGCTTTGCAGCATATTGCTGAGGGCTTAACTGTACCCAATATGCTGCAATGGGAGTTTTCGTAAGCAGGTATCTGTGGCTGTTAAGTAACTAAGTTGTGCCAGGTGCATTCGCTCACGCTTGTAATCACTTTGGGAGGCAGAGGTGGGTGGATCACTTGAGGTCAGGAGTTCAAGACCAGCCTAGTCACTATGGTGAAACCCCATCTCTACTAAAATACAAAAATGAACCAGGCATGATGGTGCATGCCCATAATCCCAGCTATTTGGGAGGCTGAGGCAGGAGAATGGCTTAAACCCAGGAGGTGGAATTGCAGTAAGCCGAGATTGCACCACTGCCAGCCTGGGTGAAAGAGTGAGACTCTGTTTCAAAAAAAAAAAAAAAAAAAAGACACACAAAGCTATTTTATACCTTGTTTCTAAGTAATTTATTATGTAATTCTAGCAAAATATAACCAGGTGAAGTAATTTCAATTTATTTTCAATTTTCATTCAGTATTTTCATTTTTAATGAAAATCTGTTTTCATGTGTGTAGAGTGTTTAATAATGCAAAATAATAATCCTTCATAAAGGCGTTAAATTTGCTCAAATGTTTGTACTTTCATTTCACATATAATTCTTGAGTATCTACGGTGTGCTGGGCACTCTTCTGCGAGGCACAAACAAAAGTTCCTTCCTCAGAGACTCCACGGAGGCAGGATATAGGCAAACAAAAAAAAAAAAGAGAGAGAGAGATGATTACAAAACAGTGTGATAAAGGGCTGAGTGATTACATACAAGGAGCCCAAAAATTAGGGGAGGAAAGGAACTGAACTGGAAGGCTTTAGGAAGATTATCTTTTTGCTGAAATTGAAAGTAAGTGGGAATTTCATGTGCATATATAAAACTTACATACTACAATATTTTTCTGATTTATCCAAGTTTAAAAGGGTAAGAGTATTGTGTTGTGTTGAGTTGTGTTCTGTTGTGTTTTCCCCTCCAAAGCACGATTACCTTGACCCTGTCTACCTATCACTGGATTTCTTTTCCTGGTACCTGTAGTAACCTTGACTGATAAAAGGAACATAGCTGCATTGGATTATCTATTTAGTAGGCTACTTTTAATCTTGTTCCCTGTCTTGCTTTGTCAGCTCCCTCTAAATCTTTATAATCCTATTTAAACTACCTCTAACTATAGATGCTCATTTGCATGACACTGATTCTCTGTATTTTTATTTCAAAAATTATACGATTTGAGGGATTCTGGCTCTTGATCCTAAGTTATTAAACATTTGATAGTCTGTCTTCCTACACACCAAGATCTTCAGCCGGAGTGCTCAATGATGTCTCCTTCATGTTTATAACCATAATCATTAAATGTCATGTAATTAATTGCTTAATATCTATTTCCCCTGTAGGAACTGTAAATGTCATGAGATCAGGAACCGTGTCTATGTTGCCCATTACTTGTCCATTATCGTATCTCTAGCATGCAGTTTTATACCATGCATAGTCATTTATTCAACAAATATGTAAATATTAAGTGACAGGCTCTCTTCTAAGCATTGCAGAGTCAATAGGTAACAAAACTAATTTCTGCCCTTGTGGAGCATACACTCTAATAAGGTGGGAAAGACAATAAATAAAGTAATAAACATATAAGCACTCAAAGTTGATTATTGATATGATAAAGAAGAAAACAAGGGAAAGAAATAGAAAATGATATGGGGTGGGGCAGGACTATCTTAGATGGGGTTTTCAGGAAAGGCCTCATTTAGCAGAGACCTGAATATAGAGACAGAGGTAGCCATGCCCACTTCTAGGGGAAGAGTTTGCCCAGCAAGAAAACAACATGTGCAAAGACAGGACTGTGGTGGAGTGTTTAACGAAAAGCAGGGAAGCCACTGTGGCTAAGTTAGAGGAAGCAAGGGGAAGAGGGATTTAAAGAGTTAAGGTCTTAGAAGATAGATCAGGTAGAGAACAGTCAGGAGGCAATTGTAGTAATTCATTCAGTGAGAGGTGAGCATGGTTCAGACCAGGTTGGTACAAGTGGAAGTGGTGACAACAGGTCAGATTCCAGATATATTTTAAGGACAGAGGCAATAAGATTTGGTGATTGATTGTCTGTGGGGTATGTGTGAAAGAGTGAAGTCAAGGATGACTGTGGATTTTCTGACTTAAAGCTACTAAAAAAGAGGTTGCAATCTGATGATACAGGAAGGACACAAAGAAAAGCAAGCTTGGGGTAGAGGGGAGTTAGGAGTTCTATTTGAAAAATAAGGCATTGTAGGCTTTTTTCTCTCAAAAAAAAAAAAAAAAAGAAAGAAAGAAAAAGGAAAATAAGGCATTGTACACGTCAGTGCCTCAGTAATATTCATTGGAATGAATGAATTAAATACTTCTGTATTTTTTTGTACTTAGGATTCCAAACAAGAGGAAATGGAGGCTATACAGCTCTCAGAGTAGCAACGTTAATAGTAAGATAAACTCCACCTTAAATGGGTTGAGGAAAAAAATAATAATAATGAAATAAACAACACTGCCTTCCACAGCTCTTTGAGTGCAAAGGTTCTCATATAGATCTCATTGGCAGAGTCTGGGGGTCCAGGACTCAATTATATTATATTTAGTATAATATCATAATTTAGTACATACATACAAATGTGTTCTTTTATGAGACAATTCATCAAATTGCCTCCTCAAAATAGCTAATGTGAGTCAATATATCCATTCATTCAGTGTACATTTATTCAGTACCTATTAACTCTTCCTCATTTAGAGACCTTGAGTCCACAGTAGTCATCCCTGGGTATACATGGTGATTGGTTTGGTTGAAAAAAATCCACATATAAGTAGGCCCACACAGTTCAAGCCCAAGTTGTTCAAGGGTCAACTTTAAATAGAATGTACAGGATTAAGAAAATGCTATTGTTTTTAGTTTAAAAAAAAAAAAAAAAAAAAGGATGTTACATGCTAGACACTGGGCAAGGGAGTATTCATTAGATCCCCTACTGTGAAAAGCAATTTGCCTAGTCAAGAGTACCACCTTGGGACATTAGACAAACTTTGGTTAAAATCTCAAATTTTCTACTTGCTTAGCTGTGTTACCTAGGTCAAGTTATGTCCTTCATGATTTCTTAATTAAATGATCAATCTAATGTGTAAACTGCCAAAAATGAAGTGCTCCATCTATGGTTAGATTCCTGCTAATGAGCAAACTATCTTTGGTTATAATTTAGCTTCTCAGGTAGATTTGTTTACAAGGAAACTTACTAGTTACAGAATATGAGCATCCAATCTGTAAAACCAGATCCTTGAAAGTTAAGTTTATATGAAATCAGTCCCCAGAATTCCCTAATCACTAAACAAGTAAATAAAATAAAATTTTGATCACACACAATCCTACCTCTGTGAGTTGTACACTTACCAGGGTACTATCATGTCTTTTTAACTGCTGTTGCGTTAAAGTTTGTTTTATCTGATATAAGAATCCTGCCTGCTTTTGGTGTCCTTTTGCATGAAATGTCTTTTTCCACCCCTTTACCTTAAGTTTATGTGAGTCCTTACGTGTTAGGTGAGTCTCCTGAAGGCAGCAGATAGTTGGTTGGTGAATTCTTATCCATTCTGTAATTCTTCATCGTTTAAGTGGAGCATTTTGGCCGTTTACATTCAATGTTAGTATTGAGATGTGAGGTACCATTCCACTCATTGTACTACTTGTTGCCCGTATACTTTGGTTTTTTTGTTTTTTTAAATTTAATTTCCATGTATTTGCATGGTTTTGAAGGTTTCTTTTAGAGTTGATTTCAGGTTTTATTTCACTGTGGTCTGAGAGTGCTTGATATAATTTCACTCTTAAATTTCTTAAATTGAGAAATAAAGAGAAAGAGTACAAAGAGAGAAATTTTATAGCTGAGCCTCCAGAGGTGCCATCACATATTGGTAGGATCATGATATGTCCCAATAAACCTATCATAAACTGAAAATATCATAAGTTGAACACGCATTTAATACCCCAATACACCCACCATAAAGTAGAAAAATCATAAAACGAAAAAATCATAAGTAGAGGAACATCTGTATACTGTAGTCTAAGTTTTTGTTCATGAAAAAGTAGCTAGACTTCAAACTGGACAAAATGTACAAAACAACAACAGAAGTATGACACTAGAGAAATGGGGGGAAAATGAGTTGAACCCTGTCCAAAGACCATTTTTAATCTGTGACATGAGAAAAGGAAACCAAGCACAGTCCAGCAGTCTTATTTAGCTAAGGAATCAGAAATATGACCTTGAAGACTGAAGTAGCTAGAATTTTCAGAGTAAAGTACTAGAGAAGAGGAAGCAAAGTAGAGAAAGAGCCAGAAATCTGTGGAGAGGTCTTTTCCAGTCTTTGTGGAATGCTAATCTGGACATGCATAAATGAAAACTCCACAGACCGGACAAACAATAACTGCCAAGGTATTAACAGTTAAATAATCCCAAAACTCACACAGACCTTGGAGATATTCAAGTTACTACCTGTAGACTGGAGAGATTCAGTGAAGACCTCAGGCATTAATAATGCTTACATGAACTTGGCATGGTGACTCATGCCTGTAATCCCAGCACTTTTGGAGGCTGACGCGGGCAGATCATTTGAGGTCAAGAGTTCAAGACCAGCCTGACCAACAAGGTGAAACCCCGTCTCTACTAAAAATACAAAAGAAAAAAAAATTAGCTGGGCGAGGTGGCACATGCCTGTAGTCCCAGCTACTCAGGAGGCTGAGGCAGGAGAATCACTTGAACCTCGGAGGTGGAAGTTGGCAGTGAGCAGAGATCACACCACTGTACTCCAGTTGGGCAACAGAGTGAGACTCTATCTCAAAAATAAATAAATAAATAAATAAAATAATATAAACGCTCACATGAAAAGCCACACTTTAATAGCAGGGCTAACCTAACTCTAGGTTAAAGGATACAGTACCCCCTTATTGGTGGTTTTACTTTCAACAATTTTATTTACTTGTGGCTGAGCATGGTCTGAAAATATTTAAGCAAAATTCCAAAAATAAACAATTCATAAGTTTGATGTATTATCAGAAGGTCAGTAGTAGCCTGATGCTACCTCACAATGCCAAATCATTCATCTCCTTCATCTCATCACATAGGCATTATATCATCTCACATCATCACAAGAAAGGCGAATATAGTATAATAAGATATTTTGAGAGAGAGAGACCACATTCACATAACTTTTATTAAAGTATATTGTCATAATTGTTCAATTTTATTATCAGGTGTTAATCTCTTTCCACGCCTAATTTATAATTTGAACTTTATCACAGGCAAAAATATATAGTGTATATAAAATTTAGTACTGTCCATGGTTTCAGGCACCCCCTGGGGGTCTTGGAACATATTCCCTGCAGATAAAAGAGAACTATGATACTCTCAACCTACCATATAAGTCTTAAAAGAAGCTCATAAAGGATCAAGCTAATTTCCAAATAATTCAAATTTCGTCCCCTAAGGAGGCAATAAAATCCAAACACTTCACAATATGGACTAATAATGTCTGGCATTCAATCAGAAATTACTAGACACATAAAGAAGCTGGAAAATGTGACCTATAATCAGGAAAAAAATCAGTCAATAGCTGTGTACCCAGAAGTGACAGAAATCATGGAATATGGCTGGGCACAGTAGCTCACACCTGTAATCCCAGCACTTTGGGAGGCCGAGGCAGGTGGATCACCTGAGGTCAGGAGTTTGAGACCAGCCTGGCCAACATGGTGAAATCTCATCTCTACTAAAACTTCAAAAATTAGCCAGGCATGGTGGCATTCTCCTGTAGTCCCAGCTACCCAAGAGGCTGAGGTAGGAGAATCGCTTGAACCCAGGAGGCAGAGGTTGTAGTGAGCCAAGATCATGCTCCTGCACTCTCCAGCCTGGTAACAGAGAGAGACTTCATTTCAAAACTAATAATAATAATAATGGAATTAGCAAACAAAGACATTAAAATATATATTATAAATATGCTCAAGAATTCAAAATAAATCAAGTATACAATCAACAAATTTAAAACATAGGAAAAAATAACAGAACTTCCAGAAATTAAAATATCTGAAATTAAAAATTTATTAGATGTCTGTTCAGTAGAATAGAAAATGCAGATGATAAAATCAGTGAATGTGAAAACATAGCAATTGAAGCTGCCAAAATAAAGCAAAAACAGATAAAACATTGGAATCTTAGTAACTCATGGAACTATATTAACTAGATCAATATGTATAATTGGTACCCTAGAAGAGAGGAGGTAAAAACAAATATTTGAAGAAATAATGTTCCATAATGTTCCAAATTTGATGAGAAGTATAAAATGACATATTCAAGAATTTCAATGAACCCCAAGCAGAATAAAAACAAAGAAAATCACTTCAAGGCAAATAAAAGCCCAATTACTAACAAGTGATTTTTTTTTTTTTTTTTTTTTTTTTTTGAGATGGGGTTTTACTCTTGTTGCCCAGGCTGGAGTGCTATGGCGTGATCTCGGCTCACCGCAACCTCTGCCTCCCAGGTTCAAGTGATTCTCCTGCCTCAGCCTCCCGAGTAGCTGGGATTACAGGCATACGCCACCACCCCAGCTAATTTTTGTATTTTCAGTAGAGATGGGGCTTCTCCAGGTTGGTCAGGCTGGTCTTGAACTCCTGACCTCAGATGACCTGCCCACCTCAGCCTCCCAAAGTGTTGTGATTACAGGCATGAGCCACTGCACCTGGCAACAATAAGTGATTTTTTTAAAAAAATTAAACAGCCAGAGGGAGAAAGTAGGCACATTACCTACAGTGCGGGGAGGAAGAGTGGAAAGGATAATCACAGACTTGTAAATGAGAAACAATGTAAGCTTAGCATATAACAAAGTAATATTTTTAAAGAGCTGAAAGTAAATAAATACTGTTAACTTATACTTTTGTACCCAGGAAAATAGCTTTTGAAAATAAAGGCAAAATACATCTTTTTTGAACAAACAAAAACTGGGAGAACTTATTGCTAGCAAATCTACATTATAAGAAATATTAAAGGAACTAATCTTTAGCCTTGAATCCAACCACATCAATTTTTATAAAACATGTACTCAGACTAAAAACCTAATTAAAAGCAAAGATTTTCAGATTGATTACAAAAGTAAAATGCAACTACATGTAAGAAATAAGCTTTAAATATAAAGACACAGGTTAGATGTAAAGTGGGAAAAAAGCATGTCATAATAATAAATGCTAATAGGCTGGGCATGATGGCTCAGGCCTATAATCCCAGCACTTTGAAAGGCCAAAGCAGGTGGATCTCTTGAGACCAGGAGTTCAAGACCAGCCTGTTCACCAACATGTTGAAATCCCACCTGTACTAAACATACAAAAATTAGCCAGGTGTGGTGGCATGCACCTGTAATTCCAACTACTTGGGAGGCTGAGGTAAGAGAATCACTTGACCCCGGGAGATGGAGGTTGCAGTGAGCCAAAATTGCACCACTGCACTCCAGCCTGGGTGACAGAGCAAGACTCTGTTTAAAAAAAATGCTAACACAGCTGATTTAGCTATATTAATATCAGACAAAGTAAATTTCAAATCAGAAAGTATTGCCTGAATAAACAGGGACATTTAATCATGATAAAATTGTCAATTAATTAAGGAGACATAATAATCCTACTTGTGTTTGTATCTAATGACCAAGTTTGTAAAATTCATGAAGCAAAAACTGGCAGCTCAAATTTATAGACCAATCCACAATTACAGTTTATTTTAACACTCCTTTCTTACTAATTGGTTAAACAAATTTAAAAATTGGCAATAAACTACATTTAGAGCAAGCAACTTAACCCAATTGACATTCCTAAAACACTACACCCAGCAACTGCAGAATACACATTATTTTCAATTTAACTTGGAACATCCACCTAGACAGATCATATGCTGGGCCATAAACCAAATCTCAATATATTTCAAATAACTATTATTGTACAGAACATGCTCTGTGTCCAAAAGAGGATTAAACTGATAATCAGTAACAGAAGGATATCCGGAAAAGCTGCGGTTATCTGAAAATAAAGCAACACATTCCTTTATAACCCATGGGTCAAAGAAGAAAGCACAAAGAGAACTTTAAAATATTTTGAAATAAATGATAATAAAAATATTATCATTATATTATATATCAAATAATATATATCAATAATATATCAAAATTTGTGGGATGGGGCTAAAGCAGTATCTGAAGGCAAATGCTAGATTTAAACATTTGTATTGAAAGAGAATAAAGGTTTAAAATCAAAGTCTAAACTTTCACCTTGGAAACTGGAAAAAGAATAGCAAATTAAACTCCAAGTAGAACAAAGGATGTAATAAAAGTAAGAGTAGATATCAATGAAAATTGAAAAATTGATAAAGAAAATCAATAAAGGTAAGAGCTAGTTCTTGTAAAGATTCATAAAATTGAATTCATAACCTCCTAACCAGACTGATTGAGAAAAAAATTACCAAGTGAGGTACAGTACTAGGCTGGACTGCAACATTTCTGCAGAGAGCCTCAAGCCCCACTTTGTAACTGCCCGAGGAGTTCTTCCTACATGCTACATAAAGACAGACCACAACACTGTAGCAGAGAAAGTTTAATAGACACAAGGCTAGTCATGCCACATGGGAAATGGAGTTTGTACTCAAATGATCTCCAAAGGTCTTAGGTCAGGGGTTTTTCAAAGCGGGGAAGGAGGGGGTGACCAAGTAATAGGTGCTTGCTGTTGATTGATTGGGGTGAAGATGAAATAGTAAGGAGTCAAAGCTGTCCTTCTGTGGGCTGAATTGCCTCTGGGTGGGACCACATGAGCTGGGTTGGCTGGTCCAGGTGGAGCCGTGGGTGTCAGACACGCAAAAAAAATAATAATAAAATCCCAAAAAGATATCTCAAAAGGCCAGTGTTAGGTTCTACAATATTGATGTTATTTGCAGGAGTAATTGGGGAAGCTGCATATCTTATAACCTCTGGAATAATGGCTGGCAGTGGTTTATGTCTGCACCTTAGCAGGACTCAGGCTCCCCTCATCCCCACAGCCTGATGGCCTCCCATTAGCTTTACAAAAGTGAATGAGTTTTAGGATAAGATTTATTATCATTTAAACTATAGCCTAAATATCTTCCAAAGTTAGCTTGGCCCTGTGAACCCTGAAAATCTGAGACATGTCTCAGTTAATTTACAAAGTTTATTTTGCCAAGGTTGAGAACACAACCCCATGACACAGCCTCAGGAGGTCCTGATGACATGTGCCCAAGGTGGTCAGAGCACAGTTGGGTTTTATACATTCTAGGGACACATGAGACATCAATCAACACACGCAAGATGAACACTGGTTCTGTCTGGAAAGGCAGGACAACTCAAAGCAAAAGCAGGAAGACTGGAAGCAGGGAAGAGGCTTCCAGGTCATAGGTAGGTAAGAAACAAATGGTTGCATAGGTAGGTATGAGACAAACTTTTGAGTTTCTGATTAACCTCTCCAAAGGAGGCAATCAGATATACATTTATCCCAGTAAGCAGAGGGGTGACTTTGAATAGAGTGGGAGGCAGATTGGCCCTAAGCAGTTACCAACTTAACTTTTTTCTTTAGCTTAGTGATTTGGGAGCCCCAAGATTTATTTTCCTTTCACATTTTCCCACCTTTTCTTTTAAAAAATCATTTGAAGAAAGCATTTTAGAAGAAAATGAGTCTCCGGACTGAGGTTTTGTCTGATCTCTCATGGCTAGGATGGTTTATTCCTAGATGGGTAGGTCCTGAGTTATTTAGGAAGGCTCATTTTTAGCAGGTTGTGAAGTCTCGTATCCTATAAAGAGAAAATAGGGGGAGGAAGGGAGAAAAACAAGAACAAAGGAACAATCCTGGAAAATGCATACAGGCCACATTACTCTGAAGTACAAACATCAACAGATAGGTAGTAAGTGGCTTATGTATGTAAATAGGTTGTTGTTATTTTCTTCTGAAGTTTAAGTTGTCTAGCATCTGTTCACAGGGCTTTATGAATGCACAGCTTAGTTTTCAGTGACTCCAAATTAGGATAAATAGGAGGGGAAAAGAAGGAAAAGAAACTGAAAGCATTATTTTGAATGCTTGTAGTCAAGAAAAATTAGAGAAGGGACCGGAGCAAGATGGCCGAATAGGAACAGCTCCAGTCTTCAGCTCCCAGCGCAAGCAACAAAGAAGATGGGTGATTTCTGCATTTTCAACTGAGGTACCGGGTTCATCTCACTGGGGAGTGCCGGACAATCAGTGCTAGTCAGCTGGTATAGCCCGACCAGAGAGAGCTGAAGCAGGGTGAGGCATCGCCTCACCTGGGAAGTGCAAGGGGGAAGGGAATCCCTTTTCCTAGCCAGGGGAACTGAGACACACAACACCGGGAAAATTGGGTAACTCCGACCCTAATACTGCGCTTTACCAAGGGTCTTAGCAAACAGCACATTAGGAGATTATATCCCATCCCTGGCCAGGAGGGTCCCACACCCACAGAGCCTCCCTCATTCCTAGCACAGCAGTCTGCGATCTAAGTGCACGGCAGCAGCGAGGCTGGGGGAGGGGCGCCCGCCATTGCTGAGGCTTAAGTAGGTAAACAAAACCTCCAGGAAGTTCGAACTGGGTGGAGCCCACATCAGCTCAAGGAGGCCTGCCTGTCTCTGTAGACTCCACCTCTGGGGACAGCACACAGCTAAACAAAAAGCAGCAGAAACCTTGGCAGATGCAAATGACCCTGTCTGACAGGTTTAAAGAGAGCAGTGGATCTCCCAACACCGAGGTTGAGATCTGAGAACAGACAGACCGCCTGCTCAAATGGGTCCCTGACCCCTGAGTAGCCTAACTGGGAGATATCCTCAACTAGGTGCAGACCGACACCCCACACCTCACACGGCGGGGTAAACCCCTGAGATGAAGCTTCCAGAGCAAGAATCAGACAGGAACACTCGCTGATCAGCAAGATTCTATCTTCTGCAGCCTCTGCTGCTGATACCCAGGCAAACAGGGTCTGGAGTGGACCTCAAGCAATCTCCAACAGACCTATAGCTGAGGTTCCTGACTGTTAGAAGGAAAACTAACAAACAGAAAGGACACCCACACCAAAACCCCGTCAGTATGTCACCATCATCAAAGACCAAAGGCAGATAAAACCACAAAGATGGGGAAAAAGCAGTGCAGAAAAGCTGGAAATTCAAAAAATCAGAGTGCATCTCCCCCTCCAAAGGAACACAGCTCATCGCCAGCAATGGATCAAAGCTGGATGGAGAATGATTTTGACAAGTTGAGGGAAGAAGGCTTCAGTCCGTCAAATTTCTCAGAGCTAAAGAAGGAATTACGTACCCAGCGCAAAGAAACTAAAAATCTTGAAAAAAGAATGGAAGAATGGATAACTAGAATAATCAATGCAGAGAAGGCCATAAACGAACTGACAGAGATAAAAACCATGACACAAGAAATACATGACAAATGCACAAGCTTCAGTAACCGACTTGATCAACTGGAATAAAGAGTTTCAGCGATTGAGAATCAAATGAAGGAAATGAAGTGAGAAGAGAAGTCTAAAGAAAAAAGAGGAAAAAGAAATGAACAAAGCCTTCAAGAAGTATGGGATTATGTGAAAAGACAAAATCTACATCTGATTGGGGTGCCTGAAAGTGAGGGGGAAAACGGAACCAACTTGGAAAACACTCTTCAGGATATCATCCAGGAGAACTTCCCCAACATAGTAAGGCAGGCCAACATTCAAATTCAGGAAATACAGATAATGCCACAAAGATAATCCTCGAGAAGCACAACTCCAAGACGCATAATTGTCAGATTCACCAAAGTTGAAATGAAGGAAAAAATGTTAAGGGCAGTCAGAGAGAAAGGTCGAGTTACCCACAAAGGGAAGCCCATCAGACTAACAGCAGATCTCTCGGCAGAAACTCTACAAGCCAGAAGAGAGTGGGGGCCAATATTCAACATTCTATATTCAACATTCTTTTTTTTTTTTTTTTTTTTTTTTTTTTTGAGTCGGAGTCTTGCTCTGTCGCCCAAACTGGAGGGCAGTGGCCAGATCTCAGCTCACTGCAAGTTCCGCCTTTCGAGTTCACGCCATTCTCCTGCCTCAGCCACCCAAGTAGCTGGGACTACAGGCGCCCGCCACCTCGCCCAGCTAGTTTTTTTTTTGTATTTTTTAGTAGAGAGGGAGTTTCACCAGGTTAGTCAGGATGGTCTCGATCTCCTGACCTTGTAATCCGCCCATCTTGGCCTCCCAAAGTGCTGGGATAACAGGCTTGAGCCACCACGCCCAGCCTCAACATTCTTAAAGAAAAGAATTTTCAACCCAGAATTTCATATCCAGCCAAACTAAGTTTCATAAGTGAAGGAGAAATAAAATCCTTTACAGATAAGCAAATGCTTAGAGATTTTGTCACCACCAGGCCTTCCTTACAAGAGATCCTGAAGAAAGCACTAAACATGGAAAGGAACAACCGGTACCAGCCATTGCAAAAACATGCCAAAATGTAAAGACCATCGATGCTAGGAAGAAACTGCATCAACTAACGAGCAAAATAACCCGCTAATATCACAATGACAGGATCAAGTTGACACATAACAATATTAACAATAAATGTAAATGGACTAAATGGTCTCATTAAAAGACACAGACTGGCAAATTGGATAAAGAGTCAAGACCCATCAGTTTGCTGTATTCAGGAGACCCATCTCACATGCAGAGATACACATAGGCTCAAAATAAGGGGATGGAGGAAGATCTACCAAGCAAATGGAGAACAAAAAAAAGCAGGGGTTACAATCCTAGTCTCTGATAAAACAGACTTTAAACCATCAAAGATCAAAAGAGACAAAGAAGGCCATTACATAATGGTAAAGGGATCAACTCAACAGGAAGAGCTAACTATCCTAAATATATATGCACCCAATACAGGAGCACCCAGATTCATAAAGCAAGTCCTTAGAGACTTACAAAGACACTTAGACTCCCATACAATAATAATGGGAGACTTTAACACCCCACTGTCAACATTAGACAGATCAACGAGACAGAAAGTTGACAAGGATATCCAGGAATTGAACTCATCTCTGCAGCAAGCGGACCAAATAGACATCTACAGAACTCTCCACCCCAAATCAACAGAATATACATTCTTCTCAGCACCACATCACACTTATTCCAAAATTGACCACACAGATGGAAGTAAAGCACTCTTCAGCAAATGTAAAAGAACAGAAATTATAACAAACTGTCTCTCAGACCACAGTGCAATCAAACTAGAACTCAGAACTAAGAAACTCAATCAAAACCGCTCAACCACATGGAAACTGAACAACCTGCTCCTGAATGACTACTGGGTACATAACGAAATGAAGGCAGAAATAAAGATGTTCTTTGAAACCAATGAGAACAAAGATACAACATACCAGAATCTCTGGGACACATTTAAAGCAGTGTGTAGAGGGAAATTTATAGCACTAAATGCCCACAAGAGAAAGCAGGAAAGATCTAAAATGGACACCCTAACATCACAATTAAAAGAACCAGAGAAGCAAGAACAAACACATTCAAAAGCTAGCAGAAGGCAAGAAATAACTAAGAACATAGCAGAACTGAAGGAGACAGAGACACAAAAAACCATCCAAAAAATCAATGAATCCAGGAGTTGGTTTTTTGAAAAGATCAACAAAATTGATAGACTGCTAGCAAGACTAATAAAGAAGAAAAGAGCAAAGAATCAAATAGATGCAATAAAAAGGGGATATCACCTTTTTATATATCACCCTATAAAAAGGGGATATCACCACCGACCCCACAGAAATACAAACTACCATCAGAGAATACTACAAACACCTCTATGCCAATAAACTAGAAAATCTATAAGAAATGGATAATTTCCTGGACACTTACACTCTCCCAAGACTAAACCAGGAAGAAGTTGAATCTCTGAATAGACCAATAGCAGGCTCTGAAATTGAGGCAATAATTAATAACCTACCAACCAAAAAAAGTCCAGGGCCAGATGGATTCACAGCCAAATTCTACGAGAGGTACAAGGAGGAGCTGGTACCATTCCTTCTGAAACTATTCCAATCAATAGAAAAAGAGGGAATCCTCCCTAACTCATTATATCAGGCAAAGGATATGAACAGACATTTCTCACAAGAAGACATGCATACAGCCAACAGACACATGAAAAAAATGCTTGTCATCACTGGCCATCAGAGAAATGCAAATCAAAACAATGAGATACCATCTCACACCAGTTAGAATGGCAATCATTAAAAAGTCAGGAAACAACAGGTGCTGGAGAGGATGGGGAGAAATAGGAACACTTTTACATTGTTGGTGGGATTGTAAACTAATTCAACCACTGTGGAAAACAGTATGGCGATTCCTCAAGGATCTAGAACTAGAAATACCATATGACCCAGCCATCCCATTACTGGGTATATACCCAAAGGATTGTAAATCATGCTGCTATAAAGACACATGCACACGTATGTTTATTGCGGCACTATTCACAATAGCAAAGACTTGAAATCAACCAAATGTCCATCAGTGACAGACTAGATTAAGAAAATATGGCACATATACACCATGGAATACTATGCAGCCATAAAAAAGGATGAGTTTGTGTCCTTTGTAGGGACATGGATGCAGCTGGAAACCATCATTCTCAGCAAACTATCGCAAGAACAGAAAACCAAACACTGCATGTTCTCACTCATAGGTGGGAATTGAACAATGAGATCACTTGGACTCAGGAAGGGGAACATCACACACCGGGGCCTACTGTGGGGAGGGGGAAGGGGGGAGGGATGGCACTGGGAGTTATACTTGATGTAAATGATGAGTTGATGGGTGCTGACGAGTTGATGGGTACAGCACACCAACATGGCACAAGTATACATATGTAACAAACCTGCACGTTGTGCACATGTACCCTAGAACTTAGAACTTAAAGTATATTAAAAAAAAAAAAAAAAAAAACAAAGAAAAATTAGCATTCAGTACAAACTGTAGAAAATAATAAAAATTGAAAAAACATTAGGCAAGACTGGAATCTAAGAACAGGTATACTATAGTTTTTGAAATATAATTTTTTCTCTGCAGTTTCCCATTTTTACTAATGACAAATCATGGTAGGACTGATTTGCTTTATTTTTTATTATTTATTTATTTATTTAATTAATTTTCTGAGATGGAGTCTTGTTCTTGTTGCCAGGATGGAGTGCAGTGGTATGATCTCAGCTCACTGCAACCTCTGCCTCCCAGGTTCAAGCAATTATCCTGCCTCAGCCTCCCAAGTAGCTGGGATTATAGGTACATGCCACCAAGCCGGGCTAGTTTTTGTATTTTTAGTAGAGATGGGGTTTCACCATCTTGGCCAGGCTAGTCTCGAACTCCTGAACTCATGATGCATCCAACTTAGCCTTCAAAAGTGTTGGGATTACAGGTGTGAGCCAGTACACCCAGCCCTGACTTGCTTTATTATACCTGGCCTGATTATTTGTTTACAGTGCAACAAGAATAGTTTTTTTTCCATAGGCTTTTAAATTGGCTTTGATGGAACTTTATTCCATAGAAGAAATCTCAGGGAAGAGTTTTTTAAAGTCAAGCCCAGTCATGGATTTGTACCATCAAATACCTATGAGTTGGGTGAATTCTTTTCCTCTTGAGGTTCCAAGATAAACCTGGGGCTCGTGAACCTGTCAGAAAGTGATGTTCTTTACTCACCATAGGTAGGAACCCCGTACAGGGACTGGGTAGACAAAGGTATGAGGTCAGATTTCCCAAGGGGCTTGTATTGATTCCATAAGTCAAGTTTGATTCCTTAAAGCAAAGCACACCATCCCAGTAAAGAGCCTTGGTAAAATAACTAGTTTCTCCAATTGTGTCCTGTTACAAATGAAAACAGATTCTTATTGCATCTACACAAATAACTATATTGTTATAAGTTAAGAATACTCACAAATAGTTTCCAAATTCTGTAGAAATCAGGTACCAAGAAAGAAATATGCTCCAAATTTTATTCATAGGAGTATACTTACTCAATTGTTAAAAGCTGTAAATAGCTTAAACGTTTTCTTGGCTTTGAAAAACAAAAGGATCAGCACCATTTTAAGCAAAAAGTTAGACAGATTCCTTCAGACTTCTATTAGTTTAGTCCATGCAGTTAATTCTTGTTCTGCTTGATATTCATGAATATTTCATCTCTCCATGAGTCCTGGAAGTTTTTCATCTATTCTGATGTCACAATCTCCAAAGTTATCAGAAACCTGCATTCAAGAGCACCTGTTAGAGTTTTATAAAACCACCTTCTAAAGAGAACCAAAAAAGACAACAATTGTCTGTGGATGACAAAAAGATTTAGGGCAGCCATAGTCAAAGACACAATTGACAAGGAAATTTGTTACCTCTGTTGCACACAATAATTTGACATAACAATTATAATTATTACTGATAATATACACTAAGTCATATTAGAATTATAGAAGTTTCCCATAATTTTAGAATACACACCAATAACATTTTTATACAAATACAGCCCAAAGAAAACCAAACACTATTTCTTATTTGACAGTGTTTCCTTTATAATTTTTATACCAAATAACCAAATATGTCATTTTTTGACTTTAGGGAACCTATTAATAACATCTTAAAGGATTAATTAGTTCAAAAAAGACATCAATTTTTTTCTTTGAGACAGAGTCTCTCTCTGTCACCCAGGCTGGAGTGCAGTGGCATGATCTCAGCTCACTGCAACCTCCATCTCCCCGGTTCAAGTAATTCTCCTGCCTCAGCCTCCCCAGTGGTTGTGATTACAGGCATGTGCCACCATGCCCAGCTAATTTTTGTATTTTTTGGTACAGACAGAGTTTCACCATGTTGGCCAGGCTGGTCTCAAATTCTTGACCTCAAATAATCCTCCCTCCTTGGCCTCCCAAAATGCTTGAATTATGGGTGTGAGCCACCATGCCCAGCCAAAAAAAGACATAATTTATAATTTGATTTTGGAAAGTTTGTCAAATATCAAAGGTTTAAAACACTTGATATCACAAAATAGGATTATAGCTTATTATAAAATAAGTCATTCATTTAACCAGAGTGATAACTCAAGGATTTAAAAAAAAAAAGTGAAAACCTTCATTCTTTGAGAGAGGACACTTAATTTTCTAAACAATTAGCTCTAATAAAAACAGCATGAAGCCACTTAAATTTGTTTTTCAAAATTTTATAAACAATCTATAAAATTTTAACATTGATCATAAAATTTAACTTCCATAAGCCTTTTATAACCTTCATAACCTTTATTAAGGAGTTGGTTAATGCTTCAACTAAGTCTTATTAATTTGAGACAGGGGCCCATATGCTGGTCTTGAATAAGTGTGTCTTTGACATTAATGTTTAATTTAGAAAGAAATTGAACTTATTTTATCTCTTAAAATCGGCCCTTACAATCTCACATGCCCACCTCTTCCACAATAGTCCCTGGACTTTGAGGAGTTGAATGGCTTTAACTTCTGACCCTGTGTCTCAGGAATGCAGTTTATTTTGATTGGCATATTCTGATGCCAATCAAGGGAGCCTGAAGATGAGGCTTTAATTGCTGTTGGTGTTTTAAGATTTAGCAGGATTTGGTGTCCTTTTTAGACCCAGGAGTCAAAGCCCTGTAACTTAATGTCACAAGTACTTTAAAAGCACATACAGAAAGATACATGGATGTAATAACCTTACTTTAAAAAAAATTTTTAATCTCAGTTTTTTTCCTAAGCAAACCAAAACTTAATAATAATGCCATAGGAATTATTTTTATAAAACCTATAATCTGTTAGGCCAGTTACCAAAAGGCAAAAGAAAAGACCTTCGCAGTGTACAGAACATTACGTTGGAAGAAAACATTTCCTTTAGATCTTTAAGAAAATATTGTTATCATCAGGCCACAACAAACAGAACTTGAGGAAACAAAAACTTATATGAGTTGAAGGACAGCATTATTATTTCACTCCTTTTAACAGGGGAGAGAAAACCAAAACCGGCAAGATGCAATAAAAGTTTAACTTTAGGTTAAGATACAAATAAAATCTCTTATAATTTATTAAGAGTAAATCAATACTTTAAGGAACTTTTATTTTTCTAATCAATTCTTTACTATATAAACATTTTTGGTTTTTTTAACATCAAACCCAGTCTCTGGAAAGACCATTATAATTTCCCTTTAACTACAGACAACTTGATCATATAAAAGTTTTTGGATTTTTTAAATAAATTCCTTCATTGTGACTTACCCAGACCATTAATGACATGTTGGACTTTCCGGTTTGTCCTGAATATCCCTCTTTCTTAAACAACTAGTCATTTTATTCTAGGTCTAAATTTACCATGTAAGATTCTTTCTCATATAAAATTATTTTTCTTTAAGCTTTCTTACCAAAATATACCTCTTCATTTTTATAAGTTTCTTTACATCTCTCTTATTTCCTGGTTCCTTCTACCTTGTTTTATACATAACCTTTAAGCTTTGAATTAGAAAAAAATTGTCTGCCTTTTCTAAAAGGACACTTTTTTTTAGAAAAAATGTTTTCCTACAATATATTTTTATTGGAAAATACCTAAATAATGAAATAGTTTAGTATAACTTTAGATTCTAAATTATGACAAGTTTGTCTACAAGTGTTTATCCCATTACATCTATTTTATTTTATTCATTTACCTACATTATTTATGAAAACTGTGATAGTCATCATTTAAAGTTATGAAACTCACCTTTGCAAAATTCTGAGACAGTGAAAAAGACATGACCTAACTGACTCCATCTTGCTTCTAACCTCCAAGCTTTCCTTGTTCATTCCCGAACTTTAGAAGGAATTTAACTTATAGTTTAACTTTGAAACAAAGACAGTAATAGTCCTTTCCCCCAAACAAATTTCCTTGCTGCCTGTGGATTAGACTGCCTAATGCCACAATATTAGAAGTTATGGTAATTTTACTAAATAATTCAAGATATGGCTATTTTCATTAAATCAATAGCAATGTCTTATGTATTAAAGGTTATGAAAGCAATCTTGGGCTGGGTTTATAGGTTTGTAACCCCTATGCCAAATTTTGACACCTTATAGTATTTGGCAGGGATAAGTATGAAATTGCTTGATTAATAAATGCAAACAAAAATGTATCCTGGCAATTCTTAAGACATTTCTAATATTACTTTATCAATAATTTTAAAGGTAGGTTACTTATTAAAGATTTTACAGCTGGGTGTGGTGGCTCATGCCTGTAATCCCAGCACTTTGGGAGGCCTAGGTGGGCAGATCATGAGGTCAGGAGATCAAGAACAGCTTACCTAACATGGTGAAACCCCGTCTCTATTAAAATTATGAAAAATTAACTGGGTGTGGTGGTGTGCACCTGTAATCCTAGCTACTCAGAAGCTGAGGCAGGCAAATCATTTGAACCCAGGAAGCAATGGTTGCAGTGAGCTTATATCATGACACTGCACTCCAGCCTGGGCGACAGAGCCAGACTCTGTCTCAAAGAAAAAAAAAAGATTTTACTTAAGTCATGTAAACTTGAAAAAGCATTGGACAGTCACACACAGTGACTCATGCTGTAGTCCCAGCAGTTTGGGAGGCTGAGGTGGGCAGATCACCTGAGGTCAGGAGTTCAAGACCACCCTGATCAACATGACAAAATCCCATCTCTACTAAAATACAAAAATTAGCCAGGTGTGGTGGTGTATGCCTGTAATGCCAGCTACATGGGGGGCTGAGGCAGGAGAATTGCCTGAACCCAAAAGACAGAGGTTGCATTGAGCCAAGATCATACCATTGCACTCTAGCCTGGGTGACAGGAGTGAAACTCCATTTCAAAAAAAAAAAAAGAAAAGAAAAAACATTCTACTAGTCTTTCCTTTTTTTGATAAAGTATTTGATTTAAGTACTTCTGTTTTTCTTTAAGCCAATTAATTGGAGCTCTTTTATATATTTTCAGTAGTGAAACATTGTGTACTCAACACACAAATACATAGACATAGTAGGCATGCCGATAGAAGTTCATCTTATAGATTCATAGACTTTTTTTTTCTGTCTTAGACTTTCAGATTTTTGATAACCTGTTTCATAACACTAGGCAGTTGTCAGCTAAATAGCCATAAATTTAGATATTAAATGAAACAATGCAGGTGAAAATCAAATAGCAAAATTTACATCCTAAGGTATAGAGAGAAAAAGTCTAGTGGTGTTACAGGGAGATTGACAATGCATGCCAAATCAAACATAAAATTATATAAATCTATCATAGGATTGCATAAGGAGACCTATTTTATTTAAATAGGGATTATTTATTGCTTAACTGGATCTCTAAGCTCTGGGCAGAGCCCACACTGAATCCCGGGTCTCCAACAAGATAATTATTTTAAGGTTAGACCACATGATGCTTTTACAGTGCACTTTAAAAACAAAGGCATTTCTAAGTGTCTAAACTACACTCTTACTTTGAAACCCCAGAGTAGCCTTGGTTGCAATAGCTATTAATGAAGAAAACAGAATTCAGTCAACTAAGAAGAAAAAAAAAAAGTTTACTAAAAAAAAAAAAAAAAAAAGACAAGGTCCTGGGACAGGAAAGAAAAAACAAACAAAACATGAAGGCCTTTTAAATACAAACATGCACACATACACACACACATCTTGGATGTTAGCTTTTTGATTAAGCTGACTTTTAACCATTGAGTTCCTTTTTTAAAAAAATCTTTTTAAATCTCATTACTATTGTCAGTGAAAAGAGTTGAACTCTAAAATATTTGAAGAGATTTATTCTGAGCCAAATATGAGTGATCATGGCCCATGACACAGCCCTCAGGAGGTCCTGAGAACATGTGCCCAAGGTGGTCAGGGTGCGGATTGGTTTTATACATTTTAGAGAGGCATGAGACATCAATTAAATACATTTAAGAAATACATTGGTTTGGTCCAGAAAGGTGGGACAACTCAAAACCAGGTGGGTGTGGGGGGGCTTCCAGGCTGTAGGCCAATTTAAACATTTTCTGGTTGATAACTGGTTGAGTTTGCCTAAAGACATGGGATTCATAGAAAGGGAATGTTTGGATTAAGATAAAGATTGCAGAGACCAAAGTTCTTTTGAAGTCTTAATAGTGGCGGCCCTTAGAGACAATTCAGATCTTAGTTAATCGCTTTAGGATCAGGAGGATCTAGAAGAAAAAGATCTAGCTATGTTAACAGAGATTCTTTAAAGATGCAAATTCTCCCCTACAAAGAACCGCTTTGCAGGGACATTTCAAGATACGGCAAAGAAACATGTTTTAGGGTAAAATAATTTTGCTTTTCTCCCTTGTCTCGTAATGTTATGTCAGAGTCAGGTTGGAAAATAAATCACGATACATAGGCTCAAATAAAACCCTTATAATGAGAATTTATGATTTGTAGGACATGACTCCACAGACACCTTAAACAGGAATTTGGGCAAGATAAAAAAATCAGTTTAGTCCTCACTATATTTCACCTAGGACAAATTGCTGCTATTTCAGAAGTAACAAGTATCAAACCAGAACAGGCTTGATTTAGGAACCAAACCCAGGGCTGTTTTGGCAGGAAACAAAGAAAAAAGGCGCAACCTTAGCTATCGGGTGGGACCTTAGCAGTGTGGGAGGACAGCCATTGCTTTCAGTTTGGCCTGGCTAACAAAAAGGTGGCTTTATGTAAATAAAGCCCCTTTAGTAGTCAAAATCAAAAATCTTTCCTCTTTTTTTTTCCTTTTTCCTCCCCTCCACACCACCTTTTTTTTTCTTTTTTTTTTTTTAGAATTTAGCCACTTCTCAGGCCTTCTTCCCCATAATTTGGAACTTTCCTTTGGATTTGATCAAGTTGGATAGAGTTGATCAAACCCAATGGGAAAAAGACCAAAACAACAATAAAAAACAGAAACAAACAACAACAACAAACAATTAAGCAAAACAAACAATGGCACAATTTATATGACCACTGAGTGCTCTAATGGTAATGAGAAATTAAGACCAGTTAGTTGTTAATCTTAACTTTAACCAAGACAAACCCCAATTCAGTTACTTACCTAGGGACAACTCTCAGGCTATAGACTGCTCTCTACCATTCAAGAAGCAGGAAAACAACAACAAAAATAAATAAATAAAAAATAAAATACAAAAAAAAAAAAAAAAAAAACTACTCCTCTTCCCTGTTGGAAGTGAGCCAAACTCCATAAAGGAGTCACCTGCCTTCCAACGTCATAGAAACAGGAAATGTGTCTTTCTTGATGGAAGCAAGTAAAACTCCAAAAAAGAGGAGTTGTACAGCAAAATAAACTTTAGATCTTGACCAAATTCGGGGAAATCAGGGATTCTCTGGAGGGGATACTCTCAGACTTCAGCAAATTGTCCTATTGGTTTGAGCCATAAAATTAGCTCATGCTGGTATCAAGCACTGATAGGAGATTAGTCAAAGGTCAGGGGCATCTCCACTCAGAATCCCTCTGAGGTTACCAAAATTTGAACCCCAAAAATTCGAGACAGGTCTCAGTTAATTTACGACTTATTTTGCCAAGGTTGAGGACACAACCCCATGACATAGCCTCAGGAGGTCCTGATGACATGTGCCCAAGGTGATCAGAGCACAGTTGGGTTTTATACATTCTAGGGACACATGAGATATCAATCAACATATGCAAGATGAACATTGGTTCTGTCTGGAAAGACGGGACAACTCAAAGCAAAGGCAGGAATATTGGAACCAGAGATGGGGCTTTCCAGGCCATAAGTAGATAAGAGACAAATGGTTGCATTCTTTTGAATTCCTGACTAGCCTCTCTAAAGGAGGCAATCAGATATGCATTTATGTCAGTGAGCAGAGGTGTGAGTTTGAACAGAATGGGAGGCAGGTTGGCCCTAAGCCATTCCAAGCTTCACTTTTCCCTTTAGCTTAGTGATTTGGGGGCTCCAAGATTTATTTTCCTTTCACAGCCCAATAACCCAGCAATAATTAAGGGAAAGGCAAGATGGAGGATGAATTAGCTCAGCTTACTGTTAAAATTTTCTCAGTGGTACAATTTTTGCAAAGGTGGTTTCTACTCCCCAGTTACCACCCCTCTTGCCTAGTCATCTTATTCTTTGCCACAGAAACCACAGACCTCCCAACAATGTAGCAACTCAAGGGTTAACCTTGACACAGCAGGAATCCTCCCAGACCTCCCCAAGCTCGAAAGACCTGTGGCCTTGTCCCTTGAGGCCCTAAGGCTCTACTGATCATTATTTATTTTGACCATCACCCCCGGGTCTAAGTGTCCTAGCACAAAGACCCATAAAACAGAAGTTGGCATTTATTATCGCATTCTAATTTTTGAGTCAGAAGAGGAATTTTCCTAGAATCAAAGAATAGGTTAGTTGGAGATTTTTCTAGTGCTCTTCTTTTAATTAAACAAACAATATGCTTTTGGGAGGGAATAAATATCCTCCAAATTTATGTCATTAAAGACAGTGTGTGGTACTATAACGGTAATCTCCAAAGTCATCTAGAAATTGTCAATGAAGGAAAATACACATTTTAAATTTCTGCTAGACGACATTTAAACTGGAAAAACAGTGGTCTTAAATGAGTTTAAATATTTTTTTCTGAATGTTTTTCTGTTTATTTTCAGAATTGAAAAGCAAGAACTACAACAAAATACCTCTTACCTAAAATAGACCTTAATATGCAACTGGAATTAAATAAAGATACATTTTTTAAAGTCTGTTTTAGTTTTGTTTTTTAATGTCCAATTACCTAATGGGTTAAGAGCACATACTTGAAGCCCAACTTTCTTGGTTAGCATCTCAGTTCCACACTTACTGGCTATGTGTGCATAGGCCAGTTACTTAATCTTTGTGTGCCTCCATTTCCTCAGCTGTAAAGTGGGGGTAACAGTATCGACCTTACAGGATTTTCATGAAGATTTACAAAGAAAATATTTACAAAGAGTTTAGAATAGTGCTTGCCACATAGTAAATGCTATCCAAGTGTTTGCAAGCACCTTAGATCACGTTTACCATCATTACCAATCTTTGATAAAGACAAAATTTTAAGTTGGAAATCCAAAGAAAACGTTTAAATAGAAGTCTAAGTTTTAAGGCTTGTTATGGAAAATTGGCATAAATCTCCCTCACTTTCAACTTTCACCTATTCCACTCTCCATTGTGTTCCTTCTCTGCAAAGTCATCCACATGTATTATAAAAGTGGATGCCTTGGATTGGTATGTTGACTAATTTGTTCTTAGCTCTTCTCTCATCAGCCCAAGAACAAGAAAAACAAGATTGAGGCCTCTGCTATGAAACTCTTAGGTAATAAAATTAATAGCGCTGTTCGTGCCTACCTAGAACAAAGGCTACCTGAGTACATGAGAATATTTTCCTCAGTGTTAAAATGCCAGACCACAAAGGCAACCCAGTTCTCCCTAGTGAGGGTTTGAGCTCGAATTGTCCACCGCCACCCCACCCCCCGCCTTTTTTTTCTTGAGACAGGGTCTCTGTTGCCCAGACTGGAATGCAGTGGTTCGATCATGTCTCACTGCAGCCTCCACCTCCTGGGCTCAAGCCATCCGTCCTTCCACCTCAGCCTCCTGAGTAGCTGGTACTACAGAATTACACCACCACACCTGGCTAATTTTTGTAGAGACAGGGTTTCACCATGATGCCCAGGTTAGTCTCAAACTTCTGGACTCAAGAGAGCCACTCGCCTCGGCCTCCCAAAGTGCTGTGATTACAGGCGTGAGCTACCACGCAGCCTTGCCCACTCCTTGTAGCATAAATACCTGCTATCAAGTCTTCCAACCTTGATTTGGTTACTTAACCTCACTCTTTGCCTCTAATCCCTCATCTGTAAACCGAGCGTTAATAGACTGCTGTGAGATTTAATACATAATGTGCCTACATATGTATGGTATAACAAGGATATCATAAACATTAGTTATTAATAATTTGTGGGAATAGGTCTTTCCAGTTTGGGCATTGCTTTTCCCTTAAAGGTTTCTTTCAAATATCTCTATGACCCAGAAAATGGGGCAGGGTAGCGGGAGTTGCCTGCTGGAGACGGAATGGGGAGTGGATGGATATAGCGGGCGTGGACAGACAGCGACAGAAGCTGATAACAGCACAGAAGGGCAAAGTCTGCTCTACAGCCCCCAAAATAAACTTGAGCCTGGCAATCCGCGCAGAACCCCAGAGGTCAGCAGCTTCGGTGCAAAGCAACTAACATCTGAAGGCTTCCAAAAGCAGCAGGGCTCTCTCTAGCCGGGGAGACCTTTCGGCCAGAGAGGAGCCAGAAGGGGGCCTCAGCGCAGCCTCCACTCCACTCAATTTCCGGAGTTACCTTGGCTGGCTCTGCTCTCCGAAAGACGCCGTTGCTCTAAGAGGCGTGTCTGTGTTTCTCTAGTTCGCGGCTCCAGCAGCCGCGCCAAGGGGCAGCTGCTACTCCTGCCAGATACGCTAGTTATCACAGGCCGCCCCCAGGCCTGTGGGGGCCCTGAGAATTCGCAAGAAGCCCCGGGCCGCGGGGCGCGGCTGGCGCTGAGGCCCCGCCTGGCCATGCCCATTGGCGGAGGCTGCTCTGGGGGCGGGGTCAGGGCGCCCCATTCCCAGACGCGGCAGCCCGGTCAGCCACGGGTGCGTGTGGAGCAGAGACCCTGGTGAGGAGCCAGCGCTCGCGTTCCGGAAGCCCCCTCCTGGGGCCATGGCGGCACGGGTGAGGCTGCCGCCTGGAGAGCCCTGCCGAGAAGGTTTGTGTCTGCCCTGAGCCGAGGGACCTAGCAGCTGAGTGGCCAAGAGACCGGGTGGGCGGTCCCCGGATACTTGCGGAGACTAGAAAGGGGGGAATGTACCGACTCTGAAAGTAGTGGTTCACTCATTCATTCATTCGGTCAGTCGGCCGTCCAGCCAGGCTTTCAACACTTAGGGGTGCCTAGGCGATTCGGGCTGTGCTGGAGAACCTGAGTGGAATAAGGCAGATGAGACTCCCACTCGATTCGCGAGGCCGACCCGTGTAAATTACCGCGTGCTGCGTGTGGGACTGGGAAACTCAGGATGCTATGGGAAGAATCCCGAGTCCCTCTGAGAAGGACGTTTCCTCTGACTCAGGCTCGCTTCCAAAGTCTGGGGCCGACGTCACCCGGTGGGCAGAGGGCGTGTCTGCCTGGGGCGCCCGTGGGAGTTCTGCGCTGCGCCCTCCTCTGACTCCCGGGGATCTAGCACCGCGAGAGGATCGCCTGGGGCCGCGGGGGTGGGCGCTGGGCAAGTCTGGGCCGTCCACATCTCTCCTCTTCCTTGGACATGAAAAGGTCTCCAAACCCACGAGCCCGTCTGACTCTTTGTGCAGTCATTCTTTGGCTGCTTAAGGCGAGAGCCGTACTGGAGAGGAAACCGGGAACCGGGAGCACTCGTTTGCAGGCTCTTCTCACTGCTTCCCGCCTGAGCCCTGTGAAATCTCTGGCCGAGGCTCCTTGCCCTTCGCCAGGTGTTCGCAACACTGGCGGGCTTTCTGCAGTCTCCGTACCGAAGGCCCCGATAAAAGTAAGGAAGGGGGTAGGGGGAGCGACTGGAAGGATGTAGATATATTGAAATGATGGTTTTCACCGTATCAAGGGGAAAGCAGCTTTTTAATTTACCTGGTAATGCAGTAAAGGGGAAGGGAGGCAGTGAAAGGCATGGTAAGAACTATATATACCCACACATATCTATAGTTCCCTTACATATATATATGTATATATATGTATGTATATACATATACACCTGTGCAAAGATGCTTGCAACTTCCCTGGTTTCCTCTCCTCTTGACTCTTCCAGCTTATTCCTTTTTAACAAGTGAGCTCGTCAAAGCCATGCCAGCAAGGAAGAGAAGAGACATCAAATAAAGGAAAAAAATGCCTGAACGATTCACAAACTATTAAAAAAAAAAAATTTTAAGGCCGCTGGATCTAGAATTATTTTCTAGTCTTTTTTCTCAAAAAAAGCAAAAACGCCTGAACAACTCACAAACTATTAAAAAACAAAAATTTAAAGGCAGCTGGATCTAGAATTATTCCCTAGTCCCATTTTTTCTCAAAAAGAGAAAAAATGTGTGAACAATTCACAAACTATTAAAAAACAAAATTTTTAAGGCAGCTGAATCAAGAATTATTTCCTAGACAGTCAGGTTGTGTGCCCTTTTTCTAAATAATTTCTAACCCAGCAAATCCGACGGTTACTAACACACCCACCCTTGTTTACCCAAGGATCTGTAAGTAAGGAGGGTATATGAATTACACCCACTAAAGTGTTTGAGCTTCCGGATATTTTTCCTGCTTTGCTTGTGCATTGAGTTCCAGCAAGAAACATTTAAGCTCCAGGCTTAATACCTGTGATTAACCATGGTAATTAATTGTGTGGAAAGCTGGTGAGAAAGACTTAGAAATCTGAATGCACGTTATTAGTAGTGGGAAGAGATTAGGCTTTGGCATCAGACAGTCTCAGCTGTAACTTAGCTTCCTTGAGCCTTTTGCCTGTCTATAAATTGGGGATCATCCCTCCAGTTTACAGTTCTGAAGAGTAGGTACAGGTGGGATTACATATGAACTATACCACTCAGAGCTTGACATGGAGTAAACAAAGACTCAAATTTTCACTTGTTCGTTCAAATAACAAGAGTCCCATGTGCCAAGCAGTGGCATAGGTGCTAGAATAAAGGGATCTGCAAGACAGTCTGGTCCTAGACTCTAGGACTAGGTTCCTGCTCTCAGGCACCTTACTATCCAGATAGCAGCTACTATGCAAGAAACAAAGTAATTTAAAAGATCGTTATAATAGCAGTAACGTATCAAGAGTGTTGGGATGTTTAGATTGGGTATTCAATGAAAGCCCCTTAAGAAAGTGATATTCAAGCTGAGACCCAAATGACAAGGTGTCAGTCATGAGATCTGAAGATAGAGCATTCCAGTTGAACTTCCATGAAGTAAAAGTTAATTTCATACTTTGGTTTTGACTTGTTTTGTTTTGTTTTGTTTTTCTGAGGAGGGGTCCCACTGTGTCGCCCAGGATGGAATGCAGTGGTGCAATTTTGGCTCACTGCAACGTCCACCTCCTGGGTTCAAGCAATTCTGCCTCAGCCTCTCAGGTAGCTGGGGCTACAGGCACATGTCACCACACCCAGCTAATTTTTGTATTTTTAATAAGGGTTTCACTGTATTGACCAGGCTGGTCTTGAACTCCTAACTTCAAGTGATCCTCCCACCTTGGCATCCCAAAGTGCTGGGTTTACAGGTGTGAGCCACCCCTCACCCCACATTGGTTTTGACTTTTAAAGCTACAGATGCTTCAAAAGAGTCTCTAATCCAAAATTATCTTTAAAAGAAGCAAATTCAAACATGTATGAAGGTTGTTATAAAACTGTAATTAAGCTGTATGAGGAAGTCTATTTGATTGGGAACATATGATGGAAAGTGAGATGTTCCTTTAGATTGGGAAGGCAGGGAATGCCTCTCTGAGTTGCTTAGTCCTCTCACTTAGAAGAAGCTAGCTATGCCAGCCAGCACTCTGTAACAGGCTCAGGAACGGCTGCTTTTTAAAAAGTTTAAGTTGAGAAGGAACTTATTCTATGAAAGGAACAGAAGAAAAGGCAATAGTGAGGAATGAGGTTAGACAGCTGGAGACAGGATTCCACGGGGCCTTATAGACTATAGTGGGAATTTGGGATTTTTTTCTGAATGAGAAGGGAAGCCCTTGTGGAGTTTTGGAAGGAGGAATGACAAGATCAGACCTACTTGTCTAAAGGTTCATTTCACCTGATCCTTCTCCCACCTACTCTTTAGCCACATCTCATACCATCTCCCTTTCTGTCACCCCAGGCAACCTGGCTGACTGCAGTTTCTTCAACCCCTCAGGGTTTCTGCTTTTAGACTTAGCAGAGAGGCTCTTTTGTTTAATCCTGTTTTAAAAAAAATATATTCCTTGATTCTGCTTTTACTACTTGCCATGGCACTCTTAACATACGTATAGTTATTTGTTTGTTAATCTTATCTCCCCCCCACTGGAATATAAGTGAGAGGGAGCATTGTTGTATTCATTTTTGTGTCTCCAGATTCTAGAAAATGCCCAACAGGTAGTACACCATACATATTTGTTGAATGAAGGAAAAGAAGATTAGTGTTTCAGAGAGGGGTGAGAGGGAGAGTAATGCAATATGATGTCAGAGACAAGGCAGTTTCAGAGCATGAGAAGCTTTAAAGTTCAAAGTTAGTGAGGAGTTGAGATTTTGTTAAGTTAAGATGAAAAACCATGACAGGGGACAGGGAGGATTAAGCCAGGGAGTGATATAACCTACTTCCTACTGGTTAGTGTTTGGAGAATAAATTGTACCAGACATAAAGAGATTTCGTTCAGTCATTCCGATGCTAATATGAATAGGCAGGTATATCACATATTCTTGCTTAGGTTTCTAGGTCAACTGAAGGTTGACTGATCTAGATGGGGCTCACCTATGTGTCTCTGCTTCAGGCTACACATCCACCTGGGTTTGGCTCCTTCATGTGGGATGAGCTCAGATCTGCTCCATGTGTCTTTATTTGGGTGCTGAGGCTGAAGGGAGAGCAACTCCTCAGGAAATTACAGAGATGCAAATGACTAAACCCAACCACATAAGCATTTTTGAAATCTAGCTTCATATCACTTCTGCTGACATCCCATTGGCCACCAAATCACTTTCAGCCCAACATCAGGTGAAGCACCTTTGCCCACATTGAGAAGGGTAAGGGGCTGAATATTGAATGAATAATAATCCAAACTATCACAGTGGAATAGATGGTGAGACCCCCAACAGGAAATATCTTGCAGTGATTAAAAAGGTAGTTTTATACAATCATTGACTTTCTTAAAACCAGATTTCTATTCCATGTAATAAACTGGACCATTTAAATTATTATTTATATTATTATTCTCTATAGGCAAATATTTGACAAATTATTTAAAGCATTTCATCCTCATATAAACGAATAATAAATTTCAACTGGCTTTTTCTTGTACTTTATGTTTTTATTTTTCTGAAATAGAATGCTGGATGGGATTTGGGTTACTTGGCCCTGGTTTTAGCAGTTACATAACTTTGGCCAGTGTCACTTAATATATTGGCATCAGTTTCTTTAAACTATCTCCCGTCTGTCAGTGTCTATGAGTTTAGAACTGGTCCATCAGCAATATTTATGAGGCACCAGTATGTAAGTAATTCTGAGAACAAACATAGATTATGATCAAACTTTAGAATCACTGAGTCAAAGTCCCTCATTTTACAGATGGGCAAACTGAAACCAAGAGCCATTACTCAACTTGCCCATGATTATAGATGGTAGATCTTCATTTTTAAATGTTAAAGGTGTGTGTATGTAAACTATTACACCTGTACGTAGAAGATAAATATTAGGTTGATCTATATGAAACTACTTGTCATAGGGTTCAAATTTTTCAGTTATCAATTTCATAGAGTTCAACATAATAGAAGAACATTAGGAGTACTGTTTGTAGGATCTGTAAATTACTTAAATATCAACCAACTATAAAATAGAAAAATTAATTGTGTGATAGTTATACAGTGGAATTCTCTCGAACAGTGGGGGAAAAACAAATCCTGCAGCCACATGCATCATGTCTTGATGAATCTCAAAAACAAGTCACTGAACAACAATGTCTTTATCATTACATTTTCATAGGTGCAAAAAGAGGCAAAAACATTTTCAAGATATATGGAGAAAATCTTTTTTATAAGCAAAAGAATGTTAAAGAGAAAATCAGGATAGTTATTAACTCTGAGGGGTGATGCTTTCTTAAATTGGCTGTTTGATACATTGGTGTATATATATATTTATAACATATATTTCCTAAATATTCATTGCTCTCTATTTAGAAAAATGACATCAAAGAAGAAATACATGTTCTTGGCTAGCAAGAGTATACCTTGGTATAGTCACTTTAGAGGATTATTGATGGTGTCTATTAAAAATGAAAAATAATGAATGTAGTAGATGTTCTCTTTCTGTGGAATAAAGTCTGGATTAAACTCCCTGGAAAATTACTGTGCTTACTTGAATCTTGATAAGCCAATTGTGACTTGAGATGTCTTTGATTCCTTTAAAACACTCCAAATTCCCTGCCCACACAACCTCCATTACCCATCTCTCCCCTTCTCCCGTAGGCCACTCCACATCCACTAACCCATCCTTTCTTTCCTCTTTCAGTCATATCTGCCGTAGGCTGTCTCCCTAACATGTTCCCAAAGCATAAAACAATTTAAGTCCTAAGGTCAGTAACCAGACAAGATTTTTATTATTTTTCCTGCCATAAAACTTGGAGCATTCATGCCTGCCAGTTACAATGAGAACTTGCAAAATGCAACAGTGATCATTTGATCTCCCTTATGACCCTCTGCTCCCACACCCCTTACAATGTCAGAAACATTTTGCTATGTCAACAACTTAAAAGGAATATTGTTTCACTGGAATGAGATCCACCCACACTGATTTCAGAGACAAAGTTTTGGAATGGTTATGTTAACTGCATAGTAAATGACATGAATGCAGCCATGGAATTCACTGGTAAGTCAGGTCCAATATTTTCTCAGGAATGAATGTAATCAAAATTCTTACAAAAATATACTTAATCACTTTCTCTTCTTGGGGCTTGAATGAGATAAACATGGTGTGGAACAAGATTGCTAAGGGCTAACTTGCTTGAAAATTTGCAGCATCAGCCTGACCAATGTAGTGAGACCCCATCTCTACAAAAAAAAACTTGAAAATTAGCTGGGCATGGTGGTGCATGCCTGTGGTTCCAGCTACTTGGGAGGCTGAGGTGGGAGGATCATTTAAACCCAGGAGGTCAAGGTTGCAGTGAGCTGTGATGGCACCACTGCACTACAGCCTGGGTGACAGAGTGAGACCCTGTCTCAGAAAAAAAAGAAATGAAAATTAGCAGCAGTTAGAATATTTAGTTTTGACTTTGAGTTTATTCTGGATTTCTGTTTCTTTGTTTTGTTTTTTTTTGTTTGTTTTTGTGGAGATCTCGCTATATTGCCCAGGCTGGTCTTGAACTCCAGTGCTCAAGGAAACCTCTAACCTCTGCCTCCCTAAGTGCTAGAATTACAAGGGTGGGACACCATGTCCAACTTTTCTGGATTTCTGAAGCAAAGTTGGGTCATTTTCAAATTACAGAGATAAATTAAATAATAGTCATGAAAACCTTGAATTCCATTATTTTATTATTTTCCAGACCTGAACTTCATGGGTGTTTCTTAACTTTGCATGTGGTAAAATTCAGGTGGCTTCATGAAGCTTTGCCAGAGGTACATAGGTCCACTTATGGAAGTCTTGTTGCTAAGACATCATTTGATCAAACAGCCTTTTGTTGCTTATATGCCTTAAGATTTTTGAAATGTAAAACTTTTCTAAAAATTGAATTACAAAATTGTATCTGATTAATTTTCCTTTACCCTCTTTTGTTTAGGGTAATTCATAATGGGAGAATTTGCCATTTTTAAAGGAAAAAAGATGGGAAGACAGAACATCTTGTCACAATGTCACCTTGTTGGTGTCTTTTCGAGTGAAGAACAGATTACAAAAATTTCTTACGTAGTGTAAAACTTCATTTCATTTTGTTTTCATTTTGTGTTTTAGTGTTTAGCCTCAAAATTCCAAGACATTTATAATAGTGGACTTAGTTCAGGGGATTTACATGCTTCTTTGAATCTCATTTTTTAAAAAACCTAATGATACTTAATTCATTTTTTATTAGATTCTATTTTCTTTAGGAGACAGTGGATTAATAGACCTGAAAAATCAGGGAAAGTGGTACAGAAAACTAAACTCACTTTTAAAATGTTTTCTGAAATATATAATTCTTCATGCCCATCAAATGACTCAACCAAAATAGTTAGACAGATTTCTTCTTCCTCCTCCTCCTCCTCCTCTTCTTCTTCTTCCTCTTCCTTTCTAGTGCTTCCCTTGCTTCGGCGGTTGGAGGCTTAGAGGGCAGCGGAGCAGGAGGGGCGCGCGGGGCTGGAGGAGGCGGAGGCGGGCGAGGGCCTCGTGTCTTATCTCTCGGGGGAGGCGTCGCTTGAGAGGGAGGGGTCTTCCTCGGGGCTTCTTTCCTCATTCGTCCTCCTGCTTCATTCCGCCCTCGATTTCGAATCTGGACTCCTTCTACTCCCGGCTCTTCTCCTCTAGCCTCCTCCTCCTCCTCCTTCTGCTTCTTCCCCTCTCTCTGTCTTCTTACTCGTTACTCCGCTCCGGCTTCTTTCTTTTCCCTTCTTCTTCTTTCTTCTTATTCTCCTCTCCTCCTCCTTCTTCTCTTCTTTCTCCTTCTTCTTCTCCTTCTTCTTCTCTCTCCTCCTCCTCCTTCTTCTTCTTCTCCTTCTTCTTCCTCTTCTTCTTCTTTCTTCGTCTTCTTTCGTCTTCTTTCTTCTTTTTCTTTCTTCTTCTTCTTTCTTCTTTTTCTTTCTTCTTCTTCCTCCTTCTTCTTTCCTCCTCCTCCTCCTCTTTCTTTCTTTCTTTCTTTCTTTCTTTCTTTCTTTCTTTCTTTCTTTCTTTCTTTCTTTCTTTTCTTTCTTCTTCTTCTTCTTCTTTTTTTGGAGATAGTCTCATTCTGTCACCCAGGCTGGAGTGCAGTGGCGCAATCTCAGCTCACTGCAACCGCCTCCCAGGTTCAAGTGATTCTCCTGCCTCCACCTCCAGAGTAGCTGGGACTACAGGCACGCACCACCATGCCCATGCCCCTCTAATTTTTGTATTTTTAGTAGAGATGAGGTTTCACCATGTTGGCCAGGCTGGTCTCGAACGCCTAATCTCAAGTGATCCACCCACCTTGGCCTCCCAAAGTGCTGGGATTACAACCATAATGCTCAGCCAATTTCTTTTTTCCTTTTTTGAGACAGGATCTTGCTCTGTTACCTAGGCTGGAGTGCAGTGGTGTGATCGCAGCTCACTGCAGCCTCATCCTCCTGGGCTCAAGTGATCCTCCCACCTCAGCCTCCCGAGTAGCTAGGACCACAGAGGTGCGCCACCATGCCTGGTTAATTTTTCAATTTCTTTTATGTAGATGGAGTTTCACTATGTTGCCCAGGCTGGTCTCAAACTCCTGGGATCAAGCAATCATCCCACCTTGGCCTCCCAAAATGCTGGTATTACAGGTGTGAGCTACCACACCCAGCGAATAGATTTCTTGCAATGTGGTTTCTAGACTGAGGGTGCTATGCTTCCTCCCTACATTCAGGCCCCACAAGCCCTGCTTTCCAGTAGCCAGGCTGATAATGCAGAGTGAAGGGGATGTGACAGGCTGTGTTGAACTGCTGAGCACAAGCCAGGTCTGAACAGCTATTCGCTGCTCCATCAAGTTGCTGATTCGCCAGAACAAAGACACAAGTGTTGCCAGATCGAATTTATAGGGGGAATCCAGGCTTTTGTGTAAAATTGCTCATTTTTAAGTGATGACAGCTAAACACTTTAAAATCATTTTCAAAAATCTGTGCAAGCCAATTTGACAATGTCTGTAGGCCTGTGGGCCACCTGTTAAGGACTTCCCTGCGTGTAGTAAAATGTTTCAGTACCATCCACTCAAGGCTCTGTTTCCTGCAGAAAGCCAGTAAGCCTTAATACCTCTCCCTTCCATTCCTGACATTCTCTTCTTTCCTTTTTTCCAGGATATGTGCTGTCTCTGGTCTGTCAAAACTCCTTCCAGGCTTGGTGTGAGATCACAAATGTGTCACAGCTGCTGGCTTCTCCTGTGCTCTACACGGACCTGAATTCCAGCATAAACAACTTGAGCATTTCAGCAAATGTGGAAAACAAATACAGTCTTTATGTGGGCTTGGTACTGGCAGTAAGTTCAAGTATTTTTATTGGCTCCAGCTTCATCCTGAAAAAGAAGGGCCTCTTGCAACTGGCCAGCAAGGGTGTTACTAGAGCTGGTAAGAAACACATGCAACCAATGAATTTAAGTTTCTAACTGCAGAAATGATCCTGTTGTAAGGCCACATCTCAACAGTACTCTTATAAACTTGCTTGTGTAATTTATAGTTATTGATTTTTTCCATATGGATGTTAGAAAAATACTTAGGTCTTTGATTAAAATGAATAGAAAACTCATGGTTAATGAAGGGATAGTCTGGCAGACCCACTCAGCATCTTAAGTGTCACTATAAATAGCAGTCTAATTCTATTGTTATCCATTTATTGATTTAATAAATATCTATTAGGGGCCAAACACTGCTAGGGAAGGTTCCTGTTCTTGAGAATCTACTATCAAGGCAAGTAAACCTATCAGCAATAAAAAAGAATACACGTACAACTAAAAATTATCCTAGGCTACAATGATAATAACTCACTGGCTTGGTTTATCTTAGTCTCTGTCTTCTTGATGGAGTCAGCTGTGTCTCCCAGTGTCTGATCTCTGCCACTTCTCCAACTTCTGCTTTTCTCCCCATCACCTACTTTTCTCTTGTTCCTGGAATAGGTCTGGTTCTGTCCCACCCACAGGTCTTTTCCCATTGCCTGGAACTCTTCTCCCTGCCCTTCATTCAGCTGACTCATCCTTCAGACTTCAGTGTGAGTAGCATCACCTCATAAAGGCCTTCCTTAACCATTCTCTAACAGCAGGTCTCCCCACCCCAACCCCATTATTCTCTGTCATTGCACTAATAGTTTCCCTCACTGTACCTAGGATAATTTTTAGTTGTACATGTATTCTTTATTGTTGCTGATGCGTTTACTTGCTTATTGATAGTAGATTCTCAAGAACAGGAACCTTCCCTAGCAGTGTTTGGCACCTAATAGATATTTATTAAATCAATAAATGGACAACAATAGAATTAGGCTGCTATTTATAGTGACATTTAAGATGCTGAGTAGGTCTGCCTGACTATCCCTTCATTAACCATGAGTTTCCTATTCATTTTCATCAAGTATACTTTAAGATCTAAGCATTTTTCTAACATCCATATGGAAAAAAACTAAAGACTGTAAATTACACAAGCAAGTTTATAAAAGTACTATTGAGATGAGATTTGTACTATCAGAAAACATATGCTATATTAAAACAATTTGGTACTGGCATTAAAGCAGAAAAAATCATAAAAGATAATTTAAAACTTATAAGCAGACCCAAGTATATGTAACAATTGAATTTGTTATTTTAAAAAGTGGCATTTCAAAACTGTGGAGAAAGGACAAATCATTCCAAGTATTAAGACAATTGGGAAAAATTAGAGGAGAAAAACATGAAAGTTCTACTTCACACCATTCAGCAAAATACATTCCAGATAGGTTAGAATTTAATATAAAAATAAAATAATTTTTTTTTTTTTTTTTTTTTTTTTTGAGACAGAGGTTTGCTCTGTCGGCCAGTCTGGAGTACAATGGCATGATCTCTGGTTTGCTGCAAACTCCACCTCCCAGGTTCAAGTGATTTTCCTGCCTTGGCTTCCCAAGTAGCCGGGATTACAGGCATGCGCCACCATGCCCAGCTAATTTTGTATTTTTAGTAGAGACAGGGTTTCACCATATTGGCCAGGCTGATCTCGAACTCCTGACAGATGATCTACCCGCCTCGGCCTCCCAAAGTGCTGGGATTGCAGGCATGAGCCACTGCACCCAGCCAAAAAAATGAAATAATCGGAAAAAAAAAAAAAAAAAAGCCTTTTCTAAGCATAAAGATAATTCTTTTTTTTTTTTTTTTTTTTGAGACAGAGTCTCGCTCTGTCCCCCAGGCTGGAGTGCAGTGGCCGGATCTCGGCTCACTGCAAGCTCCGCCTCCCGGGTTTACGCCATTCTCCTGCCTCAGCCTCCCGAGTAGCTGGGACTACAGGCGCCCGCCACCTCGCCCAGCTAGTTTTTTGTATTTTTTAGTAGAGACAGGGTTTCACCGTGTTAGCCAGGATGGTCTCGATCTCCCGACCTCGTGATCCACCCGCCTCGGCCTCCCAAAGTGCTGGGAGTGCTACATTTTATATAAAGGAAGAAATAGATTGAGAAAAAAATCCCATATGGAAACAATTTAAAAACTGAAACTAAAAAGTAAATGATGTATTGGGGAAAATATGATGAAATATGTGACAAAGTATAGTTTCATAATATATAAAAAGTGACTGCAGTCAATAAGTAAAAAGGTTAGTACCCTAACAGAAAATAGACATAGCATATAAACAAGAAACAAACAAAATAAGAAATGCAAATGACCAATAAACATACGTAAGTAAATATTGTTTCACTAGTACCCAAAGAGATACCAACTAGACAATAGGTTCAGTGTGGTAACATAATTACAACTTAGTTATTTGCAAATGTAATGACCAATAAACATACATAAATAAATATTGTTTCACTAGTACCCAAAGAGATACCAACTAGACAATAGTCAGGTCCAGGGTTGTAATATGATTCCAAGTTAGTTATTTGCCAATTTCTTAAGGAGAAAGTCCTAAACAAGCACACTTAACTACTTTGCAAAATAGTCTTCATAGCATATATATCCTGTTTAATTATAACAAAATCAATTAGGTCAAATGCAGAGGGTTAAGTATATTAAAATTCATAAGAAAACTCCATTTTCTATAGTAAATATAATGACATAAAGTCATAGATTAGAGTAGTAGGAATATAACCTTTGAATACCTTAAAAGCATTTTGTCCTTTTCAGTAGGTGAAACAGAAACTTGATTTCAGCATGACAAGGTAGAAAATAAGCAGAGTGCATCTACCGGATGCTTGTTATTCTCTCATTGACTAATCCAAACTCTCAAAAACTCTTATGTCAACCATCTTCTTCCCTTTACAGTCCTCATTAGTACCAATGTAATTTACTATTTATGTTTTCTGTTTTTAATTTTAACCATAGCTGAAATGAAGTATTTGTGTCCACACATCTGACTGACATAAATACGGTGAACCTGATGATTAAATAAAATTTCCTACAAATTAAGAAAAACTTATCATTTGTGGAAAAACAAAGGTGACACAGAAACATAATACAGGAAGTTTTAAGCAATCCTAAGCAAAAAGAACAAAGCTGGAGGTATCACAGTATCTTCCAATTATACTATAAGGCTATCATAACAAAAACAGCATGGTACTGGTATAAAAATACACACATAGATCAGTGGAACAGAATAGAGAACCCAGAAATAAAGCCGCATACCTACAACCAACTGATCTTTGACGAAGTTGAAAATAATATATGCTAGGGAAAGGCTGCCCTAGTCAATAAATGGTGCAAGGAAAATTGTAGAACCGTATATAGAAGAACAAAACTGGACCTTATATCTGACCATATACAAAAATCTACTCAAGATGGATTAAAAACTTAAATGTAAAACCTGAAACTATAAAAGCCCTAGAAGAAAACCTAGGAAAAACTTTTCTGGACATTGGCCTAGGCAAAGAATTTGTGACTAAGTCCTCAAAAGGAAATGCAACAAAAACAAAAATAGATAAATGTGACGTAAAGTAAAAAGCTTCTGCAGAGCAAGAAAAATAATCAACAGGGTAAAAAGCCTGCAGAATAGGAGAAAATACTTGCAAACTAAGCATCTGACAAAGGTCTAATACCCAGAATCTACAAGGAACTCAGTCAACTCAACAAGAAAAAAACAAACCCATAAAAAAGTGGGTAAAGGATATGAACATACGTTTTTCAAAAGACATGCAAGCGACCAACAAATATATGAAAAAATGCTCAGTGTCACTAATCACCAGAGAAATGCAAATTAAAACCACAATTAGATACCATCTTACACCAGTCAGAATGGCTATTATTAATAAGTCAAAAAACAACAGATGTTGGCAAGAATGCAGAGAAAAGGGAATGCTTATACTCTGTTGGTGGGGATGTAAATTAGTACAACCACTGTGGAAAACAATATGGCGATCTCTCAGAGAACTAAAAATAGAACTGCCCTTCAATCCAGCAGTCCCACTACTTGAGGAAAAGAAATCATTTCATCAAAAGACACTTGCACTCAAATGTTTATCACACCGCTATTCACAACAGCAAAGTCATGAAATCAACCTAAGTGCCCATCAACAGAGGACTGGATAAAGAAAATGTGGCTTATTTATATACACACACCATAGAATACTACTTAGCTGTTAGAGAAATGAAACCATATCTTTTGCAGCAACATGGACAGAACTGGAGGCCATTATCCTAAGTGCAGTGACTCAGAAACAGAAAATCAAAAGCTGCATGTTCTCACTTGTAAGTGGGAGCTAAACCGTGGGTACACATGCACATTCAAAGTGGAATAATGTACATTAGAGATTCCAAAATGTGGGAGGGTAAAAGGGTAGAAGCAGGTGAGGGATGAAATACTACCTATTGGGTTCAGTGTTCACTATTCAGGTAATAGATACACTAAAGGCCAGACTTTACAATAGATTGATGTAACACAACTACACTTGTACCCCTGAATCTATTTTAAAAATCAGGAAAAATAAAACAAAAATGAACTCCTGATTCATAAAAGAATAAAATGGGTGGCAAACAGAAAGATGCAGATTGAAATGACATACTATTTTAAGACTATCAAATTTGCAAAGTTTTTTAAAAAATTGACATAACTTTTCTGGTGGGCAATTTCTTTAAAAAATGCATTTCCTCCTACCCAACAATTACACTTCTAGGAATTTATCCTGGAGAAATAATCATCCAGTGTTACAAAGATGTATGTGTAGGGAGGTTCATGAGAGCATTATATTTATAAGAGAAACATGGAAAAAAATCTAAATGCAATTAATCCATTAGGGGATTTGTTAAATCATTGTAAATTGATGGGGGAGAAAGCTTTAAAGGAGCTTTGGAAATGACCAAGTAAATAAGCTAAGAGACTTTAGTTTACTGACAACTTTTCTAACCATAATCCAGTACGCTTCCTAGAAGTCAATTCTTCAAACCTTCCTCCAGTGTAGAACCCAATTTTTGTTAATTTGTATTTTTTGTATTTTAGGACAAGGTGGACATTCTTACCTGAAGGAATGGCTCTGGTGGGTAGGATTGCTGTCAAGTAAGTTTTTAATACTGAGAATACTGTTTATTTGTAAGATAGTAAATAGGTTATATGAAATTTTTCAAAATTGGTTAATCTTCCTGTCAAGAATGGAACAAGGATGGAATTTAAGTCTAAAAATTTTGTGTTGGTATAATATATTGTCCTATATATACTATTATATATGAATAAATTAATTTTTACTCTTATTTCCCACCGCCTGTGCTCTCAGTACTGTCTTGGAATGCAAGGGAAAAAGTTGACCTTTGAAATATTGTATTTTAACCACAGACTTGTGCTGTTTTCTTCACCATAACAATAGAGAAAAGTACTTTTCTTTCATGTTTTCCCACCTCCTAATTTGAACCTGTGACTATTGTAGCTGCATATTTTCTCAAGAACGAGTACAGTTTCCTTGCCAGGACAACAACACAGATAAGTGAAAGGCTTCTGTGGCTGCTTGGTACTGAACAAATGGAGAAGAAATAAGGGGTGTCAGCACTCTCCTTCCTCCCAGACCTGCTGTGAGGATTAAACGAGACTTTGTAGGATCTGAAAACACTTTCTAAATGCTAATGTGATATCCAAATAGAAGGCAGTGTTCATCTCCATCAGCCACTTTCGCTGACTTCAGTCTCCCCACTAAGTGAAATTTCTTAAATCCTAAAACGGAAGCTCACCTCAAAAAGGACATCATAAATTCTCTCTGTAGCCAGGAGTCTTAAAGCTTCCCCTGAATTCCCCCAAACCGAGCAACACATTTCAGTATTTGCAAGATCCAGTTATGGGAAGGAACTGGGTACCTTTTCGTTAATAAATGGTGTAGTCTAAAAGTGTGATTAATGAAAATAATGTAAATATGTATAGCCCCTTTAGTTTTTGTTTATTGTAGTTTTGTTTTTTTGTATTTTGTTTTTGTTTTTGTTTTTTTTTTTTGAGATGGAGTCTTGCTCTGTGTCCCAGGCTGGAGTGCAATGGCACGATCTTGGCTCACTGCAGCCTCCACCTCCCAGGTTCAAGCGATTCTCCTGCCTCAGCCTCCCGAGTACCTAGGATTACAGGTGCACATCACCATACCCAGCTAATTTTTGTATTTTTAGTAGAGACGAGGTCTCACCATGTTGGCCAGGCTGGTCTTGGAACTCCTAATCTCAGGTCACCCACCTTGGCCTTCCAAAGTGCTGTGATTACAGGCGTGAGCCACTGTGCCCGGTCACCCCTTCAGTTTTTAGGGTACTTTTACATCCACTTTCTTTATTTGAATAAAAATTGACCAGGGCTATCTGGGAAGATTCCAGATAGGTATTTGGATCATTCTCTTTTTCTCTTTTACTTGCATCTCCCCACACTACCCATACTTTATAATGAAATTATAAGGAGAATATTATGTGACTACATTTGCAATTTTGCTTTCACCATGTTAAAAAGTTTATGTCAGTATTGAAGAGAGAAAAGCATACCTTAGAGATTAAGTAAGTGACATACATACAGTACTTTAATCATGAAGTCAATGTTTTCCTGGAAAGCTATTTATAAAGATAAAAATATAAATAATATAAAATATCCAAGGAAACCTTAATATTCCAAGAAAACTACCACGGTTCTTTTTTTTTTTTTTTTTTTTTTCCTTTTTATTTATTTAGTTTTTTATTTTTTGAGACAGTGTCTCGCTCTTGTTGTCCAGGCTGGAGTGCAGTGGCTCACTGCAACCTCCACCTCCCAGATTCAAGCGATTCTCCTACCTCAGCCTCCAGAGTAGCTGGAATTAAAGGCGCTTGCCACCACAGCCGGCTAATTTTTGTATTTTTAGTCGAGATGGGGTTTTACCATATTGGCCAGGCTGATCTCGAACTCCTGACCTCAAGTGATCTGCTCCCGTCTAGCTCCCAAAGTGCTAGGATTACAGGTATGAGTCACCGGCCTCGCAGTGGTTCTTTCGATGAGAGCAATGTCTTAATTATTCTGTTCTGTAAGTTTAGATTTGTTTAATGATGTTTTCCTAATGGTGAGTACTCCTATAGATTTGGGGGGATGTAGCATAGCAGCCAGACAAACGGAAAAAGAAAAAAATTATGCTGGTGTTCCTTTCTCTCTCTACAATAAGCATTTGCTTGGTGTAGTTGCCAGCATGAAATACTACATTCTGTGGGCAAGTTTTCAGCTGTGTTCTGTGAGAATAACTTGGCCCCAGTACAAGAGCCCAGCTCTTGAAGGGATTTCTCTCACTCTAGAAGTTATTTATAGCACACTATATCATGCAAGTCTAGAGTTCCTCAGATAAGAAAAAGATTACATTCAGGAGCATATCATGACTTTAAAACAGCTCCCTGGATCTTGTTAAGCTACTGAGATACTGTTACTTGCTTGTAGATCACTTACAATAGAAGCATATCTAACTTCATGGGTCTGTGGCAGGTATAGCTGGCTATTCCCTACCTACACACCAGATTTAACCATTCCAATTTTCCAAACTGGTTTTGGTGGTTGTGGGTAACCTACAAAACTGTAGGTATTCTTGAGCAAGTGAAAGAATTGTCTGCTTACTACAAAGCTACCTCTACTAGATTTCATCAGAGTCACCAAATGTGTCTTCAGTAGCTAAAAATTTCTATTGAAAGCCGTTTAAAATGGGTACTCATCTGTCACCATTTTTTGCATCTTTTGAGTTTGTATCACCTGGTATTACAGTTTGTCTGCATCTCTTAATATTAATTGTCTCCTACCCACTATAAAACACATTACATCATTCTTTTTAGCTACATCTTCTCATGTCTTTGGGTTAAAAGTCCACTGCTTTGCATGACTTTTTTGTTTTTCTTTTCTGACAAGCAAGCCCATTTCTTATGTCAATATCTCTGCTTGCTTTCTAGTGGGAGCAGGAGAAGCTGCAAATTTTGCTGCTTATGCTTTTGCACCTGCCACCTTGGTCACCCCTCTGGGTGCTCTGAGTGTTCTCATAAGGTATGTGAGCAACAAGGAACTTGGCTTCTGTAGGTATTTTAAGACCAAGATAAACCATAAGAAACATACGGCTATGGATATCTAAAAGCAAACACACAAATCTAGACCAACCTGGACTCTAAAAGTCTAGATGAACCCAAATTATTTCTGAGACTCCTGGGAGGCTTTGGACAAGTCACTCAGCCTCAGTTTACTCATTCATAAAGTGAGAATAATACTTTTTCTTGCCTGAAATCACAAAAATAATTTGAGAAGACTATAACAGTAGAAATAGGAAATAGACTGCCACATTATTATTTTAAAAACCTAAGACACAGTGAGTTTGATTTCCTACTAACATAAATGTGTTTTACATTTGTAACAATGCAATGAAGCGCAGAAGATTTTTTAAATCTCTCATCAGAACAAATTGCCAGAGTCCTGTCAATTCTTTTTCTTATCATAGTGGTTAATGACCGTAGTTATCAGAGGACTTTTAAAAGCATGGTGTTTTGGTTAAATTTTAACTCTCACTAAAATTCTTGCATTGTTTGCTGGATACTTCTGTTTGGAGACCCTGTATCTTTAGTACTGGAAACAGGAATAATTTTCCTATTTCATGGAATGTGGATCTAATTTTTCTGAGTTTATTATGATCCCAAATGAATGTGTTTAATAAGCATATACATTTTTATCTGTTCTTGTCTTTTTCTTTTCTATTCATTATCAACCTCTAGTAGAAAACTTATTATTGAGCCTACTAAATTCTTTTTAGCTTCTTTATAGGATTGTTGTGAGAATTAAGTGAGTTAATACACATAAAGCACTTCGAACACTTGTCTATGCAATGAATAGCTAGTAGTAGTAGTAATAGCAGTGTCTTCACTAAGGCTGCAGTCCTACAAGTGGCCACATGAGGGCAACTTTAGGAAAGTACCTGGTAATTGATCATAATCTTGAGGACAGATGGGCACTTAATTGCCTTCATGGGGATACAGGGCATTAGAGGAAGGAGGCTGGTTTGCAGAAACTACAGCAACTGAAGCATTAGGAGTACCGGATAGGTCTAAGTATCAGAGCAGTAGCAGGTGGTAAGGAAGTATTTTGATATTTTGAAAATCTGTGTCAAGCTTCTCTAACCCATGGCCCATGGGCTGCACGTGGCCCAGGACAGCTTTGAACGTGGCCCAACATAAATTTGTAAACTGTCTTAAAACATTATGAGTTTTTTTGTGATTTTTTTTCTTTTGCTTATTAGCTGTCATTACTGTTAGTATGTATTATGTGTTGCCCAAGGCAATTCTTCCAGTGTGGCCTAGGGAAGCCAAAAGATTGGATACTCCTGGTCCATTTGATTGTAGTGGTATGAACTAGGTGATTATTAGCCCTGAGCAGAGTAATTTTTATTTAGGAATGTATCTTTCTTTGAAACATCCATGGGCATACATATTCTAAATGTATCATGCCAGTAAGATATAAAAGATTTTCTATTTTGCTTGGCTTTACAGGAAAAGATGGGTAAATTGAAAATGACTTGAGTAGAACCTCTTGTAAGATCACTGAAAGATTACAAGATATAGAATATTGTAGCTTTTTAGATATAAAAACAATGAAGCATATTTGCCCATCAGTTCTGAGTTTCAAACCAATCTCGGGTTTTCAGTGTCATATAGCGTATTCCAGTCAGCTCATTGGGATACATGGTGGCATGTACCACAGTGTGACTTCTGAGCTGCCATGGGATCAAAAGGTAGTTGAACTATAGTGATTTTTTATTTTTTCTCTCCCAACAGTGCAATATTATCTTCCTACTTTTTAAACGAGCACTTGAACATTCATGGGAAAATAGGCTGCATGTTAAGTATATTGGGGTCAACTGTGATGGTTATCCATGCCCCACAAGAAGAGGAAGTCACATCTTTGCATGAAATGGAAATGAAATTGAGAGACCCAGGTCTGTGATTCACCCTAAAGAACCACTCAAATTCTACTCCACTTTTTCTCCTCACCAAATAGTATCTGTAATAATATTGTAATAAGCTTTCTACATTGTGGGCTGCCTTGTGGGTTGTGAGATACAGTGAGGTTTGATTATTATTTCTCCTGAAAAGATGGCAGAACTTATTTTTGTGTTCATGCTTCCCCTCTTACACAATGAAAGGGAGAGATGGGGATGGTAGAGGCAAGAGACATATTCAAAATCAAGTCTTTGCCACTTTCTTCCTCTGAAAATAAAAAATTTTACTCTGATAATATTTGCCCTAGCTCATAGTGGTATTGGTGACATTTAAATGATATGTTTGTGAAAATTCTTTGTAAAATATTGAGAACTATGCAATATACTGTTGTTTTTAATTTGATCTCACTTCTATTTCTAAAATACCTATGCTCTTAAACTCATGACTAACAAGATTTCAGAAAGGTATAATCCTGTGAGCATTTTCTAACGTCAAATTCTTTTCTCCTCCTAACAGGGTTTATTTCTTTTGCTATGATCATAACTGTGATCTCCTTGGTGCTGATTTTGATTGTGGCTCCAAAGAAAGGACAGACCAATATATTGGTTTATATTTCAATCTGTTCCTTGATTGGAGCGTTTTCAGTTTCTTCTGTCAAAGGCCTGGGAATTGCCATTAAGGAGCTGATAGAATGGAAGCCAGTTTACAAACATCCCCTGGTCTTTGTTTTGCTGGCTGTACTTGTGCTTTCAGTAACTACACAGATTAACTATCTCAACAAGGCACTGGACGCCTTTAATACCTCTCTTGTGACACCCATTTATTATGTATTCTTCACATCCATGGTAGTCACTTGCTCTGCTGTCTTATTCCAAGAGTGGTATGGCATGACAGCTGGAGATATCATTGGGACCCTGAGTGGATTCTTCACTATTATCATTGGCATCTTCCTTCTACATGCTTTTAAAAATACTGACATTACCTGGAGTGAGCTTACATCCACTGCTAAGAAAGAAGCCATCTCTCTGAATGTCAATGAAAACAATTATGTTTTACTAGAGAACTTGGAGTGTTCAGCCCCGGGATACAATGATGACGTTACCTTGTTTAGTAGAACTGATGACTGAAGTCTCTAGAAACACTGAGTTTTAACCAATATGAGACACACGAAGAGGAAAATGAATGCTTGCTTCCTGGAAGAACTGCTAGGAAAGTTAGCATTTTTACAGTTCTAACTAATTTAGGTGTGAGGACAAGTAAAAATGCCATTTTTTTGGCAGTCGAATTTGAAAATCAAATTGATTATCCTCCAGAAGACTTCTGCTGCTTTTCATTTCTACAAACTTTGAAATACTCTCTAAGGATCAAATAAGTCAAAGTGCTATATGTGTCTCAGAATAATCTCCTTCTTCTGGTCACAGTATCTTTGTCTCTGCCAGGTGGCTCTTCATTTCTTTGGTGGCTATTTTTAGACTCACAGTCATTCACCAATATAAAGTTAGCAGTGTTCTGACAGACACAGTATCAGTCATATTCTCCGTTGAGTCATAATTTCAAATTATTAAAACTGAGAAGAGAGGCCAGATACGGTGGTTCACACCTGTAATCCTAGCACTTTGGGAGGCCAAGGCGGGCAGATCACTTGAGCTCAGGAGTTTGAGACCACCCTGGGCCACAAGGCGAGACCCTGTCTCTACAAAAATACAAAAATTAGTCAGGCATGGTGGCACACGCCTGTAGTCCCAACCACTTGAGGCTGAGGTGGGAGGATCACTTGAGTCTGCAAGGTTGGGGCTGCCGTGAGCCCAGGTTGCGCTACTGCGCTCCAGCCTGGGTGACAAAGTAAGACCCTGTCTCAAAAAAGAAAAAGGGCAAGGGGCTTTTGCTTTAAAAATCTTTTGTTTAAATTGAGAAGTGAGATCACAGGTGTTTTGTTCTTCCTTCTGCACCTTCCTTCTTAAACTAGATAGCTAATTAGTTATTTTAAGAAAAAAGAAATAAAAAAAAAAAAAAGCCTGCTTTATTTGTTAGTGGGCTAGAATACACAAGACACAGCCACCCATGAAGAGTTTATGAATTGTGACTCACTGACATACCATAGGAATTTACTACCAGTTGAAGAGGGAGAACGCAGTCAGAGAAAAATACTTCACATAAAGGAAAATGTTTTCTTCTCACAAAGGCACAGATACGTGATTGTTTTCACAGGTTCCATTAATTAACTCAGGTCTGGAAGACATAGGACAAAATGGAGTTTCTGAAGAAGTCCAGGTGAATTCAGCTTTGGAGTCACTTATGTTCATTTTTTTTTCCTTTCTTTTATCCTAAAGGTTATTTTTCTTGTTGATACAGAGATTTTTGTAAAAGATTGCTACATTATTTCAGGATTATATCTTACACTTCAATTGCTCTCAAATGTTTTAACCCTAAAGAGTGGGTTTTCCACAGACTGGAAGCAACTAGAAAAATCTTTGTGAAAAATCTGAACAAATTATCATAATGTCTCTCTTGAAATTTTGCACTTTCACCCTTATTAAGGAAATTATAATTAGTTACTAATCTTAAAAAATAGGTATATTCTAATAGGATAGAAAGTTAACTTCCTGGCAAACAAAATACTAAGATCTCAGGGGCTACTGCAGGAAAATACCTTTTTTGCACATTAAAACGTTTATAAAATTTTCCTCTCTCATTTCAAACGCATGGCAGGAATAACATTTTTGGTAGTCTTTAATGTAATGGACAGATTTACTGTCACATTGATTTTATGGAAAATAAGTTGGCTATCTTATTTTTATACTAATCTTATTTTTCTCAAAACAAAAATCCTAACCAAAAAGTTGTCATTAAAAAAAAAAAAGCAGGTTGACTGAATGTTTTTCTGCTCTAACCTTAAATGTTATTAGGTTTGGTTTTTGTTTCTAAGCTAGTTCAAGACTACCCAAGGTAATAATTGTAAACTTTATTATTCAGAATTCAATTAAACTGACTTTGGCATTTCCGCAGTTCTATTAAACAATGACTGATGTTCACAATGACCACCTACCTGAGATGGCTGCAAGGCCCTAATGTTCTATTATACATTATAGTCTTTTCAGCATAGTTCAGTGTTGAGTGCAATTCTAATGCAGTCTACGTTTTTGAAAATCAATAATCCATGGAAGGTCCATGGGTTGATACTTCAGGTCATATACGTGTTTACTCTGTTGATTGCTGTTCCACTTTACTTGTATATCAGATATATAAGCTATGAACACAAGTTTGTAGGAGAAGTATCTTCTGGCTGGGCAGTGGCTCACACCTGTAATTCCAACACTTTGGGGGGCTCAGGTGGGAGGATTTCTAGTCGCCAGGAGTTTGAGACCAGTCTGGGCAACAAAGCTAGACCCCATCTCTCTAAAAAATGTAAAAAATATCAGGAGGCTGAATCAGGAGGATCATTTGAGCTTAGGAGTTCAAGGCTGCGGTAAGTTATGATTGTGCCACTGCATTCCAGCCTAGGTGACAGAGTGAGACCCTGCCCCAGAAAAGTATCTTCTGATAAAGTGGCATTTGAAAATTGCAGAAATTTTAATATTCTTTTAATATTAAGAACGTTATTGATCTCTCTAGGACACCTTCTTGGTGAGGAAATCAATGGCATTTTTCTTGACATCCAACCTGGGACTCTGGTGATTCTCTGTTCTGGTGAATTTAAGTTTCAGACATTTCTTTGTGTCACCTTTTACAAAGTGTTTGCCCTTGGTACGTTATGAGCAGGTCAAAGGTTCCCAAACACAAGGTTCATTGTGTACCCTGGACAGGAAATTGAACTGGTGTTGACATGTATGCATGCCCAGGAGGAAGACTGGGAAATATTTAATGAGTTGAAGTATGCTGAGAAACAATGAAATATTTCAAAACTGTCTACATAAAAGTTACTGATGCATTTTTAAAAATGCATTAAAAAAAAAAACCAAACTTTTATTGCAAATCTAACACTAAAAATTTTTTGGCTGGGTGCAGTGGCTCACACCTGTAATCCCAGCACTTTGCGAGGCTGAGGCGGATAGATCATGAGGTCAGGAGTTCAAGACCAGCCTGGCCAACATGGTGAAACCCTGTTTCTACCAAAAATACAAAAATTAGCCAGGCATGGTGGCAGGTGCCTATAATCCCAGCTACTCTGGAGGCTGAGACAGAGAATTGCTTGAACCCAGGAGGGGCAGGTTGCAGTGAGCCAACATTTCACCACCGCATTCCAGCCTGGGTGACAGCAAGACTCCATCTCAAAAAAAAAAAAAAAAAAAAAAAAAATCCCAAATGGGAAGATATTGTCTAAGGAAGAGTAAAATGCTGGATCCCTATGTTCAGACTATTAGTCTTAACTAGTAGTTTATGTATATATTTTAATACTTTGTCATCATGTACATATCTTAAGATTTCTTATGTGAATATCTGCATGTGTGTTCTTAAGGATTACAAAGTTGTGCTCACACAGGACAAATGGAAAGATTTTCCTACTTCTGTAAAGATAAGTTTCATTATACTTTTGTCTTACAATTTTATTCTTAGGTCAATGGTTATTTATTATAAGTTCAGATTGCACAATTTTCATAAGACCCTTTAGATTTAGCACATGAAATTAACACATATTTTAAAGGATTAAATACATGGAAAGGATCTGGCATTATGCTTGATAATAGGCACTTAGTAAAATTTACTTTTCTTTGAATCAGCATTTGAATTCTTACAGTCTTGTCCCTAGAGACTTAAGGACCATTGAGTGCCGATTTTTATACATTCATCTTTTCTCAATTTGTCACATTATCTCATTTTAAATAATGCGAGTGAAAGTGAATTCATCATACCATCTCAATGCCAATACAAAAGTATTCCAGCAAAAATGTTTTTCTTAATGAAACCAGAAAAACTGAACTAAATGCTATTTTCCCCTTCCAACAAAGCTTTGCAGAAAAACATATGAATATATGAAATATTCTCAAATATTTTGAATAAACTGTTCATGAAGTCTTATATTTTGCAAGTGTTTATACTGTTCATTTTAGAAAGTTTATAAATCTTAAATGTTTGTATATTTTTCATTTGCAATAAAATGTGATTTAATTATGCTTTTGAGTTCAGTTTTTAGTTTATAAATGTTAAGCATATATAATGGCAAAACTATTGCCATTTTGTTTTGAGATTAAAAGGAAGGTTTCAGGCTGGGCCCGTGGCTCATGCCTGTAATCCCAGCACTTTGGGAGGCCGAGGGCAGATCACTTGAGGTCAGGAGTTCGAGACCAGCCTGGCCAACATGGTGAAACCCTGTCTCTACCAAAAATATAAAAAATTAGCCGGATACGGTGGCACGCGCCTGTAATGCCAGCTACTTGGGATGCTGAGGCAGGATAATTGCTTGAACCTGGAGGCAGAGGTTGCAGTGAGCTGAGATTGTGCCATTGCACTCCAGCCTGAGCAACACAGCGAGACTCTTGACTCATTTCAAAAAATAAGAGAAAAAAAGTTTCAGGGTTTCAAAAAACAAAAAAAAAACTGCACTGATGTTAATGTTGCTATTTCACTTCCCTTGAAATTGAAATTTGTTTTTAGAAGCCTCTCTGCAAGACCATCTCCCATGTAACAGCTTAAACAAAAGCACCTTAAAAGAATCCTTCTAAAGTGAACAAAAGCTCAAAGCTGTTAATAATAAAATCTCCCCTCAGAACAATAACTAGTATCAATATATTTGGCACCATGCTTTATAAACCCTCAGTGAGTTTTCTTCTAGCTCTGTGGAACTACAGCTTTGCTTAAATTATCTAGGGGCTGGGTGCAGTGGCTCAAGCCTATAATCCCAGCACTGGGAGGCCAAGGTGGGAGGATTGCTAGAGGCCAGGAGTTTTGAGGCCAGCCTGGGCCATAAAACTAGACCCCGTCTCTACAAAAATTTTTAAAAACATTAGCCAAGTGTGGTGGCATGTTCCTGTAGTTCCAACTACTTAGCAGACAGAAGTAAGAGATACCCTTGAGTCCAGGAATTATAGGCTACAGTGAGCTATAATCATGCCACTGCACTCCAGCCTGGGTGACAGGGCAAGACCCTGTCTAAAGACCCCAAAAGAGGCTGGGTCCAGTGGCTCACACCTGTAATCCCAGCACTTTGGGAGGATGAGGCTGGCAGATCACCTGAGGTCAGGAGCTCAGGTGAGTTTCATCCAGCCTGGAGGTTTCATCATGGCCAACATGACAAAACTCCATCTCTACTAAAAATACAAAAATTAGCCGGGCTTGGTGGCATGTGCCTGTAATTCCAGTTACTCGAGATGCTGAGGAAGGAGAAATGCTTGAACCTGGGAAGTGGAGGTTGCGGTGAGCCGAAATCGTGCCATCGTACTCCAGCCTGGGCAACAAGAGTGAAGCTCCATTCTCCAAAAAATAACAACAACAACAGAAAGAAAATCTCTAAGTTACCTCTAGAATGGATCCTGGGTAATGACATATGGCTCCTCTCGGAGTTAATTGTGCCTCGCAAACATCCAGAAAATAAACTCAAACACGTCCCATAGCTCAAGGCCAATAACACAGATTGTTTCAGGACTGGGCAAAATACCTTTGTAACTGCCCAGTGGGTTCAACCTTACCCCACTGACTAGACAGAGCCAATTTATCAAGACAGGGAAATTGCAATGGAGAAAGTTATTCATGCAGAGCTGGCTAGTACGGAAACGGGAGTTTTATTATTACTCAAATCAGTCTCCCCGAGTATTTGGGGATCAGAGTTTTTAAGGAAAATTTGGTGGGTGGGGGGCCAGTGAGTCAGGAGTGTTGGTTGGCTGGGTTGGGGATGAAATCATAGGGAGTAGAAGCTGTCTCGTGGCGAGTCAGTTCCTGGGTTGGGGCCACAAGACCTGATGAGCCAGTGTATCCATCTGGGTGGTGCCAGCTGATCCACCAGGTGCAGAGTCTACAAAATTTCTCAAGCACTGATCTTAGGTTTTACAGTAGTGATGTTAGCCCCAGGAGCAATTTGGGGAGGGTCAGAATTTTGTAGCATCCAGCTGCGTGACTCATAAACCATAATTTATAATTTTGTGGTGAATTCTTTAGTCCTACAAAGGCAGTCTATTCCACAGGCAAGAAAGGGTTTGTTTTGGGAAAAGGCTGTTAGCATTTTTGTTTCAAAGTTAAAATATAAACTAAGTTCCTCCCAAAGTTAGTTCGGCCTACGCCCAGGAATGAACAAGGACAGCTTGGAGGTTGGAAGCAAGATGGAGTCAGTTAGGTCAGACATCTTTCACCGCAACAATCCTTGGTTATATTCTGCAAAGGCGGCTTCAGCCCTTCAGCTCAAAAGGCCTCTTTGTCGCTCAATTCACTTTTGCCTTTGTGTTCACTGCTAATGTTTCATTGTATTACCAAGAGTTTTCAATAAAAGTGTATTTCAATAAAAGAAATCTCTCCTCTCCTTAACCCATGGAACTGTAAAGCTGGGTTAGAATGGGCAAGACTTGGAAGAAAAAGAAAACAAATTCTTACGGGAAGAATGAAATGAGGCTTTGTTTACCATTGTTAGCTTGCTCGAACTTAATTCCTTCTGAGTAGTCTTGCATGCACATTTTTAAAAGGCAAGGCTTTCTATCAGTTTTGAGTCTCTGCTTTCAGGATCTCAGGGCATGAATTTAAATAATGATGATTTGGTCTTTTCAGCCAATACTGAAACAGACTGTATCAAGTTTACCTGGGCAAAAAGGACCAGCATCAGTGCCATGTTGATTTCTCACTGTAAGAACCAAACTGGTTTAGAATCAGACTAAGGAATTCAATGCAATTCAGGTTACAAAAAACAGTTCCACTTCTTACAGGGAGACCTGCTGATTGAAGATTAACCTGCAACAAAAAGGAAAAGTAAAAAGCGTGGAGGAACTGGTCAAACTAGATAAAGTGTTACACTCTTTGTTTTGCTGTTCAGTGTGGGATAGCAGGGGCTGGAGAAAGGAAATGCCTGCAATGTAAATACATGATCTACTTTCACAATATCCGAACAATTCACAGTCCAACAGAGTGAAGAGTAAACACTGCCATCAAATACATGTATGTGTCTGGTGTCTCTAAAAGGTGACTTCATCATCATGAATGAGAACATAAAGGGTGAGATGCAAAATACATAGCTAAGCAGAAACATGCTCAATTTCATTAACAAATAGACCAGATAACACTGACTTTAGTCAGAAATATACTCACCTGATTGTCATTTCTCGAATCAACCAGCAGACTCCACAAAATAAAAATTCTTCTTTTAAAATACTTGAATCTCTGGCTCTTTGCTAAGGTTTCATGGAATTCTGCATATAGTACAGCCTCCTGATGAGATACATAGTATAGAATTCCACCAGTTTCTCAGCACCTCTAGTATTTTGTTCCAGAGTCCTGATACTATTGAAATCAAGTGAGGAGAAGCCATAAGCTCCCTGATAGGTTTCTGGCTCTGTGTTACATAGCATTGTATTCCCTCTGCTCTACTTAGCTTTGATTCATAGCTATTCTGGTGGCTGCAAGTTAACCAGGGATAGCCTATTGAAAAGCTGTTAGTCATCAGCATTGAGGGGATATCTTTCTCCCTGTGATCCACTTTTTAAAAAACCTCACAAGAAGCCTCAACCCAGAATAAACATTTTATATAAAGTATTTAATCCAATGTTTTTGGCCCTGGCTATACATTTACCTTCACCTGCGAGGGTTTTTAAATCTACTTTAAAATTACCTATTCCTGTTGGGACGGTGGCTCATGCCTATAATCCCAGCATTTTGGGAGGCCTACACAGGAAGATGACCTGAGGTCAGGAGTTCGAGACCAGCCTGGTCAACATGGCAAAACCCCATCTCTACTAAAAATACAAAAACTAGCTGGGCCTAGTGGCAGGTGCCCTTAATCGCAGCTACTCGGGAGGCTGAGGCAGGAGAATCACTTGAACCTAGGAGGAGAGGTTGCAGTGAGCCAAGACTGCACCACTGCACTCCAGCCTGGGTGACAGAGTGAGACTCTGTCTCAAACAAGCAAACAAACAAATTAATTAATTAATTAATTTAATTACCTATTCCTTAGGTCTGTCTGATTCATGCTTAGGCCCCATCTCAGACCAATTAAATAGAACATCTGAGGGTGGGTAGGATCAAGATAACAATATTTGCTAAAATCTCCCCAGATGATTTGAATATGCAACTAGGGTTGAAAACCACAGATCTAATCTAAGACCTCGCCTATTAGAAGTCACATCCCGATTTCAGAGTTGCTTTTAGAAAAGTGCTGAAATAATGATATACACATTCTGTGGTTGTGGTTGTTCTCAATTTCTTAGATTTCGACCGTCTTTGAAATAAGGTACATAATCTGCTCCCACCCTCCCCTAACAATGAGAGTTATACTTTCTTGAAAAACAAGGAATTCAACAATGTTATTAACATATCTAAGGTATTTACATGAAAATTGACATAGAATATCTTTGCATTAGTCAGCTTGAGCTGCCATTAACACAATACCATAAACTAGGTAGCTTAAACAACAGAAATTTCCCGCAACACTGGAGGCTGGAAGTCCAAGACTAGGCACCAGCAAGGTTCTGTTCTAGTGCGGTTCTCTTCCTGCATCTTTTTTTTTTTTTTTTTTTGAGCCGGTCTCACTCTGTCGCCAGGCCAGAGTGCAGCGGCATGATCTCTGCTCACTGCAACCTCCGCCTCCTGGGTTCAAGCAATTATCGTGCCTCAGCCTCCTGAGTAGCTGGAACTACAGGCATGTGCCACCACACCCAGCTAATTTTTGTATATTTAGTAGAGATGGAGTTTCACCATGTTGGCAGGGTTGGTCTCAATCTCTTGACCTCTTGATCCACCCTCCTCAGCCTCCCAAAGTACTGGGGTTACCAGTGTTAGACACTGCACCCGGCCTCTGACATCTCTTCTTATCAGGGCACTAATCCCATCATGAAGGTTCCACCCTCAGAACCTCATCTGAGCCTAATCACCTCCCAAAGGCCCCATCTTAAATATCATTGCATTAGGGCTTAGGATCTCAACATAATGAATTTGGTTGGGTGAGACAGGGGACATATTCATTCCATAACATTTTCACTACAAGCAATTCAACTAATTCAAATAAATAAGTACATATTAGCTAAGACTTATCAAGTACTGAGACTGTTCTAAGTATTTCATACACAATCTTATTTAATTCTAACAACTCTGTGAAATATGGGTTATCATGCCCATTTTACAGAAGAGGAGGCACAAGTTGGTGAAGAACTTAGGAAGCTAGGAAGTAGCAAAGCTGCATTTGAATGCTGGTCGTCCTTGGCATCCACAATAGCCATTCCTATTAGAGTCATCAATATAATTAAGGGCTTGATAAAGATTTCTAAGTGCAGGCCGGGCGCGGTGGCTCAAGCCTGTAATCCCAGCACTTTGGGAGGCCGAGACGGGCGGATCACAAGGTCAGGAGATCGAGACCATCCTGGCGAACACAGTGAAACCCCGTCTCTACTAAAAATACAAAAAACTAGCCGGGCGAGGTGGCGGGCGCCTGTAGTCCCAGCTACTCGGGAGGCTGAGGCAGGAGAATGGCGGGAACCCGGGAGGCGGAGCTTGCAGTGAGCTGAGATCCGGCCACTGCACTCCAGCCTGGGCGACAGAGCAAGACTCCGCCTCAAAAAAAAAAAAAAAAAAAAAAAAAGATTTCTAAGTGGATAGCCCACTAGCTGCCATCAGAAGAGTCAGCAGAAATGTAACACTTTAGGAATAAGACTTAAGTCCTGTTTCTTAAGACTTAAATAAAGCGCTCTGATTTCTGGGGTGCTTGGTTTTAAAACCACCAATGCCTTGTCTCATATAACAAGTCTGGAAGTGGGCAACTCAGAATGAGTGCAACATCTCAAGAACACTAGGAGGGACCAGGCTTCTTCTATTTTTCTACATCATAGGTGGAGCTGCCAGATTTAGCAAATAAAAGCACAGGTCAGGACATCCAGTTAAACCTGAATTTCAGATAAAAAATGAAAAAAAAAATTAGTATAAGCATGTCCCATAAAATATTTGTAACATAGTTATGGCAATAAAGAGTCTGACTTTGTTTCCCGTATTTGCTGACAACTTGCAAGCCCCAGCATGCCCCTGCCCCTTCTGCCCTACACCTGGTCAAGATGATAAGAAAGTCAAAGTATTCCCTTCTTCCGTGACAGCTGGAAGCTCAAACCACACTGGCCTCAGCCCTTTCACAAAACTGCAAGGCAGCCTGCCCTCCCCACTCGCTCAACCTATTTTCAGACCTGCTTCTGCCTTGTGCTCCTCAGAAAGCCTCATTATTTGAGTCATAAACCTTTTCATATCCTCTTGGGGTATGGCATCAATAACCCCAATCTTTGAACCAAATTTGGGGTAAGGGGTTCATCCATTTCTGGGGTTGATGACAATATGGAGGGTGACCACAACACTTCTTATCAGGGCACTAAAAAATGATTCATGGTTTATCTGAAATTCATATTTACCAGTTGTCTCATATTTTATTTGGTAACCGTGTCTCCAGGCCTTCATCTTCATGCCTGTTTCCTCAGGGTCACAGATGGGTGCTCTACTTCCAGGTCCCAAAGCCATATTCCAAGCAGGAAGACACAAACACTGTTTTCCTTCTATTAAGATATGGGCTTTGTATTTGGGAAAGGAAGCCCTCCCCAGGCACTTCTGGCTATGTCTCACTACACAGAACTTTCTCATGTGGTATGCTTGCTATGAGAGGGTCCAAAAACTTGAGTATTTTAGCCTTCCAAAACATGAAGAATAAAGAGTTGTGGGTGACTATTGGAATATAAACCCAGCATCCACTGGGAAGCTGTCTGTTGCCATATATTATGAGTATAATCCTTTTAAAAGACATCTATTTACCCACAAGCTAGTTTTCCTCTTCCTGAAATCCTGTCAGTTAAGGGAGTTGGGGGACAAATGCCGCCCTGGGAGGAATGATATGGTCCAAGGGCCAGCACCTGTGTCATTACCTGAAAACTTGTTAGAAATTCAAAATCTGAAGCTCCACCACAGACCTCCTGAATCAGAATCTATGTTTTAACCAGGTCCCCAGGTGACTGCATGCATTAATGCATTAAAGTTTGAGAAGAACTGGCTTAGAACAACCCTAGTTTTCACATTTGCCATTGGAATAGCCCAGGGAGCCTTTAAAAATACCAATGACTTCGCTAGATATTTTGATTTAATTGGCCTGGGGTGCAGCCTGGGCATCAGGATTTTTTTAAAGCTTCCAGAAGATTTTAATAAGCAGGGATGTTTAAGAACAACTGCCCCAGAATAGCGACGTTCAACCCTGGCTGCCCATTGAAATCACTTGGGGTGCTTGGTTTTAAAACTACCAAGGCCTGGGTCCCCCTAAGAGCATTTAAATCAGAACTGGGGGGATGGAGGGGGATGAGAAGGTGAGACATGGGCAATGGTGTTTTTGAAAAGCTCTCAGATCATTCTAGTGTGTGAAAACCACACCAGGAAGAGGAAGTGAAACACCCACATTCTCCAGTCCAGTGGTTTGCGGGCAGAACAGGGAGAGTGGTATTAGAGGGATTAAAGATACTGCAGGGGCAGGAGGGCCATGTAGAGGGTACTGGCAAGGGCAGGGAGGCTTGCACTCTGCCTCATATTCGGATTCCTGGAGGGAATTGCCCCACAAACTGTCTGGAAAGCAGCCATGGATAAACTCTGCAGCACAGCCTGATTCAGCAGGGGAATGAGAGTAGAGACAGGAGTGCAAAATTGTCAAGTTTTAGCTTTTTGAGCTATTCTCAGTCCCTGCATGGTATGGACAGGACCCAGAAGTTCCCACATGTGCTCAAGATGGGCCTCTGGAAGCAGCTGAGTTGAGTCATTTCCCAAAGAAATGACATGGCACTCACGCTTCAAGAGCAAGGTGACCTGCAGCCCAGGCTGAGGGGCCAATGAAGGCTGTGGCAGAGACTAAACTTACACCATAAGCCTGCCATGCCTGCAAGAGCTGGGGTGAGGTTAAGTCAGCCAGGGAGAACTTCTGTGCCCCGGCCAAGTCAGGAAAGACCAGTCCACACCAGTCACCAACTCCACCTACAAAGGCTAGCAGGGTAAGCAGCAACTAGCATGACAAGAAACGTTGAGGAGACCAGTGGTGCCAAGGGACACAGCTCCAATACAAACAGCCCTTCCTCTTCACTTCACCACTGTGAGGTCACCTTGCCAGGGCTGAAAGTCACAGTCTGCATTGGAAGGGCTGCTAATTGCTAGCTGTTAGAATCCACTCCGATGGGTCTGTGTCTGTGTCAAATCAGTTAATTATGTTGAATGTCACTCCTAGATAAAGCTACCCCTTTCCCTGCCCTACCCAGATGCTATGTTGGGCAGAAACAGAAAAGGAAAAGCAAGACCTGAGAGACTACCCATTTTACTGAATGAGAATATTTTCATTATTGCACTGAGTTAAAGTTATAGGGTTAAGCTCAATCAAGTTTCCCCAGCCCTACCCAGCCAGTAGGGACACATGAGGAAATCTATAGAAGTTACAGGCAGAATAAAAGAGCTACAGCTCTATCTAACAGTAGTGTGAGGAAATTTCCATTCCTGCTGTAGACATAAGAATAATCTGCCTCTTCTATGAAGTATTATTATTATTATTATTAGAGATGGAGTTTCGCTTTTTCGCCCAGGCTGGAGTGAAGTGGTATGATCTCAGTTCACTGCAACCCCTGCCCCCAGGTTCAAGCGATTCTTCTGCCTCAGCCTCTCAAGTAGCTGGGATTACAGGTGCCTGCCACCACGTCCGGCTAATTTTTGTGTTTCTAGTAGAGATGGTGTTTTGCCATGTTGACCAAGCTGGTCTCGAACTCCTAACCTCAGGTGATTCACCCGCCTTGGCCTCCCAAAGTGCTAGGATTACAGGTGTGAGCCACTGCGCCCGGCCCAAAGTATTTATCTGTTTATAAAATATGGATTTGTATTTCTCCATAGATGTATTCAGGTGTCTTTTTTTTCTATTAATCTGATGTTAGTCCCTAACATAGTGTATTTTTCTTTGTCTATTTAAACAGAGAAAGGGAGATACAGAAAGTTGTGTGTAAACCCAAATTGTTCTGGAAAAAGTAAGATCTATACCAAAAAGAAGAAGGGCCAATGACCACCTGAGGTTGTCACGTGGAACCAGATGAAAAAACAGCCCATTGCTCTATAGAAATGCAATGGATTGGCCCAGAATCCTGAAAGGAGGCTACCAACCAGATTGGATCTCGCATCTCTGGGAAATGAAGCTTCTGGGTGACCCCACTACTTTTATTTCACTGGGTCATGCCGTGAATACTTACTTAGCCCAGCTCTGTGCCAGGCTCTGTTCTAGGACCTACAGATGCCACAGTGAATGCAACAGACAAAAATACCTGCCCTCACAAATGTAACAGTTGAAAGAGGGTGGGGATAAAAGACAGACAGTAGACCAAAGAAATAGGTTTAAAAAATGTATATGATTTGTGATATAATGTTAAGAGCTATAGAGAAAAATGATACAGAGAAGGGAGACAGGGAATGTCCATGTGGGGTTGCGATTTTAATCAGAGGTGGTCAAAGAAAGCTTCAAGGAGAGGACGACAGTTGAGCAATGACCTGGAGGAGATGGGGAAGTGAGCCATGTAGAGATCCAGAAACATTGCCAGCACAGGGAACAGCAGCAGGTGCAAAGGCCCTGAGATGAGAAGGGCCTGGCATGGGCAGCGGGCAGCAGGGAGGCCAGGGGCCACACAAGTGAATGCGAGAGTAGCAGGAGGTGAGCTCAGTGAGGTTGTAGGTCCAGGTACAGAAAGGAAGCCGAGCACATTGCTCCAATCCAAGAAGATTCTTCAACTGCATCTTCAGCTTTCCCAGACAGCTCCATGCAGTGGAAGCCACAAAATCCACCACTACTTGTACTCAAGGAAGGTACCTGCATAGGATTGTCAGCTTTTTCTTAAGATCTTCTTATATTGTTAAGGCTGTCTAATTGTGAGAAAATTTGCCCCCAGATCACTTCAAAATGTGAAAGTACTAGAGAAAACTAAACCTGGCCAACCGGCACTAAATATTGACAACATTCTTCCAACTTACTCATCATGTTTGAGCTAATTTCCATTAGAAAAACAAAGGTCATAACTGAAGCCTTCCGATTTGTTACTAGAGAAGATGGTGGGGGCAGGTGCAGTGGCTCACACCTGCAATTCCCACACATTGGGAGGCCAAAGCAGGTAGATCACTTGAGGCCAGGAGTTTGAGACCAGCCTGGCCAGCACAGTGAAACCCCCATATCTACCAAAAAACACAAAAGGTAGCTGGATGTGCTCGTGCATGCCTGTAATCCCAGCTACTCTGGAGGCTGAGGCAGGAGAATCACTTGAACCCAGGAGGCAGAGGTTGCCAAGATCACAGTACTGCACTCCAGCCTGGGCAACAGAGTGAGACCTTGTCGAAAGATAAGAAAGAAAGAAAGAAAGAAAGAAAGAAAGAAAGAAAGAAAGAAAGAAAGAAAGAAAGAAAGAAAGAAAGAAGAAGAAGAAGAAGGAAGGAAGGAAAGGAAGGAAGGAAGGAAGAAAAGGAAGAAATGAAGGAGAAAAGAGAAGTAATCCGTCGATTCTCAATCTAGAGAGAATACAGGAGTCATCCTTCCTTCCTCCTGCTTCCTCCCTGCCTTATTCTCTATCTCGCCTATCCCTCCTCTCCCCTCCCTCCCTCCCTCCCTCCCCCCCTCCCTCCTCCCGCCCTCCCTCCCTCCTCCCTCCTCCCCCACCTTCTTCACCCCCCTAACTCATCCAAGAAGAAAGGAACATCAAAAAAACAATAAAGATACTGGACTACATGCAAAATGGCCAGAAAGCAAGAGGAGAATTGGGAAAAGATGAGCATTTGGTATTTGTTGATTATCATTCCAGCATTTATCACTCCCCTTTCTAGACCCTCTGAATGGCTCTCATTTCCTATTTTCAAGGTAAATGGATTTCAGCCCTAGCTCTTGAGGAAACATGTGCCCAAGTCCAAACCAGTCAAAGCATTCCATGTCCCTAGCTACAGAGATTTGTTCCTGGAGGGCGTGTGGATCTGATCCAGTCAGAGAGAACCTCAGGACTCTGGTGGAAATGCTGGGACAGAGATGTTCTCTCCCTCTGGATGGTATAGTATGTCAAGGTTAGGTATGTGACCACAACATCCACTTTGATCTGGGAGGGGTGGAAGTGGAGGCAGCCTGAGACATGAGAAATGGAGCTGGAAGGATGATAACAGGGTGAGTGTCTGCACCCCTGGACTTCACAGTCACAGGGTCTATGATACCCCTTTTAACCTTAGCACTGTTAACATTTTGAGCTGGATAATTATTTGTTGTGGGGGTGTGTGGCCTTTGTAGGATGTTTAGCAACATCACTGGTCTCTACTCACTAGATTCCAGTAGCACACCCTGCCTGGTGGTAACAACCAAACATGCCAGTTCAAATTGGATTTTGTTTTGTTTTGTTTTGAAAGTGGCATGGAGCCACCCCGCCTCCAGAGAGTTATGATTCACCCATTTTATGTCCCTTCAACTAGCTGGGTGTGGCTCCAGAGGAAAAGAGAGGCTCAAGTGCCCATCTGAAGATGAACCCAAGGCCAATTGGAGGGGGTGGTTGGAGCCAGCTTCTCTCTCTCTGCTGCCAAACATGGGGGCAGTTGAGGCTCTTCACTCATCATGTCTTGGATCCCACCATAGAGGGTTCAAGGCCAGTAGAAAAGGGGACATGCAAACCAGAACCAAGGACCAGTCCCAACAATATCTGGGGTGAAAAAGGCTTCGCTGGATATGCACATCAGGGAATCAGCTTGCAGGACTGGCCAAAATTAAATCTTCATGGGCCTGCTTTGTAGTCAACAGTAAGTAGCTGATTGGTTGTGCGTGGCCCAGCATACATCCCTCCAGATTCAGAAATCGTATTGGATACAGAAGGGTTTTGAACATTTTTTATGCTACAGATCTCTTTAGAAGTCTGGAGAAGCCTTCATACTCCTTCTTGGAATAATTTTTGTGTTTTTTCTTTCCTTTTTTGAGACAGATTCTTGCTCTGTTGCCCCAGCTGGAGTGCTATGGCACAAACAGTTCACTGCAGCTGTGACCTCCTGGGCTTAAGTGATCCTCCTATCTCAGCCTCCTGAATAGCTGGGACTACAGATGTGTACCACCATGCCTAACTGGAATAATGTTTTTAAATACATAAAATAGAAGTACATAGAACTAAAAAGGAAATCAATTATATTGACATGAAGTTATCAAAATATTTATAAAACAAATGTGTGCTTTCATAATATGTCTTTTTATGTGTTAAATGACAAGATCTAGTGACAGTTCTAAAAACTATCACAACTTTGAAGTGGTGATGAATGTAAATTGAGAAAGTTGAAACAACTCCCACATGATATGAAAATAATAGTTTTTCATATTTTGACAAAGTCCCAAAAACTTCATGTAGAAAGTATTGGAGTTTTGTTTTATCCCATAATTCTAAATGTTAATTCACATTTAGAATTATGGGAAATGCTAAAGGTTAGAGACTGATAAAAATAAAGATGTAGTTTTTTCTCCATCCAAGTCCATGAACCTCCTTAAACCCAGGTCAAGATCCTTTGGTAATGAAATAATCAGTGGTTCTCACCCCCCAGGAGACATTTGGCAATGTTCTAGAGACATTTTTGGTTGTTTCTCCTGGGGGAAGGGTATTGGCATCTAGTGGGTAAAGGCAAAACATGCTGCTAAATATCCTCCAATACACAGCACATCCTCCCACAACAAAGAATTATCCAGCCCAAAATGTGAATGGTGCTGAGGTCTAAGAACCCTTGGACAGTGGAGAAACTAGAGTCTGAACGAAGAAGATTCTCCAAAGAGAGTTGAGAAACTGCCCCTTGCACAAACCACACACCTTGTCCTTTGGAAGCCTGAAAACCATATTGCTCCTACTTGCACCCTCAGTGCTGCTAGTGTCTAGAAGATGTTCCCATGGTAACACAATTCAAGGAAGACACAGGAAAGAGCACAAGTACAATATGGGTAAAGGAACTGCATATGTTTTTAAGAGAAAAGCAACTCACTGATAAAAAGACATTTTGTTTGGTTTTGAAAGTTTGGAAGAAGTAACAAAGCATCTCCTTCCCCACTCTCATCCCGGAAGAAAAGGGCAGGATTGTGATTCACAAGGTTTGTGCTTCTCACAACACCTAAGTTTCCCAGAATGAAAATAGTGTTTGAGACTTAGATCCAGTGAAGACAATCTGGACATCATTTTGTGACATCCAGGGTGGGTTGAGGGTGGTGCTTAAAGATGAAACAGAAATGTGCTGATCTGGAGGTGAGAGGCTGGCATTCCTGAGACTGGCAGTTAATACGAGGGGTGGTAACAGATTCCCTTCTTGATCAAATTTTAGTTAACGTTTCTACAAACCCTCTTCTTATCTAGGCCTTATCTTAGGTCCATCTTTGGCCTGGCTTTAGCAAGAATCCTGCTAACTCATTTGAGCCAGAAGTCCCCAACCCTTGATATCTGATCAAATTCCTCATCCTTGATATCTTAATATCTTAGTCCTTGACCTGCCTTTAGTTAGAATCTTGTTAAGCCAGTTTAGCAAAAATCCCCCTACTATTTCATATCTACTGACCCCAGCTGTCTTTGCCATAGTCAGAGCTGAGTTCAGTGTGTCTCTACTATTTGAAATATTCTCAAATAAAGTCTCCCATATCTTTTTAACAAATGTTAAAATAATTTTGTTTTAAGGGTCAAGGCCCAAGCTCTACAGCACTGAGAATGGGAAAGTGGTCCCAGAATGTGTGAGAGGCTGAGCACTAAGGGATATGGCTTTCTAGAGAGCAGTGGCTAGGCCCTGGGAACTGAGCCCATAATCAGCAGGGAGGACTTCTGTGAGGGGGATCTCTATGCCCGACAGAAGCAGAGGACCAGGGGCAGCTCATCCTGAAAGGGAAAAAACAATAGAATTCACAGGGCACTATGAAGAAACTGTATCAACTAATGGGCAAAACAACCAGCTAGCATCATGATAGGATCAAATTCACACAAAGCAATATTAACCTTAAATGTAAACAGGCTAAATGCTGCAACTAAAAGGCACAGAGTGCCACACTGGATAAAGAGTCAAGACTCATGGTGTGCTGTATTCAGGAGACGCATCTCATGTGCAAAGACACACATAGGCTCAAAATAAAGGGATGGAGGAAGATTTACCAAGCAAACAGAAAGCATAAAAAGCAGGAGTTGCAATCTTAGTCTCTGAAAAAACAGACTTTTAACCAACTAAGATCAAAAAAGACAAAGAAGGGCATTACATAATGGTAAAGGGATCAATTCAACAGGAAGAGCTAACTATCCTAAATATATATGCACCCAATACAGGAGCACCCAGATTCATAAGGCAAGTTCTTAGAGACCTACAAAGAGGCCTAGACTCCCACATAGTAATGGTAGGAAAATTTAACACCCCACTGCCAATATTAGACATATCAATGAGATGGAAAATTAACAAGGATATCCAGGACTTGAACTCAGCTCAAGTGAACCTAATAGACATCTACAGAACTCTCCACCCCAAATCAACAGAGTACACATTCTTCTCAGCACCACATCACACCTATTCCAAAATTCACCACATAATTGGAAGTAAAACACTCCTCAGCAAATGCAAAAGAACAGAAATCACAACAAACTATCTCTCAGATCACAGTGCAATCAAATTATAACTCAGGATTAAGAAACTCACTCGAAACCAGACAACTACATGGAAACTGAACAACCTGCTCCTGAAAGACTACTGGGTAAACAGCAAAATTAAGGCAGAAATAAATAAGTCCTTTGAAACCAATGAGAACAAAGACACAATGTACCAGAATCTCCAGGACACAGCTAAAGCAGTGTTTAGAGGGAAATTTATACAACTAAATGCCCAAAGGAGAAAGCAGGAAAGTTCTAAAATTGACACTCTAACATCACAATTAAAAAAACCAGAGAAGCAACAGCAAACAAATTCAAAAGATAGCAGAAAACAAGAAATAACTAAGATCAGAGCAGAACTGAAGGAGATAGAGACATGAAAAACCCTTCAAAAAATCAATGAATCCAGGAGCTGGTTTTTTGAAAAGATTAACAAAATAGATGGACCACTACTGAAGAAGAAAAGAGAGAAGAATCAAACAGACACAATAAAAAATGATATGGCGGATATCACCACTAATCCCACAGAAATACAAACTACCATCAGAGAATAAATACTATAAACACCTCTACGCAAATAAACTAGAAAATCTAGAAGAAATGGATAAATTCCTGGACACATACATGCTCCCAAGACTAAACCAGGAAGAAGTTGAATCCCTGAATAGACCAATAACAAGTTCTGAAATTGAGGCAGTAATTAATAGCCTACCATCCAAAAAAAAAGCCCAGGACCAGACAGATTCACAGCCGAATTCTACCACAGGTACAAAGAGGAGCTGGTACCATTCCTTCCAAAACCATTCCAAACAATAAAAAAAGAGGGACTCCCCACTAACTCATTTTATGAGGCCAGCATCATCCTGATACCAAAACCTGGCAGAGACACAACAAAAAAAGAAAATTTCAGGCCAATATGCCTGATGAACATCGATGCGGAAATCCTCAATAAAATACTGGCAAACTGAATCCAGCAGCACATTAAAAAGCTTATCCACCATGACCAAGTCGGCTTCATCCGTGGGGTGCAAGACTGGTTTAACACACACAAACCAATAAACTTAATCCATCATATAAACAGAACCAATGATGAAAAACACATAATTATCTCAATAGATGCAGAAAAGGCCTTCAATAAAATTCCACACCCCTTCATGATAAAAACACTCAATAAACTAGGTATTGATGGAACATATCTCAAAATATTAAAAGCTGTTTATGACAAACCCACAGCCAGTATAATACTGAATGAGTAAAAGCTGGAAGCATTCCCTTTGAAAACTGGCACAAGACAAGGATGCCCTCTCTCACCACTCCTGTTCAATACAGTATTGGAAGTTCTGGCCAGGGCAATCAGGAAAGAGAAAGAGAGGGCACGCCCAAGATGGCCGAATAGGAACAGCTCCAACCTCCAGCTCCCAGCGTGAGTGACACAGAAGACAGGTGATTTCTGCATTTTCAACTGAGGTACCAGGTTCATCTCACTAGGGAGTGCCGGACAATTGGTGCTGGTCAGCTGGTGCAGCCCAACCAGCGAGAGCTGAAGCAGGGCAAGGCATCGCCTTACCTGGGAAGCGCAAGGGGGAAGGGAATCCCTTTTCCTAGCCAAGGGAAACTGAGAAAGAAATAAAGAGTATTCGAATAGGAAGAGAGGAAGTCAAATTATCTCTGTTTGCAGATGACATGATTGTATATTTAGAAAACCCCATCATCCCAGCCCAAAAACTCCTTAAGCTGACAAGCAACTTTAGCAAAGTCTCAAAATACAAAATCAACATGGAAAAATCACAAGCATTCCCACACACCAATAATAGAGTCAAATCATGAGTGAACTCCCGTTCACAACTACTACAAAGAGAACAAAATACCTAGGAATACAACTTACAAGGGATGTGAAGGACCTCTTCAAGGAGAACTACAAACCACTGCTCAAGGAAATAATAAAGGACACAAACAAATGGAAAAACATTCCATGCTCATGGATAGGAAGAATCAATATCGTGAAAATGACCATACTGCCCAAAGTAATTTATAGATTCAATGCTATTCCCATCAAGCTACCATTGCCTTCCTTCACAGAATTAGAAAAAACGACTTTAAATTTCACATGGAACCAAAAAAGAACCCATATAGCCAAGATAATTTTAAGCAAAAAGAACAAAGCTGGAGGCATCACACGACCTGACTTCAAACTATACTACAAGGCCACAGTAATGAAAACAGCATGGTACTGGTACCAAAACAGATATATAGACCAATGGAACACAACAGAGGCCTCAGAAATACCACCACACATCTACAGCCATCTGACCTTTGACAAATCTGACAAAAACAAGCAATGGGGAAAGGATTCCTATTTAATAGATGGTGTTGGGAAAACTGGCTAGCCATATGCAGAAAACTGAAACTGGACCCCTTCTTTACACCTCATACAAAAATTAACTCAAGATGGATTAAAGATTTAAATATAAGACCTAAAACCATAAAAATCCTAGAAGAAAACCTAGGCAGTATTATTCAGAACATAGGCATGGACAAAGACTTCATAACTAAAACACCAAAAGCAACGGCAACAAAAGCCAAAATTGACAAATGGGATCTAATCAAACTAAAGAGCTTCTGCACAGCAAAAGAAACTATCATCAGAGTGAACAGGCAACCTACAGAATGGGAAAATATTTTTGCCATCTATCCATGTGGCAAAGGGCTAACATCCAGAATCTACAAGGAACTTAAACAAATTTACAAGAAAAAAAAAACCCAATCAAAAAGTGGGTGAAGGATATGAACAGATACTTTTCAAAAGGAGACATTTATTTGGCCAACAAACATATGAAAAAAAGCTCATCATCACTGGTCATTGGAGAAATACAAATCAAAACCACAATGAGATATCATGTCATGCCAGTTAGAATGGCAATTATTAAAAAGTCAGGAAACAACAGATGCTGGAGAGGATGTGGAGAAATAGAAACGCTTTTACACTGTTGTGGGAGTGTAAATTAGTTCAACCATTGTGGAAGACAGTGTGGCGATTCCTCAAAGATCTAGAAGCAGAAATACCATTTGACCCAGCAATCCCATTACTGGGTATATACCCAAAGGATTATAAATTATTTTACTATAAAAATACATACATATGTATGTTTATTGAACTTAATGTATAATTTTAAAAAATAGTTAAAAATTGGAAATAACTCAAATATTCATTTAAATTAGAATAGATAAATATGTAAAATAATTGTACAATTCAAGGCAATGCAAAAATGAGAATAAATGAAGTACAACTACATACAACAGAGATGGATGAAACAAACATATTATTGAGTGAAAGAAGCTAGGCACAAGAGAGTACATACCATAACATTCCATTTATAGAACGTTTAAAAATAGCCCATACATATCCAAGGTGCTGGAACTCAGGCTATTAATTACTCTTGGGTTAGTGACAAATAGGGAAACAGAATGGCTTCTGGAATTCTAGAATGTTTTTTTTCTTTTCTTTTTTCTTTTTTCTTTTTTTCTTTTTTGACAGAGTTTCACTCTGTTGCCCAGTGGCACCATCTTGGCTCACTACAACCTCTGCCCCCTAGGCTCAAGCGATTCTCACTTGTGCGCCTCAGCCTCCCAAGTAGCTGGGATTACACACATGTACCACTGCACCTGGCTAATTTGTGGGTGTGTATGTGTGTTTAGTAGAGGTGGGGTTTCACCATGTTGGCCACGCTGGTTTCGAACTCCTGGCCTCAAGTAATCCGCCTGCCAAAGTGCTGGGATTACAGGTGTGAGCCACCACACCTGGCCAGAATGTATCATTTCTTGATCTGAGCCTGATTACAGAAATGTATTCACTTTGCGAATATGAATATACTCACGATTTGTGTACTTTTCTTTATGTATGTGTGAGCAAAGAGTTAATAGCGGGTCCATACCATTTTTCTCCCAGAACTAAGCCTGTCTGGGAAATTGTAGGTTTGTCTTCTCCCAGCACAAGTTTCTTGTAAATGACCCAAATTAAGATAAATTTGGAACGTTGGGTACCAGGGACAGAAATCCACTTTGTGCACTGTGAAATCTACAATCTATGGAACAGTACATGGGGCTGGGAGACCTGTGAATCGTAGGCCTATATGACTGGTGGGAAACTCAAGTAGAAGTTTCTTTGCATCAAGGCAAACCCCACATACCACAACCTCATGCCCAGCAATCATGCACGCTCTTTAGGCAGGTGAGAAGGGACCCAAGCATCATGCATGCTTAATTTCCTGGCCTGTATCCTACTATAAAGTTAAGCAAATTTAGTGCCAGGCTAAATACTGTTGGATCTCATCAGTTTGCTTGCCAGTTCAATCATGTTACCAATACCATGCTGGTACCATGTGTTGTACTTCAATAAAAAGTTTACTAAATACCTTTATCTATTCTTGCCAAAAGGTTATTTTCATTGATTATATATTCTTCTTGGCCTCCAAATTCCTTCCATTTTTCTGAGCCTCCTCTCTGTCTGTTGACTTCCTATATTCTCCTTTTTAGGACTCTACAATCAACCCCTAAACCTCCTATTCAATTATTATACAGAGCTGTTTAAATATTGCACTATCTTCACCTCAAATGATCCAGAGAATCCTCATATCAGTAACTAATATTAAGATTGATTGCAAAACATAGTTCCCTTCCAGCAGAAGTTGTGTAACTATCTTTTTTTTTTTTTTTTTTTTTTTTTTTTTTTTTTTTTTTTGACAGAGTCTCACTCTGTCGCCCAAGATAGAGGGCAGTAGCACGGTCTCCGCTCACTGCAACCTCCACCTCCTGGGTTCAAGCAATTCTCCTGCCTCAGCCTCCCGAGTAGCTGGGATTACAGGCACATGGCACCATGCCTGGCTAACTTTTCGTATTTTTAGTAGAGACAGGGTTTCACCATGTTGGCCAGGCTGATCTCTAACTCCTGACCTCAGATGATCCACCTGCCTTGGCCTCCCAAAGTGCTGAATTACAGGCGTGAGCCATTGTGCCTGGCTGACAACCTCTTAAAGAAACTTTTTTGTTTAGTTAAACAAAGAATGGTAAATCTTTTTTCACGCACATTCAAAATTCACACATTATCTGGACTCTTAGTTACCTAAGACATACCCCCAGTTATTCTTGTTCCTAATTTAGTATCTCAAATTTTCCTGAGGTGTTAAAACAAAAGGAATAGAGCTTGCCTAGCACCTTAGAAGTGCTGCACCCTCTTAGAAGTGCCAGGCGCTGTCATAGTTGTTGCCCTCTTAGAATGATTTACCTCTGGGTGTCACTCTTTGCTCTATACCTGGTACATCTATAGTGATGGCAGATGCTCCATACTCAGTCCTGGCTTTTCAGAGTTTGGCTTTGCTGGTTTTTTTCTTTCTTTCTTTCTTTTTGAGAGAAATTGGCACTTCCAAGCTGAGTAAAACGTGGAAAGGGCAACTTACTGCATCCATATATTGATACTACACTATTTCCTATGTCATAACATTAACCTCCCTTCTGTCCACTTTTGCTGTTTCGTAGTCTCACGTCTTCTTGAGCTGGACTATCTTATATAAATTCATATGTTATGTGAATTGAGATCTCAGTAATAGGAGCCTTCTGTCTCTCCTCACCATAACAGGAGTCATAGGAAAGGGGGTGTGATAGTCTCAGAAACAGACTAGCATCTCATACAAACTTGTTTCTGTTTTTGAGATAGGGTCTCGCTCTATCACCCAGGCTGGAGTGCACTGGCACAATCATGGCTCACTGCACCCTGGACCTCCTGGGCTTCTGTCTCAGCCTCCCAAGTAGCTGGGACTACATCACTACACCTAGTTTTGTTTTGTTTTGTTTTGTTTTGTTTTGTTTTGTTTTGGTAGAGACGGGATCTCACTTTGTTGCCCAGGCTGGTCTCAAACTGGACTCAAGCTATCTTCCCACCTCAGCCTCCCAAAGTGCTGGGATTATAGGCATGAGCCACCACATTCAGCCCAAACATTTCTGAGACCACCACTTGAACTATCAAGTATCTTCTTGTACCTGATTCTCATTAGAAATAATACACATTTATTGAATGTCATTGATATATAAAGATACCATTCTTTGAGTGGGGAAATATAATTTAAAAGTCACAACTACTGACAATCAACAATTTAAACACTAATGAGAATAATAAAGCTTGTTCCCAGAGAACCATGATACAGGGTGGGAAAGTACACAAATAATGGGCTCCTGTTGTTAGACTTCATGGTAATTACACTTGTGTGTTCTCCAGTATCTTTCTTCCTATTGTACTCCTGAAGCACTCAGACTGATAAAGACAAATCTCTGATCATTCCTACAAAGAGTGCAGGCAAAGTTAAGATTTAACTGTGATTGCTGGTTGTTTCATCCTGAATTCAAAATCCTGGATTTCCAAAACAACGGAGCTTGATGTCCCATTTGGCTATCTTACTTTTGTCTCCTCTTCTAGAAAGAACAAGTCATCTTCCTGAAAATTACAGGAGACACTTACTATGACAAAATAAGGCCTCTGAAACTGTCTTATCTCACATATAAAAAGTGTAAAATCACAGAACTAAAATCAGGTTCTGGATTTTCCTGGAAATAGGATGTCACCAGGATCTGTTCAAAGGTGAGCTTTGGCTACATCTTATAACAGTGTTTAAAACTCGAATGCAAAAAAATTGCTTTCAATATAATCAGATATGTGCAAAAACAATTTGTTAAATAACATAGGAAGATCATATTAACAAAAGATATTTCCAGAACACTAACATTCATGTGGTTTATAAAGGTGCATTTACTATAAAGATCTACACAGCCCAAAAACATGAAATTCTTCAAGGGAGGCCCCTTTGTCCCATGAGTTGGCAGAATTCATTTTCATCTTCTATGCATGGATCACCGAAGTGATGAATGTCACTCCTCTTCAAGAAGGAAACATTTTCAGCCTTGTGAAGGGTCAGGTTTTCATGTAACCTCAAGGGTTCCTGGGGCTATGATCATGAAGAGCAGCCACTATGAAGACTGCTGAGAAGCCTTTTTCACTTCTTCACATTCGGGATGTGAAATATTTTACAGAAAAATAAGAGTGTGCAAGTCCCTCTCACACATAGCAAAATGATTGTCTGCATACTCTTAAATTTTTAAAAGTTTTAAAAACTGTGATCTTTGCACTGTTTGCAAGAGTCAGCAACCATGAAGAAAGATATTCACCGTTAAGTGACCACATATGGTGAACATGTTCACAATAGGTGACAGTTTTGCAAGATGACTCTTTGAGTTGGCATTCTGTTTCGGGTCACCAGGTTTCCGCAATCTCTGTGAGAGCCCGCAGCAGCTCTGCAAACGTAGGGCGGCCTTTGGGTTTCTGGAAAAGGGAAGTGGGGGTGGTTAGCTTAGCTTAACCCACTTATGCCAAGTGTTTCATTTTTGGAACGCTAAGCATGTGGGAGTTATTTATATCCCACTGCTCGAGGTCATCGTCAAGGTCTGATTTTTCACTCATGCAAAAATTCAAAAAATTGCCACCTGTGGCATAAATGGGCTAAGGATCACTCAGAGACCAGCTCTGGAACTTGCTGACAGAGACCTGAATCCAGGCTGGCTCTCCACAAAAAGGAAGAGAAAGGTATCTTGACCGACATACCACAGCATGATTGGTAGTTGAGTGAGGCGTGAGTATGAAAATGTTAGAGAATGCTGCAAAAATAAAATGGCTAGACCTGCAAACACTAGCCACATGTGGCTATTTAAATTTAAATTCCTAAAGATGATATAAATGTTTAAATTCAGTTATTCAGTCACGCTGGCCACTTTTCAAGTACCCAATAGCCAGAAGTGGCTACTATATTGAGCAGCATGGATACAGAACGTTTTCAGCATCTCAGAAAGTACTCTAGGACACCACCATCCTAGAGACATATTTGGATGACTTGACATGTGTGAGGTAAAGAAAGGGCTGGCAGAAGGAGTATCTAGAGTACCAGGCTCCCAAGCTCAGTTCAAGGTATCTATGACACCTGAGCCATTATAGACAGGAGGATTTCAGTCAGAAAGCAAAAGGCATGTTTTCATGAGGGACTTTGAAGATCCTGGGGTACAGGTTGTGCTTTCAGTGTCAGTCAACAGAAAAATAAGAGTGTGGAAGTTCCTCTCACACATAGCAAAATGATTGCTGAATATTCTTACATTTTAAAAAGTTTTAAAAGCCTGTGATCTTTGCACAGTTTTCAAGTGTCAGCAACTCTAAAGGAAGATATTCACCATAAGTGACCCCATATCCCTGGTCATGGAGCCAAGGATTGGAGCATTTTTTCCTATTTCATTTAAGGGTGTGGTTTGGCTCTGAGTCCATGAGGAAGAAAAGATGGCACTGTCAGCATCTTTGAAAACTGCGGGAAACAGAGTTACTCATAGTAGCCACATTCTCACAGGTGTCACCAACAGCAGGGACAGCGGAAAGACACCCCTTTTCATGGCTTATAAACAGAGAGCCTCAATAAAATAAACAGAGTAGAAGACAGCACAAGTGCAAGTGAGGGTCCTCATTGAGACTCTGGGAATAAATTGTGGAGCTCTCTGAGGAACCCGCTTCTATGCATGAATCCTGAAATTTGTCTCTGAAATATAACATAATCACTTTTGACTCTAATGCCCTAAGCACATGGGGTAAAGTTGTAGGCAAAATCAACTTTCGCACCTGACACAGTGGCTCACATCTGTAATCCCAGCACCTTGGGAGGCCAAGGCAGGAGGACTGCTTGAGGCTGGGGCAACAAAGTGAGACCCTATCTCTAGAAAAAATTTTTAAAAATTAGCTGGTCATGGTGGCACATCACTGTAGTCCCAGCTATTCAGGAGGCTGAGCTCGGTGGATTGCTCAAGCCCAGGAGGTCGAGGCTGCAGTGAGCTGTGATTGTGCCACTGCACTCCAGTCTGGGCAACAGAGCAAGACTCTGTCTCAAAAATGAATCAACGTTTTCTTTTTTTTTTTTTTTTTTTTTTTTTTTGAGACAATCTCACCCTGTCGCCCAGGCTGGAGTGCAATGGCGTGATTTTGGCTCACTGCAAACTCCATCTCCCAGGTTCAAACAATTCTCCTGCCCCAGCCTCCCAAGTGGCTGGGATTACAGGTGCCTGCCACCATGCCCAGCTAATCTTTTTGTATTTTTAGTAGAGACGGAGTTTCACCATGTTAGCTAGGCTGGTCTTGAACTCCTGACCTCGTGATTTTCCTACCTCGGCCTCCCAAAGTGCTGGGATTACAGGCGTGAGCCACCACACCTGGTCAAATCAACTTTTTCAAACAAATAAATCAACATAACTACACCATTGTATTAATCAATGTTCTGACTGCAATTTGAGACTAATGTTGTTTACATGGTCCTTCTGACAGCATCCTACTGATCACTTCCCTTCCTCCTTCTCTGTCTCAGATCCACTTATATATAACATCTCAATAAGTATTATATTACACACACACGTACATGAGTATTATTTCATACACAACGTATACTTCTGAGCTACTTACATTATTATTGCAAAGATGCTCCTAAAACAGTTGTTTGTTACTACTTACTGAACATTTTTCTGAACTTTTTTTTTTATAGCTTACTGAACATTTTTCTATGTCTTTCAAGATTCCTTGTAAAGTAGTTAATATATGTAAGATATTTTCATACATTGGGGCTCTCTATAAATGTAATGCTTTTTGGAATATGAACAACCACATCACTCTGAAAATATTCAATATTCTAGTGTTTGTGGTTATAAATTGATAATCAAGTGCTTTATTTTTTCAGCCAGGAGGAAACTTCTCATCAAGCTGTAATTTTCTAGGCTGAAACTGTCAGCTGGAAAGAGAGTAAAGCTCTCAAAATCACAGGGAAGTTCACTGAGAAGGGCAGGGGTGTGTTGAGTCAGTGTCCAGAGGTGGAACAGAAGCCCCTCTGGCTTTACTTCTAAGCTTGGCATTTCAACAAATAGAAAAACTAAGTTCTGGAGAGATTTCTTCCTGAATGGAAGTTCCTGACACACTTTCTGCCTCCATTACCAGTCTAGTTTAATCTCTAGCAGGAGTCCTGAGTGTCAGAAGACAGATGAAACCCATTACTATTAGGGTTAGAAAAGCAAGACAAAGGAAAGTTGAGTGAAGTAAATGGAAACACCATCTTTCTTTTTCAACGTGGAAGTTCAACAAACCTTGTTCTACCCTTAGTTTGCACCATTAATTCTTTCATTTATTCTTTTATTTATTTATTTATTTGTTTGTTTGTTTGTTTGTTTGTTTTGAGAGAGTCTTGTTCTGTTGCCCAGGCTGGAGTACAGTGTTGCAATCTCAGCTCACTGTAGCCTCTGCATCCCAGATTCAAGCAATTCTCCTATCTCAGCCTCCCAAGTAGCTGGAATTACAGGCGTGCACTACCAGGGCTGGCTAATTTTTTTATTTTTAGTAGAGACAGGGTTTCACCATGTTGGCCAGGCTGGTCTCACACTCCTGACCTCAAGTGATCTGCACACCTTGGCCTCCCAAAGTGCTGGGATTACAGGCGTGAGCCACCACACACAGCCTCCATCATTTAATTCTTTTTTTTTTTCTTTTTTTTTGGAGACAGAGTCTCGCTCTGTCGCCCAGGCTGGAGTGCAGTGGCACGATCTCGGCTCACTGCAAGTTCTGCCTCCCAGGTTCAAGATTCTTCTCCTGCTTCAGCATCCCCAGTAGCTGGGATTACAGGCATGCACCACCATGCCCGGCTAATTTTTGTATTTTTAGTAGAGACGGGGTTTTATCATGTTGGCTGGGCTGGTCTCAAACTCCCGACCTCAGGTAATCCACCTGCCTCGGCCTCCCAAAGTGCTGGGATTACAGGCATGAGCCACTGCACCCGGCCCATTAATTCTTAAAGCTAATAAAACATCTAATCACTGAGGCTTGAGTAACACCAAGAGTTTCTGCAAGAACGAATCTCAAACAGATAAGACTCAGAAAATGCACTGAATTCCTCAGATAAAAGGCCATTGTTCAAAACAAAATGGATTCATGACTTTGTAGTGAGTTTGAGATAGAAATAGTACTTCAGACTCTCAGGATCATGACCAAGACACAGATGCCTTTTCCTGCCATGACAGAGTTCTGAAGTCATGTTTGTGATAATCAGATCTGCTCTCAGATGCTGGGACTGCCAACCTTCGTAGGAAAGTAACATATAGTTACTTACCTCATGCCAGCAGCTGTACATAACTTCATATATGGACATTGGTGCTAGGTGAGGGCGATATAACCTGAAGCCTTCAGAAATAGCTTCCACGACTTGCAAATTTGACTTATTTTCAAAAGGCATTTTTCCTTCTGTAAAAACTTCCCACATTAAAACTCCTGCAAACAAAAATGCATGAAAACAAGGGGTTAGAGAGAAATGATTGCTTGGGAACTGAAAGAACAATTTCAAACTACAAGGCATTATTTTTGTGCTCCAGGCTTTGGGTTATAGCCATCCTGAATAACAGCGGTTCTATCAAGGAAGCAAATCATATGTACCTCAGTTTTCAAAGAGACCTGTAACCTGAAAATAATCTAAGTGAAAACAATGCCTTTCCTTTTCCATGGGTCTTGATTGCCTTCTCTATCAGGAGAAATACCGGTAGCATTTCCTTTTTTTTTTTTTTTTTTTTTTTTTTTTTTTTGAGACAGGGTCTCGCTCTGTCACCCAGGCTGGAGTGCAGTGGCATGATCTCAGCTGGAGTGCAGTGGCATGATCTCAGCTCACCGCAACCTCTATCTCCCATGTTCAAGCAATTCTTCTGCCTCAGCCTCCTGAGTAGCTGGGATTACAGGTGCCAACCACCACGCCCAGCTTATTTTTGTATTTTTAGTAGCGGTGGGGTTTCACCATGTTAGCCAGGCTAGTCTCGAACTCCTGACCTCAGGTGATCCGACCACCTCAGCCTCTCAAAGTGCTGGGATTACAAGCGTGAGCCACCACGCCTGGACTAGCATTTTCATTTCTAAGTAGCAGTCATGTCCCTGCACTCTGAAATCAATAAACCTTTCTGTCATTCCATAGAAACTGACAGGATTATGTGAGCCTCTGCTGCCTACTTAACCAGAGTTTCAGCCAGTAAACTGGCATGTGTCCCCTTCTTTCTGCTAAAAGATTAGACTGATGGGCAGAGCCCCAGAGTATCTAGCAGGGTCCAGTAATCATTGATTGATTGGTTAGTGAAACTCCTGCAAGAACTCCCAATTTGAGTTCATTTAATTATTCACTTATTCTACAAATATTTACTAGACATTGATGAGGCATCTGCTGGGCCTGGAGATTTTATAAGTGTGAGATCAATCCATGTGCCTAAGGAGCTCACTGTTCAGTGAGGGAGACAAGTAGGTAAAATTCAGGGAGTTCTAACTGTTCTGCAACCTTCGATGAGGTCCTTATATTGCTCTTCATTGGTGTCTAAGACGTGGTCTCACAACCTAACTGCTCTTCAGTAGAGCTTCAAATGTCACCTGCTGAGACTATCATATGTCCATGGAGAGCTGATGAGATTAATGACACAAGCTTAACCTTATCGTATTTTTTTTAATTTATGTTTTAATTTTTTTTTAGGCAGGTTCTTGCTCTGTCGCCCAGGTTGGAGTACAGTGACACGATCCTGGCTCACTATAATCTCAAACTCCTGGGCTCAAGCAATCCTCTTGCCTCAGCCTCCCAAGGAACTGGGACTACAGGTACATGCCACCACACCTGGCTAATTTTTTTTTTTTTTGTAAAGACAGAGTCTTGCTAGGTTGCCCAGGCTAGTCTTGAACTCCTGGTCTCAAGCAATCCTCCCACCTCAGCCTCCCAAAGTGCTGGGATTGTAGGCCTGAGCCACTTGTGTCCAGTTTTAACCTTATTGTTTTAACCTTATTGTAGACAATAAAACTGACACCTTTCTGAGGACCCGGAACCCACAAGCCTCCAGGCAGTTCTGGGTGAAAGAGGATAGACAGATTTTTACATATTACCATTTCTTGAAAATCAACCTCGAAACTTCACTGGACGTGGGTCTATGGTGTCTCTTTCTCAATGAAGAACATTATCCAATATGAATATCAATTCACAGATCTCAAGGAAGCCTATGTCTAAATTCCACAAACTTTAAAGTTAAGGAAGTAAATGAGATGCCACCATTTTTTAAACTCAGGTTTTAAGTTCAGGTTAACAACTAAACAATTGGAAAATAGTCAAGCTGCTTCATAGTCTAGACAATGAAGTTTACTAATTACACTCTAAACTCAACAGTATCATAAGATCATTTTTCCTTCAAGCCTCTGCAGAGTGGAAAACTTGTCTGAGTTCTTTTTCTAGATCAGTAGACTCTTTGTTACAGTTTTACAGTGAATGCCCATGGAGGAAGGAAAAGATCCAAAAGTCACACTTATGTAAGAAGGTATGTGACACTAGTTGCCAAAGACAATCGGGACGTGGTTAGAACACATAGAAGGAAGAACAATTACAAGAAGACTTTTTAAAAAATGCTACATCAATTAGGAAATCAAAATTAAAAATAACATATTGCCCATTTTATTAAATCAAGATCCAGCAAATATCAGATGCACTCACCAAATGACCAGACATCAGATTTACTGCTGTACTTATTGAAAAGAAAAACTTCAGGAGGGGACCACTTGATTGGGAACTTGGATCCAAAAGAACTGACATACTCATCATCCAAAACATACCTACAGTTATCAGATTCAAAGCACATTGTGTTAACTACTCCAAGCTCTATTTACTTCAAATCCCTTTAGTTAACTCTAAGTTGTTAAAAGACAAAGTATTTTACCCTAGAAAGCTTGTGGACACCTTCTTGTTAGTAGAGTGTGAAAGTGCCCTTGATAATGTTTCCTCCCCAAACCACGTTTCAGTTGTGTTTGTTTTATGTGGATCTCTGAAAATCATAATGCTGCTTCAGTTCAAAACAAGGCTCACTGTTTATGTTAATTATGGTAAATTCTTAACTCTACAAAGAAGCATGCTAACAACCAAGATTATAAAAAGGAAATAAAAGACCACTCTTCCCAGGGGTGGGGAAAACAAAGACTACTCTTCTTAAAATGGAAATGAATGATTCAAAGTTGGATGTCGAATTTTCTTCCATGTGTATGTTTTTTTGTGAGGCATAGAGAAGGGGAGAAAGTAAAAGTATATGAACATAATGCTTCTGATGTGACAAATCTCTAATGCATTAGAATGGCCCTATATGGAAAGAAATCAAGAATAACTACCATCTCCTTAAAATAATAATAAGTTGAACCCTCTCTCTTTTTTGAGAGTTGTATGCAGGGATGTCCAAATGTGAGAAATTGGGGAGAAGAGACAAAAATTAACTTGTGCTTGTAGCCCCTTAAATATACAATATAGTGTTTTCACAGCATTTATTAATGCTGCCTCTACACTCCCACTTTTCTTTTTAATATACACTACCTCCCTCCACCTGTCAGCGCTTGATTGAGTCAGAGGTCATTCTACTTAGGTAAAGAATCAATAACAGAAAACAAAGAGAGAAAAGCCATTGTCTATAGATTTTGAATTTTTCAAGTCTAGGCTCTTCAGAGAAGAAATATTGAGTTATTAACAAAATATCTTGGAAAATGGGCCATGAACAGGAGTGAGATCTCACTACCACCACTATCTAGAAAAAGATCCCTTGAGCTAGAGGAATGGGGGAGATAGAAGGGAAAGAAAAGGTGAGTACTAGACATTAGTAGGTCAGTGGGTTAGGGTCCTTTATCTTGTACCCTATAAGGGCTGCCCAAGTCACACAGCAGAGAAGGAAGCTCCTAGTCCCACATTAGGTTGGTGGGATTTAAAAGTGAAACAGAACCTGTGCTCTTTTCCCCAGGTAGAGCCCTCGGAAAGGCAGAAAGATGCCAATGAACAAATGGTGGATGTGCCTAGGTAAATGAGATCTGAGATCCCACCATGGAGTTTTGTAATCATAAAGAATGCTGACCAGGTGAGACTGCTCACGCCTGTAATCCCAGCACTTTGGGAGGCCGAGGTGGGTGGATATTTGAGGTCAGGAGTTCAAGACCAGCCTGGCCAACATGGTGAAACCCTGTCTCTACCAAAAATTTAAAAATTAGCTGGGCATGGTGGCATGTGCCTGTAGTTCCAGCTACTTGGAGGGCTGAGGCAGAAGGATAACTTGAGTCTGGGAAGTCAAGGTTGCAGTGAGCCAAGGGAGCGCCACTGCACTCCAGCCTGGGCAACAGAGCAAGACTCTGTCGAAAAAAAAAAAAAAAAAATGCCAGTTCTGAATGAATCTTGCAGAAAAAATCAGTATGGGTTAGCAGCTATCTGTTTGAGTGGCCAGCCAAAGACAAGACTGGAGGATGGTGGCTGCAAGGATGCCATGCACACAGATAACAAAATGGCCAATAAGCCACCTCCCTACCAGTACGATGGCCCCATGAGACCAAGAACTTTGACTTTGAAGCTTAGGGAGGCCAGAGAAAAACCCCAAATTCCCTGGAATTATATTTCCAGCACCACCCCAAAAAAGGATGCTCAAAATTTAAACTATATTGAGTTGTAGAAAAATATGGCTAAATTTTTCACACTCTTGAATTGTAGACTTAGAGTCAACTACTATACTTAATAATAGAAATGTTTGGTGAGGACATAGAAAAATCAGAGCTGAGCAAACAAATTTATTTCTTTTTCTCCCAAAAACATATGTATATCAGAAATGCTTTTTTCTTCACTTTTCTCAGTGGACCGAGAAATTCCTTTTTTAATTTAAAAATATACCATAGTTTTCTTAAAAGATGCGAATAGTCCACAGTAAACATTTACCTCACAGCTAAAATTGTACATGTCCTAAAATTCAAAGTGGGTCAGTAGGCCATACAACCAGGCCTACAACCTAGGAAGATAAAAACACAGTCTGCAGCATCTTCAGTTTATCAGTAAACAAATGTAAGATTCCCTCTTATGAGTAAACAAACAAAATACATATATATACATAGCACATACCTTGTCATTCCAAAGTCCGAAATTTTTACTGTGCATGTTGAACTGACCAAACAATTCCTTGCCGCCTATGGAAAGAAGAAAAGAATCCAAGTTTGAATACAAGTTTTTATTTCAAGAGTTTTTCCTCTCCTCTTCCTTAGGTTATTTGGACCCCACGCTACCTGTCTGTGTGGACAGCCAAGTCATTTTTATGGTGATATCCATCAATGGTATAGATTCAATAGTTTGCCTTCATATTTTTTTTGAGACAGGATCTGGCTCTGTCGCCCAGGCTGGAGTACAATGGCACCGTGTTGGCTCACTGCAACCTTCCCCTCCTGGGGTCAAACCATCCTCCCACCTTAGCCTCTTAAGTAGCTGGTACTACAGGCACACACCACCACGCCCAGTTAATTTTTACATTTTTAGTAAAGATGGGGTTTCACCATGTTGCCCACACTGGTCTTGAACTCCTGGGCTCAAATGATCCACCCACCTTGGCTTCCCAAAGTGCTGGGATTACAGGAGTGAGCCACCATGCCCAGCCTGCCCTCAATTCAATCTGAAAGATGATACAACTATAAATCTTGGCATAAAAATAGTGTATTTTTTTTAACATCTTTATAGGAAAGCCCAAAATACATAACAGATAAGGCATATTCATTTTATATCTTTGGGATCTCTAATACATAATAAAAATTAAGAAAAGATAGTTCAACACTGATTTCACTCAAGGTAACTATTTACAGTGATAATTTCATATTTCTTAATATTATCACAATGAACTGAATATAATGCTATGTAGAAACAATATATTTGAGGCCAAAGCAATTCATTTTCAGCAACTTAATCAAGAAAATCGTTGATTTGATTATTTAGCCTTATGTAGGTAAACTAGATAAAATATTTGATAGAATTTTCCTCTTTTCAGCTAATGTGTAGTTCAATTAGTCAAGCAACAAAAGCAAGAAATTTGAAATAATAAATCACAAGGAACCAGTTTAGAAGATGCCAGCAAGTCCTAGCAATGACCAAACCACAAGAAAAGTTCTTGACAGGGAAAAGACTCATTGTTCATTGACATATTTTAAATAGCATATAGGGAGATAAAATAGAACACAAAAGAAAATGAGCAAACAAGGGAAAAAACAGGAATAGGAGGGCCTGTCAGAAGCCATTTGGAGCAAATAAAATGACCAGAACTGTCACCCAATTGTTATCCACAAAGACAAACCTGCAGACTAGGAAAGTGAGCCAGGTGGAGTTGATACCATATTCACCTATTCAAAAATTTGCTCATTTCTCCTAGATGCTGGATACCGGGAAATGTGCCTTTAGGGAATTTTTTTTTTAATGATCTATCTCTGTAATAGCAATAGTTAACATTGCTGAGCTCCTCTACATGCTAGACACTGTTTATTAATTCATGTAATTCTCCCAACAAACCCATACGAGGAAGGTGCTATAATTAATACCACTTCACTGGTTAACTAGCTTGCCCAAGCTCTCACAGCTAGTAAAAAACAGAGACAATATTTCAACCCAGCTAGCCTGGCTCTAGAGTAGTCGTTCTCAACCTCAACTTCACATGGGGCTCATCAGGGGAATTTTCAAAAAATATTGATGCCTGGGTTTCAGCCACAGAGATTCTGATTTAATTGGTCTGGGGTATGGCCTGGCTATTGCAATTTTTCTAAAAGCTTCCAAGCAATTGTAATGCACACCAAAGTTTGAAGTTTGGGAATGACTGTTTGCAACCTATGTTCTCAATCACTGCATGGCATCTCAGACATCTAGGCCTTGATCTCAAAGACGCTAAGTCTCATAAGATAGACTCTAGTATTTGTATAAATGATGTAAATAATTAACTATTGGGTGAAGCAGTAAATAGCAAATGCCCTGAGTGTTCCAAGCCACGGGTAGGATAAGCATACTTCCCAAGGTGTGCTGAGGCCAATGTAACTATGCCCCCTTTTTCTCCCCAAAATACTCCAGCCTGTACAGTGAGTAATATGATCACTTTGATCATGTGTGATGGAAGCACAGAATTACTTCCAAGGGGAGATATCAGGGATTTCTCATAGACTTTTCCAATTCTCATTTGAGTTAATTTTTGGATTTCGAAATAAGACATGGAAGGACATAAGGACATCAAGGGAATAGTGTGAATATCATGAATAAATGTGGAATGGACAGAAAGTGTTACTCAAGGGGAGGTAGCAATGCAGGGAAGCAGTGCTGTTAGCATATGGTTTGGGTAAGACAATCATTTATTTAAATAGGAATGTTCTGAGCATTAGAGAAAAAAATAATGTAGCATTTCTAGTCTCTTCAATAATGCCAGTAGTGCTCTTGCAATCCTGTTAGGGCCAAACTACCTCCACGTCAGGGGCCGTTATGCCCCTAGGTGACATTCTTTAGATAAAGTTGGAGACTAAAACTGGAAATTGTTCTTCACTGTTGTATCTCCAGTGCTTAGCAGAATGCTTGGCATATACTAGGCACTCGATACATGTTTGATTATGGGTTGAAAGGGAAAAAGGTGGAAGGAAAGAAAGAAGAAGGAAGAGAAGGAAGAAGGGAGAGCGGAAAGGAAAGGAAATCAGTTTTAGTCACATGATAAGTCAGGTGGTTAATTAGTTCAAGGCATAGAGTAAAGCCTTACTTGGCTATGAAATCACCTTTGCAAAATTATGACTGAGAACCTAACTGACTCCATCTCGCTTCTAACCTCCAAACTGCCCTTGTTCATTCCTGGGCATAGGCTAAAGTAACTTTGGGTGGAATTTACAGTTTATAGTTTAAAGTGAAAATGATAACAGCCCTTTCCCAAACAAACCTCCCTCTTGCCTGGGGACTAGACTTCCTTTGTAGGACTAACAAATTAGCCACAAGATTAGAAATTATGGTTTAGGAGTCAAACAACTGGAGGCTACAAGATTCTGACTCTCCTTAAACTGCTCCTAAGATCAGTGCTTGAGCTATTTCGCAGACCCTGTGCTTGATGGATCAGCTGGCACCACCCGGATCGATTAACTGGCTCACCTGATCTTCCGGCCCCCACCCAGGAACTGACTCAGCATGAGGACAGCTTCAACTTCCAATGGTTTCATCTCCTACCTAACCAATCAGCTCTCCTGGCTCACTGGCTTCCCCCCACCCACCAAGTTGTCCTTAAAAACTCTGATCCCCTTATGCTCCGGGAGACTGATTTGAGTAATAATAAAACTCCAGTCTCCTGCACAGTCGGTTCTATGTGAATTACTCTTTCTCTATTGCGGTTCCCCTGTCCTGATAAATGGGCTCTGTCTAGGCAGCAGGCAAGGTGAACCCATTGGGTCTTTACAGCAACAGCATCAATGGGCAATTAAAAACAAAGTTACATTTTACAACAAATTGCATGAATAGGTAAATGTTTAAAAATTAAATCAAGGATACATTATTCAAAGTATTGAAAGTAATTGTCACATCCTTCTGAATATTGGTATGATACATTTAAAAAAGTAAATTTGCACCATACTTACCAAATCCCTATGAATATAGCCATTCCTCTCCAGATATTCCATTCCTTCACATATATCCTGACATACACTCAGTAGCATTTCCTTCCTAAGCTTTCCTTTATTCTCCCTGAGATAGTTAAGCAGGCAGCCATTTTCCATGAACTCTGTCACAATGTAAAGGGGCTTCCGCTGTGTACAGACCCCATAAAGTTGCACTAGCTTTGAATGAGATAATTTCCTGGTGAAGAAAAACATACACCAGTGAGCAGAATTGTGTTTGCATTTTAAAATGTTTGAACACAACCGGTAATATTTACCATCCATTTATTACTCTCATTATCAAGATAAGATAAAAATCCACCCAAACACAGAGAAAGTAATGCAGCTTCCTTGCCACTTAGTGCACTGAGAATGTGCGGTCAAGAGTTTGAGTGGTAATGCCAAAGGCAGTGTGGAAACAATGTTACATGCACCACATTATATGTGTCAGCATTTTGTTTTTCTCCTCTTCATTTTATAATCCTTTTGTTTCTTCATCACTGTTTATCCTTGCTAGGTCGAGCAGATTTCCTTTCCTGTTCCTTGAATTCCAGCTTTCCTACCTGCAGCTGTCCAGATGAAAAATTCTGGACAGACAAGAGGGAGGAAAGAGTGACTAAAAAAAGAAAACAAAAATTAAATTCTAAAGCATGAAGTTCTTTAAAAGGAAATTTTTAGATAAAGTTGGAAACTAAAAAACATTTACCAACATGAAAACTTGCAGTGCACACACATACACACATGCGCCTTGAATGTTGCCTATTAAAACATACCCAGAACTTTTTAGTTATCTAGACTTCAAAAGTTTACTGGTTTTGTGTGCGTGTATGTAGAATATTATATTCAATCCCTACAAGCCTTTTATACCAACTAGTCATCATGGAAAATAATATTCAAATTAACGCTTATAATTTTAGAAGACGTACCTTGTGTCAAATGTGCCTTGAAAATTTATTGCTTCTTTTCATTCTTTTCATTCATAAATGTAAAATAAAATCAGTGACTTGGGAAGACTGTGTACCTTAACACAATGTATATGAATGATTTTTGACTCATTATCATAAAATTAGCTTGTGAAAACACTCCAGTTAATGAGGAAGAGAGGCATTCAGAGAACTTAACATTATCTTAATTTGGAGTTATATATATATATGTATTATATTTTGTCTGATTTACTTTTTGAATTCATAAAGTGTACTTTAAGTTAAGGGATGTAGTTTACATGTATATAGAGTAAGTGCAGAAAAGCAAGTCTTGAGATGAAATATTAATTTGCCACAGGAAATCCACCAAGTTGATACCCACATGGAAGCATTTGAGAATTGAAACATTACTGCATTTCCTTATCAAGATCACTGGTAAAAATCTAACAGAAATCAGGCAAACCTTTATCAGAAATCAGACAAAGACAAACTCTCATATGATTCAGTCTAACAAATATGACAAATATTTCTCACAAGCACAGAAAGATGCAAATGGAAAATCTACATTCTTGTATGTTATAACTCTAGGACTTCTTAATACACATTATTTCTCAGTTTAGAGAAGTATGTGGGATTCATCATAGGCCAAACACACATTTAAATTCATTTAAATTTGTTATTTAAATATTTTCAGATCCTTTGCAGGCTTCTCCAGTTCTCCTTTTCTAATTATTCTCTTTCCCTAAGTAATTGCATTAAGTTTCAGGGTTGTAAATATCACCTCTGGTGACCACTCTCAAGTTAATACCCTCCACTCTGACCTTTTTCCTGAACTCCAGAATCATATATTTACCTCACTACTTGATCACACCTAATAAATAACAGTCTTCTCAAATCCAACATGTCCAAAGCAGAATTCTTCATTTTTACTCCTAAACCTGTTTAGTCTTCCCCCATCTTTGTAAATGGTGCCACCCTTTGCCTAATATAATAATGTACACCAAAACCTTAGCATCATCTTTGTTCCTCTGGTTTCTTCCGACTACCTACCACATTCAATTTATCAGCAAGTCTTGATGACTTTATCTCAAAAATGTATCCTGAAACAATTCTCCTCTTTCCATCTTTTGCCCTCTAACATATATTAGTTTTCCAAGACTGTGTTGATAATTATGTTCATTAAGATCACGTTTTTTGTGCCCAGACAGTTCACAGTTTTGATTTCAATCAGAAGCTCTAATGATGTTTTGTTGTGGGACTACAGGCAAATTACATAATGTAAACCAAAAATAAAATTCTAAGCCCCTAACCATCTGAATGGACTCCTCCTCTTAGCCAAGGGCATTCCAAAGTTAACCTGTAAAACTAGTTCAGGCTACGATGGGAAGAGGGAGTTGGACATGCCTCATAACCATTAACATCAACACAGACATTGAGACTGATAGAACAGACTCTTCAAGTCTAACAAGAAATATTTACAATCTATTTTCCCTGAAACCTTCTATCTAGAAGTTTCATCTGCATAATAAACACAGACCATCTGTGCTGGTCTCCACAATTCTTTATAGTAACCCAGACATTCCTTTCCATTGATTTCAGTTCTTTGGATAATAACTCAACCAACTGTCAATCAGAAAATCTTTGAATCTGTCTATGACTTGGAAGCCCCCACTGATACGGACAGGAGACAGGGAAATATTGGGTAGAAGAGGGCAGTTTCCCCAGGAGAGTCCTCACCCTCAAGCCTAGATACCCATGGCCCTAAATGAGAACAGCCATTCCCGTTTTTGTGCCCCAAAAGTTGCTTTTTGACCCAAAACGTCCCCTATCCTGTACCCATATAAATCGCAAACTCCAGGTCCAGAAGCAGATGCGGAGACGAATAGACAAACAGCAGAATGGTACAGCAGAGGAGGGGAGAAGAGAAGGAACATCAGGAGGAGTTCAGCTGGACCAATCAGAGAATTGGCTATTGGATGGCCAAACTCCAGGGGAAGATCATCTTCCCAACCCATCCCCTGTCCAGCTTCCCATCCATCCTGCTGAGAGCCACCTCCAACACTCAATACAACCTCACATTCATTCTTCAAGTTTGTGTGTGACCCAATCTTCCAGAACACTGGACAAGAGCTTGAGATACAGAAAGTTGTCACACTGGCCCCCTGCCCTTGCAAAAAGGCAAAGGGTCCACTGAGTTGGTTAACCCTTAAGACATCTGTGGATCACAAGGCTAAAAGAGCACACTGCAACAAGGACCGACTTGGGCTTTGGGAGTTGCAGACACCCACCCCCAGATGCTGCTGTTGGGTTAGAGACCAAAAGCACTCACCCTGATTCCTGCACCCTGCCCATCTGCGTGCTCCCCATCCTGTAAAAGGTTTGAGATCATGGTGGCTGAACAGAGAGCCACACCTCTGTTGCATGTCCTGCAAGTGGGGGCCAGAAAACTCTCCTGTTTCACCACTCCCTGTTGTCCTGCCTTTCCCGACCAAACCAATGTATATCTTACATGGATGGATTGATGTCTTATGTCTTCCTAAAATGTGTAAAGCCATTTTTACATTTTTGTAGGCCAATCACCTTGGGCACATATCATCAGGACCTCCTGAGGCTGTCATGGGCATGTCCTTAACCTTGGCCAAGTAAACTCTTAAATTAATTGAACCTTGTCTCAGATACATTTTGGTTTGTAATAAGCCGCCTAAATTTTCTCTTTCTTATCTATAAAACTGGGATCTTAATAGAAGCTACCTCTTGGAATTGTGGTGAGGATTCATTAACTTATTCAATAATCCATATATGTCTTTTAAGCACCAACTACATGCTAGTCATCTTTTTAACACTCACCAGGTTAAACAGGACAAATAAATAAAAGGTTCTATTGTTAGAGAGCTTGCATGCTAGTGGGGGAGAAATAAAACAACTACACATGAAGCTTCAGAGTATGACAAGGACTTTGATGGAACTAACATAAGGCAATACAACAGAAAGCATTTGGCAGTGGGTATGCCAGCTTAAACAGAGTAGTCAGAGGAGACCTCCTGAAAGAGGTGGTATTTAAACCACACACAGAAAGGAGCTAATATGTGCAAAGCTGTGTGTCCTTGGTAGATAGTATGTCAGTGCATGTCAACTATTTTAAAGATAAATATATTTGCAATAGGATGTTAGAATGGAAGATTTTCTGCCTCACTTTTTTAGAAATCAGGGATTTGTGTGTGTGTGTGTGTGTGTATGACAGGGTCTCACTCTGTCACTCAGGCTGGAGTGCAGTGGTGCCATCATGGCTCACTCTAGCCTCAACTTGTTGAGCTCAATTGATCCTCCCACCTCAGCCTCCTGAGTAGCTGGGACTACAAGTGCTCACTACCATGCCTGGCTAGTTTTTTTGTTTTTTTGTAGAGACGGGGTTTCACCACGTTACCTAGGTTGGTTTCAAACTCCTAGGCTCAAGTGATCCTCCCATGTTGGCCTCCCAAAATGAATTGGGGGAAATATTGTCCTCAAAGATCCTGACCTCAAATGCCCAATGAGGCTTGTACCTTTCAAGAATTCTCTCATTCGGACATTAAACATCTTCAATTCTTTCTTGTTTGATAGAGATTCAAATATGGTTTTAACTCCCCCTGAATCACTTGTCTCCCATTCTTTTTTTATTATGCCTATTTAATCCAACTCAGGAATACAATTTTTGTCCTTTAGGTGTAGAAAAACCATGGTAAGATGCAGACAGCTACAGGAAGCAAAGGCCAGATAGAGATAGGTGCCTGGGGCACCTAGGGACACAAAAGCATCATTGGGAAGCTGATGCCACTGCAAAATTGTGTTTGTAACAACTTCCCTTGGAATTCATTCTATTGTAAGTGAATGGAAAAGATATTTTGATAGGACCCTCAGGGTATGGGTTGAGGGCCCCAAGGAATACACTTGCTCTGCCTTTGAAAGAGAATGAGCTCAGTTAATCTCCTCTGATTGTTGTTTGCTTATTTGTTTGTTTGTTTGTTTTTCTAGTTGGAGTCTACAAGTGTGGGTCAGAACTAAACGTCTCTGGAAAACAGAGCAGAATCTAAATACTGCCATCTGGAGTTTTTCTTCTTCACAGCATTGTTGTTCCTCTAAATAAATGTTGAACAAATGTTTAAAGAATGTTAACTTAAACTATGGTCAAATTATTGGCCTGTCCTGGTCCAGCTCAGGTTTTTACAGTTAATGAGCCACAGAAATGGGTTCAACTGAGTCAAAATGCTGTCCTGGGAAATCACAGAAGAGTTGTGTCCAGTGGTCTACAAAGAGCCACTTCTTTTAAAGCTCTGGACACTTATGTCCTCTGAAAGCAAATACTGTTTTATCCTTAAAAAAACATTAACTCTTTTTGGCCACTGGAGGATGCCCTTTCAAAAGATGATTAGTATATCACTACTAAGACATAACCATCATTTTTGCTTCTGGGAAAAGGAGAAAAAAAACAGTACTTGTAAAGCACCTATTCTTGAGCTGAAAAGAACACACTTGCTTGTCACTGATACCGACAGGAGGCAGGGAAATACTAGGTAGAAGAGGGCAGTTCCCCAGAAAAATCCCCACCTTCAAGCCTGGAAACCTGTAGCCCTAAATGGGAACAGGTATTTTTATTTTTGTGCCCAGATGTTGCCCTTTCCAAGACTGTTCTAGCCTGCCAGACCCCTGTCCTGTGCCCATATAAACCCCAAGCTCCATTGGTAGGTGACAGAGCAGTGCAGCACAGAAGAAGAGAAGAGGAGGAGTGTCTGAACTTTGAGGAGTTCTGCTGGGGGTGGTTAGAGATTGGCTGCAGAACAGTCGAACTCCCAGGGAAGATCATCTTCCCACTCCATCCCCTTTCCAGTTCCCAATCCATCCCGCTGAGAGTCACCTCAGTAAAATCTCTGCATTCACCATCCTTCAAGTCCATGTGACCTGATTCTTCCTGGATGCCATACAAGGACCCAGGTATCAAGAAGGCAGGATGCAAAAGGCTGTCACCCTGACTTTCCACTGAAGTGGTTAACACTTAGCCATCTGCAGATGGAAAAGTTAAAAGAGCATTGTAACACCTCTAGACACCGTCGTGGGACTGGAGCCCAAAAGCGCTCACTCTGGCTCACCTGCATGCTCCCCATCCCGTAAGGGGGTTGAGCACACAGCAGTTGAGTAAATGAGCCACCCCCTTCACAAGGATTCTGCAAAGGTGTCAAGGGAGTTCTCCTGTCTCATCACTTACATAAATTCTCTTATTTAATTCACACATTGATCCAGTGAGGTAGGTACTCTCATCCCATTTTATACATGAGGACATTGAGGTTTGGAAATACGAAATAATTCACCCAGGTCACACAGAGATCAAATAAGATACCTGGGTTACACAATGAGCTTGAGCAAAGTTGTGACACAAATCCAAGAGTGGCTGCCTCCAAAGCTCATGTTGTTTCCATGACACCAGGGCATGGTATGATATTTATCAGTGTGTTGTTTATACGTACGTCATCACTTTGGCCTCTTCAATGAAATCCTCTTCAGACATGGAGCCTTCATTGATGGCCTTGATAGCTACCTGGATATGTGACCGCCATTCACCTAAATGGACCACTCCAAACTGACCGCTTCCAATCTCCTTTATAAAAGCCAACTCAGATGGATCTATCTCCCACTTTTCTGAAAAAGTAAAATATCCATGTTACAAGTAGAAAGAAAGAATGCTAAAATATTAGGGCTGGGAAATGTTTAGGAATTATCTATTATTTGACAGAGAGGTTAAAAAATGTATAAAGTGGAGAGGATCTGAAGCCATTTTAATACTCTATGGCTTAAATGTAATTCAAGAACTCAAGTTTCAAAACTCAAACTGTATTTATTTGGTGATGTTTGTATAACAAATTAAGGTTAGCAAAATGCACTCTCTGCTCCCAAAGAGAACAGTGAACACACTTCTGTGCCTTTCTAAACTAAACCTACCAAAACTAGACCTGGGAACCAAAATATTTATGTTCCCAGTCTGATTTTTTTTTTTTTTTTTTCCTGGTGAGTAAACTTGTAAGGTAAATAAAACTGTGATTTCAGTTCCTCCTGTTGTTCTTCTCACTCCATCCCTAAAGGGCTTTTCTCCCTTGGTAACTTTTCTTCTCAGTCTCAAAAGTCCAATGAAATCATTTAATAAATTCAGTGTTAGAAATCTAACCCACATATATCTAAGAGTATATCTGAAGTGAAATTTTTACTGTATATTTCTCATTTTATAGAAGCAAATCGGGAAAAAATAAACTGTTTTTAAAATAACCCTCTTGAAAACTGTACCAAACTTAATGGTTTAGGGTCTCCTTTTTATACAGCAATACCACCATCTGCTGGAACTTTCGAATAATGCATTTAAAAAGGTTAAAGAATTGTAAAATCTGATAGTCCTTTCTACCAGCTGTGCAACGTATTCCCCCTCCCTATAGAAGGTATGTTTTATTTTTTTATTATTATTATTCTTTTTTTTTTTTTTTGGAGATAGTCTCACTCTGTCACCCAGGCTGGGGTGCAGTGGCGCAATCTCAGCTTACTGCAAGCTCCACCTCTTAGGTTCAAGTGATTCTCCTGCCTCAGCCTCCCAAGTAGTTGGGATTACAGGCATGCCACCACGCCTTGCTAATTTTTTGTATTTTTAGTAGAGATAAGGTCTCACCATGTTGCCTAGGCTGGTCTCAAACTCCTGAGCTCAGGCAATCTGCCCACCTCAGTCTCCCAAACTGCTAGGATTATAGGCATGAGCCCCACACCCGGCCTCATAGGTATGTTTTAAAAGTAACATGGGAGGATATATATTCATGGCCTTCAAATTGGCATGCATTTATTCAACAGAATATAACCACAAAGAAAAATATTGATAAATTATACTTCATAAAACTTCCGTTCATCAAAAATACCCTCATTAAGAAAGTAGAAAGTTAAGCCACAGAAGATATTTCTAAAATATACAACCAACATAGAATTCTTATTCTGAATATAAATAAATCAACTAGAGAAGACATATACTCTAACTTTTTTAAGGGTAAAAAATTTGAATGGAGTATTTTCTCATGAAGAGAATATCCAAATGGCCACTAAGCCAAATTGATCAAAATAATTAGTCATCAGGGAAATGTAAATTTAGACCATAATGAGATATACACACCAAACTGGCTAACATGTAAAAAAAAAAAAAAAAAAAACCTTGAATAAAATATTGGCAAGGGCAAAGGTATGGAGCCACTAGAACTTATATATAGTTGATGGGAGTGTAATTTGGTATAAGCACTTTAGAAAACTGACTGTATCTACTAAATCTAAACATATGCATAGCCTATGACCCAGCAGGTCCAACAAATACTAGAATGTAAATAGGAACATATCCAACATATACTGGAAAGTAAATGTGCACTTAACTTCATCAAAACACACACAGAAATGTTCTTAACAATATTATTTGTAAGAGTCAAAAATTGGTAACAACCCGAATGGCCATCTACAAGAAGCATGGCTAAATAAGTTGTGGTATGTCATGCAGTGTAGCACTGCATCACAGTGAAAATAAACCAGCCCTACCCAGAACCACGGATGAAATTCACAGATGTAATGAGGTGAGGAGGAAGTCAGACACAAAAAAATGCAGTGTCCAATTCCGTTTATATAACGTAATCAAACCAGACAAAACAAATCAAGCTATAGACTTATGACTTATGAGTTGTACACTATTCTGTTTGTTTTTAAATTTTTTGAGTTTATTTTTAAGAAATAAAAAAGAACTATGTTTAACTTAAGTAAATTGTTAATGGTAGAACTTTGTATTATATATACTATCTGTGGGCCAGAGGACTAATACAGGCACCAATAATAGCCAGAAATCCTGCTTCCATCCCACTTAACTTAATGAGATCCTGAGTCCCAGTTACTTGTTTCCCAATATAATTGTGTTATTAATTTTTTTTCAGTATATTCTGAATCCCACTACTGAGAGAAGTTTAAAGGAATAAAATGTTACCAAATTAGAAAATAGGATTCCCTGGCACTTACTTATTCTCACAGATTTACAAATACCACATTTGCTAGAAGGTGGTTCAAATTGAACTTTGTGCACGTTCTATTAGAAAAAAAAAAAAAAGATAGAGAAGATACTTTGAGCAGCTCTTTTTAGTAGCTTCTCTTGGAGAGGAGTCAATTACCAGGCACCCTTGTAACCAAAGAACAACAACCCAAATATCCAAATGAAAAGAATTGTAATTTATCAAAAGGGTGAAGATTAAGGCTCCTGGTAATGTGACAGTAAAATCTGAAGTAAAACTGAAGCATTTCTCCCCAAAGTTTAAATTGTCTTTATGAGATGTACATATTTAAACGTCTCAGAAGGGTGATGTAAACTTTGAGAAGAAATGTTTCTAGATAGACATTTCAGAAGTGCTGATAGTTCAAAGAATCAATAGGGAACTTAGAGGAGATTCTTTTTTTTTCTCTCCCTCTTTTTTGAGACAGAGTCTCACTCTGCTGTCCAGGCTGGAGTGCAGTGGCATGATCTCGGCTCACTGTAACCTCTGCCTCCTGGATTCAAGCGATTCTCCTGCCTCAGCCTCCCAAGTAGCTGGGATTACAGGCACCAAACCCGGCTAATTTTTTGTATTTTTAGTAGAGGCGGGGTATCGCCATTTTGGCCAGGTTGGTCTTGAACCCCTGACCTAAGGTGATCCACCCACCTCGGCCTCCCAAAGTGCTAGGATTACAGGTGTGAGCCACCACACCCAGCCGGACTAGATTCTTTACTACTGGATTTGCTATTTTACTTCAGCATGTGTGCACACTTTACCGTAGCTAAACCCAGCTGTGGCTGGTAAACAACTGCCCATCAGCCCAACTGGATATCGGAGACGGGTCATGAGACCTAAGGGGAAAGAGAAATCAATATTTCAAGCCTAGTTGCTAATACAGAAGAAAGAATGAAATATACTAGAAGATAGTATCATTATTTAAATAATTAGGCAAACAAAATTCATTCTACTAGTTAGTCCATTTGCTTATTTTCCCATTTGAAAAACATTTTCCAAAAAAAAAAAAAAAGGCTCATTGTATACAATTTAAAGAATCTAAGAAAGTATAAAGATGACCCCAAAAAATCCCTCACAAAATCTTAGTATCCACAGAGAGATTGTTATCATCTCGGTGAACATTTTTGCAAAAATCTCTATGTGCATAATTGAAAACATGAATACATCCAATATATTTTACAGAAGTATAAATATTTTGTTAAAAGCTTTTTGCACTATGCATGTAATTGATATATGTCATTGACTATAAACAGAGCTTAAATTTATTTCCAAGATTTCACTATTATAAAATATGCCATATGTCCTTGAACATACATTTGTCTGTACTTCTCAAATTATCACCTTATAAAATGTGATTTCCAGGTCAAAGAGTGCCCAGAAAGGCTATACTAATTTGTTCAACCACCAACGGTGTTGAAGTGTGCCCATTTTCTATACTTTTTTTTTTTTTTTATGCATGGTAGAGTAAATGAGACTTCATTTGGTTCAGTAAACATACAGAATTCTATACATTAAATGTCTCTTTTTTTCTTTTCAGTGACCCACTTAGGCATATACCTTACATTTCAACTTAGTTTAATAATCATTTATTATTTATTTATTCAACTAATATTTATTAAAAGCCTGGTATGTGCTTTTAATAAAAGCTTTTAATAAAACACTATCCAGATGCTGGGAGACAGTAGAGAACAAGACTGACGATTCCTGCTCTCATGAATATTACATTCTAGTGAGAGGAAGAGAAAATAACAAGTGCATGCACACACAAGAAAAAGTAGATGATGATGATTCAGTGCAAGGCAGACCAGATAACATACAGTTACTTTAGAGTGGGTGCTCAGGAAAGGCCTTTCTGACAAGATGACAGCTCTGCTGACATTGACTGACGAAGAGCCTTCCAGGCAGATGGAACAGCATATGCAAACGCTGGAAGACAGAAACGAGCTTGACCAGTGTGAGAACAAAAAGAAGCACATATTAAGTGCCTATTGTGTGCAAGGCACTCTTCTAGGTAGATTCCCAAAGATCACAGCAGATTCCAAGATTAGTAAAATGAGGACTCTGCCCACAGGGAGCTCTATCTCAGTGCAGGAAGACAGGCAAAGAGAGGCCATTCTAATGAGAAAGGAGTAAGTATTGTGCTGGAGATGCATATAGGGTGCCTTGGGACGTAGAGAAAGAGCACTTAACACATTGTTTGACTCAAAGAAGTCTTCAGGAGGAAATGACTGAGATGAAACTAAAACATGGAGTTAACCCATGGGGAGAAACTATGAAGGACCCTACTTTCTAAGTAGAGGTAACAGCATGAGATGAAACTTAGAAATGTGAAGCATGATGGTGGGTACTTGAGCAAAACTCAGGAGGTAGAGCCAGATAAATTACACTGGAGAGGTAAGCAGTATTCTGGGTATGATGGGCCTCATAAGCCATACTAGGGAGCATTACATTTTCTTGCAGGTGAGAGGAAGCTATTGAAAAGTCCCAAGTTAGGAGGGCACAGTCAGATTTACATTTCTTTTTCTTTTCTTCTACTTTTTTTTTTTTTCAGATAAAGTTTCACTCTTGTTGCCTAGGCTGGAGTGCAATGGTGTGATCTCGGCTCACTGCAAACTCTGCCTCCCGGGTTCAAGTGATTCTCCTGCCTCAGCCTCTCGAGTAGATGGGATTACAGGCATGCGCCACCATGACTGGCTAATTTTGTAGTTTTAGTAGAGATAGGGTTTCACCATGTTGGCAAGGCTGGTCTCGAACTCCTGACCTCAGAGGATCCACCTGCCTTGGCCTCCCAAAGTGCTGGGATTACAGGTATGAGCCACTGTGCCCAGATTTACATTTCTGATAGATCACTCTGGTACTAGCAGAATGGATTAAGGAGAAATCAACATTGGAGGCAATGAGACCAGTTAAGAGGCTACTGCAGTTGTCCAAGCGAGCAATGATTAGGGTGGTACTAGAAGGTAGGGAGAGGCAGGGATCTATAGGAGACACATTTAGGATATGAAATCAATTGCATTTGATAATCAATCAGAAGTGAGGTATTAAGAAGCATCTATTTAATTCCTATGCTTCCAACCCTTACAAGGGGCTGGATGATGCTGGTATTACCTGAGAGAGACAAAAGAAAGAGTACATTTGTAGGGAGAGTAATGGTGTAAGATGAAGCATCTATTTCATCAGTGAAGTTCAGGGCCTGCAGGATTGCAAGTGCCTTTGTCTACCAGAGAGAAGATTATGCAAAGGGAGATGCCTAAGGTAAGAAGAGAAGTGATCAGGGATGGATTCTGTAGGAAAACCACTATTTAAGGGAAGAGTAGAAGTAGGGCACGTTGGGAAGACCCACTAGGAACTTCTGAGTTGGAGAAGGCCAAAAAGGGGTGGTGTCAAACATCGAAGGAGCAACAAGTGACACTGCCAAATGTAGCAGAGAGGACCTGAACACATGAGAACTAGAAAGCACCACCGTACTGTCAAGATACGGGCCACTGGTCAAATATGGAGTGCTGAAAGCAGAAGACAGATCGTAGATGTTTAAAAAGTAAATGGAAAGTGAGAGAGTGGAGACAGTGGATGTGGACACATTTTTCCAAAAGTGCAACTTACAAGAGCAATGTGTAAAGGGAGAAAGAATTAGGGCAGCAGGAGAAGAGTTGTTTTTGTTTTTAGGATAAGAAAGTCTTAAGCATGTTTATAGAGTTAAGAACTAAAGGGAGAAAGTCAGAAGAATAGAAGAGATACAGGAGAGAAAGGAACAGTGGATTGGCAGGTAAGGGCAAGAGCACAGGCATGCCCTCACTACTACTGGAGGGAATGAGGATGACAGGGCATGGGGACAGAAGAGGAGACGGAGGTCGCTCATGCCTGGTGACTTCACTTTTCCTAGTGAGGTAGACAGATGGGAGATTTGCTAATAGGGCAGTGGTTAATTTTGGTAAAGGAGTCTTGAGAATGGTAAAAGTTTGAACAGGGAACAGGAATGGATACTTACCAGTGACTCTAAGACCTAGTTGAGGTTAAAGCCCTCATCTAACCTCATTTAACTTTTTCACCATAACCACTCTTTTTTAAGTTTTTTCCTTGGAGGAAGGAAAAAGAGGAATGTAAAGGAGAAAACTCAGAACTGACATCTTGACTCTATCTCTAGCTACAACTATGACCTTTATGGCCCCATCTAGATATTTTACCCTCACTCCTTAACCAAAATTCCAGTGACTGCCTGGAATATCCATGTGAATGCATCCCACAAGTGGATAAAAATGTCCTTTGATATATTCCTGATACTTAGAACCAGTGTAATGGAAAAGTGAACTCTTTCCAAAAGGAATATTCACTTTTCATGAGAGAAATCTAAAAACGAAATGCATGACAAGAAGTCAAAGTAATATGAAATGTTACAGTGGATTCTGAATTCTGCAATGCTGAGGTAAGAAGATTCCCCATGGGCTCAGAGTGGTTCAGCACAGGCTGAGCAAGGGCTAAAGGCCAGAGAGGTGATTGTAATTGTGCTGGAGCTTTCTGGGATCCTATATCTGTCCACAGATGATAGGTTTGCAAAAATAGCAATTATTGCAAACAATGGCTGGGGAGATGGGTTAAATATGTTTCTGGTATAGTTACGCTAAATTGTAACTGTGAAAGGCTGTATTCTCTGTGACTTTTTATATTCTCCAAACAAGAAAGAACAGAGAATGAGAGATATAAGGGTAATTTTCTATCGCAATTGTCTAAAGTAGAGAGCAGATTTATCAGGAAGGGAAAGAAGCATCATTATTTAGGGTATTTGAAATCTTATTACATTTAGTCCTATGTAAATTTCCAGAACAAATGCATAATGATTGATGACTATTTGCTTCTCTGTCATCTATCATTTTTCTAACCTAGTAGAAATATAAGAAATTGACCTACCTCTTGCCCCCAACCAACTAGAAAAATGAAGAGGCATCAATAAGAAATAATTGTTCAAAAGATAGGTTGTACTTCAAGCGCTTAAACTATTTCTACAGGGAGATTTGCTCCTGTTGAGTGCCTGATACCAAAGATGCATTGCCCATCAAGGGCCTGGCTCTCTGACTCACCCAGTTTGAAGTTCCCCACTTACCGGCAGCATTATGCTGGTGATACCAGATTAACTCGGGGATTGATTGAAAGACGTGTCTTTCACTCACGTACCACTGTCCTGAGTCATTCTTTTTTATCTGATAATGTTTTATGGCAGCCTCTGTACTTCTACAATCAAGAAAATGTGAATTACTAGAAGAATGAAAGATCACTTTGGATCTAAGCCAACTCATTAAACGACAGGACTCCAGTTCTAAAACTCATCCTAGCAACACTACACTGAGAAGTGGATTGACTAAATTCAACAAGTGCCTCCCCATGCCAAGAAAATTCCTCAACTAAATTATTGGGGCCTTAGATTCAAACATAACTTCAGCCAAAGTTGTCTGAGTGACAAGACCAGTGTTCAAAAAAGTAGATCTCACAATTAATACATATAAGTACATACTGAATATCGAGTATTGGTTAAATGAATGAACACAAGCACTGTAAGCAATTGGAGATGTGAGACAAGAAGGGAGGAAAAACCAATGCCGGGTGCATTAGTTAGTAGGTTACTACTATGGGTAATTGGGGCTCAATACTTGTAGGAACCTAGGAGAGACTGCAGAACACACTTCACAGTTGTCCCACTGAAGTGCAAAGAAGCTGAGATATTTATTCACAAACTCCCTTTCTCTTTAATGTAGGGTTGCTCCTGGGATGTTACCTCTCAGGAACTTTCAGCCTAGCGGTAAGTCCCACAAGTTCCCACAGCCAGAGAACATCCTCAGGCAGACAGACACAGGAAGCTTTCTGAGTACAACAGAACTTTCTGCAAGTGAATCCCAGAACAGACCAAGGGATATGAGGAAAGTGCCCAACAATGTCTACTACAACTTTACTTGATGGTTGAGAAAAGGAAGACAGGAGAGGTTAAGAAATTTACCCAATGTCACACAGAGCATGCTAGGGATATATCACAGACTGGCTGGTTTTTCTAACTTCCAGGCCAACAATCTTTTCCCTAAGCTAAGCTCTCACTAACATTCTCTATGTGATAGAGACTGTCCCAGGGATTATTTCTATAGTAACCAAAATCACAAGTGCTTACCTTCTAGCTCCTATAAATACGGAAATTGTGTAGGATCCTAAATGTCTTGAATCTCTGACAATAAATGCACCTTCTTTAGACTGCAAAACAAAATCATTTATTGAATAAGTCTATTCTTTCTTAGAAAGACAAACCTACAACTCAGGGATGAAAATCAAAGCTATATTGACTTACCATAAATAAGCAACCTACTATATTCTCAATATAAAGGATTAGATTGTCTTTGCAAGTACACAAAATCTTATCTCCCTTATAGATTTAGAAGTCACACCTGTAAAATAAACTGTAATTGGGACATGCATTTATAATGTATTTTAGAATATTGTTACTGATTTTTCTAAGAAAAATTCTCTATTTGACAACCTTGTACCCTACTATTTATTTTTGTTATATTGATCAGGATAATAGATTAAAAATCACTGTAGAATAGGAAGAACACTGGGACAGACTGACTGGACTGTACTTTGTACTTTGGAAGAAGAGCAACAGGGTGGCAGGGAAGAACACAGCTGGGGCAGCAGGGAGTGGGGAAGGACACCAGAGTTCATGGGAAGGAGGGAGAAAGAACAGATTTGGGGGAGTCTGAAAAGAAAAGCAAAAGAAACCATGTTAGTTGTAGTAGGGGTATGGGAGAGATTAAAAGAAATGGTAAAGGGAAGAAGATTATCATAAACCTGAAGTTATATTATAAATTAGATTCCTATTAACACTTTTTGGGAGATGCCAATAAAGCTGTAAATTGTTTTCAAAGAATCTTGAATGTTGGATTGTTTTGATTCATTTGTTTGATATTGTAAAATGATTTAGCTTTACTGAGTGTACTTATGCTTATGAATAGGGAAAATACATCTCAGAATCTTGTCAAACCCATAGAAGCTTACACTTATAAAGTGCTGGTGTTATTTACATTGTGCTTGAGAATTGCAGAACTCAAATAGCATGGTCTGACCCTCAAGGTAAACGTATTACATTAAATAGAATCTTCTTCTCATTCCAGATATTCACCAATTAAAACAGTTTGACCAAGGCTTTTGGCCAAAATGTTTTAATCAAAGAATCTCTTGCAGCCATTCGAAATAATAAAATCCAGCGTTTACTATATTCCTACAGTGGACAAGGGTTCTGTTACATATCACAGAGGACACGATGTAAAAGACAAAGATGAAAAAGTAAAGTTGAATGTATTGTGTGTATGTATATAATACACACAAACGAGTATATAGAATATGCATATAAAGTTGCATATGTAGTGATCGCTTCATAGAAACAAAGTACAAGCAAGATTTCCTGACTACAAAGCAATAAAACCAGATATTAGTAACAAAATCAAAAGTAAAAAAGCTCCTATCACCTGTAGATTTTTCAATTTTCTTCCTTCCTTTCCTTCCTTTTTCTTCTCTCCCTCCCTCTCTCTCCCTCCCTCTCTCTCTCTCTCTCTCTCTCTCTCTCTCTCTCTCTCTCTCTCTCTCTCTTTCTCTCTCTTTCTCTCTTTCTTTCTGAGATGGAGTCTCACTTCATCACCCAGGTTAGAGTGCAATGGCATGATCTCGGCTCACTGCAACCTCTGCCTCCCAGGTTCAAGCCATTCTCCTGTTCTCCTGCCTCAGCCTCCTCAGTAGCTGGAATTACAGGCACATGCCACCATGCCCGGCTAATTTTTGTATTTTTAGTAGAGACGACGTTTCGCCGTGTTGGCCAGGCTGGTCTCGAAATCCTGACCTCAAGTGATCCACCCGCCTCAGCCTCCCAAAATGCTGGGATTACAGGCGTGAGCCACCGTGCCTGTGCTTTTAAATTCTCTTTCACATAGCTCAAGGAAATTCAAATAAAAGCAAAAAATATCTAGAAAGTAATAAGGAAACTTCACATATTAGTACCTCTGCTATGCAGTTCAAGCAGTACTCAGAAAAATAAATTTATAGTCTTATTACTTATATCAATAAACAATAGCAATAAAAATAAGCATATTCAACTCAAGAAATTAGGATTAAAAACTATAAAATAAGCCCAAGTCAAGTAGAAGAAATAAATTAATAAAGACAAAATAGAAAATAATAAATTATTAAAGTAAGAATATAATATGACTAGTAAATTCAAAGTCTGACTGCTTAGGAAAAAATAATAGACAACTGCTAATTAACCTAATCACTAAATAATGGTGAAAACCCATCAAAAATAATAAGTCACAAGGAGAAAATTATCAAGAATCCAGTAAAAATTAAGGAATTTACTTGATTCTATACAATAAATTTGGAAACTCGAATGAAATGGATAATAAACTAGCAAGACATAAAATTTATCAAAATTGAATGCAGAAGAGTTAGGAATCTTAATGGACCTGTTGAGTAGAAAAATTGATAGGGTTTTTAAAAAGCTACGACTTTTTTTTTTTTTTTTGAGACGGAGTCTCACTCTGTTGCCAGGCTGGAGTGCAGTGGCATATCTCGGCTCACTGCAACCTCTGTCTCCCGGGTTCAAGCGATTCTCTTGCCTCAGCCTCCGAAGTGCTGGGATTATAGGTGTGAGCCACTGAGCCCAGCCAAAAGCTACCACATTTAAGCAGTACTATAGTCACACGTTACAATGTACTGAACCTTAAAGAAAAAAAAAATGGTATAGAGATGAAACTATGCCAGAGCACATGACATGAAAAGAAGAAAAACTTTTCCGTTTGTATGTATAAAATGAGCTTAATATCAATAATCAACAACACAGCCAGAACTGTGCACAAAAGAGAAAACTACTGACCAGTCTTATCAATGTAAAACTTCTAAATAAAATGTTAAGAAACAAATCCAGTGGCACAAAAGAATGATATACCATGACCAAGAAGAATTGCATGATGAGTGTAAGAATAATTCAATATTTGGGATTTTATTAATATAATTTATCATATTATTAGGTTTGTGCAAAAGTAATTGTGGTTTTTTTCCGTTAAAAGTAACTAAAAGTAATGGCAAAAACCGCAGTTGCTTTTGAACCAACCCATACAGCAGACCTAAGGAGAAAAACCACATGAACATCCCTAGAGATGTTGAAGAGCCGTTTGACAAATTTCAACTTCTAGTATCAATTTTTTAAAATCCTCAATAAAATAGGAATGTGTGTATACTTCCTTAACACAATAGCACTTAGTCTCAAATCCAGCATCATGCTATATGTGGAAATCATTCCAAATAAAATCTCAAAAAGGGCCGGACGCAGTGGCTCATGCCTGTAATCCCAGCACTTTGGGAGACCAAGGCAGGCAGATCACTTGAGGCCAGGAGCTCAAGACCAACCTGGCCAACATAGCAAAACCCCGCCTCTACTGAAAATACAAAGTGGTGCCACATGACTGTAATCCCAGCTTCTTGGGTGACTGAGGCATGAGAATTGCTTGAACCCGGGAGGCAGAGGCTGCAATGAGCCGAGATTGTGCCACTGCCTTCCAGTTTGGGCAACAGAGCAAGACCGTCAACAAACAAACAAACAAACAAACAAAAAACGGGAAAAAAGAAATAATGCCCACTACTATCATCGCTGGCATTTCATACTGTTCTGGTGACACTAGTCAATTCAACTAAGTGAGAGGCAAACATTAAAAGTACTATATTAAAATTATAAAAAAGGAGTTGAAATCATCACTGTTGGCTGCTGATTGTATACTGAAAACCCAAGAGAATCAAGTGAAAACCTACTACATAAAACATGAGAATTTATCAAAATTATCAGTTACAAAATTAATTCACAGAAATAAAAAGCTTCATAAGTAAAAACAAGATATACTCATTTATGACACCAACACGAAAGATGAAATACTTTAAGATAAACTTAAAAATAAATATGCAAAAGTTGCATGAAGAAAACTCTAAAATGCTCCTGAAGAATACAAAAATGTCTGCTTTTCTCTTTAGGTGTTTAATATACCTATGGTTATTTTTCCAAGAGGTCTGAATCTAATTTTAATTTTTTTCTATATGAATATCAATATATGGTTTCTAGAACAAAAGGGTCCCCAAACCTCATTGATTTGTAATGCCTGAAAATTTTTTCCCAATTTAATCTGTACATTTAATGCAACCACAAGGTAATTCTGAAGTTTATATGGACAAAAATATATATTAATACACCCAGAATATTTCTGGGAAAGAATAACGAGGGAGGCTAGCCACACTAGAGACACCCTCAGTACTTAAAACAGTGTGGTAGTCCTCTGTGAGGGCTGATCAATAAAACCAAGTAGAAAGCCCAGATATAGTCCAAAATAGGGATTTTGTTTATTATGACAGTGGCATCTCAAATCAGTGCACAAAAGTGGATGTTTGGTAACTATCCAGAAGAAAATAAAGTCGGATCCGTATCTTACTCCTTACATTAGGAAAAGTTACAAATGGATCAAAGATACAAACGCATAAAATAAAACCACTAAAGCGATCAAGAAACATGAGAACATTTTTTAACAACCTGGGGATGGGAAAGGCAATACATATAAAATTCAAATACTCTTCAGGCCAAAAGACCATAAGACAATAGAAAAACTGCAGAAAATAACGCCACATGTCACAAAGGGCCAATTTTCTTAATATAGCTACATAGGTCCTACAATTCTGAGAAAAACCTCAAAAACCCAATAGAAAACAATGCAAAGGATATGAACAAAGAGTTCACAGAAAAGAAAATACAGACATATAAAATTTAGTATATAAAAAATGCTTAGCATTCCCAGAATATGAGAAATACAAATTAAATCCACACTGAGATCAGGTGTCAGAGAGCAAAGATCCAGACGTTTTCTATAAAGTGTCGGCTGAAAAGGCTATGGGAAAACAGACTCGCTGTTTTCTGGTAGACATATAAATTGATACAAATCCTACTGAGGACATTTCAATACCTGTTAAAATTAGAAATGTGTATTTTATTTACCCAGAATTTGCACCTTTGAGGGTTTATCCTACAAACCCATATAAATGGGAAAAGATATGTGTATAGGTTATGGATGGTAGCATTGTTTCAACAGCAAAAGAATGTACACTATCTAATTTTCATACTGAAGAATTGGTTTTAAAAATTGTGATACACTCAAACTAAGGAAGTACTATGCAGGTATAAAATAAAGGAGGACACGTTTTGTGTACTGATGTGGAAAGATTCTAAATATATATCCTTATGTGAAAAAATAATATATATATAAATGTATATAGTATGCTATCATTTGTGTAAAAGTAGCAACACAAGAAAATATATTTGAACTTCCTTGTGTATGTGTTAAATATCTTGGAAAGGACACAAAATAAACTAATACTAGTTTATCTGTGGGGAGGGAAATTGGTGGCTTGCAGACAAGATGAAAGAAAACTTTCCAAATCTTTCGATTTTGAACCACGTGAACATAGTGACTATTGAAATATGAAATAAATAAAAATTATAGGATATTGCTATGAATTGTTTGTGCAGTAAATTTGAAAATAAATTTAAAATAGGCAATTCTCTAGGTAAATATAAATTATCAAACATTTCAAAAAGAAAAGGAAATTCAATCAGTAATCACGTATCTACCTGCTTGTAAAAGCAGCATATCTGGACTATGTTACAGGACAGTTATAGTAGCTAACCATCCAATATAAACTATTCCCGAGATAGGAAAGACAGCCAAAGCCCCACCCCTTAACTCATTTTATGATGTTAACGTAACCTTTATACTAAAACCAAAGAGAACAGAAAATTATAAGCCAGGCTCCCTTTTGAACATAACAGGATAAATGCTGAATAAAATACAAGGACACCCAAACCAGAATAAGTATTTTAAATGCCTTTGACAAGTAGGAGGGCCAGATGTATTTTTAAAATAAAAATTAGAAGGCCAGGTGTGGTGACTCACGCCTGTAATCCCAGCACTTTGGGAGGCCGAGGCGGAAGGATCATGAGGTCAGGAGATGGAGACCATCCTAGTTAACACAGTGAAACCCCGTCTCTATAAATATACAAAAAATTAGCCTGGCGTGGTGGTGAGGGCCTGCGGTCCCAGCTACTTGGGAGGCTGAGGTGGGAGAACGGCGTGAACCGGGGAGGCGGAGCTTGCAGTGAGCCGAGATCGCGCCACTGCACTCCAGCCTGGGCAACGAGTGAGACTCCGTCTCAAAAATAAACAAACAAACAAACAAATAAATAAATAAATAAATAAATTAGAAAATACATAAATTAGAAAAACATTTTTAAGATAGAAAAAATATGTATATTTTAAATATCCCATGCTTTATACACACATACACACTCATTTCTGATAAAGACCCAGATGTGGAAAGTAAATCCTTAATACATTTAAAAGAGGATAGAAGTCCATTAATTACTTCAAGAGGAAGAAAAGTTTCTTATACTAAGAAGAAAAGAAGCATAGAAAATAAAGGAAAATTTGAGAAATGTGACCACATTAACCTTTTTAAATTCTATGCAAGAAAAGAAAACAGTATAAAGTTTTCCTAAAAGCCAGAAACCAGAAGAATATATTTACAACATATAGCTGACAAAAAAGATTGGTATTCAAAGTATATATTTTTTTTTTAATTTTTTTTTTTTTTTTTTTTGAGATGGAGTCTCACTCTGTCACCCAGGCTGGAGTGCGGTGGCATGATCTTGGCTCACTGCAATCTCCACCTCCCAGGTTCAAGCGATTCTCCTGCCTCTGCCTCCTGAGTAGCTGGGATTAGAGGCGCCCGCCACCATGCCTGGCTAATTTTTGTATTTTCAGTAGAGATGGGGTTTCGCCATGTTGGCCAGGCTGGTCTCGAACTCCTGACCTCAAATGATCCACCTGCCGTGGCCTCCCAAAGTGCTGGGATTACAGGCTTTAGCCGCCGCCCCCGGCTGTATTTTTTAAATACAGACTTACAAGTTCAAAAGGCAAGCACTATAGAAAAGTGGGCAAAAAATGTTGACAGGCATGTCACAGAAGAGTAAGCTCAACTGGCCTACAGACACTTCAAAAGTAACTCAGTTGCACTTGTAATCAAGAAAATGAAAAGGTATACAATTTCTCACCCAATGAATTAAAAATAACTGTGAAACTACTTGCCACCTGCTGGCAAGAATGTTGGGAACCAATTTATCTCATTCACCACAAAAGCATAAATTCGTATAACCATTTTGAATCATGTTTTGAAAATATCTAATAATGTTAAATCTGCACATACCCTGTGACCACATAATTCCATCTTGCCCTGTGTACAAAATTACATTTATAAGAAAATTTATTGCAGCACTGTTTGTAACAGTAACAAATCAAAAACATTTTGAATGTTTATCCACATTGAATACAATTTTATATAGTCATATCATGAAATACGCTAATATGCAGTTAAAGGAATGTATTTGATCTATAGTATATGTACCCATATCGATAAACTTTGAAAACATAATGTTTAACTAAAAAAGCAACATACATATGATCTCCTTTCTATCAAATGGTAGAATACATAAAACAACATTATAGGTTGTTTATGTGCATGCATATATGATCAAAATTTAAACACATGGAGAAAACAGGAACATACCCTTCTACTGTGATTGCCTCTAGGGAATGAGAGAGGACCAAAAAGATGAAGGGGGTGGGCTTCAACTGTATCTGTAATGTTTTATTTATTTTTAAAATGTCATGGCCAAATTTTAATATTTGCCATGTCTGGGTTGTGGGCCTGTGCGTATAATTTCCTATTTAAGTCTCTGAAAAGAGATGAGACCCTTGCCTTGTCTGGATTCTTTTCAGATGCAGAAGCTCTTATACTGAATCTCCACAGCCCAGTGATTTGGGCCATATTACCTGTGACCAGTGTGCTAACTGCAGACCTCTTCTGGGACTTTCCTTCTCTCATTCTGCCCACCTGTCATAACATTTTATTTCTCCATGTTGGACCTATTAATGTCATCTTACAAAAGGCCATTTGCTGTGACCATACCAAGAAGATAGCATATTTTCTGCCACACTCAGTTTCCTCCAAGCAAGCGAGGCCTGTCCAACCTCCATCCATGGTCACCTGAGATGGGCCTGTGTCCCTCATTCTCTGCCTATAGCCCCTGCTATGAAGTGGGTCTTCATTGTACCCTGAGCCATTACTGGCATTGAGTTTTGAGTTACAGAACTGATTCTTTCTCATTCGCATTTCTAGATTTCCTCAATATCCAACAGCAGAGCAAAATGACACACATACTCTTACCTAGTTTCTAGTTTTGACTCTACTTTTACCCACAGTTAATGTTTACTGACAGTTGGAAATTTAAACTATAGGCAGCTTTGTTTTGGTTTGACCTAAATGAGCAGTTTTGATATGAGTTTGATATTTTGGCTATTCTACTCTTTCCTTTGTTTCCAAAGAACAAAGACACTGCAGCAGCATGTATTTTTCTTTGTTTGTGTTTTTAATGAGTCTAACCTAAGTTCCTGAGGATCGAGTTTATACTTGACTGCCTTTGATGCAAAGATTATAATGAGCAACTCAAATACAGGACTCCAGACTGGGTGTGGTGGTTCACACCTGTAATCTCAGCACTTTGGGAGGCCAAGCCGGGCTGATCATTTGAGCTCAGTAGTTCAAGACCAGTTGGGCAGCATGGCAAAACCCCATCTCTATAAAAAATACAAAGAAACTAGCCAGGCATGGTGGCACACCTGTAGTTCCAGCTACTCAGAAGACTGAGGTGGGAGGACAGCTTGAAGCCCAGGAGGTCAAGACTTCAGTCAGCTGTTATCGAGTCACTATACCTCAGCCTGGGTGACACAGCAAGACCACGTCTCAAAAAAAAAAAAAAAAAAAAAAAAAAAATATATATATATATATATATATATATATATAGAGAGAGAGAGAGAGAGAGAGAGAGAGAGAGAGAGATTCCATTGGCTTGGCAGAAAGCACCTTGGAGTGAGTGCAGGAGTCTCCATATGTTAGAGCTGAAATCCTTTTAGGAGAAACATATTTCTGAAATTATAATGAAAGTTGTTGGAAAACATGATCTAATACAAATATATCTGATTTACAGCTTCACATAAAATACATATTTGGGATGTAATGATATTTTAGAACTAGAAAAGACAAGAAATAATATGCTTTTTTAGTTGGTTAAAGTCTTTATAAGTACTTCTCAGAAATTTTGAAAATGTCCACAAATACCTCTTGTCTCAATAGACGTTCTGCCTGATTTCTGGTAATGTTTCTATGGTACCACCTGTAAAAGCAATAAAAATGATTTTTAAATTTTATATTCAGTTTTTTAAAGAAAAAAACAGGGCTTCATTTTCTTCATTTTCTTCATTTTTAAGAACTTACTTAGGATCTGATCTTAGAAAGTTGAGTGTTTTTTTTTAATTCAGATAAACAATAATATATCATTATGGGTTAATTAAGTTTAATATAATTTTATTTCCAAGCCAATATCTAGTTTATTCTATCATATCTCAATTCAACTTCCAATATATACTTAGTATACATTATGAATGATTTAACATTTATAAATTTCCATGAAAGGTATGTGATAAGACCTCATCATCTTGAACAAACACTGAGTTTTGGCAAACTAAAAAAACACTCATTTCTGTCTTTCCTCTCAGAAACTTCCTACTTACATGTTTTTATAGGTGCTTTGTTACACCTTCCAAAAATTAAAGCCCATTCTTACTTTTCTGACACTCCTAAGTGCATTACGTTATATATAGTCAGTAGTTAGTAGATGTTCTCACTTACAAGTGGGAGATAACAGGGGGAACACATAGCCATAGAGATGGAAATAATGGACACTGGGGACTCCCAAAGCAGGGAGGATTGAAGCGGGGTGAGTTGAAAAATGACTTATTGGATAAAAGGTTCACTATTTGGATGATGAGTACACCAGAAACCCAATACCCACCATTACACAATACATTGTTAGAAAAAAGAAAAAAGAAAAAACTTGCACGTGTACCCCCAGATCTAAAATAAAATTTTTAAAAAATCATAAAACAGAACACATGTAACCACCAATACATGAACTTGCCTCTGACACCCTCTCCCGCCCCATCTCTCTCCTGAGTCTCCCGTCACTCACTAAGCTTCAGTCTCATTGGAATTCTTTCCTTCCCCAGATTCACCAACCCCTTTTCTGCCCTCAATCATGCTGTTTTCTCTACATGAAACATGTCATTAAATGACTTTAGAATATCAGAAGTACACACAGTGAACATAATTAACTAATATTGTAAGCTAAACGTACAGTTTGATATGATAATACCTAGTCAATAAGCAAATGTTGTACAGGAAGGAGAAAGAAAAAATGGTAGAACAAAAGAGAGAGAAAGGAAAACTGAAAGGCTTTCATTTCAAAACAAGATTTTAAAAAAAATTTAATGCTTCACGAATTTGCATGTCATCCTTGCACAGGGAACATGCTAATCTTCTTTGTATTGCTCCAATTTTTAGTATATGTGCTGCCGAAGCAAGCACTCAAAAACAAGATTTTAAAGAAGATTTTAAACTTTAAATCTAATATTGCCAGATAGAAGTATGTGACAAATTCAAGATCCTTTAAAATAATTCCGAATTCTATCAGGCAGGAAAGAGATTGAATGAATGGAACTTAGAGGATGCAAGAGCACAGTATTTCAGAATTTCATCTATTTAAATTCGATTATAAAACTTAGAAGAGGTTTTAAAAAAAATATGTAAGTAAAACTGTAACTCTTATACCTAGACAACACTGATTACAACTAAGACCAAATGATGTGCATGAAAGAGTTAGGGACAGGAATCCTATTTACATTTTGTTTTAATCCAGCACGTCCAGCTACGGGTGAGTAGAAACATTCTGTATGTTATGTGAATACCTCTGGTCCCATGTCTCAATCTTAGATTTCTGATCAATAAGTAAACAGTATTGTGTTCTTGAATTTTTGATCTAGAAACTCCATTAGATCTGAGAAGGTGAATCTGCTTCCCTTAGTAAGTGACTTTCTAACTGTGAGAAGATTAAGGATTCCGTGTAGAGATAATGAGATGAATGAAACTCATGCTTCTGTGAAGTTCAGGAATAATCAACATGTTTGGTATTTAAAATATCTATTATTTTAGGAGAATCTGGCATATTAGATTTTTGCCTCTGATTTAAAGGGCATAATTAATTTTAAACTAGTTATTTGAAGTTGAAGATAATTTGACTCGTTTTTAAAATTATATTTATACAGTTAAAGGAACTTTATTTCTCACATTTGTAAGTTTAGTTTATTAGATTTCCAGGATCATTTAAAGACTTGCATAGGGCTTTTTACAATTGTAAATTTGCCCTGTCAGGCATGTGAAGTACTTTGAAAGAAAACTGAATTTATTCAGTTTATTAATGCAAATTAAAAGTTTCCAAAAATTTAATTAACTGAGCTTATAAATCGGATTGATTGTTTAAGGATATCTAGTATGTTGAGTTTGAATTAAGCTGATTATTCTTACTTTTTTAGATTTATATATAGTATATCAAATTTTATAAGTCGAATTTGAGGACTTTCTGAAAACTAGGTTTTTATGTTGTAATGTTGAAAATTCGGATATTCATTTAAAGCCAAAGTAGCCATAAATCTTTCTATGCACAAAGGTTCCCCTGAAATATCAGAACTCCACACTGACGCGGCATTCCTTCTACTATACCCACCCTCCCTCAACACACACTACCTGCTACCACCTTTAGACCTCAAGTCACTTCTTCAGACACAACCCAACATCCTCCATCTAAATTACATCCCCTGCCCCGTTTTCTTCCACAGTGTCCAATACTGTTCCTTCAAAACACTACAGTTGTTTTTTTTTTTTTTTTCTTCAACTTTTATTTTAAGTTCCGGGGTACATGTGCAGGATATTCAATTTTGTTACATAGGTAAATGTGTGCCACAGTGGTTTGCTGCACAGATCAACTCATCACCTAGGTATTAAGCCCAGCATCCATTAGCTATCCTTCCTGATGTTCTCCCTCCCCTTGCCGCCCTTACCCCACCCCCAGCCCCAGGATCCAGTGTGTCATAACACTACGATTTAAAATTGTACATTTATGGGCCGGGCACGGTGGCTCACGCCTGTAATCCCAGCACTCTGGGAGGTCGAGGTGGGCGAATCACGAGGTTAGGAGATCGAGACCATCCTGGCTAACACGGTGAAACCCCGTCTCTACTTAAAAAAAAAAAAAAAAAAAATTAGCCGGGCGTGGTGGAGGGCGCCTGTAGTCCCAGCTACTCAGGAGGCTGAGGCAGGAGAATGGCATGAACCCAGGAGGTGAGCTTGAGTGAGCCAAGATCACGCCACTGCACTTCAGCCTGGGTGACAGAGCGAGACTCTGTCTCAAAAACAAATAAATAAATAAAATTGTACATTTATTTGTGGACTTAGGGTTGTTTAATGTCTATTTTTTCCCAAGAAACTGTAAGTTCTATAACTCTGCATATTTCATGTTGTTATATCTGGTACATCATAAGTGTACAATAAATACAGATGGAACAAATAAGGTGATTTGAGGACTGAAGTAACAAAGGAGTGTTGAATGCCTGTAAATAATAGGCCAGGTGGACCAAACTGTAAATGTTTTTCTTGTTAGTTTCATAGTTCATGAAATAATAATAATCACTAGAATGTATTGAATATTTATTATTCAATATATAACATGTAATAGATAGAATAGATATTATTGTCTCTGCTTTTCAGATCATTCAGAGGTTTAGAGACATTGTGTGACTCTGCCCTGAACCAAAGCTGTCAATGCTGTCAGTCAATGCTGATGCCAGGATTTGGACCCAGGTTGCTCCCATTTATATACACATGCTCTAGTACTTAAACCTAGGGCAGTAACTTTTGTACAGTCATTAGAACAGTGCTTGGGACATAGTAAGTGATCAATAAATTTCAGCGATCACTAATGATAACGATTTTATCTGCATCTTAATAAAGCTGTTTTTAAAAATGGCAATAAAATGAAAAATTAGTTTTCTCATAATTGGAGTCATTTTAAAAAGGATGATTTTTTTAAAAAACTCATATATAAATCAAGGCCCAAGGAAATGAGGTAGCAGTTGTAACCCTAGAGTAGTATAATTCAGATGCTCCAACATCCACAGTATAAACAGGTTGTTATAGCCAGAGTCTAGGCCTTGTCTAAACAGGGTAATAAATGAGCAAATGAATGAATAACGAAAGGGTGGAAAGTAACATTCCTAGGTAGTGATGTCCATTCACTAACCACCAAGCACTGTGTTAGCTACCGTCACAAATGTCTCCTTTAATCGCCTGTAAAATCCAAATTATATGAAAAAAGTCTCATTTTTCTAATTTTTCTGAGCAAGAGATTTTCATATATCTGTCAATACACACAAAATCTCCTCTGACCCGGCCTTGCAAGAGGCCTGTTTTTGTTGGTCAGCTTCAATTCGGGATAGCAGTGAGACCTCATGAGGACATGCTCTTGAGTAGATAGCTGTGGAACTGTTTTTTTCTTTTCTTTTCTTTTCTTTTCTTTTCTTTTCTTTTCTTTTCTTTTCTTTCTTTTCTTTTCTTTTCTTTTCTTTTCTTTTTTTAATAGAGATAGTGTCTCACTATGTCGCCCAGGACAGTCTTGAACTCCTGAGCTCCAGCAATTCTCCCACCTCAGTCTCCCAAAGTGCTAGGGTTACAGGTGTGAGCCACCATGCCGAGCCTTTTTTTTTTTTTTTTTTTTTCAATTTTTAAAAATTGCCATGCTAATCTTCTCTGTATCATTCCAATGTTAGTATGTGTTCTGCTGAAGTGAGCACTTTGGAATTGTTTTCTAAGGAAGGTGAGTTCAGTCACCTGAGGACTTTGATTTACTGGAGATTAGAATCTCGGGAAGGGCTAAATGGCTCCAATAGAGACATGAGGCCCAGTGAAGGTGGGAAAAGAGAGAAGAGACCCTGTGATGGAGCTGAGGAGAGTGACTGGAGAGAGAACAGAAATAGCTACTGGAGAAATCTCATACAGTAATGTAGATGAGTCATCTGTCCTGAAGTCATCTCCTTCTCTCCTCCAATAAAGTCTACATTATTCACCAAAGCTTTCGAATTTGAATTTGTTTTAGGAGAGATGTACTGAGTTAGGCCTCTAGGTGGGCTTTATTACTAGCAAGACCAACCAAGGGGGTTCTCTCATTCAATTGCATTTGCTGCCTGGTTCTCAGAGAAGCACTTGTCTTAATGCCTCAATGCATATATTACCTACTGCCACCTGGTGGAAGCATATGCTAATTTTAAGATAAGGGCCCAAACCAGATGGAGGTGAGGGAGATGCTCAAACTGAAAATCTAAATTTATAAAAAACATATGACTAGTCTCAGTTCTACTGCTCTCTACCTGTAATCTATCAATCTTCTCATCTGCAAAATGAGGGGCTAAAAAAGTGATTGCTAAGATTTCCTCCATCTTCCAAATCTGTAATTGTAACAAAAATAGATTTCAGGCGGAACTCTAGTGAACATGCCAAATGGTTCTTCCAAACTACAGCATTAGCCTAGTTCTTATCTTCAACTATTTCTAAAACACATAAAAACATGAGCCAACATATAGTCATTTATCTATATGGTTAAGTCCAATTTACCACTCATTGAAAATTTAATGTCATTTTCTAAAGTAAATTTTCCAGTTAAAATATATAGTAAAACAGGTACCAGATGAATGTTTGGTTTCAGACTGTCACTGTTAAAACAGAAAAAGTGGCTATACAAAACAGAACAAAAATAAGTTTAAGAAAAAGAAGTTTCTGAATGGACCATGATAAGGATCAAACGTCTCTTTATTATTAATGCTGTCAAATGTGTTACTTTCTTTTCCTTTTACAGACCCAAAACAGTATCTATACTTACAAGCTGCCAAAATGTCTCTGATGTTCATAGGTTAATCATAGGTTATATTTTGGAGAAGACTTACTCATATATTTCTAAATTAGTTATTTTGTTTTCAGTCACATAGTTGCTTGGGATTAAGCCTTCATTCCTACAACAAAAGAAAAAGCAAAAAATCAAAATGCTTGGCATGTTTGTGGCATTATCATGGCAACAATCCTTTTAAAACCTCAAGGATGTAGGGGGAAATCAAATTCATTTTACTGATTAAATTGCTAAAAGGAGAAAAGAAAGTTTTTTAAATTTCAAACTCAACAAAAATCTCTGTACAAGAAATGTATTAAGATCCCAACTTGTAACATGAGTAGTTTAAGAGGTTTTATGACCCCACAATCTTTTCAGAGAGAAAAGGGGGCACTTAAATGATCATCTGATATCATAGTGACTGTGTTAAAAACACAGCAATTACAAAGACATTGGCTTCATTCTTTTCAATTGCTGAGGAGTATTCCATAGTATAGGTTTTCTAGTTTAGCCACTTCCCTAGTAGAAGCAATGCTGTAAAGAAATCCTTGAACATGCCTTCTTGTACAGAAGTAAGAATATTTCTCAAAGATAGATAGCAAGGAGGGGAATCGCTAAGTCACAGGATATGTGCATCTTTCAGGATATGCAACAAATTGTCCTCAAAGGAGGATATACCAATTTACACACCTATCAGCATGGTAGAGGCTTCACTTTTCCTATACCTTAACCAACATTTGAAATTACAAAAAGATCTCCAAGACATATTATTGAGAAATAAGAGTAAGTTGCAGAATCATGCATAAAGTATGATAAGATTTAGGTAATGAATTCTACAAACAATACCATATATTTTGATATGTGTATGTAAGTGCATTGAAAATAATCTGAAAATGGATAACAGTATTTACTTTTGGGGAGACACTTGGGTTTGCAGGTAGTGGCAAAGTACAATTTTGATATTAATATTTGCATATTATATTTTTAAAAACTCTGTTCATTTACTGTGAAATAAAAAATTCCATTTTTAAGTCTGAGGCATGCCAATAGCATACCCGCAGGTGTGGCTAATTACACAGTCCTGAACCTACTAATGCCTCTTTTTCCACTGAAAAGTCTCCATTACATGTTGAGAACTGTTAAGAGAGCCACATCATTGAGAAAATGTAGTTGGAGAGGTATGTAATTTACATGCTTATAATACTTGGATACTTAAAATATCCAAATCTTGGCAAATATCAGAAATCAATGCCAGCCTTCTCTCTCAGGAAGTCCAGATATTCCTCAGAATTCTTCTCAATTCAGGACTCCAGTCAGGCATTAACCATCTGTTGCAACTGACACAATGAAACCTATCTGCATCCCAGGATCTTTTCTCTTTCTAATCTAATTCAGCAGCAACTGCAATGTTTTCTTTCAAAACTTGTCATTGTAGAAACATAAAAGTGAATAAAATACTATTTCTGTTCTTACCTTAGAGCTTAACAGGAAAAAACCGACAAATTCCCAAATGAAAGCTCAAATTACAATAAGAACCTACATTGTCAGAATTTCCATTGTACAAATAAAGAAACAAAAACTCAGAGAGGGTAAGTGACTTGCCCAGGGACACACAATAGTAAGCGGCAGCATCAGGATGTGAAGCCAGATGTACCTGATTCTGAGACTGTGCCTGGAAACTGCCTGAAATCATTGTTGTCTCATTCTCTCACATACCTTGGGGGAGAGGGTACAGATTCCATTTCACGCAGAGGAAAGAGTTATAAGCCTGAGTCACTAAATAGTCTTCTTTGTTTTGGAGGAATTGGATACAGACTAAGTCATGTAAGTGTCTTACCCCAAACGGTCTCTTGCCTTCCACCAGTGAGGATTGTATTTCTCCAGTATCAGGTATTCTTCTGCTCTCCTTAAGGCTAAATTACAGGGTTCTCTGGGCAGAAAATCATAAAGTGCCTTGACTTGGATCTTCTCTTCAGCAACCTCAGAGGGTGGGAGGGGAGGCAGTGGCTTTCGTTTTGATGGCTGCACACAGCCCGTGTTGGACTGTGAAAACCAAGAAATGAGTTGTTTTACAATCATTTTAATAATTTGTACTAAAAAATATAGGGATAAAATATTTGCCTTCTGCCTCACTTTTCTTATCCAGCTACACCAAGGCAGAAGCCAGGATGGGATAAATGTAGAAAAGGACTAACCATAAAACTCCTTTTGGATCCAGCAATACACTCATCATTTTGTACACTTTTGAGATAACAAGCTCTCTTGCCAGCACTTCACTGGACTTTTTAATATCAAAATTCTCAAAAGATGATGTACTCTTCTTCAATAGTTTTACCTTGTTTTAAGGATTTTTTTCTCCTTTAAAGAAGACAAATGGCCTTTTTCTTTGTATGTGGCGGCAGCTCGTGCTTGGGTTTACCATACTTCCTAAGAATGCTGTTTCTCACTGCAGTGAAAACTAATCTCAGCCTCAAAATGACAGGAGCCAGAATATGTTTTTTCCCACTCATTGCCCATTTTCAAGTTCTGCCTGTAAATATAAGTAGCCTATTTTAACTAGTCTTTTCTTTTTCCTTTTACTTTCTTCTAGAACATTCCTTCACAAATTATTGAGCCCTTATTTTATGCCAAGCATGATACTAGATTCTGGGTAACAAACAGCACCTCGTGAATGAAGACTCTAAAAAGATAACCTTTTCCATTCCCCTCTTGCCTATCAAAATGATACTCACTTGCTTCTTATTTGACAATTGACTGAGCCATGGCCTGCGACGCTGGGTGTGTTTTTCTGGAAGCTCTTCATCTGGGCTCAGGCTTATCTGTGTTCTTACTTGTCTGACATTGAAAAGCAATCATGTTACAAATAATTATTTGTACAAAAGGTATCTATACATCCACTAGATTTTCACAGAAATAGTAGAAACATCCAGGTCTCCTTCCAACTCCATTTTCATTTAGAAGACTTCCTAACTCCATCTCCCTGGGCAAATTACTAGTTTTAAGAACTTAAGTTTCCTTATCCAGGAGCTAGAGGTGCTAAGAGCATAGAGTTGTTATAAAATAAAATTGAAAAAGCATGTCACATTCCCAGTAGAGTCTGGTGCATCTTTGGGGCATAAAATTACAATCATGGTAATAAAAACTTACTCTGTATCTGGCTCAGTGCTTGTCATTTTATATTCATTACCTCATTTGATGGTGTCTTTTTGTTATAAATAGATACGGTATAGTGATTAGGAACATAAGTTTGAATCCCAGCTCCACCATTTCATAGTGTGGCCTTGGGTAAGCAATGTAACCTATCTAATCCTCAATTTCCTCATCGGTAAAATGGGAATTGTAAAAAAAAAAAAAAAAAGTAGGCGGTTTTGAGAACTGTATGAATTAATAAACATAAATCTTTTAGCGTAATATCTGATATACAGGACGCTCCTGTTAAATGTTAGCTTTTTCTGTTAACATGCTGCCTTGGATTTACTTCTTACAGAGTCATTTACTGCCACCGAAGTATAAGATACACCGATAGTTTTGGGGAGATAGATAACTAAGATAGGATTCTTGCCCTTAAAGGGAAAACTACATATTGGAGCACAGACCTATAAACAACATACATGAAATAAAAATTAAGTGGAGAACCATGCCGCACAAGGTGGGAACACAATGGGATGAACAACTAAGTCTGAAGGATCAGGAAAGGATCCCAGATGACCTGACATTTGACCTAGACCTGAATTCAACAGGGAGAAAATGGAAGAAGGTTCCCAGGTAGAGAGAACAGCAGGTGCAAAGAGACATGGTGACTCCATAGGTATTAAAGAAACTGAATTAATTAATTTTCAAGAAATTGCCCTTGGAGTAGACTTACCGCTTCTGCACTGAACAGCAACAGCAGCAACAGAAAACCGACTGGATGGTGTTATCTGAAAAGCAGGTCATTTCTCAGCTGTTAGAAAGCCATGAGTACATGATATTGAGGGAGTCTCTAAGGGATGGGTGATACGAATTACTATAAAGCGTATGAAAGTCTCGATCGTGCCTTCCTTCACTAGTGGAAGACAAATAACTGTCAGTCACTAAAGCAAAAAATAAGTTTCTGGCACCTTGGCCAGTGTGGTTTCCCTTCTCAGGCTCTTCTCCTCTGGCCTGGTTTTCGCATTTCCTCAGTCTGTGAGTGATAAATGACCAGTGTATTCTCTTTTACCTTTGTCAGGGCTAATGTTCACTAACAAATGTACAAGGGAATAGGATTCCAAAAGTGATGCTCTCCTAGGAAATCTGTTAGCAGGGATTTTGAATTAGGTCTGTCGTATTTTTTTAAATTAAAATGCTTAACACATAGGCTCTTTTTAAAAATTCCATCAACATTTCAGTGGGATGTTATTTCAGTGGGATGATTCTTTTATTTATTTCTTGCAATTAAAAATTGTTCTAAACCTTAGCAGCGTGTTAGAATTATCTGAGGAGCTTTTAAAATATTCTGGTGCACAGGTCATGCCCTGCATACCCCAGACCAAAAAAAAATTAGACTATCTGGGGATGAATCTAGGTATTGGTATTTCTTTTTTATTTATTTTTTATTTTACTTTCAGTTCTGGGATACATGTGCAGAACAAGCAGGTTTGTTACATAGGTATATACGTACCATGGTGGTTTGCTGCACCTATCAACCCATCATCTAGGTTTTCAGCCCCACACGCATTAGGTATTTGTCCTAATGCTCTCCCTCCCCTTGCCTCCCAACCCCTCAACAGGCCCCGGTGTGTGATGTTCCCCTCCCTGTTGTCCATACGTTCTCATTGTTCAACTCCAACTTATGAGTGAGAATATGCAGTGTTGGGCTTTCTGTTCCTGTGTTAGTTTGCTGAGAATGATGGCTTCCAGTTTCATCCCTGTCCCTGCAAAGGACATGAACTCATTTGTTTTTATGGCTGCATAGTATTCCATAAAACATAGGCTCTCACTCTGGAATAAGTTTAAAGATAAACTGAATATTTGAAGAAAGAACTAGCTAATAAGTCTAGGTTATGCCTAGACTTTTGTTGTCAAATTTCATCATTATTTGATTTAAGTGAGATGATTTCCATTTTTAAAGTCCATAAATAAGCCAAGGGTGGTGGCTCATGCCTCTAATCCCAGCACCTTGGGAGGCTGAACCAGGAAGATCGCTTGAGCCCAAGAAGTTTGAGATCAGCCTGGGCAACATGGTGGAACCCCATGTCTACCCCAAAAAGCTTTTTTAAAAAATTAGCCAGGCATGGTGGTGCATGCCTGTAGTCCCCAACAGTCAGGAGGCCAAGGTGGGAGGATCCCTTGAGCCTGGGAGACGGAGGCTGCAGTGAACTGAGATTGCACCACTGCACTCCAGCCCGGGTGACAGAGTGAGACTCTGTCTTAAAATAATAATAATAATAAAAGACCATAAATAAATTTTGAATTTCAAAAGGATATTTTATTTTCATAGAACTTACATTTCCCCATCAGTTCATACTCATATCGACATCTGAAAATATTCTGGAGGCAGCAGAGTACCTTAGAGGTGAGCATTCACTTTGAGGGGGGACAGACCTAGGGTTTAGGCCTAGTCACCTGGCTGACTACATCTTGGATAAGTCTCTTTACTTATCTAAGTCTTAGTTTTCCTAACTGTAAAACTGAGGTAAATAGTATGTACTCCCTTTGAAAAGCCCTAGAAGGCAGAGATAAATGTCTAACTTTGTGACTTTGAGTAAACTAGTAAATGTTCTGTGTCTCAGTTTCCTCATCTGTAAAATGGGAATAATAGGATGGCTAACATGTAAGCCAATGGTGAGGACTAATTAAATTGATTCATGTAAAACACCTAGACCAATACCACGTGTATGGTAAGAGGGTAATCAAGAAGACTGATTGTAATAGGATCATGGTGAAGAACCAATTAGATAACATCTTTTAAAGTCCCTGGAACATAAAGGGAAGTATTATCAGTCAGGATCCCAACAAGAATCAGAAGGCACACAAACTGGGATATGTTGAGAAGGATTTATTTATAAAAGGAAGTATAGAGATGTAGGTAGAGCGTAGTAAAACTACAAGGATAGTGCAGGAATCCAGAGCTGTGCCATCACCACACCTAACCAAGTGAGGAGGGAAGGGAAGGTTACCAGAACCTAGAAGGCGGGGGGGTCTGTGGCCCAAGCCACCTGGAAAAGAGCACGTATCATCCATCCAAGGACACAGATGGCCCAAGGAGACTTCATAGCAAGAAAATCAGGAGGATTAATATCCTTACTCCACTCTCCTCCCTCCCTCCTTGCTGGGCTCTCCATTGGCCTAACCCAGAAGGAAGCCAGGTGGTTATATGTAAATCACACAGGAGTTAAGAGCAGGCTGGTGAAAGGCAGAGAGTGGACCAGCAGGGAGAGGGGCAGGCAAGAAACATCCAGCACAGTACACCCCTCAGCATCCATCTTTTCTTTCTTTTATTTTTTTAGACAGAGTCTCACTGTCGGCCAGGTTGGAGTACAGTGGTGCTATCTTGGCTCACTGCAACCTCCTCTACCGCCCAGGTTCAAGTGATTCTCCTGACTCAGCCTCCCGACTAGCTGGGATTACAGACGTGTGCCACCACACCCAGCTAATTTTTTATAGTTTTTAGTAGAGACAGGATTTCACCATGTTGTGCAGACTGGTCTTGGACTCCTGACCTCAAGTGATCTGCCCATCTTGGCCTCCCAAAGTGCTGGGATTATAGGTATGAGTCACTGCACTCGGCCCATCTGAAAGTGGATTCCTGTAGGATTTGGGTTTTTGTTTAGTCTGTTCTTTGTGGGGTTGCTACAGTTTTCCATTGACCAGGACTATTAAGAATATTAAGAAATGAAGCGAATGCATTCCCTCATTTTTAAACAAAGTTCTCTTTGCCATAATTGTGAAGCACCAACCTAATTTTCCTCTATAAATCAGGATAATCACCCCAGCTACTCTGACCCCCTTCAGAGCCTATAAATTCAGTAGTACAAGGAATCCCATAGTGGCCAGAGGGCAGTTCAACTTTCAATATTCCTTAATAAAAGGATTCTTCTCTTGGCAATGGAATCTCCAAACCTACAAAAACCAAAGTCACAGGGAAAGTAAACAACAATACTCTGGTGGGCTACTAGATGAAATGATGAGAGAGGCTGCTCCAATCTCCACCGCTTTGTTTCCAGACTCATGTATCCTGGCTATGGAAAAACAAAAGCATATAATGTATCCTGGCTATGGAAAAGCAAAAGCATATGATGCTTTAAGACATTTATTGCATCCTACAGGACCCTACCTGAACTTTGCAAGATGTTGTCTTCCAGATGTGATTGTAATTGAGCCTTTAAAAGGCCGTTCTTCTGTTCTATCAAGTCAGCTGCTTTGGAGTTATGGGACACATGGTAAGGTATTCGGGGCCACTGAACTAAGAAAAAGCTAACTCCCTCCACAACATGGGTCATCTTGTCAGTCTCTGGTTATATCTTCCTATTCTGTCCCCGTTCTAAGAAATTCAACCACATCCCTTTCCCCAAGATCTCCTTGTCACCTGTCTTCCAATTTTGTTCCTTCCAAGTTCGCATTGGCAGACCAATTTGTTTTTACCATTGCCCGTGAATCAAGGTAGATCAATGTCTCAGACTATCTCTTTTCCTAATGAAGTGAATAAACTTACGTGTTTCCTGAAGTTCTGGGAGGACTTTATTTCAACACTATCTATCAGGCTACCTCTGAATGAGGCTGTAGTACAATGGCTGTTTCCTGTTGGTGTACATTTATGATGCAGATCTTCCTGTAAATCAAGCCAGAAATTTTTCTCCCATAAGCTGTTGGAGAACTACCCAAGAGGCCACTGGTGTGAGTTGAAGTAGAAGCAGAAAGAGCAAGTACAATGTGAATAGATGTTGCATGCTTATGAAGCTTTCTTGAAGCTTCTGGATCTACTAGGGCCCATTTTCACATATGCCACTTCTGTATTAGGATAGAAAACTAGTATGCATGACCAATTGCATAGTCCATTGAATCAGATAACACACAGCTCATGATAAGCAGCTTGGATCACATAAATATTTGATGATCCATGATTAAGCATTTAGTCTTTACCAGTAGCAAGTCAGGAGCTGTTTTTTAGATGGAAAATATTCCTAAGGGTTTGTGCTGCAATTTTCTTATTGGGGCTTTCCTGAAACGCCATAAAGCCAGCATCTTGCCCTCTCTTTGCCCTTTATCCCAAGCAGTACCAATGACAATTGGATTAATTGATAACTGAGTTATTTCTCCAGCAGAGGGTATCTCTGGACCTCTAAATATATGACCAAATAAACTCCAGACCCAACTCTGAATCTGCTTCCTAGAGCTACTTCTGATACAAGAGAAAACATGACATATTTAGATTAACTTTGAAAGGGTTATTTATAAAGGGACTAATCACAAAGGAGTGAAAACCACAAAAGATATACAGGAACCCAGGTCCAGCAGTAGTGGAACTGTCACCATCCCTAGGTTCAAAAGGACCAGGATGGGGAGACAGAGTAAAGTAGAGCAAAGATCACTTTGAGGAGATGAATGATCTGCTGTTTAGGGACACAACAACCTCACTACAACTTCATTCCAGGGTTCCCAGTAGGTGTAATCCAATCAGAACCAGAGGGCTTAGGAGGACGTTGAACTAACCTTACAGATTTTTGTTTCCAAGATAGAGTTTAGGATGGAGAGGAATGATTATTAAAAGGTGGGGAACACTGAGCCATTTTGGAGGCTGGCTGCAAAATTTAATTCCTACACATTATCAATACATACTAGTTCCTTTCCAATCAAAGAAGTTGATCTTCCAAACCTACATTCATACATCTGTGACTTATCTTTCTCTGATTTGGACATCACCCGCTCAGTTGTTGAGCCATTGACACACTGATGGTCTAATGGGAAATCTCTCTTCTCTACCCTGGACATACAGTTCAAGTCCAAGCCCAGGCAAGGACTCACCTTTGCACCCACTGCTGTTTCATTGCTCCCCCTGATTTCTCTATTCCTTTCTCTCTTCCTTTTCTTCCATTTCTCTCTTCCTTTTCCTGCACCCAGAAATCACTCATTTTCCATGGTCCACCCAAAGACTTACTTCTGGAGACAAAAATAAAATAAATTACTAATTCCCAAGAATCTGCACTACATCATATTCTTTGGTGTTTGGATTTCAGCTGCTTCTGACCGTCCATTTTCATCTGCTGTGTCTGCTGGGATGAGCAAACTGCAAGAAATCACTCTTCGAAGAGAGGGTGCATTAGCACTTAAGGACTCTGTTGACTTTGGCAGGAATGGGTCTCATTTACATTCTAACCAATTTATTCCAGTGTTGTTTTAGAGCCCCAAATAGATCTGTATCTATCCAGGCCAGAGGATGCAAAACTAAATGTAGGTTACATAAATGAATGAAGTAGGTCAGAATAGAGTGTAGACTGTGGCAAACTGTTGTGACCAAGCCCACTTGGAGGTATTCAAATTCAAAATTTAAAAAATACTCCCTCTTTCTCCTATATCACCATTTTTTCCCTCTCTACTGGATCATCAGCATACATACACACACGCGCGCGTGCATAGTTACTTCCGCAATTAAAAACAAAACAAACTTCTCGTGTTCTTATTTCCTTCATTGATTTGCTCCCTATTTATTGTAAAATCTAGAAATAAGTCTCTCTCTCTTTTTTTTTGTTGAGACTGACTCTTGCTCTGTCACCCAGACTGGAGTGCAGTGGCTCCATCTTGGCTCACTGCAACCTCTGGATCCCAGGTCCAAGCAATTCTCCTGCCTCAGCCTCCAGAGTACCTGGGATTATAGGCACCTGCCACCACGCCCAGCTAATTTTTGTATTTTTAGTAGAGATGGGGTTTCACCATATTGGCCAGGCTGGTCTCAAACTCCTGATCTCAAGTGATCTGCCCACCTAGGCCTCCCAAAGTCCTGGAATTACAGGCATGAGCCAGTCCTCCGGCCCTAGAAATAAGGCTCTTTACTTGCTGTCTCCAACTGCTCTCCTTCCATTACAGTCAGGCTGTCATCTCTACCACTTCTAAAAAATATACTGCTCTTGTTAAGGTCGCCAGTGACCCATGCACCATTAAGTCCAATGGTCAACTCTAAGTCCTCATCTTACTGAACCTCTCTCTTGGCAGCATTGGTACCACATCCCTTGGCTTTGCTCCTTGTCAGTCTCTTTTGCTGCTTTGTTCTCTACCTCCCTGACCTCTTAATAATGCTAGATTTCCTGCAAAGCATTTGATTTCTTCTTTTCTTTGTCTTATTCACTCTTTCGATTATCCCATTCCCTCCTGCAGCTTAAAAACCATCTATCAACTGATGACATCCAAATGTACACATCTAGCCCAGTTCTAATTAACTCCAGACTCACCTACCCAAATACATTCTCAAATTCTCCACTTGGATGTCTAGTAGATACCTCAAGTAAACAGGAGATGAAATCTGAACTCTTTTACTTCCTCCCTCCCCAAACGGGTTCTGTCACCCTTCTCCATCTTGTCAAAAGCAATTCTGTCTTTCCAGTTGCTCAGATAAATAATCTTAGTCATCGTTGACCCCTCTCTCTCTCTCTCACCCAGGCCAATTTATCAAGAAAGTATGCTGATTGTGCCTTTAAAAAATACAGTCTTCCCCAGTGTCCATGGGAGACTGGTTCCAGATCCCCCGACAGATATCAAAATCCACAGATGCTTAAGATCCTTATATAAAATGATGTAATATTTGCATATAACCTACACACTTCCTCACATATACTTTAAATCATCTCTGGATTACTTATAATACCTAATACAATGTAAATGCTATGTAAATCATTGTTACACTATATTGTTTAGGAAATAATGACAAGAAAAAATGTGTGTACATGTTCCATACAGACGCAAGCATCCTTTTTTTCAAAATTTTTTTTTCAACAGTTGGCTGAACCCAAGAATGTGGACCCTGTGGATATAGAAAACTGTTTACTCAAGAGTTTCCATTTGGGATGATGAAAAAATTTTGGAGATAGAGGATAGTTATGGTTTACAACAATGTGAATGTACTTAATGTTGCTGAACTGTACACTCAAATATGGTTAAAATGGCAAATTTTTGATATATATATCAACACAATTAAAAACACACACACACACACACTTATTGCTTTCCCCATCTCATCCGTCACCACCATGGATAAGCCACCATCACCTCACCTGGCTCACACCAAAAGCTTCCTAACTTCTTCCTGCTTCTCCTCCTCCCACTATGCTTTATTCTCAGCACAGCAGCCAAAGTAATTAATTTAACTCTTAAGTCAGATCGTGTTGCTCCTTGTCTGAGAACCCCACAATAGCTCCCCATTTCACTCAGGGTTATAGCTACATGTCCCACAAGAGCCTATAAAATGTTCCATGATCTGGCCTCCTGTTGCCTCTCATCTCCTCTGCAATAAGCTCCTGATCACCTCACTCAGCCACACCCCGATGCTGCTGCTGGAGCCATAGGGCCTGCTCTCACCAGAGATTCTTGGCTTTTGTTTTTTCGAGAGCACTCCTCCCTCCATTTTCAACTCCCTCCAATCCCTTCAAGTCTTTGCTCAAACCTCTAAGTGAATAGCTCCTTGATTTGTTATTATGCCCATCTGCACTCCCTTTAAGGTTCCTCACTCTGCTCTACTTTTTCTTTCTTTTTTGGTGTATTTCTCATGTTCTAACATGCTGTGCAATTTATTTACCTTTTTTCTTTACTGTTTGTCTCCCTCACTAGTATGTAAACAAGCATCTTTGTCTATTTTGTTCACAATTGTTATATCCCAAGAGGCTAGAACACTTTTTGACACAATGAATGCTCAATAAATATTTGTTCAGTGAATGAATAAATGAATGAATATGTTTGAAAGAGCACAAAATTATAGGCTTGCTCAGAAGATGTACCTGTCTTGATTCATTCCTAGTGGGAATTTGCAAATGGTATTTGGAACAGAACAAGCAGGTTCAATTGGAAGTGGTGAACAGTATGACCAGAGAGGGATAACTCAGTCACAAAAGTCCTTGAAATAGAGGAAGATAAGACCTTGGGAGTCTATGTACTAGGGGGGCTTAATAGAACTGAAGATAGAGAACAACTTGGCCACAGGCCAAGCAAAGCAATCAGTTCTCAGCCTAGAAGCCATTGGAAAATGGTCCAACAAGATGAGCTCTGACCGTCTATGTAGCCTTCTGTTTTCATATAAACAAATTATTTATTATCATCAAAGCCCGCAAGCGTATATAATGGCCACCTTATTCTTGAGTAATCACTGGCATGTTATGTTATTCTCTACTTTTTTCTGTGTGCTTGAAATATTTCAAAACCTAAATTTATAAAGAAAAGGAAAAACCCAGAAAATCAAATAGGCCTGTGATGTGATAATTAGGTGCCCATTCTATGATTGATGGCTTTCTACATGTACATCACTTTTAGTGATAGATACAAAAGGATTTTTATTTCCCCAATTTGGCCTCTGTCTTACCTTTTCCCCAACAAGAATTATAATCTTCCTCACTATCCCCAGTAAGAAAACCGTTCTGTCGCTTCCCCTTTCCGATCTTCCCATGTCTGTGAATGAGTCCACCATAGAAGACTTAGATTCTTCCTGAGCCCCACCCTTTGTATTCAATCTGCCATCAATCTATCAATCTGTTCACAGGGCTTGGCTTTTTCTTTCTTATACACCCTTCCAATAAGCCAGACTAAGCCCTCATCAACGCATACCTGTAATTTGGCATTAATTCACTTAGTCCTCACAATGACCCTGTGAAGTAGATGCCGCTTTACAGATGAGCAATCTGAATCAGAGAGGTTATTCCTTACCAACAAAGGGCTAGTAAGCAGGGAGCCAGGATTTGAACCTGAATCTAGAGTCTCTGCTTCAAGTTGTCTCCTTCAATTCACCCTATATACCCATTTCCCTAAAAGCCTGCCTCAGCCAACTGCTCTTCATCTTCAGCATTATATCTTCCCCCACTTTCAAGGTCTTCCACAAGTGACCTCACCCTGACTGCTTTAGCTTTCACCAATTCCTGCTGCACTAGCTTCTTCCGCTTGCTCTGTTCTCACAGACACATCGTGCATCTCTGCCTCCAACCTGGAAAGGAAGACTTACATTGCAATCCACTCCCATCTACTCTTCCTTTCAGTTCCCAAAGCACCTATGGTCAGTCCTGCCCTGTGGCTCCTAGTTAGGTACCACCTGAGATGGTCATTTAAGTTTCTCTATGTAGGCTTCATCTCTCACAGGGCTTCTCAATCTCACCAGTATCAACATTTTAGACAGGATCATTCTTTATTGTGGGGAGCTGTCTTGTGTACCACTGAATATTTAGGGCATCTCAGGGCTTTATGCACTAGATGCCAGCAGCAACACAGCCCTCTCCCTTCTAACACCCATACCACCACCACCTTCCAATTGTGGAAACCCAAGTGTTTCCAGGCATTGCCAAATGTTCGCTGGGGACAAAATCAACCCCAGTAGAGACACTGGACCGGACTGCAAGCTTCTCTATCTCAGGGACTGCATCTTATCCTTTTTTTATTTTTAATTTTTTTTGTCTTCTCCCTAGCTTCTGGCATCAGTGCCTGGCACATAACAAGAACTCAATAAATAGCTGTTAAATAAGACCCAACCAATATCAACACCCTTACATTACATCTGAGCTCTTTTTTTTTTTTTTCCACTCATTCATCCTATCATCCAGTATTTCACAGTGTGATGTTGGCCACCGAGAAAGGCAAGATGATCGTGACCTTTTGACTGAGTGGAATGACAAAAGTGAAGACTGAGCTTCCAGAGCTTTAGCCAGCATTTGTGGTGGCTCACAAGTCTAACTTTTTATTCTAGACATATATTTTTAAATAAATGCTTATCCAAAATAAAGTACCAAACCATGAGATGCCAAATGAAATTATTAAAAACTTTCTGGCATTCAAATGTGTTTGTTTTTTCTTTTCTGTATTAAAAGAAAATATGGGGTTCAGTAGGCTTTAGTATCAGGCAGACTTGCAGTCAAATCACTGCTCCCTTTTCTTGGAGCAACAATGTGATTTTGGGCAATCAATTCTAGAAAATGTAGGTAATAAAATCTGTCTTCTAAGAAAGGGGTTTCCCACTTCTACCAACACAGCCCTTACCATATGCCAGGCATGACAGATATACCAAGATCTTACTATACTACGCTATGCTAACTTACTCACTATACTAACATTATGAATCCCATCTTAAAGAAGCAGAGGAACAGAGAGCTTCAGCCATTTATCCAGTCACATAAAAAGCAGCTGAGCCAGACATCAAGCCCAGAGTCCATGAGCGTCACAATAAGACTATCCTTGTGGATGAGAAGATTAAATAAGATTGCAGAGGCAAACATCGCTAGAACATACCAGCTACTCTCAGTTGCTTTACCACTTTGTCCCCCAACCAGTTCCCTAGAACTCATTCAGCAACTATTTATTGGGTACTCACAAAATACATTTAAGGTAACCAAATAGGAGCAGATATGGTTTTCCCTCCGAAGACAAAATGGAAGAAGAAGACTGAGTAAACCAAAGTGAATCTTCAGCTCCAACTCCTCTCTTCTGAGCCAACTCCACCCCTGACTCAAAGGCAGATGTTTTCCCCGTTCAAGACCCCAGGAGACTGACTGTCTCCCTGCTATCACAGCAGGCCTCAGGAGAGGCTCTCACACTTTTTCTCAGTAAGATATAAATGACTGACACAATGTTAAATAGTAAACATGCTGTACTGCAGAGCTTCAGCAATGTCATGCTTACTGCAGTGCAGAGGCGTGTACATGTTTGTAAGCATGACATTTGTAACAGTCAGGGTGAACACAGAGAGAGGTTTCTCTTAAGGAACTGGCTCAGGCAGTTGTGGAAACTGGCAAGTCCAAAATCTAACAGGGTAGGCTGGCAAGCTGAAGAGTGAGAGAAGAGTTGCAGTTTGAGCCCAAAGGTGGTCTGCTGGCAGAAGTCCTCCTTGCTCGGGGAGGTCTGACTTTCATTAAGGCCTTCAACTGTGGATGAGGTCCATCCACATGATGGAGGGTGACCCATTTTACTCCAAGTCCACCAATTTAAATGCTAATCTCATCCAAAAAGTACCTTCACAGAAACATCCAGAATAATGTTTGACCAAATATCTGGGCACTGTGGCCCAGCCATGTTTTCCCATAAAATTAACCATCACAACACATGAAATTTAAAGTTTGACACTTGAAAAACACGGTATAAACATTTACATGAAGATTTTCTTCTGCCTCTGTCACCCCTGAAACAGTAAGACCAACTCTTCCTCTTAATCCTCTTTCTCAGACTATTCAACATGAAGATTATGAGGATGAAGGCATTTATCATAAGCCACTTTCACTTCATGAATAGTAAATTTATTTTTCTTATGACTTTCTTAAAGCTTTTCTTTTCTCTAGCTTACTTTATTATAAGAATACAGTGTATGATACACATAACGCACAAAATATGTGTTGATCAACATTTATGTTATTGATAAGGCTTCTGGTCAATGTAAGGCTGTGAGTAATTACATTTTGGAGAACCACCTTGTTCAAGTGTCAAGAATTTTGTGAGTGTGTGTGTGTGTGTGTGTGTGTGTGTGTGTGTTTTGTTTTGTTTGAGATAGAGTCTTGCTCTGTCACCCAGGCTGGAGTACAGTAGCATGATCTCGGCTCACTGCAACCTCCGCCTACCAGGTTCTAGCGATTCTCCTGCTTCAGTCTCCCAAGTAGCTGGGACTACAGGCATGCTCCACCATACACGGCTCATTTTTTTTGGTATTTTTAGTAGAGATGGGATTTCACCACATTGGCCAAGCTAGTCTCAAACTCTTGACCTCAAGTGATCTGCCCTCTTCGTCCTCCCAAACTGTTGGGATTACAGGCGTGAGCCACCATGCCTGGCCAAGTCAAGAACTTTGAAAGAGAAATTGCTGGTATCGGTCAGCAGGCAGGAGTATCTGGGAGTAGAGAAAGGCCTCCCCCAGCTCCCTGACCTCACAACACATGGCCACACCTGATAATATTCCCCTTGGTTTCTTCTGCAGCCTGAAATTTAGAATGAAATATTTTCAAAATATTTTTGTTTCCCAATTCAATAGCAAAGACATTGGCCTTTAAAGAAAGGTACAGACCTAACCTACCACTGCTTTAATTGTGACCCAATTTTATTTAATTTCCCCCAAAGACCAAGAACAGTGGTGAGCAGAAAGGCAAACCACTGCCTTGTTTGTGGTTCCATCCTCTACCCAGCAGAGTTGCTGCCCCATAAATAATCATTGCGAGAAGAAAAATCACACCATGAAAGCCAAACAGCTCCCTGGTGTTCCCTTGCTTGGCATGACTTTCCAAGACAGCAGGCATCTTTATTTACAGATTGAAGTGTTGGGCCAAAATTCATTCCAATGCACGTATCAAGGAGTATTCGATGCATGATCATTTTCAATTTACAGCAGCACAGGTGTTCTGAGTAAATAGAGAGCGCCCTTCCACAGGCATTCTGTGATTACAGAAGCCATTCTTTGCATTGTTTTGCCTATTAACCTGCAGAGAGAAAGCTCGTGAGCTATTAGCAAATTCCCAACTTAGGCTGGAACTCGTGCATATCAAGGGCCTTTGCCAGAGCGACAAAAATGCCCCAGAGATAGGCAATGACTATTTGCCTGCTGGAAGGAAATGTGGAAATAATATATTCAGGCTTGAAGATTATCACTGAAGGAGCTGAGCTTCCTCTCCCATGCTTACATCTGCGCTGTTCTTTTCATCTATTTCTTATTCCTCAGCAAATATCTCTCATGATGAGCCTCAGGCCAGCAAATCAGAAAAAGGGCATCGCATCAGATGTAATCTCTGTGACCTTTAGAAAACGGAACGTCTATCATGGGGTAGGCAGTTGGACCCCCCATCCTTGGTATTTGTTTTTTCCTGGGAAGGATTTGTGCCCCTCTGTCCTCTGGGATAGGCTCCTATTGGTATTCTTTCCACCCCCAGAGGTTCCTGGGTGGCAACAGCTGGGCTGATTGGGAACAGGTTTCCACCAGGGGGCACTGGAAGAAAGCAAGAGTGAGAAGCACCCCTTCTCAGAACAGTTCCTAAGGTCACCTCTGAAGAGGACAAAGGAACAGATGTGAAGAGCTGTGGGGCCCGGGGCTGCGCGGGAAGCAAAGCTGCTGTCGCTTCCTCGTGTCTAATGTTTTGAAGTTTACATCATCACCTCCAGTTCATCCCCTGGCATTTCCGATGTTAGGGTTTCGTTTTGAATCAGTGCCTTGAGTGAAATGCATTCCTACTGAATTTGGTCATCATAATAACTGGCACATGGCTAATGATTTGTATTTAAAAACATGGCTTGCAACTGGCTGTTTCAAGAGCTGCCTTAACCCAAAGACCAGGCTTGTCGCCCAACCCAGGCACTCCAGATTGTGGTTTTAAGATGAGAAATGTCTGATACCCGCTGCTTTTGCAGTTGATGGGCTGTGGTGAGTCAGGAAGCCTTGAAAACTTGTGGTTTTGGAAAAATGGCTCTGGGTGACCAGAGCTGATTCTGTAAGTTTGCTGCAAAATATCCCTTTTTTTTCTTCCAGAAATTTACAGAAAGGCCAAACTTCCTCATTACTCTGCCATAAATGCCCACCACTACATCCATTTCTTCTTTTCTTTTTTTTTTTTTTTTTTTTGAGATGGAGTCTCGCTCTGTCCCCCAGGCTGGAGTGCAGTGGTGCTATCTCGACTCACTGCAACCTCTGCTCCCAGGTTCACGCCATTCTCCTGTCTCAGCCTCCTGAGTAGCTGGGAGTACAGGCGCCCGCCACCACACCCGGCTAATTTTTTTTTGTATTTTGAGTAGAGATGGCGTTTCGCTGTGTTAGCCGGGATAGTCTCGATCTCCTGACCTCGTGATCTGCCCGCCTCGGCCTCCCAAAGTGCTGGGATTACAGGCATGAACCACTGTGCCCGGCCCCACTACATCCATTTCTTAAGGGCCTTTTGAAGACAGGCACGTTTTAGCCACATTAACCCATGTTATCTGTAACTAGCTTGGCTATAGCATGTAACTAGCTTGGCTATAGCATGGATTTCTACCTCTGAACAGGAGTTAGAAAAGGCTTCCAAGTTGGAGTTAGACTTCTTGGTTTGGAGTTAGACACCACACCAAGACCCCACACCAAGGAGAGGGGAAAATAATAAAATTGGGACATTGAGTTTTTCACATAAATGTTTCTTCAATTTAGAAACGTATCCTTTATTCTGAATTTATAACCTTTATGCATTTGGGGTGTGAAGTGATCCTGTGTCTGTGTTTGCACGGGTGTACACTTTTCCTTTTGATACTAAAATGTCCATTCTTCTAAGTGATGGTCTCCAGAGATGTTAGTTTTTCTAAATGTATGAATAAAATAAGTAATTTGTGTTAGACCTCGACTGTTCTGTTTTTTTGACATTATACTACTGGTGAAACCTTAAAGAAGGGAGGATAACTACTTTAGGTGAGTCATTGGCAACTAAGAGAAAACAAGTACCTAGCTAACAGGACAACAAACTGATCAATTTGAGTGGAAGAGTGGTGCTTGACCCTTCTATGGCCTGAAGGGGTGCTGTGTGGGGCAAGGAGATTGATTCTAGAAGTCTGGGAAGCTGGATGGGGTCCCAGGCACCAGGGAAGATAATGGTTTCTGGGAGTAAAAGGTGCTGTAAGGAAAGGCAGAATCTTCCTGAAGATGACCGCTCATCTGTTTCTCAGCTTCCGCCAGGGCAACCCCCCCAGGCACGGACAGCAGCCACCCAAACCCTTGTTTGGTCTATGAGGCAATTTTTCTTTGTTTCTCAGAAGAGGCTGATGTGAGTTGGACTTTACAGGCACCTTGCCCACAACCTCTCCCCTCCCCTACATCTCAAAACAGTATTTCCTAGAACACTGTTTTCTGTGAGCTCAAAGTTCATAACAAGCTCGCAGACATCACACCCAAGACATCGAGCCAGCTTGTGATGTGAAGAAGCGCTCGGCCACAAGGCGCACGGGCGTAGCTGGCACTGGGCCGGAAGCCATGCTGCTCACTGACCCTCGGTGGGCAGGAAGTGCGGGCGCTGCTGGCCTGGGGAGCTCCACAGAGGAGCAATGGGGGGATCTGCAGTAGTTACAAAAGGCGGCTGCAGTTATTACCAGACACTTGAGGCAGTGATGGAGTAGAAAACTGAAATGATTTAAAGACAAAAGAAAAGACACATCTAGTGTCCATTTTAATCTTGAGCCTATTTTTCAGAAAGGGCATCAAACTCCAGCCCCAAGCAGAAGGGTGGCCAAAGTGGCCAAGTTCTTTTTTAATCTGCGGCTCCTCCTGCTTTTGCCACAGACTTAGTTATCTATTGTTGGAATGACTTAAAACGTTTATCTCACACTTTCTGTGGGCTGCGAGTTCTGGAAGGGTTTAGCTGGGTGCCCGTGGCTCCAGATCTCTCAGGGAGTTGCAGTCAAGCTGGGCCCAACCAAAGCTGGAGAATACACTTCTAAGCGGATTCCATGGTGCCTCAGTTCCTCGTGATGGGGATTCTCTACGGGCTGCCTGAGAGTGCTCCCAACAAGGCAGCCGGCGATGCAGGAGGCAGAAAGCCCGAGATCGCAGGAATGGGAGCCGCAGCCTCTGCAACCTGGTCTCAGAGGTGACGTTCCATCACCTTTACCATATTCTAACCACGAGAAGTGAGGTACTAGGTCCAATTCATACTCAAGGAGGAGGACTGCATAAGGGCCTGAATATCTGGAGGCAGATATCATCGGGCCATCTTAGAGGCTGCCTACCACAGCTACCCTCCTTATCTTCATATTTATAATAGTAATAATGGAAGGTGTGGACCTAACAAAGTTGGTCTGAGAATCAGATACAAAAAGGAGTAAGATAGGACTCGGAAAACAGAGGCCCAAGAAAGGCGGTGTGACCAAAATGTCCTTACCTTACTCACAGATCCAGTTATGGAGATGAACCCAGAAACCTGCCTTTTAACAGCACCCAAGGCATGCTTCAGGCACACCAAGACTTAGAAACCACTCTTTCTACTAAGTTGTAAATAAAGAAAGGCAGAGAAATTAGGCAAACAGGGGAGCTAAGAGGTGAACTTTTTAAGCCCCCAGCTCTTCTCCCTTGCCCTGTCCTTTAAATAACTCTCCTAGGCTGGATCTGTTCTCAGGGCAACTGTGAGTTGATGGAAATGCTGGCAATACCAAGTACATTTCACAAACTGAATCTCACTGGGGCAGTGCCCTGAAATCCCACTCCAAATCTCCCATCAGTATGATCAATATCCCACGCTCCACAATTACTTTCTCCTACCATATAGCAACCTTTGAAGCCAGACTTCTATGACAATACTTAAAACAACAAACGTTTTTGGCAAATGACCCTAACAAACACATAAACTTTTTTAAAATTTTTTTTTAAAGAGACAGGGTCTCACTTTGTCACCCAGACTGGAGTGGAGTGGTGCGGTCACAGCTTACTGCAACCTCAAACTCCTCGGCTTAAGCAATCTTCTTGGCTGGACCTTTTTTTTTTTTGATTAACAGTAATACATCTTGAGGCATCACTTAGCTGTCTCCTTGTCAACAGTAAACACTCATTGTTTTACCCAGCAGAAAATGTAGCCACATTCAGCTGCAATTGACAGTAGACAACAGGTGATTCTTATCATCAAATCAAATTAACAGAAGCTGGAAAGGAGAGTGAGCTTTCAAAAAAGCCATGCCAGAGAGAATAATCCTCAAAACACCCCGCCAATAGGTAGTCCCTTATTTAATCCCTTGGGCAATCAAATCCTTGTCTCAACCCTCACAATTATTTATTTTATATATAACCGAATCCTTCCTGCTGTAATTTACAGCATTTTCTTTAGTTCTGACCTTGATGGAAATAAAGAGCAGATGCTCACACAGCTTTTAACATTTAAAGATTCTTAAGTCACTGTTGAGCTTGTCCTGCCAGTGGGGGTGGCAGGGGACACAGGTTGCTGCTTTTTCGCTTTTTCTGCTTTGCTCTGCTTGGCCCATATTTCTGTTAACAGGAGCCTTGTTCTTATCTGCGTGAATGGAAGACTACGAGTTATTTTCAGGTCAGCACAACTGGAATAATCTGGTCTTTTTTTTTTTTTTTAATGAAATCTACAAACAGTTGTTGGCTCCTGTGACGGGATTTGGCTTAAATAGATGACATTTAAAAATTACAATCCGTTTTTCCTTAATGCCACCTAAAAGTCAGAAATGTAAAAACTTGACTTTTTTGACTTTTTTTAGCTGGCCTTTGATTGCTTTAATCTGATATGACTGAGCTTTGTTGAAGCTTGGTTCCATCATCATCTAGTATTAAAATCAAAGACAGTATTTTCCTTCCTTATCTGCAAAATAAGGCCCTCTGAGTCTTAGAGATAAATTAACAAGTATTTCCAAAACTGCACATGGGACTGAATAGTCTTCCAAAGCAACTCCCAAAATAAAGTTCTTTTTTTTTTTTTTTTGAGACGGAGTTTCGCTCTATCACCGGGGCTGGAGTGCAGTGGCTGGATCTCAGCTCACTGCAAGCTCCGCCTCCCGGGTTTACGCCATTCTCCTGCCTCAGCCTCCCGAGTAGCTGGGACTGCAGGCGCCCGCCACCTTGCCCGGCTAGTTTTTTGTATTTTTTAGTAGAGACGGGGTTTCACCGTGTTAGCCAGTATGGTCTCTATCTCCTGACCTCGTGATCCGCCCGTCTCGGCCTCCTTAAGTGCAAAATAAAGTTCTTAAAGCACCTCTTAGGTTTATCGTTTCTTTACATTTTGTTGCAAGGTGACCAAAAAGGGAGTCGCCTGGGCTAAAGTTCTAGTTCTGGATTTTGTCCAGCATTTGTGGATCACAGCTGGCAGATTTATATGTATACAAATATACACATACACATACACACACTCCCTTTGAGAACTTATTTATGTATATAAACATATATGTGTGTGTGTGTGTGTGTGTGTGTATATATTTAAGGCAAAAGGAAGAGCACTTAAATCCCAAGTCTGGCAAGTCTCATACTTGGCCAGGTGTGGTGGCTCACACCTGTAATCCCAGCACTTTGAGAGGCTGAGGCAAATCATTTGAGGTCAGGAGTTCGAGACCAGCCTGGACAACATGGTGAAACCCTGTCTCTACTAAAAATAGAAAAATTAGCCAGGCATGGTGGCATGCACCTGTAGTCCCAGCTACTCGGGAGGCTGAGGCAGGAAAACTGCTTGAACCTAGGAGGTCGAACTTACAGTGAGCTGAGATCACGTCATTGCACTCCAGCCTGGGTGACAGAGCAAGACTCTGTCTCAGAGAAAAAAAAAAAGTCTCATGCTTAAATCCTGAGTCTGACAACCATGTGAGCTTTTGGTGAGATTTAAACTTTCAAAGGCACTATTTTCTTATTGGCCACATAAGAATAACAATTTTCACCTTGCCAGTTTGTAGTGAAGCTTTCAGATAACGAATATAAAGGAACTGGTATAGACCATGGCCCATGGTAGGTGCTCAATAAATACCTTTATAAACAAACATATTGCAATTCTGATATGATGGCTGCCTTCTTATTTAGAAGACTATTCTGCTTGTTTTTCTTTTTATTCTAATTTCTTTGGATTTATAAGCATCCCCACGGCTCTTTCAAACCAAGGATCTTCACAGATAACAGCATCTAGGGAATCTTTCTCTGTTCTCCTGAAACTAGCACTTATTTTTAACAGTGGTCTTATATTCTATAAAAATATTAAAATAACATCTTCATATGTAATATATATGAGGGAGAGAGACATTTAAGCCAGTGTTCACACTCGACCATGTTCACACTCTTAACCATGTGGAGACTCATGACTTTGACTCTTATTTTGGTCTTTACTCAGGCTCTGACTGCAGGTAAGAATCAGTTTTGCCTAAATTTCAATTGCTTGGGAAAGGTCCTCGATAACGGATGTCTACACGAAATTGTGAATAAATACTCCTGTGAAAATAAGGGTAAGTCTATATGTTTACATGATAAAGCAGATAATTTCAGAGTATAAACACAGTTGTGTTTTGACCTCTCTTCCTTTTGCCTTAAATATATCTATTTGTGTCTGTGTGTGTATTTATATATATATAAAGTTGCCAACTGTGATCCACGACTGCTGGAGCAAATCTGGAACTAGAATTTGGTCTCCTGGCCTTCAGCCCAAAGTTCATTACAGTCTCATTCTAAAAACAAGTACTTCACACTGATTGCATTTCTACACACACATATGTAGATTCCTGGACATTCTTTTGTTTTTCTTTCATTTATTTTCTCAATGCTGAACCTTTATTAGAATTACATCACCACCGTGGTTCTTTAAATAAGAAACAAAACTCTGTCACAACATCTGAGGAAATTATCTTTTAATGTTCCCAAGCTCTGTGCCTTAGAAAAAAAACATCCTCTGCTGTTCAAGAAGAATAGGCCCAGAACAAGCCCCGAAAATAAACTGACAAAGCCCATCTTACTCACAGGAGGAAAGGATCATGGCAGCCCCTTCTGCAGGGAGCACACAACAGTCTTCAGTTCTTCTGCGGTGCTCCACTCACAAAAACACACCTTTCAACTGAAATCATAGTTCGCTCAAGATGTTTCTCACGGGCAGAGTTAACCCCACCTATTTTCCTGTTCTGAAAACCTCAGAAGAGTATAAATGACAACCAATGGCCTATATAAGAAAGCTCAGTAATCTCCATCCCAATCTCTGAGGGTGTCTGCTCTTAGTCTCTCATCCCCAAAGGTGTGGGTGACTCGCAAACATCATTTTCAAGAAATCACAAAATTTTGGTAAAAGGCACCTTTAAAATCATCAAGTCAAACTGCCCTCTCTGGACTGGGAAGGAAATGGAGGCACAGACAGAATAAGGGACTTCCCCAAGGCCACACTGTGAGTGGCAGAAACAATTAGATTCTAGGCTCTGGAATATTGAGTTTAGAATGTTCCATCCTCCCACTCAGCAGACACTTTATTTGGGGGAAGTCAATCTAGTAATAACCCTAAAATGTGATTGAGGGATGGCTGAGAAATATAAAAACACCAACAATACAAAACACACTTGGGAGTTTCACTTCATCCCACTGGAAAGCATAACTATGTGTTAATTAATTAACAGAACAACTTTTTTTTTTTTTAACATAAATTAACCCATTTATTATAGGCCAGTGATGTCTCAAAGAGTAGAGGAGCATCTACTGGTCTTTCAACTCCTTCAGTCTTCTGATGGAGGACTTTATCGTGACAGCGGAAGTGGTATTTATTGTATGAACAGGCACCGCCGGCCACTGTCTTCATGCAGGAACCACAGTGCCAGATTCCCACAGCTCGTCTCTTCATCTTGGTTCTGCCACAGAAAGAGCAAGTGTACTTGGCGTGCTGGCTGATTTCAATTTTCTTCACCATTTTCCAGAGGGAGGCCCCATAGCGGATCCCGTATTTACCGACGATCCCGACTTTCTTGGTATGTTTGGTCGTGTCGCCGCGAACCAGGTCCGAGCCCAGAGAGCAACAGAACTTTAATGAAGACACAGCATATTCCCATTGCCCTTCCAATCTCCTGTTTAGATTAAGATCTCCTTAGCATTCTGGGTGATGACTGTTATTTTTACTTCCCCTTCTGCCTTAAGTTATGCTTTCATATAAAAGCTTTTTTTTTAAGTCTTAGTGAAAAATATTTGAAGATTTTTGAAGGAAATGTTCACAAATGTTGCCAGGAAAACATATCTTGTTTTCCCATAAAAAGCATACATTGACCATTAGGGCAGGGACTCTTATCTTCTCCTCACTCTCTTTCATACCACCTAGTACTTCCCATAGCTCCTCAAGGTGAAAAAGGAAGTATGGGATGGGAGGAGGGAAGGAGGGAAGGTCAGGAAGGAAGGAGAAAAGGCTGATAGTGATAGTAAGGTAGAGTGTGCCAGGACCGACTCCTTGAATAAGCTACAAGTCAGTTAAAAGTTGTGCATGGTTAGCAACCAAAATGCCCATTAGTGATAGGCTGGATAAAGAAAATGTGGTACATATGCACCATGGAATACTATGCAGCCATACAGAATGAAATCATGTCCTTTACAGGGACATGGATGGAGCTGGAAGCCGTTATCCTCAGCAAAGTAATGCAGGAACAGAAAACCAAACACCACATGTTCTCACTTATAAGTGGGAGCTGAACCATAAGAACACATGGACACAGGGAGGGGAACAACACACACTGGGGCCTCCTGGGGGAGGGCAGATGAGGGGAGAGCATCAGGAAAAATAGCTAATGCATGCCAGGCTAATATCAGGAAATATATCAGGCTAATATCAGGAAAAATAACTAATGCATACCTAGGTGATGAGTTGATAGGTGCAGCAAACCACCATGGCACACGTTTACCTATGTAACAAACCTGCATATCCTACACATGTACCCTGGAACTTAAAAAAAAGTTGTGCATGTTTTTGTCATGGGGGTATGGTTAAATAGGTAGACGAGAAGGAATGTGGCAGATTGTGATAAGGCTCAGAATAAGCAGTTTACTTTCTTCCATTATAAGGGGCACAGGAAAAGAATAAACACAGCCTTCAGTGGATGGACTGCCTGCTGCACAGACTCTAGACTGGCCAGGATGAAATGAAATGGTTCTCCAGGGTCAGAGTGAAGGTGCTGCCCAGCACAGCCAGTCTGTGTGTTCACCCAGTGCTCCAGAGTAGACCATCGCAGCCTCCAGAGGAGACGGAACTCCTGAAGGGAAGGCACTGTGTCTTCCTCAGCTAGTTACCCTACCAATAGCAAGAATAATGTGTTGGGCAATAAACAGTTTCTGGGTGACTTTTCTTTTCGCTGGCACTCATGTAACCAAGATAATTTCTTTTCCTTGGCGCTCACGAGGAAAAAAGGCAGGCCCTAACTCCATTGATGTCTTAATAGAGCTTCTAAGGGTGAGAAATCCACACACAGAGTCTTGACAGCAGGGTCTCCTGTGAGGTACAACAGTCCCACCCATCCAGGAACCCAAGTCCAACCAGGCCTCCTGAAAAACGCACGGGAGGCAGCTCAGAACACCATGCTCGCTGTTTCTCTTGGTAGCTTCCTGGATCCTCCATCACAACTCGGGGTGCTTCTGGGTCCCGTGTGAGGTGGGGGCAAACTTTGTTGTGAACGTCACCTGATCCTTCTGCCCCAGAGCCCAGCACTTCCAATTATAGTGCCTGTGCCCCAGGGAATATTCTTAAGGCTTAGAGGTAGATTACCTAGTTTAATTTTCCATCTGATTCTGATTAGCTGCGGCCACCATGGGCAGGATTACATAGGCCAAATGCACGTGGTTAAGTTGGACAGGCATCCCCAGACACATTTACCTGAGTGAGGAGGGGGTGTTACTCATAGAAGAGTCTAGACTTTCTTCTCTTCAGGTATATTTGATGTTCAGGGGGAAATGAATTAACAGCTGTAAGGCACAGTCTCTAGTCCTAAGAAGGTGAGCTCATATACTACAGGATTAAAAGTTTCAATTAAAAGACAACTCGTGTTTCTTATAAATATATAACTTTATATATTACATATATTTACAATATACACAGCATACAAATATTGTTCATGTAATACTAAGAGCAGTCTTGAAAACTGAGATGTTTTCAAAACAAAAATGGGTACTTATTTAGGTGGGTTCCTGATTTATCTAGAACCCAATTGTAGACAATGTCTCAGGCCCAGATTTCTGTAGAAGTCAAAGGGAAAAAGAAGGGTTGCTGGGTCATGACTCTAATACCCAAATACCCTGGCCTTCAACTGGCATCAGCTAACATGGTCCCATGTGTGCACCCCTAAATGGCCAAACCCTGGGGCTATACACAGAGCCTGGTAAACAACTGTCACTCAAGTGCCTGAGGAATGAATAGAAATGAGTGATTTTAATCACCATTTCTAAGGCAACAGAGTGTTTCTAAGTGGAAACACTCTGGGAGATTCCGTCTAGAAGCAAATTCTTTATGTGTTTCCACTTTACAAGTAAAATCATCTACATGTCCAAGTGCTCAATAAATTAAAAGCCACAAAGTGCCCATCCTTCCTTGCGCTTTGGAATCTGGGAGCCACTGGTTACATCACTTATCTTCCAAAAGTTTCTTCACATTCAACTAGTTCATCTATTGTGCGCAGCAGATCTTCAAAAGAAGGCCTTCCCTCTGGTTTCTGCAATTAAAAGTCAAAGAGAAGCTGTAGGTTCCAGAATCCATTCCAAAAAACCTCTCACTGCTCCAACTCCTAAACACAGCATATTACAGAGAGGCTTCACTGCTTTGGGACTGGGACATACAGGCATCTCCAAAGGGGTCTTATCACTACCCTAATCTACCCTGCATGTACTGCTGCTAGGCTAACCTTTCTAAGATACTGCTTTCATGTCTCTCTTCAAGAGACATGCCTGTGAAATCAAGTCCTGCAAATTTATAGGACCTTCTATAATCTGCCACCCCCCACCCTCTTGTCACCCAATTTTATTCCCCACAAAATCCCTCACATGGGCTGTCTGTTAAATAGGGCCACTATCTCCACTGTCGTGCACAAACAGCATGTTTATAACCACCTCCTTACCTTTGCTCAAGCTGTTCTCTCTCCCTGTAGCACCACTTCCTGCCCAGAATGTCTATGCCCATCCCAATCAACTCTTGGGGAGGCAGTACAGCCAGTGGTTGAGACCCTGGACTTTGGAGTCAGACAGGCCTATACTGCTCTGTAGTTAAGTGACCCCAGGCAAGCAGCAACCTCATGACCCTTAATCTTCTCATCTACAGAGTGGTACAGTCAAAGTATCTCCACTTCAAAGTGTTGTTTTGAGAACTAAATCCAAAACACTAAGTATAGTGCTTGGTACATAATACATGTGAGCTAATGTTACTGTCTTTCAGAAGTCATTTGGTATCTAACCTCTTTTAGGAGGTGACATTTCAATACTTCCAAAGACCTCGGAAAGTTGAGGTTTAGAGAAAGAAACCAACTCTGGTATAAAAATAGTATTTCAACTCTACAAGTGACCCAGTGAAAAAAGAGCTACTTCTCCAGGCGTATTCCCCAAGTCCGTAGCTCAGGCAACTATGGAAGGAGTCCCACTTGAGAGTGAGGAAGTAGCCTGAATGTATTGAGGTAGTTATTAGCATTTTCCACATCTTTACAACTTCTTCCCGTTATTCAGAATTTGAGTTGAGAGGGTTGGCTTCCTACCTAGAGCTTGAAATTACTATAAAGCATGCACCACCTCACTAGGCTATAAAGACTGCATGTTATCTATTTACCAAGCCCAATCCCTAAGAGATTCAAAAAGAAAGCACACAAAAAACCTATACCTCCTGCCAACATCTCAGCATCACTTCATATACATAGTTGGATGCCAACTTCGGCTGGTAGAGTCGGTGGCCTCGAGTAACCATGGTTACCACTTCATAATTGGTATATTTTTCGAAGGGCATTCTGCCTTCTGTGAATACTTCCCACATTAAAACACCTGGAAAAGAATAAGAATTACCAAATGAATGTATCCACTTCCTCCTCAGGGCGGACGGACATGAGGAAATATGGACCATGGATCTTACCAAATGACCAGACATCTGATTTGCTGCTGAAGCGGCTGTAATTAAACACTTCAGGTGGACACCACTTCACAGGAAACTTAGCACCAGAAGAACTTGTATACTGATCATCCAGAACATACCTAGAGTAAGACACACCATGGGTTTACACCTCTGAAGAACAATCTGCATTTTCTACTTGTTCTTTCATTTTTTTCCCCTTGCAATCAAAAACACAGTTGACTGAAGTCCAACAAGCATCCGGTTGAAGCTAAATGTTCACCTCAGTGGCCACACTTGGTGATTTCCAACTTCCTTTCAGCTTAATTTAAGTGCATGAGATGGATGCATCACCACATTACCATCTGCACTTTGATTTTTCTGTTTTTCTTTCTTTTTATAAGGCAATAGAGACAAGGTATCATAAAATATTTTGCAAGCCTTTCTTTGTAAGCAATTCTGTTCTTTAAATAAAATTTAACCCACAGGCCCCTTATGTAAAAAATCTAAAGCAGAGCTGCTCCAGAGGAAGTGGTATAAAGCATCTAGAAACACACATGCTTTCAGCCTTCACAATTCCACAGAGCAAAATTTAAAACTACAGCATATGAAAATAGCAAATGGAAAAAAAAAAAAAAAAAACACAACACAAAATATGCCACATGTGAACAGTGGAGTATGCATTTATACATAACATCCCCACATACATACATGCACTCAAAACAATACTATATAACTTTTTTATGTGAACATACTATGTCCTTCTGGAAGAACATACAAAAACTGGTAACAGTGGCTAACTTTGGGGGAGAATCCTTGATTAGGGTTGGTAGATGAAAAGACTTCAGCCCCTTCCGTAAGGTGGGCAGCACATATTTACAAAAGGAATGTATTTCTGTATTATGTGTGAATATACCATTAATTTCTAAAAGCTTCTATGAGAAAATTTTCAAAGAATTGCACAAACGTCCTTTGCTCTGTAGACAAAGATGGTGACTCAGCACAAAGCCAGCTGCTGGCTGGCAGACAATGCCACTATGGGCTGGATCAAACTGTCAGCCAAGGGAGTGTGACTTTAGGGTATAAAGAGTGTTTTTGAGTGGTTGATACGAAAGTGCAGATTTTCTGAAAGCCTAACATATGAAGATTGAACATATGAAAGTGGCCGACAGCCTGCCAAATATATAGTATCTTTATATAAAAGCAAATAAAGAGCACTGGGTAATTAATATCCTAAGAGTTGGAAGTTCTGGTCCCATTTCTGACAGTAACAGTTTTCTAATCTCCCTGGGCCTGAGTTTCCTTAGGAGTTAAACTTGGCCCTACACGGCCTGGTCCTTGCCTGCATTTATAAGCATTCCTGGCGCTGCCCGTTGGCCAGCTACCCTGGCGCTTTTTCCATTCCTTGAGCAGGCCAGACGTGTCCCAGACTTCAAGCTTTTTCACTTTTTCTTCCTACCTGAAATATTTTATCCTTTTATTTTCACCTACACTGGCTACTTCCTACCTTCTTCTCTCCAGACAAATCTCCCTATCTCAAAGAGGTCGTCCTGAACATCAGATCGAGTAGCCACCCTCAATCTTGCCCTGCATCGTCACTCGGCAACACCCCAAATTATCTCTATTACAGGGATCAGTCAACTTTTCTGTAAAGGGCCAGATAACACATATTTCAGATCTGGCAGGCTATACAGTCCCCAAGACAGCTACTTGACTCTGCATCTGTAGCGGGAAAGCAGTCACAGGTAACACCTAAATGAATGAGCGAGGCTATGTCTCAGTCACACTATTTTTATGGACAGTGACACTGGAGTTTCAGATTTTTTTTACATGTCATAATATTCTTTTCATTTTTGCATCCATTTAAAAATGTGAAACCCAAATGAAGTGTGGGTCAGACTGACAGCCACAGTTTACCAGTATCGACCCTGCACAATCATGTAACTTTATCAAGTCTTCTGATTCACCTTCTTCCTGAATGTAAGCTGCGTGCGGGCAAGGACTTGTAGGTCTTATTCTCTAATATGGTTCAGCCTATCATTATGCCTGGCACACAGCAGGCACCTGATTTTTTATGGGTGGAGGTATGGATGAATGAATGGACAGACAGAGGAAGAAGAGACAAAAAATAAACTAAATACCTTTTAAAGGTATTTTATAATACTATTAAATTATAAAAATTAAGAGAAGAAAAACACTGCAGACATGGACATACTAAGAACCTCACCATCAAATATGTTTTTGTGAAAACAAAAGATTCTAGAAATCAAATCCACACCAGGAAACATAGTATATTTAACAGGCTATACTACCACCTAGTGGAGAGAACTACTAACATCACAATACATACTTATTTTAATCTGAGAACCAGTTAACAAGATTTCCTTTCTGCTTCATCATTGCAAATTATTCCCACACTTATTAATTCCACCAAAAAAATGAAAACATCACCTAAAACCACATATACTTGGACATACCTGGCCATTCCAAAATCAGATACTTTTACAACTCCCGCCTCACTTACTAGACAATTTCTGGCAGCCTGGAAAACAACATTATGATGGTATATTAGTTTAAAAATTCCACCATTTAAGTAGGAAAATATAAGTTCTGTTCATATTAAATTTAGTGTAACGTAGTCAACATTTGCAGAGGTGGAAATGTCCTTTAATAAGTTGTTTTTACCCCTATGGAAGTATTTCCATTGTGTATTTGACAAAATGAATAGAAAGGCAGGTCAGAAAGTCATATTTGCAATAAGGCATTATTGTATAATCTTTACCAATTGTCTTTTTTTTTTTTTTCTTCTTTTTTTGAGACAGGGTCTGCCTCTGTCGCCCAGGCTGGAGTGCAGTGGCGCAATCTTGGCTCACTGCAACCTCCGCCTCCCAGGTTCAAGTGATTCTTCTGCCCCAGCCTCCAGAATAGCTGGGATCACAGGCACCTATCACCACACCCAGCTAATTATTGTATTTTTAGTAGAGACGGGGTTTTACCATTGTGGCCAGGCTAGTCTTGAACTCCTGCCCTCATCCACCTGCCTCGCCTCCCCCAGTGTTAGGATTATAGGTGTGAGCCACCACACCGGCCAACTGTCATTCTTTTTTTTTTTTTTTTTTTTTTTTTGAGATGGAGTCTCGCTGTGTCGCCCAGGCTGGAGTGCAGTGGCGCGATCTCGGCTCACTGCAAGCTCCGCCTCCCGGGTTTACGCCATTCTCCTGCCTCAGCCTCCGAGTAGCTGGGACTACAGGCGCCCGCCACCGCGCCCGGCTAGTTTTTTGTATTTTTAGTAGAGACGGGGTTTCACCGTGTTAGCCAGGATGGTCTCGATCTCCTGACCTCGTGATCCACCCGCCTCGGCCTCCCAAAGTGCTGGGATTACAGGCTTGAGCCACCGCGCCCGGCCCATTCTTAAACAAGGGCTAATAGAAGGGTCAACTCACTTTTCTGCCTCCCAGACCTGTTCTTATTAAACTATCCAATTTTCTTACTGACAATGAGAACATCTCTTGAAGTCCTTAATCCGGTTCTTACTAGGTGAGCTTAATAATACACAATCATCAAAATGAACCATCACAATGATGGGTGACCAATCTCTTACCCAATATTTCTGCTCAGTGATTGGTCATCTCATCCCAGTCAAAGAACAGGCTGGGTGCAGTGGCTCACGCCTGTAATCCCAACATTTTGGGAGGCTGAGGCAGGTGGAAAACTTGAGGTCGGGAGTTTGAGACCAGCCTGGCCAACATGACAAAACCCCGTCTCTACTAAAAATACAAAAAAATTTGCCAAGTGTAGTGGCACACAACTGTAGCCCCAGCTACCTGGGACTGGAGGCAGAATTGCTTGAACCTGGGAGGTGGAGGTTGCAATGAGCAGAGATCATGCCACTGCACTCCAGCCTGGGCGACAGAGCAAGACTCGGTCACCAAAAGAACAGCTATTTGTGAATACAGTTTGTTTTTTCATTTATGTTCCCAGTATATTATAACATGATGTACAGAATTGGTCAAATACAATTGTGGATTATTTAATTTATATTTTCTTGCACATTCTTCAAGGTTACAAGGTTCAAGAAAATAGCTTGATAGAAAGACATGGTATTTCTCAGAAGGAAGATATGATGATTTTTTTTTGAGACCGAGTCTCGTTCTGTCACCAGGCTAGAGTCCAGTGGTGCCATCTCGGCTCACTGCAACATCCGCCTCCCCGGGTTCAAGTGATTCTTCTGCCTCAGCCTCCCAAGTAGCCAGGACTATAGGCGGCCACCACTACGCCAGGCTGTGTTTTGTATTTTTAGTAGAGACAGGGTTTCATCATGTTCGCCAGGATGGCCTTGATCTCTTCACCTCGTGATCTGCCCGCCTCGGCCTCCCAAAGTGCTGGGATTATAGGCGTGAGCCACCACACCAGGCCAATAATATTTTAATACCATAACGCGTAGACCAAGATGTGTTTTTCTTCCTGACTGTTCATAATTCTATTTTCTCTATGTGGCAATTGCACTTATATGAGGTTCCCTCTTGCTGACTGCATTTTAAGAGTCTCATAGGCCAGGCGCGGTGGTTCACGCCTGTAATCCCAGCACTTTGGGGGGCCGAGGCAGGTGGATCACGAGGTCAGGAGATCGAGACCATCCTGGCTAACACGGTGAAACCCCATCTCTGCTAAAAATACAAAAAAAATTAGCTGGGCATGGCGGCGGGTGCCTGTAGTCCCAGCTACTTAGGGAGGCTGAGGCAGGAGAATGGCGTGAACCCGGGAGGCAGAGCTTGCAGTGAGCCGAGATCGCGCCACTGCACTCCAGCCTGGGCGAGTGAGACTCCGTCTCAAAAAAAAAAAAAAAAAAAAAGTCTGTTATAAAATGAGAGTTAATGCCCATTCCCTGGACTGCCTGCATCTTCCTGCGAAAACACTTCACAACTCCACAATGCCTGCGCTGGATGGTCAACAGGATTCTTTACCAAGGAGACAAGAGCATCTGAAGTTTCCCATAAGGGGTGACACAAACCTACCATAGTAATACCAATATCACAGGCACAGAAATATGAGAATCGTTTTTGCCAAAATACCATCTGTCTGGAAGGTGTAATCTGCCACACCCATGTAGATATTCAGTTTTTATCAGTTTTGTAAGGACAAAACAGACAAAGGTTCTTAGTTCACGAGTTTCAATTGACAGAGATGTTCTTCGTCATCCCTGACATAATGATAACAATAACTGATGTTATCTATAGCATGTCTATTTTACAAAGCCCTTTGCCCCAGTCAAATAGTGTGATCTTTAAAACAGTCTTGGAAGCCAAACAACATTATAACCCACAATTTACAGACACCGAAACTGAATCTAAGATAAGGTAAGTATCCCAAAACACACCTAGGAAATCAAGTGTTCCATCTCCAAATCTTCAACTCTCTAATATGCTTTAATTCTAGAGAGCATAGCATAGTAGTTAAGTAGGGACCCTAGAGCCAAGCTGCCCGGGTTCAAATCCTGGCTCTACAATTCAATTGCCCATTGGTAAGTTATTTTATCCTATTTGCACCTCAGTTTCCTCATCTGTAAAAAGGGAATAATAAGAAAATCTACTTCCTAGAATTATGATTAAAGGAGTTTATTTGTAAAATACTTATCAGAACAATGTCTGTCTAAGGTGACTGCTAACTTTAAAAAATGTTTTGCTAAGGCTGGGTGCAGAGGCTCACACCTGTAATCCTAGCACTTGGGAGGCTGAGGCAGGCAGATCGCTTGAGCAGATCGCTTGAGTTTGAGACCAGTCTGAGCAACACAGAGAAACTCCATCTCTACAAAAATTAGCCAGGCATTGTGGCACATGCCTATAGTCTCAGCTACTTGGGGGTTGAGGCAGGAGGATCTCTTGAACCCGGGAGTTTGAGGCTGCAGTGAGCCAAGATTACGCCACTGCACTTCAGCCTGGAAGACAAAGTGAGACCCTGTCTCAAAGAAAAAAAAAAAAAACCTGTCTTAAAGTATTTCTGCTTTCTAAAAGAAATGTATCCATGCTTTATCACTAGAAAGCTAAAACTAAAATACGGGAGGAAGTCCCAAATTGAAATTATACTCTTGTTGGTGAAAGAATTATTTTCTTTCAGGGGACAGACAGTGCTACAGATATGCTGAAAACAAGCATTTTCAGCTGATTATTTTCAGGGGACAGACACTGCTGCTAATATGCTGAAAGCATTTGTAAAGAACAGGTAGAGAAGAAAAACAGAGGGAAAAGAAGAATGGAGGAGAGAGTGAGAACAGGTGAGAAGGGAAAAATTGTCTCCATCACAATAATTTAGAACTGGTAACAGATTTCTTTTACTGGTATTTTGAGAAGTTAACATGAACCTCCATGTTTTCCCAGTGATTTGAGAGATTTTTTAAAAAATCCAAAGGATTTCTCTTATAGTTTCTGTTTATAGTGTATGAGGTGGAAAAGAACTTGGGATCTAGTTAGAAAGTCAAGGCCAACCGCAACTTCCCTATTTATCACAGTAGGCAAGCCATTTCACTTCCCTGAAGCTAATTTTCTCATCTGTACAAGAGTGATGGTAAGAGAATCCACTGTGAGTAGCTATCTCATGGGATTCTTATGGAGATCAAAAAATTAAAACATGGAAACTTGCTTGGAGATATTAACTAGGTAAATCATTAGATTGAATAAAGATCTTTCCTTTAAAATTACAGGGCAAGTTAAATTTACCAACTTTAAAAATAACGGTGAAAGACTGTTAAGAACAAACATTGGCTATTAATACATCATTGCACATTTGCTGAGCCATTGTTACAAAGGAATTCAACCAATGAGTGGGAATGTGGGCGGCTAGGGTTACCAGATCTCTGTGGATGAAGCTGTTTCTCTCCAGATACTCCATCCCTTCACACACATCCTGACACATGCTCAGCAGCACGTCTCTACTGAAATGACCTTGTCTCTGTCGGAGGAAATTCAGAAGGCAGCCCCTTTCCATGAACTCGGTAACAATGTATATTGGTTTCTGCTGGGTGCATACACCATAAAGCTGCACTAACTTCGGGTGTGTCAGTTTCCTGGAAAGGAAGACATACATATATATAGTTACTACAGGAAAAGAAACTACCAAGTTTTTGGTGAGGGGCCACTTTTTAATACAAAAAGATGAGCCAGAAAGATGATCGCCACTTACATCATCACTTTAGCTTCTTCTATAAAGTCCTCCTCGCACATGGCACCTTCCCGAATAGCTTTGATTGCAACTTTGTACTGGGCTCGCCATTTGCCAAGCCTCACCACTCCAAACAGTCCACTTCCCAATTCCCTCATAAAGGTCAGTTCTGAAGGGTTAATCTCCCACTTCTCTGCATGACAGAAGGGGAAAATGTTCATATTTAAAAAGGAAAACGTAGCATGAATCAGAGAGGGGAAAAAGAACCTATAACCAAGATCAGATCAACCTCAGAATTACAGGATAACACTGTAATAATTCCTGGTAAAACACAAAAGAGACTTGAAACCTGCATCTGAACTGCCAAAGGTGGGGAGGATGAATCCCTTCTAACCAATGTGAAATGAAGAAGGCAAGACAATTCTGCACAATCATTAATAATAATAATAATAATAATAATAATAATAATAATAATAATATAGCCTGAAAGTTAAAGGTACTTTTGTCAAACAAACACTTCCTTCTTTACCACTCTTCCTTCTCAGGTTTTTTTTTTTTTTCTTTTTCAATTCCATCAAGTTGGAAATAATGTAATCTGCTGTTTTAAAGGCTTTTGTCAGAAGCGACAAAGACAACTAAGTTGGAAGCTTTCTTTCTTACCTCCATCCTTACTTACGTTCTTGTAACCAATAAAGCTGGTGAGAACCAGGAAGAGCTTTGATTTATTTTAGATGTTAACATGATAATGCTTATTTTTTTACTGACAGAAAGTTTTCTATGGAATTATGAATAATGATGAAAACATAATACCTAGGCTGCTATGGTCTTAAGTATAATTATCTAAAAACTCATACTATAAACTTACGAAAACAGTTCCAGTATGTGAAATAGTATACATCCAAATTTATCTTATGACAATGGATTCTTTTCAAGGAAAATCAGCTCATGCAACCACAAAATAAGAGTTACCATAGCTGAATCCTGCAGTGGTGGGTGCATTCTTCCCTTTCACACTAACTGGGTACCGAAGCCGGGTGACAAGTCCTAATAATCAAAGAAAGTGTTGCAGTCAAACTCATTCATAATCATTCTGCTTGGTCACATGCTACAGGAAACTCACTTATAAAATTCATCATTTATTCATTTATTGCTCATCCTCTGTGTGTACATACAGCACTGTGCTATATGCTTTTATTCATTCAACAAACATTTTCTTTTAAATACTACAGTGTTTAACAGGCACCATGCTAGCTTTCTCTTTTTCCAAATATTTTAAAGGATGTTAAAAGGTTTCTAACAGTTATTTCACGTTCTTTTCCAATATGAGAGCTGAACTATGAAAGGGAATTATATTAGCCTGCTAAAAATGAAAGTTATTCACCTGACATGACTCAGTATTAGCAATCTTAGCATAAAAATCGGGCTCTATTGGGGAGTTATACATGATATAAATGATGAATTGATGGGTGCTGACGAGTTGATGGGTGCAGCACACCAACGTGGCACAAATATACATATGTAACAAACCTGCACGTTATGCACATGTACCCTAGAACTTAAATAAAAAAAAAAAAAAAAAACTAAACATACACTTAAAAAAAAAAAAAATCGGGCTCTAAGATAGCAACAATTCAGAATACCAACTACTGGAAATCAGTGTGGATCTTTTAACCCAAGTTGCATACAGCACTAAATAAGAAACAGGAGGTGTCTCTTCCATAAACACCCATAGCACTCTGTATTTCCTCTACTACAAGATATCTCAAAGCAATTTAAAATCATCATGTACTTCTCTGTCTCCCCGCAAGTGGTAGGGTCTCGGAAAATCAGGATCGGTGACTATACCTAGTCTACCACAGTCTCCCCAAAGTCTGGCTCTGTTTTTGGCATGCAGTAGGCACTTGATACATGTTTGTTGAATGAATTGAGATGACAGTGAAGAATAAAACTTATACAGGAATACAGAAGAAAAAATTAGGGAGCAAAAACACCAAAAAAGAAAACAACAGAATGAGATATAAATTGATATGAAATCAGTTCCTCAAATGTTAAACACAAAGTTACCATATGATGCAGCATACCCATAACTAGGTAAATACCCAAAAGAAATGAAAACTTATTTCCACGCAAAAACTGGTGTACAGCTGTTTACAGAAGCATTATTCATAAGAGAACTAATGTGGAAACAACCCAAATGTCCATCAACTGATGAATAATAAACAAAATCCATACAACGAATTATTATTTGTATACCTAGCCACAAACCACAAACCAGTTTCTAACAATGTGTTCAGGAAGTCCATCACAGCAATAAACATTAATGGCAATTTACATTGTCTAGAATTCCTAGTGATATTTATCGTCAGCAAATTTTTTCCTTAACCTCATTTTAGCTATAGTTTGTACATATCTAGGCTGTGTCTTGGCTTCCATAAGTAGATGAAGCATGACTTTCTAACACAACAGGTGGATGGTAAGATAATCCCCCTATATTTGGAGATAGAGGGGTTGATCCCGTCTCAACATTTAGCATTATTATACTAAATTTGAAACTGTTATTTTACTTAAGAGTTAAATGTAGGCTTGTATGCTGGCCTGAGAACCTAAGCATTCCACAAATATTGTGTTAGGCTCTGGGTTTTGACTCAATAATAAGTAGAAGTTATTGTGCAATTGCTATGTGTCAAGCCCTGTTCGTTTTGTTTATATTATCTGATTATTTCAGTAAACTTGTGATGTATGTTTTTAAAAAAGGGAATGGAATGCATCTACATACTACAACATGACAACGTCAAAAACAGTTATGTTAAGTCAGTGAAGCTAGTCACGAAAGACCACATATTCTGTAATTCCATTTATATGAAATGTCCAGAATAGGCAAATCTATAAGGGAGACGGAAAGTAGCTTAATGGTTGCCTGGGGCTGGGCTGGTGAAGGGGGGTGGGGTGGCAATTATTTGATACAAAACTTCTTCTTGGGATGATGACAATGTTCTTTAAAAAAAAATTTAGATTATGCTGATAGTTGGCACAACTCTGTAAATATGCTAAAAACCACTGAATTGTATACTTTAAATGGGTGAGCTTTATAGTATATAAATTTTATCTAAATAACCATTATTATTACCTGGAAAAAAGTGAACAGTCACAAAATAACAGGCTTTGCAAAGGGTGCCTTCAATAAAATTTCAAAATTTTCATAAGTTGGGTGAAGCACTTGGCTATCCCTGCCCAGTTACATTTTTAAAGTCAAAGGCTGGAAATCTTTCTATATAATCCTGTGGAACTTTAATTTTCATAACTGTGGTTTCTGTTATTTTTTGGTATTCAGTTTGTTCCCACTCTGGTGGTAGTGTACCAGAGATTCAAGAAGATGGTTAACTTGTAGGATATGATTACTCTAGTCTCTGGAAACCTACAGCATAGGACTGAATCCTGGTATATCTGGCATCTTCTGTGACTATTCTGAAATAGACATATCTTGGACTTTAGTATCAAGGACATATATACCACATAAATGTGAACTTAATTTTTAACTTTTAAGTTCAGGGTTATAAGTGCAAGTTTGTTACATGGGTAAACTTGTGTCATGGGGGTTTGCCGTACAGATTATTTCATTACCCAGGTATTAAGCCTAGTACCCATAAGTTGTTTTTCCTGATCCTCTCCGTCCTCCCAACCTCTACCCTATAAAAGACTCCAGTGTGTGTTGTTCCCCTCTATGTAACCATGTATTCTTATTGTTTAGCTTCCACTTATAAGAGAGACCATGTGGTATTTGGTTTTCTGTTCCTGTGTTAGTTTGCTAAGGATAATGGCCTCCAGCTCCATGCATGTCCCTGCAAAGGATATGATCCCATTCTTCTTTTATGGCTTCACAGATTCCATGGTGTATATGTACCAGATTTTCTTCATCCTGTCTATCACTGATGGACATTTAGGTTGATTCCATGTCTTTGCTATTATGAACAGTGCTGCAATGAACACCCACATGCATTTGTCTTTATAACAGAATGATTTATATTCCTTTGGGTACATACCCAGTAATGGGACTGCTGGGTTGAATGGTGTTTCTGTCTTACTGTCTTCCACAATGGTGGAACTAATTTACACTACCACCAACAGTGTATAAATGTAATGTGAACATTTGCTATATACCACTGGAATAACTCATGTCCTAAGGTCAAGACAGAGCTTTTAATAAAGCTTGATATTATTTCTAATTATTCTTTGTATATATCATTCCTTTAATATGCAGTAATTTTAAATGAACCACATTCTACAATGAACTAATCACAGTATCTGATCATTTTAATCACTACCTTATATTTGAAGTAGGTTTTCACAGCTCACTTACCTGCTGCATTGTGCTTATGATATTCGATAATCTCAGGAATGGAGCCAAAAGCATGTTTTTCAGCTAGGTAATACTTCTTTGGAGATGTTGTTGTTTCCTTTATATGATAATGCCTGAAACCCGATGAACCTTCTCTAGAACAAAAATCAAAATGTGTCAGAACCAAGTTGAAATAATAAAACTTCATTCTTAAGGTGTTTTCTACAAGGGCAACCACAGCGTCTATTCATATGATTCCCTCTATTCCTGGCACGAATTTTACTTTCCCCATGTTCTTCTTAGCTTCGTCTTTCATATTAGCATGTCAAAGTTTTTAAAGTACTCACTGAAAACATACATGGCCCTTTGCATGAGATTTTGAAAGAGAACATTTATGAATTCCACTTAACAACAGTTGGAAGTCTTAAAATAGCTATTAGCAGGTACTGCTTTTTGTTCCTGCTGTTGCATAAACTTACAAATGTCTAGAATACTTAAATTGCCAATAGCGAATAAATTACACTTTTAAACATTCAACTTTAGGTACCTTTCTAGAGCAGAGATCTTCTCTAGTCCTCTCTTGCTAAAAATGCTTTCAAGATGACTCCTTTTGCTCTTAGGGTAAAGCTCAGACTCATTGACATTGACATGAACTTGCCTCTGCTTCAACTCTCAGGCTTCTCTCTCCTCCCTTCACTCTGCTCCCATTCTACCACACAGCTACAACATACTTTTCAGTGACTTGAACTCACCACATCCTCTCTCCCCTCTAGGTCTAGGCAATTTCCTGGTCAGAAACACTCCGTCCCCTCCCTCTGAGTTTTTCCTACTTACCTCTCAGGTCTCAGCTTGGATGTCATTTGAGAGAGCATTCATGACTAACTCAAGATGTGCCTGGGCTGCTTACCATCCCCCACCCCCAAACCCACCACACACACACATTACCCTCCCACATGGCACTTACTACCATCACTGTCTGTTACTGGACTGTAGCATCTACTAACCTACTAGTGGGCAGGGTCTCTGCATCCTTTGCTCATGATTTTATCCTTAGTGACCAGCACCATTCACTATAAATGTTTGTTGAATGTTACTAAAGTTATTATAGCCATACTCAACAAATATATATGAAAAACTATAGTGAAAATTACTGAAAATATAAATACAAAAAACAGTATATACACTTCAGAAATCAAGTTCAGGTTTTCTTTTTAATGGTGAAATGCTGCATTTTTTAATGAAAATTAGGAATCCATATAAAGTACATAGGAAGTTCATGCAAAAACTCTAAATTATATATAAAAAAAAGGTAGGATTACTCACCCTCCAAACTTGGTATAAAGGGAGACTGTGTATAAGCCTGGTTGACTGGAATCCCTTACCATAAAACCACCTTCTTTATCCTAAAATCCAAGTTCAGAAAAAAATTGTTTTATTCCAATTACTAATAGCATCGCCATGGAGAATACTGAAGAATCTAATATTATAATTTTATGATTATTATTCTTTCCTAGAAAATCTGCTTTGAAGAAGCACAACTTACCAATAGGGCCCCTTGGTTTCTCCCACCCACATGACTTTGCACTTCAAATTACTGCGCTAGGAGAGTAGTTAAAGAAATCACACTTAATTCCCCACAATCACAAATCCTCACGAATGGTGAGACATTTCAATCAAATAATCTCTCAGTGCCCTTCCAGAACTGAGAGACAAGATTTTGCAATTCCTGTAAGGCCTGGACATGTAGGAAAACTGTCATGAAAAAATATATTTCTTCATGATTGAGTTTCATTTCATACACTTTTCATATTTGTTATAAGCTTTGATTCTTGACTCAGTATGATTTTCAATCCACACTGAATTTTCCTATAAATGTCTCAGTGCTTTTTATAAGAATGAATTTAAAAATTCTTAATGCTCTAGAAGTTGAAGTTAAATATCAGTCTTTTTTTTTTTTTTTTTTTTTTTGAGACAGAGTCTTACACTGTTGCCCAGGCTGGCTGGAGTGCAGTGGCACGATCTCAGCTCACCACAACCTCCACCTCCTGGGTTCAAGGAATTCTCTTGCCTCAGCCTCCCGAGTAGCTGGGGCTACAGGCGTGCAACACCATGTCTAGCTAATTTTTGTATTTTTAGTAGAGACGGGGTTTCACCACGTTGGCTAGCTTGGTTTTGAACTTCTGACCTCCAGTGATCCACCCTCCTTGATCTCCGAAAGTGCTGGGATTACAGGCGTAAGCCAACATACCCAGCCAAATATCAGCCTTTATGAAAGGCGAGATGGAGGCACAAGTAACTTAAGCAGAGAAAATCAACAGTTGGAAACAATGCTAAAAGACTAAAGGTCAAATCTTTCTCAGGTTCCAAGCTGAAAAGCAAGAAATAGACCCTACGAACCTCAAATGCCTCTCTGTCCAGTAACACTACCATCAATCTCTAGTATTTAAATTGCTTTAAGATGAAAAGTGTGTCCTTTATTAGTTGAAAAATAAAACAAATTGTACTCTTCTTCATAGGAAAAACAATGGAATTAAATAAGGCCCCACAAAAATCCCTGATAACAATTAGGGATAATAATTGTAATAATCAGTCAGTAAACAGTATAACAGAGGCTGGGCACGGTGGCTCATGCCTGCAATCCCAGCACCTTGGGAGGCTGAGGCAGGCAGATCAGTTGAGGTCGGGAGTTCAAGACCAGCCTGGCCAACATGGCAAAACCCCATCTCTACTAAAAACACCCCATCTTTACTAAAAATTAGCCAGGCATGGTGGTGCATGCTTGTAATCTCAGCTACTTGGGAGGCTGAGGCAGGAGAATCGCTTGAACCCAGGAGACAGAGGCTGCAGTAAGCCAAGATCACACCACTGCACTCTAGTCTGGGAGACAGAGAGAGAGAAACTGTCTTAAATAATATAAATAAATAAATAAACAAACAAATAAATAAACACACTTATTTATTGAAAATTTATTCTGTTCTAATGTTCTAGCATATCAATTTATTTAATCATCAAAACAGTCCTATTACATAGGTACTATTGTTATCCCCACATTACTTTGTAGGTAAGGAAATGACAAACAGAAAGACTGGCTGGGTAATTTGCACCAGGTCACACAGCTAGTAAGCAGCAGAGGCAGGATCTGGTCCCCAGGCTGCCATTTAGCTACTCACTCCGCTACATCTGCCTCTCACTGTAGGGTCTCCAGAGAGGCATGGAAGAATCCTGTGGGCATGGTTACGTGTAGTTAGAATTAACCAAAGTCGGGAGGCCGAGACGGGCGGATCACGAGGTCAGGAGATCGAGACCATCCTGGCTAACATGGTGAAACCCCGTCTCTACTAAAAAAAAAATACAAAAAACTAGCCGGGCGACGTGGCGGGTGCCTGTAGTCCCAGCTACTTGGGAGGCTGAGGCAGGAGAATGGCGTAAACCCGGGAGGCGGAGCTTGCAGTGAGCTGAGATCCGGCCACTGCACTCCAGCCTGGGTGGCAGCGAGACTCCGTCTCAAAAAAAAAAAAAAAAAAAAAAAAGAATTAACCAAAGTCACCTACTATTGTTTTTTTAACATCAACTACAAAAACAAGCACTCAACAAAATCTTGATGCATGACACTAAGCAGGAGGTAAAATGAGAAAACATGAGTTTAAAAGACTGGGAACAATAGCTAAATAGAAAACTAGATCAGAAATGCAGAGAATTGTAGAGATCATCTTCTAGTCCAACTCCTTCTCTTACAGATGCGAAAAGTAGACTAGAAAAGTCACAGGTAGACCCAGGTCCCATTACTCAGCACAGGGTAGTTCCCTCTATACATTTTACCCTTTCATTTTATTTCTTTTTAAAGGTATAGCAATTTCAGCACATTTATTTCTAAATAGAATTAAACATCTATTAATGCTTTATTTATAAAAGATATTATGTAATATCAATGTAAATTATTCTAAAATAACTAACTTCAAGCCAAAAAAAAAACCAAATACTTAAGTACTAAAAGTCAAGGCAGCAAATGATCAATCAGGAAGAAAGCATTAGAGTAAGCTTGCCCCTCATGCTAAGGAAAGTGAAAGTGTAACAACTGCAGCAAAATGAGGATGGGCCACTACAGGAGACTCTCCCTGCAGAACTCAGACACTGCAAAGACCTTTAACCAACTACTGGCTGGTCCTAGAACAGTAGTGTTTGCTACCAATTGATAACAAACAGTTGCAGATTTCTTTTTTCCTTCTCTACTCCCACCGCTTCACTTGATTAGGCTTTAATCCATTTATGCCTAGTGTTCCATTATTGGAACACTAAGCTTGTGGGCGTTATTTACATCCTACAGCTCAAAGTCATCAAAGGTCTGATTTTTCACACACAAAAAATTTGCAACCTCTAGCATAAATGAGTTAAAATAAAAAGCAACAACTACCTAGGGAACCCCTGGCTGCTTGGATGGTCTAACTGCGGGACACAGTGGGTGATGACATTTCCCTAGCCAGGAATGAAGCAGAAAAAAATGAGTGACATTACTACCCACCCAGCCCTGCAGCAATGCCTTCATAATGCAAGGCATACATACACAAGGGAATTGTAGCCTTATGGCCTGGATCATTCTGGCTGTGACAGAGGTTTGGCCTAATGAAGGAAATTTACCAGGAGGGACAACCTCGTGGTGGTTAGTGGAAAGCCCCAGGGGCTTCTCTAAAAATTAAGAATGAGGTAAGCCATCTATGCTCAGGTTTTCGTGGGACTTGATAAAGCAATTTTTACTTCCAGGATGAAAAATAAATTGCTACAGGATATGCTGTGCTAACAAAAGGAAAATGAAAACTATCTGAAAGGTGGCAATGACAATTCTTCATGAAAGCTGTAAGTTTTCCTCCTGTGTGCCTGTATGCCTATATGTCTATATGTGTTATGTGTTTGTGACATTTCTATGTGACCTAAGAAAACATCTGGTAAATGAAATTAGTTTTTAAATTGTTGGTAAAATAAAATAGAAACATCTTCAGAATTTAATTCAGACATTTTGCCTAGATCTACTAGTCAGACAGGTTTAGGTTGTCTCTGCCTCAGTTCATAAAACTGCTGCTTCTGTGACGTTTTTGACACTTGTTTGACTTGTATGTGAGCTTAATTAAAATTAATCACTTCCTAGATATTTTACTGGAAATTAGAACTACTAAGAGTTACAACTGGCCAGGCGTGGTGGCTCAAGCCTGTAATCCCAGCCCTTTGGGAGGCCGAGACGGGCAGATCACGAGGTCAGGAGATCGAGACCATCCTGGCTAACACGGTGAAACCTCGTCTCTACTAAAAAAATACAAAAAACTAGCCGGGTGAGGTGGCGGGCGCCTGTAGTCCCAGCTACTCGGGAGGCTGAGGCAGGAGAATGGCGTGAACCTGGGAGGTGGAGCTTGCAGTGAGCTGAGATCCGGCCACTGCACTCCAGCCCGGGCAACAGAGCGAGACTCCATCTCAAAAAAAAAAAAAAAAAAAAAAATAAAGAGTTACAATAGTAGTTAGTGTATATAATTAAAACTACTAGATGTAAGAGAAACAATTCTATATACACAGTGTATAAAGAAAGTAAGATGAATTTTTGGTGAAGAAGGCTACATAAAAGATAGGATATAGCTTTTGCTTAAGAAAAAGTCATTTTTTCTAGTTCACAGGTTATTTAAAGGTTATTTCAAAATGAAGGAAAAAATGATATAGATAAAACTAAATGGGTAGAAAGAGAATGAAGAAAAAGAAAGGAAAGTCACGGAACTTGTCCCAGCAGGGAGAAAATCTTTAGATGGTTATAAAAAAATCAAATGAATAAAATGGAAATTTATGGGGTTAAAACAAAGGTCTTAATACAATACTACTGAAGGTTGTGTGGACCAAAAGGAGCCCCTGCTGGTTCCGCAACATTAAAGAGCCCAAAATTACTTTGCTATATCCCCAGTCTGCAGAAACGTAAAAAGCTAAAAGACAGAGATTATAATGATAAGGCTGACCAAAAATTGTTTCAGGGCAAAACTGAAGCAGGTTAATCAAGATAAAAACTGACAAAAGGGTCAGGGTCCCTTGGTTCAACTCCCTGCTGGGAACCTAAAGCCTCTGCACAACAGAGGGTAAAATGTTCTGGAGGTAGAGAAAAGAAGTTCCTAGGATTAAAACATAAAAACATAAGGGTTTATAAGACTATGAAAGTTGGAATGTTTGAACAGGTTTTATGTAAAGTAGCTGTGTCCCCTTTATCTAAATGTTTTCTGGTAATGAACATTGTATTTGACTGGGGAATGTTTCTTCTACTATAAAATAGAGGGCATGTAAACCTGCCCTTCAAGCAATATTAATTGGACATGATAAATGGGAGCCAGTATGACTGTCCAAGCTCATAGTATAGAAAAAGTTGGAATGCTGGTAGGGACAAATTTTCTACTTGATAGTCTTTTGTTGAGTGTTACTAGGTCTTATGGCAAAAGCCAGTTAGCACCTCCCAGTGACAACTACTGGCACTCTGGACTAGAGAACTTCTACTAGAGGGGCATTTACTGCCTTGCTATGGATGCTAACTATAGCTACATCTACGACTGAAGAACATAAAATGCTCTTGACACCTGAAATATCCGTGCTGTCTCAGGTGATGTCAGAGGAACACTCTAATGGAGATAGCAGTATCTAAAAGAGTTCCATCATAAAATGGAAATGGTTGATACAGGATCACACTATCTGGTGGGTACAAGGAGGAGACACTCATGAGCAGGGAGCCTCACTAACCCAAAGACTGACTCTGGAACTGTGTGAGTAGCTGCTGGATTCTACAGTGCCCAATAAACAGCTCTCAACTGACCAAGCAAGAGTTGCTTGGTTTGTGGATGGCGGTTCCAAGGTGAATGGACAACAACCTGTGTGGAAGGCTGCTACTCTGAACAAGAGTCAAGAAACTGTGTTTTTGTGTGTTCTGAACTATTTAAAGCTTACAGCAATTGAGTAAAGTATACTTTTGAGAGCCAAACTGAAGCATTAACCTCTACCTGATTTCTCCAAAATTTGGAAGCTATTTTTGAGTGTTCTTATTTTGTGGCAATATAGTTACTTGCATAAGTTCAATAAGCTATGTTTTCTTTTGTAACAGGACACACTGGGGAAACCACTGCTATAATAACCACACTGGTTATTTTACCAAGGCTTTGGGCATATGAAATTGTAAGGGCCAGTTTCAAGGGGTATCAAGTAGGAAAACAGCCTGTCACATGGCAAGAGTGATGTAACCTTGAAGTGAAACCACAGTGATGACCAGTGCTTGATCCCCACTTACCAAGGTGTTCTGCAGCAAGGTGTTTAAACAATGCTTTCATAAAGATGCTTATCTAATCTCACCAGTGGTCACATGTGCTGGTAAGAAAGGCTGAAGACATGCCCAGCTGCACGTTTTACCCTAAAAGTTTGCTATATAAAGAATATTTTCTGGAGGGCAGGTGTGGGGATAACTGCCCTGAGGCCACAGGGCCACCCATGATTACTTCTGTTTGTAAGTCCCTATTAAATATTTCTTTCTATAAACTGAATTTGTCAGCCTCTTTCTTCAGTCTCTGAGCTCCCTTAGCCTCTGGGAATAGTTTTGCATAGACTTGCTCACTGCTGAACAAATTTAGAAAGAGAGATACGTGGAACTACTTATTATGGACTCACTAAAATTAATTTGCCCTTAAGCCAAACCCACAGGTACAAACACTTACTTCACTGCGGAGGAGTTGCTCTGCCTTGCTTCTATTCATATTTCTGCAATACCATCTGAACAGAAAAAACAATACATTTCAGGCCTCAGGTTTTTAGGACATATTTTATTATTTTCAGAATTAATAAGGTAATTCTGCTCATTAATAATAAATATAACAAATAAGAACAAGATATCACCATAATTTCAATAACAGACAACTAGTAATTTTGATGTATATACTTCCAGACTTTTTCTACTCGTATTTCTATGAAAACATGTATGTATGCCCATATTCTTATGTTTTATTAAAGTGAGATTAAACTACATAGGCTATACTATAATCTGAATTTTTCATATAACATTATAGGATATTTTTGCAAATCAATATAAGTCTACATATGATAGTATGCATGTGCCATAATTTATTTAAGCTATTCTTCACTGTTCAACATAAAAATCATTTTCAATTTTTCACTACTAGAATCACGGCAAGAATGAATTTTACTCTACTGACTCAAACATGCAGGAAGTGTCACTTTGTATTACTGTCTTTAATTCAAACTAAATCTTATTCCAAGCCCTCCTCCTATCAATATGGCAGCAGATTTCATCTTAAGTCATAATGGTGGCTCCCTCAATGAATTTCACAAAGGTCCTAAGTGAAAAAAGAAACAACAAAACATAAGCACAGGCCTCCTGGGTCTTCAGACTTGCTGGTTTCCAGCAGAGCCCCAAGTCCTGTGGTTGCCCAAGACTCTATTATAGAAATGTCTGCCATGACCAATCAGCTGGTCTTCCCTCCCATGAGATCATTCCACTACCCTGTGCCACATCCCAAGGCCCTGCCAATCTGTACCTCTTCTTCTTTTTTGAGATAGAGTCTTGCTCTGATACCCAGACAAAAGTGCAGTAGCGCAATCTCAACTCACTGCAACCTCCACCTCCCGGGTTCACATGATTTTCCTGCCTCAGCCTCCTGAGTAGCTGGAATTATAGGCATGCACCACCACACCTGGCTAATTTTTGTAGTTTTAGTAGAGACAGGGTTTCACTGTGTTGACCAGGCTGGTCTTGAACTCCTGGCCTCAAAGGACCTGCCCACCTTGGCTTCCTAAAATCCTGGGATTACAGGCGTGAGCCACCATGCCTGGTCCTGTACCTCTTCTTATCCTTTAGAAAGCCGTTTTCTTGATGCTGTCATTAACCACTTCATCCTGAGAGATACTCGCCTCTCTGTACTTTCCCCAGCATAATCGATCCCTCCATGTGATTTCAGCAAACAGGCCATAAGAACATGAACTTAGACAATTTTTCTTTGGCCTTTGGTTTTAAACTTATTTTGTTAGATCCTTACTCGTTGGCAAGGAATTCTCCACCACAGTCATATACCCTGAGACTTCAAATGTTATAAAATCAGCTCAGCTCCTCTGGACATTTAAATTTCCCAGTACTGCTTCAGCCTTCCATAAGAGAACCAGCACCTGCTTTTGGCCCAGCAAAAACCCTAAGACAGGGAAAGATAGGCCTTCCCTGACTGAAGAAGGGAAAAACACAAAGAACAAAAAAGACAATACAAGATCTTTTTCTGTCCAGATTCTTTTATGTAGTAGCCAAATGCAAATTACAGCCTCAATCCAAGCTAAAGACTGTTAGACATTTTAATTGGAATCTGAGGTATTGAGCCAGGCCTCAGAATTGTCAACATCTCATTACATGGACCCCGTTTTATGAAATGAGACCAAGTTCAACAAAATTGCAGTTGTGATCAACACATTTCTGAATGTAATTGAGAAATATAATAAATCAGGAGAACAGAGTTCTGTCCCTAATGCTTTTCCACTGATACAAAGAAACATTTATCAAGTGCCAAAAACATTCATAAAAATTAACTAAGGAAACATACGTGGAGCTTTAATTATGAATTATAAAGTAGCGGGATTTGAGAGATTGAGAAAAAGTTATTAAAAACAGAAGATCCAGTCCATCTTCACAATAAGAGTAAGCAAAGGTGGTTTCATCTTGGGTTCAGAAATAAGAAATCAGTGAAGCTAAATTGTAGCTCTCAAGAGGAAACTAGACATAAGATACTTAGAGAAAGGAGGAGGCCCCTTCCTCATCTACTGTATTCCAGCTCCTCAGAAGGAGGAAAGAAGGAATCCACTGCACAAAGGGAAGGCTCTTGAAAATCCTGTTCTGAGGGGTCATTTTTAGGGCGTTGACAAGTTCCCTGGAAAGGATGTTCCCTTCTTTGGGATATCAATTCAGACCTTTAAGTGTCTGTTGAAAGACAGAAAGGAGGAAGGAGTCATACACAAATAGATGAATTAACTCATGGTCGGGATTTTCTAACAGTTCAGTCCTTCTTTCTCCTCTCCTGTGGCTTCTTTCTCCTCTCCTGTGATTATCTATCTCCAGGCAAGAAAAAAAAAAAAGACAACAGTGGCTCCCCTAAATTCTCCCATCAGGAAGAATTACACACACAGGTAAAATGTGACACAGATACCATACACCTCTATAAAGGAATACCTGAGGCTGGCTAATTTATAAAGAGAAGAGGTGTATTTGACTCATGGTTCTACAGGATGTACAAGAAGCATGGTGCCAGCACCAGCATCTGAAAAAGACCTCAGGATGCTTCCACTCATGTCTGAAGATGAAGGGAGCTGGTGTGCAGATATTACATGACAAGATAGAGAAAGCAAGAGAAGACAGAGGCACCAGGATCTTTTTTTTTTTTTTTCTTTTTTTTTTTGAGACAGAGTTTTGCTGTGTCACCCAGGCTGGAGTGCTGTGGCACGATCTCGGCTCACTGCAACTTCCACCTCCTGGGTTTAAGTGAGGTGGAAACCCCTCCTGGGTTTCTCCTGCCTCAGCCTCCCAAATAGCTGGGACTACAGGTGCATGCCACCACGCTCAGCTAATTTTTTTTTTTTTTTTTTTTTGAGACGGAGTTTCACTCTTGTTGCCCAGGTTAGAGTGTAATGGCGTGATCTCAGCAACCTCTGCCTCCTGGGTTCGAGAGATTCTCCTGGCTCAGCCTCCCAAGTAGCTGGGATTACAGGTACCCGTCACCATGCCTGGCTAATTTTCACCATATTGGCCAGGCTGGTCTACTGACCTCAAGCAATCTGCCCACCTCAGCACCCAAAATACTGGGATTACAGGCGTGAACCACTGTGCCCAGCCCAGGCTCTTTTCAACAACCAGTTCTCGTGGGAACTAAGAGTGAGAACTCACTTCCTTGAAAATGGTACCAAGTCATTCACCATGGGGGAGAGCTCCACCTCCATAATCCAAACATCTCCCCGCAGGCCCCTGCTCCAACACTGGGGATCAAATTTCAACATGAGACTTGGCGAGGTCTCCAGATCCAAGCCACAGCAGTCAGGTGCTGCTCTAAGTATGTTACATTTATTACCTCATTTCATCCTCACAACTCTTAGGAGGTTAAGTGGTATTATCACCGCTGTTGTGCAAACGAAAAAATTGAGAAACAGAGAAGTAAAACATATCTCAAGGGCATACAGCTAGGAAACAGCAAAGCCAAAATTGAACCAAATGTCTGGTCTCAAAGCCTGTGCGGTATTAAAATGGTTCCCACTGACCTTTTTACAGATGAGAAAACTGATTCTAAGAGGTTAAAATTTGCCTACTGTTATGCCAATCAATGGGTCCTGAAGTAGAACATAAACCCAAGCCTAATTTCAATGCTGGGAACAACCATATTGCCAGTGCAGCAGTCGGGAGACAGGGGAAAGAGGGCCCAACAGTGTTGCAGGAAGTCAGGGACCCCGAACAGAGGGACCGGCTGAAGCCATGGCAGAAGAACATACATTGTGAAGATTTCATGGACATTTATTAGTTCCCCAAATTAATACTTTTATAATTTCTTATGCCTGTCTTTACTGCAACCTCTGAACATAAATTATGAAGATTTCATGGACATTTATCACTTCCCCAATCAATACTCTTGTAATTTCCTATGCCTGTCTTTAGTTTAATCTCTTAATCTGTCATCTTCATAAGCTGAAGATGTATATCACCTTAGGACCCTATGATGATTGCGTTAACTGCACAAATTGTTTGTAGAGCATGTGTGTTTGAACAATATTAAATCTGGGCACCTTAAGAACAGGATAACAGCGATTTTCAGGGAACAAGGGATATAACCTTAAAGTCTGGCTGCCTGTGGGCCAGGCAGGACAGAGCTATATTTCTCTTATTACCGAAAACAGGTAAGAGAAATATCGCTGAATTCTTTCCCCAGTGAGGAATATTAATAATTAACAGCCCTGGGAAAAGAATGCATTCCCAGAGGAGGCCTCTGAAATGGCCACCCAGGAGTGTCTGCCTTATGCAGATGTAGATAGGGATGAAACATGCCCTACTCTCCTTTAGCGCTACTAGGCTTGCTAGGATTAGAAAATTCCAGCCTGGCAAATTCTAGTCGGACGGGTTCTCTGTTCTTGAACCCTGTTAAAATGTTTATCAATGACAATGCGTACACAGTGGGACGTGGAAGTTCATTAGTGATTTGAGTTTCACCCTGACCTTGTGATCTCACCCTGACTTTCTGCCTTGTGATCTTTTGTTGCCCTTGAAGCGTGTGATCTCTGTGACCCACACCCTATTCGTACACTCCCTTCCTTTTGAAAATTGCTAATAAAAACTTGCTGGTTTTATGGCTCAGGGGGCATCACGGAACCTACCAACATGTGATGTCTTCCCTGGACACCCAGCTTTAAAATTTCTCTCTTTTGTACTCTTTCCCTTTATTTCTCAGACCAGCCGACACTTAGGGAAATAGAAAAGAACCTACATGAATTATTGGGGGTGGGTTCCCCTGACACAACGGTTGAAAGAAAAATCTTTGGCCGGGGGAGGTGGCTCACTCCTGTAATCCCAGCACTTTGCGAGGCCAAGGCAGGTGGATCACTTGAGGTCAGGAGTTTGAGACCAGCCTGGCCAACATACTGAAACCCTGTCTCTACTAAAAACACAAAAATGAGCCAGGTGTGGTAGTGGGCACCTGTAATCCCAGCTACTCAGGAGGTTGAGGCAGGAGAATCACTTGAACCTGGGAGGCGGAGGTTGCCATGAGCTGAGATTGAACCACTAGACTCTAGCCTGGGTGACGGAGTAAGACTCTGTCTCCAAGAAAAAAAATAGAAAAAAAGAAAAGAAGAAAGAAAGAAAGGAAAGAAAGAGAAAGAGAGAGAGAAAGAGACAGAGGGAGGAAGGAAGGGAGGGAGGAAAGGAGGGAGGGAGGAAGGAAAGAAGGAAGGAAGGAATTCGAAAGCAGTGGGTTGAAGAGCAGGGATTTAAAAAAACAGCAAGCCACAGAAAAGCTTTATTAGAGGCTAATACCTTCTGATGAAGGAACTATACATCTAGAAATTAGACCCTGAATTTGTAGGTCATTTGTCGATTGTTCTTAGATATTAAAACCCTAATGTGAATTAGTTTTTCAGATTAGCTAGTTACCCCAACATAGCAATGTCAATAAGGAAAGAAGAAGTTTGAGGGCATTTCACCTTTTAACCAGGGAAGGCCAGACCCTTGCTAAGCTTTGAGAATGGGTGAGAATAAATCATGGAAAGAAGATAAGAGGTAGAAACAAAGGAAAAACATAAAACCAACCAGTTATACACCTTAGCTTGTTCTCTAATTTTGCCCCTTCTAACTATGCCACCCACTCAAAGCCTTTATCCTAAGTTTTTTCCAGTCCTAAGGGCCCTTTCATTTCTGTCACCTTCTCCCTTTACCGTCTTCCCACCAAGAACATCCTCTAATTAACCATCACAATGAATCTGCTTTCTTTTCCAGCACTGATCTCTCTGATCTTCTCCTCCCTACACTGTTGACTGGGTATGGAGGTTTGAACTAGGTTACTGATAACACTGGGAGCTGCTGGCCTGGAAATCCTGAGTTCAGCCCAGCGACAGTTTGTGGCCTGGGATTCCTCCTGGGCCCAAGCAAACAGCAGAAGAACTATTCACTCCACAGCTGTCAGAGGCTTTCTTTTTTTTTTTTTTTTTTTCTTTTTCAGTAAATTCCTGAGAACATTTAAGTTGTTGTGATGGTTAATATTGAGTGTCAACTTGATTGGACTGAAGGATGCAAAGTATTGCTCCTGGGTGTGTCTGTGAGGGTGCTGCCAAAGGAGATTAACATTTGCGTCAGTGGACTGGGAAAGGCAGACCCACCCTCAATCTGGATGGGCACAATCTAATCAGCTGCCAGCACAACCAGAATAAAAGTAGGCAGAAAAACGTGGAAAGACTAGTCTGGTTTAGTCTTCTGGCCTACATCTTTCCCCTGTGCTGGATGCTTCCTGCCCTCGAACATTGGACTCCAAGTTCTTCAGCTTTGGGACTCAGACTGCCTTCTTTGCTCCTCAGCTTGCAGACGGCCTATTGTGGGATCTCACCTTGTGATTGTGAGTCAGAACTCCTTAATAAACTCCCTTTTATATATACATCTATCCTATTGGTTCTGTCCCTCTAGAGAACCCTGACTAATACAATTGTGTTACAGGATGGGCTGTGGCCAAAACAAAACAAAGCAAAACAGAACATGGAGTAGGAAGACAGAATAGGGTCTCTGCCTGCCCTCATGGGAACAGGTTTCCCCTTGGTCGTCTACCAGGCACGGTACAAAGGCCATGTGGACTCCCTGGCCTCTGAACAGAATGCAGTGGCACTCCCATGCTGGAGACTGAAGTCCAGAGTTATGCAGAGGAAGAAAATCTCTCGGAAGAGAGAAAATTTCCAAATTACGGTACATTTGAAACACTCGTGGCCATAAATCATAAACTTCAGTATTGAAAAGCCTCATTTGAAATCACACGAGTCGTAAAAGGAGTTCTCATATTTAGATAAGGATTATCTGGCTTCCAAGCATCTTCTTTCCCCAATTTCAATCAGTTCTCCACGCTATCACTTTAAAACCAGGCCCAAGTTTTCACCTTTTAGCACCTTCCCTAATTCTAACGATTTTATAATTTTTCCAAAAATCTATTTGACTTAAGAGCAGAAATGCTACTTTATTTATATGTTGTTTATACTCTCTCCCACTTCTAAAATTACTTTGAGGATCACACCCCACTGAGCACTGTGGCTTTTTGAATTTGTTAACCCTTTCTTAGATGTTAAGGTACACTTATAGTATAGCAAGTGACAGGAAGAAAGGAAACAGCTTGTTGTTGCTGTTGGTTTTTGTTTGTTTGTTTGTTTGTTTTTTGAGACAGAGTCTCGCTCTGTCGCCCAGGCTGGAGTGCAGTGGCCGGATCTCAGCTCACTGCAAGCTCCGCCTCCCGGGTTTACGCCATTCTCCTGCCTCAGCCTCCCGAGTAGCTGGGACTACAGGCGCCCGCCACCTCGCCCAGCTAGTTTTTTGTATTTTTTAGTAGAGACGGGGTTTCACCGGGTTAGCCAGGATGGTCTTGATCTCCTGACCTCGTGATCCGCCCGTATCGGCCTCCCAAAGTGCTGGGATTACAGGCTTGAGCCACCGCGCCCGGCCTGTTGCTGTTGTTTTTAAGGAGGTGAATGAAGCATCAATACAGCACCTCAGAACGACAATAAAAGAGCATTCGATGTATATGAGCCTCACATTACAACTTAGCCATACACTGCTAGTGGGTATATAAATAATACAATTTATCTCGAAAGCAATTTGATAGCACACGTCAGGAGCCTTCACAATGTTCATGTATAGCCTTTAGCCCAGCACATAGATTTTAGAGATCCAGTTTAAGATAAGAAACAAGAAGTTACCCCATTTTTTTTTAAAAATATAGACAAGGTACCTAAGACAACCTAAACCACACAAATAAGGAAATGGTTACATAAATTATTGGACATCTACATGCCATCTGCCTGGTTATGTCCGTAAGGCCACACATAATGCTTGATACATGCTAACATCTCAGGAAATATTTAATAAACTTATGATCAAATGAAATAAAATGTAGCTAGGAAAATGTTTTCAAAGAGTATTAAAGTGTATGAGGAAATAAGCATGATTCTATCTTGAAAAATAGTAAAAAGATTGAAAGGAAATATACTAATGTTGACAAAGGTCAACTCTAATTGATTTAAGTAATTTTTTCTTATTAACATTTCTACTCTGGAAACTGTTCTTATGTCCTGAATGAATGGACATGATCTGTATTTCAAAGTCAGCTAATCTGTGATTTATTTCAAATCAATTCAATTATACTTACGTAATTTATGTACATAAGCTTATGTAACTCCATTCACACAGTAACTTCAGGAAAAATATATTATAGAGATTAATTCTCAGTCTTCTACCACATCAGACAACTGAATTAAGGATATTTTAGCACCCACTCCCTTCAAAGAATCATGAAAGATATCCATTAATCTTCACAATGCCTTACATAATTAGGAAAATGAAAACTTTCTGACTTTCCATTCACAAAATAAACATTTACTTACTCATATTGATCTAAGTTGTTTGATTTCTTTCCCGTTACATAATTACTTGGGATATATCCTTCATTCCTAGAAATAAGAAAAGTACTTTAGATAAACTAAGATTACTTTACTGGGAGGTTATTAAAAGAAAGAACGATTATTGCCTTTTGAAATAAAGCCTAATATTGCTTAAAGCTTATAAGAAAGACTAGCTGACCCTTCAAAATTCAGTATCTGTAATTCATCTGACATTTTACAAAGTACTTTCACTTTTGGTCCCCACAAAAATTCTGGGGTAGGCAGGCATTATTGTACCCATTTTCCAGCGGGGAAACTAAAGCTTAGAAAGATTATGGGATTTTTTTCCCCAAGGTCCTAAAGTTAGCCAGCAACAGGACCAGAACTCGAACTCTGGACTTGTGACTAGGTCCTGTGCTCCTCCAACATTCCACAATACTTCTCCAGAATTCACAATTTTGGTGATATGTGTTAAAGAAACCACTAATTCAGAAAAGTCAAAGTGCTGGATTAAAAACACCCACCACTCTAATACCTCAATAGTTCTTATAGAATAGTTTCTCAAAGGATAACTCCTGGCCTTTGGGTCATTATCACTTGGGGCACTTGCTAAAACAGCACATTCTTGGGTCATAACCCAATCAATGCAAATTGAGAAGACCTATGTCAGGTCAAAAAAGGTCCGATTTTACCCCAAATGACTTTTACACACATCACAACTGAAGATGCACTCTCAGGTCAGTAGGAGCTCAGGTTTTCAGCATAAGAAAAGAGAGACACATATAAAATTTAAAAATTGAGTAGAAACCTTATAATCTTAAATTTGAATTTAAAGTATTAGTAAGAACTCATAATACACACACACACACACACACACACACACGTGTACATATAGGTAGCTCCGTTGCACTGAGAAAGGCCTAGAAGGAATGGCAATCCAGCAGCAATTAGAATCTTAGCATCACCACTGTCTCTATATACCATTTGTGACTAAAAGGAGCCAGTCCTCCTTAGAAAAATGTCAAATTGTGTCCAGGTGCGGTTGCTCACGCCTGTAATCCTAGCACTTTGGGAGGCCAAGGCAGGCAGATCACTTGAGGCCAGGAATTCGAGACCAGCCTGGCGAAACCCTGTCTCTACTAAAAAATACAAAAATTAGCTGGGCATGGTGGAACATGCCTATAACCCCAGCTACTTCGGAGGCCGAGGCACAAGAATCACTTGAACCTGGGAGGCGGATGTTGAAGTGAGCCGAGATCGCGCCACTGCACTCCAGCCTGGGAGACAGAACGAGACTCCGTCTCAAAAAAAAAGAAAATAAAAATGTCAAATTGTAAGTTTGGCCCCCCCAAAAAATACAAGATAACTCGAGTCATTTCATTGAGCCAGAAAGTAGGAAAGAAAAACTAACAGGGTCCTCTACCAAAAACAGCTACCATCGACCTAAAATTGGCCAATTCAAGCAAAAAGAATAATGTTGGCAATGGATTGGAACCAAATATATAAGTATCCATAATAACACTAAAAATAAACTGTTGGTTACCATTGTTATTACAAGAGAAAGCTCAGTCATCAATTCATTATTTGGAAAATCAGTAAAAGTTTAAGAATCCAAATTTCATCTTTCCTTTCCTTCATGAACTACATGAATTGGTAGATGAGGCAGTTCTTCTTTAGAGAACTAGTAAATGCAGATGGAATGACAAAATTAGGAAATCACCATTTTGTAATCCCTAATGAAATAATGACTCTAAGAAAGAATCATTAATGAACTCCCAAATCATCAGGGTAAACACCGATAAGAACTTTATGACAGAGGAACAAGGCAGACACCTGAACCACTAAGCAATCTTAGCATTATTAAAAGTAGGACAGCCAGATATCACCTTCTAATGTGATCAAGACTCTAGCTCTACTTGCCAGTTCATAAGAAATACAAGAAACACAGGCATAGTAAGTGACAGCACAAGAAAACAATACATTTAATCTAGATTATGGCTCATTTTAGTGTTAAATTACTTGCTTTCATCAATAAATCAAAAATGTAGAATAAGAGAAACATAAGAGATATATTAACCAAAATGCAGTGTGTGGGTTCTGATTTGAACAAATCAACCGTAAAAATAAGTATTAGCACTAATCAGGGGAAACTGGAATTACATCATTAGTTCCATCCTTACACGTGGGCCAGAGAAGCTCTTGCTCTGACCCCACACTTTTGAGAGCTCTGTGAAAGTGCATATTCCCTCTAACCTACGTTCCCATGCTCCTTTCTAGGTAACTAGGACCCCAGAATTCCCTGCTCATTTCCAAGGCCTACATGGGCCTTCTACTGGGTCCATCTTCCAAAAAACAAATTGGGCTGGCTGGCCATGTGCATTCCCTTTCACTGGGGCTGAAGGTGTGGCCATGATGGGGGATAGCTTTTGCAAGCCACGTGGTAAGAGTATGGGTTTACAGGTTGGAAGATCCATATGGTACACAAGAGACAGAGCCAGGGCAGGAGGGAAGAAAGAAGAAAGGTAGCCCCCCAAAGCCAGCTTTCCATGCACTACAACATTCTGGCAGAGTTCTAAATCCAAACCATGCCTTTCTTGTCACTATGAAAGGGTATTTGTCAAGTTAGAGGATAAAGTTTGTTAGCTTGATTTATAACTTCTAAATACTTAGATAAATGTTATGTGGATTTTCATTTGTAATCTTCCTCCAGGTCCAAAAATATTAAGGGAAAGTCTACAGATGATCTTATTTAAAATACTATGATTAAGAATGATAATGATGAAACTATTCACAATAGCAAAGACTTGGAACCAACCCAAATGTCCATCGATGACAGACTGGATTAAGAAAATGTGGCACATATATACCATGGAATACTATGCAGCCATAAAAAAGGATGAGTTCATGTCCTTTGTAGGGACATGGATGAAGCTGGAAACCATCATTCTCGGCAAACTATCACAAGAACAGAAAACCAAACACCGCATGTTCTCACTCATAGGTGGGAGTTGAACAATGGAACACTTGGACACAGGAAGGGGAACATCACACACTGGGGCCTGTCATGGGGAGCGGGGAGGGGGGAGGGATAGCATTAGGAGATATACCTAATGTAAATGACGAGTTACTGGGTGCAGCACACCAACATGGCACATGTATACATATGTAACAAACCTGCACATTGTGCACATGTACCCTAGAACATAAAGTATAATTTAAAAAAAAGACCAAAACACTTCTAATATTAAACATTGTAACAAATGTGAGCTATACATATGTATAAGAAAGATTAATAAAAAGAAGATAACTACAAAATAAATAAATAAATAAATAACATTTACGAGGAAAAAAATGATAATGGCGGTTTTTTTTTCTTTTAAGTCTTTAGAATTTAGATTTAGGAGTGAAATAACATGATGACTTGAATTTACTTTTAAATATTCTAGAAAAAAAGGAAGGATTTAGACTGGCAAATGTTAGTCATTTTTGAAGTCAAGCAACAAGAGATTCCATTATACTATTATATACTTTTTGGACGTCTGAAAATTTCTACAACAAAAAAAATTAAAAATAGAAATCAATCTTACACAGCATCTGATAAAGAGAAGCCGTGACAGCCTTCTTGTAAACATGGAATAAAAGGTTAAGAGTTGCAAATAAGTTAATAATGCACAGCAAAACAGCACTCAGATATGCACCATGCCTAGGAATCAAGCAGAAGAGAACGATCCTGCCTAAACCAGAAGTTTCCACTGCTTCTCCAGAAGTGAAATGAGGAACAGCGACTTAAAATTGGGACTGGGGCTGGGACGTGAGAAGGCAGGTAGAAGAAGAGTGTTCTCTGGCAGGACAAAAACTTCTCCTCTTCTCATCCACTGGAACTCAGAGTATAAGTGGGATTGTACTATAGCGGTAAACAGAGGATACAGAGTTTGCTTATGAAGCCTGCAAGATACTCATACCCTATAGTTACCTCTATCTGCCCATACATTTATCAATGATAGGGTTGAAAGGACTGTTTTCTTTAAATCCTAAATTATCTTGTACAAAAAAAAAAAAAGCTTGCTGTTTAATTTCCTGCATGTACATATGTATCTATTTTATATATATATGCACCCAAACACATGCACACACACATAGACACACACATACATATATATATATTCTTTTACTCCTCCATATATTCATGGAGACAGAGAGAGAGAAAAAAGTGAGAAGAGGCTTCATTACACTGTGTATGTGTATGCATACACACACACACACTCATGTGTACATATAGAGAGAGAAAAAGTCTAAGAAAAAATGACAATAAACTATGTCTTAGAAAGATCTAAGATTACTTACTTATGGCAGGTGGGGACAAAATATAAAATTTAATTTCCCTCAAGGTCAAAATAATCAAATTAAACATGTATCAGATGAGAAAGAGACCAACGTATTCTAACTTTTGAAAAGAAGTGATTGTTCAATTTGCATTTATTGAGGGACCACTAAGAAAGGACTGTGTTACTACAAAGTAATAAGGTGTGCTTCCATTTATGGCTGGTGGAATAAGTCTCATTACACGATAGTTACGACTCGTCTTCTTCTCACTCAACACTTGACTCCCACCCACCCACTGCATGTCACACACAGAGAGGGAATACTTACCCATATTTATCCCTTGCTCTCCACCAATGAACATCATTCTTTTCTAAAATGAGATATTCTTGGCCTCTCTCTAATCTGAGATCATGTCCTTCTGTCGCTTGGAAATCATACATGGCTACAACGATTTCTTCACTATTATCTTCTTCCAGTGGAATTGGTGGGGGAGGCCTTCGCTAAACAAGGAAGATAACATTTGAAGATTTAGTCTTCTATATGAAACTGATCATGAATCAAAATGCTAAATGAGTCATACTTCACCACAGAATAAAGTAGAAACCTCAAGTCTACTTACTGTAATCCAACAAACTCTCATGAAGAAGAGTATTGTAATTCCTGTTTCATAACTAAGGTAACAATGATTTAAGTAACCCACTCAAAGTCACTCATATCAGATGAGGTCTTGACTGGGTCCAAAGTGCATGTTTTCTCCACTATACCCCACTCCTGAAAGGCATATCATTATATCAGTGAAGTCACTTCTTTGTCACACTGTGGTCTTAAGACTGAACTATTTCTCTAAAGTCCCACTCCTCTTAATACAACTCGTTAAGTGGAAATAGAGGCAAAATGCCAGATGATAACAGGATCTCCAATGATAAAATCTCATACAATTAAATTGGTATTATTTGACACCACAAAAAATTGAAATAAGCTACAGCACATCTGTTTCTGAGATGGTCCTAGGGGCAAAATTGTGTCACATCAATGAATAAACCCCATACTCAATAAGCCACAAACACTATCAAAACTTAAAATGTAAAGATTAACTATCAAAAGCTAAAGACCACCTACCTTCTTTGTTTCTGGTGCTGGAGGTAGTGCTTTTCTTATACCTGAAAATGCCAACAACAAAAACAGGTTAAAATGCTATCTACCAATAATTGAGAAATATAAGATATTGGCAGTTTTAAGGAAAAGTGGGAATTAACACATAGACAAGCAGCACACTCTAACCAACTCTGGTGTATGCTGCTTGTATCTCTATTCTAGAACAGAATTAAAAACTGCTATTATAGCTGGTTTGTATTACTGACTTTCTGAACAGACTATAAATGTCATGTGGATTGAGGCCAGGCCAGTTCTTTGTATTCCCACCACTGCATAAACTGAGGACCCAACAATGCTCATGGAATCAAACGGTACATTGAAATCATGACAACACTGAGAAATTAATCAGCTTTGACTGTCCTTTCCTCTACAGTCCACAGTCCTAGAGTTTTGGCTGACACATGGCTACCCAAGATAAAGACTGTTTCCCAGCTAGGTGTGGCAATGGAACCAAATTCTAATCAAAGGACTCTGTGTACAAATGGGGTGTGCATTTTTAGATCTCATCCCTAAAAGGACTTCCCATGGGCATCTTTGACCCCCTTCTTTCTGCTTCCAGGAAGAGAGAGACTGCTAGAGCTGGAGCAACCTCAGGAACCACTGCAGGAATACCCCCAGCCCCAGATCACCCACCTATCACCTGTGGGTTATTACATGAGACTGAAATAGTTCAAGTCTATTTAAACTATTACAAGACTTAAACTAGTCTACTCTAGTTTAAGTCACTGGAACTTTTTGCAGCAGGTCAGATGGTGCATTCACTAGTACCAAACCTTAAGACATTAAAAAATATATAGGGAACAATAACAGCCTTAGAAACTTGGGCTTCCTCTTTAATGTGCTAAGCTAATGTCAAGATATCCCAAGAGAATCAGGGTGCCAGAACTCATAGAACTGAGGGCTGGATAGACTGAGAAAGTCATCTGCTCTCGTTCATAATACAGCATCCCTGCCAAGTAGTAGTTCTGCTCATATCCAGAAGCTCTGTCACTTCTGAGGGACCCAGTGGGCATTCTGCATGGCACCAGCAGGAAACAGTATATCCAATCATTACTATGGGTGTCCTATTACAGCACTAGTAACTTAACAATCTCCACGTATTTTTAGCTTATGACTAAGGGTCTCTCATTCCCAGGATTTATAAGGGTCTTTGGTGTCAAAATTAACCTTAGACATTGTTGTTCATCTCAACATTTACATATGAGTATCATTATGACATCTTACTGTTCTAACAGACTGAAGCCAGTACTGAAATCCATACTGCTACACCCCATCAAAAGGAGAACAGCCCTAATCAGACTGTGGATGCACTCCTACATGAGGTTTCTAGCTCCACATCTTGGTTTATTTGTTGAAGAACATTAATGCTTTTCAAAGCTGCTGACAGTGCCACATTAGGCTCAAACTTTCAATGGATTCATTTTGAACAAGATTCAGTATTGTGATAAAAGCTTCCTAAAATAGACCTTTTGATTCCATGAGAAGTTCCCACTATAACTAAATATAATTTTTCTTAAAAAACACACCTACCCTACATTTACACTGTACTAGAAAGTGTGCTGTACCTAATCAAAACCATGTCACTTTCTTACCATACCAATAATATGTTCATTCTAAGCACAATATAATTATGGAACAAAATGAATACTTACTGCTCTCAAAAAGATTGTATTTTTCACATCCAGGTGCTAATTTTTCAGTTTGTCTACAACACTGATAACTTCCATCTGTCCAGAATTTAGGATGATATTTAATCATAATATTATTGTTGCTCTTTATTTCTGTAATTCACAGATATAGTAATGATTAGTGAAATACAAAAGTGACTACAGAATGTTTCAGTATCAATCATTTCTTATCATTTCAAGTAACAGTATCAATCATTTCTTATTCCTTGGATACTATGTTTACTATAAGAACTCCCTTAGATCATACGACTCAGCATTCAGAAAAGCTCCACAGTTCTCTTTGACCTCTTCTTTATTTGTGTGTGAAGCACCCTTGTTAGCAGAAATGACTGCTGCTACACCAATGATGGATAAAGGCAAAAGTCAACCTGCCACCATTTTGTTCTGCAGGAGAAGCAATGAGGACTATGCAGGACAAATTATCCATTTAAACCCTTCATGAATATGTTATTCCATCCACACCAAATGTTGACTACATGGGCACTTTCTCAGAAAATATCAAATTCTGGGCCAGGCGCAGTGGCTCATGTCTGTAATCCCAGCACTTTGGGAGGCCAAGGAGGGCAGATCACCTGAGGTCAGGAGTTCAAGGCCAGCCTGGCCAACATGGTGAAAGCCTGTCCCTACTAAAAATACAAAAATTAGCCAGGCGTGGTGGTGGGTGCGTGTAATCCCAGCTACTCAGGAGGCTGAGGCAGGAGAATCGCTTGAACCCAGGAGGCGGAGGTTGCAGTGAGCTGAGATCACACCACTGCACTCCAGTCTGGGCGACAGAGTGAAACTTCATCTCAAAAAAAAAAAAAAAAACAAAAAATGAAGACACCAAATTCTGTTATCATAAAAGCTTGTGCTTTATCACCTTCAGATATATTACACATTAAATGAGAGTGTGCTTTTCTTAGAAACGATATGCTACTAGAAAAAAATCAGATTTTAAAAAGGGAAGTTATCTTCAATATGCTGGTATCACAACAACAGCATATCCTTGGAGAAACACTTACTGTAGATTAAGAGATTACAAATGCAATAGATATATTAACTGTATTTCTGTCTGAGTGATAACAGTATTACATCTCCTAAAATTATATACAGAGTAATATTTCATTGTGAGTTTTACCTTCTTTTAACTTCTTCACCCACAGGTCCCTGCTTTGTGGACTAGGTGCAAAAATGTAAAGTGTGTTAGCATCATGAATGACCTAAAATAAAACAAAAGATGGAATTGGTGAGGAGGACTTAGACACAGCACTTCTGTCTAGCACAGAACCCTTGGTACTACAGGCACCAATAAATGATTCTCAAATAACTGAAAGTCAATAACTTCACATCCAGAAAACCCAGATTATTTTCTTACAAAAGCACATGGACTTCTTCATTTCTACATTAAGTAGAATACACATTTTGCAAAGGACCATGTTTTACAGAAGAAAAAATATAAAGGCCAGGATACTTCATTAATCTTAGTATTTCTTTCAATCTAATTAACTGAAGTTCCTTAGATAAATTTGGTGTAACAGAGATTCAGTATTTCTCTAAATAATATTTTAGATGAATGGACTACTCCTTCAGCATCACTCTTACAGCTTCCTTTTGGCACTATCAATAATTGCAGTAGCTAAATGGATTAAGTACCAACTACCCCAGCACTGTGCTGTGTGCTTTACAGACCTTAACTCAATCCTGCCATCAAGGTACGAGTTTTTCTATTTTATAAATGAGAAAATAAAGGCCTACCCAGTCCCCCATTCTTGTGTAACTTCAGCAGGTACCACTCATGCACCACGCACTGCAGATGCTGTCCCCTGATGTTGTACTGCCTCACCCGCCCATCGCCATTTGGCTGGTAATCCAGAAAGCCAGAATTCAGATTCCAGAACCCAGCCTCTTAACCACAGTGCCTTACTTAGAGGTAGTCCTTGGTGGGCAATTAAATAGTGTTATTTTTAACATTTCTAATATTAATAATAAGATAACCCAGGGAAACTAAGCCAGAAATTTTGTCATTTTATTCTTCATGGTCAGTCACGAGGCAGAAAAACGGTCTAGACTGGCTAAAAAGTAATACAAGGCTAGAAACCTCCCTTTGTCATGTCCACACCCACTGCATTGAAAACCAAAACCAAATAGCTCTTTCACTGATAAATGGCTATCACTGACCATATTCAATAGATAATTCCTTCTTGCTCATTTAAATCAAAGGAATGTACTTTTTTTTTTTTTTTTTTTTTTTTTTAGAGACGGGGTCTTGCTCTGTCACCCATGCTGGAAGGCAGTGGTGCAATTACAGCTCACTACAAGCTGCAACCCCTAGGCTCAAGTGATCTTCCCGCCTGAGCCTCCCAAAGTGCTAGGATTACAGGTGTGAGAGCCATGGTAACCAGCCAGAAATGCACTGTAATAGTAATGTGAACACCATAGAACAAATGATGCTATATACCATTCCCGTAAGACACAAAAATGAATCAGACATGAAGCCTATTTCCAAGACAAATACAGAAATACCTTATACAAGACAGAAATGAGCCATGATATCAGACGGATAAAGTGCTAAAAGAGATGTGAAGAGACATGTTTCCTCATTTGCTCTATGATTTTCACATCTATGTGGGCTTGCCCACACAACCAACTCTGTACAAAAGGAACCATGCACCATGAACTACTCATTCTGAATTGACATTGAGATGTCTGGAAAAGACTGCTAGGGCCTTGGACCTTCCAGAAACCTGTAGTGTATTGTAATAACAATTTAATTTATTATAATAACTTACCAAGTCCCTACAATTAGGCTAAGTACTTTACATGCATTGCCTCATATCATCCATACAGCAATCCAGTTCTTTCTTAGTGTTAGAATCCTCATTTTTCAAATGACAAAACCAAAGTGGCTGAGGTTAAGTCATATGAGTAGGATATTTAACCCCCAAATATCCCTTGACTGTTACCCTCCTGGAATCTGCCTTTCCAGACTCCAAGCAGTCTAACTTCCCCACAAAACTCATCTCATGTCAGTATCATGAGCCTTTAAAACTTCCTTAAAGTTTGTTAGACTAGCTAACCTTTTTTGGTTCGACTAGCTAAGCAAAAAAAAAAAAAAAAAACCTAATCCAAATTCAGAGTTTTGATAACTAAAACTATCTTGATATGTTACCTAGCTACCTTGGGGTATTTGTATTTCTATGAGAAGTTTCTAGGAATAGTGCCCTGAGCTCAACTAACAAGCTCCTACTTTTGGCATCTCAGGTTGTTTGGTAGGCTGAAGAGATGTCTGTGGGCCAGTATCTCCCCGAGCAAACTTCAGACCACACCATGTTGGCCTCCTTCTGAGGAAAAGGATCCAGGGAGCTGCGTTTCTCGACGCCTTAAGTCTTGTGCTGAGTCATCCTACCACAGCAGAGGCTGTTGGGGAGGGAAGAGCTTTGCAAACTTCAAGTGCAGAAACCATTTAAACAAGGAGGGAATACTCTCCCTCAGTAACACTACCCACTCGTAGTTACCCACCCTCCTATTTCTATCTTCCATCTACTCATTCATTTATTCCATATACTTATAATAATAGTGTGGTGTAGGAGAAACAGCACAGACAAAAGGTAGACAGATCTGGGTTTGAAGCCCAGGGAAGACATGCCAGCTCCTGAGGATCTCCCAGCTGCCATGAGAATGACTCATCTAGAAAAGCATGAAGGAGGAACCATCCCATCTAGGCAGCTGGTGCGGATTCCCCACCATTTTCTCCACCTGTCCCACTTTCTTTTTCCAGTGTCTTTTGAAAACATCTACTTCTACTTTCATTTTTTTCACTTTGCATCTGAACCTAATGTAAAATTTCACTATGAAAACATGAAACTAAGATCTATACTTTCTTAGTTATACTTAAGTTATAATAAGAGAGGGTATTTTTCACCTTTCAAATCATGCTGCTTTAAACTATATAAAGCTCAAGCTTATCCCTTCTTGATTAATTTTTCAGATTGTTTTTGAACTTTTCTCATATTTATTCATCTCAACAATTCTAATAGTTCAAGGATGGAATGCTTTCTGTTCTACTTGTATTATCATTCTTAAAAGCAACTCAAAACTTGCAGAGTGAATATCTTTTTCTTGGACAACAAAAATCCTAATTCTGAGTCCAGAATCATGAGAGCCACAGCTCCCCCATGCTGTCAATCCCTAATATGTCTAACAGCCATCAAAACTGTGGTAGGAGGCCAGGTGCAGTGGTTCATGACTGTCATCCCAGCACTTCAGGAGGCTGAGGCAGGCAGATCACTTGAGGCCAGGAGTTTGAGACCAGCCTGGCCAACATGGTAAAACCCTGTCTCTACCAAAAATACAAAAATTAGGTGGGAGTGGTGGTACATACCTGTAATCCCAGCTACTTGGGTGGCTGAGGCATAAGAATCGCTTGAACCTGGGAAGTGGAGGTTGCAGTGAGCTAAGATCGTGCCACTGCACTCCAGCCTGGGTGACAGAGCAAGATTCCATCTCAAAGGGGGTGAAAAAAAAAGAAGTGTCGTAGGAATGGTTCTCTGATAATTTCAAATGAAATTACAGAGACACATACACACATACATAGACACACACACACATTAGATATGCATTAAACATATTTAAGAAGAAGGTTTAAATTCATTTTACTTCTAGATCCAGGTGGTAGGTGTAATATTAGGTGTAATATTAATAGCAGCAGCAGTAGTAACAGAATAGTAATAGTAATAATAGCAACTATCACTTACCTTGCTCTTATTATGTGTCAAAGCTATTTATACATCATGTCAGTTAATCCTCACAATAACCCTAGGAAATTGTACTATCATTGTTACTATTCCCATTTTTCAAGAGAGGAAACAGGCACAGAGAGGTTAAGTGACTTAGACAAGCTCACATGGCCAGTAAGTAAACCAGGCAGTCTGACCTCAGAGTCACCTCTCTAAGCACTTACTGTCCCTGTCCTTCACTCAGAGAAATGGTAGCAATAAAACAAGGAACAGGGAAAAGGAAAATTAAATGTAGCCCTTCCTCCATTTGTGATGTTGCCACCCTAGTGGAGAATAAGCCAGAAGCTTGGATATTTTAACTCACTGCTTCCCAAACATCTTCATCCCCCAAAACTGGTAAATGTATAATTCCAATGTAATTGGTAACTTCATATGAGCAATTAAAAACAAGCAAAAACTCTACCACATTGAAAAAGACTTTTGTAACTTTCCTTTCAGGACACAGTGAGAACACAGCCATGGGTAAAAGGTGACTTTCACTAGGGACATTCACTGCTCAAGGAGAGCATAAAAACATCCTTGAGCAGGGAAGGAAGTGGTGAGGTGCTGGGGAGGGGCTAGAGCTCCAGATTATCAGGATCCAACTCTACACTCCTGAGTTCTCAAGGCACGTGGGAAACAAGACACCAGCATGAATGCGGAGTAGCTCAGGACGGGGGACCCTCCTCTTCAGGAGAGGAGATGCGCGCATGTGTGCTTGGCAGGCTTTTCATTTACAAGGTGACCTTGGAGAAGCTATTTAACAGGTGAGCACTGATTTCCTCAGACATAAATGAGAATAATGAGACATTTACCTCCCTTATGCAACAGAATCATTGTGAGGGGAAAAAAATAACATGATTACTCCAAAGAAATATAGTTTAATCAATATATAAGGCTAATATTATTTTTTTAGCACAAGCAGCTTTTTAATCTCATTTCCTTTTGAGGATAACTCACGCCTTTCACTTCTCAGTTTCTCAGATTCATAGGGAAAACTTCAACCCTGACTTTTCAGTCTTAGCCCCGACTCCTTAAGAATCAGATAACGTTTCTACAAAGACTTAGGCAGTTCATGAAGAAAAGTCATAACTATTAAAGTGGCAAATTAACCTAGAAATCAGCCAATCAGCCACTAAAGCAAGGACAGAAAACTGTAATGTCAAAGAGCAAACATGACTAAGCCCAGCACTGCACTGCCACAAAAATACATCAGCTCACCTGAAATGGATACTTATTTTGACAGGGAATGACACCATCATCATTCTTCACTATTTCCACACACTTGATTTTTGAAACATCAATAAACCCCTTTCTGTACTTCTTCTGTTAAAAGAAAAAAAAGAGAAGCATTACAGCCATAAGACATAAAAAAAATTAACAGTATTATTACGAATGAAATTTTGCTCTGATTCAAAATATTGCAATTTCTTTAAAATTATCTAAATCATGTTTCCCACTAACTTCTAAAATTATTCAAAATACTAACACTGTGATTATTGTAATCAAAATTATTAAATCCTTTAATTTATCAAGATGAAACTGTTCTGTCCTGCCCCCATAAAGACTCCAGAATGGGCCGGGTACGGGGCCTCATACCTGTAATCCCAGCTCTTTGAGAGGCCAAGGTGGGATTACTTGAGGCCAGCAGTTCGAGACCTGGCCAACATGGCAAAACCCCCATCTCTACTAAAATACAAAAATTAGCCAGGTGTGGTGGTGGCCACCTATAATCCCAGCTACTCAGGAGGCTGAGGCACGAGAATCACTTGAACCCAGGAGACGGAGGTTGCAGTGAGCCAAGATTGGGTCACTGTACCTCAGGCCTGGGCGACAGAGTAAGACTCTGTTTCAAAAAAATAAATAACTCCAGAACAGAAAAACTCCCTTTCATAGCTACCTGCCCCTGCCAGATACACAAGTTGTTCAACTTCTTCACGTTCTTGATGATAGTCCCCCAAAATAAAGTGTCAAAGACCAAGTCAAGCAAAATTCCATTTACTCAATTACATATGCAACTTCCAGCCAGCTCTGTTTTCCCCTTCACTGGGGTAGATGCCTCCAGTAGAGGCAGCAAACAGAACTGAGAGTTATGTGAGATGGACTTAAAATATTCACAAAAAGCTTCCATTCAGAGTCTATTATTAAATATTCTAATTTTCTTCCCCATTGCCTGCCCTCCCTGCCTGCTGTAGATCTGCCTGTAGCAATTAACTAACAGCCCATCAAGACTCCCCGCTCCAAAATCATCCACACCTTTAAGCATAGTTATCCCACACTTATAAATTTATCCTAGGGAAAAATCCAAAAGAAGACAAAGCAGTATGTGCAAAGATAATATAATACAGCCACTAAAAATTATTACAAACACAATGTAGAAATAAAAATGCATTTGCTGAATAATATTAACAGATGAATTCCACACAAAAGTTACATAAAGACTAAGGTTACTTTTTCTTCATTGGTAGGTATTCATATGACAAAGAATAGAAGAAAAAGAGAAATGAAGAATGTTGTATTTGAGATGCCAGCCATCCCCTGGTGTTAGTCATTGAAAATTATTTTATCTAATGTTCTGAAACCCCAGCTCTGGCCACAAGCTTTGGGGTCCCCACCCCACTCCCAGGAACCTGCTCTGCATCCTCATTGTCACCACAGGACTTCCACACCTGCCCCATTCACCTGGGCCATCAGCAGTTCCCATCCGACTAGAGGACTTTGGCTGTCATCTCCCCAGTGCATATTTATATCCCCCAACATACGCACACACTAGAACCCCACACCCCCTTGACACTTGATATGGTCTGGCTCTGTGTCCCCATCCAAATCTCATCTCAGAATTGTAATCCCTACAATCCCCATGTGTTGAGGGCAGGACCTAGTGGGAGGTGATTGGATCATGGTGGCAGTTTCCCCCATGCTGTTCTCGTGACAGTGACTGAGTTTTCAGGAGATCTGATGGTTTTATAAGGGGATCTTTCCCTTTTACGCGTTTCTGCTCTCTTTCTCTCGCCTGCCACCATGTAAGATGTGCCTCTTCCCCTTTTGCCATGATTGTAAGTTTCCTGAGGCCTCCCCAGTCATGCAGAACTGAGTCAATTAAACCTCTTTTCTTTATAAATTCCCTAGTCTTGAGTATGACTTTATAGCAGTGTAAGAATGGACTAATACAACAGTTTTGTCAGTCCCCACTTCCATCCACACCTTTCCCCATTCCCTTCACACCTGGCTATGGAAGGTCACACACACAATCCTAACTGCCATCTCTATGCCCAGTCAGGCCTTCGCTGCTGCTCATCAGCCGTCCTGTATATCTCTAGTGAAGAGAATCCGGCGGCCTCTAGGGTCACTACCAGTGCCCTCAAAATTACAAACTTCACATTCCCTTTGCCTCAGTGGACTCCCTCCCTCTCTGCTTTACAGAGGAGACAGCAGTCATCCAGGGGTACATCCCCAAATTCTTCCTTCTGCAGTTCAATAACATGCTAAGATTTTACCCTTTTTTCTTTTCTTTTATCCTGTCTCAAAGAGAAAAGTTAAAAAGACACAATGGTTGAGACACTATCGCTGGCACTGAACACATGTTATTTCATTCTGTGCTCACAGTATCCCTGTGAGGTACACATAAGTTGATTCTTTTATTTATTCTGCCAGCAAACACTATGGGACACCAACCTAACAGGGCAACAAGTACCGTGCAGAGTGCTGAGGTTTCAAAGTTATGAAAGGAGGGTTGAGGGTCTCTTCAAGAGGATTTTACCATTTGATGGGTGGAAGGGGAAGAGGGATGATTCACAGTCTAGTAATGATCAAGCAATGCTCTCTTCTGGTATCCTACAGAGTGGGGCAGTGATGGGGCCACGAGAAGATGGGGAAGTTTCAGGAAGGAAGTGATATTTTGATTTTATTTTTAAAGGATAAGTATGAGTTTTCCTACAGAGACAATGGAGGGAGTTTCAGGCTGCAAAACAACAAAGTGCTGAATATTTAGGGAACAGAAAGAAATTCACTGGGGTTGAAGCTCAGGGTGGTTCAGGGGGCGTGTGGGAAATGACACCAAAGAGGCTATCTGAGGCCGCATTAGGAAGATGCTTCTGCACCAGCCTTACAAGCTTGGATTTATCCTGAGCAGTTTTCAATGGAGAATCAGGAGTGCAGTACTGGGGTGTGTGTTTAAGAAGATAATGATTACCAGCAGGTGAAGAATGAGTGTTGACAGGGAGGCTAGCTTGGTGACTGCTGTAATAGTTCAGGTGACAGATGAAGTTCTGAACCAAGTCAGTGGCAGTAAAGTAAGAAGAGCAAAGACGCCAGAGAATTTAGAAGGCATAGTTCACAAAACTTTGTGACCATTTAGAAATGGGGATTAAGAGTAGAGAAGGACTGAGGGGGGCTAAGGGATTTTGAGTTTGAGTGACCAGGAAACACGGACGCTGTGAATTATGAGAAGGAACACAGAAGAACAGATCAGGTACGAGGAGACAGGGCTGAGAAATGTTAAAGTGACAACTGAACAACCAGGTGGAAGTTAAAATATGGGTCTAGAACTCAGAAATGCTTAGCACCGTCTTTATAGATAAAGATAATTGTGCTGCAGAAATGCTTAGCGCCATCTTTACAGATAAAGACAATTCTGCTTTTCACAACACATATGCAGCGGCAGCTTATTCTAGCCACATCTGAAGGTAACCCTGGGAGGTTAGGCAGGGCTGAGGAAAAAAAGGATTGGAAGGGGCTGGGCACCGTGGTTCACTCCTGTAATCCCAGCACTTTGGGAGGCAGAGGAGGGTGGATCATGAGGTCATGATCTGGCCAACATGGTGAAACCCCATCTTTACTAAAAATACAAAAATTAGCCAGACGTGGTAGTATGCACCTGTAGTCCCAGTTACCTGGGAGGCTGAGGCAGGAGAATAGCTTGAACCTGGGAGGCAGAGGTTGCAGAGAGCTGAGATAGCACCTCTGCATTCCAGCCTGGGCAACAGAGTGAGACTCTGTCTCAAAAAAAAAAAAAAAAAAAAAAAAGAAAAAGAAAGAAAGAAAAAGAAAAAAGTATTGGAAGGGATAAAGGATTCACCACAGGGAACAGAGAGTTACTGAGTGAGGCATGCTGTCCCATGCACTTTCTCCCCGAGCCCACTTTAACTCCTGACATGCCAGCTTTCTAAAGCTTTTCCACAGAGGGGCCCTTTAGGAATAAGAGCTTTAGGAAATGATTTCTGAGCAGTTACTGTAGAAGGAACACACAGTTTTTCCTCCATTTAGACTATTCTTTAGAATTTCTTCAGTAAGAAAATACTTCATGATTCCTGGTGTATGCTATATGCTATTGTCAATATTGTGGCCCATCTGGGTGCAGTGGCTCATGCCTGTAATCCCAGCACTTCAGGAGGCCAAGGCAGGCAGACCACTTGAGGTCAGAAGTTTGAGACCAGCCTGCCTAACACAGGAAAACCCCATCTCTACTAAAGATACAAAAAATTAGCCAGGCTTGGTGGCACATACCTGTAACCCCAGCTACTCTGGAGGCTGAGGCACAAGAATCTCTTGAACCCAGGAGGTGGAAGTTGCAGTGAGCCAAGATCACACCACTGCCCTCCAGCCTGGGTGACAGAGCAAGACTCCATCTCAAAAAAATAAAATAAATTGTGGCCCAAGGAGAAATATCCAAGGTCATTACTTTTTTTCGTGTTATATTTCCCTTCTATTCTATAGCCTTTGCCCTGTTTACTAGACTGAAAATCATGATGAAGCTGAGACTTTCCCTGACTCACCTTTGAATCCTCTATGAATCTTCTGAGCTAAGAAGACCACCTGACACTTAGAAGATACTAATTCAACAGTGTGCTAACCCAGTATGCAAAGAACCATGGGCAATACTGTGTGTGTGTGTGTGTCCTCTCTTGCACACTTTGCAAAGTTTGAAAATGAAAGTAAGCAATGACCATTTTATATATCGTAAACCAGCATATATGGGAAAACGAGGCAGAAAGATTAAATATAACTTGCTTTAAACTACACATCAACTGAATGGCAGAACTGGGAGTTAGATGGAAGAGATTTTGTCCCCCAGCAAGACTTACAAGGTACACTGTTTTCCTTTAATTTCCAGAATACTCTGTATTTTAATACAAACATCCATCCTAATTTAAAGAAATTAAATGAGAAAAAAATGTATACAAATAACCAGGCTGGTCTCAGGTGATCTGAGAAGTCATTTATCTCAGGACACCCTCTTGTCCTTTTCCCAAGGCATCCGGAGTCTCCACCATGCACAGGGAAAGGCTTGCCAGGGTGTCCCTCCAATATTCCAAATGATTCGTCCCTTTCCCACATCACAAATTTGATTCCTGATGTGGCTGTTCCCAGGGTCTTGCGGCAGAGGAAATCTCCTATGTGAATCACGTCTGCATTGCAAAAGGGCCTCAGAGAAGGAGCATGAGCTTTGGAAACAAGCAGATCCTGACTTGTAGCCTCTGCTTTGCCACTTATAAGCCATACAACCTAGGGCAATGCCAGTTTTCCCTCTGTGCCTCAGTTCCTTTCTCCATAGAAACAGGTCAATGCTGCTCTCTTTGCCAAGCTATCAGCAGGATTAAAGATAATGTTCATAGTGCTGAACAGTGTCTGACACATGGAACTTTGTGATGGTTAATTTCATGTGTCAACTTGAGTAGGCTAAGCGATACTCAGATGGCTGGTAAAACATTATTTCCAGGTGTCTGTGAAGGTGTTCCTGTAAGAGATTAGCATTTCAATCAACTGAGTGAGTAAAAAAGATCCACCTCTGCCAATGCAGATGGGCATCATCCAGTCCGATGAGGGTGCAAATAGAACAAGCAAAGGCAAAGGGAAAGCGAACTCTCTTCTTAAAGTTGGGATGTCCATCTTCTCCTGCTCTCAGACTTTGGTGCTCCTGGCTCTCCAGACTCCAAGGCTTCCACCAGCAGCCTCCTCCCCTACTCCTGATTCTCAGGCCTTTGGACTTGGTTTGAATTACACAACTAGCTTTTCTGTGTCTCCACATTGCAGATGGCAGATTGTGGGACTTCTCAGCCTCCATAATCAATCGCATGAGCCCATTTCCATAATAAATCTCCTCATATACATCTATATATATCCTATTGGTTCTGTTTCTCTGGAGAACCCTGATTAATACAAACTCACTCCCCAAATGGTAGCATATACTATCAGTTTTCACTGTAACCCTAGGAAGTTGCAGGAAACTGAGCACTAAGAGGCTATGGGATTGGCTAAGGATTGTAGAGGCTGAGCCAGAATTGAATTAAATTCTCTCAGAAACAGTTGTGCTTTTACCTGACTCCAGGTCTCTCAAGCTTGAATAGTTATGGACTTTTATTACAAAAAAAAGAATATTATGTTCATAGCTAACAATTATAGAACACCCACTATAAACCAGCACGATGTTAGCCTCTTAATGTGGGTATTCTCAATGAATTCTCACAGCATTATAACATGAGAATTATTGTCACCCCCATTTTGCAGATGGAGAAATCAATACATGGAGAGTATAATTAACTTGCCCAAAGTCACACACTAATCCAGAATTTGAACTTTAATTCCAATCCTAAATTTGTAAGTGCTACCTATACCTAAGTAACTTGATATCATTTAACTACGTGCAAACAAATTCAGTAGAAACTTCTTAAACTTATATAGCTCATATACAACTATAAAACCAAGCAAGTTCACAAATTAAATACAAACAAAACTATACAGCAAATAAAGTGAAATTAACATTACTTGGATGTGACAGATGGGGTGTTGGCTGGAACTGAATCTCTCTCCCTAAGTAGTTCTCTTGCCATCCACATGTTTATATTATTGTGTGCCACATGACACCCTCTCCCACCTCTTTTCTCAATTTCAATTATAAAGTACCTCTGTTTGTACATATATTGCTATCCTATCATTAGGCCCCATTTTGCACCAGTCAATTGTTTTGTGTTCAGTCTGTCTCTGTTCTTTCTCAACAGACCAGAGCAATTAAAACAGATCTCAAACACGAAACCAAAGCAGACTGCTGAAATGGCATGTTTAGCAACAAAGGACGAAGCAGACAAAAAAATAAACACACACACACACACACACACACACACACACACACACACGTTAAATATTATTGGGGGATAAAATATTTCATCAAATTAAGAAGACAAAATTTAGAAATTGCGGTTTTCAACACATGCATAGCACTAAACCTGTGGCTAACATTCATTGCATTCCCTCACAACAATTTGCATTTAATTTGTGAACTTGGTTTAGTCCTTCAGTCATGTTCATTAAATATTGACTGTAGTGTCCTTCTACCATCTGCAAGGCACAGATACCAAAGTAGCATAATAGAGACTTGAAAACACACACACACACAATCTGTTGCCTTTATGGAATGTACAAAAACCCAACATCTTCTAGGGTTACAGAGACAAATGATCATATTTACAATCAAAGTTTTGGTGAGTCAATAGTGAAAGACTAAAGAGTTCCAGTCAACTGTTTAACAGAAAAGAAAATAGGCCGGGCGCGGTGGCTCAAGCCTGTAATCCCAGCACTTTGGGAGGCCGAGACGGGCGGATCACAAGGTCAGGAGATCGAGACCATCCTGGCGAACACAGTGAAACCCCGTCTCTACCAAAAATACAAAAAACTAGCCGGGCGAGGTGGCGGGCGCCTGTAGTCCCAGCTACTCGGGAGGCTGAGGCAGGAGAATGGCGTGAACCCGGGAGGCGGAGCTTGCAGTGAGCTGAGATCCGGCCACTGCACTCCAGCCTGGGCGGCAGAGCAAGACTCCGTCTCAAAAAAAAAAAAAAAAAAAAAAAAAAAAAGAAAATGAATGACGTATTCTACTAAAAATCCCAAATGACCCTAAAAGGCCTATTCTATTCATACATGTAATCTTTTCCCTTTCCACTCAGAACAGATTTAAAAGAATGGGTCTTAAGTACAGTAGAACACATTAACTAAGAGAAACGAAAAAAATCTTGGGATAAATTTGACATTTTTCTTGTGAATACTGGGAATAATGTTTACACAGAGCTTTCTAAGATAAGTCAAATGAATAGAATTTAAAGGCACTTCCAATTTGGTGATTCTATGAGAAACTGCCGCCTCTTTACCAGGGACAAAATTCTAACAAAAACTTGGTATTCCATTACTTGGTATCTCATTATTTTTTCCTCCCTTTAAACTAGCTTATAATAGTAACTTATATGGGTGATTTATATTTTATAAAGCGATTTCACACTAAAGAGAAAAAGAAAAATATTAAGAAACCAGTAATTATATATGTAAGTATGGCATAATTTTAAAGATTATAGTTTTTAAAGTAATATCCAGAATAAAAACAGGAAGAGGAAAATATGAGAAATATGAAGGCAAAAATTTCATTTCCAAAATCACAGAATAATCTTGATATAAGATCGTGTTGATGTAGCCAATTATAGTTTCTAAAGACATACTTTCACTGCATTTAAAATTCAAGTGTTATTTTCTCCCCCTAAGTGATCTTATGACCACTTAAGACTTTTCTATACCTCCTGGCAACCCTCTTCACAACTCCCCTTCGTGGCCCCAGAGGTAAAACCTATCACCAGGTGTGTTTTATTAGAGTTGAAAGCAAAACTTACTAACCTATGTGTTTTGAATTAAGTCTAAAAGTGATTTAAATGGTTTAATTCTTAACATTAGTAGAAATTACAATACATTGTGTAAAAATAAATGTATGCAGATCCCTTACTGCCTAAGTTTCATGTAATAGACTTCTGAATTCAAGGAATGCCAAAATTAATAAATTCAATCCAAAGATTACAAATTCCCTTGGAGCAAGGACTATGCTAGTGATCTCTGATTGCCACATTTTTCCTCCCCTTTCTGGGAAGTTGGCTCAGCTAGATTGCACTTCCTTATCTGCCATGCACCTAGGTGAGGCCATAAGACTGAGTTCTAGCCAAGGGGGCATGGAAAGAAGTGACGTAACATTACTTCCCCTCCTCCAAAACCTTTCACACTATCCTTCCTGTTCCATCCCCTTCCTTGTCGCCCTATTGGACTCAAAAGATCCATGGAAAGATTGTGGTGACTGAAAAACAATGAAGCCGTTAGATGGAAGAGGCCTGGGTCCCTGAATCACCATGTAGAAGGCGGTTATATATAATGTGAGGAAGAAAGAAACTTTCTATTGTGCTAAGGCAGGAGTTTCAGGGTATTCTAAGTTATAGCAGTTAGCTATCCTGAATAATATATTCTAGATTAAGAGTACTCTGCACCCAGCTACTCAATGCCTCAGAATTTTTATTGATAAAGAGACATGTTGAACTAAATCAGTGTTTCCCAAAGAGTGGTATGGTGGTTTCTGAGGGTTTTTCCCTTTATAATCTTCATTATTTAATTTTTTCCACACTCACGGCAACAACAAGAAGCAAACTTTCTTCCCAGTCATTCCAATACCTCTCAAACATAATTTAACCATTCAAGTGTTCTCCTACACCTTTTAGAATACTCATACAAGCATATGTATGTATGCTATATATACATGTACACATAGACATAAACATAAACTTATATGTGTGCATTCACATAATTATACAAGTTCTTTCATTTATATTTGGGATTGTGTTGCATTTTTTTCATTTTTATATACCATAGACATCTCAGGTCAATACATACAGGACTAAAAGGAATTCTTTTTAATAGTACTATAACTTTAAAGAAAATGTTTTCTTATGATGATGCTTGATGAAAAGTACACAGTAATATAACAAGGTGTGTGTGTGTGTGTGTGTGTGCATGCGTGCATGCGCATAAGCGCACACACACATTAATTGCCAGGAAAAAGACCAGTTAAATATCTCAAGCTGAGGTGGTTTTAGGTGGAACTTGGATAAACATTTGTAGTTACTGTATATAGTTTTATGATTACCTTTTATTCATGGTTTTCCATTTACTGGCTGACACAGTTTCCTTTTCAAATAATTGTGTCTAAGGAAAAATAATTTAATTATTTAAAGGAAAACATTAAATAAATAGTGCTTTACAGATGGCACATATATGGCAAATTCATGTAAGTAGTATAAATAATGGCTGAAGTTTGGGCAACACTGGCTGAATTGAATTCTAACATTCCTTGACATTTGTTATTTTGTACCTGTCACTGTATTCCTCGACCACCAGGGCTGCCTAACACACCTTCCAGCACTGACTTACACATAACAAGATTCAATCTATAGGGGTATGTTCAGGTAAAACCCCCATAAAGGTTACACACACTAACTCTCAGTCACCTCTCCTGAGATGTAAGCATTTCCAGACAAATCCAAAATGCCTACTTATTCCCACCCCCCAGGATTCAATACATTTTACTGAAAAGATACAGAAAATGCAGAAATAGACAATGGATTTTTATGGCAACATTTGGCTTCTGGAGATAGATCTCCCACCTGGACACATTTTCAGCCTAGAGTGGTGCATGGGGAAATGTCTCACTAGGAAATAAGAATTTAATGTGGAACTCAGTGTTGGCATTTGGGATCTGAATCTGGCAGCAAAATGCAAAATGTGGTGAATGGAAATGTGCTAATTCATAGTATCTAATTTAACCCACATTCAAGCAATAAAGAATAATAGGTAAGACTTATAATAGCACTGTGTGCCTGGTACTGTCCTATGGTTTATGCATATCAACTTGTTTAAGCCTTCCAATGACCACTATACCATGTTACCTCTCCAAAAATAGCAAGAGCAAAAACAACTGTGGGAAACTAACACTAGGTGACAGCAACAGAAAGGACTCCCACTTTGCAGATCTGTGAGGGAGGACAGTCCCTGGCCATATCTAGTATATGAAATATCTACCATCTGCTTAGCACTGGGAGCTACGCATCATGGGAAGTAGGGTGCTAACTACCACCACAAACATTAATATTTAGATTTGAAAGCAATAACATGTAAATACTTCATTTGTCTTAGGTACTTTTCCTGCAATTCTAGTGAGTATGTATGCTGACTGGAGACTTGTTCAATACAGTCTGAAATGCTAGATGAGTGTTTATCAGATTATAACTATGAATTTCCCCATTTAAAAACCTAAATTAACTCTGCTAACTGCTACATCTAAAGTTTAAGCTTTCATGGAGCCAATTTCTAAAGAAACAGAAGCCCACAGAGGCACCCTCTACAACAAATTCCAATTTATCATTACACATTAACAAAACGCTCTTACTCTCCATGTGTCTGCTAAAATGATCTTCCCAGGTTCACTTGGAATTTTACTGAGAGGTAAATTTCTCTGACTCCAGGATTTCAGACCAATGTGATATCAGAAACCTCTTTAGTAAGAACCAAAGAAATCTGGGATAGATTTCTCACCTACAAAGCATTTATAATCAAGGTAGGAAATAACTCATGGACACCATTTTGACACCCTAGCAAGACTAATCAAAGTACCCAGCCAAACTTATTTAAAATTTCAGGCAAGAAATAGAAAGATAATCATAGAGCATTATCTGTGGATCACAACTGGATCCAGAGTGCCAAAGAGCCTCAAGTGCAAGAGACAATGGTGATTTGATTGTTAAAGGAAAAAGGACTGGATATTGCTATCTCCTGAGACTAATAAGAAGTGACTGGAAACAGGCTGGCAAATGTAAATGATGAGGAAACTACAAAAATGTTACCCTAAATATAAAATCAGAAGTTATTAGGAAAGTTTAAAACTGATGAAGAACTTGTCAAGTTGATTGACTTTCAGAGACATGTATGTGAATAATATATACAGCAATTGACTATGCTGCTAGGGGACATTTTAGAAAATTTATTGAACATGCCACAATATTCTCAGTATTGTCTCAACGTTTTAACACAGCAGAATCAATATGACATAATGGTGGAGCACCCAGGCTTCAGTGACTGGCAAGCTGTGTTTAAATGCCAGCTCCATGGCCCTATACAAACTAAATAACCTCTTCTAGTCTCTATTTCCTTATCTGTAAATGGGGATCTTAAAATTATTAAATTAACATAACCTGTCTCCTAGAATTTTTCAGGATTAATTGTGAGATGCTCACAGGCACAAAGTACAATTTATCTGGACCCCCACAATCACTTACTGTCAGTTATTTAGTTTGTTTTTGCCTTTAAATATAAGACTTAAACAATTTTTCAGCATTTAAACTTTTTTCCGATAAATACAGCCTTAATTTTTAATATTATATACTAATTTTGTTATACAATTCAATAAGAAAAAATATTTAATAAGATCTTTTTAATATTTCACTGGTATTTACATTGTTTTATTAGGTAACATACCAATATTTTTTCACTTTCTCCTTAAGGATTGAATTCAGTAAATATTCCAGCAACTCAATAAATACAGGAGTAGACAGTTAAGTTTGGCTATAATGCATAAAATATCACAGAACAAACTAGGGAAATAGGATAATAGCAGAACCATTCTTTCTCTTAAAACAGAATAATATTTTAAATAACTATTTTTAAAAGTAAATTGGTCTTATTTATCAATTATCATAGAAATGTAGGGAAGGCAGGGCACAGTGACCACCTTGGGCAACACAGTAAGACCCTGTTTCTACAAAAAAAATTTAAAAATTACGCAGGTGTGGTGGTGTGCACCTATAGTCCCAGCTACTTGGGAGGTTGAGGCAGGAGGATTGCTTGAACCCAGTTCAAGGCTGCAGTGAGCTATGATAGCACTACTGCACTCCAGCCTGGGCGACAGAGTGAGACCATAAAAGATATGCAGATGAAGTCTAACAACCACTCAGGACAATATTTGCTGAGTAAATACTATATGCTAGATAATGCACTAAGCACAAAAGACATGGAAGCATATGTCCACACAAAGACTGATACAAAAAGTTCATAGTGGCTTTATTTATAATAGTCCAAAACTGGAAACAACCCAAACATCCATCAATAGGGGAAACAAATTGTGGTATAGCCATACAATGGAGTACTTCACAGTAATAAAAAGAAATGCAATATTGTTACAACCAAATGAATATATGTCAAAATAATATGCTGGGTGATAGAAGCTAGTCGAAAAAAGACTATCTGCTATATGAGTTTGTTTATTCTAGAATTCCAGAACATGCAAACCAATCTATCATGTCAAAAATTAGATCAGTGATTACCTAGGGATGGTGGGAATGAAGGGGGAGGTGTGAAGATAAAGTGGCATGAGGGGTTATGGGCATATTCAGTATTTCAGTTGTAGTGACGGTTGCATGGATGTCTACCTACTGTCAAAACTCATCAAATAATGCAATTTAAATACATGCAGTTATTGGAGCATGCATAATGTTAATGCTGTATAATGCTGAAAAAACTATGGCCCCTGCTCTCGGGAACTCTGAAGTCTGGGGACACTTGGAAACTATAAAATTCTTTGGTAATAATTTAATGTTCTAAATCATAAGCTTAAAACTGCAATAACAACAATGGTAAAAGAAAAAAAGTGAGGAGAAAGATTAAGCAAAATAACTCTGGTTTATAATGGGCCAGAAGTAGGTAATTGATCAGCTCTCATTTAAATGAGGGCTCTGTTCTAGTATTTATTCCAACTTAGAAAGAACTCACCCATCCATTTGATTCACTCGGTCTTAAATGAAAATAAATAAGAAATAAAATAAATTCAGCAACTCCTACCAAGGCTGCTGCTTGGTCCTAGCCTTCTCTTTATCACCCCTTCTTCAAGGCAGGCCTAATAAAAGTCACCAACTGGATGCTCAGCAAAGGCACAGCCACTCCCTCTCCAGCACCTGCAGCAGAGCCTGGCACCTGGCGACCTGGTGCCCAATAACTTTGTTGAATAAGTCAATGAATGAATGAATAAATAAATAGGAGGGGACTCAACTAAGTGGAATTGTTAAGAAGCTAGGCTTTTCTCAGGTCTAATTTCACAATATCCAATTGTAACCACCACTTTTTCTTTTCCTTTTTTTCTGATTTTTTTTTTTTTTTTTCTTTTAAGAGATAGGGTTGTTGCTACATTGCCCAGACTGAACTCCTGGGATCAAGCGATCCTCCCAACTAAGCCTCCTGAAGAGCATAACCAGCACCACCACTTTTTCTTAACTACACCATTTCCAAGAAGAGTTTTTGCTTTTATTTTTTATTTTCTATCTTTTTTTTTTCCTGCTGCTGCAGCTCTCTCAGACCTATACCACACCAGGTGCAGCACAGGCATGCCAGGAATCTCCAGGACCTGCTTCCTGGAAATAATCCCAGACTCCGCTTCCTCTCCTCTCTATTCCATCAAAGTGTACTGCTGCACACAGGAATAGCCAAGTGACAGCCTAACTGTCCCATTACAATCTTCAGAGATAAACGTAACTACTGTCAAGGGAGAAATGGTTATCATTGAATATGTTACTGAGCATCTTTTGGCTTGTTTGTTTGTTGTTTTGTTTTGTTTTTCTTAGCAGCAAAAAAGAAGGCAGGTCTTTTAGCTTACGTTTCAGTTCTTAGGTTTCTATGGTTAATACTGACTAGTAGCACTTTGCTTCTCTAGTAGGAGTGTGTGTGTTCTGAGGCTTTCCAGAAAGCACTTCATGTGTTAGGGTTTTTTTTTTTTTTTAATGATACTTTATATCTTTATGAAAGTGGAAATAACTAGAATCACAAAAACATGATTTCACATCAAGAGGAACTTGGGAGAGATAAGCTTTGTAAGTTTCTGTTGGGTGAGAGTTACAGATGACAAACGGGACAAGATAGAAAATGCAATTTCTGGGATAGATGGTGGGTGGCAGGGGCAACAAGTAATTCAAATACGCAATGGCTAAATCTGTGGAACAAAACCTACCACTGCAGCCCAAGGGGAACACCATTCCCACACCACCTCCTAGTATCCCAACCATGACCAATGGATTGAAGAAGTGATAACTCAGAGCAGTGACAGCCCTGAGGGTGGGAACCCTGTGGCAATTCTCCTAAAGCCTTCCCCTGGGGCTGGATTTCTGGAAAGGAGCATCAAAAGGCTCACAGCCTCTTGGAAACTGCCTCTACCCTGCCCACATCTAGCCAGTTCTTCCTCAAAGAAGAGTCTCACTCCCTGCTTATCTGATGTTAGTGGAGGGCACAGAGGCATGCACACAATTATGAACTGGAAATACAAATTACTTAAAACTGAACTGAGCTTTGCTAGGGAACTGCAAAAGCAGAACATTAACCCAGTCTTTAAATCAGCTGCTACTTGGCCCTATATATCTCTCTAGTTCTCTTCAACGTTAAAGAGATCACATTGCAGTTTGTTTTCTAGATGTCTTTAAAATATTAAACTGCATATAATGGCAGCTTCCCTATACCCTTTGCTACCCCCTATAAGAGAAACATCCCCTCCTTGTTTTCAATGAATACAGTCAGCCTTACCAGGTAAAATTTCTTCCTCTTGCTTCTCTACTGGGAAGTTTGATGAGTAGATGATAAGAGTTGGAGCGAGTGAGGAAGTGGGCCCAGGGAGAAGGAATCACCATAACAGCACGACAAGAAAGAGAAAATGTATTTTAGAGCCAGATCTCTAGTAGCAGATGATGAATTGCCCATCAACTCTCCCCTCAGTAAAATACTCAAAGAGAAATACACAGAATTGCCTCATTATGTATTCCATGGGTTTTTGTGGGTTTAATGCATGCCAATCACTGCTTTTACTACAGTTTCTACAGGAATATTCATTCAACTGGTGTTGCAAATAACCAACTTACAGCAAACTTTTGTAATACAACCTACCAACTGGGAACATTCTGTAGATAAAATTATTTTTAAAATGATTTCTTCCACTGACTGAGTGCTTGATGATATTAAGGAAGTTCTGTTGATATTTAGCCGTGTGGTGATGGCACTAAGATTCTGCTTAAGCTGGGGGCTTCCTGACTTCTGGAGATGAGTACTGAACCACCTGTAGAAGAAATGATGTGGTTTCTGCAAGACAATGGGAGGAGGAGGGATTTGTTACAGATAATGAGGTGGGAGGAAGTGTGACTAGGGTTACTTGGTTGGGTGATGCATATAGCGGTTCACTGTACTATTCTGTCTACTGTTGAGTAAGTTTTAAATATTCTATGATAAAAGGTTACAAAATACTTCTCAAATATTTTTTAAAGCCTGATCAAAGTCGTAGCTGAATCTACTTACAAACTTTTTATTTTTTGAGAATAAAGAAAGAGCCCATTATAAACCAGTAAAAGTAGAGATGGCACATTTCTTAATTGCTACTAATAAAGCTTTTGCTATCCTTGTTGTAAAGTGTAGACTGGGCTCAGAGCAGGAAGCAAGCCTTAGAAACAACAACAATCCCTATGTTTACACAACTGCTCGTACAGGTCATGTGTGTACAGCTCCTTGCATTCATCAATCTTAAAGTGCTCCATAATTAATTATAGAACCACTGACTCTGCCGAAGTAATGAGTCATTTAGCATCTGCAATTTACTGTTGGGTAAATGAGGCACTGAGGTTAAACAAATTGATCAAGGGCAAATGAATAAGATACAGAAACCTAGGCTGCAATGCTATACTCTTCGCTGGCTATCACAGCTAGGAGCCTTAGTTAAACTATTCGTCCCCTCTTAGTCTGCTCTCGCTAATGCAACTAACTCTCAATTGCTCTAGTGAAACTAACTCTCACTCATCCATGTTGCACAGGGGACTGGCATGCAAGTTAGTAGACTGAGTGGGGAAGATCCCTACTCAGTGTGGGCAAGCCCTCTGGTTTACACGTCTTATATCTCCCTGGGCTAAGAACCAGCAGGACTCCATAATAGAGCTTACTATTTAAAAGCAAAGAGTCTGAAGCCCAACTGTCTGAGTTTGAATCCCAGCTCTGATACTTACTCACTATATCTCCTTGAACAAGTTACTTAACCTCTCTGTGCCTACATTTCATTAGCTATCAAATGGGATGAATAATAGCACGAGAACTTCATATGATTGCAGTAAGAACTCAAAGAGTCAATTCATGTAAAGCTTTTGGAAGAAAGCTGACAAATGGTTTAAGTGCTTGATCAATTTAGCTACTAATAATATTTTTGAAAAGCATACTAGCCCTTAGGAAAAATAAAAGCAAAAGCCACTAGTTTTGATTAAGGAAAGATCCTCACACCTACCTTCTAAACTCCAAGAAAGATCTTCTGAGAATTGATGTTGAATTTGACTATGTCTTATAAAATAAAAAGCCGTGAATGAGATGTTTCCTCAGGTCATGACAAATATCAGTTTTCTAAAATTACAGGAGGCCATAATAGAAATGACCAGTGTCTACCAATATCCACTCTTTTCAAGCAGAAAAAGAAATTAACCTTTCCTCGTGGGTTTTACAATTCTGTTTTTAAAATGACAGTTGATGTTTCACGTGACTCCACTATTTTTACCCTTTGAGGCTGTTATTTTAGTTCTGTCTTACAGTACGAAACCAATACTGAGCCAGCCAGTGACTAGATTAGCACTTCCTTTTTACATTAGGAACAGTTGATCTCTGGTAACTCACAGCCTTTAACACACGATACTTGGGAGCATCTTTGGTCAAAAATTTTTCTTCAAAGCATTAGAGTAATGTTACAAAGACATATTTTGCCAGTTTGTCAGGCTGTCTCGACGGCTAAGTCATATTCCGATGAATATAAAGATGAATATATGTCTGATCCTTCTATAAACACACAATTTGGATAGCCAAAAAATATCACAAAGCTATCCAGAGGCAGCACAGAACAATGGTTCAGAGCTCTGGGAATCAGGCTGCATGGGCTGGGGTCCCAGCTCTGCCACATGCCCACTCTGCAACCTTGGGCAAAGTACTCAACCTCTCTGTTCTTCAGTTTCATCATCTGTAAAATGGGAATAGTTAACTGTATCTGCCTCATACAGTTCACAGGATTAAAGTTAATACTTACAAAGCATATAAGACCATGCTAGGCACATGGTAAGCACACAAAAATATGCCACTTTGGCATATGGATTGAGTTAAAGGCACTTAAAAATAAACAGCACATGCAAGAAGGGCACTGTGATCTTCCTTGCTCTTCTTGAAAGCATAAGATTCACTCCCATGAAAAAGGTGCCCTCCCTATACCAGGAGGATGAAAGACATTCATTCTTATGGGGATGGGGAGTTGAGGCTGAGGGAAAGCTGTACAAACTTTATTATACTAGTCCTTATCTTGCTACTTTTCCACAATTTCACTGTCCTAGTCCTGAAGTGAATTCTTATACTTTTATGTTGCGTTAGCATCCATTTTAAATAGATTCAACTTTTTCATACCCAAAGCAGGGCTCAGTCATCCTTGACAGTTCTAGTTCCACGCCACACCCAAATGGTTCAGGCCAGCAGCCAGAGAAAAGAACTTAAATGCATCTCTTCTGTCTAGCAGACGGGCTTCCCCACTTTATCGAAGCTTCCCTTAAAAGCACCATTCAGGCATTTGCCCAGGAACTTAAAGTGACCCCACACCCTAGCCCCTTATATATACTGCTGATTTGCACATGCATTTTCTCTCTCTGCCTGACTCCATTCCTGCCTCATGCAACACGGGGATGGAGGACTGCCCTCCCAACCCATTCCGCCCTTCCTGTCCAGGATCTGTAAGCAAAAATCTCTGAACTCGTTTCCTACCTGGTGGTGTATTGAGTTTGCACCTTTCATTTGAAGAACCAGTGGCTGCAGCTGCCTCAGGCCATGCTTTCCCAGGGATCCTGGGGGGAATATCAAGTCAGGCTCCCAGCACTAGGGTGATGGTCAGGCAGGTATAAGCTGGACGTGGGTCAGACAAGAGCCACAAGAGTGACTGCCACATAAACAAGATGAACAAGTTCCCCATGTGAGGGAGTCCCCAGGTTCCAGGTGGGCCGACTAGGCATAAAGTCATCCTCCAAGCTAAAGAATTATCCCATGAAAGGGACACTGTAGACATTCATGTCCAGCTACCCCACATTTCCCATCAGGACAGCGTTGCTAGCCAACCTGGTACTGGAACCCCATTAGCGAGAAGCTTTCAAAATAGCCCCAACTCCTTTTTCCTATCACATCTTTACAATTTACCAATTTACTACTCTCTCCAACATAATATATAAGCTTTCAACCCTTACAACTTCTCTGGTCTTTATTTTCCTGGTAAAGGCTCCCACGTACATGAAAAAATTACTAAATAAAAATTCTATGCTTTTCTCTTGTTAATGTCTCTTTTGGCAATCTAATTTAAAAGGGCCCAGCTGGAAAAACTAAGACAGGCAAGGGAAAAAAATATTGTTTTCTCTCCTTCACACAATAGAAGTATATTTAAATGTTTTTTTAAAAAAGAAAAAACTAAACTAAAAAAGACCACAGAGCCCTTCTGTTTCTAATCCCAGAAGCCAGTCTTGATTTTCACTGTGCAAAATGTATATTCAAAGGTACCAAGGAGATGATAAAGAAAATAATGTTTTCCATTGTCTCTGTTTTTAAGGTAGAAATGTTTTCATTCTTAAAGCATCTTTTAAGCCAATGGACAGAAGGGTTTCTAATATTCTATTGGCCAGAGGCTTACATACAAATGGCCTGGCAGGGCAGGTATTTTCTCCTTTTACAGGTGAAGAAACAGAGACTTAGAAAGTTTCATCAACTGCCCAGTTGCACAGCTGGCAAATGACAGATCCAGATTCAGAGCAGATCCACCTGGCTTCAAAGCCCACAGCATGTCCTCTCAGGAAGCCACCTCCTTTCAGGATAAACAGCATTAAATGAACCAGATCTGATGATTCCAAATTTACTTCTCTAACCCCAACTTCTCACTTGCATCTTGATTCTGTATCTCTAAACTACCCAGGAAGACATCTCTCCTTATCTCTTTCATTTATATCTCTTTCACATGACACAAAACAAATCTATCATATTCTCCTTGAACCTGGATTCCATTCAATCACTCAACAACCACTGCACTCCAGCCCAGGCTACAGGGTGTTTTTTTTTTTTTTTTTTTTTTCTTTTTCTTTTTTTTGAGACCAAGTCTCACTCTGTCACCCAGGCTGGAGTGCAGAGGCACAATCTCGGCTCACTGCAACCTCCGCCTCCTGGGTTCAAGCGATCCTCCTGCCTCAGCATCCTGAGTAGCTGGGACTACAGGTGCACACCACCACGCCTGGCTAATTTTTGTTTTTTCTTTAAGTAGAGATAGGGTTTCACCACATTGGCCAGGCTGGTTTCGAACTCCTGACCTCAAAGAATGTATTTTTATATCCTGAAACTTAATGACAATGGCAATATTACTAACTTTTCTTCAAGGCTTATCATATGCCAGGTTTTGCTTTAAATTTATTTAGTGCATGTTGTAGATGTATAATTTCAACTGATCCCTATAACAGCCCTCTGAAGTAGGATGAGTACTGGGCTAAGTGATGCCTTCGCCTGCTTTGTGAAGCTTATAAATGAGAATGAGAGAAAGAGACTGAAAAACTAATTGCATTAATAATGTATTAAAATAAAATAGAGATAGGTGGTGCAAAGTAAAAGTGCAGGATGACATTATACAGGGAAATCTAATCTAATCTAATCTAATCTAATCTAATCTAATCTAATCTGGAAGATCACAGCAAATATACCAAGGAAGTAATAGTTAAGCTGAAACCTGAAAGAAGGGGAGAAGTTAGCCATTCAAGGGAGGGGATACATGGGTTCTAGAGAAAGGACATAAGTATGTACATGTTCCAAGGTGCGAAGGAGGTGGTACCTTCAAGGAAGTGAAAAACAGGTGGGCTGGAGGGTGGGGAGTGAGGAGAAGGAATTGCAGATCAATGTGGACAGGTTGGCAGGCTGCTGGACCACACAGTGTCCCACAGGCCATGTTGAGGACTTTTGAGATTAAAATTTGGATAATAATTTCTTATAGGGTTTTAGGTAGGAGAGAGACATGATTGTATTTGTGTTTTTAAAAGATCACTCAGCCATTGGATACAAGAGACTGGAGAGGAGCAAGAGTGGAAAGAGGAGCCCATTAGGATGTGGCAGAAATTGCTAGTTGTCTGCTTACGATATCCATTTCCCACTAACAATGGAACCCTGATTTTGGTACACAGAATAAAAGACTGTACTTCTCAGCTCCCTTTGCAACTAGGTTTAGCCATGTGGCTAAGTTCTGGTCATTGAGATCTAGGCAGAAGTCTTGAATGGAACATAAGGCAAAGCTGCTAAAGGGATCTGACTCTGGTGGGAGATGTCCCTTCTTGCTTTTCTGCCTTTCTTCCTTCCTCCAGCTTGCGATTCAGACAAGATGGCTGCAGCCATCTTTGGCAAAAACAAAAGATAAGCTAGGATTATGGAGAGGAAAGACAGGATCCAGGATCCCTGGATTGTATCCACTACAGCAGTTCTAGACAGCCCAATTCCAGTTTTTGGTTTGGTTTTTCCACACTGAGAAAAAGAAGAAACTTTATCTTGTTTAAACGATTACTTAGGGATTGTGTGTGATACATAGCCTAACCCAATCCTAACTGATACAGAGGCTACTGTATTCACCCAAGAAGAGGTAGTGGTGGCTTGGATCATGGTGGTGGCAGAGATAGGAGGAGAAAGAGCAGGACTGAGATATATTTAGAAGGTGGAACCAATAGAACCTGTTGAGAGTCCAGACAAGAGAGGGTGAGGAGAGGCGTAAGTTTAGACAGACTCTGAGGTTCCTGGCACAAGCAACTGGGTAGACCATGGTACCAATTACTGAACTAGAGATTACAGGGGTGGGGGACATCTTGAGATTCTTTTCAGACATTTGAACTGAGACACCTGTGAGAACTCAGACCTCAGAATAGATATCAGGCTGGGAAACAAAGACTGGGAAAGTCATCTGCACACAGAAGCTAACTGAAGTCACGGGAATGGATGATGTCTTCTAAGGCAAGTACAGACAGAAGAAAGAAGCCCCAGGAAAGAACCCTGAGGAACACCCACATGTGAGAGGTGGGCAGAGAAAGGGCAGCCCTTGAAGGAGACAAGAAGTGGCCAGAAAGGATGAAGGAAAACCATGGATTTCACAGGAAGAGATACACACTAATTATTTACCACATAAGCAAGAAGGGCCGTGGACTATTGAAGCAGCAGGGAGAGAGAGCTGCTCACTGAAGTTCTAAGAGCAAGGACATGGGCTCTCAGAGAAGGATCACAGACAGCCAGGAGGAGGCTAAGGAAGTGGGGGAAGCAGAATGTTCTGAGTCTGGTGAGGGAGGAGGCATGTTCCGGCCTCCACCTGGAGAGACAAGCTGGGGAAAGACTGTGGAGGGATCTCCATGCCAGAGGAGGGGACGAGAAATCATTCCCTTTCTCCCCAGAGAACCAAGAGCCCAGTCAGTGGTTCTTCAGCTCACAAAGGCAGGGAGAGTCACAGGGGAAGCCCCGAGGCTGCCAGATTCCAAATACTGTGGCTTATTCGGAGGTGGACAGGTTTCTACCTAAGATACTGGAACTTCTTTGAAACAATTATCTTCAGTTTTGCATTCTTAAATAAATAAACGTGTAAAGGTATATGGGGTAGAGGGCAAGAAATTTTATGTACTCAAATCAGTGTGAACCATCAAAAAGATCAGATTTTCAGGCCAGGTGCAGTGGCCCATGCCTGTAATCCCAGCACTTTGGGAGGCTGAGGTGGGCAGATCACTTGAGGTCAGGAATTTGAGACCAGCCTGTCCAACATGCCAAAACCCTGTCTCTACTAAAAATACAAAAATTAGCTGGGCGTGGTGATGCATGCCTGTAATCCTAGCTACTTGGGAGTCTGAGGCAGGAGAATTGCTTGAACCCAGGAGGCAGAGGTTGTAGTGAGCCAAAATTGCCCCACTGCACTCCAGCCTGAGTAGCAGAAAAAAAAAAAAAATGGATTTTTATATCCTGAAACTTAACAACAATGACAATATTACTAACTTTTCTTCAAGGCTTACCATATGCCAGTTTTGCTTTACATTTATTTAGTGCATATTGTAGTTGTATCATTTCAACTGATGCCTATAACAACCCTCTGAGGTAGTAACTATTTATTGTCTCTGTTTTACAGATGAGGAAACTGAGGAAGAAAGTGGCTATGCTCACTTGCCCAGCATCATATAAGCTAGGGAGTGACAGAACCCAGGATTTGAACACTGGCTGTCTGACATCAGAACTAGTGCTTCTGGTTTCAAAAAATCTGCTTTTCCTAACTACAGAAAAGAACATTGCTGGCCATTACATTAAAGTAAGCAAAGGGAAAATAATTATGCAAAGCTGCAGGCAGGAAAATAATTTTCACTTCACTTGAGAACTGAGTGAACTAGCTAGACAAAGGCGAGCTGAGTTGTTTTTGTTTTCTTTAACTCAGTCTATCACGGTAACTAAGAATAAAAAGAACTTGGATTTTATGGCCAGGCGCAGTGGCTCACACCTGTAATCTCAACACTTTGGGAGGTTGAGGCAGGGCGATCACTTGAGGCCAGGAGTTTGAGACCAGCCTGGTCAACACAGTGAAACCCTGTCTTTACTAAAAATAGAAAAAATTAGCTGGGTACAGTGGTGTGCACCTGTAATCCTAGCTACTGGGGAGGCTGAGGCATGAGAATCACTTTAGCCTGGGAGGTGGAGGTTGCAGTGAACCGAGACTGCGCCACTGCACTCCAGCCTGGGTGACAGAGCAAGACTCTGTCTCAAAAAAACAAAAACAAAAACTTGGGTTTTAGACAGCTCATGGTAGCACCAGTTTGCTCATTCTCAGAACTGTTCCTCTACACAGAGCCCCCTGCAATGTGCTTCTCACAAATGCATACTGTGCAGACCATTCAGTCAGCCCTGCACATGAGAACAAAGGAAGGTGTAACCCCAACATAATGGTCCCCATGTGACCCAGACACTGGGGTCAGGTGCACGAAACTGTTCCACTTTTAGTCAAAACTCACTGATGTATAACTGAGTCTGAGACAGGGTATCTGGGGCTCTGGAAAAAAAGAACCAATATTTCCACCAGAGACACAAATAGCAGGCCTCAGCATTTCAAATGAAGGCTTTTAAGCGAGAAAAGTTACCAAGAATTCATAGTAGGGGTTCATGAAGCTACACTGAGATGTCTAAAATAAGTAGTCATAATTCATCAGAATTTGAAAGATCCACTTTGGGCTAACTCAGAGAAACTTGCAAGCATAGAGGCATTCGCTTTACAGGCAGCACAGACACGAGGAGGAGCTGAGTATCCATGGGAACCTGTACAACTCAAGGAGCCATTATTAGAAACCACCATATATCAAGTCCTATGCAGGCGCTGGGGGAAGGAGGATACAATGATAAGTAGACAGGATCTCCTTCTCAATGTGCTTTCCTATATTTGCATTTGGTCAATGTGCAGAAAACAGTTAACACAGCAGGGCTGACACTGCTATTCTTAGCCAGGCTTACTTGCCTTTCTAGATTGGCCCTTGGCTGGCATCTGGGAACTTGAATTTGGGGAAGGTCCCATGATTTCCAGCAGTAATGAGCGCCACAAGGTGTCTTAACGGTTTATACAAACAAAATGGTTCATGCTGAACACCTGCTTGCCTTCTGGGAGTCTGGAACTTGGGCACATGCTAGGCAGAAGGGCCTATGTGACCAGCTCCCAGTTAAAAACCTTGGACACTGAGTGATGAGTTTTCTGGTAGGCAATATCTCACCTGTTGTCACAGCTCACTGATGGAGGTTTCAAGTCCACCCTATGTGACTCCACTGGGAGAGGACTCTTGTAAGCTTTGGAAGCTTGCGCCTGGTTTCCTCCAGACTTCACATGCCTTTTCCTTTTGCTGATTTTGCTTTGCATCTATCTCTTCACTGTAATAAATGATAGTCATGAGTACAGCTATTATCTAAGTCCTGCAAGTCAGCAATCTGCAACCTTTTTGGCACCAGGGAATGGTTTTGTGGAAGACAATTTTTCCATGGACTGGGGGTGAGGGGGATCATTTCAGGATGAAACTAATTCCATTTCAAATCATCAAGCATCAGGTTTTCACAAGGAGCACAAAACCCAGATCCCTCACATATGCAGTTCACAACAGGGTTCGTGCTCCTGTGAGGATCTAATGCCCACACTGATCTGAAAGGAGGTGGAGCTCAGTGGGTAATGCTTGATTGCTCACTGGCTGCTCACCTCCACCTGCACAGCCCAGTTCCTAACAGGCCACGAACCAGAACTGGTACTGGTCTGTGGTGCAGGGGCTGGGGACCCCTGCTTTAAGTCCTGCTAGCAAATCATCAAATCTGGTGGTGGTTTTGGAGATCCCCACCCCTGACACAGCTGGTTAACTAGAATGAGCTTCAATGTAAGAAAGACCTGGTTTAAATGCCAACTTTAACACTTATTAGTTGCGAATCATTGACTTAGTTAATTAAGCTCCCTAACCCTTAGATTTCTCTGAAAACTAAGATAATATAACTTGCCTCAGAAGACTGTGGTCAAGATTAAAGAAGTTGTAGACACTCAATAAATATTATATCCCTTTCTCTTTAGACTAACATGTGAATGGCACCCTCTAGGGTTACACAGTACCTGGCCTGCACAATAGCAGGCGGCCTCAGTGAGGCTCACTTCACCTGACTCTCCCTTCCACCCACTGGTGTGCTGTAGTCAGCTCATGCCAGCTCATGAGAGCCCACTGTGCATGCCGTTCCCAGCTCTGTCCTCCATGACGTCATGTAGGGGCCGGAAAACTGCCATAGTGGGAGTACTTATACCATGAAAATTGGCAAATGCTGAAAATCAGGCTTCTTCCTCTACTCCCAGTTGCTAAATATATACTATTACTAGCATATCACTGTCCCCTGCATTTTAAAAATCAAATAAAGAGGAGGTTCCCACCAGACGGGAGGTTTTATAGCCTATATGCATTTTTTAAAATAAGCTACATAAAAAGATGCTCAATGGTATTAGCCATAGGGAAAGGCAAAATCACAATGAGATACCACTTCATGCTCACTAGGATGGTGATAATCAACAAGAGAGATAATAACAAGCGTAAAGAAGGATTCGAAGAAATTGGAACCCTCGTACACTGCTAATGGGAATGTAAGAAGTCACAGCTGCTTTAGGAAACAGTCTAGCAGTTCCTCAAAAGGTTAAACATACTCCAAGCCAAAGCAATTCAGCTCCTATATCCCAGAAAAATGAAAACATATGTCTACACAAAAGCTTGTACATGAATATTCATATCAGTTCTATTTCCAGTAGCCCAAAGGTGGAAACAACCCAAATGTCCATCAACAGATGAATGAATAAACAAAATGTGGTCTACCCATGCAATGGAGCCATGAAAAGGAACAAAGTACTAATATATGCTACAACTTGAATGAACCTTGAAAACATTATGCTTAGTGGAAGAAACCAGACACAAAAGTAACATATTGTGGGATTCTACTTATACAAAATATTCAGAATAGTCAAGTCCATATAGACAAGAAGTAGATTAGTGGTTGCCAGGGGCTGGGAGGAACAGGAAATGGGGACTGACTTCTAAAGGTGGACAGTTTCTATTTGGGTTGATGAAAAAGTTCTAGAACTAGATAGTGGTGATTTTTTAACGTTATAAATGTACTTAATGTTACTGAATTGTACACTCTAAAATGGTTACCAGAGTAAATTTTATGTTATGTGTATTTTTCCACAATAAGGAAAAAGAGATATTAAGAGAGTTAGACAAGCCACAAAGTACAAAGCACACAGACAGTGAGCTTCATTCAGAAGATGTATTTTTATACCTTTTAAAAACAAATAAGAAAAAGACAGAAAACCTAAGAAACAAAATGTAGAAATAGGTATTTCGATAGAGACTAAATGTCAATGGACAGTGAACACATGGAGATTTGCTCATCTTCATTAGTGTTAAGAGAAATTGCAAGTTAAAAATATAGTGAAATACCACTACACACACAGCAGATAAAGCAGTATTTAAAAGTGTAAAATATCAAAAGTTGGCCAGGCGTGATGGCTCACACTTGTAATCTCAGCACTTTGGAAGGCCTAAACAGGTAGATCGCTTGAGCCCAGTCTTCAAGATCAGCCTGGGCAACACAGGGAGACCTCGTTGCTAAAAAAAAAAAAAAGTCAAAAAAATTAGTTGGGCATGGTGATATGCACCTGTAGTCCTAGCTACCAGGGAGGCTGAGGCAGGAGGATTGGTTGAGCCCACGAGGTCAAGGCTGAAGTGAGCCATAATCACTCCACTGCTCTCCAAGCTGGACAACAGAGTGAAACCATGTCTCAAAAAAAAAAAAAATCCACAAAGAAAGAGGAGCAAGGGTTCAAAGGGAGGAGACAGAGATCTTCTGCACTGTTGACAGGAATCCAGGAAAGGTTGAATTTGAACTAGGCCTTAAAGAATGTGTAGGATTTAGGTAAGCAAAAAAGGATGGGCATTCCAGGTCAGAAGAATGGACCAGGTGGTAGGAACATGAAAATAGAGTTCAATAGGAATCAGTTTGACTGCAGCAGCAGAGAACCATGGGGGAAAATATGGAATGAAGTTGAAAAGGTAGACTGAGGCCCCAGAAGACAGTCTGACAGACTAGTGATTCTGGAATTTATCTGGCAGGCATCAGCTGCTTTAACCCTTCACGTCTTGAGTTGCTGGGATACTGCTTGTAACTACAAACGCTGTGTGTCTCATTCCCAAATGTCCTTTTAGGCTCCTTGTATTCCTCTGAAGTAAAGGCATTCTTCAAGACATCCTTAAGGAAAATACGTTCTCAACGTTGTAAAATAAACACGTTAAAGAATTTCCAGACCAGGCATGGTGGCTCATGGCTGTAATTCCAGCACTTTCGGAAGCTGAGGCAGGAGGGTCACTTGAGTCCAGGAGCTTGAGACCATCCTGGGCAACAAAGGAAGACCATGTCTTTACAAAAAAAAAAAAAAAAAAGATTTCACCATGCGTGGTGGCACATGCCTGTAGTCCTATCTACTCAGGAGGCTGAGGTGGGAAGATCACCTGAGCCCGAAAGGTTGAGGCTGCAGTAAGCCATGATTGTACCACTGCACTCCAGCCTGGGCGACAGAGCGAGACGTCGTCTCAAAATAAAAAAACAAAAATCCAGGATTTAAGCATAATGGATTGATCACAAGCTATTAACTCCTTTCCCTTATTGCACTCCATTAAAATGATAGGAAAAGGATTTTTTAAAGCGTATTAATCCCAATAGAAGAAGAGAAGAGGAAATTGAATGAAAGATAACACCACCATTTGGAAGAAAGAAGACCAAGGCAAACAGAGTAAGTCAACATGCCCATACCTACCGATGAGGACCCCAATGAGAACAGAGTGATACGTCCATCTGTGGTCCAGGCAGGTTCAGAACTTGGCCTCCCAGAGGCAGGGGTGAGGCGAAGAGCCAAAGTCTGAGCAGAGGGTGGGAGTGGCAAGTCTCCTCTATCCCACTTAGCCAACAACTGCAGCCAGCACATATGAATGCTTAATAACCACTTCTCCATCTGAGAATCATAATATTTGACCATGAAAGGGATTCTGGTGAGCAGACAGTCTAATTTCCTCAGTTTAGGGTGGAAACTGAGGCACTGACAAGATGCATGACTTCTCCAAGATCACACTGGCTAGCAGAGCCAGAACTAACTCCAAGCTTCTAACTGCCAGTTCACGTTTCACTGTGCCCTGGCATGGCAACATGCATGAATAAGCAAAATCTTGTCTCTCCCATCTCAAAACCCTCCAAAATCTGTCTGTTACTTAAAAAACAAAAACAAAAGCCAAACAAACAAAAAAATGAATTTGCCCAGCTCTCTGGCCGCCTCTTCTCCCATGCCCACCCCATTCCACCTCAGCTCCTCTCCCTCTCTGCTGTTCTTTGAGCAATAAAGCATCTCCCACCTCCCTGGGGTCCTTTGTACTCTTGGCTTCTCCGTGGTCTGTCCTGCTCTTCCTAAGGTCTCTGTTCCCTACCTACAAAAACAGCATGCAAGGCCCCATCTCTCTCATGCGGTGGGTATTTACTGGTATCTGTACGCTGTCAGAATCTCCCATTTAGAAGGTAAGTTCAAGGAGAACAGGGCATTTACCTTCTACACTAGTGTGTCCACAGAGCCTACAAAAGTACTCGGCACAAAGTAGGTGCTTACAATATTTTTGTTAAATGAATAGATTCAAGTAAAAAAGAATTTGGGTGGGGGGCAGCTAAGAAATTCAAGTAGAGATTTCCATGGGTGCCTTCCAAGTTAGACAGGCTGGGTTTGAATTCAATTATCCCACCGTGGTAGCCACTATGAATTATAAATCTAGATTTCTCTAATTCTAAATTTGTATTTCAGTCAATTCAGAAAGTTTAAGCTTACTGGGTAGATATATTCCTCCACCCATCAATGCCTCCCTCCAGAACATACAGCTTATAACTTTCTTAGCATAGAAAGTTTTAATCCCATGCTTTTAAATGTTCTTGTTTAGCATTTAAAACGCCATTTTAATTTTTTTCATTTTTTTCTTCTGATAATTTGGATTAAATTCAATAGAAAATAACCCTTCCGGCCGGGCGCGGTGGCTCAAGCCTGTAATCCCAGCACTTTGGGAGGCCGAGATGGGCGGATCACGAGGTCAGGAGATCGAGACCATCCTGGCTAACATGGTGAAACCCCGTCTTTACTAAAAAAATACAAAAAACTAGCCGGGCGAGGTGGCGGGCGCCTGTAGTCCCAGCTACTCGGGAGGCTGAGGCAGGAGAATGGCGTAAACCAGGGAGGCGGAGCTTGCAGTGAGCTGAGATCCAGCCACTGCACTCCAGCCCAGGCGACAGAGCGAGACTCCATCTCAAAAAAAAAAAAAAAAAAAAAAGAAAAAAGAGGCCGGGCGCGGTGGCTCAAGCCTGTAATCCCAGCACTTTGGGAGGCCGAGACGGGCGGATCACAAGGTCAGGAGATCGAGACCATCCTGGCTAACATGGTGAAACCCTGTCTCTACTAAAAAAAATACAAAAAACTAGCCGGGCGAGGTGGCGGGCGCCTGTAGTCCCAGGTACTCGGGAGGCTGAGCCAGGAGAATGGCGTGAACCCAGGAGGTGGAGCTTGCAGTGAGCCAGGATCGGGCCACTACACTCCAGCCTGGGCGACAGAGCAAGACTCCGTCTCAAAAAAAAAAAAAAAAAAAAAAAAGAAAAGAAAAGAAAAAAGAAAATAACCCTTCCATAACAAAGTTGATGATAGAAAACTATGTCTCTATGTAATAGTTAAACGTAGCATAGTATAATGGTTAGTTACAAAATAAATTTATAGACAGGCACTGTGCCTCACTTTGGGAGGCTGAGGTGGGAGGACTGCTTGAGCCCAGGAATTTGAGACCAGTCTGGCAACATAGAGAGAGCTCATCTCTACGAAAAAAAATTAAAAATAATAAATAATTAGTCGGGCATGGTAGCAAACGCCTATATCCCAGCTATTCGGGAGGCTGAGGTAGGAGGACTGTCTGAGCCCAGGATTTTGAGACTGCAGTGAGTCGTGAACGTGCCAATACACTCCAGCCTGGGTAACAGAGTGAGACCCTGTCTCAAAAAAAATAGATTTATAAAAAAACAAGCTTGATGATATATTAACAATAACTAATTATAACATATCATGGGGAAAAAAACCTATTCACAAGAGTAGCTAAAACCATAAAATACTCAGGAATACATTTAACAAGAAAAGTATAGGACTTTTAAAACAACAACTGTTTAACTCTATTCAGGGAAATAAAATTAATAGATTAAAGTAGAGATATACCACTTTGTTTTTCAAAGGAAGAACTTCAAGAACATAAACCAATTGTAAACGTGCTTGTTTTTAAACTGTTTTACAGTGGAAATGTTTGAGAGTATTTCACTGGCAGAGTTTGTAGATATTGTCAGATATTAGAACAAATGAAACATTATATGCTCTACAGAGGTAGATCCAGATTTTGAGGGACCTGAAGCTTAAACACTTTGGAGGAGAAGTCTTTGTCAATTAAAAATTAAAAATAAAATAAAACTAGAATGCAAAATCATAAATGCAAAAGCTCCAGGGCCCTTCTAGAGGCCTTATGAAGGGCCATGGAATTGAAAGAGCCTAAAGCTTAATTTACTTTAACTCCATAGCAGACCCACCTCTGTTGTCATAAAAATGTAAAGTTGGCCAGACTCAGTAGTTTATGCCTATAATCTTGGCACTTTGGGAGGCTGAGGCAGGCCAGGAGTTCAAGACCAGCCTAGGCAACACTGCAAGACACCATCTCTACAAAAATAAAAATAAAAAATTAGCAGGAATGGTGGCACGTGCTTGTCATCTTGGTTCTTAAGAGGCCAAGGCGGGAGAATCCCTTGAGCCCAGGAGTTTGAGGCTGCAGTGAGCTATGACCACACCACTGCACTCCAGCCCAGGTGACAGAATGAGACTGCCTCTTTATTAAAAAAAAAAAAAAAAAAAAAAAGAAAGAAAGAAAGAAAGAAGAAGAAGGAGAGAGGGAGAGGGAGAGGGAGAAGAAGATGAAGAAGCCTGGGCGACAGAGCGAGACCTCGTCTCAAAATAAAAAAACAAAAATCCAGGATTTAAGCATAATGGATTGATCACAAGCTATTAACTCCTTTCCCTTATTGCACTCCATTAAAATAATAGGAAAAGGATTTTTTAAAGCGTATTAATCCCAATAGAAGAAGAGAAGAGGAAATTGAATGAAGAAGAAGGGGAGGAGGAGGAAGAGGAAGAAAAAGGAAAGAAAAACTAAAACTGAGAAACCAACACCACAGTTACCACATTGGCACCCTATCATGTGTACCACTGGCAAACATCCAGAGAAAAACACCCACAGCAGATGACCCCCAGCAAAGTTCTGTGAACATGGTTCAGAGATGTCAAAAACATGAACCTACCTGAGGTATGCATTTCCACCAGTTACCAGAACTCCAAAACATAACCAGACTACCAGCAGCACAGATCAATTTAAAGAGTGAATTACCTGTGATTAGTAACCTAGTAACAGAATGACACAATTACACTCATTGCAGATACATTTATATCTGGGAAAAAACAGAGGCAAGAGCAAAGACTGAAACGTATAAAGACACAATGGGCAACAATGCAACCTACCTTATGTATATAATGATAACAGCTGCTTACATGCACTTACCTACCAGGACTATCCTAGCCACTTTATCTATACTGATCCATTTACCCCTCACAAACACCTACGAGGGAAGTATTATTATTCTCCCCAGTTTAAAGGTGAGACACAAAGAGATTAAGTAATTTGTCCTAGGTCACGCAATTAATAAACAACAGATTTAGAATTTGAACCCAGATAATCTGGCACAAGAGTCCATCCTCTTAGTCTCTCACTCCCTAACTTCACAGAAATTCTGTAAACTCAGAGATGGACCTAGACTACAACTGAAGTTTCCTACAATTAAGAAGGAACAGAATACAGCTGATGAGCTGATTCTAGAGCTTCAAAAAACATATTATCTCATCCAGTGAATTTTGGTCTTGTTTCCTGCAGATATTTTAGTCAGAACACCTATCATTAGAAAGTGATTGTGACATCTGAAAATAAAAAAAATCACTCTGAGGTTCAAAAAAAATGTTTTTAAATTATATCTGATCATTAGCATCAAGCTATTCATCATTTTCCAAGAAAATTCAAAGTTTTACTATTTGTCCTTATATTGTACTACAATCAGTCCTAGTCAGGATAAGTTAACCCAAAAATAAGCTTACTTTACTATTTTCTAAAGTGTTAAACTAAATTACAAATATATTGCAGTAGATGTCCAGAACAAATATATTGCAGTAGATGTCCAGGAGTCTTCAACTGTGACATTGTTTCTCTGCTATTGAGATAGACAATGAACACGAATAAATTCATCTTTGAGTCACTTGTGAGTTTTCTTTAAGATGAATCACTTAAAGTATATATGAAATGTACCATTTAACAAAACTCACTTTAAAGTTCTTGAGCCTTACCACCTAAGCATAACCCTTTTCAGCTTCTTTAATATAAGCATTCACAGGCTGGTCACGGTGACTCATGCCTATATCCCCAGCACTTTGGGAGGCCGAGGCAGGTCGATTGTCTGAGCTCAGGAGTTTGAGACCAGCCTGGGCAACATGGTGAAACCCCATCTCTACTAAAAATACAAAAAATTAGCCAGGCATGGTGGCACGCACTACTCAGTAGTCCCATCTACTCAGGAGGCTGAGCCACAAGAATCACTTGAACCCAGGAGGCAGAAGCTGCAGCTGAGCAGAGATCATGCCACTGCACTCCAGCCTGGGTGACAGAGTGAGACTCTGTCTCAAAAAAAAAAAAAAAAAAAAAAAATATATATATATATATATATATATGCATTCACAGAAATACTTTCCTTCTGCTGGTCTCTTCTGCACAATTCTAATTTACTTAAATGCACAGGGTTCCTACCACCTCACATGGGTACAGTGCAAAAAAAAAAAACAAACATAAATGAACAACTGGTAAAAGAACACCCGTTGCAAGGTTTGTTATCTATACAGCCAAAGAAGAGAAGGAGGAAGGAAACATGAATAGAGGTGGTCAGTGAAGTTACTGTTTAAGGAAGTCCCGCTTTGTGGGAAGTAGAACAGTGTGGTTTAACAGCACACTCGCCTGAAAGATAAGACATCTTGGTTCGCCTCCTCAAATGGGATGTCACTTCACAGAAGACTGTCCCCTAGTTTCTTCACTTGTAAAACAGATGGTGGGCAAATCTGTGGGTTGTTTACAGTTATACTTCATGGAGCACTGAAGACAACAGAGCAATGCAAGTGTGTATACAAAATACTGATATTTCCATGGGATCTGTGCTATATAAAATGTAAGAATAGGAGGAAACCTTGAAATACTCTAGGCACAACTGCCCCATATTACACTTGGAAGCCCAGTGTCCAGTGAAGTTGAGAGTCCTGTGGGCAAGTGCAAATAACAGTGGCACACAAGGCAAGAACACCAAGTCTCAAGAGACCCCCTTCACAGCACAGCAGAGGTAGTATAAAAAAGTATGTCAGGCCGGGCGCGGTGGCTCAAGCCTGTAATCCCAGCACTTTGGGAGGCCGAGACGGGCGGATCATGAAGTCAGGAGATCGAGACCATCCTGGCTAACACGGTGAAACCCCGTCTCTACTAAAAAAAAAAAAAATACAAAAAACTAGCCGGGCGATGTGGCGGGCGCCTGTAGTCCCAGCTACTCGGGAGGCTGAGGCAGGAGAATGGCGTAAAACCCGGGAGGCAGAGCTTGCAGTGAGCTGAGATCCGGCCACTGTACTCCAGCCTGGGCGGCAGAGCGAGACTCCGTCTCAAAAAAAAAAAAAAAAAAAAAAAAAAAAAGTATGTCATTATGAAGCCACAGAGGTAGAAGTATAGCTTAAACAGATTGTAAGCTTAATGAGGCCAGAACCATTCATCTTTTAATTACACCATCCCCAGCACTGGGTACACACTCACTAAATCTTTGTTGTACAAGTGATGAAGAAAGTAAAACAAATGAGCTGAGTCTCATATTACAAATAAAAGACTCTTCTACCAGGAAATTATAAACATATTCCTCTCAAAGGCACAAAATTTATATTTTACAATCCAATTGAGTAAGGAATTTTACCTATCCATATGACTTTTGTAGTCACAAATAAAATTAACAGCAATGCCTATGTGATTGCTTGGAATAAAGACAGAATGAGAAACATGTAATCTAACTAGGTAATGGGGAAAAATTCCTTTCCAATAATCTATAAAAATCATTTGCAATTTCATCTCAGTCTCTTGCTTACTCGTTTAATTTTATTTAACAAACAATATTGCACATATTTTGCAGTATTTTCTTTTCAGGTGCTTACCAATGTAGAATCATGCAAATCTTTGAGACAGTTTTCTAATATTAAAAGTAAAAAAGGTAAATGAAGAGGTTTGGTAAGAAGACCAAAATGGTATTTTTATCTGAAGTAATAATCAGAGAACATTAATATTTATTTATCTCAGAAGTACAGTACATTCACAAAACTAAAAGGTAATAACATCAGAAGTCCTCCTAAAAGAGTAATAATAGAATTAATTGCTGAGTGACACAAGTGTTTCTAAGCTCCTTTCTGCATATAATTTTCTACATGTACCTGACCAGCATCAACCTATGGCTAAGAGTTGGTGTGTCTGAAATAGCTTTAGAAACAACTCAAAATGTAGTTTCACTTTCTCAAATTGTCATGTGATTTCTTTTGACAGTTGATAACTTTGTGTATAACAATGTCCACATGTAGTTTGGGGGAGAGGTTAACACTAATAAATACTGAATTAAAACATACCCTTGTTTTAGATTTTTTTTTGAGAGAGAGAGTCTTGCTATGTTGCCCAGGCTAGACTTAAATTCTTGGGCAACATAGCAAGACTCTGTCCCTGAAAAAAAAAAAATCTCTGGGTGTGATCCTCTGACCTCAGCCTCCTGAGTAACTGGGAATACAAGTGCTAGCCACCATGCCCAGCTGTTTCTAAATTTAAATAATGCACCACTTAAAAAAATAAAATGGGACAAAATTACATGGAGAATAACTCTCACAATGTGAGATATTTATATTAAAGATCTTTTTGCTTACTTTAAATATTTACTGATCATTACCATTGTTAATTACTACCAACAAAAACTTTTTTAAAAGGCTAATGGGTACGAGGTATTGTGAGTGATATATTTAAATTACAAAACAACTCCTTCCCTCAAGGAGATTATTATGTAGTCAGTGAGGAAAAAAAAAAAAAAAAAGCAATAATAATAACACATATACATTTAACAGGAAATTAAATTTAAACAGGAATTTAGAAAGGGAAAGGCATGTATAACCAGACGGGTGTACAAAGCCTCTCACTTAAAAGGATTTGAGACGAGACTTGGGTAAATAGACAGGAGAAGGAGAACTGCTAGGCACAGCAGGACCAAAGCTTCAAAGGTAGGAAAGTGACAAGAACAGAGAGTCCCAACTTATGGTTTGACCTAATGATTTTTCAACTTTATGATGATGCAAAAGCAATACATGTTCAGTAGAAACCATAATTCATGTACCCATACTACCATTCTGTTTTTCACTTTTAGTACAGTATTTAATAAATTACATGAGAACTGGGCGTGGTGGCTGACACCTGTAATCCCAGCACTTTGGGAGGCCAAGGCGGGTGGATCACTTGAGCTCAGGATTTTGAGACCAGCCTAGGCAATATGGCAAAACCCTATGTCTGCTAAAAATACAAAAAAATAGTCAGGCGTGGTGGTATGTGCCTGTGGTCTCAGCTACTAGGAAAGCTGACATGGGAGGATTGCTTGAGTCCAGGAGGTGGAGGTTGCAGTGAGCTGAGATCGCACCACTGCACTTCAGCCCGGATGACAGAGCAAGACCTGTCTTGAAAATAAAAATAATTAGGCCGGGCACGGTGGCTCATGCCTGTAATCCCAGCACCTTGGGAGACTGAGGTGGGTGGGTGACAAGAGGTAAAGAGTTCAAGGCCAGCCTGACCAACATGGAAAAACCCTGTCTCCACTAAAAATACAAAAATTAGCCAGGCGAGGTGGAGCATACCTGTAATAACTACGTGGGAGGCTGAGGCAGGAGAATCGCTTGAACCTGGGAGGCAGAGGTTGCCAAGATCATGCCACTGCACTCCAGCCTGGGCTACAGAGTGAGACTCCATCTCAAAAAATAAAAATAAAAATAATTAAAATAATTTTTTAAGTTACATGAGATATTCAACACTTTATTATAAAAAGGCCTGTGCTGGGTGCAGTGGCTCATGCCTGTAATCCCACTCCTTTGGGAGGCTGAGGTGGGTGGATCATTTGATGTCAGGAGTTCAAGACCAGCCTGGCCAACATGGTAAAACCCCATCTCTACTAAAAATATAAAAATTAGCCAGGCGTGGTGGCATGCATCTATAATCCCAGCTACCTGGGAGGCTGAGGCAGGAGAATCACTTGAGCCTGGGAGGTAGAGGCTGCAGTGAGCTAGGATTGCGCCACTATACTCCAGTCTGGGTGATAGAGTGAGACCTTGTCTCAAAAAAATAATTAATTAATTAAATAAAATAGGCTTGTGATAGATGATTTGGCCTAACTGTAGGCTAATGTAAGTGTTCTGAGCATATTTGAGGTAGGCTAGGCTAACCTATAATGTTCAGTAGGTGTCCCAAATACATTTTCAGCTTACAATGGATTTATCAAGAGGTAACCCCATCGTAAGACAAAGAGCATCAGTATTTGCAAGCAAAGGAGTCTGAATAGTCACTAGATGGTATCCATTATAACAACCATATTATTGACACTGTACAGTTAGTGTCCTCATCCACTTGGCAACCCAGACACATCCTTTCCAGAACTAAGGTAGTGTACTCAGAGAGCATGATCCAGAAATATCCAATCTGAGCTTGGGTCCAGGCTTAACAACAGCTCACTAGGTGACCTGGAGCAAATCATCTCCTTATCTTCAGTTTTCACAAGTGAAAAGTCTGGAGGTGATTCTTTAAAGTCTCTTTAAGTTCTAAAATTGTATGATTCCTCCTTATTACTAACAAGTCAACTATCTCCTTGTATGGATCCCCTTGTTTGCTTTACAAATCTTTATAGGCCTCAGAACAGAACAGTTCCACAAATACATTAAGCCCCTTGAAAGGGGGTCTTAGCACATGCTGTTTCCTCTGCATTGAATAGACTCTCTCTGCCCATCATTGCTCACATTCTCACCCTTGGCCAAATGGCCTTCCCCAACCTCCACCCTTCAGAAAAAAAAAAAAAAAAAAAAAAAAAAACAACTGCATACAGGTCTACATTCTTGCCACCAAGGATTCCTCCACTCATAATTTGGTCTATTTTTAAACTGTCTTCCAGGGTAAATGCTATCATCCCTATCTTCAAAACAAACACTCACTAGAAACTATTAATTACAAGGAATTAATTTCAAAGATTTCTAAGAATTCCTCAGCCCAGTAGTTCATAACATAAAAGGAGAAATACAACTCAAGTTACATAAATTGTGATGTCAAATGCAGTTCTTTTTTAAAAAAAATACAAGAAGTTATATACATTTCAAATTAAGACAATTTTTTTTTCAAGATAGGCAGGTAGGAGAAGAGGGGTGAGTAGAAACACTATGTTTATTTCAACTACAATGCCATTTTCCAAATATTCTAGGAATCATTCTTTCTGTAATTGCCTTCAGTTCCTATGGCACAGTCTTGAATATGTTCAGTGGGAAAATAGCTAAATAAAACTTTGCTTAAAACTTGACTTTTTGATATCATTAAAAATTGCTGAGGGACAAGTCTTATAACTAAATTAAATTAAGTAATACCATTTCTGAACAACAATGCTGATTTTTCATATAGTCTTTCTCGCATCATAATACAAATAATCAAATGAATAAAACACAACTATCACAGTCAGATCAAAGAGTGTTTTTCAAGATCTAGAATACGTTTATTGCTTCTACTCTTAAGTTGCAGGAGGACCAAACCTTTGATTAAACTCCCCTCTTCATTTAGTAGTAATTACCCCATAAAAAGCTCTGCATGCCTGATAACTGTTCTAATACAAAATAATAAAAAATTGAGCTAGAAGGGGAGGAAATGAGAGAGATGGTCAACAGTAACAAGTGATTTTTTTTTTCTTGAGATGGAGTCTTGCCTTGTCACCCAGGCTGGAGTGCAGTGGCACGATCTCAGCTCACTGAAACCTCTGCCTCCCGGGTTCAAAAGATTCTCTTGCCTCAGCCTCCCGAGTAGCTGGGATTACAGGCGCCTGCCACCACGCCTAGCTAATTTTTGTATTTTTAGTAGAGATGGGGTCTCACCATGTTGGTTAGGCTGGTCTCTAACTCCTGACCTTGTGATCCACCCACCTAGGCCTCCCAGAGTGCTGGGATTACAGGTGTGAGCCACCACGCCCAGCCAATAATAAGTAATTTTTACTCATCCTAGTGAACCATGCTACAATAATTTCTTTAGTGGGGAGGGGCACCTTCAGCTCCTAATGATAACCGTGACAATGAGAGTAGGAGAATAGACTATACTGATTTTTAAGTTTGTGGACTCTTACGTGAAGTCATTGTATGGACTCTTACATGAAATCACTGAGGAGTCATGAGACAGCTGGCATTTTATAGTATGTAACAAAGGACAGCATTTCTTCCATATTATCTCTTCCTCTCACCGTAGATATTTTAAAACTTTATATCTTAACCAACTGAATGCAATGTGTGATTATGGATCAGATCCTGGACTTGGGGCTGGAGGGGCAGGGAGGGTGAGGAATAGCTATACAGGCATCAGTGGAACAACAAATGAAATTTGACTATAAGCTCTGGATCTCCGGATTCAACAACAATATATCAATGTTAAATGTCTAAATTTTGATTACTGTACTGTAGTTATAAAAAAGAATGTCTAAGGGTATGGATGGAGGGAATGTTAGTATCCCCCTATTCTGTCTTAAATAGATTTCAGCTTCCTAAAGACAGTGAATATCATTAAAGGAAGGTAAACAATTTGGCAAACTAAAGGAGTAATACCCTTGGACTTCGGACCTGGCATCATGGCCTCTTGAAGTAATTAATGACAAGAAAGGTCAGATCCAGGAGAGTAGAATAAAAACACAGATAATGAATCAGAAATGGGAGAAGAGATACAAGAAAGGAAACTGAGACACAAAGAAGAAAGTCGATACCACCTAATTTCAGAAACAAAGAAACTTGAATGTCTAAGAATATGAGTTTTCAAGGCATAATATAGTTGAGAATTTCCAGAGCCAGAATAATCCCATCACACACTAACGATTATATGTAGTATTTAGAGTCATGTCACTTTTGTTGTTGTTGTTGTTATATAGAAGATGGCTTGTTCTGTCGCCCAGTCTGGTCTCAAACTCTCTACCTCCTTATGTGTCAGGACCACAGGCCTGAGACACCACACCTCCCAGAGTCATAGCACTTTTTACAAGCTGGTAGACTGCCTGGTAATCTCTATCATTTGATGCAGATGCTTCCAATGGCCCAGTAGTACAAGAAATTATTCTTTTCCCACTCCACACCAACTCCCCAGAACCCTAGGAAGTGCTAAAAGATACAAACCTTCAGGTAAAGATTAGAAGGACCCAATAAACCTATAGTTTCCACTTGGGGAACTACCTAACATACAGATATAACTAAGGGAGAAACATCAGATCATCTCAGAACCTCAACAGACTCTTATCCCTGTATCACTAAGTCTCCAGGTTCCCAGGACTGGTCAAGAAAAATCCAATATGACCCGGGAGAGCCTATACAGATGAGAGATTTCCCAGGGTGTTTAAGAGACTCATGTCATCATACTTTTAAGTGATCGCCTGCCTCCACCATCATGTTTGTTAACCTAGGTAAAAGATTAAAGTTTCAAGCATCTCATAACAAGAGAATGCTCAATTTCGGTACAACCAGATTAAACAAGAGAGGCACTGTGGGCGGAGGATTACCTAGGTGCCGAGGCAAGAGACTGAAGGCACAAACTGCTTCAGTGTAATAAAGAAAATAGTTAGAATAAGAATAGTTATAATACAAATTAGATATAGAGAGGATCATGAACAATTATCAATCATTACTATAAACAGTATTAATCATTAGCTTTTAATATTACTCTTTGTTGCATTACTAATATAACCTAGGAATAACCGGTGGGTATAGGGTCAGGTGCTGAAGGGACATTGTGAGAAGTGACCTAGAAGGCAAGAGGTGAGTCTTCTGTCACACCCGCATAAGGGTCACTTGAGGGTTCCTTGGTCAAGCGGTAATGCCAGTGTCTGGGAAGGCACCTGTTACTTAGCAGATTGCAAAAGGAAGTCTCCTTTCCTTGGAGGAGTCAGGGAACACTCTGCTCCACCAGCTTCTTGTGGAAGGCTGGATACTATCCAGGCCTGCCCGCAGTCATCCGGAGGCCTAAACCCCTCCCTGTGGTGCTGTGCTTCAATGGTCATGCTCCTTGTCCACTTTCATGGTCCTCCTGTACTCCTGGTTCCTCTTTGAAGTTCATAGTAGATAGCAGTAGAAGAAATAGTGAAAGTCTTAAAGTCTTTGATCTTTCTTATAAGTGCAGAAAAGAAAACACTAACATATGCTGACTTCTCTCTCTCTCTGCTTTGGCTACCTAAAAGGGAAGGGCCCGCTATCCTGTAATCAGGTGACTTGCTTCACCCTTGTCTATCATTTAGAAGATTCACCTTCCTTACTCAGCCCCCTTGTCTTGTGTGCAATAAGTATCAGTGAGCCCAGCTGTTTGCGGCCACTCCCAGTCTCCGCGTCTTAATGGTAGTGGTCCCCTGGGCCCAGCTGCTTTTTCCTCATCTCTTTGTCTTGTGCCTTTATTTATTACCATCTCACGTCTCTGCACACAGGGAGAACACCCGCTATGCCCCATAGGGCTGGACCCTGCAAGGCACCTGTGGCATTTTGGGAAGAGCACTGAACTTAAGAGTCAGAATATCAAGGTTTGAATTCTAATTCTTCTACCTATTAGCAGTATGACAACCTTTCTGATTGTCATGGTTTACAACATACATTTATGTCATGGTTCACAACATACATAAATCCTAAATTTATCCTAGAGATGGGGAGATGGGGAGACCTCAATCCTAAATACATTTGGGATTGAGGTCTCCCCATCTCCCCATCTCTAGGATATCCAGTGTATCCAGCCATGCAACATGTTCTGAGTACTCACTCTGCCCTAGGCCCACAGAAATACAAAGATGGATATGAACCCTGCCCTCAAAGAGCTTGATATGGTTTGGCGATTTGTCCCTTCCAAATCTCATGCTAAAATATAATCCCCATTGTTGGAAGTGGACCTAGTGGGAGGTGGTTTGGGTCACAGGGGGCAGATCCCTCATGAATGGCCTGGTGCCCTCCTAGATGTTAATGAATGGGTTCTCACTCTGAGTTCACGTGAGACCTGGTTGTTTTAAAAGAGCATGGCATCTCTCTTGCTTGCTCTCATCATGTGATACACCAGGTCCCCTTTGCCTTCCATCATGATTGTAAGTTTCCTAAGGCCCCATCAGAAGCAGATGCTGGCACCATGCGATTTGTACAGCATGCAGAACAGTGAGCTAAATAAACCTCTTTTATTTATAAATTACCCAGCCTCAAGTATTTCTTTATAGCAATACAAATGGACTAATACACAGCTAAAAAGAAAAGAAAAGAAAAATACTTCTTCTATACTCCTCAGCACTTCTGACACCAAATGTGTGGCAGGGGGTGGGGTATCCACACCAGCCAACTCTCCAACTCTTGGCACACTCCAATTGAGTGTCCTACAATTTAACTCAATTCCGACACTAACTGCTCAGAATTAAGACAGACCCTACAGACTAAAGGATCACTCCTGGAATACTGCCCTCCGCTTCAGATGTCAATCACAAGTAGTGGATCCCCAGGTTACCGCAACTCCTGTCTGACTTGGCTACATATGGAGGTTCCCACAACCCCCTCCTTGGGTTCAAGAATTTGCTGGGACAAATCACAGAACCCAAGGAAAGTGTACTTACTATTACCAACTTATTACAAGGATATTTTAAAGGATACAAATGAACAACAGGATGAAGAGATACACAGGGTGAGGTCCAGAAGAGTCCCAAGCACAGGAGCTTCTGCCTCCATGGAGTTTGGGTTATACCACTTATATGGTTTGGCTGTGTCTGCACCCAAATATCATCTTGAATTGTAGTTCCCATAATCCCCAATGTGTTGTGGGAGGGACCCAGTGAGATGTAATTGAATCCTGGGGGCGGTTACCCCCATGCTGCTGTTCTCCTGATAGTGGGTGAGTTCTCACAAGATCTAATGGTTTTATAAGGGGCTTTTCCCTCTTTGCTCAGCACTTCTCCTTGCTGCCCCCATGTGAAAAGGTATGTGTTTGCTTCCCCTTCCGCTACCATTGTAAGTTTCCTGAGGCCTCCCCAACTATGCTGAACTGTAAGTCACTTAAACTTCTTTTCTTTGTAAATTACCCAATCTCGGGTATGTCTTTATTAGCAGTGTGAGAACCAACTAATCCAACCATCCTCTAGCACATGCACACATTCTTGTTCACGAATCTGGAAGCGCTACGAACCCCTTCAGTTAGGGATTTTATGGAGGCTTCACTACGTAAGCATGATTGATTAAATCTTTGGCTATAAATGATTATTAGCTCAACCTCTGGTGCTTCTGCCCTCCCTAAAGGTTGGAGGGTGGGGCTGAAAGTTCCGATCCTCTAATCATGTGGTTGGCTCCCCTGGCAACAAGATCCCCCATCCTAAAGTCACCTATTACTTTCCAAAAGTCACCTCATTAACATAAACATAGCTATGGCTGAAAGGGACTTGCCGAAATGTATATTTCTTATTATATTACACTATCACGGGAGCTTAAAATCCAGTAGGTAACACAGATATGTACATAGTCAGGTAGTCAAGACACCATAACAAAAATGTGTACAGAGCACAAAGGGGAGGAGGATCCATTCTACTTTGGGCAGGGGGAGAGAGAAAAGGCTTCTGAGAAAATGGGGATTGAACTATGTTAGAAAAGATAGGTAAGTGTTCCCCAGGCACTCAACAAATTTTTGATAGACAAAATAGACAGTGGCTGGATAGATGGATCCTGGCAGGCAAGCAGAGGAGTATGTCACTCCAAATAAATTGAAGAGTATTAGCAAAGGCACAATGTGAAAGGGCAACTGTAAGTAGGAGACATAGCCAGGAGAGGAGGAAGAAGAGAAGAAGAAAAAATTGCATCAAGTACCTTGTATTCCAGACTAAGGAATGTTAACTTGATCCTAGAGAAGCTATGGGTTTTGCAGATGAAAGATGAAGATCCAGATATTGGATCAAGTAGGGCAGTAATCCACCTAAAACTGGGGTTGGGAGCTGCAATAAGCCTGCAATAGAGAGAATTCACCAATATGATGCTTAATTTTATGTGTCAACTTGAATGGGCCATGGGGTAACCAGATTAAACATTGCTTCTGAGTGTGTCTGTGAGAGTGTTTCCTAGTGAGATCAGCGTTTGAATCTGTGGACTCAGGAAGCAAACTGACCTCCCCACTGTGAGCAGGCATCATCCAACCCTGAAGAGAACAAAAGGTAAGGAAAGAGGAATTCACCCCTTTTTTCCTGCCTCACTACTTGGGCTGAAACATCCCATCTCATCATCTCCTGTCCTCAGACTGGGATTCACAGCATTGGCTGTCATGGTTCTCAGGCCTTCAGACTCAGACTGAACTACATCACCAGCTTTCCTGGGCCTCCAGCTTGTAGAGAACAGATTGTGGAACTTCTTGGCCTCCACAATTGTGTGAGCCAATTCCTCACAATGTATCTCCTTTTATGTACATACATACACACATACACATATATACACAGTATCCTATATATATTCTTTTGGTTCAGTTTCTCTGGAGAATGCTGACCGATACAATAGTAACTGGTAACAGATCCAATGTGTGTTGGGGTTGAAATGCTGATGAAACAGAGGAGTTAAGAGTGTGAAAAGATATTATGTGTCAATTATAAATTTAAAAATTAATTTGGGCTGGGCGCGGTGGCACATGCCTGTAATCCCAGCACCCTGGGAGGCCGAGGCGGGCGGATCATGAGGTCAGGAGATCGAGACCATCCTGGCTAACACAGTGAAACCCCATCTCTACTAAAAAATACAAAAACTTAGTCGGGTATAGTGGCGGGCGCCTGTAGTCCCAGCTACTGGGGAGGCTGAGGCAGGAGAATGGCGTGAACCCGGGAGGCAGAACTTGCAGTGAGCTGAGATAGTGCCCCTGCACTCCAGCACTCTAGTCTGGGCGACAGAGCAAGACTCCGTCTCAAAAAAAAAAAAAAAAAAAAAATTAATTTGAAGAAAGTATAAAGACAATATATATGCAAAAAAATGTTTTAAACTATAGATTGGAGAAAATTATTTTATAAAGTCCAACGAGACAGTGGTAGATCCAGGACAAAAACCCTCTCAAGTGTTAATTCTCTTCCATCACAAAGAAAATTTTTTTTAAAAAGTTATAATTGAAAGTAACAAATAAAAATATCCATAAAACTTTTACAATAAAATGTTATCTGTATTATGGAGCGCTAACTTCAGATGTTTAGAATTTTTTTTCAGATTTTCATTGAAATATCAAGATTATTTCAAAGATAGGCTTTGAAGAAATACACCTGCAATTTCTGGAAGGTGTGTGCAATCTCTTGTAGGCTGTATGTTGTGCAAGTTTTTAATCTTTCTAAGCCTTACTTCTGCATTTTGAAATTAAGTCTAACAAGACTCAATACAGAATTTTTTGAGAAATAAGGGAAATAATGCATATAAAGTACTTAGCACAGTGGTTAACTTGTACTTAGTGCTCAATAGATTGTATCATTTTTACGACTAATGTGCAGAAAAGAGCTAACACAGCAGGTTCGAGGCTGCTGTCCCAAGAAAGGCCTGTTTACAAGGCTGATCCTTGCTGTGCATCTTGGAACTTGGACTTTGAGAGGGTTCCACTATTCCCAACACTGATGAAGTGGCTCACTGTACCCAAACTGTACAATGTAGTTCATGCTGAAGACCTGCTTTCCTTCTGCAGTCTGGAACCTTGGTACACTAGGCACAGCCTCCAACAAAAACCTCAGGCACTGAGTCTCTAATAGCACGACATTTCACAATTGTCACAATTTGATGCTGGAGGAATTACACACATCCTCTGGGACTCTACTGGGATAAGATTCTTGGAAGCTTACACCTGGCCCCACATGCCTTTTGCCTTTGCTGATTTTACTTTGTATCCTTTTGCTGTAATAAATCATAGTTATGAGTATGACTCAGTGCTGAGTCCTGTGAGCTGTCACAGTGAATCACTGAACGTGCAGGTGGAGTTGGGATCCCTGGCACAATGAGTTTCCCCATTCCTTCAACTTTGTAAGTTATTTGCCAGTTTCCATGCTGGGCAGTACAACAAACAAAAAGCCAACCAAATTAAGAGCTCCAAAGTCCAATTCTAAAAATTCCTGATTTCTTAGCTAACAATAGTTGCAAATTTACATACTACTTCAATTTTTTAAATTCAAACCTCAACCTATAGAAATCGATTCCTCGTTTTCTTTCTCACTATTATTTGTAGATCTTTTTCCTGACCAAACTCCAGCACTGCTCCTCCCTGGCTCCCATCTCATTATCCCACAGAGCCTCCACTGAAACATCAGGTGGTCTGTTCCCTGTGTCATTTAGCCCCCTGACTAGAAAGCAACATCACTTATGACATCTCCAGTGTCCTGTGCTCTGTGTTATCCTGAATAGGATCAAATAATATAAACTTCCAGGAAGATCTTTTTTCAGTTCATTGGAACATGAGGAAATATACATGAATTAACTAACTACCAGAGAGAAAGGAGGACAAACTAAAGAATGACCCACAGCAGAAATTGAAATACAGGTTTTACAAAATTAGACTGAGGAAATGGTTTAAGTGAATTTCTTGTCATCTAGAATAGGATTTTCAGCATATTTCAAAAAGCACAGAAAGGTTTATTACATAATAGGAAGAATTTCAAGAAAAGCTTGCTGTCATGATGTTGAAGAAGCTGTCCAGGGAATAAGGAGAAGATGGATGTCTTCTGTCTGACATTATGAACTGAGAGTTTTAACAGAGTATTAGCGGCACTTGGTGGCCACAAAGAAACCACAAATCACAGTTACTAGATCAATCAATAGCCTCCTCATTGTTTTTCTATTGAAAATAGGAGAACTATGAACAATAAAACTAAATATCTCTAGGGCTATTTTATTCCTGAATGGCCCCTGTGGTTCTAATTTACTTCTGGAGTCACAGTTTTTAACAAAAATTATTTTGAAAAACCTGTTGATTTGCAGAGATTACTCATGTCACATCCTTTTTTTCTCTTTCTTATTTTTCCTTTTTTAGATGGGAGTCTCGCTCTGTTGCCCAGGCTGGAGTGCAGTGGTACAACCTCAGCTCCCTGCAACCTCTGCTTCCTGGTTCCAAGTAATTCTTCTGCCTCAGCCTCCAGAGTAGCTGGGATTACAGGCACCCACCACCACACCCAGCTACTTTTTTTTGTATGTTTAGTAGAGACGGGGTTTCACCATGTTGGCCAGGCTCGTCTCAAACTCCTGACCTCAAGTGATCCCCTCACCTCAGCTTCCCAAAGTGCTGGATTACAGGCATGAGCCACCATGACTGGCCCTCACATTCTTTTTTGAATCGCAGCTTCCAGGGATAGGGAGATGGAAATCAGAATATTGATCTGTTCATGTCCTCAGTAAGACTTCCAGTCAACAGTAGGCTATTAGTAGTTAAGTTTGGGGGCAGTCAAAAGCTATATGCAGATTTTTGACTGCACGAGGGTTGGTGTCCCTAACCTGCATTGTTCAAGAGTCAACTACATATTAAAATCAAATTATAACAAATTATTACCATATAGCAAAAATGTGTAAATGTTTCCCTTAAAATCTGTTTTAGGTTTCAAAATAATTCACATTTCTGGTAACAGTCCTTGTCCAAAACACTTTTGGATTTTTTAATTTTTTAGATTTAACAAAGCAAATATAGCACATATACCATATATTACATAATAGTCCCAGCAGGGACTAGGGCAGCTCCACATAATCAAATACATTAATATTTCTGCACACATATACACATACATATACACACACACAGGTTTTGTAACTAAGAGTTTTGAGGTTTTGGTTTTCAGCATTTGGGGGACTTAAGGATAAAGGAGTATGGTCCTAAATTACATGAACCTGCAGAATACCACAGGTCACAATGACAAGCCACAGCAGAAATTAAGAGTTGAGGACCATCATGAGACACAATGCCATTCCATCTAAAATGGGGGAAACCAAACCACAGAGAAATTAGTGGGAGAAAAAAATACAACTAAATCAACTTCTGAGGAAAATACTCTAGAAAAAAAAAAAAAAAACAGAATTAAAACTAAACCAGGGCCGGGTGCAGTGGCTCATGCCTGTAATCCCAGCAGTTTGGGAGGCCCAGGTGGGTGGATCACTTGAGGTCAGGAGTTCAAGACCAGCCTGGCCAATATGGTGAAACCCCATCTCTACTAAAAACACAAAAATTAGCCAAGTGTGGTGGCGTGTGCCTGTAAATCCCAGCTACTTGGGAGGCTGAGACAGAAGAATTGCTTGAACCGGAGACGGAGGTTACTGTGAGCTGAGATCATATCACTGTACTCTAGCCTGGCAACAAAGCAAGACACTGTCTCAAAAAACAAAAACAAAAACAAACAAACAAAAAAAAGAAAATAAAACTAAACCAGGATCACCAACAGTCCACTGAAACCAACTGCATAACAGCATACGGTTAACCATGGGCAACTCAGCCCCTGGTCATTCCCTGGAACCCAAGGATATTTGTAGCAGAGATGGCAGTACGTGGCAGTACTAGCAAATGCCACACCCAACATGTCAGGAGCAAAAGAACCAGAGGTGACCGCACATTCAAGTCCTCATCTAGCGGTGGAAGGAGAAGCTAAGCCACCCACAAGCCAGGAGTGTGCTAACCATACATTCGCCTGTGCCATGTGCTCACTGGCCAGGTTTTTTAGTGAGCTGCTTTCTCCCTGTTGCCATCAAGGGAACTTTGTAGTAGCTACTTATCACAAAAACAATGAATGTTTAAAAACTCTGCTTCAGGTCAACTTCGATAACGTGTTGAGTCCACCAAATCACTAACCAGTTTTAAGTAACTTCTACTTAATAATGAAGAAATATTCATATAAGGCAATGGACATGGATACAATTTATATTTGCTAAAGAAGACTTTGATACATAATAGGCTGTTTACAGGAGAGAGCCATATGTACAATACACCTTACAAATTCCATGAGGATCTAAAAGTAATGTAATCTAATAGATTAATTCAGTAGGTTAATTATAATAAACCTATAATTAACAGATTTGTTAATTTATATCTATATTCTAAACTTCATCTTTCAAATCCAAATGATAATAAATCATTACTTCATTAACCCAAAGCATTTTCAATAAGATTGGAGAGGGAGGCAATATTATAAAATCGTTATCCACACAGAAAGCAGCAAAGTAAATCGTGATTGTCTCCTACCTCTGCTCGACCCTCATAGTAGGTTAGCATGGACTTTGTAAGTACAAAAAGTCTCTCTTTGTAGTTTAAGGGCGATGTCTTCTTTTTCTGCTGTGATCTTTTAATAAGAATCTCCTCCAAAATAGTGTTAAAATTCATCTCCGTCTTCTGATTACTCCTTCTCCTGCCACTGAAGATCCCAGTATTCTACAGTGAAAAAAGAAACAGTTAAAATGTGACAGTTTAATTTTCTATGGATGTTGCCATTTCAAATTACCAAAATTGGCTTCACCCTCACCCCTGCTGGAGCAGATGAGTGTTGATCTCTGTGCCCGAACTGAGAATGCCTGGGGCACAAAAATTCAACCTCCTCTCCTTTTCCAGTCTCCATCCTGCTCCTCCACGGCTCATCATTTCATGGGAAAAATCTAATCAAGGTTCTTCATGATGATGATTCATTCCTTTTTACCTACTACTACCCTTAGCTTTCTGGGGCACTCCTACTGTTTGATTGCAGGGAACAAATATCTCAGATGGAAAAGCACATTTCGTCCACTGCGTGGCTGATTTACACTGGCATTTGAATTGCTTCAGGATCTTGGTTCACAAAACAGACAACCTTACAGACACAGCAGACTCATGAACAAAATGAATTAGCATAGTGGTGGATATGATTCATACTCCAGCTCTGATAAGGATGTAATCTCAATGAAGCATCCTAGTTACCAGTGCCACAAGGATGTTCTCTGGTGTCTACACTACCATGCTCCAGAGTTATCTTCCCAATGGCTCCCGTCTCCACCACAGGAGAAATGGAAACCCACCAGTCATACTCAACCTGCTCAGGGCAGAGTCCACCTGGATAAGAAAGTCTCAGCCCTCTAACTCCAGGCTATCCATACCTAGACTAAGCCTTTTAAAATTCAACACTATTTAACTATCTGAAAACCCAAAGATATTCAAAAAAAAGGCCTGAAGATTAATATTTGAGACAAGTTGAACTAACAACAGCCGCTCCTTCACTTGCCTCCACCGTGCCTTTAAAGAAGTAACTGTGGCTGGGCACAGTAGTTCACGCCTGTTACCCCAGCACTTTGGGTAGATTACTTGAGGTGAGGAGTTCAAGAGCAGCCTGGCCAACATGGCAAAACCTCGTCTTTACTAAAATGACAAAAATTAGCTGGGCGTGGTGGTGCATGCCTGTAATCCCAGCTACTCAGGAGGCTGAGGCAAGAGAATCACTTGAACTCGGGAGGCGGAGCCTGGAGTGAGCCAGACAGCACCACTGCACTCCAACCTAGGTGACAGAGCAAGACTTTGTCTCAAAAAAAATAATAAATAGGCTGAGAGCGGTGGCTTACGCCTGTAATCCCAGCACTTTGGGAGGCCGAGGTGGGTGAATCACCTGAGGTCACGAGTTCAAGACCAGCCTGGCCAACATGGTGAAATCCCATCTCTACTAAAAATACAAAAAATTAGCTGGGCATGGTGGCAGGCGCCTGCAATCCCAGCTACTTGGTAGGCTGAGGCAGGAGAATCGCTTGAACCTGGGAGATGGAGGTTTCAGCGAGCCGAGATCTCACCACCTTGCACTCCAGCCTGGGCAACAAGAGCAAAACTCTGTCTCAAAAAATAATAATAATAAATAAATAAATAAATAAATAAATAACTGCATACTAAAGGACAGAGGCAAGAAGAGTCACATGAACAGCATTAAGTGGCTGACAGCACGGCCGGTAACTGGACAGGGTTAGCCACTGAGGAATTCCACCATCTTCATACCCAATTCAACACCTCCAATGCACCCTTTAATTTCCTATTACTGATTGGTCATCATCCAATCAGGCCCCTCCATTTTCTGTAATGTTCCTTTATAACAGCTTCACTCTGAACATCAGTTCCTTCATTTATAAAGTATGTAAGGAAAGACCACAAGGTCAGTGTGAAGTTTAAATGAGATATGGGCAAGAACTGACTATGAAAACACTACACAAATGTTTATCATCATTTTTAATTGCACGGTTATTTTCCTCACTCAGAGCATTACAATCCCATAATTGGACCATGAGAGTAGCTTTCCAATTGGTCTTCATTTCCTCAAGTTCTTGCCTCCTTTTATTCAAACTACCTATCCATCACTCCCATTGGATCAATCTTCAGAAATTCAGCACTGTCATTTCATTCATCAGAAATCCTCAGTGCCTCCCCGCGACCTGCAGAGTAAAGCTAAAATTCCTTGGTCTGACACTAGAGACTGTCCACATTCTGGCTACAGCCTACCGGCCCATCTTTACTTCCACCATATTCCAATCAAAATAGTCTTCCAAATCTCCAGAGATTCCCCTCACAGCATTCACTCCCTGGCCTAGTGGACTCTCTACTTTCCACCTATGAAGACTATACCAGCTCAAAATTCCCCTCCTTGATGTTGTCTCTCCTAATGACTCCTATTAATTAAAAATCTTCCCACTCCTGGGCCATAATTTCTGTCACTCATCATAGAGCTAATCATATTCTGCTACATCTACAGCAATTAATGTACATATTTTTAATTCTCACTTAGCTGTTAAGGAATGGTTCTCAACCTTAAGTGTATATTAGAATCACCTAGGGAATTTCATTTTAATACAGATGTCTAGGCTCCACTTCCAGATTTTTTTATTCAGTTGGTCTGGGGAGGAGCCCTGGGCATCATGATTTCATGTACAGATAGAATTGAGAGCCACTATCTTAAAGGAAGACACTGGGCTCTTGAACCTCTTAATCCCACTCCCAGTGTCTACAGTAGCCTCTCAGTAGCAGCTAAATCACAGAACTAATTAACCCAATAGCCACCTTAAGCTAAGGAGTCACAGAAAAGCTCTTGCCCCTTTTGCATCTAAGTTGGTCTTCCTTATTCCATATTAAAATTTTGGCGCTCCATCCTTCTTTCCTAAGAAACTGTCAGAATGCAAGTACCATTTCTTTGGAAATTATCTTTTCATCTTTGTGCAACACATTTTCAAGGGTGAAAATGACAACTTATAAGAATGGATACCAGGGAAAAGCAAGCAATGCTTTCATAAACGGGCCATGTGCAAACATGTAGTTCCCAATACAGTGAGCAATACCATTGTTAACAAATGGAAGGCAGACTTTTGGAAGGCCCACAAGGATAAATGGGGCGGGACTCATAGGCAGTTCTAGAAGCAAAAGGTCTCAACATCAGGGGCAGAAAAAACATTCATGATGAATGTCCTGGGGAAAAAATCACCTTATCTGTTCATGTGTGGTGGCTCATGCCTGTAATCCCAGCACTTTGGGAGGCCAAGGCAGGAGGATCACTTGAGGTCAGGGGTTCAAGACCAGCCTGGTGAAAATGGTAAAACCCCATCTCTATTAAAAATATAAAAATTAGCTGGGTGAGGTGGCAGGTGCCTGTAGTCCCAGCTACTTGGGAGGCTGAGGCAGGAGAATCGTTTAAACTGGGGAGGCGGAAGTTGCAGTGAGCCAAGATCACACCATCGTACTCCAGTCTGAGCAAAAGGGCAAGAGTCTGTCTAAAAAAAAAAAATCACCTTATCTGACTTATATGTGCGATTACTTGTCTTATACAGAATCATACCATTTAAGTTGAAAGGAATCTTAGTTCACCACCTAATCTATCTCCCTCAAGAAACTGAAGGTCGGAAAAGTTAAATGGCTTACTCAAGGTCACACAAGCCAAGACTAGAAAAAAGTCTCCTAGTTCCTACTTACGGGCTCTCCCTACCCTTCTATCCCATACAATTAAAGTCCACCACTGTTGTTATAATTCATTGGCCAATGGGAAGTCCTGGCCAAGAAAACTACTAAAGTTCAGAGAGACACAAATGAAGGAAAAGTCTCCTCATGTAGACTTCCAGCCAAAGATGGAGTGCTGAATGCACACTTTGCATTGGCTCCTTCCTGAAATTCCATTAAAAACAGTTCTGTTGTTGTTGTTAAGGAACTGACTCTCAAGGAAATAGAAAACAAAAAAAGGAAAAAACAATAGAATTTTGGAAACTGGAAAACAAATAAGTATGTGGCAGGCCCCGCTGAGGTGAAGCCTGGAAACAACTCAATTTCTTCTGCAAAACCTCCAAATAGCTCAAGAATCACCAGAATATGGTATTTCTAGAAGTGGTGATGAAGAAGGGATTAAAGCAAAAGAATTTTTGGCAAATCAGTTTAAGAAACAGAATCCCCTGGCACCAAAAGCCAAAATTGACATATGGGAACTAATTAAACTAAAGAGCTTCTGCACAGCAAAAGAAACTACCATCAGAGTGAACAGGCAACCTACAGAATGGGAGAAAATTTTTGCAATCTACTCATCTGACAAAGGGCTAATAGCCAGAACCTACAAAGAACTCAAACAAATTTACCAGAAAAAACAAACAACCCATCAAAAAGTGGGCAAAGGATATGAACAGACACTTCGCAAAAGAAGACATTTATGCAGCCAACAGACACATGAAAAAACACTCATCATCACTCACCATCAGAGAAATGCAAATCAAAACCACAATGAGATACCATCTCACACCAGTTAGAATGGCAATCATTAAAAAGCCAGGAAACAACAGGTGCTGGAGAGGATGTGAAGAAACAGGAAGAGTTTTACACTGTTGGTGGAACTGTAAACTAGTTTAACCATAGTGGAAGACCATGTGGCGATTCCTCAAGGATCTAGAACTAGAAATACGATTTGAGCCAGCCATCCCATTACTGGGTGTATATCCAAAGGATTATAAATCATGCTGCTATAAAGACATATGCACATGTATGTTTAATGCGGCACTATTCACAATAGCAAAGACTTGGAACCAACCCAAATGTCCATCAATGATAGACTGGATTAAGAAAATGTGGCACATACACACCATGGAATACTATGCAGCCATAAAAAAGGATGAGTTCGTGTCCTTTGTAGGGACATGGATGAAGCTGGAAACCATTATTCTTGGAAACCATCATTCTCAGCAAACTATCGCAAGAACACCACATGTTCTCACTCATAGGTGGGAATTGAACAATGAGAACACTTGGACACAGGAAGGGGAACATGACACACCACAGCCTGTCGGGTAGGGGGAGGGGGGAGGGATGGATAGCATTAGGAGATATACCTAATGTAAATGATGAGTTAATGGGTGCAGCACACCAACATGGCACATGTATACATATGTAACAAACCTGCATGTTGTGCACATGTACCCTAGAACTTAAAGTATAATTAAAAAAAAAAAAGAAAGAAACACAGTCCCCGATCCTCTCCACTTCCATGCCATATAGATCTAGGTGACTAACCCTCCTCAACCCTGGGAGAAAACTAGAGGTTTATTTCTGAAGACTATAAAACGTAGGGTCTCTATCCTGGGAGAGACTAAGTACAGTTGTGGCTGGGATTATCACACTGAAAAGGAGGAGCTTAAGTGAAACTGTACAAGTGTACATAACAATGATGACGCTACTCAGCAGTCTTCTTCCATCTGGCTCCAGGACATCAGTACTGGACTAAGGGAAAAATCTTGAAGACACAGACATAGAAGTGTCCCCCTAAAAATGGCACAGCCAGACTACCCTATAGTTAAGCCCACAGTTAGCAAGGCCCCACTACCATGCATGAAGCTTCCAATTGACACTTTTTTCTTTTTTTTTTTTTTAACAAGAAGAGGTCTGGTTATGTTACCCAGGCTGGACTCAAATTCCTGGGCACAAGTGAACTCCCTGCCTCAGCCTCCCCAAGTAGCTGAAACTACAGGTCCACATGACCACGCCCAGCTCAACTGACTTTTTAAAGTCCCACTCTGATAAATGAGAGGAAGCCAAGGATCACCAGACAATTGAGGAAAGATTATAATAGGAATCCAAGGTCAAAGAACAAATGCAAAAAAAGCAAGTTGGAAGAAACAAAAGTTGTGCAGAAAAAAAGAAAATGTTAAAAAAAAAAAAACTCAATAAAATCAAAGAATTAAGGGGAATATACATGCATGAAACAAGGTCAAGATGTGGCCAAAATAAGAAATAGAGGGCCAAAAAAAAAAAAAAAAAAAAAAGAGGAGCTATTAGAAATCAAAAATAAAACAGCAGAAATTAAAAACTCAATGGAAAAGTTAGAACATAAAATTGAGGAACTCTCCCCAGAAAATAAATAAATAAATAAAATTAAAAAATTAAGAAACAGAAAACATAATGAAATTACAGAACTCACCCAGAAAGTTCAGCATCTAAAAACCAGAAGTTCCAGAAAGAGAAAGCAAACAAGAGTAAGAAAACAATCAAAGAAAATTTTTAGGAAAATTTCAAACTGAAGGTTATTTTCAGATTGAAATATAACCAAATTAAGGCACTTCTTGTAGAATTTCACAACTATGGGGATAAGCAAAATATTCAGCAAGCTTAAATGTAAATTTCATAAAAAGGATCAAAATTCAGAATGGTAATCATCAAGGGTAATGCTAGAGAGTAGAAGACAATGAAGAAAAACTCAGAAAGAAAGTGATTTCTAACCAGAAATTCTATAATCAGCCAAAGTGCCAATGAAGTGACAGGAGAATAAAGACATTTTTCAAATATGCACAAGGCTTTAACAATTTTATCTCTTGTTCACCTTTCTCAAAAAGCTAGTTGGGGATGTAGCCAAAATACCAAAACAAAGCAGGAAGCCAAAACAGCAAAAACCACAAGAATTTAGGAAACAAACATTCCAACACAAGAAAGAGGTAAAGGGACCCCCTCCCCCAATAGATGCTGAAGGGAAATCCCAAAATGAATGACACTGAGCAGCTGGTCGAGAGTACAACTAGTCCAAACTAGATCAAGTAAGGAGGTTCTTCCAAATAATTCTTCTAGGAGACGAAACTGAATGCATGGGGAGAAGATTTATAATAAGTTAGTAAAATTTAGCCAACTTTAAAAAATAAAATAATTCCAAGGGAAAACAAAAAATTGTTTAGAAAAGGAAAAATAATCACAGGTATGCTACAGAGTTCTGCTACAAATAACATCTACACCGTCATAATCAGGTAAACAATAGTGATAATCTTACTACTAATATAAATATATTGGGTGTGAGAGCAGGAAGTATGTTCCCGTGTGGGTGCGGGAGTACATTATGAAAGGGAGCTATTTCCTCCATGGTAGTAGGAGGAGAAGGAGGAAAAGGTAGAGGAGGAGGAGGAGAAAACCAATAAATAGTATCTACAATTTAAAACACAAGAAGTAGCAATGTAAAGCATGTTACTTAGAGACTGTCAAGAGACAAAATTACGACAAATTTAGTAAAAGTGACTTTTACTCACAATTCATGAGTCAGGTTAGCCTCTATTCTGTAAAACAGACCAGGGCAGAACTATGGATTTTATAAGGTGGGAACAAGGAAACAGAACAATAGGGGGGAAAAAGCTGATTAGTAACATAAAGTTACTTCAGGTTACTTTTTTTTGGTAAAGATTAAAACAGAGGGGACTTCCTTATTACACTGATTCACGTAGACTGTAATCTCCTGTTTTCAAGGGAAAAAAATGGTCTATTTGGGGATCTACCTGCTCCCTTAAAGCTTCAGGTTGATTATGCAGCATTTAGCATGAGTGACTCCATTTCTATTTGGTCTGGTTTGTTGGGGCTTAGTACAGGAGCTCAGTCCAAAACAATGGCCTTCCATAATTTTTGTTTAATAAGATACAGTGAGATGAAAAAGCTTGAAAAACTGAAAATGATTCCCTCTGAGAATCAGAATATCATTGGAGAATAGCAGTGGAAAGGTATATGTTCTACTCTTCTGCCCTAAATAAAAAAACATAAAAACCAGAGGAAGAGAATCCCATCTTCAACGAAATAAAAAGACAGCCTTTAATCCCAAACTACAAACTATGAAATACCTGCTAAATGCTGTGAAATCTCGACCAAAATGGGGGAGGAAGCTGAGGGTAGATTTTCCTAAAAGTAAACATCATTGTCCTGGGAAGTCAATCTAACAACCTTTGATAAGATCAGTGAAATCAGGAGGAATAAGCAGACTATAGGAGAATCAGAGAGTATCCCTATAGAATTACTATTCACACAGAAAAATAATAAAAATCATTATCATATTCATTATTAAACTTTTACTACTTGGCACTGTGTTACAACCACTAAGCACTTTCAATGTATTGAATCACTTCATTCTCTCAACAACCTTCTGAAGTATGTACTAGTACTGTCTACATTTTACACACCACAATGTAAGAATAAGAGCCAGGCTTTAATTTAGGCAATAGAATTGCAGGACCTACACTATTCACTACACTATACAACTTCTCTAGTGAAAAGGAAGATGGAACGGAAGGAAAAAGTTTAATGAGGTACCACTTCCAGCCTCCTAGTTTAGGAGATTGCTAAGTGCAATTGGATTCAATCTCCAGATTTCAACAGAGATAGCCTATGACTTTCAGGGCATCACTAAGAACCACACCAAACTCTCAATCCGAAAACTGAAGGGAGACGTCCTCTCCGAGCAAGAAAATAATAGGTTTGATGTTCTAAATGTTAAAATGAAGATGAAACAAAACTCAGGATTCCAGCTTTCTCTCCTAGCCGTTACTAAGGATTACAAACATCTTTTTAAAATAAAACTCGACTGCAACATAAGCCCGTTTTCTCTGTCTCATTGGAGTTGAACACAAGAGTACTATTCCCTTTGCCTTAGGGGCTAACTGCTGAAAGTCTGAACATTTTAACACATTGTCTTTGAACACTAATACTCTGAGGTAGACAACGGAAACTGTCACTGTATCACCAGTGAGAAACCCAAACCACCAAAGTTATACTGTCTATCCAGCGTTGCAAATCTGAATATCTGACTAATACTCAGTTTCACAGTCCAGCAATTTTAGCCAATAGATCTTAAAACCTTTTTCATCATGAGAGATTCTGCCTGAAAACAAATAATTTTTTATGGATATGCCAATGGCCCTGATCTGATCGCTATGCATTGTATGTATCAAAACATCACTATGTACCCCACAAATATGTACAATTATTATTTGTCAGTTAAAAAAGAAAATAGGCCAGGTGCGGTGACACACCTGTAATCCCAGCACTTGGGAGGCTGAGGTGGGCAGATCACTGGAGGCCAGGAGTTTGAGACCAGCCTGGCCAACATGGTGAAACCCTGTCTCTACTGAAAATACAGGCGTGGTGGCATGCACCTGCAGTCCCAGCTACTCGGGAGGCTAAGGCGTGAGAACAGCTTGAACCTGGGAGGCAGAGGTTGCAGTGAGCTGAGATCACACCACTGCACTTCAGCCTGGGTGTTGGAGTGAGACTCTGTCTCAAAAAAAAAAAAAAAAGAAAAGAAAAAAGAAAAAGAGAGGAGAGAAAATAATAATTAAAAAAAAAAAAAAAAAAAAAAACCTGGTGACTAGAACAGCCTATCCTAGTCAATATGACTTTTCATACTATTTTAAGTCAAGGGAACAGAGGTGCTAAATGGGAAAGGAAATCAGAGACAAAAGAAAATAAAAGTGACTGTGAGTTACCAAATGATATTATGGAATGGACTATAGTAAATAAGAAAAAAAGGGCCCTGATAACAGAGTTGGGAAAGGATGGACTATTTATAAGAGCAAGCAAAGAGTGATTAGAGGTTGTTGAAATTCTCATCTCATTAGGTTAAGTCATATATTATGTGCCACATTTTGCCAATATCCAGCAATAATTTATCTATAGAATTAGTAATATTATGTAATTCAATCTAATACTTGGTGATGTTCTAATATTATTAAAACTTAGTTAAAGCCCTCAGTTCACAAACTTCTACATCAGAACAGGTGACCTTATTTCACATCTCATCACAGGTTTATGACAAAGTTACCATTTGCAATCTCATCACAAGTTTGTGACAAAGTTACTATTTGTTTGCAATTTTAGGAAATTTGTGCAAATAAACATCAAACTGACCTTAATCTGAGAAATCAAATGCTGTGGTGCCTGTCAACAGTATCAATTCAAAAGTACCAAAATGAGTAGTTATTATATAAGAATAAATCTTACCACATTCTCTTCTATAACATATACTCTAAGCTTAAAGCCCCAATTTTCTTTTGTAAAAGGGGATTAAATAGCAGAAATACAACAAAGGAAAAAAATACTAGGATGACTTCAATCAAAATAGAGTACATTCTAGGTTCCCCATTTAACATCATGAATTGGAGCTATTCCAGGATTAGGCAATGTTTTTGTGCTCAGAAGGAAGTAACACTGTACACCTCTGTCTTCCTGAGCTATTAAACAAAGGCACATGTGATAACCTGTATTTTCTTAAAGTCTTATATATTTCTCCTTTCAGCCAGTTGATATGCAGCAGGCTATAACATTTTAAGTATTCATCTGCTAACCTGTTGAAGGTAGACACGGTGAGGAATCCAAGCACCAAGAGATCTCTAGTAAAACCCTTATCTTTCATTACCAAGAGCATCTAAAGAGAGTATAAGAGAAGTCCTCTTGGGATAAAAGGCAAAAGTTGAAAGGCTGACTGATTTCTCATCTCTCCTAATACTATATTCCCCACCCCAGTCCACTATCATAGGGTAGGTGATTATAGCATTGGATTAGGGGACACGTGAACCTAGAAACAGACTGAGAGGTGCTGCCCTAGGAATAGTTGTTTCTTATTGTCCATATGCAGATATATGCACTGATTTAACTCCTTTAAGACAGGTTTGGGTCTCACACTGCAGGTCTTCCCTGTGTGTCTTTGGCTATAATCAGGAATGAGGGCCTCCCCTCTCATAAGAAAGAAGGAGATAAAAAGAGCAATGGATGCAGAAAGAAGCTTTAGAAAAGATACTATGTGCAATACCTCCAAGAATCTAACAAACTTATTTATTATACAGAAGATTCATATTTAAGTGGTTCTAGAGAGAAGCAAAAATTTTCATAATATTAAAATATCCATTAATCAACTGACCACTTTGGTCCCAGTCAAGTATCCTTTCCACATTACTAGGTTTTGCTTCTTTGCTGTCATCATCTCTCAGTGAATGAGAAAGGCAACAGTCAACAATACAATTGCAAATCAAATATCAAATCTTCCAAAGATGAGGCATTTCAAGAAGTGCTGTTGGAGAACCACTCCAACCACACTCAATGACACTGGGAAATAAGGATCTTAAAGTTAGCTAGTTAAACACAATAATAATAACACAATAGGGGAGTCAAAATCAGACTAATTTTTATAATTAAAATATTAAGATACACTGTGGCAGACTGCTTCTTACCTCTCCCCACCCACGCCCCCCACGCACACCCCCACACACCAATTCATTCTCCCCTTCTTTCTGCACATAGGCTGGAATATATTCATTTATAGATTTATATTTCCCAGCCTTCTTTGCAGTAAAATGTGGCCATCTGACTAAGTTAAGGTCAAAAGGATGTGGGGTAGAAGTTATATGTACCCCTTCCAGGCCATTTTCAACTGAAAGACAAGCTACTTCCCTGGATTTAGGGCATTTTCCAGCCTCCCACTGGCAGACTCAACTTCCCTTATGCATCCCAGCATTACTCCGAAGGTGGGGAAGAAACAAGATGGAACCTGATCCTGGAATGACTTCATGGAACAGAGGCTAGACTAGTTCACTTACTTTGTGAGAGGCAAGTATATTTCTATCTTATTTTAGAAATTACATATCATGGTACCTTTGTTACAGTGGGTTAACATTTATTCTATGGAACAGGAAAACCATTGCAAAAACTGGTAAAACTTTCTAATGCTTTTGAAAAAATAAAAAGGCTCTCTTTCAAATTGTGCTGACAAACTCACACGTAAAAGAAGTCAAAATTTTAATCATACATTTTTGTCAGAAAATGATATCAAGACAATATTAGATTCACTTTTTTCTATGAGTTAGTTACTCAAGAGAAAATATGAGATAAACATATTTTCACTTTATTTTTCAGGATAAAGCCTGAATCATACCAGGTTTTTTCTCTTTTACTATTTACTGTGAAATGTAACTGGATTGGCAAATTCTGACACCAATTCTCCTCTGATGAGGGAATTCCTTGTATAAAAGGAATATTTGTCTATTTCTTGCTACTGCAGAGGGAAACAATAACAAGCGAAAATAAGACAAAACAAATTTCTCAGTGAGTACAACGATTTTTAGTGCCTTTTACTAGGAGAAAGCATCAGAGTAAAGAATGTTTGGAAATTATACGTAAGATCACCAAATACCAATGTTTGTTCCTTGGCCACAGTATTCTAAATTATTTTTAATACGAAACAGTCATCCATGTCTATATATTCTTTTCTCAATGTTTTTAAAATAGGAATGAAGAGTCCAAGTCATTAGTGCATTCAATTTTTTTTTTTTTTTTTTTACAAATGAGAAACTTTCTTTAACAACAAAAAAAAATTTAAGAACAAAATAAAAGAGATTCAGGAGGGTCTGACATATATTTAGTCTTAAGAGCCCTCTCAACTGAAATGTATGAGATAATTATGGCAACTTGAATACTAACTCAATATTGATGATATTAAGGTTAATGGGTAATATTTGTTTAATGATATCAGGACTTAATGATATTAAGACAGTGTTTGGTTATGATTTGCTGTGAGTGTGTGAGAGTGTGTGTGTGTGTGTGTGCTGGTATGGTGATTATATTTTTCACATTTCTTATCTTTTAAAGATACATACTGAAAAATTCACAGATAAAATAATGTCTGTGATTTACTTCCTATTCTGAAGGGTATGGAAGAGTATAGACAAAATAAAATTGTTCATGAGTTGATAACTATTGAAGTTTAGTGATAAATACTAGGGGTTCCTTATATCATCCTATTTCTATTTATGTTTGAAATTTTCCACAATAAAAAGTGTTTAAAACATATTTACAGGAATAACATAGTTTTCCATGTCCCAGTCGTCACACACTTCAGAGTTGATAAGAAAAAAGAGAAAAGGGTAAAAGAAGGAAGAGAAAAGAGGGAGGTGGAAAAAAGAACCAAAGCAGACAAATAACACAAGAAAAAGATGGGTGGGCTCAACTTCCCCAAGGACCATTATTACTGCCCTACCTACTTCATCACAAATACCTTCCAATGGTCCCAGTGATTCTTGTGAGCCAGCAGAGCCTTGTGCTAATGTAATCTGCACTACCTATTCTCAGACATAAAGGAATATGTGATTTCTAGCTCCCCAAAATAAAACCACAGTCTAATGCAACATTTGTCCTCATTATAACTCCTCTCTTCCCTCTATGTCCTTTCCATTTCCCCGTTCAAGTTCATGAAAGCTGAAGTTCTTTCTCAAGTCTACATCACGTTAGAAAGAAGATTCTCTACAGAACAACAAAGTGCCAAAGCACAGTTGGCAGTCAGGCAAAGTGCGTATATTCAAACTGCAGACTTTTTATAAAAGAATCATTAGAAAGATTACCAAAGGTCAGCATCATAACTGGAACTGCAGAGCACACTAGATCATAAAGGCACATTTACCAGACAAGTATCTGCCCTTATTTCTAAAGCTTATGGAGCTCAGTTAATGAAGAATTTCAAAAACTGAAATGCCAGCTGTTACATACCTGATCCCTAACAGGAAAAAAAAACTGCTAAAAACACTAATTTTGTAGAAAACATTCTCATAGATGATTTGTTACAAATAAAAATTATAAACTACACTCAAAAAGTATCATGGATGTATGTCATAATCTAACTACTGTTTGGAAAGTATCTAATGACATTGTCATACGTCCCATCTCTGATGAAGTAAATTGATAATGAACTTTCCTGTTCTTTGCTCTATTCATCATTGTCATTATCTGGTCCACTTATGATATGTAGTGTTGCTGTTTCTGTTTTTTAAATACATGTAAATTCATTGACACTCTTCTTATGGGTCTACAGTCACCTCCCCTCCCCCTGAATTGCAGTAGGCTTGTGACTCCTTTGACTAATATAGTACAGTAGAAATGTCTGAGACTAGGATATAAAAGCCCAAGTAGCTCCTGCTTGATTTTTTTGGACATCTAGCTCTTCGATTATTCTCCCTCTTCGAACCTAGCCACCATACTGAGAAAAGCTCACTGCAAGTAGAGAAATCACATACAGTTCTATTGCAGAATTACTGCTGAGCCCAGCCTTCAAATCATCTCAGCCTAGAAGCCAGACACATGAGTGAGAGACCTTCAGATGATTCCAGCTCTTTGTGGTTCAAGTCACCCTCAGCCATTAAAGTTTTCCAAGATAAGAGCCTTGACATCCCCACTGTGCACTAATTCTTAACCTTCAGAATCCATGAGGGTGATAAAATGGCTGTATCCCTTTAAGTCTTGGATGGTTTCTAACAGCAAAAGTTTACCAGGACATATAATATATGATAGCATTCTTGACCACCTCATTCTTGTTTCATTCATCTCTTATCCTTGTCAATTTTCTTCCTTCCCTCAAATGTTTCCTCTTCTTCACTCAACCATCTTTTTACCATTTTCAGTTCATGAACTAATTTGTCCACAGAAATAGTTTGAGACATTCATGATTATTCATTCTGACATTTATTGCACAGTCATGATGTATTAGGAACCATGCATGAGGCACTAAGGTGGTTACAAAGATGAACAAGACATGATCTTTGTTCTAGAGAAGAATGGGAAAAGAGTACCTTAAAAACAACGTATGACATTACAATCTATTAAGGACTACAAAAGTGGTAATGTGCAGTGTCTTAATACATTGGTAAAATAAGTCAATGTCCAATTTCTTCCAGTGCTGTGTGAAATTCTGAAAATCAAATTTACTTATATAAGCAATATGGACCCACAACAAAATAAATGTTTGTGTACACATTACACGTATACATAAATCTCAATTCTGTTACATATCAATTTCTCAAAAGTATATTTCCAAGTCTTTTTTTCCTTCTGAGTATTCTGTCTTACACAAACCACACAAAATAAAATATAATATTTGGCATGATCTAGCACCCAGAACACTGCCTGAAACATATTGGGTATTTGGTAAGTATTTATCGGATGACAGTGATTTCACTTTATCTAGCTTGCTGGTATTTACTTCAGAAGCCAAATCTCAAAGGCAACAGAAGCATCTACTTCAGATCTTTCACCATTTGTAGTTCCTCCTACTATCACTAGGCAAATTTGAAAGAAAACTCTTATTTCAAAAGTTACACAGATAAGGAGGGACCATTGTATATTCATTTGCATCTTAAATTAGCAAAGTCTTGGAATCGTAAGTTAATAAACAACTTACAGGATCATTTTTTCTCGGAGATGCCCTTGATGATGAATTCTGTCCTATGCAGGAAGTTCTTTCTTTCTGAGGGGAGCCAGAAGCTCAGAGATACTATCTCCAATGTGTGAAGAGATGGTATTTCAACCAAGCTCTCATGCTCTTATCTATTTAATATGACAAGTTTTTATCCACCATAATTCTAAATTTTCTATTAATATATAAAGTGAGCCTCATGATGTAAAGGAACACTCTCTGCCCTTAACTGACAAAGCAATTGAGGACCAAACTTACAAACTCCATGGGCCTTGTGATATCTGTAAGATTAATGGGGCTAAGGCTGATAACCTCTAATGTTGTCTTTAGCCCCCAAATGTAATTATTCTATGTAGCTTGATCTAGAAACCCACTTGTTTCTCATTTTACTACTGTGTTAAACAGAAAATTCAACCACCGAGAGGGCGGGCCTGTACCTTTTGATATATTAAAAGATCCAATTTTTAATCTATTTCCTGATACCACTAGAGAAGACATAAGCAATGGTTCCTTAAACATTATCCTGAAGATCTTTTTTATCCTGATATCACCTGATGTCCAGTATCTTATTTCACTCATTATTTTTACTGGAACTTCTGGCCAAGAACCCTGATTTTAGTGGAAGGAACCTAAACAGGTAAGTCTGCTTAACCTGGCCCTAAATCTTAGCTTTGCCATTTATTCGCTGCATAACTTTACACACGTTACTTAGTTCCTTAGAGACTACTTTCTTTTTTTTTTTTTTTATTATACTTTAAGTTCTAGGGTACATGTGCATAACATGCAGGTTTGTTACATATGTATACTTGTGCCATGTTGCAGTGCTGCACCCATCAACTCATCAGCACCCATCAATTCATCATTTATATCAGGTATAACTCCCAATGCAATTTCTCGCCCCTCCCCCCTCTCCCCTCCCCCCTCCCCCCTCCCCCCTCCCCATCATAGGCCCCAGTGCGTGATGTTCCCCTTCCCGAGTCCAAGTGATCTCATTGTTCAGTTCCCACCTATGACTGAGAACATGCGGTGTTTGGTTTTCTGTTCTTGTGATAGTTTGCTAAGAATGATGGTTTCCAGCTGCATCCATGTCCCTACAAAGGACGCAAACTCATCCTTTTTTATGGCTGCATAGTATTCCATGGTGTATATGTGCCACATTTTCTTAATCCAGTCTGTCACAGATGGACATTTGGGTTGATTCCAAGTCTTTGCTATTGTGAATAGTGCCGCAATAAACATACGTGTGCATGTGTCTTTATAGCAGCATGATTTATAATCCTTTGGGTATATACCCAGTAGTGGGATGGCTGGGTCATATGGTACATCTAGTTCTAGATCCTTGAGGAATTGCCATACTGTTTTCCATAATGGTTGAACTAGTTTACAATCCCACCAACAGTGTAAAAGTGTTCCTATTTCTCCACATCCTCTCCAACACCTGTTGTTTCCTGACTTCTTAATGATTGCCATTCTAACTGGTGTGAGATGGTATCTCATTGTGGTTTTGATTTGCATTTCTTTGATGGCAAGTAATGATGAGCATTTTTTCATGTGTCTGTTGGCTGTATGAATGTCTTCTTTTGAGAAATGTCTGTTCATATCCTTTGCCCACTTTTTGATGGGGTTGTTTGTTTTTTTCTTGTATACTTGTTTGAGTTCTTTGTAGATTCTGGATATTAGCCCTTTGTCGGATGAGTAGATTGCAAAAATTTTCTCCCATTCTGTAGGTTGCCTGTTCACTCTGATGGTAGTTTCTTTTACTGTGCAGAAGCTCTTTAGTTTAATTAGATCCCATTTGTCAATTTTGGCTTTTGTTGCCATTGCTTTTGGTGTTTTAGACATGAAGTCCTTGCCCATGCCTATGTCCTGAATGGTATTACCTAGGTTTTCTTCTAGGGTTTTTATGGTATTAGGTCTAACATTTAAGTCTCTAATCCATCTTGAATTAATCTTCGTATAAGGAGTAAGGAAAGGATCCAGTTTCAGCTTTCTACTTATGGCTAGCCAATTTTCCCAGCACCATTGATTAAATAGGGAATCCTTTCCCCATTTCTTGTTTCTCTCAGGTTTGTCAAAGATCAGATGGCTGTAGATGTGTGGTATTATTTCTGAGGACTCTGTTCTGTTCCATTGGTCTATATCTCTGTTTTGGTACCAGTACCATGCTGTTTTGGTTACTGTAGCCTTGTAGTATAGTATGAAGTCAGGTAGCGTGATGCCTCCAGCTTTGTCCTTTTGACTTAGGATTGTCTTGGCAATGCGGGCTCTTTTTTGGTTCCATATGAACTTTAAAACAGTTTTTTCCAATTCTGTGAAGAAACTCATTGGTAGCTTGATGGGGATGGCATTGAATCTATAAATAACCTTGGGCAGTATGGCCATTTTCACGATATTGATTCTTCCTATCCATGAGCATGGTATGTTCTTCCATTTGTTTGTGTCCTCTTTGATTTCACTGAGCAGTGGTTTGTAGTTCTCCTTGAAGAGGTCCTTGACATCCCTTGTAAGTTGGATTCCTAGGTATTTTATTCTCTTTGAAGCAATTGTGAATGGAAGTTCATTCCTGATTTGGCTCTCTGCTTGTCTGTTACTGGTGTATAAGAATGCTTGTGATTTTTGCACATTAATTTTGTATCCTGAGACTTTGCTGAAGTTGTTTATCAGCTTAAGGAGATTTTGGGCTGAGACAATGGGGTTTTCTAAATATACAATCATGTCATCTGCAAACAGGGACAATTTGACTTCTTCTTTTCCTAACTGGATACCCTTTATTTCTTTCTCTTGCCTGATTGCCCTAGCCAGAACTTCCAACACTATGTTGAATAGGAGTGGTGAGAGAGGGCATCCCTGTCTTGTGCCAGTTTTCAAAGGGAATTTTTCCAGCTTTTGCCCATTCAGTATGATATTAGCTGTGGGTTTGTCATAAATAGCTCTTATTATTTTGAGGTACGCTCCCTCGATACCGAATTTATTGAGTGTTTTTAGCATGAAGGGCTGTTGAATTTTGTCTAAAGCCTTTTCTGCATCTATTGAGATAATCATGTGGTTCTTGTCTTTGGTTCTGTTTATATGCTGGATTACGTTTATTGATTTGCGAATGTTGAACCAGCCTTGCATCCCAGGGATGAAGCCCACTTGATCATGGTGGATCAGCTTTTTGATGTGCTGCTGAATCCGGTTTGCCAGTATTTTATTGAGGATTTTTGCATCTATGTTCATCAAGGATATTGGTCTAAAATTCTCTTTTTTTGTTGTGTCTCTGCCAGGCTTTGGTATCAGGATGATGTTGGCCTCATAAAATGAGTTAGGGAGGATTCCCTCTTTTTCTATTGATTGGAATAGTTTCAGAGGGAATGGTACCAGCTCCTCTTTTACCTCTGGTAGAATTCAGCTGTGAATCCATCTGGTCCTGGACTTTTTTTGGTGGGTAGGCTATTGATTGTTGCCTCAATTTCAGAGCCTGCTATTGGTCTATTCAGGGATTCAACTTCTTCCTGGTTTAGTCTTGGAAGAGTGTAAGTGTCCAGGAAATTATCCATTTCTTCTAGATTTTCTAGTTGATTTGCGTAGAGGTGTTTATAGTATTCTCTGATGGTAGTTTGTATTTCTGTGGGGTCGGTGGTGACATCCCCTTTATCATTTTTTATTGCATCTATTTGATTCCTCTCTCTTTTCTTCTTTATTAGTCTTGCTAGCAGTCTGTCAATTTTGTTGATCTTTTCAAAAAACCAACTCCTGGATTCATTGATTTTTTGGAGGGTTTTTTGTGTCTCTATCTCCTTCAGTTCTGCTCTGATCTTAGTTATTTCTTGCCTTCTGCTAGCTTTTGAATGTGTTTGCTCTTGCCTCTCTAGTTCTTTTAATTGTGATGTTAGAGTGTCCATTTTAGATCTTTCCTGCTTTCTCTTGTGGGCATTTAGTGCTATAAATTTCCCTCTACACACTGCTTTAAATGTGTCCCAGAGATTCTGGTATGTTGTGTCTTTCTTCTCATTGGTTTCAAAGAACATCTTTATTTCTGCCTTCATTTCGTTATGTACCCAGTAGTCATTCAGGAGCAGGTTGTTCAGTTTCCATGTAGTTGAGCGGTTTTGATTGTGTTTCTTAGTCCTGAGTTCTAGTTTGATTGCACTGTGGTCTGAGAGACAGTTTGTTATAATTTCTGTTCTTTTACATTTGCTGAGGAGTGCTTTACTTCCAATTATGTGGTCAATTTTGGAATAAGTGCGATGTGGTGCTGAGAAGAATGTATATTCTGTTGATTTGGGGTGGAGAGTTCTATAGATGTCTATTAGGTCCACTTGGTGCAGAGATGAGTTCAATTCCTGGATATCCTTGTTAACCTTCTATCTCGTTGATCTGTCTAATGTTGACAGTGGAGTGTTGAAATCTCCCATTATTATTGTATGGGAGTCTAAGTCTCTTTGTAAGTCTCTAAGGACTTGCTTTATGAATCTGGGTGCTCCTGTATTGGGTGCATATATATTTAGGAGAGTTAGCTCTTCCTGTTGAATTGATCCCTTTACCATTATGTAATGGCCTTCTTTTTCTCTTTTGATCTTTGATGGTTTAAAGTCTGTTTTATCAGAGACTAGTATTGCAACCCCTGCTTTTTTTTGTTCTCCATTTGCTTGGGAGATCTTCCTCCATCCCTTTATTTTGAGCCTATGTATGTCTCTGCATGTGAGATGGGTCTCCTGAATACAGCAGACTGATGGGTCTTGACTCTTTATCCAGTTTGCCAGTCTGTGTCTTTTAATTGGAGCATTTAGTCCATTGACATTTAAGGTTCATATTGTTATGTGTGACCTTGATCCAGCCATTATGATATTAACTGGTTATTTTGCTCGTTAGTTGATGCAGTTTCTTCCTAGCCTCGATGGTCTTTACATTTTGGCATGTTTTTGCAATGGTTGGTACCGGTTGTTCCTTTCCATGTTTAGGGCTTCCTTCAGGGTCTCTTGTAAGGCAGGCCTGGTGGTGACAAAATCTCTAAACATTTGCTGATCTGTAAAGGATTTTATTTCTCCTTCACGTATGAAACTTAGTTTGGCTGGATATGAAATTCGGGGTTTAAAATTCTTCTCTTTAAGAATGTTGAATATTGGCCCCCACTCTCTTCTGGCTCGTAGAGTTTCTGCCGAGAGATCTGCTGTTAGTCTGATGGGCTTCCCTTTGTGGGTAACCCGACCTTTCTCTCTGGCTGCCCTTAAGATTCTTTCCTTCAGCCGGGCGCGGTGGCTCAAGCCTGTAATCCCAGCACTTTGGGAGGCCGAGACGGGCGGATCACGAGGTCAGGAGATTGAGACCATCCTGGCTAACACGGTGAAACCCCGTCTCTACTAAAAATACAAAAAAAACTAGCCGCGCGAAGTGGCGGGCGCCTGTAGTCCCAGCTACTCGGGAGGCTGAGGCAGGAGAATGGTGTAAACCCGGGAGGCAGAGCTTGCAGTGAGCTGAGATCCGGCCACTGCACTCCAGCCCTGGCGACAGAGTGAGACTCTGCCTCAAAAAAAAAAAAAAAAAAAAAAGATTCTTTCCTTCATTTCAACTTTGGTGAATCTGGCAATTATGTGTCTTGGAGTTGCTCTTCTCGAGGAGTATCTTTGTGGCGTTCTCTGTATTTCCTGAATTTGAATGTTGGCCTGCCCTACTAGGTTGGGGAAGTTCTCCTGGATGATATCCTGAAGAGTGTTTTCCAACTTGGTTCCATTTTCCCCCTCACTTTCAGGCACCCCAATGGACGTAGATTTGGTCTTTTTACATAATCCCATACTTCTTGCAGGCTTTGTTCATTTCTTTTTCTTCGTTTTTCTTTTGGTTTCTCTTCTCACTTCATTTCATTCATTTGATCCTCAATCGCTGATATGCTTTCTTCCAGTTGATCGAGTCGGTTACTGAAGCTTGTGCATTTTTCACGTATTTCTCATGTCATGGTTTTCATCTCTGTCATTTCGTTTATGACCTTCTCTGCATTAATTAGTCTAGGTGTCAATTCTTCCACTCTTTTTTCAAGATTTTTAGTTTCTTTGCTCTGGGTACGTAATTCCTCCTTTAGCTCTGAGAAGTTTGATGGACTGAAGCCTTCTTCTCTCATCTCGTCAAAGTCATTCTCTGACCAGCTTTGATCCGTTGCTGGCGATGAGCTGCGCTCATTTGAAGGGGGAGATGCGCTCTTATTTTTTGAATTTCCAGCTTTTCTGCCCTGCTTTTCCCCATCTTTGTGGTTTTATCTGTCTCTGGTCTTTGATGATGGTGATGTACTGATGGGGTTTTGGTATAGGTGTCTTTCCTGTTTGATAGTTTTCCTTCTAACAGTCAGAACCCTCAGCTGTAGGTCTGTTGGAGATTGCTTGAGGTCCACTCCAGACCCTGTTTGCCTGGGTATCAGCAGCAGAGGTTGCAGAAGATAGAATATTGCTGAACAGCGAGTGTACCTGTCTGATTCTTACTTTGGAAGCTTCCTCTCGGGGTGTACTCCACCCTGTGAGGTGTGGGGTGTCAGACTGCCCCTAGTGGGGGATGTCTCCCAGTTAGGCTACTCAGGGGTCAGGGACCCAGCTGAGCAGGCAGTCTGTCCATTCTCAGATCTCAGCCTCCGTGTTGGGAGATCCACTGCTCTCTCCAAAGCTGTCAGACAGAGTCGTTTGCGTCTGCAGAGGTTTCTGCTGCTTTTTTTGTTGTTGTTGTTAACTGTGTCCTGTCCCCAGAGGTGGAGTCTACAGAGACAGGCAGGTTTCTTTGAGCTGCTGTGAGCTCCACCCAGTTCGAGCTTCCCAGCGTCTTTGTTTACCTACTTAAGCCTCAGCAATGGCGGGCGCCCCTCCCACAGCCTCGCTGCTGCCTTGCGGTTAGATGGCCGCAGACTGCTGTGTTAGCAATGAGGGAGGCTCCGTGGGCATGGGACCCTCCCGGCCAGGTGTCCTGGTGTGCCCGTTTGCTTAAAGCGCAGTATTGGGGTGGGAGTTACCCAATTTTCCAGGTGTTGTGTGTCTCAGTTCCCCTGGCTAGGAAAAGGGATTCCCTTCCCCCTTGCGCTTCCCAGGTGAGGCGATGCCTAGCCCCGCTTCAGCTCTCACTGGTCAGGCTGCATCAACTGACCAGCACCGATTGTCCGGCACTCCCTAGTGAGATGACCCCAGTACCTCAGTTGAAAATGCAGAAATCATCGGTCTTCTGTGTCGCTCGTGCTGGGAGTTGGAGACTGGAGCTGTTCCTATTCGGCCATCTTGCTCCCTCCGAGACTACTTTCTTATCTGTAAAATGAGGATGATGATGATAGCAACCCTAAAGGATTGTCATGAGAAGTAAGAGAAATGCACATACAATTCCTTACACACAGCAAACACTCAGGAAAGCAATTGGTCAGTTGGTCATTGCCTCGTCTTTATTCTGTATTGGCTCACATTTACACACTCAACAACTGCTAACTGAACACCTGCTAAATGTCAGATATGTTATCAAATAAAACATAAAACATGGTCATTAAGATACTCATACCCTAGTAAAAGGGACAGACAAGACAGAAGCTAACAATTTCATTACCATGGGATCAGTGCTAGACCACAGATGGTTACAAGCTTCAACTCTGCCTGGAGATAAGAGGTGGAAAGATCACTCTTAGGTGGGAATTGAACAATGAGAACACTTGGACACAGGGTGGGGAACATCACACGCTGGGATCTGTTGGGGGGTGGGGGACTGGGGGAGGAATAGCATTAGGAGAAACACCTAATGTAAATGACGAGTTGATGGGTGCAGCAAACCAACATGGCACATGTATACCTATATAACAAACCTACATGTTGTGCACATGTACCCTAGAACTTAAAGTATAACTAAAAAAAAAAAAAAAAAAAAAAAAAAAAGAGGTAGATAAACAGCAACAATGATGCCTGGGCTGGACTAAAAAGCTGAATAAGTTGGTAGATGGTGAGGCAAAGGCACATCCCAGGTCAAGGGCTCAGTGTTGTGAAATACAAGCTGAGTATGAAGAAATCAAAAAGTAAAAAACAACTTCTATTAATTTAAATATATCCATTTTAATATTCCTTCCTTTCCCCACACTCAATCTACATATACACATTTCTACTATTAAAAAGAAACTAAAACTGTGTATTAGTCCATTTTCACACTGTATGATAAAGACATACTCAAGACTGGGCAATTTACAAAGGAAAGATGTTTAATTGGACTTACAGTTCCACGTGGCTGGGGAAGCCTCACCTTCATGGTGGAAGGCAAGGAGAAGCAGGTCACATCTTACATGGATGGCGGCTGGCAAAGAGAGAAGCGCTTGTGCAGGGAAACTCCCCTTTTTATAACCACCAGATCTTGTAGACTTATTCACTATCACACGAACAGCATCGGAAAGACCTGCCCCCATGATTCAATTACTTCCCACTGGGTCCCTCCCGCGACACACGGGAATTCAAGATAAGATTTGCGTGGCAACACAACCAAACCATATCAAACCCAAAATGACTTCTTTGCAGTCTTATGTTTATTTCTTCACTTATTTTTCAAGCAAATATTTTATTTAAACTCTACTGTATATCAGGTACTGTGACAGGGATATAACATTCAACATGGAAAACACAAGCTCTGCCTTCCCCAAGCTCATACTTCTGTGGAGTTTTGATCTAATTCCTCAAAGAGCCTTCCCCTGCAACATCCTTCTTCTCAAATACCACACATAGGACAGAGAGATATTGTATCTCAGCCATTAGATAGCTGACTATGAGAGCTGGGCACCCTAAGATTAGGGATCATTGGATTCAAACTTCTCAATTGAGAGGTGAAATACTTAAAGCCCCAAACAAGCAGAGTTGAGAGATATCACCTCCCTCCCTTTGTTCATTAATACAGTTATTAATACCTTCATCTTTAAAAATTAGACCAGGCATGGTGGCTCACGCCTGTAACCTCAGCACTTTCGGAGGCCGAGGCAAGAGTATCACGAGGTCAGGATATTGAGACCATCTTGGCCAACATGGTGAAACCCCGTCTCTACTAAAAATACAAAAATTAGCTGGGCGTGGTGGTGTGTGTCTGTAATGCCAGCTACTCAGGAGGCTGAGGCAGGAGAATTGCTTTAACCAAGGAGTCGGAGGTTGCAGTGAGCCAAGATCACGCCACAGCACTGCAGCCTGGTGATAGAGCGAGACTCCTTCTCCGGAAAAAAAAAAAAAAAAATTAAGCATTGACTATAACTATTGTTTGAGAACTCTAGATTAAAATTATGAGTTTTCCAAATAGACTTCATGGACACACACACACATACACACAAACACACACACACACACAAAATCACACAGTCCTTTAAAGCTTCACCCCACTCAGTATTTAATTTCATTAAATAAGTTAATACACAGAAAACACTTAGAATAGTTACCTGGCACATAGATGTCATTTAAGTGCTTACTATCAGTATTACTGTTTTAACTTAATCTTCATAGCATTACTATTACTATTAATCGCTAAACATTAAAATGGACAGGAGTAGATGGCACTTTGGCAGGTACCGTTTTATAAATGAATAAATAAGTGCTAAGATAATATATCCAAAATTATAAACATAATAATAATACCTTTGAGACTAGAAATCTAGTATCCTTATTCTCAGACTTCTAGGAAAAAAGTCTGGCTACATTAAAATAGCTAAAGAGCTACATTTAAAAACATTTACTTTTGGCCAAGCACGGTGGCTCATGCCTGTAATCCCAGCACTTTGGGAGGCCAAGGAGGGTAGATCACTTGAGGTCAGGAGTTTCAGACTGGCCTGACCAGCATGGTGAAACCCCGTCTCTATTGAAAATACAAAATTATCCAGGCATGGTGGCACACACCTATAATCCCAGCTATTCGGGAGGCTGAGGCACAAGAATCACTTGAACCCAGGAGGCAGAGATTGCAGTGAGCCAAGATCAAGCCACTGCACGCCAGCCTGTGTAACAAGAGTGATGCTCCATCTCAAAAAAAGAAAAACTATTTTTATGGATTTATCATTTTTATCTTGTCTACTTACAGAGAGAAATTGAGACGTGTTTCAATTTTAAAATACACGAACAAAATTTAACCAAGGAAGAATGAGATTTTTGCATGGCAAACTACAAAACATTGTGGAAATAAATTTAAAAAGACCTAAATAAGGAAAGACATCCCACATTCATGGATGAAAGACATGGTATTGTTAAAATGGCAAAGCTTCCCAAATGGATCTACAGATTCAATGAATTCTCTATTAAAATCCCAACAATGTTTTCTGCAGAACTGGACAAGTAAAATTAATAGACAAAACAATCTTAAAAAAAAAGAACAAAGTTGGAGGACTCACACTCCCAATTTCAAAATTTACTATAATGGCATAGCAATCAAAACTGTGTAGTACTCCATAAGGATAGATATATAGATCAACACTACAGAATTAAGGGTCCAGAAATAAATTCACACAACTGTGGTCAATTATTTTTGACCAAGATGTCAATACCATCCAATGGGGAAAGAAAAATATTTTCAACAATGGTATAGGGATAACTGGATACAAATAAATTTGGACCTCTACCTCACACCATACACAAAAATTAACTCAAAATGGATCAAAGATTTAATTAAATAACTAAAATTGTAAAACTCTTAGAAGAAAACATAGGTAAAAATTTTCATGACCTTAGATCAAGCAATGGTTTCTTAAATATGACATCAAAAGCATAAGCAAGAAAAGAAAAACAGGTAAGTAGGACTTCATCAACTTAAAAATTTTTGTGTGACATTATTGAAGAAGTTTACAAAAAGCTCCCACAGAATGAAAAACATATTTGCAAATGATGTATCTGATAAGGGTCTAGTATCCAGAATATATAAAGAACACTTACAGTTAAACAAGAAAAAGACAACCCAATGTTAAAATGGGTGAAGGATTTGAATAGACATTTCTCCAAAAACATATATGAATGGCCAAAAAACATATAAAACATTTTCAACATCATTAGTCACTATGGAAATGCAAATTGAAACCATGAGACACCACTTCATACATACTAGGATGAATATAATCCAAAGAATAGAAACTGAACAAGTATTAGCAAGAATGTGGAGAAATCAGAACCCCTCATACATTGCTGCTGGAAATGTAAAATGGTACAGTCACTGAGAAAAGCAGTTTGGCAGTTCCTCAAAAGTTAAACATAGAATTTTCGTATGACTCAGCATTTCCACTCCTAGGTATATACCCAAGAGAATTAAAAACACATTCACACAAAAACTTGTATATGAATGCTCATAGCAGTACTACTCACAACAGCCAAAAAGTGAAAACAACCCAATGTCTGCCAACTGATGAATGAATAAACAAAATTTGTATATTCATACAATGAAATATTATATCATTCTACCCTAAAAAGGAATGAAATACCGATATATGGTACAACTTGAATGAACCTTGAAAACATGTTGTATAAAAGAAGCCAAATACAAATGGCCACAAGTTGTACTGATTACTTTTACATAAAATGTCTAGAGTAGGTAAATCCATACAGGCAGAAAGTAGGTTACTGATATGGAGGTGTGGGGTTTCTTTCTGGGATAATGGAAATCTTCTGGAATTAGATAGTGGCGATGACTGCATATCATCATAAATATAGTAAAAATCACTAGACTGTACTCTGTAAAATGATTTAAATGGCAAATTTAAAGGAGGAGTCAGAGACCAAAAGGCAGAAAGTAGAAAATAGAGTGGAATTCAAACTTATGCAGGGGTTAGTTCTTAGTCAACACATAGGGTCAAAACTGAACACAATTAGCCTTGAGCCTTCCACAGGAGACACAGGTCACACTACAGACTGACACACTCTCTCTGGATATGTCCAACACAGTATCAGCAGAAGTGTCCAGAAACACTGGAAGTTCTATCAGTTAGCTTTTGATTAGAAGAAAAACAAAACCCACTCCATAATGAGTGGTGTACAAATAATAAAAGCATATTGTTTCTCATGATTCTGCAGGTCGGTTGGGCTTTCCTAGCCTGGATATCTAGGATGGTCTCATTCACACTTCTAGCACTTATAAGCTATCAGCCAGGGCACATGTGGCCTCTTGAACAGGACAATTTGGGCTTGCTCCTATAGTCCTCAGGGTCCTAAGTGCAGTAAGAGAGAGCATGCCCCCAGGACACAGCACACTGCATATCTCTGAATGCTTTACATTTATTTGCTCTTGTTTCACTGGCCAAAACAAGTCACATGACCAAGCCCAGCATCAGTATGGGTGGCGACTACTCAAGGTGAGCAGACACTGGGAGGGGAATGATGCAGGCCTTTTTGCAAACAATCCAGCCCACAGAAGAATCAATTTTGGGTTTTTTGGTTTAGGACTAAAGTATCTGGCATGGGCCTAGAGGTCAGTTTGTATAAAAAGATATGTATCTTTAACCACAAATCACATTGAGCACTGTGAGATGCTCATGGAAATCCTCTGCAGACTTAGGCAGACTAAGAGGGCAGTAGGTTCATATGCCTCCAGCACACACCCCTTCTGGGGTGTATACTCATCAGGTGGAAAGATGAATAGGGTCACCTGCACTCTTTACATTGTTCTTTCTCTCTCTCTTTCTGTCTCCTCTTTCTTTTTTTATGGCTGGCCCACAGAGTTGAACTCCCCTAATTCATATATGCTTCAATTCTACTACACACTGAAAACCAGAAATCTGAAACATTTTATGTAATTGTGTGTTAAGCTTGGAGCTTCTCAAAATATCAAGGATTAAATAATTTTTTGAATGCTTCATAGTATAATAATGTTTATGATAAGATACACACCAGCTTATCAAAAGAAAAATTTTCCCTGTCACTAAACTCCAAAGAGAAACTAGTTTGTGGGATCATAAAAGATAATGAAAGATATTACACAATATCTTCGATAGCAGTTTGGGCAGAAATTACAAAAGCATTCCTCAACAGGCTACTTCTTATATTAACATTTCATAATGGCTTAGTAAATAAAGCCTTAGTAAAGGCATTCCTACCTGGGCTGGGTTAAATAGGTTACTATCTGGTTAACTCAAGAAATAGGAATAAAGTACAGAAATAGGTAAATCAGGAATATGATCCTTAGTCTGTATCTGTTAAATATTATGTCAAGACCACTTCTGGCAAAACTTGAGTGAAATTCAGTTTAAGATATACTCTCCAATATGTGACAGATATGTAAATCTTATGTTAATAGTAATATTGTGTAATATAATTTAAACAGCACATTTGTAAAATTTTTTAAATGCTAATATGTACCTTCCTGATAGGCCAAGTATTTTATAGTGTACTTGGCTGAATGGCCCAAAGTAACAGGAAACAGTCCCAAAGACCTATGGCTTCACACAGGAAGTAATTACCTTTGGAGATTCCAACTTCATCTGATTTAAGCCCTGCTTCTTGACTTCATGATCTTTCTGCTAACCCTGAGCTGAAACGTCTCAGATTACTATAACTAAGAATTACTTACTTATAGTATTTCAGTATTATTTCTGCCAAATCAGAAGGCTGTACATGGCAGAGTGGGACAATTGTAGTTTTCAGTCCAAAATCTACATCTTTAGCTTTGACATTCTCCAGAACCTCAGATTGCTGTATCCAACTGCAAACCTGATATCTTTATTTAAATATCTAGCAGGTATCTCAAACATAACACCACTTAACACAGAGCTCTAGACAGTCCCCTAAATTTTGCTCTTCATCCAGTATCCAAGTAAATGGCCTCGCCATCTCCCCAGCTGCTCAGCCAAGTATCTAGGCATTATCTCTGATTCATTCTTTTCTCTCATACTCAAATCTAATTCATCAGCATGTTCTTTGGACTGTACCCCCAAATATTTTCTGAACCTATTCAAGTTTCTTATTCTTCACTACTCTCCCATTAGTGCAACAGACTGATTGGAGTAATGGCCCCAATTTTTCATATCTCCTTGTATCTTTTCACACCTGTCTGAATCCCTGTCCTTTGGCAATGCCCTCCCACACTGACTGTGGATATACCTATGTAACTTACTTTGGCCTATGGGACACTAGCAAACTTGACACAAGCTGAGGCTTTAAAACGTGTGTGTTTGTTTCTACTTCCTCTCTTGCTTCTTTGTGATCACCATGAGAATACAACTGTCCAGCCTGAGGGTAAGCCCAAACTAGCCTACTAGAGGGATGTAATGTACAAACGGAGGAGAGCAGCGTTGATCCAGACATCTCAGCTGAGACCATCCCTATACCAGTTGACAGCCAGCTGGCCCCTCAAACATATCAGAGAACCCAGGCAATATTGCAGAGCTGCCTACCTGACCCACAGTGGATCACAGACACACAGGCAAGCCCAACTAAGATCAACCAATCCCAGCCAAGATCAGCAGAATTACCCAGACATACTATACTGAGAAAAAATAAATCCTAATTGTTGTATGCTGCTGAATGTATGGGACTGTTTGTTACACAGGGTTACTGTGGCAATAACTGATATAGCCATCATTATTCCTTGCCAGAGCTACTGGAATATCCTCCTAACGGGTCTCACTACTTCCTTCTTATCTCCTTATAATCATTTTTCCATGCATCAGTAAATACAATCATTAAAAAACATAAATCAGTCTGTGTCATTAGCCCTGCTAAAATCCTCCAACGGCTACCTGCTAAAACCCACACTCCTTAACATAGTGTATGACCTACTTCTCTAACCACATCTAGTACCACTCCCCAGTGGCCCACTATGATTCAACCACACCAGCCTTCTTCCTATTCTTCAAATACAGCAAACTCATGGCTGGGGTCTTGGCACATGATGTTCTCTCTACCTGGAAGAGCACTCCATTTCTTTCTCCCTCCTCTTTACCCATTTCTCTCTTGCCAGTTCCTTCTTATAACTCAAATTTTAGTTTAAATGTCACTTCCACAAACAAAAGACCTTCTCTTAACTACCCAGTCTAAAGTAGACAGCCAGTTACTCTCACTACGTTATCCTGTTTTAATTATTTCCATGGTACTTATCACTGTGCGACATTTTTCTTGATTATGTGTTGTTTTTATTGTGCACTCTCCCCACTGGTTGTAAGTTTCACAGGAAAGGAACCTGGTCTGTGTATTCACCACGGGGTCCTCAGCTCCTAAAGCAGTTCCTTCACATAATATTCATTAAATACTCAGACTGAATTGGACATGATTTTATTTACTTATGATTGAGGGATAACTCTAAGGAGTATGCAAGTGGAAGAACGTAAGAGAAAGAACAGCCTTTATTACAGAAAGAAGAGGGGTGGGATGATATTGTAAATGACAAGATCAAAACTTTATTGGGGTGATTGCAAAAGAGGAAGAGGAGTAATTAAAATGGTTTCAGAAAGCTCATAATAAGACTATGGGTTTTAGAGAGAAGAAATAGTAGAAGTAAATATTGGATTAATGTTACCTGACATAGAATAAACAAATAAATCAGATCCTTTCTAAGATCTGGTTTTTACAAAGAGGAAGAAGCAAGGCAAGCTAAAATGTAAGGGAGAAAAGACCAACTGATTCTGAGAGGAAAATACTAAAGCAGAAAAAACATTTCACTAGATAACAGAATGCAGTTCACAGCCTGGACTCTGAAAACAGCCTAGAATGGAAGCTTTGCTCTGCTCTTTATTAGTTGTATAAACACCAACAATTACCTGTCTGAGCTCGCTTCCTCATTTATAAAATAGGGTAATAATTATGACTTCTTAGAGTTGTAAGAATTAAATAAGCAAATATACATAAAGTGCTTCATATGGCACCTGGATTATAGTAATTACTCAGCATTAGTGATGACGACGATAGTGGTAGTGGTGGTGCTGCTGCTGATACTCAAGTCAACCCTGCTATTGTTGATTAAATTGGCAAAAGCCACAGTATCTCACTGAGTCTATTGAGGCTGCTTAATTTTTTTTTTTTTTTTTTAATTTTCAGGCATTTCAAGTTGTTCCTTCTTACCAAGAAAGAAATGAGCACAGAACCAGAACCTAGAGCCAGAAGAACTGGGTTCTGTCCCTGGTTCTGCAACTATCTAGCTGGGTGATCTTGGGTGAGTCAGCAACTTCCCAGACCTGAAAGTGTCCTTTGTCATCAGCTCTATCCATGCCCAAGGCAGCAGGTCCAAGAAACATTCTGTGAAGAGGTAGAGGTACGGACGTAAGATAGAGACATAAAGGCAGAGATATAGGCAGACAATCACTCCACGTCATTCCATTCTAGAGCAGAAAAAGGAATATTAAATACCTTAACTCAAGGCTTCCCAAATCATGTTCCTCAGAACACTAGGAGCTGTGGGATGATAACATGTGCTTATATCAGACCATAATCTCATAAGTGTAGGAACACTGGGTGACTTTATTCTCTACTCTAGGACCATTGGCCACCAGAGTACTCAAAACATACTATCATAGCATGCGTTTACTGCATGTTTGTTGAATAATGAACAAATGAATGAATGGACAAGTATATTTGGGAAAAGCTGGGTTAAACAAGATCAAACTGGTCCCTTGTATACATGTCTCAGAGGCTTTAATAGGTGAATCATGTAGAATGCAGCACTTCCCAACCTCATTCGATCATAGAACTTACTCTATTTCCCCTGAACCTCGTTAACATCTCCCAGAGTTGTAGTCTATAAAACACAGTTTGGGAAACATCTGAGGCTTACATAATGTAAGTCATTTTTACTATCGTGAAATACAGAAGTTATCTTACTTTTTATTCATAAGGTAATAAAAAGGCTAAGTAACTTGATTCATATCTAGTATGTAGCTGTCATCTCCTGGCATCCTACCCTTTCAAAATCTCCCATCATGCCGGCAGGGCCTCAATCTGTCCCCTCTCCTAAGCAGCAGCTGTCCTGTCTCATATCCTCCGCCCTTCTCCCTGCTCCCTCATAACTACTCTGTCCTGAAAATCCTTCCACCTCTTCTTCTACTATCTCCTCTCACTAAAACCCGCAGTCTTATCATGAGCTTTCTTAAACTGTTTTAATTACTCCTCCTCACCTTTTACAATCACTCTAATAAAGTTTTGATCTTGTCATTTAAAAGATCATCATTCCCCTCTTCTTTTTGTTCTTTCTCTTGCATTCTTCCACCTGCATACTCCTTAGGGTCATTCCTCAATCCTAAATAAATGTAATCATGTCCAATTCTTTTTTTTTTTTTGAGACAGAGTCTCGCTCTGTCACCCAGGCTGGAGTGCAGTGGCATAATCTCCGCTCACTGCAACCTCCTCCACCTCCCAGGTTCAAGCAATTCTCCTGCCTCAGCCTCCCAAGTAGCTGGGACTACAGGCATGCGCCACCACACCCAGCTAACTTTTATAGTTTTAGTAGAGATGGGATTTCATCATGCTGACCAGGCTGGTCTTGAACTCCTGACCTCAGGTAATCCACCCGCCTAGGCCTCCCAAAGTGCTGGGATTATAGGCGTGAGCCACCGAGCCTGGCCTAATCACGTCCAGTTCAATCTGAGTTCCCTTTTCCTTTCCTACCACTTGTGTCCCAGGACTCAAGCAAACAAACATACCAGGCCTTTTCATATCCCTATGTATCTGCTCGAGTTGTTCTCTCTGGAAGGCTCTTCCCTCTTTATCCACCTGTTGAAATCCTATTCATTTTTCAAGGCCCTGATCATAGGTAATCTCTTTTATGAAGTCTCCCTTATTTTCCACTCCTGTCATGATTAACAGCTCCCGTTAACTATCCCCAAGACAACTACACAATTAATGCAAACATAAAAAGTTGGTTGTATCTATGAATGTAGAGATAGCCAAACTGGGAGATGACCATGAACCAGGTGAGTCAATCAGGGAGAATGACGAAGAGGTTGGTGGCAAAAGGAGAGACAAGGAGGGTATCTGCATGAATGGTTTGAACCCTAAAGGACAAAGGGGTTTTGCATGAAGGCAGAAAAGTGATGCCCTAGAAGTGGCAAAGGGAAGCTAGGAGTAGGTTACAGCAGAGAGAGCTGCAGAGAAGGAAATGCTGTTATTCTGTGGGGAGGCTGCGGTGTGAGAGAGTTGATTCACAGTGGAACAATGCTCTCAGAGGGTCACCGGAAAGATTTGGGAAGGCAGCCAACAGAAGAATGGAAGTTCAAAATCATAGGAGGCTTGACAGTACATAGAAAGATAGTTGATCAGAAAGGCTGGTGGCCAAAAAAAACTGGGGATAAGAGGCAAGGCCTCCGCCTAAACTGGCTGAGATCCCAGATGGTGTCAGAGGCCAAATGAGGTTAGCATTCAATAGTCTTTGATCAGCATCCAAAGAGTAGGTTGAATGAGTAATTTTTCTGATGTCTATGAAGAACAGATTTCTCTAATGCTCCACTCATGGCAAAATCCTTTTCCCACCCAGGTCCATTTGTGGGCTATGCCATAGGGCAGGATGGAGGGGCGGAGGCTGTTGGTGAGGAGGTGTTGGGTGTGGGACCTTCTTTCACTAGGGCAGGGCTTATTGACCTAAAAGGTACAGAGCAAACTGAACATGGTGCAGAGTCTACAGGGATGAAAGGCCTGCAAGGCACCAAGTAGGCACAAAGGCCAAAAAAGTAGTGGATGACCAAGGGCAGACAGACAATGGCATAGGGAATCCAAGACAAAAATACTCATCTTCTGAAAAGTCGGTATAGTATTAACCAGGGTTCTTTCAAATGCACATAATTAGAATTAAGCAAACTACAACAAAAGGAACATATTGGCTCACATAACTGAGAAGTCCTGGCACAGCTGACTCTTGCACTTCAAACAATGCTGAGTGTGCTCTCACCACCGTGCAGTGCTGCTTCTCACTCCACGGCCTCATTCTCTTATACTGCGGCTTCCTCCATGGAGCAGGGAAAAATGACCACCAGTAGCTCCAGGTTACATCACTCCAGGTTAAATCCCAGAGGAAGAGTTTTGCCTTTCCTAAATGCCAGCAGAAGAGTCCCATTGAGTCAGACTGGGTACATGCTAACCCCTGAGCCAATCACTTGGTCAAGTGGAGGGACTGCTCAGATTGGCCAAGGCTGAATCACATGATCATCCCTGGGTAGTGTCAACTCCACCCAAACCACATGAATTGGGGACAGAGTAGTTCCCCAAAGGAAGAAAGTCTGGGCAGACAAATAATCAGTCCATTACAGCACAGTCACTTGTCAGGAAAGCCCCAGATACCAAAAGGGCACTTGAGAGAGCTTTGAAGTCAGACAGGACTGGTTTTAAAGGTCAGCTTTGACATTTACTAGCTGTATGACCTCAGGTAAGTAATATAACTTCTCAGTAACTCAGGTTCCTCATTGTAAAATAGTACCTACCTCCTAGAGATATTGTGAGAGGACTAACTGAAATAATTTACATAAATTGCTAAGCACATGCTTGATACAAAGTAAGTGATCAATGGCAGCTATTATTAGTAAAAATAATAATAATGACAATTAGTATTATCAGAACAAGGGTACCACATGAAGGGTGATCTGTGACTCCATGAAAGAGAGGGCAAGGTCAGCATTTGGATAAATCAGCCCTGGGTCACATATCATTAAGGACAACTGAGGACACAATGCAGAGGCCCAAATACTGAGTCAAAGCTAAGATAACAATTCAAATCAATAAACATGCTGAGCACCTATTGTTCACTAAGCACTGGGAATATAATTATGAGTAACACACATATGGCTCCAAGGTAAACTACCATGAAGAATGACTATGGCTCTGTGACAGTATTTCTGGAGGAGGAGAGGTTGACTGAGGCTGCTTCTACCCTTTCAGCCACAGGCAGGGCACTGGAGTAGTGCTGAGCATACAACAGAACAATGCCATGGGACCAACTGCCGGAATGTGAGGAAGAGACAGAAAGGCTACAATCCACCGCCCACCCTGCTAAAAATAACGCCTCTGTGGCCGGGCATTATTATGTAATTATTATGTAAGCATGGCTTACATCTGTTATCCCAGCACTTTGGGAGGCTGAGGCAGGTGGATCTCCTGAGCCTAGGAGTTTGAGACCAGCTTCGGCAACATGACAGAACCCTGTCTCTACAAAACATTAAAAAAAAAAAATTAGCCAGGAGTGATGGTGCCTGCCTGTAGTCCCAGCCACTAGAGAGGCTGAGGAGGGAGGATCGCTTGAGTCTGGAAGGTCGAGAGGCTGCAGTGAGCTGATATTGTACCACTGCACTCCAGCCTGGGCAACAGAGTGAGACTTTGTCTCAAAAAAAAAAAAAAAAAAAAAAAAGTATTTTTGCATAAATTAGGAAAAAGTGTCTCTTCTTTTAAAAACTTTACTTCTATCTTCCTAAAAACTATTGCAGTAAATAAGCAAATCCACTGAGTCTACAATATAAACGCCATCTCAGAATTTTGTAGTGTATAACCTGCACATTATATATAGCAGTGCTGGGCATAGGCCAGGAAAATAAGATGGATGCTGAGAGGAATTAGGAGTTAGGGATGGGCATGGAGTGTCTAGGAGTCCCCGGTCCTTAGGAGATAGAGAGTAGCTTTTGCTATAGAGCTGCACCGTTCAGTACGACAGTCACTTGCCACTAGCAGCTAATGAGCACTTGAAATGAAGCCAGTGTGAATGGTGAACCACGTTTTTTACTCAATTTTAATAAACATGAATTTAAAATGTAAAACTTAAGCAGTAAATAATATATTTTTCCATTAATCACAACCTCATTGTTTGGTAGAACTACATTTCACTCTATCTGCTGCATTACAAAAGATGTCCTGTACTGTATTTCTCCTGAGTTATTTCTAGTATCTCAATAATTTTATATGATTACATGAAATTATAATATTTTTATATATGGCTTACATGAAATATATTATTGTTGCTTTTTCCTTTTTTAAGGTGACTACTAGAAAATTTCAAATTACATATGTGGCTTAGAGAATATTTCTGTTCAACAGTGCTGCTATGAAGACATCTTAAGACCTATAGAGTTAAGGGGTTTGGGGTGATACCCAGAGAAACTGACTGCTTGGTTTTATTTGAAGCAGGCCTTCATATTTCCTTCTAGGTTGTCCAGCTATGTTTACAAGGAGGGAAAATATGACAGAGAGAGGAGAGGAGCATAGCTCAGTGAATGGAGCTCAGCAAAGTTCTGGACTCCAGCTCCACCACTTACCACTTACCAAGTGTTACAGAACCTCCCTGAACTTCAATCTCTTCATCTGTAAAACGCTGAAAGTAATCTTATCCACCCTAAAGGGCTGCCTGGAGGATTAAACCTGATACTCTATGTAAAGAGCTTAGCATGCAGCCTGGCACATCATATATGCCCAATAGATATTTGGGATGTTTATTACTTGGGAATAAAGAAGGTGCAAATGATTTCCTTTGTGTTATTTAGCTCAGTTTGCCATAGTACAAGAGGGTGCACCCTGTCCACATGCCTCCTCATTTATCTTTCTAGACTGAAAAGTTGGATGGAAGTATTTTCCTCAATCTTCTATACCATTGATAAATGTATTTGCTTTCCTTAAATATGTTATGTCTTTAAGACACATTAATGAGCAGTGAAAAAATTATCTTAGATGCTGAAGTAACATGAAAATGGGTAAAACTGGCATTTAATTATTTGTGCCAACAGCTAACATTAGAAATTTTTGTTCCAAGTCATAAAGTTAGTGAATGTTTTCAGTTAAGACTTTATAATATCTGAATCTCTTTCTTGAATCAAACATTGGAATGTACATCTGCATGTACAGATAGATTCATTTTATCTAAATGCATATTTTTGTTGTTTTTTTTTTTAGATAGAATCTCACTCTGTCACCCAAGCTGGAGTGCAATGGCACAATCTCGCTCACTGCAACCTCTGCCTCCCAGGTTCAAGCAATTCTCCTGCCTCAGCTTCCTGAGTAGCTGGGATTACAGGCATGTGCCACCACACCTGGCTGATTTTTGTACTTTTAGTAGATACAGAGTTTCACCATGTTGGCCAGGCTGGTCTCAAACTCCTTAACCTGAAGTGATCTGCCCACCTTGGCCTCCCAAAGTGCTGGGATTACAGGAGAGCCACTGTGTCTGGCTCTAAATGCATTCTTTATTTCTCTGCCATTTTGCATAGACTTGAGATCAACTGTTCAGCTTTTTCATGTCCCAAAGGGTTCATGTAGACTGTATACTCCCTCTTGTATGTAATTTATTTTAAAAATAATAACCAGACTAGTTCAATCATATCTGTATTCTGATAAACATTCTGAGAAATGTCCAACTGTGCCTAACCTTTGTTCATCTTTTAGCCCTCTCCTGAGTCCTGATTTTCAAAAATAATTTTCCCAACTTCTTGCTGACTAAATTTACTTACCAGACTTTGTGTGGGGTCTTTTCAAAATCACTTGGAAAATCAGTTTATCCCTGGCTTCCCTGATTATTTATTTAATTCTCTTTAAGAACTCTAGTGAATTTGTCTAACATGGTTCCCCTCTTTCAAAGGGGCATCCTCTCCTCCAAAATGTTGTATTTGCTTAAAATAGTATAAATCCACTTTCCCTACACATACACTCACGCAGAATTTATTTTAGAGTTCATTCATTCCACAAAGTCCAAGGAAAATTCCTACAGACACTACATTAAATTTACCATGAGTCTAAGCAAACCATTATCTTCTATGAGGCTCTCTTTTCTCATCTATAAAATGGGCATAATATACTTGCCCTTTGCCAAATAGAACAAGCCATCTCCTTGTTCATGACTGTGTATAAAACACTCTCAGAGAAGCTCAAAGTCCTTTACAAGCGTTAGGCCATGAATCTTTCTAAAGTGAACTGTTAATTATGTGTCATTATAGTTTGTTGAATAGATGCAAAACCTGAAGTACAGGAAAATAATTCCAGTTAATAGTTAACTTAGAAATCCATGCAAGGTAATGAAACAGTATGTACAAAAACCCCCATGACTCGTGTTTACCTGCGTAACAAACCTTCACATGTACCCCCACACCTAAAATAAAAGTTAAGAAAAAAGAAATCCACCCAAGGCTTTAAACATTAGACTATGATATCTAGACAGATGACAAAGGGGCTGGGCGCGGTAGCTCATGCCTGTAATCCCAGCACTTTGGGAGGCTGAAGCCGGCGGATCACTTGAGGTCAGGAATTTGAGACCAGCCTGGCTAACGTGGCAAAAGCTCACCTCTACTAAAAATACAAAAATTAGCCGAGCGTGGTGGCACATGCCTATAGTCCCAGTTATTCAGGAGGCTGAGGCATGAGAATCACTTAAACCCAGGAGGTGGAGATTGCAGAGAGCTGAGATCATGCCACTGTACTCCAGCCAGGGTGACAAAGTGAGACTCTGTCTCAAAAAAAAAAAAAAAAAAAGAAAGAAAGAAAGATGTCAGAGGAAAAATCTGAACAGGAGCTCACTCCACTGTAGTTCTTATCAAGAAACTACATTAATGCAAAATTCTCTAACATTGCTGGTTGCCTTGCATACCTTACTGAGCCCTGATTACCCAAGCAGTAGAGAAATGGGGCAATGGATAGGAAGGTTGGAATTTCCTGAGGACATAAGATGCCTTCCTGGATCACACAAAGTTTCATAAACCCTAGACCAGGTACTGAGGTCAAATGTCATTGCACAGTTATATAACAACTCTTCCATGTTTTGTTACTGATTCTTGGAAACTTTTCCTATAGATATCCAATAAGATGAAATGAGGCTGCACACATTACCAACAAGAACACAGCCTCTGCAAATGACCTGTCAGGTTCTTCTAGTTTTATCTGACCTATAACTGGGTACGTAACATGGCCTCAAGCATTCTGGCTCTTCCTGTCCTCACATAACAGAGATACTGTTATTCTAAAAGGTCAAAAAAGAAAAATGGAAACTTCACATAGCTAGTGAGTTATTTTATGACCTTCTAAAACTGATGAATAGAAGCTAGAAATCAGCCAGGTGTGGTGGCTCACACCTGTAATCCTAGAACTTTGGGAGGCCAAGGTGGGAGAATCACTTGAGGTCAGGAGTTTGAGACCAACCTGGCCAACATAGCAAGACTTCATCACTACTTAATTTTTGTTTCAATGAGCTGGGTACAGTCGTATGCATCTGCAGCATCTGGTTGAAGCAAGAGGCTGAAGCTCAAACCTTCTATTTGAGCCCAGGAGTTTGAGGCTGCAGTAAGCTATGATGATGGCACCACTGCGTTCCAACCTAAGCAACAGAGCAAGACTCTGTCTCTAAAACAAAAAAAAAAGAAAAAAAAAATCTAAATGTCCAACAACTGGGGAGTGGTTCAAAATACCACTGTATGCTAACATGAGAGAATTACCCAAAGAAAATTATGCATGGACTAATTACGATGTCATAAAGTAACTATCAGTGTATAAATAAAGATTATAGAATTTGGAGTTACATAAACAGTTGTAACATAATGCTCCTTAATTATTTTCTAGAACATTGCTAAGGATTTATTAAAAGTCAGATGATAATAGAGATGACTGGAAGGGGATTCACAAAGATTCTCTCTGGAATGGTTTCAGGGTTATTTTTAATTTCTTCTTTGTAAGCTTCAATATTGTTTACGTCTTCTAACAGGGAATATATACAACTCAAGAAAATGACAATTTTTTTCATGATGGCAAAGAGAGTCCAAGGAGCACACCAGGTGTCTGAGAACCTTGGTGGCACCCAAAGATCAAACTTTTGCCTGAGGGAAGCAAGAGGGTGTGTCAACAGCTCTAAGCCTAAAAAATGTCTTCTGGCTAGGACTCCGGAACTTATGAACAAGAATTATTTTGTGCAATGCTTCTATAACTAGTTTAAGTATGTGACAAAGACACTCACAATCCTTAAAAAATTTTAGAAGCATGTACACCTAAATTTACATGTCTGACAGCATTCATACCCAGTTAAATTGTTTTTCAGTTTCCCTGCACGGTTAAAGGATCAAGCATTTTTATCACCCAAGCAGGAAAATGAAGAAATCAACCGCCTTCTATGAAACAAAAATAACCCTAATGGTAAAAACTAACTTTGTTGCATGCTTAAATCATATTGACAGAAAAATGAAACTTTAAATCACTCTTATAAGAAAAAAAGCCAGTTTCATTTTTGGGGCAGTCATGTGGTTGAAACATAATATTGAGGAGTATATGCGGACATTAAGAGTTTCTAAGGAAATAGTAACAAAAGATATCATTGGAATTCCACGCAGGATAAGAGAAGAAAAATCAAAGGTTTTTCCTACTAAATCACATTATAACGTCACCAAAATTAAAAATAAAAAGAGTGGGATACTTGACAGTGAGTTTCGCATTGTAAGTATCTCATATAGTATATGACAAGTTAAAGTTTGTCACTTTGATACTCTATTGTAAGCATTCCAAGGTTAAAAGTTTTAACCTTGAAAAATAAATGACATATAGTTACAAAAGGAAAAAGTATATATTGTAGAAATCCAAACAAAAGTGTTCCTCCTTTAGAAACATAAAACTCATGAGATAACATAAAGAATACTTACTTCCCTCCCTCCTCCAAAAGCCATTCCTTGTAGCCATAAAAACCAAGATAATCATAACACTATGCTAAGAAGAAATATGTGGATGGAAAGTAATGATAATAATGTATGTTGTCGTTTCAAGAATGTTTTCAGTGAAGAATATTTCTAAATAATACAAGAAACAATATGCTTAAGAAAACTTAAACTGAATGCTCTATATTTCAATCCATATATAGACAAAGTGATATGAAAGCCTAATCAAGAATTTAGAGAATTTAGATTGTTGGGTACAACTTGGGTAATTATCTTTTTTTTTTTTTTGAGACAGAGTCTTGCTCTGTTGCCCAGGCTGGAGTGCAGTGGTGCGATCTCAGCTAACTGCAACCTCTGTTTCCTAAGTTCAAGAGATTATCCTGCCTCAGCCTCCCAGTAGCTGGAATTAAAGGCACGTGCCATCAGACTTGGCTAATTTTTGTATTTTTAGTAAAGATGGGGTTTCATCATATTAGCCAAGCTGGTCTTGAACTCCTGACCTCAAGTGATCCACCTGCCTCGGCCTTCCAAAGTGCTAGAATTACAGCCATGAGCCACACTTGGCTCAAATATCATTTTTTCTTAACTGTAAACTATCCAAAATTATCTAGAAAAGTCATTCAGTATATTAAGTACTTGTTTGGTACTATGCTTTCCCTAGGAAAGAACTTCTGTGAAGACGTAGCATATTAGAGAAAAACTATACTGCATGGAAAAGGGAGGTTCCAATGACTTCAAAGGCTTTGTTTAGAAAAGGGAAAGATGCTTGTGGAAGCACAGTGTGAGGAATGAACTCTGCAATATCCCTACTAGCCAAGCTTTTGTTCACAATGGTGCCTAGTGGTACCTGCCGAAAAAGCCTTTTAAACCACCTGTCATCCTCCAGAGATAAAGTCACTACTGCACTCACTCCATTGTCACAGTCGCCAGCACTTCTGTTTTCTGTATTGCCAATGCATAGCTGCCATCATGGGAAGATAAGAGCTTTGCTTTTTCGGCACAGATAAGATGACTTAGGAACAATTATCCTCCTACTTTTGTGGAAATTGACTCTTGTCATCATGTGTGTAAACATAAAGAATGCTGATGCAACTGGGAGAGCACGCTGGAAGTTCACAGGCCATTAAGAGAGCCTGAGGAATGACTCAACTGATAAAATAACGTTGGGGAAGTTGTGATCATCCACAAATGGCAGGGTAGGTCAGCCCAGCCAGAAACAGGAACTTGGTGCACATTCCAAGAAGGGCACAAGTGGAAAAGGGAAGTAAGGGTGCTGCTGCTGTTAAGACAGTTGTGTGATAAACTGACCTCCAGAAGGAAATAATGATAATTTCCATTGAGGCCACATGGCCATCAATGACACCAATCCCATCTTTCAGATTAAAATAATATTGGACTTACAGAAGCTGCACTTCACTGAAAGGTAAAACATTCAGAGGTCGAGATGGCAGAGTCATCCTAAACAAAGTGAATTCAAGAAACAGGAACAATAGGCCAGGCAGTGGCTCACGCCTGTAAACTCAGCACTTTGGGAGGCCAAGGCAGGCAGATCACATGAGGTCAGGAGTTCGAGGCCAGGTTGGCCAACATGGTGAAACCCTGTCTCTACTAAAAATACAAAAATTAGCCAGGTGTGGTGGCGCACACCTGTAAGCCCAGCTACTCTGGAGGCTGAGACAGGAGAATCACTTGAACCTGGGAGCTGAGATCGTGCCACTGCACTCCGGCAGTGACAGAGCGAGACTCTGTCTCCCCTCCAAAAAAAAGAAAGAAAGAAAAAGGAACAAGGGCTCTATGACCAGTAACCTATGTACCACCCAACCTAAGATATAGGTTTTGTCCCCTATGACCACTACGATCAATTGGTAGTGGACACTTGGAGTTGTATATGAAGGCATCTGAGGTCCAAACTGGACTCAGCAGCCCAGCCTTATCTGAAAATGTTTCCTATGGGCAGAGGAAGGGGAAAATGGCAACACACTGCTATGACTGAATGGTGCCAGTCTCTGGATAGAAATTGGTAAAGAAATTATATTCCAGCCACTATTAGCAGACTGGACAAAAACCCCTACTTTCTCTCCCTTCTGAAAGCCTAAGACAATGACAATAAAGAATTTTTTTTATTTCATGTATCGATCAGCAAGGATGGAGAGAATGAGTGAAGAGACAATAGCAAAAACATTTTGGTGGAATAAGCAGAAGCCAAGAAATAATCTGATTTACACCATGGAATCTCCAAAAGGTTAAATAATTAAAGGCAATGGAACCCTCTATAAAAAAAGGGGTGGGGTAAAAAATTAGTGACTTTTTAAAGTCTTTTTAAAAAGCTGGATCTCACAGATCCCTTTGGCCACTCCAAGCAGTTAAGTGACTGCCCCTTCTCTACCCCAGCAAAAAACCTGGAGTTTCCTCCCTACTCCTTCACCCTTCAGAGAGTCTGTACACAAACAGCGTAAAGGGGTTATATGCACATCTGCTTACTGGATGCTGAGACTTCCAGTCTTCATCTCTACTTAGTTCCCAGATTACTGGCAACCAGGCTCTCTGTCAATCTCTGGGGGCAAGACTGGAAAAGCCTTCTCTGAGGACTCTCACCAGCCTAAGAGGTAACGACAACAGAGGTTCCCCAAATAAAAAGCCCAGCCAGATCCCCCTACCATGAATTCCCCAGTCAACAAGCTCATCCACATCTTCAGGTTTTGTTTGTTTGTTTGTTTGTTTGTTTTTGAGACAGAGTCTCCCTGTGTCATCAGGCTGGAGTGCAGTGGCACCATGTCGGATCACTACAACCTCAGTCTCTCAGGTTCAAGCGATTCTCCTACCTCAGCCTGCTGAGTAGCTGGGATTACAGGCACATGCCACCACGCCTGGCTAATTTTTTTATTTTTAGTAGAGACGAGGGTTTCACCATGTTGATCAGGCTGGTCTCAAACTCCTGACCTCAAGTGATCTGCCCACCTCGGCCTCCCAAAGTGCTGGGATTACAGGCATGAGCCACCCTGCCTGAACCCCAGATCTTCTGCTTCTTAATCTCCCTCTCAAGTATGAGCAGATAACCAAAGGCATTAGTTACACAAGGAAAACCTCTAACATGAAAGATAAGAAACCTGAACAAATGAAAAGACAAAAGCCGCTAGGGAAATTGAATCTGTGCAGGAAGGAAAAAAAGTTGCTCCAAAAAATCATTAAGCTTCTCAGGGAGAAAGGAGAAGACACTGACACTATAAAACAAAAACCAGAAAGAAATAGACACACAAACCACACACATACAGATACATATGTACATATTCAGGCAACCAAAAAAATAGAGATTTTGATTTTAAATAGTCATGATTACAGTCATGAAAAACTTATTTTTGGCCCAGTCCAAAATAGCCAATATCTAAACAATATGAGTTTCTCATAGACACAAAAAATAGAGCAGGAAAAAATTACCAATGAGATATATATATATATATATTTTTTTTTTTTTTCTTTTTTTTTTGAGACACAGTCTCACTCTGTTGCCCAGGTTGGAGTACAGTGACTCAATCTCAGCACACTGCAAACTCCGCCTCCCAGGTTCAAGTAATTCTCCTGCTTCAGCCTCCTGAGTAGCTGGGATTACAGGTGTGAGCCACCATGCCTGGCTAATTTTTGTATTTTTAGTAGAGACAGGGTTTCACCATGTTGTCCAGACTGGTCTCAAACTCCTGACCTCAGGTGATCTGCCTGCCTTGGCCTCCCAAAGTGCTGGGATTATAGGCATGAGCCACCACGCCTGGCTACCAATGAGATAATGTAAGAAAACTTCCCAAACTGAAGAATGAAAGTTTCCAGATTCAAAGAGCCCAACTGAATGGATGAAAACAGACCCAAATCTAGGCACAGCGTCGTGAAATTTGTGGACTCTGGAGGCCAAGAGAAAATTCTATAAACTTCCGGAGAGGACCCAGCAAATTGTAATCTGTACACAGATTACAAGAAAAAGCTGAGGAATCAGTACAGTTCTAAATTTCTCAACAGCAATACCACAAATTGGAAGTCAATAGAACAAGGCCTTTAAAATTGCCATCTTAGAAAACTACACTCAGCCAAACTATCAATTGTCAGTGGAAAACAGATATTTTCAGGCATCTACAGCCTCAGAAAAGTAGACCTCTAGGCATCCTACTCCAGAAAACTCCTTTAGGATGGGCTCTGCCAAAAGAAGGGAATCAACTAAGACTGAGGAAGACATGTGCTACAGGTACCAGGAGATCCAACACAAGAAACAAATGATGAGAATCTCCAGAGTGATAACAAAGGGAGCCCTTGGAGTGACAAGTGTGCCGAAGTACCGAAGGCACCCAGTCTGGATTATAGCAAGCCAGTAGGCTCAGGAACAGCTTCATCAGGAAAACGAAACTGACAAAATACCTGGTCAATTGAGGGAGAATTTGGAAAACTGGCCAAGAGCTGTGGGTTTAATCAATGAAGAGCACAAAATAAATAAAATAAACAAACAAATCTATTATTAACTCCAAGGAAAATAAAAAGTTATGCTTAGTCACGCCTGTAATCCCAGCACTTTGGGAGCCCAAGGTGGGTGGATCACCCAAGGTCACGAGTTTGAGACCAGCCTGATTAACATGGAGACACCCCATTTCTACTAAAAATACAAAAATTAGTTGGGCGTGTTGGCGCATGCCTGTAATCCCAGCTACTCATGAAGCTGGGGCAGGAGAATTGCTTAAACCCAGAAGGCAGAGGTTGTGGTGAGCCAAGATCGTGCCATTGTACTCCAGCCTGGGCAACAAGAGCGAAACTCCGTCTCAAAAAAAAAAAAAACAAAAAAAAGTTATGCTTGGCTTAGCTGTGAATTTTGATCTAACCATTATTCAATATTCTGTTTTAACGACTGCAAGAATGGGAAAATAGGGAAGTTGTACTTGTGTTGGGGGTTGGAGGGAAAAAGAGAGCCAACTCATCATCTTCCACAGTGGGAAGTCAACAGATAATGTTTAAAATTGAAAAATTCAAGAAGTATCAACTACAAGCAACAAATGCCAAAGAATTACAAGTGGTTGTTTCTGGAAAGGGAGAAATGTAACTTGGATAGAAGTTTATAAACCATAACAAAACAAACTTCGGCTTCTGTGCCCACACATTTTTACATTTGTTTGCTTTTTCTTTGTTTCCCTAATAACAATCTGTTTTGAAAAAGCCCATCCTTGTTTCTCTAAACAAAAGAATATGTAATTTTCTACATCTAGACTACAGTAGCTGTGGTCATCTGAGCTCTGAGCAGTCAAACATGGTGGGGAAATTAATTGTTACAATCCAATCCCAGAAGAATTGGTTGAGCTGGGGTACTGACAATAAAGCAAGCCCAAGCAGAGGCGTGTTTGGAGGTGGAGGTGACTACTAAGCCCCTCCCCTCTGGGTTGTTTCTTATTTTTCCACAAACCTTTTATAATAGCATAACCATATCATACAGGATAATTTTACAATTGCTAGTGACCATGAGCCAATTTCACTCTCTTCCAACAGACTTGAATGCCCAATTTATGATCATAATTAGTCCAACCAAGGCAGCTGGCCCCCAAGACGGTTGATCTGGGTATGACTTCAGTAACTCCACTTTGCCTGCTGTAGACTGGACAAGAAGGGAGCATAATAAAGTCTCTGAAGCAACAGATACCTAAGGAGCATCCATGGGGAACCAGCACCATGCTGAAGACCAACACTCATGCTGACTCTGCAGACCAAGTACCCCTGCCCTGAACAATATGGTGATTCTTCTAGGGGTGACAATCTGGGAGGGGTGGGGTGAAAGCTAAGGAGCTGGAAGAGCTGGGGCAGGGAGGAGAGGCACCAACCTGGTCAACTGGGAGGAACCTGTAGGCAGAGGTGTGGCTGGAGGCCCAAAGCCCAGTCTCCCAGCACTCTGGATGCCTGGAGGAAGGCAGAGAGGCCAGTAATTCTTTCCCAAGCATAGAAGTAGGCCAGACCCTGCTCACAACCCTTCCAACCTCCCTGTCAAGGATCAACTTAAGGAAGCAAAGGCTGCCATTCTCTGAGCTTTATTTCCCATGGTTTGGTAAAACATAGCTCCTGCCCTTGAGTAACTAGCTGCTGAGAAAACATGATTATCTTGATAAAGAATAAAGTAGGTTGAAAATGCTAGAGCATACATTGATATTCTATATCCTTTCCTATTTGGGAAGATGTGAAAATTCTAGTTGGACCTATGTGGGGCAAAGGCATTGCCAACTAGAGTAGAGCGCTGACTGCAAGAGTTTACAACACTTGGCCTATACAGTTCCACAGACCAGAATGTACACACTCTTGTGAGAAGAGTCAAGATCATTAACATAAACACACCACAGTATCTCCATTGGCAAGAATGTAATATATGGATCAGATTAACTGGAGTATGAGGAAAGTTTAAGTCTTTCGTAAACATTGAAAATGTAACTAAACCAAAAAATACTTTCAAATACATAATGTGAAAGTTACCCAGACTTCTATTTTCCCCTTAGAAATAAATCATAATATCCCTTACTCCAGGTGATTATTGCAGAGTAAGCAGCTACCAGTGTCAAGATCTAAAACTGTTATATCCCAAACTTTATTTGGGAGATCCGCTGGTTTGTTTCTCCCCAGCTCTTTAGTAGAGAATAATCTAGAAGTAAGTAAATTCTTAGAATTTCCCAAGAGGAAAATGAGCATTCACCGGAAAACTACAAGGAATACACGCAAAACTTACAACTATTTTGGATAATCTTCAAATCCACTTAGCCATCAGCCATCCTGTTGTTCCAAGTTAACATTAAGATCAGTCTTTCGAATCAAATATTCCAGTTTCCAAAGAATAGCAATGGATGAGATTGTTTCCAAACGTGGTACACAACACCATGTTACACGTCCACGGGAAAATAAAATAAAATCCACAAGAAATTTAGGATTAAAGAAAATTAGGAAAGTGCACACTCCCAGGTCAAGGCACTAGTTTTTCCAAGAAGTACATATATTTGCAGGGCACCTGTTTTCAATATTGAAACACAACTTCCCGGGGCGAGGTGGGCGGGGGATTGGGGATGGGGTGGGGAAGAGAACGTGAACTTGACTGGGTGCGGCACTCGGACATGTGCAACTGCGGAACATCTTGGCCGATACTGCCAAATTTCAATCAAGATCGAGCCGCCGCCCAACCCGAGAGGAGGCAGCAGCCCTGCCCGCCGCTGGGACGTGACCCCAACGCTGAACTTGCTGCGGGGCGGCCCCGGGCTTAGAACTTCAGGAAAAAGGGGCGGGTGTTCCTTAGGAGAGGTCAGTGCAGGAGTTGGGGAGGTGGAGAGTCGACCGCCGGCAGGAAGGGGAGGCTGCGCACGGTGCGCACCTGTCCCTCCTTCCCGGACCGAAAAGGAGACCCAGACACGGCGCTCCCGCGCTCACTGTGGCACGGAGGGGAGAAAATCCTTCCCCGTTTCCGTTCCTGGAGGGGCATGTGGAAGCCACCTCTTGCCGCGCTCATTCCCGTCCCCACCCGTCCCCGTCCGAAGTACCACACTCCCAGGGCTGCCCCAGCCGGCCCGCGGCGCCCTTACCTGGCTGAAGCGCTGCGGCTGCGCGAACCTGGGGAGACTGCGAGGTGCAGTCTGTGCCGCGAAGTCCGGAGCCTAGTGCCCCAGAGTGCAGAGCAAAGTGCCCCGCCCCGCCCCCTGATCGTCCCGCCCCGATTGCTCGCCCAGTGGACGCCCGACCCCGCCCCTGATCATGCAGGCCCGCCCAGTCCTCGATCGCCCCGCCCCTGTCACTTGGGCCCTGGGTGGCCTGTTTGCGCAGCCCTGCGGCGATTTCAAGGCAAGTGACCGGAATGGGTCGGAAGTGCGTCCTGGTGAGTTTCAGGGAGCGTCCCTTAGGTTTCCGGGGGCGGTGTTGAGCCTCCCTAGCCCCAGGCTTCCCATCCCAGGAGAACCGCCCCTCGAGGCTCGAACGCCCCCAGCCAGGAGAGCCCCGAGCAGTGCCACCTGTGGAAGACTAGGCGCCTGTCGGAATTAGGTACCTCACCTCCCCTTCCGCTAAGTAGTGGGAGGCCAGGCGGGTGACGGGGGGCAGTGGAGCCATGCAGCCTGTTTTACCAAAAGAGTAAGTGGTTTTCCTGTGAAACCCGAGGCAGCAGTGCATATCTGATACACTTAGAGGGTCACGTGTGTTAACATTAAACTTGCTGAAGAGTAGAAAACACATATAAGACTTAACTGTGTGTCAGGCACTGTTCTAGGTACTTCACATGTACTAAAAGTTCTCTGATATTATCAGAATCCCCCATTTCACATACGATGCAAGTGAGGCAGAGAGAAGCTAAATAACGCCTAATGTCACCCAACTAGTAAATTGAGAAGCTGGGTTGAGAAGCTGGGCTTCAAATCCAGGTCTTCCTCCTCTGTAGTCTCCACTGTATCCACGGCTATCCTGAATCAGCAAAATCTGTGTGCATCCTATACCAGGAACTGTTCCCATGCCTGGGGAAGATGAGGCAAGGGCTCCGCCATTAGGGAACGTTTATTCTAGTGTAGGAGAAAGACAACAAGTGATTGTCTAAAGTTTAAAAATCAAGCTGTTAAAGAATGAAAGTTTGATTCAGAAGTCTTACTGAGGACTAGAGATGGAGGCCTACAGCCCTGAAGGAGTCTTTTAGAGATTCTAGCAGATCCCTGCAACACAGAACTTCCCTTCTCAATTTAGAAACAGTTGATGAAGATTCAGTATGTGTAAAAGCACATCACAGTTTGGGCTTAAGAGTGCATCTGTTTATAGATTACAGAAGCATAATCGCTAACCTCATCAGACTTTATCTTAGGTGCAGTAAAAGGCAAGAAGGGCTCAGGCAAGAGAGGTGGGGGATCCTGTGTTCTATCTCATTTTGTCTTCAAAGCATCTTTCCACCAGCTGCAGATGGTCAGGGTCAGGGGCTGTGTGAAATTATACTGACAAGCAGAAATGAGCAAGCATGGCTTCTTAACGTTTGTTACTTGTCTCACATAATCAACAGACAAGTAAAAAATTAAACCACTTCTTGAGGTGTCTTGACTAAAATAAAGCAAGATGTTGGAATTGAGAGTGAAAGGAAGAGGGAGGCTACTTTAGATATGATGTTACTGGAGGCTTCTCTGGAATAACAGCGGAGCTGAGACCTGAATGATAGGACAGACGGCCAACCCAAGGCTGAAGCTAAGGGAATGGCAAGTGCTTTGATACTTATCACACCTCATGCTTGCTTGGGAGTTAAAAGTAGTGCCCTCCTATATCATTTCTCCTTTGACCACTGTAATAACCTTGAGAAATCTAACAAGATTCCATTTAATACAGTGGTCCCCAACCTTTTTGGCACTAGGGACTGGTTTTGTGGAAGATAATTTTTCCATGGACAGGTGTCAGGAAGAGATGGTTTGGTGATGAAACTGTTCTACCTCAGATCATCAGGCATTAGATTCTTGCAAGGTGTGCACCACCTAGATCCCTCGCATGCACAGTTCACACTAGGGTTTGTGCTCCTAAGAGAATCTAAGGCCAAGGCTGATCTGACAGGAGGCGGAGCTCAGCCATAATGCAGGCAATGGGGAGTGGCTGTAAATACAGATGAAGCTTTGCTCACTTGCCTGCGGCTCAACCGCTCACCTCCTGCTATGCGGCCCGGTTCCTAACAGACCACAGACTGGTACTGGTCCACGGCCTGTGGGTTGGGGAACCCTGATTTAACAGGGAAAACAGTAACAGCAACAACAACTGAGGGTTAGAGAGGTTTCAATGACTTTCCAAAAGTCAGACAATTAGCTAGGAAAAGGGGAGATGGGAAGAGGGCACAGATTTGGACCAAAGCCTTCTGATTCCAAATCCTCTCTCCAGTGAGGGCTTTGAGTATAATGACCAGTACTTTGAATGAATCTAGTATAATTTCTTTTTTGTGATCTACTGTCTCCTCCTTGCCCCAGTCTCTCCCGCCTCTTGTCCCATTCAGGTACTTGTTTTGGCTAGTTAACATAATTTCCCCTAGTGCAGATGTACTTTGAGGGGACAGGACCATAAACCATCTGAAACTGTATGCAGAAAAACTGTGTTGGGGGCAGGAGAGACTTATAGATATATAATTATAGTAATACAGTTAATTTTCTCCCAAGAAAAATGCTTATGTATGTATATTTTTAAGTGAGAGGACTTAGAACTTTTATCATATTGACTGATCCCAAAAAGGCAAGAGCCACTGCCTTAAGGAATTAACTGATATTATGATGATTAGAAGAACCAGTTTCCAATTCGCTTTGCCTGTTCTTGGTAGGTGATGGTAGCTCATATTCTTGACAATGGTAATGAAGATCTCAATGTTTATGAAGTTTGAAAAGGCAGAAAACCCAGACCCTCACAAAATTTCTTCATAAAGTTTAAATTAAAAGAGACAAGTGTCTATATTGTCCCTACTAATTCTCAGAAAAACCAAAGAGAACAGATCTGTAAATAAAACACCCAGATCAACATAATTCTTAATATGTTGGGGTAATTTTCATAAAGTTATAGTTTTCTAAATAAGACATTTGTTACACTATCAATCATACAGTTTAAGTAGGCGATTGCCACAGGTATACCATCCATAGATCACATAATAGAGAACAATGGCAATTGTTTTCAGCAAAGTATTGAGAAAGAGACAGAGAGACAGAGGCAGAAAAAGAGACCATTAGGGAACTTCAACTACATTAAGGAAAAGGTGTAAAAACTGAACTCAGAATGTGGTGGGATTAAAAACAAAGATTTAGTCTTTCTTTGATTTTATTTTTTAGGTGAAAACAGAATACTACATTCGGGCCTATATAATTCAAACTTTTACATTGGTCCCTAGTCAAAAGAAGGAATCTAGTAGTGGACTTAAAGAGATTTCTCCCCTTGCCTCCAAAAAGAAGACTCAAACAATATTAATATCACCATCTTTATTTTAAGAAAATTGAGATACAGGAAAAAAAGGTATTAATATAAACTTCTTGGGAGACAAGACTCTCCCTTCTTACAAGATATCGTGATGGCTTCTACAAAGTTTATTCGTTTAGATGATCAATACCAGGTTGACATAATTTCAGTTCCTTGAGAGAAGAAAATGCCTCTTTTTAACTTACATGTAGATTCCACATGGTACAGAAGAAGACATACAGAATCAACCTGGAAGGTTTGCAAAAATATATGTGTATATATATTTGTATTTACAGCTTCTTGCTTTTTCTTTTTTTCTTTTTTTTTTTTTCTGAGATGGAGTCTTGTTCTGTCACCCAGGCTGGAGTACAGTGGCACAATCTTGGCCCACTGTAACCTCTGCCTCCTGGGTTCAAGCGATTCTCCTGCCTCAGCCTCCCGAGTAGCTGGGATTACAGGCGCCTGCCACCACGCCCCGCTAATTTTTGTATTTTTAGTAGAGATGGGGTTTCACCATGTTGGCCACGCTGGTCTCAAACTCCTGACCTTGTGGTCCACCCATCTCAGCCTCCCAAAGTGCTGGGATTTACAGGCATGAGCCAGCATGCCCGGCCAGCTTCTTGCATTCTTTTGTGCAAGTCACTGGTTTTATTTTGTAACCTTCTTCCTACTGAAGAGGAACCTGGCCCATCACAGATAATTAATACATTTGTTGATGAATAAACGATGACAACAATGATGATAATGCAGACCTTATCAGTCTTCCATAGAGAGTCTGTTCCTACATGAAGATGACTTCATTGTGATCCTGTGATATGTCTGCTTCTCCTTCCATCATGTACTGAAAGTAGTTGCTTCTTTAGAACTATTGCATAGAAGGAAGGAGTTTCAAATGTTGGACACAGAATCAATAATCATATTTCTAGGAAGAGATGCTAAATAAATAATTCAAAAGAAATAAAAAGCATCATATGCAAAGTGTATTTATAAGATCATCATTTATAATAAAATAATTAAATGTCCAATAATAGGGAAATGTTTAAGTAAATATATATTAACAGTATGGAATGTTAAGCTGTCATTTAAAATTACCTATGTTGGCCAGGCACGTTGGCTCACGCCTGTAATCCCAGCACTTTGGGAGGCAGAGGCGGGTGGATCTTTTGAGCTCTGGAGTTCAAGAACAGCCTGGACAACATGGCGAAACTCCATCTCTACTAAGAATACAAATATTAGCCAGGCTTGGTGGTGCTCGCCTGTAGTCTCAGCTACTCGGGAGGCTGAGGTAGGAGGATTGCTTGAGCCCAGGACGGCAAGGCTGCAGTAAGCTGAGATCATGCCACTGCACTCCAACCTGGGCAACAGAGCAAGAACCTGTTTCTAAATTAAATAAATAAATAAATAAATAAATAAATAAATAAATAAATAAAATTATCTATGTTAATGAAAAAGATGGGAAATAAAACTTATGAACAAGATTATATTTTTTAAAGTAGAACACAATGCTTTGAGTACCTGTAATTACAACTAAATACAAATTATGTGGAGGAAAATTGAAAAGTAAGAATTATGGTTAACAGTTATTGAGGGGATTCCCTATGTGCCAGCATCCTTTCTAAGCATATTAGATTAATTCATCTAACTCTCACAGCTGTGTGAGGTAGACTATTGTTATCTTCATTTTACAGATGAAGAAACAAAGGCCTGTCCAAAATCACAGTTATTGAGTGGCAAAGCCCAGATGTGAACATAAAACAGTATAACTCCAGAGTTTACATTTTTAACCTTTCCAAGCTGCCAAAGGGAATAATCTTTGAATCATGAATGATGTTTATGCATATATTTCTTGTATAATGTTTTTATGTTGGTTTGATAGTAACTGAACATTTTCTCAATGTTAGAGTCAGAAAAGAGGATATAGAACTAGATTGTGCTTAGCAAAAGAGACAGTGAATTTCAAAGGGGTCCAGTCTCTCAGCAGCTTGATAGTTTATAAAAGCTGATATAAAATTAGTTGTTCTGTCACAGTAAAATGACATATTGAGTATTATTCCTATAAATAAAAAGTGTTCTCTGGCCTGAGTGCTTGAACAGGCTGTTTCCTCTGCCTGGAGTGCTCTATCTCCAGATCTTTTTGAAGTTACCTCCTTCGCGAAGGTGACAGCCATGAAAATGCACCCATCACTACAATAGCAGGAGACTGAGAATACACTGGTGAACAAACCAGACAGAACTCCCTGTTGTGGCGGAGCTGACGTTCTGGTGGAAGGTCATTCAGAATTTGATTTAGCTGCGAGTAACACCACCCCCTTGTGGTAGGCTGAATAAGGCCGTCCCAATGATGTCCACATCTTAACTCCCTAGAACCTGTGAGTATAACTTATGCCGCAAAAAGGTCTTTGTAGACGGGATGAAGTGAAGGATCTTGAAATGAGATTATTCTGCACTATCTGGGTGAGTCCAATGTAGTTACAAGGGTCCTTATATGAGGGAGAAAGCAGGGTGTGATGAGATAAGTAGAGGACAGAGTAAGAGAGAGATTAGAAGATGCTACACTACTGGCTTTGAAGATGAAGGAAGAGACCACAAGCCAAAGAAAGCAGAAAGCTTCTAAAAGCTGGCGAAGGCAAGAAAACAGATTCTCTCCTAGAGCCTCCAAAAGAAACCAGATACCTGGATTTCACCCCAGTGAAACTGATTTTGGACTCTGACCTCCATAATGGTAAGAGAATAAATTGGTATTGTTTTAAGCCAATAAATTTGTGGCAATGTATCACAGCAGCAATAGGAAACTAACAAGAGCCTTAAATACAGAGCATCAGGGTCAGGCTGGCATGATGTTCCATAGTGTCAGGGGCCCAGCTCCTTCTGTCTTTTCATGTAGGTGGAAGAACCTGGAGGGAAGTATGAACAATTCCAGGGACAATGATGTGAGTATGCAGCCATGCATTCACCCATGTAGGTGTTTCTCAAACCTGAATCAAGTAGGAAACCCTTTTAAACAAAACATTTTCATTTTAACTCACTTAACTATATAAATATAAAACTACTTATTTATTCTTTATGTGTCTGGCATTTTATACATACTTAAAATCAAAATAAGTTTTCAAAATAAATTCAAGCAAGATTATAAAACCAGTTATTGAGACCACACACACCCCTACCCCATGTTTTCATCGAAGGCCACACAGAGAATGGTAATAAGACATTCCTATTCCTCCCAGTCAGGGAGGTACCAGTGGAGGCCTAGTGGGGAGATGGAACTCCCAACCCCATCCAGCAGTAATGAAGAGCACCCCACCCCGAAGTGTCGATGGAGGAAGAGTGGGAAACCTGGATTTCTAACCCTACCTGGCTATAGGTAGAGGAGATGACCTGCATACCCTCCTTGCCCTGCCAAGACAGTGTCAGAAGAAGCCAGCTAAAACAAAAAGCGTAAATAAAATCCAGAATCTAATAACAGAATACCCCAAATTTTCTGTTTTTAATTGAAAATAATTCACTATACCAAGAAACAGGGAGATCTCAAACTCAATGAAAAAGATAATCAATAGATGCCAACACCAAGATGGCAGGGATATTAGAATTATCTGGCAAAGATTTTAAATCATCCTCATAAAACTGCTTCAATGAACAATTAGAAACATACTTGAAACAAATGAAGAAAATAGTCTCTGCAAAGAAATTGAAAGTTTGAGTGAAGAAATAGTAGGTATAAAAAAGAGCCAAGGGGGGGGGCGGAGCAAGATGGCCGAATAGGAACAGCTCCAGTCTCCAACTCCCAGCGCGAGCGACACAGAAGACCGGTGATTTCTGCATTTTCAACTGAGGTACTGGGGTCATCTCACTAGGGAGTGCCGGACAATCGGTGCTGGTCAGCTGCTGCAGCCTGACCAGCGAGAGCTGAAGCAGGGCGAGGCATCGCCTCACCTGGAAGCGCAAGGGGGAAGGGGATCCGTTTTCCTAGCCAGGGGAACTGAGACACACAACACCTGGAAAATCGGGTAACTCCCACCCCAATACTGCGCTGTAAGCATACAGGCACACCAGAATATATCCCACACCTGGCCGGGAGGGTCCCACGCCCACGAAGCCTCCCTCACTGCTAACACAGCAGTCTGCCCCGATCTATCCGCAAGGCAGCAGCGAGGCTGGGGGAGGGGCGCCCGCCATTGCTGAGGCTTAAGTAGGTAAACAAAGCCGCTGGGAAGCTCGAACTGGGTGGAGCTCACAGCAGCTCAAGGAAGCCTGCCTGTCTCTGTAGTCTCCACCTCTGGGGACAGCGCACAGCTGAAGACAAACAGGGGAAGTAGCAGGAGCCGGTGCAGACGCGAACGACTCTGTCTGACAGCTTTGGGGAGAGCCCTGGATCTCCCAACGCGGAGGTTGAGATCTGAGAACGGACAGACTGCCTGCTCAGGTGTGTCCCTGACCCCTGAGTAGCCTAGCTGGGAGAAATCCCCCACTAGGGGCAGTCTGACACCCCACACCTCACAGGGTGGAGTACACCCCTGAGAGGAAACTTCCAAAGGAAGAATCAGACAGGTACACTCGCTGTTCAGCAATATTCTATCTTCGGCAACCTCTGCTGCTGATACCCAGGCAAACAGGGTCTGGAGTGGACCTCAAGCAATCTCCAACAGACCAACAGACAGTCCTTCTGACTGTCAGAAGGAAAACTATCAAACAGGAAGGACACCTATACCAAAACCCCATCAGTACGTCACCACCATCAAAGACCAGAGACAGATAAAACCACAAAGATGGGGAAGAAGCAGGGCAGAAAAGCTGGAAATTCAAAAAATAAGAGCGCATCTCCCCCTGCAAAGGAGCGCAGCCCATCGCCAGCAACGGATCAAAGCTGGTCAGAGAATGACTTGGACGAGAGGAGAGAAGAAGGCTTCAGTCCATCAAACTTATCAGAGCTAAAGGAGGAATTACGTACCCAGCGCAAAGAAACTAAAAATCTTGAAAAAAGAGTGGAAGAATTGACAGCTAGACTAATTAATGCAGAGAAGATCATAAACGAAATGACAGAGATGAAAACCATGACACGAGAAATATGTGACAAATGCACAAGCTTCAGTAACCGACTCGATCAACTGGAAGAAAGAGTATCAGCGATTGAAGATCAAATGAATGAAATGAAGCAAGAAGAGAAACCAAAAGAAAAAAGAAGAAAAAGAAATGAGCAAAGCCTGCAGGAAGTATGGGATTACGTAAAAAGACCAAATCTACGCCTGATTGGGGTGCCTGAAAGTGAGGGGGAAAATGGAACCAAGTTGGAAAACACTCTTCAGGAAATCATCCAGGAGAACTTCCCCAACCTAGTAGGGCAGGCCAACATTCAAATTCAGGAAATACAGAGAACGCCACAAAGATACTCCTCCAGAAGAGCAACTCCAAGACACATAATTGCCAGATTCACCAAAGTTGAAATGAAGGAAAAAATCTGAAGGGCAGCCAGAGAGAAAGGTCGGGTTACCCACAAAGGGAAGCCCATCAGACTAACAGCAGATCTCTCGGCAGAAACTCTACAAGCCAGAAGAGAGTGGGGGCCAATATTCAACATTCTTAAAGAAAAGAATTTTAAACCCAGAATTTCATATCCAGCCAAACTAAGTTTCATAAGTGAAGGAGAAATAAAATCCTTTACAGATAAGCAAATGCTTAGAGATTTTGTCACCACCAGGCCTGCCTTACAAGAGACCCTGAAGGAAGCCCTAAACATGGAAAGGAACAACCGGTACCAGCCATCGCAAAAACATGCCAAAATGTAAAGACCATCGAGGCTAGGAAGAAACTGCATCAACTAACGAGCAAAATAACCAGTTAATATCTAATGGCAGGATCAAGTTCACACATAACAATATTAACCTTAAATGTTAATGGACTAAATGCTCCAATTAAAAGACACAGACTGGCAAACTGGATAAAGAGTCAAGACCCATCAGTCTGCTGTATTCAGGAGACCCATCTCACATGCAGAGACATACATAGGCTCAAAATAAAGGGATGGAGGAAGATCTACCAAGCAAATGGAGAACAAAAAAAAGCAGGGGTTGCAATCCTTGTCTCTGATAAAACAGACTTTAAACCATCAAAGATCAAAAGAGACAAAGAAGGCCATTACATAATGGTAAAGGGATCAATTCAACAGGAAGAGCTAACTCTCCTAAATATATATGCACCCAATACAGGAGCACCCAGATTCATAAAGCAAGTCCTTACGGACTTACAAAGAGACTTAGACTCCCATACAATAATAATGGCAGACTTCAACACTCCGCTGTCAACATTAGACAGATCAGCGAGACAGAAAGTTAACAAGGATATCCAGGAATTGAACTCATCTCTGCACCAAGCGGACCTAATAGACATCTATAGAACTCTCCACCCCAAATCAACAGAATATACATTCTTCTCAGCACCACATCGCACTTATTCCAAAATTGACCACATAATTGGAAGTAAAGCACTCCTCAGCAAATGTAAAAGAACAGAAATTATAACAAACTGTCTCTCAGACCACAGTGCAATCAAACTAGAACTCAGCACTAAGAAACTCAATCAAAACCGCTCAACTACATGGAAACTGAACAACCTGCTCCTGAATGACTACTGGGTACATAACGAAATGAAAGCGGAAATAAAGATGTTCTTTGAAACCAATGAGAACAAAGATACAACATACCAGAATCTCTGGGACACATTTAAAGCAGTGTGTAGAGGGAAATTTATAGCACTAAATGCCCACAAGAGAAAGCAGGAAAGATCTAAAATTGACACTCTAACATCACAATTAAAAGAACTAGAGAGGCAAGAGCAAACACATTCAAAAGCTAGCAGAAGGCAAGAAATAACTAAGATCAGAGCCGAACTGAAGGAGATAGAGACACAAAAAACCCTCCAAAAAATCAATGAATCCAGGAGTTGGTTTTTTGAAAAGATCAACAAAATTGACAGACCGCTAGCAAGGCTAATAAAGAAGAAAAGAGAGAGGAATCAAATAGATGCAATAAAAAATGATAAAGGGGATATCACCACTGACCCCACAGAAATACAAACTACCATCAGAGAATACTATAAACGCCTCTACGCAAATCAACTAGAAAATCTAGAAGAAATGGATAATTTCCTGGACACTTACACTCTCCCAAGGCTAAACCAGGAAGAAGTTGAATCCCTGAATAGACCAATAGCAGGCTCTGAAATTGAGGCAACAATTAATAGCCTACCCACCAAAAAAAGTCCAGGACCAGATGGATTCACAGCTGAATTCTACCAGAGGTACAAGGAGGAGCTGGTACCATTCCTTCTGAAACTATTCCAATCAATAGAAAAAGAGGGAATCCTCCCTAACTCATTTTATGAGGCCAACATCATCCTGATAGCAAAGCCTGGCAGAGACACAACAAAAAAAGAGAATTTTAGACCAATATCCCTGATGAACATTGATGCAAAAATTCTCAATAAAATACTGGCAAACCGGATTCAGCAGCACATCAAAAAGCTTATCCACCATGATCAAGTGGGCTTCATCCCTGGGATGCAAGGCTGGTTCAACATTCGCAAATCAATAAACGTAATCCAGCATATAAACAGAACCAAAGACAAGAACCACATGATTGTCTCAATAGATGCAGAAAAGGCTTTTGACAAAATTCAACAGCCCTTCATGCTAAAAACGCTCAATAAATTCGGTATTGATGGAACGTATCTCAAAATAATAAGAGCCATTTATGACAAACCCACAGCTAATATCATACTGAATGGGCAAAAACTGGAAAAATTCCCTTTGAAAACTGGCACAAGACAGGGATGCCCTCTCTCACCACTCCTATTCAACATAGTGTTGGAAGTTCTGGCTAGGGCAATCAGGCAAGAGAAAGAAATCAAGGGTATCCAGTTAGGAAAAGAAGAAGTCAAATTGTCCCTGTTTGCAGATGACATGATTGTATATTTAGAAAACCCCATCGTCTCAGCCCAAAATCTCCTTAAGCTGATAAGCAACTTCAGCAAAGTCTCAGGATACAAAATTAATGTGCAAAAATCACAAGCATTCTTATACACCAGTAACAGACAAGCAGAGAGCCAAATCAGGAATGAACTTCCATTCACAATTGCTTCAAAGAGAATAAAATACCTAGGAATCCAGCTTACAAGGGATGTAAAGGACCTCTTCAAGGAGAACTACAAACCACTGCTCAGTGAAATCAAAGAGGACACAAACAAATGGAAGAACATACCATGCTCATGGATAGGAAGAATCAATATCGTGAAAATGGCCATACTGCCCAAGGTTATTTATAGATTCAATGCCATCCCCATCAAGCTACCAATGAGTTTCTTCACAGAATTGGAAAAAACTGCTTTAAAGTTCATATGGAACCAAAAAAGAGCCCGCATTGCCAAGACAATCCTAAGTCAAAAGGACAAAGCTGGAGGCGTCACGCTACCTGACTTCAAACTATACTACAAGGCTACAGTAACCAAAACAGCATGGTACTGGTACCAAAACAGAGCTATAGACCAATGGAACAGAACAGAGTCCTCAGAAATAATACCGCACATCTACAGCCATCTGATCTTTGACAAACCTGAGAGAAACAAGAAATGGGGAAAGGATTCCCTATTTAATAAATGGTGCTGGGAAAATTGGCTAGCCATAAGTAGAAAGCTGAAACTGGATCCTTTCCTTACCCCTTATACGAAGATTAATTCAAGATGGATTAGAGACTTAAATGTTAGACCTAATACCATAAAAACCCTAGAAGAAAATCTAGGTAGTACCATTCAGGACATAGGCATGGGCAAGGACTTCATGTCTAAAACACCAAAAGCAACGGCAGCAAAAGCAAAAATTGACAAATGGGATCTAATTAAACTAAAGAGCTTTTGCACAGCAAAAGAAACTACCATCAGAGTGAACAGGCAACCTACAGAATGGGAGAAAATTTTTGCAACCTACTCATCTGACAAAGGGCTAATATCCAGAATCTACAAAGAACTCAAACAAATATACGAGAAAAAAACAAACAACCCCATCAAAAAGTGGGGAAAGGATATGAACAGACATTTCTCAAAAGAAGATATTCATACAGCCAACAGACACATGAAAAAATGCTCATCGTCACTCGCCATCAGAGAAATGCAAATCAAAACCACAATGAGATACCATCTCACACCAGTTAGAATGGCAATCATTAAGAAGTCAGGAAACAACAGGTGTTGGAGAGGATGTGGAGAAATAGGAACACTTTTACACTGTTGGTGGGATTGTAAACTAGTTCAACCATTATGGAAAACAGTATGGCAATTCCTCAAGGATCTAGAACTAGATGTACCATATGACCCAGCCATCCCACTACTGGGTATATACCCAAAGGATTATAAATTATTCTACTACAAAGACACATGCACACGTATGTTTATTGCGGCACTATTCACAATAGCAAAGACTTGGAATCAACCCAAATGTCCATCTGTGACAGACTGGATTAAGAAAATGTGGCACATATACACCATGGAATACTATGCAGCCATAAAAAAGGATGAGTTTGCGTCCTTTGTAGGGGACATGGATGCAGCTGGAAACCATCATTCTTAGCAAACTATCACAAGAACAGAAAACCAAACACCGCATGTTCTCACTCATAGGTGGGAACTGAACAATGAGATCACTTGGACTCGGGAAGGGGAACATCACGCACTGGGGCCTATCATGGGGAGGGGGGAGGGGGGAGGAGGGAGGGATTGCATTGGGGAGTTATACATGATATAAATGATGAATTGATGGGTGCTGACGAGTTGATGGGTGCAGCACACCAACATGGCATAAGTATACTATAAAAAAAAAAAAAAAAAAAAAGAGCCAAATGGAAATTTTATTTTATTTTATTTTATTTTTTTAATGTTAACGTATAAGTTTATTGTAATTTTTAATTAATATATATTTTTTAATTTCTTAGTCCTAATTTCTTTTTCTTTTTTTTTTTTTTATTATACTTTAAGTTCTAGGGTACATGTGCATAACGTGCAGGTTTGTTACATATGTATACTTATGCCATGTTGGTGTGCTGCACCCATCAACTCGTCAGCACCCATCAATTCATCATTTATATCATGTATAATTCCCCGATGCAATCCCTCCCTCCTCCCCCCTCCCCATGATAGGCCCCAGTGCGTGATGTTCCCCTTCCCGAGTCCAAGTGATCTCATTGTTCAGTTCCCACCTATGACTGAGAACATGCGGTGTTTGGTTTTCTGTTCTTGTGATAGTTTGCTAAGAATGATGGTTTCCAGCTGCATCCATGTCCCTACAAAGGACGCAAACTCATCCTTTTTTATGGCTGCATAGTATTTCATGGTGTATATGTGCCACATTTTCTTAATCCAGTCTGTCACAGATGGACATTTGGGTTGATTCCAAGTCTTTGCTATTGTGAATAGTGCCGCAATAAACATACGTGTGCATGTGTCTTTATAGCAGCATGATTTATAATCCTTTGGGTATATACCCAGTAGTGGGATGGCTGGGTCATATGGTACATCTAGTTCTAGATCCTTGAGGAATTGCCATACTGTTTTCCATAATGGTTGAACTAGTTTACAATCCCACCAACAGTGTAAAAGTGTTCCTATTTCTCCACATCCTCTCCAACACCTGTTGTTTCCTGACTTCTTAATGATTGCCATTCTAACTGGTGTGAGATGGTATCTCATTGTGGTTTTGATTTGCATTTCTCTGATGGCGAGTGATGATGAGCATTTTTTCATGTGTCTGTTGGCTGTATGAATATCTTCTTTTGAGAAATGTCTGTTCATATCCTTTCCCCAATTTTTGATGGGGTTGTTTGTTTTTTTCTCGTATATTTGTTTGAGTTCTTTGTAGATTCTGGATATTAGCCCTTTGTCAGATGAGTAGGTTGCAAAAATTTTCTCCCATTCTGTAGGTTGCCTGTTCACTCTGATGGTAGTTTCTTTTGCTGTGCAAAAGCTCTTTAGTTTAATTAGATCCCATTTGTCAATTTTAGCTTTTGCTGCCGTTGCTTTTGGTGTTTTAGACATGAAGTCCTTGCCCATGCCTTTGTCCTGAATGGTACTACCTAGATTTTCTTCTAGGGTTTTTATGGTATTAGGTCTAACATTTAAGTCTCTAATCCATCTTGAATTAATCTTCGTATAAGGGGTAAGGAAAGGATCCAGTTTCAGCTTTCTACTTATGGCTAGCCAATTTTCCCAGCACCATTTATTCAATAGGGAATCCTTTCCCCATTTCTTGTTTCTCTCAGGTTTGTCAAAGATCAGATGGCTGTAGATGTGTGGTATTATTTCTGAGGACTCTGTTCTGTTCCATTGGTCTATATCTCTGTTTTGGTACCAGTACCATGCTGTTTTGGTTACTGTAGCCTTGTAGTACAGTTTGAAGTCAGGTAGCGTGACGCCTCCAGCTTTGTCCTTTTGACTTAGGATTGTCTTGGCAATGCGGGCTCTTTTTTGGTTCCATATGAACTTTAAAGCAGTTTTTTCCAATTCTGTGAAGAAACTCATTGGTAGCTTGATGGGGATGGCATTGAATCTATAAATAACCTTGGGGAGTATGGCCATTTTCACGATATTGATTCTTCCTATCCATGAGCATGGTATGTTCTTCCAATTGTTTGTGTCCTCTTTTATTTCACTGAGCAGTGGTTTGTAGTTCTCCTTGAAGAGGTCCTTGACATCCCTTGTAAGCTGGATTCCTAGGTATTTTATTCTCTTTGAAGCAATTGTGAATGGAAGTTCATTCCTGATTTGGCTCTCTGCTTGTCTGTTACTGGTGTATAAGAATGCTTGTGATTGTTGCACATTAATTTTGTATCCTGAGACTTTGCTGAAGTTGCTTATCAGCTTAAGGAGATTTTGGGCTGAGACGATGGGGTTTTCTAAATATACAATCATGTCATCTGCAAACAGGGACAATTTGACTTCTTCTTTTCCTAACTGGATACCCTTGATTTCTTTCTCTTGCCTGATTGCCCTAGCCAGAACTTCCAACACTATGTTGAATAGGAGTGGTGAGAGAGGGCATCCCTGTCTTGTGCCAGTTTTCAAAGGGAATTTTTCCAGTTTTTGCCCATTCAGTATGATATTAGCTGTGGGTTTGTCATAAATAGCTCTTATTATTTTGAGGTATGTTCCATCAATACCGAATTTATTGAGCGTTTTTAGCATGAAGGGCTGTTGAATTTTGTCAAAAGCCTTTTCTGCATCTATTGAGACAATCATGTGGTTCTTGTCTTTGGTTCTGTTTATATGCTGGATTACGTTTATTGATTTGCGAATGTTGAACCAGCCTTGCATCCCAGGGATGAAGCCCACTTGATCATGGTGGATAAGCTTTTTGATGTGCTGCTGAATCCGGTTTGCCAGTATTTTATTGAGAATTTTTGCATCGATGTTCATCAGGGATATTGGTCTAAAATTCTCTTTTTTTGTTGTGTCTCTGCCAGGCTTTGCTATCAGGATGATGTTGGCCTCATAAAATGAGTTAGGGAGGATTCCCTCTTTTTCTATTGATTGGAATAGTTTCAGAAGGAATGGTACCAGCTCCTCCTTGTACCTCTGGTAGAATTCAGCTGTGAATCCATCTGGTCCTGGACTTTTTTTGGTGGGTAGGCTATTAATTGTTGCCTCAATTTCAGAGCCTGCTATTGGTCTATTCAGGGATTCAACTTCTTCCTGGTTTAGCCTTGGGAGAGTGTAAGTGTCCAGGAAATTATCCATTTCTTCTAGATTTTCTAGTTGATTTGCGTAGAGGCGTTTATAGTATTCTCTGATGGTAGTTTGTATTTCTGTGGGGTCGGTGGTGATATCCCCTTTATCATTTTTTATTGCATCTATTTGATTCTTTGCTCTTTTCTTCTTTATTAGCCTTGCTAGCAGTCTGTCAATTTTGTTGATCTTTTCAAAAAACCAACTCCCGGATTCATTGATTTTTTGGAGGGTTTTTTGTGTCTCTATCTCCTTCAGTTCGGCTCTAATCTTAGTTATTTCTTGCCTTCTGCTAGCTTTTGAATGTGTTTGCTCTTGCCTCTCTAGTTCTTTTAATTGTGATGTTAGAGTGTCCATTTTAGATCTTTCCTGCTTTCTCTTGTGGGCATTTAGTGCTATAAATTTCCCTCTACACACTGCTTTAAATGTGTCCCAGAGATTCTGGTATGTTGTATCTTTGTTCTCATTGGTTTCAAAGAACATCTTTATTTCCGCTTTCATTTCGTTATGTACCCAGTAGTCATTCAGGAGCAGGTTGTTCAGTTTCCATGTAGTTGAGCGGTTTTGAGTGAGTTTCCTAGTCCTGAGTTCTAGTTTGATTGCACTGTGGTCTGAGAGACAGTTTGTTATAATTTCTGTTCTTTTACATTTGCTGAGGAGTGCTTTACTTCCAATTATGTGGTCAATTTTGGAATAAGTGCGATGTGGTGCTGAGAAGAATGTATATTCTGTTGATTTGGGGTGGTGAGTTCTATAGATGTCTATTAGGTCCGCTTGGTGCAGAGATGAGTTCAATTCCTGGATATCCTTGTTAACTTTCTGTCTCGTTGATCTGTCTAATGTTGACAGTGGAGTGTTGAAGTCTCCCATTATTATTGTATGGGAGTCTAAGTCTCTTTGTAAGTCTCTAAGGACTTGCTTTATGAATCTGGGTGCTCCTGTATTGGGTGCATATATATTTAGGAGAGTTAGCTCTTCCTGTTGAATTGATCCCTTTACCATTATGTAATGGCCTTCTTTGTCTCTTTTGATCTTTGATGGTTTAAAGTCTGTTTTATCAGAGACAAGGATTGCAACCCCTGCTTTTTTTTGTTCTCCATTTGCTTGGTAGATCTTCCTCCATCCCTTTATTTTGAGCCTATGTATGTCTCTGCATGTGAGATGGGTCTCCTGAATACAGCAGACTGATGGGTCTTGACTCTTTATCCAGTTTGCCAGTCTGTGTCTTTTAATTGGAGCATTTAGTCCATTGACATTTAAGGTTAATATTGTTATGTGTGAACTTGATCCTGTCATTATGATATTAACTGGTTATTTTGCTCGTTAGTTGATGCAGTTTCTTCCTAGCCTCGATGGTCTTTACATTTTGGCATGTTTTTGCAATGGCTGGTACCGGTTGTTCCTTTCCATGTATAGGGCTTCCTTCAGGGTCTCTTGTAAGGCAGGCCTGGTGGTGACAAAATCTCTAAGCATTTGCTTATCTGTAAAGGATTTTATTTCTCCTTCACTGATGAAACTTAGTTTGGCTGGATATGAAATTCGGGGTTGAAAATTCTTTTCTTTAAGAACGTTGAATATTGGCCCCCACTCTCTTCTGGCTTGTAGAGTTTCTGCCGAGAGATCTGCTGTTAGTCTGATGGGCTTCCCTTTGTGGGTAACCCGACCTTTCTCTCTGGCTGCCCTTCAGATTTTTTCCTTCATTTCAACTTTGGTGAATCTGGCAATTATGTGTCTTGGAGTTGCTCTTCTGGAGGAGTATCTTTGTGGCGTTCTCTGTATTTCCTAAATTTGAATGTTGGCCTGCCCTACTAGGTTGGGGAAGTTCTCCTGGATGATATCCTGAAGAGTGTTTTCCAACTTGGTTCCATTTTCACCCTCACTTTCAGGCACCCCAGTCAGACGTAGATTTGGTCTTTTTACGTAATCCCATACTTCTTGCAGGCTTTGTTCATTTCTTTTTCTTCTTTTTTCTTTTGGTTTCTCTTCTCACTTCATTTCATTCATTTGATCTTCAATCGCTGATACTCTTTCTTCCAGTTGATCGAGTCGGTTACTGAAGCTTGTGCATTTGTCACATATTTCTCGTGTCATGGTTTTCATCTCTGTCATTTCGTTTATGATCTTCTCTGCATTAATTAGTCTAGCTGTCAATTCTTCCACTCTTTTTTCAAGATTTTTAGTTTCTTTGCGCTGGGTACGTAATTCCTCCTTTAGCTCTGATAAGTTTGATGGACTGAAGCCTTCTTCTCTCCTCTCGTCCAAGTCATTCTCTGACCAGCTTTGATCCGTTGCTGGCGATGGGCTGCGCTCCTTTGCAGGGGGAGATGTGCTCTTATTTTTTGAATTTCCAGCTTTTCTGCCCTGCTTCTTCCCCATCTTTGTGGTTTTATCTGTCTCTGGTCTTTGATGATGGTGACGTACTGATGGGGTTTTGGTATAGGTGTCCTTCCTGTTTGATAGTTTTCCTTCTGACAGTCAGAAGGACTGTCTGTTGGTCTGTTGGAGATTGCTTGAGGTCCACTCCAGACCCTGTTTGCCTGGGTATCAGCAGCAGAGGTTGCCGAAGATAGAATATTGCTGAACAGCGAGTGTACCTGTCTGATTCTTCCTTTGGAAGTTTCCTCTCAGGGGTGTACTCCACCCTGTGAGGTGTGGGGTGTCAGACTGCCCCTAGTGGGGATTTCTCCCAACTAGGCTTCTCAGGGGTCAGGGACCCACCTGAGCAGGCAGTCTGTCCGTTCTCAGATCTCAACCTCCGAGTTGGGAGATCCACAGCTCTCCCCAAAGCTGTCAGACAGAGTCATTCGCGTCAGCACCAGCCCCCGCTGCTTCCCCTGTTGGTCTTCAGCTGTGCGCTGTCCCCAGAGGTGAAGTCTACAGAGACAGGCAGGCTTCCTTGAGCTGCTGTGAGCTCCACCCAATTCGAGCTTCCCAGCGGCTTTGTTTACCTACTTAAGCCTCAGCAATGGCGGGCGCCCCTCCCCCAGCCTCGCTGCTGCCTTGCGGATAGATCGCCGCAGACTGCTGTGTTAGCAGTGAGGGAGGCTCCGTGGGCGTGGGACCTTCTCGGCCAGGTGTGGGATATATTCTCCTGGTGTGCCTGTTTGCTTAAAGCGCCGTATTGGGGTGGGAGTTACCCGATTATCCAGGTGTTGTGTGTCTCAGTTCCCCTGGCTAGGAAAACGGATTCCCTTCCCCCTTGCACTTCCAGGTGAGGCGATGCCTCACCCTGCTTCAGCTCTCGCTGGTCAGGCTGCAGCAGCTGACCAGCACCGATTGTCCGGCACTCCCTAGTGAGATGACCCCAGTACTTCAGTTGAAAATGCAGAAATCACTGGTCTTCTGTGTCGCTCGCGCTGGGAGTTGGAGACTGGAGCTGTTCCTATTCGGCCATCTTGCTCCGCCCCAAATGGAAATTTTATAAGTGAAAGTACAATAACTACAATTAAAAACTCTGTTCAGGCCAGGCATGGTGACTCATGCCTGTAATCAAAGCACTTTGGGAGGTCGAGGCGGGTGGATCATGAGGTCAGGAAATTGAGACCATCCTGACCAACATGGTGAAACCCCATCTCTACTAAAAACACAAAAATTAGCCAGGCGTGGTGGCGCATGCCTTGTAGTCCTGGCTACTCAGGAGGCTGAGGCAGGAGAATTGCTTGAACCCGGGAGGCGGAGGCTACAGTGAGCCGAGATCACACCACTGCCCTCCAGCCTGGGTGACAGAGCAAGACTCCATCTCAAAAAACAACAACAACAAAAACACTCTGTTCAGCAGAATAGATGGGACAGAGGAAAGAATCAGTGAACTGGAAAATTGAGCAATAGGAGTTACTTAATCTGAACAACAGCAATTAAAAAAAAAAGAATAGTCCTATGGGACTATAACAACAGATCTACCATTTGTGTTTTCAGAGTCTCAGGAGAAGAGGAAGAGGACAGGGCTGGAAAAAGTACTCAAAGAAATAATGGCTGAAAACTCTTCATATTTGGCAAACTGAGTTACCCTCACACAGGATAAACACAAAGAAATCCACACTGAGACACATCATAGTCAAACTTCTTAACACTAAAGATAAAGAAAAATCTTGAAAGCAGCAAGAGAGACATAACACCTTACCAATAGGGAAAAAAACAATTTGAACAACAGCATATTTCTCATCAGAAAATACAAGAAGGAAGTGGCAGGGAATTTTTTGCATGCTGAAATAAAATAACTGTCAGCCAGCCTAAAATCCTATATCTAGTCAAAATATCCCTCAACAATTAAGGGAAATTCAGCCAGGCACAGTGGCTCATGCCTGTAATCCCAGCACCTTGGGAGGCCAAGTTGGGTAGATCACTTGAGGTCGGGAGTTTGAGACCAGTCTGACCAACATGGTGAAACCCCATCTCTAGTAAAAAATATAAAAATTAGCCAGACTTGGTGGGGGGCAGCTGTAATCCAAGCTACCCAGGAGGCTGAGGCAGGAGAATTGCTTCAACCCAGGAGGCAGAGGTTGCAGTGAGCTGAGATCACACCATTGCACTCCAGCCTGGGCAACAAAAGTGAAATTCCATCTCTAAATAAATAAATAAAGAGAAACTTGAGACTTTCTCAGATAAAAGAAAATGAAGACAACTTATCATTAGCTGATCTACCCAAAAAGAATGGTGAAAGGAGGTTCTCTAAACAGGAAGAAATCAATAAAAGATGGAATCTTGAAAGGAAAGAATAAAAAACACAGTAAACAAAAATACAGATAAATATTCATTTTCCTCTGCCTTTTGTAAGTTATAATAGATAATTGAAGCAAAAATTTAACACCAAGACCAGGCACAATGGCTCACACCTGTAATCCCAGAATTTTGGGAGGCCAGGGTGGGAAGATCACTTGAGCCCAGCAGATCCAGAGCCCAGCCTGGAGAACATAGTGAGACCCCATTTCTACAATAATAATAATAATAATTTAATTTAATTTAAAAAAATAAATTTTAACACTGAGTGGTTCTAAAAGTATGCAAAGAAAATATTTAGAATATTTATAAATGGAGGAGGTTAAATTTTAGTTCTTTTATAGGGAGCTAAAATTTCCACATTTCCCTCAAATGGAAAAATGATAACACCAATAGAAGTTTTAATAGCGTGGCCAGGCGCAGTGGCTCACTCCTGTAATCCCAGCATTTTGGGAGGCCAAGGTGGGTGGATCACCTGAGATCAGGCGTTCGAGACCAGCCTGGCCAACATGGCAAAGCTCTGTCTCTACTAAAAATACAAAAAAAATAGCCAGGTGTAGTGGCACACACCTGTAATCCCAGCTACTCGGGAGGCTGAGGCAGGAGAATCACTTGAACCTGGGAGACAGAGGTTGCAATGAGCCAAGATCATGCCACTGCACTCTAGCCTGGGAGACAGAGTGTGACTCATCTCAAAAAAAAAGTTTTAATAGTGTAAAACTAATCATTTAAAAAGCTACATAAAGAGATATACTCAGAAGCACTATAGATAAACCAAAGTGGAATTTGAAAAGCATTCCCATCTCAACAACTGATAGAGCAAGTAAACAGAAAACTAACAAGGGTACTCTACAATACCACCACCAATCAACAGGATCTAAGTGACATTTAGGGAACACTCCACCTAACAGCAGAATACACATTCTTTTCTGCTGAAAATCACTGAAATCATATACATTGTGTTCTCTGATCACAGTGAAATCAAACCAGAAATCAAAAGTGGAAGGATAGGTGGCTGGCAAGATGGCTGAATAGGAACAGCTCTGGTCTGCAGTTCCCAGCAAGATCAACACAGAAGACGGGTGATTTTTGCATTTCCAACTAAGGTACCTGACTTATCTCACTGGGGCTGGTTAGACAGTGTGTGCTGCCCACAGAGGGCGAGCCGAAGCAAGGTGGGATGGCACATCACCTGGAAGCAGAAGGGGTGGCAGAACTCCCTCCCCTGGCCAAGGGAAGCCATGAGGGACTGTGCCGTGAGGTATGGTGCACTCTGGCCCAGATACTAGGTTTTTCCCACAGTCTTCGCAACCCACAGACCAGAAGATTCCCTAGGGTGCCTACAACACCAGGGCCCAGGGTTTCAAGCACAAATCTGGGTGGCCATTTAGACAGACACTGAGCTAGCTAGCTGCAGAAGTGTTTTTTCATACCCCCGTGGCACTGGAATACCAGCGACACAGAACCGTTCACTCCCCTGGAAAGGGGACTGAAGCCAGGGAGCCAAGTGGTCTAGCTCAGCAGATCCCACCCCTGTGGAACCCAGCAAGCTAAGATCCACTGGCTTGAAATTCTCGCTGCCAGCACAGCAGTTTGAAGTCGACCTGGGATGCTCGACCTTGGTGGGGGAAAGGGCGTCCACCATTACTGAGGCTTGAGTAGGTGGTTTTCCCCTCACATTGTAAACAAAGCCACCGGGAAGTTTAAACTGGGCAGGGCCCACTATAGCTCAGCAAAGCTGCTGTAGCCAGACTGACTCTCTAGATTCCTCCTCTCTGGGCAGGGCATCTCTGAAAGAAAGGCAGCAGCCCCAGTCAGGGACTTATAGATAAAACACCCATCTCCCTGGGACAGAGCACCTGGGGAAGGCGTGGCTGTGGGCACAGCTTCAGCAGACTTAAACATTCCTGCCTGCTGGCTCTGAAGAGAACAGTGGATCGCCCAGCACAGCTGCTTGAGCTCTGCTAAGGGACAGACTGCCTCCTCAGGTGGGTTCCTGACCCCCATGCCTCCTGACTGGGAGACACCTCCCAGCAGGGGTCGACAGATACCTCATACAGGAGAGCTCTGACTGGCATCTGGCAGGTGCTCCTCTTGGATGAAGCTTCCAGAGGAAGAAACAGGCAGCAATTTTTGCTGTTCTGCAGCCTCCGCTGGTGATACCCAGGCAAACACAGTCTAGAGTGAACCTCCAGCAAACTCCAGCAGACCTGTAGCAGAGGGACCTGACTGTTAGAAGGAAAACTAACAAACAGAAAGGAATAGCATCAACATTAACAAAAAGGATGTCCACACAGAAACCCCATCTGAAGGTCACCAACATCAAAGACCAAAGACCAAATAAATCCACAAAGAGGAGGAAAAAGCACAAAAAGCCTGAAAATTCCAAAAAACCAGAATGCCTTTTCTTCTCCAAAGGATCACAACTTGCCAGCAAAGGAACAAAACTGGACAGAGAGTGAGTTTGACAAATTGACAGAATTAGGCTACAGAAGGTGGGTAATAACAAACTCCTCTGACCTAAAAGAGGATGTTCTAACCCAATGCAAGGAAGCTAAGAACTTTGAAAAAAGGTTAGAGGAATTGCTAACTAGAATAACCAGTTTAGAGAAGAACGTAAATAACCTAATGGAACTGAAAAACACAGCATGAGAACTTCATGAAACATACACAAGTATCTATAGCTGAATTGATCAAGCAGAAGAAAGGATATCAGAGATTGAATATCAACTTAATGAAAGAAAGCGTGAAGACAAGATTAGAGAAAAAAGAATGAAAAGGAACAAACAAAGCCTCCAAGAAATATGGGACTAGGTGAAAAGACCAAACCTACGTTTGATTGGTGTACCTGAAAGTGACGGGGAGAATGGAACCAAGTTGGAAAACACTCTTCAGGATATTATCCAGGAGAACTTCCCCAACCTAGCAAGACAGGCCAACATTCACATTCAGGAAACACAGATTAATACCACAAAGATACTCCTTGAGAAGAGCAACCCTAAGACACATAATCGTCAGATTCACCAAGGTTGAAATGAAGGAAAAAAATGTTAAGGGCAGCCACAGAGAAAGATCGGGTTACCCACAAAGGGAAGCCCATCAGACTAACAGTTGATCTCTCGGCACAAACCCTATAAGCCAGAAGAGAGTGGGGACCAATATTCAACATTCTTAAATAAAAGAATTTTCAATCCAGAATTTCATATCCAGCCAAACTAAGCTTCATAAGCGAAGGAGAAAATTATAGACAAGCAAATGCTGAGAGATTTTGTCATGACCAGGCTACCTTACAAGAGCTCCTAAGGGAAGCACTAAATATGGAAAGGAAAAACTGGTACCAGCCACTGCAAAAACACCAAATTGTAAAGACCGTCGATGCTGTGAAGAAACTGCATCAACTAACAGGCAAAATAACCAGCCAGCATCATAATGACAGGATCAAATTCACACATAGCAATATTGACCTTAAATGTAAATGGGCTAAATGACACAATTAAAAGACACTGACTGGCAAATTGGATAGAGTCAAGACCCTTCGGTATATTGTATTAAGGAGACCCATCTCACATGCACAGACACACATAGGCTCAAAATAAAGGGATGGAGGAATTTTTACCAAGCAGATGGAAAGAAAAAAAAAAAAAAAAGCAGGGGTTGCAATCTTAGTCTGATAAAACAGACTTTAAACCAACAAAGATCAAAAAAGAAAGAAGGGCATTACATAATGGCAAAGGGATCAATGCAACAAGAAGAGATGTATATGTACCCAATACAGAAGCACCCAGATTAAAAAGGCAAGTTCCTAGAGACCTACAAAGAGACTTAGACTCCCACACAATAATAGTGGGAGACTTTAACACCCCACTGTCAATATTAGCTCAACTAGACAGAAAATTAACAAGGATATTCAGGACTTGAACTCAGCTCTGGACTAAGCAGACCTAATAGACATCTACAGAACTTTCCACCCCAAATCAACAGAATATACATTCTTCTCAGCACCACATCGCACATAGCCTAAAACTGACCACATAATTGGAAGTAAAACACTCCTCAGCAAATGCAAAAGAATGGAAATCATAACAAACAGTCTCTCAGCCCACAGTTTAATCAAATTAGGACTCAGGATTAAGAAACTCACTCAAAACCATACAACTACATGGAAACTGAACAACCTGTTTCTGAATGACTACTGGGTAAATAACGAAATTAAGGCAGAAATAAATAAGTTCTTTGAAACCAATGAGAACAAAGACACAATGTACCAGAATCTCTGGGACACAGCTAAAGGAGTGTTTAGAGGGAAATTTATAGCACAAAATGCCCACAGGAGAAAGTGGGAAAGATCCAAAATCAACACCCTAACATCACAATGAAAAGAACTAGAGAATCATCAGCAAACAAATTCAAAAACTAGCAGAAGACAAGAAATAGCTAAGATCAGAGCAGAACTGAAGGAGATAGAGACAGATAAAACCCTCCAAAAAAAAAATCAGTGAATCCAGGAGCTGTTTGTTTAAAAAAAAAAAAAAAAAAAAAAAAAAAAAGATTAACAAAATAGACCGCTAGCCATTCTAATAAAGAAGAAAAGAGAGAAGAATCAAATAGACACAATAAAAAATGATAAAGGGGATATCACCACTGATCCCACAGAAATACAAACCACCATCAGAGAATACTATAAACAACTCTATGCAAATAAACTAGAAAACCTAGACTAAATGGATAAATTCCTGGACACATACACCCTCCCAAGACTAAATCAAGAAGAAATCGAATCCCTGAACAGACCAATAACAAGTTCTGAAATTGAGGCAGTAATTAATAGCCTACCAACCAAAAAAAAGCCCGGGACCAGATGGATTCACAGCCAAATTTTACCAAAGGTACAAAGAGGAGCTAGTACCATTCCTTCTGAAACTATTTCAAACAATAAAAAAAGAGAGACTCCTTCCTAACTCATTTTATGAGGCCAACATCATCCTGACACCACAACCTGGCAGAGACACAACAAAAAAAGAATATTACAGGCCAATATCCCTGATGAACATCGATGCGGAAATCCTCAATAAAATACTGGCAAACCGAATCCAGCAGCACTTCAAAAAGCTTATCCACCATGATCAAGTGGGCTTCATCCCTGGGATGCAAGACTGGTTGAACATATGCAAATCAATAAACTTAATCCATCGCATAAACAGAACCAATGACAAAAACCACATGATTATCTCAATAGATGCAGAAAAGGATGTTGATAAAATTCAACACCACTTCATGCTAAAAAACTCTCAATAAACTAGGTATTGGTGGAACATATCTCAAAATAATAAGAACTATTTATGACAAACCGACAGCCAATATCATACTGAATGGGCAAAAGCTGGAAGCATTCCCTTTGAAAACCGGCACAAGACAAGGATGCCCTCTCTCACCACTCCTATTCAATATAGTATTGGAAGTCCTGGCCAGGGCAATCAGGCAAGAGAAAGAAATAAAGGGTATTCAAATAGGAAGAGAGGAAGTCAAAGTGTCTCTGTTTGCAGAGGACATGATTGTATATTTAGAAAACCCATCATCTCAGATCAAAATCTCCTTAAGCTGATAAGCAACTTCAGCAAAGTCTCAGGATACAAAATCAATGTGCAAAAATCACAAGCATTCCTATACACCAATAATAGAGAGTCAAATCATGTGTGAACTCCCATTCACAATTGCTACAAAGAGAATAAAATATCTAGGAATACAACTTACAAGGGATGTAAAGGACCTCTTCAAGGAGAACTACAAACCGCTGCTCAATGAAATAAGAGAGGACACAAACAAATGGAAAAACATTCCATACTTATGGATTGGAAGAAACAATATAATGAAAATGACCCTACTGCCCAAGGTAATTTATAGATTCAATGCTGTCCCCATCAAGCTACCATTGACTTTCTTCATAGAATTAGAAGAAATTACTTTAAATTTCATATAAAATCAAAGAAGAGTCCACATAGCCAAGACAATCCTAAGCAAAAAGAACAAAGCTGGAGGCATCACACTACCTGACTTCAAACTATACTGCAAGGCTACAGTAATGAAAACAGCATGATACTGGTACCAAAACAGATATATAGACCAATGGAACACAACAGAGGCCTCAGAAATAACACCACACATCTACAACCATCTGATCTTTGACAAACCTGACAAAAACAAGCAATGGGGAAAGGATTCCCTATTGAATAAATGTTGTTGGGAAAACTGGCTAGCCATATGCAGAAAACTGAAACTGGACCCCTTCCTTACACTTTACACACAAATTAACTCAAGATGGATTAAAGACTTACATGTAAGACCTAAAACTATAAAAACCCTAGAAGAAAACCTAGGCAGTACTATTCAGGACATAGGCATGGGCAAAGGCTTCATGACTAAAACACCAAATGTAATGGAAACAAAAGCCAAAATTGACAGATGGGATCTAATTAAACTAAAGAGCTTCTGCACAGCAAAAGAAACTCTCATCAGAGTGAACAGGCAACCTACAGAATGGGACAAAATTTTTGCAATCTATCCATCAGACAAAGGGCTAATATCTAGAACCTACAAAGAACTTAAACAAATTTACAAGAAAAAAACAAAAAAAAAAAAACATCAAAAAATGGTGAAGGATATGAACAGACACTTCTCAAAAGAAGACATTTATGCAGCCAACAAATGAAAAAAAAGCTCATCATCACTGGTCATTAGAGAAATGCAAATCAAAACCACAATGATATACCACCTCATGCCAGTTAGAATGGCAGTCATTAAAAAGTCAGGAAACAACAGATGCTGGAGAGGATGTGGAGAAATAGGAATGCTTTTATACTGTTGGTGGGAGTGTAAATTAGTTCAGCCATTGTGAAAGATAGTGTGGCTATTCCTTAAGGATCTAGAACCAGAAATACCATTTGACTCAGCAATCCCATTACTGGGCATATACCCAAAGGATTATAAATCATTCTACTGTAAAGACACATGCACACTTATGTTTACTGCAGCACTGTTCACAATAGCAGAGACTTGGAACCAACCCAAATGCCCATCAATGATAGACTGAATAAAGAAAATGTGGCACATATACACCATGGAATACTATGCAGCCATATAAAAGGATGACTTCATGTCCTTTGCAGGGACATGGATAAAGCTGGAGACCATCATTCTCAGCAAACTGACACACAAACAGAAAACCAAACACCGCATGTTCTCACTCATAAGTGGGAGTTGAACAATGAGAACCCATGGACAGAGGGAGGGGAACATCACACACTGGGGCCTGTTGGGGGATGGGAGACAAGAGGAGGGATAACATTAGGAGAAATACCTAATGTAGATGACGGGTTGACGGGTGTAGCAAACTACCATGGCACATGTATACCTATGTAACAAACCTGCATGTTCTGCACATGTATCCTAGAACGTAAAGTATAATTTTAAAAAATGGAAGGATAGCAAGAATATCTCCAAACAAATACTTGGAAACTAAACAACACACTTGTAAATAACCCATGGATTAAAGAAAAAATCTTAAGGGAAAAAAAATACTTGGACTTGAATAAAAATGAAAATATAACATATCAAATTTTGTAGGATACCAGCTAAATAGTGTTGAGAGATAAATTTATAGCAGGAAAAGCCTGCATTAGAAAAGAAGAAAAAGTTTCAATAATCTAAGCTCCCATTGTAAGAACCTAGAAAGGGAAAAGTAATATAAATCCAAAGCAAACAGAAGAAAGGACATAATAAAGGTAAAAGAATAAATAAAATAAAAAATTAATAAAAATAATATAGATAAAAGATAAATCCATGCAAATAAAAACAGAAAAGCAATGGAGAAAACCAGAGAAAGAGTTGGTTATTTTAGGAAGTCTCTAAAATTGACAAATATCTAGCACGATACTACAAGATAAAAAGAGAGAAGACCCGAACTACCAAAATCAGGAGTGAAACAGAAGCCATCACTAGAGACTCTTCAGAAATCAAACAGGCGATAAGAGACTGCTACAAACACCTCTCCACACATAAATTTGACAATTCAGATAAAATCAACCAATCTTTTAAAAGTACACATTACCACAACTAAACCAATATTAAATAAGTGAGTTGAAAAGCCCTATAACTATTGTGATATTATGATACATATATTGGTTTTTATTCAGTGTTCCTGGCTAACTTCCATTGCCCTTGTTATAGTCCTTTGTTATAATGTTGGGGCACTTTAGGCCTCAGAAAGCAAAATCTCCCTCTCTAACCTTCTGCCCTCCTTTCACCTGTTTCTTCTTCTCCCCAAGGCAGGAATCTTCCTCTGCCTTTCAGTCTTGGAGTTGGCCATAAAGAAATCCTCTGACCTACCCTATCAGATTGTAGATTTTCAGACCTACATTTTAGGAGAGGTCCTGTCCCATACCCAGAAGGAAGAAATGCTACACAGAGAGGTTAAGAAGAATCTGAATAGGCAGGCCTTGCTGTGTTCCTCCACTCAATTAGTGTTAGTTCATATCCTCTTTTGTCCAATCACATTTCTACAGGACTGTCCATGCTTCAATCATTTCTATCCAATGAAATCTCTATAGAAGGCCCAAGGGAACTGATGAGGTACGGAGAACTTCCAGACAGCAGAACACATGGAGGGTTCTGGAGGGTGGTGTGCCCGGAGAGGGCGTGAAAGCTCCACACACTGTCCTGTATGCCTTTTCTATACATCCCTTTATCTATATCCTTTGTAATAACCTTCATGATAAACCAGCAAATGTGTTTCCAAGTTCTGTGAACTGCTCTAGCAAATTAATCAAACTTAAGGAGAGGGTCGTGGGAACCTCAGTTTATAACCTTGTTGGTCAGCACAGGTAAAGCAACCTGGGGCTTGCAATTGGCATCTGAAATGGGACTGAGCCCTCAACCTGTGGAATTCTAAAGCCATCTCCAGGTAGATGACATCAGAATTGAATTGGAGGGCACCCAGCTGGTATCCACTGCAGAACTGATTGCTCACTTGCTGGGGAGAAATCTACTGGTCACAGAAATCTTCTGTGCTGATTGTTTTGTGGTGTGAGAACAGAGGAAAAATAGTTTGAGTGCTTTTCACTCAACTGTTAAGGAATTGAATACATAATTTTAAAACTCCCCCAAAAGAAATCTCCAGACCCAGATGGTTCGCTGGAGAATTCTAAAAAATGTTTAAAAAAGAATTAACTCAAATTTTTAATAATCTCTACCAGAAAACAGAATAGGAAAGGATACTTCCCAGTTCATTATATAAAGCAGTATTACCCTGATACCAAAACCAGAAAAGGTACCAAAAAATAAAACTACAGACCAAGATGCAAAATTCCTTACCAGAATATTAGCAAATAATGTTCTGTCATAGATAAAAATAATTGTATACTATGTAATATAGTTTGGATATTTGTCCCCACAGTTCAACGCAATTCTTGTGTTAACTGGTGGGAGGTGGGACCGATGGGAAGTGTTTGAAGCGGGGCTGGGAGAAGTGCTGATCCCTCATGGCTTCATGTTGTCTTTGTGATAGTGAGTTCTTACGAGATCTGGTCATTTAAAAGTGTATGGCTCCTCTAACCCCCTTGCCCTTGCTCCTGCTTTCACCACATAAAATCCCTGCTCCCACTTTGCCTTGAGCCATGAGACTAATACATTGCTGGTGGGAATATAAAATGGTACTGCTACTCAGGAAAACAGTTGGACAATTTCTTTAAACATTAAACATGCAACTACCATACAACCTAGCAATTGAACCCATAGGCATTTGTCTCAGAAAAATTAAAACTTACACTCACACACAAAAAAAACTGTACACAAATGTTTACAGAAGACTTCTTCCTAATAGCCAAAGTTTGGGACAACCTGTGTGCCCTTCTAAAGGTGAATGGTTAAACAAAATGTGTGCTGTGTGTCATACTAAGGAGTATCACTCAGCAAGAAAAAGTAACAAACTATTGATCCACACAACAGCTTAGATAAATCTTTCGAGGATTATGCTTAGTTTAAAAAGCCAACAAAAGAAAGGTTACATATGATATGATTCCACCTACATAACATGCTTGTAATGACAAAACTGTAGAAGTGGACAACAGATTCATGGTTGCTAGGTTTTCCTGAAGGGGTGGGGCAAGATGGAAGTGGCTATGGCTATAAAAAGGTAACATGAGTGACCTTTATGGAGATGGAAATGTTCTTTTTTTTGACTATATCAATATTGACATCCTGGCTGTGATATTGTACTACAGTTTTGCAGAGGAAAACTGGTAAATGTGAAGTCTCTCTGATTATTTCTTACAACCCACATGTGAATCTATAATTATCTCAAAATTAAACGCTTAATTAGATTTTTTAAATTAATAGCTAATAATGACAATAGCCAACATTTATTGTTTAATGCTAAGTATGATTGATCCTACGCACTTGATCCACTTAATCCTGATAACCACCCTATGGCATAGCTACAATCATTAGTCCCATTCTACTGATGAGAAAACTGATGGTCAGAGTTATTAGGTAACTTGCTAACTTGCTCAAGATTACATAGTTAATGTAATTGGTAGATCTTTGATTCAAATTCAGGCTGTCTGGCTCCAGAGTCTGATCTTGACCACCATGCTAGTATTTAGGCAACTGTACATACCCAGCTTCTTCAGTTTTCCTTGAAATTCACATCCATATTCCTGCTTGGCAACTGTTAGCTGGGAATCAGTAGCTGTTGCCCCCTTTAGGCAGGGCATTGTAATACATTTGCCACAGTCCCCACTACTCTATTCTAGAGTCTATTTTATTACTCCCAGTTCACTTTTACTCATTAATATTTATTTTATCTGTCAGATCCTGTAGGTATTTAAATTTTCAGACCCTGGCATGCAACATTCATTACCTTGGGCTTGCAAAATAAAAAAGACATGGAGAGAAAAATCACATTTAATTAAATATTTAAAAAGAGTATTAAAACTATATTGACTTAAACCTAACACAGAAGAACCATTAGAATTAACATTAACACTGAATTGTAGAATGTTTTAAAAGTAACTATAATAAAGCAAATGCAAATAAATACTGCTAATGTTGTGGGAATTTTTTAAGCAAAAATAAATCTTCCTATGGGTCTGTTCATACAATTAATTACTTAGTTTGTTTCCAAACTAACTGTTGTTAACTCTCTTTCCCTTCCTTACCCCCACTGTAGTCATTGTTAGCGTCCTTCATATATCCTTTTGACATTTCCCTTTCTGGACGGAATCACTCTGTCACCCAGGCTGGAGTGCAGTGGTGTGATCTCAGCCAGCTGCAAACTCCACCTCCCAGGTTCAAGTAATTCTCGTGCCTCAGCCTCTTGAGTAGCTGGGATTACAGGCATGTGCCACCATGCCAAACTAATTTTTGTATTTTTAGTGGAAATGGGGTTTCGCCATGTTGGTCAGGCTGGTCTCGAACTCCTGACCTCAAGTGATCAGCCTGCCTCGCCTCCCAAAGTGCCAGGATTACAGGCTGAGCCACCCTGCCCAGCTGACATTCCCCTTTCTCTTAGATTCACAGGTCATCTTCTGCCTGAGAGCTTTCTCTTGGTTCTCCTATAGGGAGTAAGCCAGATGCCAAAAGAGTTATCCCCAGGGAGCTGCCACCAAGCAATGATGGATAAGAATTGGAGGATAAATACCCTGGTTTCCCTGCCCCTTGGGTGGGACAATTCTGAGGCATGTGCCCAGTGGTTCCCAGCAGGAGTGAAGGCCACTTGCCCTCAGTGATAACCTGTTCATTAATAGTCTTTATTCACTTCTCCCCCTTCCTTGTCTCACTTCCTCAGTCCTTTACAAGTGGTTTCTGGAATCTCCTCCCAAATAAACCGTTTATACTAAAATCCTTATCTTGGGATTGGTGAGTGTTCATCGTAATCTAAGTAAGATGCTCATCCCAGGAAACAGAGATCAGCACGGTGTCTTTAAACACCCAGCCTCACCCAGGAGGAAAGTAAACATTTGTAGGCCGGTCGTGGTGGCTCACAACTGTAATCCCAGCACTTTGGGAGGCCGAGGCAGGTGGATCATGAGGTCAGAAGATCGATATCCTGGCTAACATCTCTACTAAAAATACAAAAAATTAGCCAGGCGTGATGGTGGGCGCCTGTAGTCCCAGCTACTTGGGAGGCTGAAGCAGGAGAATGATATGAACCCGAGAGGTGGAGCTTGCAGTGAGCCGAGATTGCGCCACTGCACTCCAGCTGGGCAACAGAGCGAGACGCTATCTCAAAAAAAAAAGAGAAATAAAGAAAAAAAATCGCTGTATTCCTAATCCACTGAGAAGGATTAAGCTGGGTGGTTTTAGATGGACAGATAATATGGTCCAACTTTGAATTGAAAAGGGGTGAAGTGAAGGCAAAAGCATGTGAAGCCTCAACTCACATCCTTTCCTCCTGTCTCTGAAGTCATCTAAATCAGAATCTCTAGTCACTTTACACTGATGAACCCCAAGTTGCCAAGGGAAGCTGTAATGGGCTGAATTATGTCCCCCCCAAAATTCATAGGTTAAAGCTGTAACCCCCAAAGTGACTGTATTTGTAAATGGAGACTGTCAGGAGGTAATTAAGGTTAAATGACATCCTAAGTGTGTGGTCCTAATCCAATAGGACTGGCATCCTTATAAGAAGATAAAGAGATTACAGGCGTGAGCCACCCTGCCTGGCAGAGGCGGGCAGATCATGAGGTCAGGAGATCGAGACCATCCCAGCCAACATGGTGAAACTCTTGGGGAGACCAGCTCGGTCGGGGAGACCCTAACCCAGCGGCGCTAGAGGAATTAAAGACACACACGCAGAAATATAGAGGTGTGAAGTAGGAAATCAGGGGTCTCACAGCCTTCAGAGATGAGAGCCCCAAACAGAGATTTACCCATGTATTTATTAACAGCAAGCCAGTCATTAGCATTGTTTCTATAGATATTCGATTAACTAAAAGTATCCCTTATGGGAAGCGAAGGGATGGGCCAAAATAAAGGGGTGGGTCTGGCTAGTTATCTGCAGCAGGAATATGCCATTAAGGCACAGATGGCTCATGCTATTGTTTGTGGTTTAAGAATGCCTTTAAGCAGTTTTCCACCCTGGGCGGGCCAGGTGTTCCTTGCCCTCATTCCAGTAAACCCACAACCTTCCAGCGTGGGCGTTATAGCCATCATGAACATGTCACAGTGCTGCAGAGATTTTGTTTATGGCCAGTTTAGGGGCCAGATTACGGCCAGATTTTTGGGGGCCTGTTCCCAACACTGTGTCTCTACTAAAAATACAAAAATTAGCTGGGCTTGGTGGTGCGTGCCTGTAATCCCAGCTATTCTGGAGGCTGAGGCAGGAGAATCACTTGAACCAGGGAGTTGGAGCTTACAGTGAGCCAAGATCGTGCCACTGCAGCCTGGTGACAAAGTGAGATTCCAGCTCAAAAAAAAAAAAAAAAAAAAAAAAAAAGAAGAAGAAGAAGAAGAAGAAGTAAGAAACACCAGGAATGTGTACACACATACACACACAAAACCAGGTAAAAAAGCCAGGTGACACAGCAAGAAGGTGGCAGTCTGCAAGCCAAGGAGACAGGCCTCAGGAGAAATCAAACACCTTGATCTTGGACTTGTAGGCTACAGAACTGTGAAAAAAATGTGTTTCTGTTGGCTTAGCCACCCAGTCCATGGTATTTTGTTATGTTTGATATAGCCCTAACAGACTAATGCAACAATCCTCGACAGATAGGGGACAACCTGATGTTTATATGTAAGGTTTCCACCTCCAGTCCTTCAAGTGGAAATTCTGAAAGGCACTTAGTATGCTGCTCAGGAGGTTTCAGCCGAATCAAAGCCCTGTGGCACAATGCATTCACCTCCATAATCCATAACACACCCTCATAGTGGCATGACCTCCTTCCCTGGCTTACTCCCCCTCCTATCTCACACCTATTTTCTGGGATCTCCCTAAGCATACTGCCCACATAGAAGTCCTTAACTCGAGCTCTGCTTTTGAGGGAACCCAACCTAAAACAGAACCTGCCCCTAGACTGAAAATAGGGTCTGGAGTTTGGAGGGACTTGTAGGAATGGCAGCTCTTAAGGCCCCCACTCAAATGTGGTTCCAAATGAGCTCTGAGAGGCACCAAGCAAAGGTCTACTTCATTTACCAGTCTTTTCCACCAGAGTCCCAGCGACCAGCAGCCACATCAGGGAAAAGAATCAATGGAAATGAAGTTCACGGACTAAGCATGGGCCCCAACATTCCTGGACTGTGTAAGCCTGTGATTCTTGTAGGATTCCATGGAGGGGAGTAAAAGGGCTTGAATAATAACTGAGATTTGATTTCCTGCAAGGTTTGCAAAAGAGGGCTCCAAGTGGGTGACATTTGGTTTAGACTAATAAGGAATATGACCTTTCACTCTGGTGTTTTGAACTCAGTAATAGCTACAACTGATTACATAAGAAACTGAGAAACTGAGATCAAGGCATGTTCCATGCCATCTCCAGAGGTCCCCACCCAGAAGTGCTCAACCAAATTAATTCCAAATTAAGGAGGTTTTGTATTACATGTGTTTATAAAATGGAAGAAATTTTTGCCTCTTCCCTTCCCTTTTCCCCCAAGACTAATTTAAATATAAGTAATTTAAAAGTTAGGAACTCCGTTTTGTTGTGTTTGTTTTTCTAATAGTGTATGTGATTTCATCTCATTGATAACACAACATGATGACCAAAACCAAGCTAGGCTACCTTAGTTTAACTTATTTCTTGGCTTCTGAACAATAGTGGGAACAAAGCCCACAGGAAAATTTGGCCTTCCAGACATCGTTGTGATGATAAGGAAATATGCTAGAAACGATGGCAGCCCTCTGAATCATTTTTAAGAGGTAAAAATTAGTATCTTTTTCCTTTAAAATGAATTTCTTTCTCTCTTTGCCAACTTTGAGTTTCTCCATTTTGAAGTTTTCAGATATGGACTATAAATTGTCTTCTGTGGGGTTTCTTCTTAATTGCCTGCAACATTTCATGAAATTAGCACCTACTGTATACCTTCTCCTTGTATCCAGCTAGGAGACTCTCATCACATTGTTGAGTGAGTGAATAAATGAATACATTTCACTTTGTGGAATATGGGCTAATGAAGTCAATTATACTTTCAAAATAGCGTTTTATTCTATGTGGCTGAGGCCATCTGCTCTTTGTAATTTCCTGCATTGTTAACTTTAACAGAAAAAGAAACATCTTAAGACTTGTACCCTATCTATTGAACATCCTTCCATCATAATGAAACTCAAGCAACTCTTCTGAGGCTGACAGAAACATTCAAATGGACAACTCAGGATATTACGAGCTCCTATCATGGATCCTAAGTGTAGGTATTTAGATTAAGTGTCAAACAGCAAAGTAGCATGAGAATTTGACTGCTTCAGGTATAGGTAAAGTTAGAGGGGAACAGTGCGGGACAGAGAAGTTAGCGTCTCTCCTTCCTTGAATGACCCAGAGCTAGCTAGCTCCTGAGGTCATTGAGAAAATAAACCCCACGCTGTGTTTAGAATGAAATAGAAAAGTTCAGAATTCACAATAAAAACCAGCAAGTAATATCATAATATAGGTATGTACATATATCAATGGTTTTGTTCAAAGAATATTAAGTGAACAGTCACAATGATGTATAGAACAAATTTCAATTGCTATATTTACAAATCCACATACCTACTATATTAATATATTTTTTAATTTACTCAGTTCTTTAACTTAAATAAATCCACTTAGTAAGGAAACCGAAAGTGCCCTCTACCTCATCCACTTTCAATCTCCACCTCCGACTCAGCCCCAGGCACTCAGCACCTAGCTCCTTCACGCAGCCCCCTGCTGTTGGCCATCAGATAAATCCTCCTCACTCAGCTTGGGCTAGAGCTTTCTCTAGTGGTCCCAGGTGTAACTCCCAGCATGCTGTGGGAGTGAACTGTTGTGATGGACCGGAGCTCTGCCAAGTGGTCTGTCCAGAGCAGCAGCTGTCCAATATAAATATAAGATGAGCCACACATGCAGGCCACATGTGCAATCAAAAGTGTTCTAATAACCACATTGAAAGAGGTAAAAAGAAATAGGCAAAATTAATGTTAATAAGGTATCTTATTTAAACCAATTTATCCAAAATATTATTGCTTCAACATGTGATTGGTACAAAAAATTATTAAGATGTTTTACCTTCTTTGTACTAAGCTTTCACATTTTTGTGTATATTTTATATCTACAGCACACCTCACTTTGGATTAATCACTGTCAAGTGATTAGTAGCCATATGTGACTAGTGGCCCCAGATCTAGAGCATACCATGGTAGTACATTCACAGAAGGGTGAGCAGGGAAAACAACATTGTGTTAAATACTCCCAGGCATCACACTTTGCAAAACACTACCATTGGCATTTCCATAGCCTGAGTTCATGATATAAAGGGATACTTAGTCATTTTATATTAAATGAGATTCCTTAATTGACTCTAAAATTGCCCACAACCTCCTCAGAGGGATTAATTACCCTGTCCTAGGAAAGATCTTTCATACTGCAACAGATGCACCTAGATTCATCATAGTCTGAATTGCCGTTCCTTTGGGCCATTGCTGAAACTAAGAAAAACTCTAACTGGAGCATTTGGTTAGACAATGGGTTCTGTTTTCCCTTCTATCTCCCAGCAAGTTTCGCAATTTTACAATCCAAAGCTGGATTGTACAATTTCAAAGCTGTTGGTTGTCAATTAGCTGCTCCTATAGTATTTATACTGTACTCTAATTCTTACTTCAGGCCATGTGCATAGTCAACATGGAGTGTGAAAAAGACTATTTAAAGCATATATCCATTTTTTTAAGTTATCCTCACTACATGTAAAAATAGCATACACCCTGTCATCTTGAGTGAGAATTGTTTAGACTAGTCACACAGTTCTGCTATCTGAATCCACTAGGCCACAGAATTGCTCAACTCTGTTTGCCATTGACAATATAGTCTGCTTAATTGTGCATGTTCTGTTTTATGTTTCAGTTTTTCTGAAAATAAAGGATATGAAAAATAACTGGTTATTTTTTTGTCATCTGTAGGCCAATGAGTTATGAAATCATAAAATAGATTTACATAAAATAGAATTATAGTAGATGAAAGGATTAGTGGCTCTTCAGGCAAAATCTGTTATATTTTAGATGAGGATAGTTCTTTTAAAAGTATCTACAAGTCTTGATCTGGATTTTAATCCAGAGATTTTTGAAAAATAAGATATTTTGAATTATTTATGTTGTTAAGAAATAAGTAAAATAATTTTAACATCTCCAAATTTAATATATTTGCTTAACAATCTTTTTTTTTTTTTTGAGATGGGGTCTCACTCTGTTGCCCAGGCAGGAGTGTAGTGGTGCAATCTCAGCTCACTGCAGCCTTGACCTCCCAGGTCCAAGCAATCCTCTCACTTTAGCCACCTAAGTAGCTAGGACTACAGATGCCCACCATCATGACTGGTTAATTTGTATTTTTTATAGCAACAGGGTTTTGCCATGTTGCCCAGGTTGGTCTCGAGATAATGAGCTCAAGTGATCCACCCGCCTCGGCCTCCCAAAGTGCTGGGATAACAGGCATGAGCCACCACACCCGGTCCTTCACAATCATTTATTGAATCTCCCAGGTGCAAAGAAGACTTATAGATACAGAGACCATAAAAACAAACAATTTGATCCCAGTTTATATTTATTCTAATACATTATGATGGCAGTTTACATGATTTGTAATGCTTTCAATAAACATCTAATAATATAGCTAACATGTTATTTATAATATGTAAAGATACTTTCGTGGTTAACCACAGTGATGACATTAGTTAAATAACAAATTTAAATTTCAGCCAGAAATGAAAGCATTATAATAACATAGCAGAAGAGATTTTATGACAAATAGAAGGAAGACTTCCTGATAAGAAAGTTATTAAAACACTAGAAGGGCTTACCACAGGAGAATGGGATCTTTATCTATAAATTTAGGTTATTTCTTCATTATTCAAGGTCTGTTCAAGGAAATGTACCTGCAAGCAATGAAAGACATTTCCCTATTTGTTTTAGTGAATTCATTTTTTTTTTTCTACTTATGAAAGTAACCACAAGCATTTTGGAAAACATAGAGATAAAATCTCACCGCAACCCCACCACTCTAAACATAGCCAAGATTAGCAATTTAGTATTCTTCATCCCTGTCTTATTTTGTATATAGACAGTTTTATTTTATATAGCTTTAATCATGGTGTTAATACATTTTTCCTATTCTTTTCACTTCCTGTGACATAATTGTTTTTTCATGCAAAACCTAATATTTGGAAGGTATGAGATGCAATGATTTTGTGAGGTGTTAGTCCCATTATTTTATTCCCCACCCCACCATTATTCATGGCAATCTTTCCCATTTGGACTACAGGACAAGAGGCCACCATCTCGGTGGGGTCAGGCAGTGGTCAGTTCTGGGTGTGAGAATAAAGATGCTGAAGTCTAGCTTTTTAAGTTTATAAGGAATGTCCAGATATAAGGCTATAAACAAAAATGTGAAAGCAAGTGCACCCACATCCCCATCACCAAAAACCAAAGGAAGGAACAAACCTGTAGAGGATAGGGAAGAAAAACTGAAGGGGAATCCATGGGGTTTAAGAGCTGGTCACCTCCTTCAACCCTCACATTTCAGTTCATGTGTGTGTGGGGCTAGGAAACAAGTATTGGCAATGGAGCTCCTCCCAGGGAGGTTTAGGGGCCTCTGGCAGAGTATAATGTGCCTTCATAATCCTGCCTGAAATTCTGGTAGTTCCACCAAGTCATGGAGAAGTTGAGGAGAAGTCTAGAAGGGGATGGTAGGACCCTGCCAGATGCAAGATTCCTACAGACCTCAATAACAGTGTTTACTTGAATACTGCCAGGCAATGAACTCCAGCGAACAGGTGTGGGATGGCTTGGAGCAAGCTGGGATTCTAGGCAAACGGGTAAGCAGTGGATGGTTCCTTCTTCGCTGAATATTCTAAAAAGACATGCATGAACCAGGAAACAGCTGGAGACACTGTGCTAGCCATCCTCTAGGAGAGGGACCCCATTCCCTCTATTGTACTCTCTCTTTAAGCAAAGTGAGTATGAAAGTGGCAAATGGACTGCTTGAACAGTCTGAACTTAATTGCCAGCTATTTTGGGGAGTGCTGAGAAAGCTAGCTGCCCAAAATCTGGAGACTTGTGGGAAGATGAGTTTAGATGCCTCCTGCTGCAGAGAGAGGGGATCCCCAGTTCTAGCCATTCTCATTTCTGGGCCTTCAAAGTCATTCATCAAACATATTTGTCTACACATATATCCAAGGTTTAATACTCTCTATATTTGTTTGTAATTTAGGCATCATAAAATTCTGAACTTGCTATGTAGAATATGAAATTGCTAATGGAAGATTGTTTAGTTTTTTAAAAAGACTAGCAGTCTTTAAATTTCTGGCTCAGACAGGCACTCAAATATTTGTTGAATGAGTGAATGTAAGGATAATAGAATATAATAAATTCCATTTGGGATCAGATTATTAGGTTATCTAACATTTATGATGAATCAGGTTCATGAAAAAGTGTTAGTTAAATGATTATATCTACTTAACCTCAATTTTATTTTTGATTTAATTTTTTTTTTTTTTTTTTTTTTTGAGGCAGAGTCTCACTTTGTTGCCCAGGCTGGAGTGCAGTGGCATGATCTTGGCTCACTGCAACTTCTGCCTCCTGAGTTCAAGCAATTCTCGTGCCTCGGCCTCCTGAGTAGCTAGGACTATAGGCGCACACCACCACCCCTGGCTCATTTTTTGTACTTTAGTAGAGATGGGGGTTTCACCATGTTTCCCAGGCTGATCTTGAACTCCTGAGCTCAGGTGATCCACCCACCTCAGCCTCCCAAAATGCTAGGATTACAGACACGAGCCACCACATCTGGACCTCAGCTTTAAAAGTCAATCACTATTCAATTATCCATGAATTTATCTAAATATTTTTTATTTTATATTATAGTTTCAGACTATAGAAATTTTAGGGATAACAATTCTCAAAAGTTTATATTTTAATGAAAAAATATACTTCTGTTCAAAGACTGCCTTCTTCATGTATTACTTATTCCTCCAATGATCTGGGAGTGTGTGGGGGGGAAAAAAAGTATTTTCTTGAATGTATTTTGAAATAATTTATGGACAAGTTTTTAAATTTATTTTTCATCTTCATGTAATGCTAGAAATGTCTCACATTAATGGTTACCTAGTGCATGGTAGAGACTTCTGCTGGACAATACTCTAGTAAATGGATGCTAATGCATCAGCAGTCCATTGAAAAACATTAATAAGCTTGATATGCATTGTCTACAATAGGAGTCCCCAATCCCCTATCCAGACTGGTACCAGTCCATGGCCCGTTAGGAACCTGGCCACACAGCAGGAGGTGAGCGGTGGGTAAGCATTGCTGCCTGAGCCCCACCTCCTGTCAGATCATTGGCAGCATTAGATTCTCATAGGGGTATGAACCCTATTGTGAACTGTGCATGTGAGGGATCTAGGTTGCCCGCTCCTTATGAGACTGTAATGCCTGATGATCTGTCACTGTCCCCTATCACCCCCAGATGGAATGTCTAGTTGCAAGAAAACAAGCTCAGGGATCCCATTGATTCTACATTATAGTGAGTTGTATAATTATTTAATTATATATTACAATGTAATAACAGCAGAAATAAAGTACACAATAAATGCAATGTGCTAGAATCATCCTGAAACCATCCCCTTTCGTCCTCCCAAATCCGTGGAAAAGTTGTCTTCCATGAAACCAGTCCCTGGTGCCAAAAAGACTGGGGAATGCTGGTCTGCAAAGTAGGGCCAATAAATCTAAAATCTTATCTGTAAGATTAAAAATGAGAGGATATCCATATGTAGAAGAATGAAACTAGACCCCTGTATTAGTCAGGGTTCTCTGGAGGGACAGAACTAATGGAATATATATATATATATATATATATAAAGGGGAGTTTATTAAGTATTAATTCACGTGATCACAAGGTCCCACAATAGGCCGTCTGCAGGCTGAGGAGCAAGGAGAGCCAGTCCAAGTTCCAAAACTAAAGAACTCAGAGTCCAATGTTCAAGGGCAGGAGGCATCCAGCATGAAAGATGTAGGCTGGAGGCTAGACCAGTCTGTTTTCACATGTTTCTGCCTGCTTATATTTTAGTCGCACTGGCAGTTGATTAGATTGTGCCCACCCAGATTAAGGGTGGGTCTGCCTTTCCTAGTGCACTGACTCAAATGTTAATTTCCTTTGCAACACCCTCACAGACATACCCAGGGTCAATACTTTGTATCTTTCAATCCAATGAAGTTGACACTCAGTATTAACTATCACAAGTCCACTCTTTGTCAACTTGGACTAATACACATCTCCTGAGATCACACATAATCTTCAAATAAAGATAATAATAAGGTCATAATTACACCTAACATAACGCAGCTATCCTTCATACAATGAGAAACACACCAATCACCAACCCAAATACTATTACATAAAGTTAACAATACTTAAATGCTGATGTGAAGTCAATAAATCTTATGTCACATGATAAAGAAGAAAGGAAATAAAATGAAGATATTTTCTTAGTATAGGTGTATACATGCACAAACATGTTTTTAAGAAAAGAAGGAGGAAATACTCATGCCAATTACAGTCCTCATTTTTTGCAGCTGGGCACATGGTCATAGCTGGTATTGATGACTACCTTCTACCACCTATTCTGTATTCCCTTTGCCTTCAACAAGCACCTCAGCAGGTCGTGGTGACTCAAACCTTCATTCCTGAAGTGTCTGGACCATTTGTAGTCCTGCCTGGTTTGGGCTGTTGTAGTTTCCCATTGACCTTAATCACAGGGCATGGTAATAAGACGCCCTAAGGATACCTTGATTATGGAGTAGTAGACTGATTTCATCTTGATAGTCCAGGTCAGTCACCCCAGCCAACACTGTAACGCCCTTCTTAGCCTGTTGACTTAAAGGCAGGAGGAGCCCAAAGTGTCCAGGTGGCAATCTTAACTTTCAGTTTAATGGAATCATTGTTGTGTCTCCTGGTGGCAGTGTTCCTCCCTCTGGAACTAAGACCTCTAGGCAAGCAGAATGTAATGTCGTGGGAACAGGAAGAAAAAACTGTGCTAGTGGATCAGTAGGGGTGATGGTGAGTGGTGCCACTTTCGCTTCTACCCCTTGATTCCTGAACCCATGAATTCTGGCTATGAGAGAAACAGTACCCTACATTGGATACTGATTCAGAGCATACATGGCCTTCTGGAGAGCTCTGCCCCAGCCATGCAAAGTATTGTCACCTAGTTGGCATTGTAATTGTGACTTCAAAAGGCCGTTCTACCATTCTATCAATCCAGCTGCTTCAGGATGATGGGGGGAACTTGGTAAGACCAGTGAATTCCATGAGCATGAGCCCACTGCTGCACTTCTTTAGCCATAAAGTGAGTGCATTGGTCAGAGGCAATGCTGTGGAATACTGTAACAGTGGATAAGGCGTTCTGTGAATCCACAGCTGGTAGTCTTGGCAGAAGCATTGCATGCAGGATAGGCAAACCCCTATCCAGAGTAAGTGTCTATTCCAGTGAGGACAAACCTCTGCCCTTTTCATAATGGACGAGGTCCAATATAATCAACCTGTCACCAGGTAGCTGGCTGATCACCCCGAGGAATGGTACCACATCTAGGGCTCAGTGTTGGTCTCTGTGGCTGGCAAATTGGGTACTCAGCAGTGACCGTAGCCAGGTCAGCCTTGGTGAGTGGAAGTCCATCTTGCTGAGACCATGTGTAACCTCTATCCCTGCCACCATGGCCACTTTGTTCATGGGTTCATTGGGCGATGACAGGAGTGGCTGAGGAAAGAGGCTGAGTGGTGTCCACAGAATGGGTCATCCTATCCACTTGATTATTAAAATCCTCCTCTGCTGAGGTCACCTGTTGGTGAGCACTTACATGGGATACAAATATCTTCACAGCTTTTGGCCACTCAGAGAGGTTTATCCACATACCTCTTCCCCAAATTTCCTTGTCACCAATTTTCCAATCATGCTTCTTCCAAGTCCCTGACAATCCAGCCAAACCATTGACTGCAGCTCATGAATCAGTACATAATCACACATCTGGTCATTTCTTGTCCCATGCAAAGTATACAATCAGGTGCACTGCTTGAAGTTCTGCCCACTGGGAAGATTTCCCTTCACCACTGTCCTTCAGGGATGTCCTAGAAAGGGGCTGTAGTGCTGCAGCTGTCCACTTTCAGGTGGTGCCTGTACATCATGCAGAACCATCTGTGAACCCTAGTCTTCTCTTCCTGTCAACTGATCATAGGGAACTCCCCATGAGGCCATTGATGCAGGCTGGGAAAGAGAAGGCAGGGTGGCAGGAGTTGAGACCATGGGCATTTGAGCCACTTCCTCATGTAACTTACTTGTGTCTTCAGGACCTGCTCGAGCCTGATCACGTATATACCACTTCCATTTGATGATGGAAGTGCTGCTGTGCAGGAAGCATCTAGCATGGGAGAAAGATGTAGGCTGGGAGGCTAGGCTAGTCTCTCTTCTCACATTTTTCTGCCTGCTTATTTTCTAGCTGCACTGGCAATTGGTTAGATTGTGCCCACCCATTAAGGGTGGGTCTGCCTTTCCCAGCCCACTGACTCAAATGTTAATCTCCTTTGACAACATCCTCACAGACACACAGGATCAATATTTCGTATCTTTCAATCCAATCAAGTTGACATTCAGTATTAATCATCACAACCCCTATCTGTCATCATATACAAAAATCAAATCAAAGTGGATTAAAGACTTACATCTAAGACCTCAAACTATGGAACTACTACAAGAAAACATTGGGGGAACTCTCCAGGACGTTGGACTGGGCACAGATTTCTTGGGTAATACCCCACAAGCACAGGCAACAAAAGCAAAAATGGACAAATAGCATCACATTAAGTTAAAAAGCTTCTGAACAGCAAAGGAAACAATCAACAAAGTGAAGGGACAATTCATAGAATGGGAGAAAATATTTGCAAACTACCCATCTGACAAGGGATTAATAACTAGAATATATAAGCAGCTCAAACAACTCTATAGGGAAAAAAATCTAATGATCTAATTTTAAAATGGGCAAAAGATCTGAATAGACATTTCTCCAAAGAAAATATACAAATGGCAAATAGGTATATGAAAAGATGTTCAACATCACTGATCTTAAGAGAAATGCAAATCAAAACTATAGTGAGTTATCATCACATCCCAGTTAAAATGACTTTTATCCAAAAGTTAGGCAATAACAAATGCTGGTAAGGATGTACTGAAAAGGGAACCCTTGTACACTGTTGGTGGGAATGTAAATTAGTACAACCACTATAAAGAACAGTTTGGCGGTTCCTGTAAAAACTAAAAATAAGAGCTACCATATGATCCAGCAATCCCACTGCTGGGTATCTATCCAAGAGAAAGGAAATCAGTATATTGAAGAGATATCTGCACCCCCATGTTTATTGTAGCACTGTTCACAATAGCTGAGATTTGGATACAACCTAAGTGTCCATCAACAGATGAATGGATAAAGAAAATGTGGTACTTACAAACAACAGAGTGCTGTGTAGCCATAAAAAATAATGAGATCCTGTAATTTGCAACAACACAGATGGAACTGAACGTCATTATGTTAAGTGAAATAAGGCAGGCACAGAAAGACAAACTTCACATGTTCTAATTTATTTGTGGGAGCTAACAATTAAAACAATTGGACTCATGGAGATAAAGAGAATGATGCTTACTAGAGGCTGGGAAGGGTAGTGGGGTTGGGGTGGGGGATGGGACAGTAGAGGGGGGATGGTTAGTAAGTACAAAAAACTGGAAAAAATGAATAAGATCTAGTATTTAATAGCACAACAGGGTGACTATAGTTAATAATTTAATTGTACATGTTAAGATAACTAAAAGAGTATAATTGAATTGTTTGTAACAAAAAGGATAAATACTTGAGGTGATGGATACTTCATTTACCCTGATGTAATTATTACACATTGTATGTCTGTATCAAAGTATCCCATATGCCTCATAAATATATATACCTACTACATACATAATTTTTTAAATGAATAAAAATTAAGAGTTTAAGGCTCTTAGGTGCATACAATATAAAAGCTTTATCAAGGGAAATTTTGCAGTAAATAGCAAAAACCTTAAAAGTTTGTGTACCATTTGATCAAACAATTCCATTTCTGGAATTGTATTCTAAGGAAATATTTATGGACATGTGCAAAAAGTTATTAAGAATGATTTTCATCAATGTTAAAATTTTAACATAAAAAGTTGGAAATGATTGGGAATATTTATGTACGTTATGCCCCAATTCTGTGATAAAATATGCATGTTTTAAAGAAATATTTAGCAATATAGCAAAACGTTATAACGAAAAATAAATTTATAAAATCGATGGACTGACTGTATGATCTCATCTTTGGTTAAAATGAATTGCCGCATGCAGAGAAAAAATACTGAAGTCATGTTCTAAAATATTAATAGTTGTTACTTCTGGATGATATCTTTATAATTTTTACATTTATGGTTTCTGTTTTTTTACATTTTCTACAACAGTACGTATATTTTCTATGATCAGATTTTCAAAGCTTTTATAAAAAAACCATTTTTTGTAACAATTATACTAAATTTAAAGTCATACTTTTATATAAGAAATAAAAATTTAATCATTTAAGAATAAAAAGTCCTTAATCCATGTTAGAGATTATCATGAAAAATGAAGAAAACTTCACATATAAACATGAAAAGAAAACATTAAAGCAAGTGATAACTTGATACAAGTTTCTGTCTGCCTCACCCAGCTGGAAGTTAAGCCCTCTATCCACGGAGCAACAGTAAAGTAAGGGTATAATTTTTAGTATTAGTAATAATAGATTCTTGCAAACCTATTATGCAAATTGCTTTAAAGCCAAAATAATTCTTTGAATATAAATTTGGCTTTAATTCTACAAATTTAAAGAATTAATTTGGAAGCAAGATGGGTACTGTATCAACTTTGTATATATCCTATTATTCAAGCATTCAGCAAGGTGGCATTGGGTATGAGCTATTTCATTTCGGATAAGAAAAGTGGCCAGCCATCTAATCCTTCCAGGAAAGAAATTTTTTAACATATGGCAGAGTGTGAGGCATCAGGTGTTATAAATCCCAGTTGTCATTCACACAACTAGCAGGCTGTTATGAGAAATATTCTGGGTATTCCTATCCAGTCGTGTGATTGAAGACTTAGTGTCTTTTTTGTTAATTTATTCTTATTATTAAAAAGTAGCATATTCCAGATTATTAACACTTCCCTTTTCCATTAAACACACATTTCTTCTAAGAATAATGTAAATTATGATCATTGTTAAGCAACAAAATCCCATCTACCTCATTCAACCCTTGCCCTCCCCAAATAAAACAAAACAAAAACAGATACTAAAAGTGTGAGTTGTTCTGAACTTTCTCCAGTTAGCTCGGGGAAAACATTTGCCTAAACTGCAGCTTCTTGTAGTCACTCTTAAGATTTCCATCTATGTTCAAACTCTAAGAATTTGTCTCAATTTCTTCTGCTACCATAGGCATTGGTAGGGATATAGAACTAGGGAATATGTATCACAGCCAAATAGGTCTCATTCAGGTAGTCTCTAATGCTGCTTGTCTCATCTTCAAGACATACAAAAAATTAAACTGTATGGTTAGTAATTTTAGCTATATTAAATTTAAAACTTCTACTTAACCAAAAGCACTATAAATAAAGTGATCAAGTAACAGGTTGGAGAAAATGTTCACAAGGTACAGAACAAAAGATTAAAATTCACAATAAATAATGCTTACAGATGAATGAGAAAATGACAAATGACCCAGTAAAAATGGGCAAAGGACATAAACAGGTATATAAGAGAGAAAATCCAGAAGCAAAAACATATCAACAGAAGCTCTGTCTACTACAAATTAAGAAATGCAAATTTAAGCAATAAGAAGAAAAAAGTTCACATTCTTCTAGTTGTTAACAAAGTATAAAGTCTGATAACAAGCACAGAAGGATGTGAGTTGCTGATAGGCATATAAATAGGTACAACCATTGGAAATCAATTCGATACTACCTATAAAGCTGAAAATGTCTTTACACCAAGACTCAGGTTTTTTAGTCCAGAGAAACTTGCCTACATATGCACAAGGAAGAATGTATAATATAAGAATGTTTATTACCTCACCCTTTGAGGCAGAAATAAAGAAAATAAAAACAGTCTAATTCTTCACTGGTTGGGAAATAAATAGTATGTAAATATTCATACAGTAGGTTTTCATATAGTAGTTAAAACAAGTAAATCATAAGTACATGTATACAGTGGATCAATTTCAAAAATTTAAGTAAAAATGAAAGTAAATCACAATAGGATACAATCAATATGATACAATATATACAAACATTATTTTGTGCATGTAAAATTATACACAAATTATATCAAATTGAATGTATCCTACTGTGATTTATTTTTATGAACATAAATTTTTTTTCCTTTTTTTTTTTTGAGACAGAGTCTCACTTTGTTCCCTAGGCTAGAGTGCAGTGGTGCCATCTCAGCTACTGCAACTTCTGCCTCCCATGTTCAAGCAATTCTCCTGCCTCAGCCTGCTGAGTAGCTGGGATTACAGGCACACACCACCATGCCTGACTAATTTTGTATTTTTAGTAAAGACAGGGTTTCACCATGTTGGCCAGTTTGGTCTCGAACTGTTGACCTCAAGTGATCTCCCCGCCTCAGCCTCCCAAAGTGCTGGGATTACAGGATGAGCCACCATCATCCAGCCTACTTAAAATGTATATATATACACACACAGTATATATAGAGAAAGCATATATACAGTATCTATATATAGTGTGTGTGTCCATGTGTGTGTGTGTGTGTGTCCAAAACATAAACTCATGCATGGCAATAATACATTATTGACAGGAAATAGCTAACCCCAGGGAAAGAAAGCAAAGAGATGGAAGTATGGTTTTAGTTATATCCTTAATATTATGTATCTATATTATTTTATTTATTTAGAGAAAAACATTCTGAAGCAAAGATGGTAAAATGTAAATATCATTTAAATTCAGATGGTAGGTAAATGGTTGTCTAATATTACTTACTGTATACTGGAAATATTTAATGATGAAATTAATTTTTCATTTAAGTTGTTAATAAGAAAAACGCTCAAATTGTTTGAGGAAATACAAAAGCAAGGCATATTGCAGCAATCTGAAAAGGCTCAAGTTCATTAATAGTTCATTTTGCTCCCATAACAAATACTTAATGTAACAACTCCAGTTGAGCTGGAAGAACATCTGTTTTTCAACTTATCTTGGTGAGAGGCAGACCCATTTTCTACTTATCTCTCATGACAGTGTGACAATTCAATTTTAAAAGGTTTTCCAGGCTTTCTTTGACCTTACATTTACAAGTCAAAAGACAGATTTAGGCAAGTGAGCAAGTCATTCATACTTCAAATCAGTTTTTGTTATTTATTCAAATTTTTTGTTATATTTGCTTCTTGTGTTTTTTGTTTGTTTGTTTTGAGACAGGCTGGAGTGCAATGACATGGTTCAAGCAATTCTCCTGCCTCAACCTCCCAAGTAGCTGGGACCACAGGCGTGTGCCACCACGTTCAGGTAATTTTTATTTTTATTTTAGTATAGGCAGATTTCACCATGTTGGCCAGGCTGGTTTGAACTCCTGACCTCAAGCGATCAGCCCTACTCGACCTCCCAAAGTGCTGGGACTACAGGCATGAGCCACCGCGCCTGGCCTTTTATTTCCTTCTTTGGGTTGCTGATTTATTTGTTTGATTTTCTCTGACATTGTATACATTTGATGAAAATGCAAACCAATATAATTTAAGAAATCCCAAACTAAAGAATCACTTTGTACCATGGGTAACCATCACAGTAGCAACTGATTCAGTCAATAATCATTAATGGGTGCCGAAACTGGTGGGCAAAAGTTCAATAGGAAAGAGTATATAGTCTCGAAGTATCTCGCCACAAATTATAACTTTAAAGGGAAAAATAGTAACTTCAGAGTGGAGAAAACAGGCAGACATCACTTTAACCAACGTAGCATCATGACTACTGAGACAAACCAATATTATGTGAACTGATGTGTGTATGACACAACACATTGAGATTACAGCATCACCTCTGTGCTAACCCTAACCCAAATGCATAACCCGAATCTAAGCATGAGGTGACATTAAACAAACCTAAACTGAGGGACATTCTGCAAAGTAACTGGTCCATATGCTTCAAAAATGTCAAACTCATGAAAGACAAAGAAAGCCAGAGGAATTATTCCAGATGAAAGAAGACAAGAGCGACATGGCAGCTAAATGCAGTAAGTGACGCTGGACTGGACTGGACTCTGTCACAAAATTGTTTTTATTTTCCTAAGAATGACATCATTGGATAATTGGTGATTTCGAGTAATTTGTTTCATGTTGCTTTTGTTGAGAAGCCTCAGAATACAAATTTAATATAAAATACTTAAAGTATTTACACCATAAAACAAGATTAAAACTGTGAAAACATTAGTCTCACCTTGCCCCTGTGTAAGAATAGTCCAGTTCTAAGAGATGGTTCTTCAGACTTTGCTCTCAAAAATTACAAACAATTCTCATAGTAACATTGACAGAGAATTTCTAATATATATAGGTCCTGAATATGTTAAAGATTTCATAAAATAAATTTGAGGACTGTTGGTGGAAGCTCAGTAGCTAATCTATTCTACTGAAAAGTTGAAAAAGGAGAAATGATTAATAAGGCTGTCATAACCAAACAATATGAGTTGTATAGCTTATACCAGCTTTCAGAATTTCACTTAGAAACACAGTGGCAATCAGTCTAGTATCTTGACTTTGATGCAATGCATTCTACTTCCTGTATCATTTAAATGTAGTGGAATTGTTATGAAGATGAGTGTTACACATCCCAGTTTTTTGGATAATGCTCTCCATAAATTTTATATATTGACTGCAATGCCAATTATAGTTAAAGGCAAGGTTGTTTCTCATTAACTATGTAACTTCAAGCTAATTACTTGGCTTCTTTGAGCCCTAGAACCTGAATTTGTTATATGATAGGATCAGAATCTCTTGTCTTGGAAATTCTTTTCTAGTTGTGGATCATTCGAGATTTCAGTCAATAGTTAAGTTATCCATAAAAATGATATATTTCTTCTAAAGCCAAAATGGAAAACCTCTCTTCTTTAAGAGCAATTCCTTATGTTAGCTTATTTTATGAAGTATTTTAGAAACATGAAAAATGTATAATTAAGAATAGAACAAACTTCTATGTACGCACCATCCAACTAAAATACAGAACATTACAGTTTGTTATCTATCATGTTGGCAAAAATCCTTGAGTCTGACAAAATGCCTTATTATCAACTCTGCCGGGAAATAGACACTTTCACATATTGTTGGCAGGAATGCAAAAACAGTATGATGGAAATTTGGCAATATCTAGCAAAATTACATATGCATTTAATCCTGGACACCACAATCACCTTTCTAAATCTATCTCAGAGACATATAGGCAGAAATATGAAATGATGTATATACAAACTTATCCATTGTAGTACTATTTGTAATAGCAAAAGATTGCAAACAATCCAAATGTTCATCAATAAAGGACTAGTTGAAGAAATAATGATGAAATACTCTTCCACTATAAAAAATACTCTATAAGATGCTGTGAATTGCATACAGCATGCTATCTTTTGTTTAAGAAAAAGGGACTATAAGTGTATGTGTATGAGTGTGTGTGGAATAAGCATTTTTTAAAAGTAATAATAGAAGGATAAACCAAAAGCCAATGAAAAATGATTACTTATAGTGGAAGGAAAAAACAGGAATCAGAGGATGACAAATATGCGTAAGAAAAGATGTTCAACCTCATACATCATTAGGGAACTGCAAATTAAAATGAGATACCACTACACATATATTAGAATGGCTAAAATTCAAAACACTGACAGCACTAAACGCTTGTGAGGATGTGGACAACAGGAACTCTCATTCATTGCTGGGGGAAATGCAAAATGGTAAAACCACACAGGAAGACAGTTTGACAGTTTCTTACAAAACCAAGCATACTCTTACTATATGATCCAGCAATCATACTCTTCATATTTGTCCAAATGAGTTGAAAACTTATATCCACACAAAAAGCTATATGTTAATTTTTACAGCAGCTTTATTCATAATTGCCAAACCTTGGAAGCAGACAATGTCCTTCAGTAGGTGAATGGATGAACAACCTGTGGTACATCTTTACAGCAGAGTATTATACAGAACTAAGAAGGAATGAGACATCAAGCCACTTAAAGACATGGAGGAAACTTAAATACATACTGCTAAGTGATAAAAAAAAAAAAAGAAAGAAACAGTCTCAGTAGATAACTATGACTGCAATAATCCACCCTTATCCACAGTTTTGATTTCTGCAGTTAACCAAGGCCTGAAAATATTACATGGAAAGTTTCAGAAATAACTAATTCATAAGCTTTAAATTGCACACTGTTCTGAGTAGCATGATGAAGTCTTGTGCTACCCTGCTCCATCCTGCCCTGGACCCAAAACATTCCTTTGTCCAGCACATCCATGCTCTATATATTACCATATATATTCGTTACTTAATAGCTGTCTCTGTTATCAAATCAACATATACAAGAAAGGTGAGTACAGTACAATTAGATGTTTTGAGAGAGAAAGCATATTTATATAACTTTTACTACAGTATATAGTTATAATTGTTCTATTTTATTATTAGTTTTTGTTGTTAATTTCTTACTGTGCATAATTTATAAGTAAACCTTATTATAAGTATGTATTTGTAGGGTTCTATACTATCCATAGTTTCAGGCACCTTCTGTAGGTCTTGTAGCATATCCCTTGAGGATAAAGGGGGACTACTATGTATGACATTCAGGAAAAGGCAAAACTATGGATACAGGAAAAGGTCAGTGGTTGCCAGGATTCTGGGGATGGATGAATATTGGAACATAAGGGATTTTTAGGGCAGTGAAATTACTCTGTATGCTATTGTAATGGTGGATATGTCATTAGACATTTTTCAAAACCCACAGAATGTGCAACACAAAACAACAAACCTTAATATAAACCATGGTCTTTAGTTAATAACAGTATACCAATGTTGGCTATCAATTGTAATAAATGCACCACAATAATGCAAGACATTAATAACAGGGAAAAAGAGGCAGGATTTTTGTAAACCTAAGACTGTTAAAAAAAAAATCTGTTAACAAAAAAGAAAGGCAGGGGACACGGACTGGAAATAAACCTTCTCAGATGAAATCTGTCATATGGTTTTGACTTTCAAAACATGTAAATGTGGCTATTAAATAACCAATTACTTTAAGAAGAAAATAAAAGAACAAAGCAATCCCTAAAAATCTAAACCAAATTGAGACAAGCAAACTTAGCTCTACAGCAAGTTGGTGGCACGACCAAATAGAGAAGAGCTCTGTCTAATGACTGCAAAAGGAATATTTTGGCTTTCATTTTTTTGTGAGATATATCCTAAAGACTAAAACATCACAAAGAACTGTAACCTGTATTTAGTCATTTTATTGTTACTTACAACATTGGGGTTGCTATTTTGAAACTGTTATTTTAAAAATACCTATGATACTGGGTGTGGTAGCATGCACCTGTAGTCCCAGCTACTCAGGAGGTTGAGGCAGATTGCTTGAGGCCATGAGTTTGAGGCTGCAGTGAGCTATGATTGTGCCACTGTACTCTACCCTGGGCAATATAGCAAGCACTCTACCCTGGGCAACATAGCAAGACCCTGTCGCTAAAATAAATAAATAAATAAATAGCTACATATACCAAATACATATTATTTATATGGTAGGAAAAGACAAATAAATGTTAATGTTATTAAAAACCAAGATTTTAGCTTAAGAGAACAAGGCAAAATATTAAAAAGTAGGTGAAAGTTCTAATATTTAATTTAAATAGAAAATATCAGTACGAACTCATTATTTACTTTTCTTCTTCTAGAAAACAGTTATTTCCGAATTCTGCCCACTGGAAAAGGTCTGGAAGTAATAATAACTTAGTAGCAACGATCATCCCTAGCATTCAGATTATAGTCTTCAAAGACTAAGGAAGCAGGGCCTTTGAAGAAATGGCTGATTTCATATAGAATAGGAAATATACATCCTGAGCCTGAGACCACTTGCTATGCCTGAAAGCCAGAAAGCTATCAGAGACTACTAGGGTTATATCAAATTAATGAAAGAGTCAAACTAAAAATGCTCCACTCACCAAAAATGGCAACAATTTGAGCATCAAAAGAGAATAACAAGACACTTACTATATGATGCAATTGAGTAAAAGAATGCAGAGACATGATTCTATTTTTAGGAATTCCTAGAAAAACCTAATATATAGTGACAGGAAGCAGATTAATGGTTGCATAGGGCTAGGGATGGAGTGGAACTGACTGCAGAGGGACCCAAAGGAATTTTGGGGGGTGATAGAAATATTCTATATTCTAGGCTGGGCACAGTGGCTCATGCCTATAATCCCAGCACTTTGGAAGGCCAAGGCAGGTGGATCACTTGAGGTCAGGAGTTCAAGACCAGCCTGACCAGTATGGTGAAACCCCATCTCTACTAAAAATACAAAAATTAGCTGGGCATGGTGGCAGGCACCTGTAATACCAGCTTCTCAGGAGGCTGAGGCAGGAGAATCGCTTGAACCCTGGAGGCAGAGGTTGCAGTGAGCCAAGATTACACCACTGCACTCCAGCCTGGCAATAGAGCAAGAATCTGTCTCAAAAAACAAACAAGCAAACAAATAAAAAAAGAAATATTGTATATTCTGATTGTGGGAGTAGCTATACAGGCATATGCATTTTTCAAAATTCATTCAACTGCAGTTTCTAAATGAGTGCATTTTATTGCATTTAAATTGTACTTCCAATAATATTGATTTAAAAAAAAAGGAATAAAGACTGCAATGAATAGAAATCATAAGTGTAAAAATCTCAGAGTCCTTAATAAGTCTTTTTCAAAAATCCTCTTTGTTCACCAATTACCAGGATACCAACTACTACAGTTTGGAATATTGTTCCCTCTAGATCTCATGTTAAAATTGGATACCCTATGTTGGAGGTGGGGCCCAGTGAGAAGTGTTTGGATCACAGGGGCAGATCCCTCATGAACAGTTTAATGCTCTCTCCCAGGAGTGAGTTCTTACTCAGTAAGTTCTCATGAGAGGCTGTTGTTAAAAGGAGCCTGGCATCTCCTCCGTTTCTCTCTTGCTTCCTCCCTCACCATGTGATCTCTGTACACACCAGGTTTCCTTCACCTTCTACCATGGGTGGAAGCAGCCTGAGGCCCTCACCCGATGCAGATGCCTGTACTGTGCTTCTTGTACAGTCTGCAAAACTGTGAGCCAAACAAACCTCTTTTCATTATAAATTTCTCAGCCTCAGATATTCCTTTATAGCAACATACAACAGACGAAGACACCAAATCATTATTCTAAAAATCGATAAAAGTAAGTTATCACTTACCCTGCTTTTCTTATGTGGGCCGGACTTCAAGGTACCTAGTGGTTGAGGAGGGAAACTTCTTTATTGAACAATTACAGTTAATAAATGCAGAAAGAACGATAAAATTAGAAAATTACTATTTTTGAAATATTTTACAAAATGATGGATCTAAGTAATAACCATCAGTGGTTTCTAAAACCATTAGGCGAAAGATAGACAAAGATCCTTACTACTATATCTATTGATGAATCAGGTCAACCACATTTGAACCACATTTAACTGATGGATAACCAGATATTATGTGCCTCTTGATGTGATACAATAGGAAGTATAGAGCATCATATATAAAGTATCTTACCTAAATAAATAAATCTTAAAAACTGAATCAAAAACAAACCTCTAAATCTTACTGTCAGCTTGTAGGAAGTACTATTTTGTACTCACTAAATGAGAAAACTTAGTGAGTCTGAGCTTATCAAGCTTAGTGAAGATGTAGAACCCTGGAAACTCTTACACCCTGCTGCCAGGAATGCAAATTGGCCCATGCAGTTTGAATTCCACAACACATACAAAATGGGGAAATCACCTCCTTGCCACTAGATGGTGCTTATTGGCTTTTGAGTAGTTTATTGTATTGTTTTCTATTACATTGCTGCATTCGTCTTTTTACTTCTGGTGGATCACTGGAGGAAGGGACTGGGCACTAGGGACTAGAGCCTCACCAGAATGTTGTCACTGGGATCCCAAAAGCCATATCTGCTGTGGAACTATGTTGCCCCTGGGGACACATCTCTGAGAGCTGCTGTTTCCCCTAGCCACTTACATTATTCAGTTCCTTAGCAATATCTATCTCTAATCCTGTGTCAAGGGTATTTTTCTGAAGAATATATTTTTCAATAGTCTTATTATTTTTAATTATTTCACATAATATCTGTGCTCTCTATTTACCTTTTTTAAGATAACTTTGAAATTATAAAATATGGTACAAGAAAATCCTATACATACTTCACCTAGGTCCCAAGGTTCACCAGTTATTATCAATTTACCATTCTCTCTCTCTCTAAATCATATGTACATAATTTATATATGCCATATATAAATTACATGTATTATTTTATATAATTTTTTATATATTATATATAATTTATATATTTTATAATTTATAGATATGTTTATAATTTATAGATATATTACATAATTTATATATAAATTTATATATTTTATAACTATATATAGTATATGATACATAGTTTATATATATTATGCATATATATACATTTCTAAACCATTTACTAGTGAGTTGCAGACATAATGCCCCACTGGCCTTATAAACACAGACACTATTCTATAAAACCACAGCATACCCATCAAAATCAGGAAATTAACATGGATATAGTGCTATCTAATGTACAGACCCCTTTCAAATTTTACCAATTATCCCAATAATATCCATTATAGCAAACATACAACAAAACAAAATAAGAAACAAAAAACCCACAATTGTTTAAAACCCTCTTTCCCTTTCACCCTTTCCTTTCTGTTCCAGGACTCAACCCAGGATTATCCACAGCATTTAGTTGTCATGTATGTATCTTCTTTAATCTGGACAGCTCCTCGGGCTTTCCTTGTCTTTTATTATCTTGACATTTTTGAAGGCCAGATATTTATATTACCTTCAGTTTGGGTTTGTCTCATATTTTTTCACAATCAAAGTTATGATTTTGCAAGGCAGGACTATCACAAGTGACACTGTGTTAGTGCATCATATTAGGAGGTGCACAATGTCAGTTTGTCCTATTACTGGTAAATTAACCTTTATCATTTTGTTTGTCCACTGTTAATCTTATAAATAAACATGTTTAGCTATTATTAAATAATTTAAAAAGCATTTTATGGGGAGCTACTTTGAGAATATGTTAAGTACCTTTTCTCTCATCAAACTTTAACTCACTATTTTGCCTCCTATTTTAGTATGGTTGTTATCAAATGGTGATTCTCTAATTCCATTATTTATTTATTTATTTTGAAATGGAGTTTTGCTCTTGTTGCCCAGGCTAGAGTGCAATGGCGTGATCTAGGCTCACTGAAACCACCTTCGGTGTTCAAGCAGTTCTCCTGTCTGAGCCTTCTGAGTAGCTGGGATTACAGGCACCCACCACCACACCTGGCTAATATTTGATATTTTTAGTAGAGACGGGATTTCACCATGTTGACCAGACTGGTCTCGAACTCCTGACCTCAGGTGATCTGCCCGCCTCGACTTCCCAAAGTGCTGGGATTACAGGCGTGAGCCACCATGCCCGACCTATTATTTCTTTTACGTTAACTATTTGGCTTAAATTGCAAAGAAGAGCTTTCCATTTATTTATTTATTCATATCTTTGTATCAGTATAGGTTCATGGATTCTATTTTATTCAATGACTTATAATCTGTTACTAATGTTACTTATTTTGATGTTCAAATTGTTTTATATTTGGCAAGTGGGATCCCCTTCAGTTTGAATCCTTTGTCATTTAATGTGGTTCAGATCTACTTTGAGAGCTTTCTTATTTTCTGGTGGAAGAAGATGTTTCACACTCAGCTTATACTTTCATTGGCACAGCCCTGAAACTGGTGACTTCTCCATGAGCCTTGGTTCCTTTTAGTAAGGTATTTAAAAACCAAGATGTCGGTACAAAGTGTGCTTATCGCTACAAAGATGCCACTGTTCACAGACCCTCTTACCAAACACAGCCAGGGAATACAGATTCTTATATCTCTTTTAAAATCTATATTTGCATATTAATACCACTATGAGATCACAGAAGTATCTATAATTCTAATCATTTACCACCGACTTTTGTTTTTGAGATGGAGTCTCACTCTGTCCCCAGGCTGGAGTACAGTGGTGTGATCTCGGCTCACTGCAACCTCCACCTCCTAGGTTCAAGCAATTCTCCTGTCTCAGCCTCCCAAGTAGCTGGGACTACAGGCACTTGCCACCATGCCCAGCTAATTATTATATTTTTAGTAGAGACAAGGTTTCACCATGTTGGCCAGGATGGTCTCAATCACAGAGTTTATTCTAGCCTTTCCTCTTTCTGTATTTGTTCTCCTTACTCTGTAAGAAAGTTGTCTTTCATTGCCCTTAATCTATTAATTTTCCCTGTAGGTAATCAATATCCAGATGAAGTGAATTACCTCCTTGACAGAAATCACCACACCATATCCACAGTTTACTTCCTCAGCCCCAGCCCCAGCACCTCTAAAATTTTCAGGCACATGACATCAGTCTCCCTACCCCAAATGATCTCCAGTCACTCATGATTTCTACCTTCCCTGCACTGTGCAAGTAGGATCAAGCACCAAGGCCTGACTATCCTACCTCCTAAATTTTTCCTGAATCTGCATTTTCCTCTATATTCTATGTGATTGTATGCCTAGGAAAACCTTGCCAACTGCCTAGCTAATCATTGATGTCTTTGAGAGAGCTAATATAGTCTTTCTCCCTCTCCCTCTAATTTTTTTGACTTATTAAAAATTATTAAGGGTTGGCCACGCACAGTGGCTCACGTCTGTAATCCCAGCACTTTGGGAGGCCAAGGTGGACGGATCACGAGGTCAGAAAATAGAGACCATCTTGGCTAACAAAGTGAAATCCCGTCTCTACTCAAAACACAAAAAAATTAGCCGGGCGTGGCGGCCGGCGCCTGTAGTCCCAGCTACTTGGGAGGCTGAGGCAGGAGAATGGCGTGAACCCGGGAGGCGGAGCTTGCAGTGAGCCGAGATAGCTCCACCGCACTCCAGCCTGGGTGACGGAACAAGACTCCGTCTCAAAAAAAAAAAAAAAATTATTAAGGGCCTTATTAGTCACAGGTAAAGATCAGCATATTTCCCCGGCCATGCTTGTTATCGTCCTGGTAATTATTCAAAGCGTTCAAGAATTGAATGTGAGAAATTAAGCCTTGGTCCTGGCCCACAAAGTGGGGAGAATGATAGCCAGGTGACAGAGCTATTTTAATTAAAGGATGGAGGGAGTGGGAGAAGGTGGGAGGCCATTTCTGTCAGTTCAGCCTCACTGGTGGGCTCCTTATCCTCTAGCTTCCAATACTAATCTCTAATGGGTAAGATCCAAAGCTCAGCTCTTCTCTCCTATTCTGGCAGGGATTAAATTCAGTATTAATCAGCTACTAACTAATTGCTGAGCTTCTATGGGTAACTCAGGTTGATTCTGCACTCTTTCTAGTAATTTACCCAGGAGTCCAGGTGACCTGTACTTGTCTTTTAACAATTTTGCTTTGTCAACCATCTTGCTTTATCACTTCAGAGCTGATGTAACAGGTGAGTGTGGGGTAGGGTTGGAAAAAAATCAACCTTTATTCTGATTATACAAGAAATCATTACATTATAGAAATTGGAGAAAAATAAAATGAAGAAAAGAAAAATCACCTATAATATCACAACCCCTGATATAATGTTTTCCAGTTTTTGCTATGGTTTTATAAAATAAACTTGACATTATAGTAAGTATTAACCTTTATACTGTTTTTCTTTTTCTTTCTTTCTTTCTTTTTTTTTTAGAGACAAAGTATTGCTCTTCCACCAAGGCTGGAGTGCAGTGACACAGTCACAGCTCATTTTTGGCATCTGAACTCCTGGGCTCAAGCAATCCTCCTGCCTCAGCCTCCTGAGTAGCTGGGACTGTAGGTACAAGCCACCATGCCTAGCTAATTTTTAAAATATTTTTTGTAGAGACAGAGTCTCAAACTCTGTCTGCTGGTCTCAAACTCCTGGCCCCAAGTGATCCTCCACTTCAGCCTTGTTTTTTTCTTAACATTATAATATAAGCATTCTTCTATTTAAAAATTATTTTAAAACATTAATAAAAATATAGATGTGTCTAATTTCACAAGGCACAAATTTTTTACATGGAGGTTGTTTTCAGTTTTTTACTATTATAAATATTTCCAAAATAAACATTTATGTACATAAATCATTTTTCCACATTGATAATTACTTTCTTAGGTTCAATTGCCAGATCTAGAATTATCTGGCCTAAATCTGTGAATACAGTTAAGCTCTTGGAGAATATTGCCTTATTGTTTTTCAAAAAGCTTGCTGTAATTTGCACTTTCACGCGCTGTGTATGAGAGTGAGTGCTTTTTTCACACCCCAAACATTGCACCTTAAAAAACAGAGTAAGAAGTAATATGATGAAAAGGGGAGAAATGAAAAAGGGACATCAAGCCATCACTTGAGAGAGAACATTCGCTTCTGAGTTCTCCCCTTCGACATGAGTATGTGATGGGGCTATTTAGCCATTCTGATCTTCTTGGGGGCCTTTAGCCTTGTCTTATGTACATGTCTAGGGAAACAAAAGATCTGAAATAGTAAGATGCCTCTGTGCTGCTGGATTTAAACTTACCATTTGACAGGAAAGAGAAGGAAATTACATTGCAGAGGATGGATACTTTGGAACATCCTTCCTCCCTCCTTTTTTCTCACGCTTCACATCTGATCAATCAACAAATCCTGCTACTCTGCTTCCTCTCTATTACCACCTCTCCACACCTATTAGATGCTTTAGTTCAGGCTGTCATCATCCTTCAACCTGAATAGACACAATAGCCTCCTAACAGATCTCCCTCAAGTCCATCCTTCTCCCAGAGTAATCTGTCTAAAGCACAAGTTCAGCCATCACCAGCCCCACAAACTCCTTTGAAATACCTTCAAGGATGCTTCTGCTTACAGAATGAGGTGAAGCTTTTTACCCTGAAAGCAAGGGTGTCCTGACTTATTCCCAACCTGTTATTACTGCTTCATCTTTTCCTTTCTCCTTCCTTGTACATTATGCTTAATTAATAGCAAATACTGGTAGTTACTGCCCAAACACCATTCTATTTCTTGCCTCTAAATCGTTCGTTCCCACTACCTAGCCTAACTTTCCTCACTGTAATAATGATTAGGGCAGTATTCTATTCAAAATATTCTTTTTCAAAAATATTAATCGCCCATCCCTGGGGTAATATCATACTTCCCTGCTCCACAGAAATCAGGTTTGGACACATAATTCATTTGGACCAATAGTATGTGGGCAGAAGTTATGTTTGTCACTTCCAAGCAGAAGCTTCACAAACCAGAATGTGACTTGGTATGCGTTTTTGTTTTTCTTTTTCCCTGCTATGAGATCAATAATGTTCTAGAGGCTGCTTCATCAGCTTGAGTCCTAACATGAAAATACTGGCAATCTGGAATATATATGAATGAGACGTAAACCTTGATTACTGATAGCCCCTGAGATGTTGGAGTCATTTGTTACTGCAGCATAATGTATCCTATCCTGACTAATATACTGGCCATCTCCTAATCATTCTTTCAGACTAGTCATTACTTCTATGAGGTTCTGTACATGTATAGCTGCCTAATACTTAATGATACAAATAAATGTTTTGTTTGGATGATATGGTTTGGATCTGTGTCCCCACCCAAGTCTCATGCTCAATTGTAATCTCCAGTGTTGGAGGTGGGGCCCGGTGGGAGGTGACTGGCTCATGCGGCAGAATTCTTATGACTGGTTTTGTAACATCCTTCTTGGTACTGCATAGTGAGTGCATTCTCACGAGATCTGTTTGTTTAGAAGTGTGTAACACCTCCTCTCTCTCTCTCTCTCTTTCTCTCTCTCGGTCCTCCTCCTGCCATGTAAGACTCATGCTCCCACTTTGCCTTCTGCCATGCTTCTAAGCTCCTTGAGGCCTCCCCAGAAGCAGAAGCCACTATGTTTCCATATAGCCTGCGGAACCATGGCCAATTAAAGCTCTTTTCTTTATTAATTACCCAGTGTCAGGTATTTCTTTATAGCAGTTTCAGAACTGACTCATACACTGGGGAAGGCTCCATTGCATGACGTTTGGCAAAAACAGATTCTGCCTCCCACTAAGGAAGCCAGAAAGAGCAGATACTTGCTCTCCTAGACTCCTCACAGCTAGGGAAGTACAATGTGACCTAAGGTCAGCCATTTGGAAGTTCCCTCCTCAGGACTTAAGAGTTTTGAATCAAAGAAGCAAGGACAGGATGGTAGTGCATTAATTCTGTTGCTGGAGGCAATATCCAGCATCCAGTGGAGTGACAGTAGTGAGAACAGAGTCAATGGGTGAGAACAAGTGTCCAAGATAAGCAGACTGTTCCGGTGGTATCTCTGACTGAGTCCCAGACTGCCTAGTCCCCTCAGTTCCTGTTCATTTTCTGACTCTGCTCCTCCAGTTTTCCTAATGATTCTTTTCTTTTTCCTTTCTTTTTTTTTTTTTTTTTTTTTGAGATGGAGTCTCACTCTGTCACCTAGGCTGGAGTGCAGCAGTGTGATCTCGGCTCACTGCAACCTCCACCTCCCAGGTTCAAGCGATTCTTCCACCTCAGCCTCCCGAGTAGCTAGAATTACAGGCATGACCATCACGCCTGGCTAATTTTTTGTACTTTTAGTAGAGATGGGGTTTCACCATGTTGGCCAGGCTGGTCTCGAACTCCTGACCTCAAGTGATCGCCTGCCTCATCCTCCCAAAGTTCTGGGATTACGGCATGAGCCTCCACACCTGGCCTATCATGGATCTTTGCTGAGAAAACTTACTTGAGGTCTATAGCTTTATCTGTATATTGTATTTACATCTCTATATGAAACAGAGCGTTTCAGCTCGTTAATACTCCATAATTGTGAATGAAAATTAAATAGCAGGTTTCAAGCTGGTAGGGAACCTATGGCAATGCTTGAAGAGAAGGGGATCAAATAAGACATGGAATTGTGAGAGAAATCCACCTTAACATAATTCAGGTTAAATTTGGATATTTTAATATTTGTAGTAATCTATCACATCCACACTCTTCAGGGAAGGTCTGAGAGTTGAGTATTGCTTAGAAGGAAGGGAAAGTTGAGAGTAGAGAAATGCTGTGTCTCACCTCTGTTGCATGCACTTAAAAGAGATAATTTATAAATGTCAGATTTGGATTACTGTGCTATTCTATTTTAGCTTCTATTTTTGTTACTTTTATTAAATTTTCTTCTCTTTTATTGTAATATCTGATTACTTTATACGTGATAACTATGGACAGCAGAATTTTTACAAACTTATTTCCTGAAACTAAAATGATAACCATTTTGGAAAGTGCTTTTGGATGTCTAGTTAATTTGAAGATGCACATGTAACCCAGAAATTGTACCTGTAGGTATATATCCTAGAGAAACTCTTACATATATGCACAAGGAGATACATACAAGACATATACAAGTATGTACTTGCAACATTGTTGGTTATGTCTTCTATTAATAGAAGAATAAATAAATTAATTGTGGTCTATTTATTGAACAGTATACCATATAGTAGTGAAAAAGAATGAGCTAGGGCTACATGTATTCATTTGGGTGAATCTTGAAACCATAATGCTGAGGGAAAAAGAAGATTGCATAAGAATACCAATAATAGTAAAAGAGCATTTGAAACAGTGTGGCATAGTCATGCAGATGTGCTGGTGTCAGACTCCCTTGGTTCAAACGTGCTTCCACTGTTTACTGACAGTAAGACCTGGGCAAATCTCTAACCTTGGTTGGCCTCCATTTTCTCATCTGTAAAACGGGGATAATATTTTCCACATCTTACGGTTATTGTGAAAATTACAATAAGTTAGTACTGAAGTACGAAGAGGAGTACATAGCACCATTATTTTTATGTATATTGTATAAGAATGTGTACATATTGGTAAACATATATACAAATAAATGAGTGAAAATGACAAACACAAATTCATGATAGTGGTTATCTCCTGGAAAAGGAATATTTCTTGATCTGTGGTGGGTACATGATGGTTTGTTGTTATTCTTCTTATGCTTTTGTGTATGACTGAACTATTTTATGATAAAATTTATGGGCCGGGTGCGGTGGTTCATGCCACTTTGGGAGACTGAGGCAGGCAGATTACAAGGTCAGGAGTTCAAGACCAGCCTGGCCAACATAGTGAAACCCCTGTCTCTACTAAGAATACAAAAATTAGCTGGGCATGGTGACATGCACCTGTAATTCCAGGGAGGCTGAGGCAGACTTGAACCTGGGAGGCAGAGGTTTCAGTGAGCTGAGATTGTGCCACTGCACTCTAGCCTGGGTGACAAGAGCAAAACATTGCAAAAAAAAAGTATACATATATATAAACTATACGTATATTTTATATACTTTTAAAATATATATTTTATATATGTTATATATATTATATATACATTTTATATATATATATATATACACACACTTTTTTTTTTTTTTTTGAAACAGAGCCTCACTCTGTCACCCAGGCTGGAGAGCAGTGGCACTATCTCCACACACCGCAACCTCTGCCTCCTGGGTTCCTGGGTTCAAGTGATTCTCCTGCCTCAACCTCCCAAGTAACTGCAATTACAGGCATGCACCACTATACCTGTTGCGGGAAATCAGGGACCCCGAATGGAGGGACCAGTAGAAGCCGCAGCAGAAGAACATAAATTGTGAAGATTTCATGGACATTTATTAGTTCCCCAAATTAATGCTTTTATAATTTATTACGCCTGTCTTTACTGCAATCTTTGAACATAAATTGTGAAGATTTCATGGACATTTATCACTTCCCCAGTCAATACTCATAATTTCCTTTGCCTGTCTTTAATCTCTTAATCCCATCATCTTCGTAAGCTGAGGATGTATGTGGCCTCAGGATCCTATGATGATTGTGTTACCTGCACAAATTGTTCGTAGAGCATGTGTGTTTGAACAATATGAAACCTGCACACCTAGAAAAGGAACAGGATAACAGTGATTTTCAGGGAACAAGGGAAATAACCATAAAGTCTGACTGCCTGTGGGGCCACGCAGAATAGAGTCATATTTCTCTTCTTGCAAAAGTGAATAAGAGAAATATCACTGAATTCTTTTTCTCATCAAGGAACAGCCCTGGGAAAAGAATGAACTCCCAGGGGGAGGCCTCCAGAATGGCTGCTCTGGGAGTGTCTGTCTTATGCAGTTGTAGATAAGGGATGAAATATGCCCTGGTCTCCTGCAGCACCCCCAGGCTTGTTAGGATTGGGAAATTCCAGTCTGGTGAAATTCTAGTCAGACCGGTTCTCTGCTCTTGAACCCTGTTTCCTGTTAAGATGTTTATCAATGACAGTGCGTGCACAGTGGGACAGGGAACCTCATCAGTAGTTCTAATTTCACGTTGGCCTTGTGACTTTGCCCTGCTCATTTGCCTTGTGATATTGTATTGCCCTTGAAGCATGTGATCTCTGTAACCCACACCCTCTTCGTACACCCCTCCCCTTGTGAAATCCATAATAAAAACTTGCTGGTTTTGCAGCTCAGGGGGCATCACGGAACCTGCTGATGGGTGACATCTCCCCCGGACACCCAGCTTTAAAATTTCTCTCTTTTGTACTCTTTCCCTTTATTTCTCAGATCGGCCAACACTTAGGGAAAATAGAAAAGAACCTCTCTTATACCTTTGTGTACGACTGAACTATTTTATGATAAAATGTATGGGCCAGGCACAGTGGCTCACGTCTGTGATCCCAGCACTTTGGGAGGCCAAGGCGGGCAGATCACAAGGTCAGGAGTTCGAGACCAGCCTGGCCAACATAGTGAAACCCCTGTCTCTACTAAAAATACAAAAATTAGCTGGGCATGGTGGCACATGCCTGTAATTCTAGGGAGGCTGAGGCAGGCTTGAACCTGGAAGACCGAGGTTTCAGTGAGCTGAGATCCTGCCACTGCACTCTAGCCGGGGTGACAAGAACAAAACATTACATTAAAAAATTGTGTGTGTATATATATATATAAAACATACATATATTTAATATATACATACTTTTAAATATATATTATATATACATATATATATACACACACGCACGCACACTTCCTTTTTGTTTTGAGACAGAGTCTCACTCTGTTGCCCAGGCTGGAGTGCAGTAGCGCTATCTCCACTCACTGCAACCTCCACCTCCTGGATTCCTAGGTTCAAGTGATTCTCCTGCCTCAGCCTCCTGAGTAGCTGAGATTACAGGCATGCACCACTACACCTGGCTAATTTTTTGTATTTTTAGTAGAGACAAGGTTTCACCATTTTGGCCAGGCTGGTAACTCCTGACCTCAAAGTGATCTACCCGCCTTGGCCTCCCATAGTGCTGGGATTACACGCATGACCCACTGCATATCTGTTCTATTTTATGATAAAATTTAAATCAAATGAATGAAATTTATTCTTAAAACTACAGTGTAATCAAATTTCTGAGAAATTGGAAACTAGAAGAAAAACTCCAAATTATACCATCTTATCCCACAATTTTAAAAATTAAGTAATTTTGCTGGGCGCAGTGGCTGACGCCTATAATCCCAGCACTTTGGGAGGCCAAGGCGGGAGGATCACGAGGTCAAGAGATCAAGACCATACTGGCTAACATGGTGAAACGCCATCTCTACTAAAAATACAAAAAATATTAGCTGGGTGTGGTGGTGGGCACCTGTAGTCCCAGCTACTCAGGAGGCTGAGGCAGAAGAATGGTGTGAACCTGGGAGGCGGAGGTTGCAGTGAGCCGAGATTGCGCCACTGCACTCCAGCTTGGGCGACAGAGCAAGACTCCGTCTCAATAAAATAAAACAACAACAACAAAAAAACTAAACTAAAATAAAATGGAAATGAAAATTAAGTAATTCTTTCAACAACTGAGTGAGATTGGTGAATGAGAATGTTATTTTTGCAGCATTCTTCATACAGCCAAAACATGGAATCAACCTAAATGGCCACCAACAGGAGAGGGGATAAACACAGTGTGGTATATCCACACAATGGAATATAATTCAGCAATAAAAGAGGAATGAGATGGTGATATATGCTACAACTTCAATGAAATTCAAAATCATGCTCAGTGAAAGGAGCCAGACACAAAAGACCACAAATTGTATGATTCTATTTCTATGAAATGTCTAGAGAAGGCAAATCTGTAGAAGGAAAGAGTAGATTAGTGGCTGCCAAGGGCTTCAGAAGGAACAAGGAGTAACTGCAAATGAGCATGAAGAATTTGGTGGCACAACGGAAATATTCTACAACTTAGTGATTGTGTTGATTACAAAACTTTGTATAATTACTCAAACTAATTATACACTTAAAAGGGTGAATATCATAGTATATAATATATGTCAATAAAGCTATTTTAAAAAGCAGTCTTGGCCAGGCACGGTGGCTCATGCCTATAGTCCCAGCATTTTGGGAGGCCAAGGTGGGTGGACTGCTTGAGGCTAGGAGTTTGAGTCTAGCCTGAGCAGCATGGTGAAACCCCATCTCGACAAAAAAATTCAAAAATTAGCCAGGTGTGGTGGCAGGCACCATCTACTTGGGAGGCTGAGGTGGTCTCGAGATGGCCTGTCCCCAGCAGGTTAAGGTCGCAGTAAGCCAAGTTCACACCACTAAACTCCAGCCAGGGCAACACTGCAAGACCCTGTCTCAAAAAGAAAAAAGAAAGAAAGAAAAAAGAAAAACAGTCTTAAAAATAGAATAAACATTTATGCTTGGGTGGGAAGGGAACGTTATTTCCATTTATAGGCATGAACATGGAAGTATACGATCCTGAGAGAACCCAGAATCCTACTCCCTATGTCAGCAGAAACTCCTTTCTGTCAGCGTTATCTGTGAGAAGGCCACCTTGGAGTAAGACACTTACCAACATGGAATTGCCACAGTTAAACATAAAAAAATAGTAGTGGTGGTACTGTTGGCTGAGAGAAAGCCTGAGATGGTGCTCCTAGTTCTTCGTGACCTGTGCGTGGTTTACAGGAGATTTAGAAGTTCCTGTATGCCCTGATTTGCAGAGGGTGAGCACCACGCCTGATAGAGTGAACTGAAAGAAACCTGGAGATTGAGATTCTGGAACCATGTATCATATATATGTTGATAACCCCCAAATTTATATCTCCAACTTAAATCTTGTATCTAACTGTAGGCTCCCATCTCCAATGACCAACTGGGTGTCTACTCTTGCACAGAAAGATCAAACTAAACAAAGCACCAAATGACACTCTTCATTTCTTCAGCCCTAAATCTCCTCCATCCCACTACTCTCCCTGATGGTCACCCTCTCTCCTCTCCACCCCTCACCCATATCCACTGTCCCAGTCTCTTCAGCATGGAATCTACTTTCTCTATCACCACTGATATGGACAGGAGACATGGAAATACTCGGCAGAGGAGGGCAATTCCTCAGCAAAGGCCCCACCCTCAAATCTGGAGACCCACAGCCCTAAGAGGGAACAGGCATTTTTGCTTTCACACTTAGAAAGTTGCCTTTTGGCCTACCACACCCCCCTATCCTGTACCCATGGAAACCTCAAACCCCAGACTCCAGAAGCAGATGAGGAGATGAGGAAACGGGGAGATGAGGAGACAACCAGACGAATGCCATGGCAGAGAAAGAGAGAAGAGAAGGAACCTCTGAATGCCAAGAGGAGCTCGGCTGGGGGTGGTCAGAGAGGAGTTTGGCTGCTGGATGGCCAAAACTCTAAGGGAAGATCATCTTCCCACTCCATTCCCCTTTTAGCTCACCATCCATGCCACTGAGAGCCACCTCCACCACTCACCAAAACTCTGCATTCATCCTTCAAGCCCATACGTGATCCAATTCTTCTGGGACATTGGTCAAGAGCTTGGGATACAGAAAGCTGTCACACTGGTCCCCTCCTTGCAAAAAGGCAGAGGGTCCATTGAGCTGGTTAACACTTACGTTGTCTGCAGATGGCAAGGCTAAAAAAGCATTGTAACACTGAGGCTGCAGGCACTCACCCCTAGACACTACCATGGGGCTGGAGCCCAAAGCACTTGCCCCCACTCCTGCACCTGCCCAATTGTGCTCCCTCTCTTGTCAGGGGTTTGAGCAGTAGTGGAGACCGAATGGGCTAGCCACACTCCTGTCGCACATTCTGCAGGGGGAATCAGGGAACTCTCCCTTTGCCGCCTTTGTCACCTTTGCCACCACCTGTTCTTGGCCACCATCATTTGTCTCCTGGACGAAGCAACAACTTTTTAACAGGGCTCTCTGCTTCCACTTTTGCTTTCCTCCAATCTATCCTCCACACAAAAGCAAAGCTCATTGCAAATTGGGTCATCACTCAAGTGCTTAAAACTCTTCAACAGCTTCTCATTGTACACACAATAAATCCAAACCCTTGGTCTGTAAGGCCCTGAACAATCCGGTCCCCACCTAATTCCCTACAGCACCAAATGGCATTCTTCCCCTTACTTACTACATTTACTTATGTTTGTTCTTCTCTCAATCTTCACAATTCCCTAAGCTTTTTCCATCTCAAGAGTTTGGCATCCACTGTTTCTTCAATTTGTACCAATCCTTCACCTTCTCATCCTTCAAACTTCAGTTTAAATGCCACTCCCTCAAAGTCACCTTCCCCACTCATTCTATCTAAGGAAGCTTTCCTCTTTACTCTCTGCCTTCATTCTTCATTTGTTTTCTTCATAGCACTTCTCATAATTTGCAGCTATTATGTATTGGTTTACATATTGTTTATACAACTTCCCTTACAAAAATTGAAATTCTATGAACCATATGCTGTTCACTATTGTAGCTCCAGCATCCAACATACCTGGAATGCTGTAGCTGCTCAACAAATGTTTGTTAAATGAAAGCACTTAGAAAATCACACAGATATTTCCCCCTATTGTCCAATTTTCAGAAAGAAACAAATTTTGTTGGCCATATCAGGGCAGTTTTGATTATAAGTAATAGAACACCACCTAAGCCTAAATAAGAGACTTTTTTTTTTTTTTTTTTTTTTTTTTTTTTTTTTTTTTGAGAGGGAGTCTTGCTCTGTCGCCCAGGCTGCAGTGCAGTGGCGCCATCTGGGCTCACTGCAGCCTCTGCCTCCCGGATTCAAGTAATTCTTCTGCCTCAGCCTCCTGAGTAGCTGAGACTACAGGTGCACGCCACCATGCCTGGCTAATTTTTGTATTTTTAGTAGAGATGGGATTTCACCATGTTGGCCAGGCTGGTCTTGGACTCCTGACCTCAAGTGATCTGCCCACCTTGGCCTCCCAAAGTGCTGGGATTACAGATGTGAGTGCCTGGCCAAGAGAAATTTTAATATGCAGACACACTGTTCTCCCAGGAAGCTGAAGGGCAAAAGCATAGGTATGTCTTAGGAAAGAACTCAAAGCAGGAATTACTGCAAGGTAGAGAACTCAAGGATTTTGCCCTACTTGCAAGCTATCAAGTTAGCCTGCCTCAGTTTCATGGCAGAAGACACAAGATTCCTTCATTAGAGACAAAGGACAATGTATCACTCATAGCAATAGTAGCCAGAGTATCAGCATTTGCTCTGGTTTGCACAAGGAGACATGAAGAAAGCCAGGTGGGGCTTATACACCCAATGGGCTGTGTTACCAGTGAGAAACGCTGAGTTTAGGGAACCCAAATCTTTATAATGGTCAGTAAGTACCTGACCTTTGCTCAGAAGGGACACATTACCTTTATCTTTATATTGGATAGTAAACAAATTTGCTCTTTGCTCCACAGGGATAAATTATCTCTGTTCCAAGACTGTTTGCTATGTAAACATCCCTGAAATGATATTGCAGAACAAGAGTAGCCAGTGCCACATCACAAGATGTGCAGAAATGCAAGCGATCCATGGAGAAATGTCTCCCTGTTAACAAGCAGGTGTGGAGGAAGAGCTAAGCAGGAAAAAACTATAGATATCCACCATAGATACATCTCTGGAGCTGTGGTACCTTCTACAGTGGCTAAGGCAATGAGTCTAGCACTTGTTACAAATGAATTCAGGGAATATTTATTAATTTGTATTTTAGAAAACATTTACCATTAGATTGTTTTTCTTAGGAAAAACATTGATATCTCTAAAAGGAAATTTTGAAAACAATATTAATGTGTCACAACAATATATATGAAGGAAAACAATTTAAATTGCTGTCAATGATGAATTTGAAATAATTTTTTCATGGACTCTTATTTTTTATTTTCTGCTTCTGTTTCTTAAAGAAATATTGTAGCAAAGGGGAAAGTAGGCTATTGTTTGATGTTTTTCCTGCTTGAGGGAATCTGAAGTATTCTGATTCCATATGATTAAAAAAATTGGAACACTTACACTTTTAAAAAATTCTAAGGCAGAACTAAGGGGATTGAATACCCTGGGAACTCTCAAAAACCATTTCAGATATTTTTATTATATTTATACATGCTTTTGAAATTCTGGTTAGCCACAATTCTGTGGATGATGAAGTCATAGTCTTAGGAGATGAATCACTAGCCAAGGCTTACTGCTACCGGTATAAACTTACTCTATAATTTCTCTCTGATTGTTGTAGAATGGTAGCTTGTAAGTAAACCAGTGATTTATTTGTTTATTGTATTCAAATGATGAATTTGAAATAATTTCATTGATGGCCTCTCATTTTTAATTTTCTGTTTCTGTTCATTAAAGAGATACTGTAGAAAAGGGACAAGTAGGCTATTGTTTGATGTTTTTCCTGCTTAAGGGCAAGCAACTTGTCTTAAGTTGTTGAAGCCATAATACATTGGCCTTGAATTAGTTTAACTGACTTTATAGAAAATTTAGCATAGCAATGAAGCACTTAAATATTTAGTAAATTAAGAAAATGGTCCTCAAATCAATTACAATACCAGGATTTTAGATCTCAGTGAAGGATGAATATTTAGAAGCTTCCTTCCCTCTAAATCAGTGTTAATGCTTTTTTTGTCTGTCTCTGAAATTTAAGAAAGATAATCCCTGTTTTTTCCTTGTTTCTCCCATTTCTAACCCAAGAGAAAATGAAACTATTTCAGTCATATTTAGCAGTAAAGTTAATTTACTAGCAAATCTAAGTGGAAAAAATTACACACAGTTTTTCATGTGAGAAAATATGTTCTTAAGTTAGAGGAATATTTCAATAACAAATATCCCTTAGAATCTACATGCAAGACACTAGCTTATCTAATGAGAAAAGTCAGAGAAGTAAAACAACAACAAAACAACTTCACCTTCTTTAATATGCTCATTCAGAATATTAAATGCCATTAACCGACCATCATTATTATAAAATTTACTATTTAGATAAGTGAGTTTTAGTACAGTGCTATTTAAAATATGGAACTGTTACTGGTGTGTAAGTACAGAAATTGAGACTAAGCATTTGGAAACCTAGAGCAGTTTGACATAGCACTCTTCTGTTGAATCTAATAATAAATTTTTTTTTCAATTTTTCAATTCTCCTATGGAGAATGATTATTTGGAAATACAAATAAGAAGACTAGTTCTTACCACAGATAGTTTTAGAAACCTGTTTTAGTATAAAGCCATCATTTAGTACTAAAGTCATCTATTATTACTATTACTCTGAAGTGGTTACTGAGCATTACAGCAGTAGGTAGGATTATACGTTGTTTACTAAATATGCTAGATTTATTGACTCATGTATTTATTTATTGAGAATCCAAAATATTTGAAGTACTTGATGAAGTTGATGTCCTAACCATTGCCTCTCCGCCCATATTCTCTCTTGGAAATATTACAGGATTCTGCTCACTTCTGACTCTAGCCTCAGCATGCTGTACCATGGTGGGCTAATATTAGTTAGTCTAATAATACATGAGTCTAATATCATGTCATCCAAGAATCTGGAATTGGGAAACTGAGAGACTGAGTGATTAGGTCACAGGAGGCACATGAACTGAAATGTCACCAGTTGTTACAACACCAAACCCAACGCCACATGTAGGCTGATGTTAGAGAACATAGAACATGAGTAAGCAGAGGTTCTGAGATAGAATAAGGGGGAATGGGGCAAATGGCAAACATGCCAGAAACAGAGAGAGCAATCCCATCAAAATGTAAGTCAGGTCCTGTCACTCCTTGGCTCAAATCCTGCCTTGTCTTCTCATGTCACAGAGTAAAAGTCAGTCTTCACAACTGACTACAAGCTGTAAGGAATCTCTCCTCCTCTCTCTGACTTCATCTTCTACCATGCTCTTTCACATTCATTGCAGTATAGTCATCCAACCTTGTTCTTCCTTGATGCCAGGCACATTATTGCCTCAGGGCCTTTGTACTTGCTCTTCTGCTTGGTATGCTCATATGCAGTTTCCTGCCTGGTTGGCTCCCTTACCCTTCTTCAGAGTTTTGTTCAAACATGATCTTCCAGGTGAGGCCTGCCCTGAGCACCCTACTTAAAATTGCAATCCCGGCTGGGCGCAGTGGCTCGCACCTGTAATTCCAGCACGTTGGCAGGCCAAGGAGGGTGGATCACTTGAGGTCAGGAGTTCAAGACCAGCCTGGCCAAAATGGTAAAACCCCGTCTCGACGAAAATAACAAAAATTACCCGAGCGTGGTGGTGAGCACCTGTAATCTCAGCTGCTTGGGAGGCTGAGGCAGGAGAATCACTTGAATCAGGGAGGCAGAGATTGCAGTGAGCCGAGATTGCGCCACAGCACTCCAGCCTGGGTGACACAGAGAGACTCTCTCTCAAAAAAATAAAATAAAATTGTAATCTCGACCAGGAGCAATGGCCCACACCTGTAATCCCACCACTGTGGGAGGCCAAGGCGGGTGGATCATCTGAGTCCAGGAGTTGTAGACCAGACTGTGCAATACAGCAAGACTCCATCTCTACCAAAAATAGAAAAATTAGCTGGGCACGGTGGTGTGTGCCTGTGGTTCAGCTACTCTGGAAGCTGAGGTGGGAGGACTGCTTGAGCCCAGGAGGCAGAGATTGCAGTGGGCTGAGATTGCACCACTGCACTTCAGCCTGGGTGACAGAGCAAGACCTTGTTTCAAAATAAATAAATAATAAAATTGAAATTCTGCCCCCACCACACTCCCTATCCTCCTTTCCTGATGTATTTGTTTCTCCATAGCACTATTTCTATGCTTTTCACTCTATTCCCTCGTTCTCCATTTGTTTAACCTTTTTATTGATTTTGGGCTTATTTTTCCATTGTATCTTTTTACAAACATAAGCATTTATGTATACATTTTCATATCCTTTCCTGCTTCTTCTGCTAAAGGTGTATACCATAAGCACCATTTTGAACCAGTTTTCCTGGAGCTACATGGAGATCGTCATTCCTTTTCTTTTTATTGATGCACAGTCCTCCATCATGTGGATGTATCATAGTTTTTTAAACTAGTCCCATATTGATAATATTTGGGTTGTTCTCAGTCTTTTGCTATTGGAAGTAATACTATAATAAATAGCTATGTGCATAGGTCATTATATACTTTAGCCAGTTTACTTTTAGAATAGATTCTTAGAAGCAAGATAAGTGGATAGCTCCCTTTTTAAATTGAGATGATACAAGAGGATTTCTGTTCATTATATCCAATAAGTCATGATTAAGATTGCTACCTATCCCTGTAGGTCCACCTCAAGTGACCCTTCTTCTGGGAAAACTCTTATTCCAGGCAGAAGGAATCTACTGCTAGTTCCCTAATATGCCCTCAGGTAAAAATAAAAAACAATCCTTATATTTTATATTCTTTCTTGTTCACATCACTCACATGGTACTTTTTACATGCTGCTTTGTATATACACTAATTTATGTACCTCTGATCTCCTTAAATGGACAATAAGCTGCTACCGATTAAGGAGCACATTCTTTTTGATGTTTATCATCTCTGGTCCCTAACAATGTGCCTTGCACTGGTAATGGATGACTGAATGAATAAGTACAACAGGTATTTGTAATCCTGCACATGACAGTGCCCCATATAAAAGTCTCCATGTGATTTATGTTTCACATAACATACCAGAAAAAAAATCTCAAGTGGACTAAAGAGTTGAATGTAAAAAAGGTAAAAAAAAAAATAAGAAACTATAAGAAAAAAAAAAAGAGGTGATATTTATTACCTGCTTAGAGGTCAGTTAAAGGATTGTTTGAGCCTTATGCCTTTACTTTTTTTCTTTTTTCCTGAAGTAGTCACTGCTTGAGAAACTTACACCTTTAAATAAGACTGACACAATAAAATGAGCCTGGAGCCTTCCAGCACATCATTTTGGATCCTCTTAAATAGCTCCTGCCCATATTCTCTCATGGTAATAATCCTAGCCGGTGGCACTTCAAGGGATGATTAAATGTTCTTGCCCAAATCTAAGGCTCGAGTCAAGCCCATTGTTACAGCCATGTGGAAGATCTGGCAACTGCATTATTGTGCTAAGGAAGAACAGCAGCTTCTGTGTGGAGGTTGTGGCCTTTCGACTGAGTGTAGGAGGAGTTATTTGTTCTTTGTTCATATGCCCTGCCTGGACTCTAACAGGCTACATCTACTCTTAAAGGGGACCTTGTGCAACATTATGATGTAGCTCTGAATGCATGAGAGGTGAAGAGATAGAAAGGCATGTCTTTTATCTTTGCTTTTGGAGAGGTTGGAGAAATTCATTGCCTCCCACGAAGACTGCAATCCCACCTCTGAAAGCAGTACACACTCTCTGTCTGCCCTATAGTATATGAATACCCTCTCCCTACCAGGATGATTACAGTTAACACCGTGATCTGCCCTGCTGTCACTGCACAGCAGAATTTTGGTGATTTGCTCATGAGCTGTCTACAAATTATTCCATATCATGATTTGAGTCCAATATTCAAATAGTAAGCAGAGCTGCTAACTGCAAGCTGCATCTGACTCAATGTGAACTAAAATACAAGGCCACACCTCCTGATCAACTGACCTGGGCTGCAAAAATAGGCAGTAGAAAAAGCTCAAAGAACTTGGGAGGATTCTCCTGGTAGGGAAGAGGAAACCAGTCTTCCAATAATGCAGTCCTCCAGTAACACAGCCATGCCAACAGACAATGTAGGTAGGTGCCCTATGTGAGGTAAACCATACCCACTGATAACAGGGAGCCACCTGTGCCATACCCAACTATTCATCTCTACTCTGCCCTGCCCAACACCTTATCCTCATTTTTCTAGAATAGAGTGAAGATGTGAGATGAAGGCTATCTGGTTTCCAGGAGCTCTGGGAAGATAGAATCCTGTTTACACAACAATGGACTCTTCTGCATTAGGGAGCTTTGCAGTTTGGGCTCTAGTCCAGCAGATCTGGTTACCAATTTGTCTCAATGCTGGAAACTCACAACCCTGCCAAGTCACAGAATCTCTAACCCTTAAATGCAACTGTTTCTTCCACATGCCCTTTGCAAAGGGCATGGAGACAAAGGTTGCAGCTGCCTGCAACTACTCTGTTTTGGCATTCACAAGGAATCACCCTGTTATCTAGCATTGAACCCAGTACACCTGGCTCTCATCTGTTTCCCAGGCTCCATACTTTGGCTTTTCATGTCTGCTTCTAGTCTTCCTTATATCAGGACCCATTCGAGTTTTTCTTCTGTTGTATAGCCCAGGACTCTTGCCGCTAAATTCTGACTCTCAGATCTTCTTGCTTTGTTTATTTTGGTGTTATTACTGTCCTGGGTAAAAGACTACTTCTGCCCCCATAAAACTCCTACAGGCTAGGCTGGTTCACTAACTTTTGCAATGAGAAGCTCAGATGCTGAAGCTTTATTTCAGCAAACTGCTGACTGATGGGTCTTCAGCCATTCCTACCTATCTCTCCAGTACCTGGACTACTGCCCAAGTATACAGGCAGATTTTGAGCAAGAGATCTAGGAACTACTTCCTTCTCTCTCTTTTTTTTTTTCTTTCCCAAGATGGAGTTTTGCTCTTATGCCCAGGCTGGAGTGAAGTGACACAATCTTGGCTCACTGCAACCTCCACCCCCCCGGGTTCAAGCAATTCTCCTGCCTCAGCCTCCCAAGTACCTGGGATTACAGGCACCCGCCACCACGTCCAGCTATTGTATTTTTAGTAGAGATGGGGTTTTGCCATGTTGGCCAGGCTGGTCTTGAACTCCTGACCTCAGATGATCCACCTGCCTTGGCCTCCCAAACTGCTAGAATTACAGGTGTGAGCCACGGTGCCCGGCCGAACTACCTCCCTCTCTAAAGAACTGATTGCTTCAATGCTGGGTTCCAGAGTTGCTGAGACATCGTATCTGGCAAACTTGCTGTTAGAGGAAGATTGTGTTGTTGGTATCGCAAAGGCTATGACCCTTAATTTCTCAACATTATCCCTCAATCCCCACCCCAGATGGTAGCTGACTAGGTATCAATACCCTTTTAAGTAAAAGAGTGGAGAAATCATGCTCATGGGCCAAAGTGCAATTCTGAACTCAGAACAGCTGAGTCTAATTCAGCTCCACTACTTCCTGGCTATGGTATTGGAAATTATTTAACCTCTCTATATCTCAGTTTCTTCATTTGCAAAATGGAGATGATGATGATAATAGCAGCTACCTCCAAAGACTAATGTGAGTTTTAAATGAATTATCACTTGTCATAAAAGTGGTTAATAACTATCAGCTGCTATTATTATTGGGCCAGTTTGGAGACCTGGATATTTATAGAATTAAATTTCCAGGGCACATATAACTGTCTACATAAGAAGGATGATGAATAGAAAGTAACTTTGTAGACATACTTGGGCAAACTGAACAGTTGATGATGTCAATTGGGGTAATACTCCAGGAGTTTCCCAAAGACTCAGAAATGGAATTCTCTACAACTTCCTAGAAGGCTAATTATGTAAGTATCTCAGTGGCAGCTTAATTTACTTTTGCTTGATACAAGTCTCTATGTATAATCTACTCTCTCCACCACATCTCTAAGTCAATACTAAGAATAATGCATTTTAAATCCTAGGGCAGATTATTGAGACTTATCTTATTGACTTGGATATTTGGATTATTCCAAATTTTCTTCCATCTTTGAATAGTAGTTTCTTTAGAACATCAAACACATTCAGAAGTGGTTCATATTCCACTCTTCCAACTTCACTGTCCTACTGATACACTACTTAAAGAAAAAAAAGAAATAATATATGTTATTTAAGAGCTTATCTTCCCATCTGCTGCCAGAAAAAGGGTGGAAGACAAGGTATTGTTTCATTTTGGATAAAACGGCAGCTTCTTGACAGTTCAAGAACCTGTTCACCGTCTGCTCTGATCACAGACTTACCCACCTCTACATCCCCAACAGTGTGATAGGGGACCACCCTCTAGACAGAGAATCTCCCTAAAAAAGCCCCCCTTCATTTTGCCACCAAGCGTTCAATTCAAAATTTCTTATATACCTAACCTTTAAGGTTCCTGGAACTCCTTTGTAAAATTGCATTGTACCAAGACAGTGAAGAAGAGGCCTCTTGATTGACCAAAGGGAGGCACATCTGGAGGAGGGATGCTGGTGAGGAACAGATGAAAGAGGGTAAGTAGAAAATAACTGACCATGTGTACCTATGAAGATTAAATGGATGGACTGTCTAGTGAAATGATCTGTTATGTTAAAAAATGGATGGATTGGATAGCAAAGGTTTTGTCAAAGAATCTGAGCATTTTCTAAGGAAATGCAAATATTTCTGTGTCTAGCAATTTCTACTACTTTTTAGCATGTGCTTATATAGATATAGACACACACACACACACACACACACCCCTTGATTTAGGATTTTAGGATGGCTAAATATCTTTAAGCCAATGAGTAAGAGTTTTTCATTCTCAATACTTTTAGTGGTTTGTAATATTTTCCACTTTGTCAGGAGTTTCACTAGGAGCTAACCTGCATGTAGGAGCAAGTTATGAAAACAGGTCACACCTGCTCAGAAAAGAAACAAATCCTTCTTCCAGCAACAATCCAAGCTTATAAAACACAACACCTAAAAAGCTAGTTGGGTTAACTGGGATGCCTACTAGCTCTGCTCCTTGTAGCTATATAAAAGTCACCTACTAGCTCTGCTCCTTGTAGCTATATAAAAGTCACTTTTAGAGTGACTTTAAAAAAACATGCTTGGCCGAGCGCGGTGGCTCACGCCTGTAATCGCAGCACTTTGGGAGGCCAAGGCGAGTGGATCACGAGGTCAGGAGATCGAGACCATCCTGGCTAACACAGATGAAACCCTGTCTCTACTAAAAATATAAAAAATTAGCCGGGCGTATTGGCTGGCGCCTGTAGTCCCAGCTACTCGGGAGGCTGAGGCAGAAGAATGGCGTGAGCCCAGGAGGTGGAGCTTGCAGTGAGCCGAGAGGGCGCCACTGCACTCCCGCCTGGGTGACAGAGCAAGACTCCGTCTCAAAAAAAAAAAAAAAAAAAAAAAAATTAAAAATAAAAAACATTCTCTAACACTTCTGAGTCACCAGAGAAGACAGGGTATCATAGCTAACCTGAAAGAGGAAGATCCTGGCAAGGTTAAGGATAGAAAGGAAATATTCTTGTCCTTACGCTTCTCAGTGAGAACTTAAAACTCTCTTCTCAGCAATTCTTAAAGGCTGTTGGCTCTCAGGAGGTGGAGAGTGACCTAGTTTTAAGGATGACATATATAGTATGACATTGCTCTTTTGAAAGGAGAAAATGTAATTTTAAAAGTCAACCATTCAAAACAATTACAAACTTCCACTTTAATGATTTGAGATATAACCGTATTTATCTAAAATTCTCTTTTAGGAGGCTTCACTTAGCCTAAATCCATTCTCTCTCTCATTTAAAAAACATGTATTGAGCACTTACCATGTACTAGGCACTGTTGTAGGCAGTGTTTTAGGCACTGGAGATATAACAGTGAACTCTGTTCTCATGAAGTTCACATTCTACTGGGGAGAGACAGGCAGTGAAGAAAAAAAGAAAGAAAAGGAAGGAAGGAAGGAAAAGAACCAGAGAGAAAGAAAGGGAAAGAAAGATGTGTCTGAGAAAAAATGAAACAGGATTAAGAGGATGGGGAATGATATGGACTCTATTTTATGGAGAATCATCATAATGAGGATAGTGATTTTAGGTGCTATTTGGGCAGAGACCTGAATGAAGTGACGGAGTCAGTCACGTGACAACGTGAAGTCAGGCTAGATCCTAGACAGATAGAAAAGTAAGTGCAAAGTTCCTAAAGTAGAAACATGCTTGGCTTGTTTGAAGAAAATCAGGAAGGCCAGTGTGGCAGAGTGATGGGGGAAGGGTGTTAATGAGATACTTGCAGAAGTGCTGAGTATCCAGAGCCTTATAGGCCAAGGAAAAGACTATGAAGTACATTGGGAAGCCAGTTGCTTCTGAGGATTCTGAGCAGGAGAGTAACCTGATGAGACTTAACACAAAGGATCATCTGGTTGCCATGTACACAAGAGACTGTAAAGAAGCAAAGTGGAATGGCTCATTAAAAGAGTACCACTGTAATCTAGACAAGAGAAGATGGCAACTTGAATTAGAGTCATAGCAGTGGAGGTGCTGGGAGGTAATTAGACATATTTTGAATGTAGAGCCAGCATGACCTGCTTAAAGATTGGATTTGGTGGGTGAAAGAAAATGAGTAGGGATTATCCTAAGGTTTTTGGTCTGAGCATTTAGAAGAAACGAGCTGTCATTTATTGGAATGGTGATAACTACAGGACAAGCAGATTTAAGGGTGTATGTTGTGCAGTGTGTGTGTGTATGTATGAACTGAACGTTGTCTTATACTTAAGAGGCCTATTAAACATCCAAATACCTAGATTGGTGCCTGCCACATAGTGGATACTCAATATTTATTGAATGAAAAAGGTAAGATCTTGAGTAAGGCAATAGAATTTAAAAATCCAAGTATATCTATCCACTATGAACTTCTCTATATATCTAAGTATATTTACTCTTATGTTTTGCAACTATGAGAACTCATCAGAATCCTTTACTTTTTGATCGTGGAAGAGATACTGGAGATTCTCCAACTCGCGCATTTTAAAGTAAATTAAGGACCAGAGATTAGAGAGCAGCGATCAAGGTCAAGCGCATTTATGCTACCGCTAGAACCCGACATCAGGCTTTCTGATTCTTAATTCATTGTTCCACACTACAACAAGCTTTTCTTGCCCCACAAACATTAGTGCTAACTTCATAATGTCCGGTGAACTATTCTTTTCAAGAAGTATATTTGAACGGTTCTCCTTACAGAAACTGACTAGTTGGAATCTATTTTACAAAGCACTGAATTTAAGTGAAAACTGCTATACGTGAAGTAGTCATGATTTTTAACCCTCTGGCAATAAGTTCAGACTGGTCAGAAAAAGCAATGATATTTAAATGAGCATTACATAGATAATATATATTACTTGACAATTATGTTAGCAAACAATCACATCCTTTGACTAGGTCTGTATAGCTAGAAAAATACTCGACTTATAGTTAGCCAGTTTTTTAACTGTTTTTAACACGTTTTTTGCTACGAATAAATAGCTACCTGGTTTTAAGTAGAACTTACAGTCTACTTAACTTACAACACATCAAGTATTGAGTGTCCACTGTGTCAGTGTACTAGACATGGTAAGCAAAAATGAACGTCTCCTTAAAGCAAGTAAACAGACAAAAACAAACGAAAAATAATTCTTAGAAAAAAATTCAGTTTTTTAAAAAGTGCAAACACCTATTGAGAACTATTGATCAGGTAGTGCTAGAATACGCAGAATAATTAGATCTTTGTGGAATTGTCAGGAAGAGGTTTCCTGAATGAGTATGGGATTTAAGAAAGAGAATCAGATATGGCGGAGAATATGGTACTAGAAAAGCTAAAGGATAGAAGCAAGCCAGTCATGGCATGAGTCCACACTCAGGTGTAACAGGACTGGATCATTGTTATTAAACTAAGGGTGGAGGCAGCAACTGAAGAAAAGCTGCAAACACAAGCCAAAGCAGTTCACAATTGACATCTGAAGACCAATGAATGTGATCAAAACAAAGCATTTAAGTTTTGTTTGGGTTTGCTGCCACATTCTAAAGGTGGACTTCACATTCATACAATTTTCTGCATTCTTCACTATCTGTCAGCGTATTTAAGTACTTTTAATACACAACTTTTAAAAATGTCAAGACACACTATGAGGAACTTTTTCCGAAGAAAATGATCCAAAGAGCAGAGTGTGAGTCAATAAACGGAGAAAGGGAATAGAGAAGCGGTTTACTATCCCCCGCTTCCGCCCCTGTGTGCCGCAAACTTTAAGCCGGGAAAACTATGTTTTAACGGATGAGCTAATGCCTTTAAAACTGCTTAGCACAGTGTCTGGCCAGTAGGAAGCAATTATGATTATTATTTTGACCTCTCTTAACGGTCTGAAACTGGGGAAGAAACAGGACACAGGCAGTCTCAGAGGATCCCGCCAGCCGAGACAATATCCAATTAAAAGTCGGCATCGATTAAATACTTGCTGAACAAAGTAAACTGTCTCTCCACCGCCGGGCTGAGCGCCCACTCGAGATCTGGCCCGGAACAAGGGCGAGACTGGCTCGCGGGTCCCACACTCCGTGTAAGGGGTGGACAACACCCCACACGCCCAGGCCAACAGGCAGGGCTAATCGAGGACCGCGTTAGCCACCTCAGCCCGGCCCTCGGCGAGCCGTCTTCTCGCCTCCGGCCTGCAGGAACCCTACCTGACCAGCCCGGCCCCGTCCCACATCCGCCGACACGCCCCTTCCGGCCTAATCCCCGCCCCTCGAGCACCGGCCCCGCCCCATAGGCCCCGTCAGTGGCCCCGCCCCGCCGCGAACCGGCGCCCGGTCCTCTCAGCGCCCGCAGGCGGCCGCGTCCACCCCCGACGCTCTGAGGTCACCGACGGGGCCGGCCCGCGGGGGGCGGAGGGACGGAGGGAAAATGGCGGCAGAGGCCGGATATTGGCGCCGCCTCCCCCAATCCCGGAGCCGGCGCAGATGAGGCAGCTCGGCTGGGGCCAGCGGCGCTTTGGAACCCGAGGTGGGGGGACCCTGGCGGTGGGGCCTGGTCCTGCTATATGCCGGCGCCTCGGCTAGAGTGAGTGGCGGCGACGCCTCTTTCCTCCGGCTCTTTCCCTGTCGCTGCGAGAGCGAGCGGGCGGCGGAGGCGGCGGGGCCGGGATGGAGGACGTTAATTCCAACGTGAACGCGGACCAGGAGGTGCGAAAGCTGCAGGAGCTGGTGAAGAAGCTGGAGAAGCAGAACGAACAGCTGAGGAGTCGCTCTGGGGCCGTGCAGGGCGCCGGCTCCCTCGGGCCCGGCAGCCCGATTAGGGCCGGCGCGTCCATTCCCTCCTCCGGCGCGGCGTCTCCTCGGGGCTTCCCCTTGGGCCTCAACGCCAAGTCGGGCGGCGGGGCCGGGTCGGGCGCGAGGCGGACGAGTAGCGAAGAGCTGCGGGACGCCACCTCCTTGCTGGCGGCGGGCGAGGGCGGCTTGTTGGACGAGGTGGAGCCGCTGCGGCCCGACGAGCTGGAGCGCCTGTCAGGCTGGGAGGAGGAAGAGGAGAGCTGGTGAGCGCGGGGCGCCGGGTGGGAGCTGGGCGGGGACGGACCCGGGGGCGGAGAGCGTCCTCTGAGGGTCCTTCTGGTAGGGCGCCTCGCTTTGTGTAGTCGGGTCCGCTCTCCCGTGGGGACTCGTGGTTTTCTTGCTTTGGCAGAGGGAACCTCAGCTGGAGTTGGGGGTTCGAGGCGTGCGCAAGTAACAGGGTTGTAGCTCGGTCTCCTTTGGATTGTGGACCTTCTGGGTGCTGGACCCTATTGGGGTCTGTGGATTGGGGCGGCTTGAGAAGGGCTGTTCGCCTGGGAAGGAGTCGGAGGTGGGAAACTGCTTTGTAGGCCGGGTCCTGCTTTGTGTAAGATACTGGCTTTCGGATGGTGGCCCTGGGCATTTTGGATGTAGGAGTGGGGTCTGCTTGATGAGGTATCACCAGGTGTGGGGGGTCGGGGGCAGACCAAAGTCGTCTACGTCTATGCAACGGTTGGTGTTTGGGACCCATGTCTGGCAGGGACGGGGAGACCGTGTGAATCAGCACTCCCCTTTGGGTAGTGGGGTAAAGCTTGCTTTGTGTGAAGAGGGCAGAGGATGGTGCTGCTTGTTTTCTTTTTTTTTCTTTTTTTTTTTTTTGTTACTCTTTGTGTGAAAAGTCAAGGGTGGAACAAGAGCCCTGGCTTTTATTTTCTAAAAAGAGAATTGAGTCTGACGTTTTGCAGAGCTCTAAATTGACAGTTATCCATCTTTCATTTCCACGTTCCTCCTAGGGGCAGAGAAAAAGAGTCCTATTTAAAAATCTAAACCAAAGCTGTATTGTCATAAGCCACTGCTTGATGAAATTGTGACCCCCCCCACCTTTATATTACTTTCATAAATAGGACATGGGAGGCTTTTCCCCTCGTTTTATTATAAAGATGTGTGTGGGAAATTATTTGTCTTAATTAATTTTTCTTAAAGTTTTAACTTTTAGCTAAAATATCTCTGCTCTATTGAAATTAAAACTTCTAACTTAGTGAAATCGAAATCATGCATAGACTCTGTTATTGTAGGGTTGGAACTTTTCATTGTTCTGAGGTAGTTAAGAGCTTTCCTGGATTCAGGCCCTGGTTTTGCCACTTACTAGCAGTATGACCTTGAGCAAGTTACTCTGAGGCTCACTTTCTTCTTCTATTTGATGAGGAAAATAATAGCACTTACCTCTATAGAGTTATGAAAATTTAGTAAGATAATTATGTATGCATTTAGCGCTGGATCTGGCACATAGTAAACTGTCTTAAAACAAGCTGCTATTTGTTACTCTTAAGCCTAGTTACTTAAATCAAGAAACATGATGTTCTTGTAAATCAAGAATCTTACATGATGTTGTAGGAGATTCTGGAGATTCTTAAGTGTTGATCCCTGTTCATAAGGCAGTTACAGTCTTGTTGAGAACTAAGTTTTGGGCAGTTAAATAAATTAGAAAGTGTACAGTGAATTACCCAAAGAGTGATAGAACAAAAAGTGCTGACAGTACTCAGTAACTGGGAGAAAAATAGTGGTCCAAAGTAGTTGGGCCAGACTTTGAGGAGGAGGTGGCTTTGCAGTCTGGAAGTGAGTAAAGAGCGGGAAGGGCATTTTGTGCTCTTGACAGCTAAAAGAGCAGAGTCAGAGGTATTCGTAACTCCCAGTTAGAAAGATTTGAGTAACAGGATTACTCTTGAGTATATGATGGCAAACCTTTATTACCAAGTGATATCAAATATTAGAGCTGACTATGGTAGTGACAGTTTTTGATATAAATGTGAAATTACTTTCTCCCAAAGGAATCTTGGGTATGCATGCACTTTAAAAGAATCCAGAATCTTGTAAATATTGTCACATGGCTCTTGCAAGTGATGATAATAATGATGCTCATAATAATGAGGATTAGCTGCACCCATCAGCCCATTTTAGATTATGTATTATTAGAACACATTGAGTCCACTCGGAGAAGCCGATTAAGTCTTTGACTGCTTTGGTTCCTGAGCATGAGTTTTGTTAAGGTAAAGTCAGTCTTCCTTAAATACTGTGCCAGGAGTTTCTTTTGACCAGATGATTCCTGCTTACTGCTTTGATCCTGGCTTCATATCTTGATCTTACAGGTGTCCTGTACTTTTTCTGAGATTTGTGTGAACTGTAAGTTGGATATAAATAATATTTAAAATGCGTTGGGGTATGTGATTAGGGTAAAAGTTGTAGGGGGTGGATGTCAGTGGCAGGAAGATTCAAAGGCAGTATTTTTTCCTTTTTTAGCAAGCTAAAAATCTACCTTCTGTAACTTCTAGCTATTCACCTTCCTTTTCATCTAGAGGAATGTTTCCTCCCGAGTGTATGTGCCACAAAGTGCTAGTTCTGAAGATGTCAGTAAGTGCTATGTAGAAAAAAAGTGGGTGGGTTCCGGGATGGAATAAGTGTGGGAAAAACTGATTCTACAAAAATAAACAGTTTTCTTTAATGCTGGGCTCTTGGAAGTGCTAATGTGTTTTGAACATTGTAAATCTCTAGGGAGTATGGTTTGGTCCTAAACTTAATTGAGCTCCCAAGGAACTAGTATCTTATGGAACGCACATAGAAAATAGTGCTCTACAGCAGTCACTTTCACACTTTTTTTTTTTTTTGGACCCAGCTTCATGATAAGAAATACATTTTAACTGATAATCAGGAATTCACATGTATATGAATAATGTATATGAATAACTGAAGCAAAAGTTTGACAAAATGTTGATTACTTTTACTACAAGTGATGTGTTCAGGTATTTTCCTTTCTATTCTATTTCATTAGAATAAGAATGCTGGTAACTACCCAGCTAAGCTGATTTTGTGACCCATTAATGAGTTGCAATTCTCACTTTGAAAAACACTGTTCTAGAATAACTCAGAAAAGCTTAGGGATGAGAACTAACATCATTGTGCATCACAGTGTGTCATTCTGTGCCAGGCAGCTTATAAATATTTTTTGCCTCTAATTTTATACATTTATGAGATAGGTAGCATTTTCTAGGTAAGAAAACTAATCTCTCTCCAAGCATCAAATAACACACTAAATAATGGCACCAGGGTCTGAATCCAGGTCTTTATACATCATAGCCTATGCTGTTCCCACAGTATTTTGCTTTTTCCAAATATAATCTCCTTTTCACATGAATGACCTCTTCACATATTTGAAGACTACTGTGGTGTCACTGCTGACTCTCCCACACACTGTGAGCATTCCCTTGTCTTTTTCAGAGTATATAATCCCAGTTTGTTTTATCATTCCTTAGATAATGTAATTTTCTGATCCTTCAATCATGGTTTTTCTTTTTCTTAATTAACTCTAAATTGTTCATTGTCATTATACATGGTTCCCAGAGTTGTACCCAGCATTTTAGATGATATTTGATAAGATGGAGAGTGTGGTGGGTATGAACCAAATGCTGTTTTTTTTTTTTTTTTTTTGACTAAATACTTCATTGCAGTTTTAACTTCTATTACTTATGCTTAATATGAGCCCGAAATATCAACTTCTCTCCCATATATTTTATACATAAGATGATAAACTGAGTCTTCCTAACTCTATTTTTTATGTAATGGATTTTTTTTTAGCTTAAATATAAGGCTTTCATTTTACATTTTTTTAGTTATGCTTAGATTAAATATAAGGCTTTTAAATTTCCTTTTGTTAGTTTTTATTTAGACATTTAATATTATCCTTTCTGATTTATTTGGTCATCTTTATATTTGGTAGGCATATCTACCGTGTCTTCTTTCAAATTATTGATAAGAATAAATTCCTCTGGGCCAGGTATGGTGGCTCACGCCTGTAATCCCAACACGTTGGGAGGCCAAAGTGGGCGGATCACGAGGTCAGGAGATCGAGACCATCCTGGCTAACACGGTGAAACCCCGTCTCTACTAAAAATACCAAAAAAAATTAGCCAGGTGTGGTGGCACATGCCCGTAGTCCCAGCTACTTGGGAGGCTGAGGCAGGAGAATGGTGTGAACCCGGGAGGCGGAGCTTGCAGTGAGCCAAGATCTCGCCACTGCACTCCAGCCTGGGCGACAGAGCGAGACTCCGTCTTAAAAAAAAAAAGGGATAAATTACTCTGAAGTGTGCACATCAGACTCACTCTAGATTAACACCAGTCTATTAAACAACACACGTGGTTGTTCAATAATTACTAGTTCTATCTTTTATTGTCAGGCTCATATGACATTTTGTGTGGACATTATGAAAGATTTTTGTCAAATGCCTTGCTATAATTAAGCTATTCTCTGCCTATAAGATTCTCAACTACAGTGAAGAGTACTACATTACTATTACCAGCCTATTAAAATAGCCATTGCAGTTGATTTGTTTGGACTTGTTTATGATGAATGTTCTAGCTAGCATTTCATGTATTCACTTTTCTTCATAGACTTTTTTAAATCCAGTTTTGAATTTTGCAAAGAATCAATATGGTCTGGACTTTCTAGACACTGCTTATTTTTTTCTTTAGAAGTTGCCATATTTCCTTTCATCCAGACTTTTGATCCTGCCCATGTTCACCATTATATTAGTGATAAAATTTCTATTCCTTTCCATCATTTGGAGTGGTAGGCCTAAGCCCATTTTAAGCTACATTCTGGCTCACTAGATCAATTTATCTTAGGTTTATGAAGACACTTCAAATTCATACTGACTTCTCATCAATAACTTTTGTTGATAAATGTCCCATTTCAGAGCTAGGTAGGTATGTGGTTTTTATACTTCTTTGTCACTCATGGCTTTTCACTGCTGAGAGTTGATTATTGTATGACCTCTTTGTTTATGTATGCCTTTTTAGAGGGCCATTGGTAAAATTTGCCTGTAATTTAATTTGGTAAGCCTAAATTAATAAAGCAATTTGTGTAATTATCACCACTTATCTGAATAGTTTGGCAGTCATTCACTGATTAACATACTAACATCTTGGAAAGTTTTATGTTTTCTTGACTCTTCTGTACCAAGGAGATGTTATTTTAAAGTAATGTGGTTTGCGTATGTGTGTGGGTTAGATGAATCAGAAGTTAAACCTCTAATAAGCTTTCTATTTCCCTTTTTTTTTTCTTTTTTTTTTTTTTTTAAGAGACAGGGTCTTCCCATGTTGCCCAGGCTGGCCTCAAACTCCAGGCTGGTCTCAAACCTCAGCCTCCCAAAGTGCTAGGATTATAGGCATGAGCCACTGTGCCTTGCCCTCTATTCCATTGTTAGCAGTGGTTTTCCAGTCATTCTAAAATGGCTTTAAATTTTTTTCTTTAATGGAACAAATACTTAGAGTACCTGTGTGCAGCACAATGTTGGGAACACTGAGAAACATGATAATGCAAGTTCTTAAAAAATAGAACTTGGCCAAGCAGGGCCCCATGCTTGATAAAAGTATATTACAGTCACTGTGATGTGCTCGTGTTGTATATGCCAAGCATTTTGCAAGACAGCAGTCTGCAGCTTTTTTGGCACCAGGGACTGGTTTCGTGGAAGACAATTTTTCTGTGGACCAGGGATGGGGGTATAATCTACAGCTCACTGCAGCTTCAATCCCTTCCCACCCCCCACCCCCAACCATTCCCCGGCTCAAGTGATTGTCCTACCTCAGCCTCTTGAGTAACTAGGACCACAGGTGCGTGACACCACGCCTGGCTAATTTATTTTTTATGTTTTGTAGAGACAGGGTCTCACTATGTTGCCCAGGCTGGTCTTGAACTCCTGGGCTCAAGTGATCCACCTGCTTCATCCTCCCAAAGTGTTGGGATTACAGGCGTGAGCCATCGTGTCCAGCTCCTTTACACATGTTAAATCATTTAATGTGTACAATTTGGAGTTGTAATTATTATTATTGTTTTTATTGTAAAATGTACATAACAAAATTTACCATGTTAATAATTTTTAAGTTTACAATTCAGTGGCATTAAGTACATTCACAATGTTGTGCAGTCATCACCACCATCCATCTCTGGACCTTTCATCTTCCTCAGTTGAAACTGTGTACCGATTAAATAGTAATTACCTCTTCCCATGGACTCCAGCCCCTGGCAACTACCATTCTACTTTCTGTGTCTATGAATTTGACCACTCTAGGTACCTTGTATAAGTAGAATCATTCAATATTTGTCTTTTTGTGTCTGGCTTATTTCATTTAGCATTGTCTTCACAGTACATCCATGTGGTAGAATGTGTCATGTTATTCCTATTTTACAATAAAAGAAGCTACACCCCCCACAGTCACATAGCTAATAAAGTGAAATTGAGATTGACACCAAACCTAAAAGTCAAGTCTGATGAAGAACTATTGATCTTGATTTATTTAGCCTGTAGATATTTAGCTTGGGTAAGAGAACCTTTTGAGTATTTCAAGGACTCTAATAAGGATTATTATGTAACTCTTCATCACTAGACTAATAGGTGTAAATTAGAGGCAGGCAAATTTTGATTTCGTAGAAGGAAGAATTTTTTAATAGAGCTGTTTTTGGATGATAAGGACTACCCTAAACAAATTTTTGGAAATAACCTTCAAAAGACTGCTGAATGCTCTTGTTGTGGGTGATGTTACAAAGAAGTAAAAAAGTGGAATTGGGTGAATTCTAAGTGTTCTTTTAATTCTGTTGCACTCTATGTGGGAGCATAATATACCTTCAAGACAGACTGGGCATGGTGGCTCACACTTGTGATCCTAACACTTTGAGAGGCTAAGGCAGGAGGATCACTTGAGGTCAGGTGTTTGAAACTAGCCTGGTCAACATGGTGAAACCCCGTCTCTACTAAAAATACAAAAATATTAGCTGGGCTTGGTGGTGGGCACCTGTAATCCCAGCTACTTGGGAGGCTGAAGCAGAATTGCTTGAACCTGGGAGGTGGAGGTTGCAGTGAGCTGAGATCGCGCCATTGCACTCCAGCCTGGGCGACAGAACAAGACTGTGTCTCAAAAAAAAAAAAAAAAAAAAAAAAAGATACCTTCAAGACAGAGTGCTAAGCTTAAGTGTGAGGAGATATTTAGCAAAGGAAGCATCATGGATGTTGTTTTCCCTTTAAGTCTGTGGCACATTTCTCTGAATATCTTCAGTAATGGCCAGTTGTTTTCCTCTTGAGGGTAGGTTTGAATTTTGAAAACCATTAGAGTCATTATCTTGCCTGGTGAAAAAAATGAGTTAACAGGATATTTAAAAGTCCTCAGCAGTCCAGCACTAATTTACCTTTTTCCTAGATTTACTTGCTTTTGCCAGAACCTTCAAGACCTTTTATGCCCTTTGGCTTTTGATGTTCATCCGGTTTTTCATCCTCCTCCCCTTACCAAATTTTACTTATTATTCAGGTACAATGCAGATTTTCTTTCCTTTGTGAAATTCTCCTGAATTTTTAACTTGGTTTACTTCTTCTTCATTGTTAACCTATCACTGTTTATATATCCTTTTTTAGAGTATATTTAATACAATCACCTTGTACTTTGGTCTGTGTAGTCTAGATTGTGAGCAGTTTAAGCAGGAGGACAGTATCATATTCATCTTTGTTTTTCTAAACAGGGCCACAGTATAGTAAGAGTTCAGTGATATTAATTTAAATGGTATCAATCTATCAGTGATGTTAGGTTAAAATGAGGCAAAGCTATAAAACAATGAGACCAAATTTCTTACATGACCCTTATGCCAGTTACAGATGAGATATTTCTCACAGATTCTGAATAATGGCAGTATCGAATCTGTACTTTCCCATGACAAATTAAAGAAGAAAATACTCTCTAGATGTAGTGTCTGATTTTTACAATAAATTTAAAAGTTAGCCAAAGTACTGGCATGGCTCTGTTTAGTAGGATTACAGAAGCACTTTGTTTTAAACTTCTTCTTTGTACCTTTTGTGATTTCCAAGTTTTCTGGTAAGACATGAATTGCTTTTATAATTTTTTTTTTTTTTTTTTTTTTTTTTTTTTTTTGAGATGGAGTCTTGCTCTGTCGCCCAGGCTGGAGTGCAGGGGCACAGTCTCGGCTCACTGCAACCTCCCCTCCCGGGTCATGCCATTCTCCTGCCTCAGCCTCCCGAGTAGCTGGAACTACAGGCGCCCGCTACCACACCCGGCTAATTTTTTGTATTTTTAGTAGAGACGGGATTTCACCGTGTTAGCCAGGATGATCTCCATCTCCTGACCTCTTGATCCATCCGCCTAGGCCTCCCAAAGTGTTGGGATTACAGGTGTGAGCCACCACACCTGGCCCTGCTTTTGTAATTTAAAAAATCCTGTTGATAAAATTTAAGTTGGTTTTATTACTCTGTGATCATGTGGGGATCATAATATAACATGATACATTAAAAGCCTTTTTACTTGTAGTTTTCCTTGTTAGTGGTAGTAAGATTATATATCACAGATGGATAAATTTTGGCTTCAATAAATATGGTTTCATTTATTGAGTAACTGCCATAGGTGGAGTACTATGCCATAATGATAGAATATTTTTGATAGAATTGGAACCCAAGACATACATATGATCTTACGATCCATTATTCTTGTTTGTTTTAAATTTAACAGTTTAATTGGGCAAAAAAAATTTATTGAACTGGGTAGCACCCAGGACCGAAAGTGGTTTAGAATGCTTCTTATAATGTTCTTAACTTTACATTTAAAAAATTAAATTCCACAAGTGTAACTATTAAAACATTTATCAGATCTACCTAAATAAATCATGTAGTTTGTTTTCATGAAAAACACAACTTTGGTTTTTAGGAATATCAGATAAGGAACACCAAAGTTGTATAGCTCACATCCTGTGAGCCTTCTGGATCACTGATGCTGCTACCACTCCTCAGTCACATCTTTGGGGCCACCCTGTATTCAAATTCCTATGCCAAATGGCCCAGGGAACCTGGTGCTGATACCCTGGTAGCCCAAAAAGGCTACTTGCCTTCTACTTCCACTTATGCAGCCCCCTGCCTCCTTACTCTTCTGCTAGGAACATATCTATAACTATAAAAATTCATGTAATTTTGACATGATTTTCTAAAAAAGGCAATTTCGGCAGTAAATAGCAGAGTTACATAGTGTCTTAATGTAAATAGTTTGCATTACCTGAATACACTATTCCTTATAGTAATTATCTGTACTTGCCAGAGCACATTGCATGTGACTCCTGTTGGGCTGATTTTCAGTAGCAAAAATGAATTTGTAAAAGAATGTAGGTTTTAAGGCCCTGGTAATAGTAAGTTCTTATTTCACCTCTTTCATTTACTCGAAATTATGTCTTCTGAGATCTTTCATTTTGGGATTGAAGTTATGGAGGAAATGAACAACTTTAAGACAAGCTAGCTTATTTAAGAGGAAGACTTTAGGTCCTTAGGAGTGGCTCAAAGATTGCAAAACAGTTCACTTTGATCTGGGAAAGGTCTCACATTCTGGAATAAAATAGAAATTAGAGACTTTAGAGAAAAAATATTGATTATATCTCCTTGAAATGTGAAGAATAATAGATGCAAGATAATGTAGTACCATAGTATCACATGAAATTTTTAAAAATATTTGGAAAGATAAGACAAAGAAAGTTGTATTTAGTTAAAAATCAGGTTTATAATTCATGAGGATGAAGCAAATCATCTCCCACTTCTGCAGTGTACTAGACTGAAACTCCTCCCCCACACATCCCTCCACTACTCCATTCAGGAGCTTCTGCTCCTCTGTGAGACAGTAAGAAAGTACCCAATTGTGTGTGGCTCTTGAGGCTTATTTTGTTTGGAAAGTGTAAATGAGAAGCAGGAGTGGGCCAAGCTAAGTCTGTAAGTGACCCTTGACTCCAGTAAGCCTGAGGAGTGGGATTTAATAGGTGCTCTCAAGTTAGGTTTTTAGTATGCGTTTAATACCTAATTGGTACTATATAGTGATAATCAGACTAAATTGTGTGTTTTTGCTAATACCTATTTAGTAGATACAGAAAGAATACTTTAGTAATTTTAGGCTGTGAATGCTTGTATCTTTTGAGTGGGCCTGCTCATTTCTCCTCTGAGTGGGGGGATAGTGAATCTTGTGTTGACCTGTCACAGTGAAATTCTTATTTGCCATTGGTTATACTTAGGACTGATCTGGAGTGGATTAAAAAGCAAAACCCAAAAAACTGATGAATCCTAGAAACCTGAATCTAGAGGTTTGGAACTTGATGAGCAGGTACCGTAAGTCTTGATGGTAGTGCACCCTGTGAGTGAAAGAGGCTAACAACCTTTATGTGAGGTATAATAATCTAGTTTTATCTTAATTCATCTTCAAATTTCTGTCTAATACCATGTCTGGCCAGTGGTAACTGCTGTATAAATATTTGTTTAAATTACTGAGTGGAGCATAAGCTTTCAGGGTGTTTCGAGTTTGGCTAGGAGACAGAATGAACATAGAATTCTGTTCTCTCTGAAACCAATAATATTTTCTAGAAGAAAGATTTATATGGGCTTAAAAGTGAGAGCTGGGACTTGGATTTGGGCACAGATGGAAAGGTATTTTTTGCTGTCTGTGAGAATCAAGATGTTTACGGAAAAGAGCGAGTGATACATTTGAGTAGGGTAGAGAAAAGGCCTGTGAAGATACTTAACTAAAGGGACGTTTGTTAGGAAACAAGTGAGAAAGTTGAATCAGTGGGTTGGAGATCATACTGTGAATGGCCTGTGAAAGCTAGGAGGAGAGTTTTTGAATATAGAATGCTCTTAACGAAATGGCATTTTGGAGAGGTTAGTGTGTAGTATGTAGGCGAGAACACAAGTCATAGCTACCTTTATTGGCTAGAAAACAGCCTCTGAGGTTTGCGTCCACCTCTTGTGCCCTGAAGTATTCAAACCAAAGTATTGAATTCAAACCAAAGTATTGAATTCAAACCAGAGTATTGAGTCCACAGCGATACTCTTTCCATTTCATACCAACTACTTATGTGTTGCATGAAAACCATCACATCACATCAAGCTAAATGATTAAAGATTAGGCCATTTACCTAAGAAGGAAATAATAGATATCATTTTGGTTTCAAGATCGTTTAGTTCCAGTTAAAAAAAATTCACATTGTTTAAAAATGTCATTTTGATCTTATTAACATTATTATAAGAATAATCCCAAAGCAGAATTTTGCAACATTTGGGTCAGATAACTCTTTGTTGTAGATGCTATCCTGTGTGTGGTAGGATGTCCAGCAGCATCCCTGGCCAACCAAAAATCTCTCCAGACATTGCCAGGTGTCCCTTTGGGGCAGAATTACCACAGATTAAGAACCATTGCCTTAAAGAATACTTATGGTATGGTGTCAGAGTGACCAGAAATAACTAGTACTGTATTGCAGTAATAAGTTTCGTGTTCTAGTTACTTTGCTCCATTTACATTTTCTAAGTCAGAAATAGTGCTTGATATGGTTTGGCTCTGTGTCTCCACCCAAATCTCATCCTGAATTGTACTCCCATAATCCCCACGTGTTGTGGGAGGGACCTGGTGGGAGGTAATTGACTCATGGGGCAGTTTCCCCTGTACTGTTTTCATGGTAGTGAGTGACTCTCACAAGATCTGATAGTTTTATCCGAGGTTTCCACTTTTGTGTTTTCCTCATTCTCCCTTTGCCTACTGCAATCCACGTAAGACGTGACTTGCTCCTGCTTGCCTTCCGCCGTGATTGTGAGGCTTCCCCAGCCGTGTGGAACTGTAAGTCCAATTAAACCTCTTTTGTAAATTGCCCAGTCTCAGGCATGTCTTTATCAGCAGCGTGAAAACTGACTAATACAGTGCGGTTCTGATAATTAAGAATAAGTCAAATGATTGGGCACTACTTGAGAGTCAACGGAGCACTAACCAGATGAGATGTCAGAACAGTATATTTAAATTAGAACTGCCTTGGGGAAACTGGAATGAATGGTCTCCCAAGAAGTAATCATCAGACATTTATTGAATACCTGCCATAGGTGGAGCATTATCTGTAATGGTAAGAAATAGTCGTAAGAACTTTGATGGTTGGAAAGCCTCATGAAAGCTTCAAAAAAGACTTCGTGGTCAGTCTTGAAAGGCAAAGTAAGGCTAGGTTAGATAAAGAAAACTTTTTTTCCTCCTTATAGTGAAAATAACTATGAACAAAGAATCCATAGGTTAAACTCTCCACAATGCATGAAACAAACATTTATTTGGTCAGTGTGATTGCACACAGAAGGTTTTTTTTTTTTTTACTGGAGTAAAGATCAAAGGACATAGTTTTGAATCTGATAACACAGAATTTTGAAAAATTAGCCATGGAGTATATCTGATGGGAAAGTTTTTAAGCTGTGAAACAGTGGTATGTAGATCTGTGTTTTAGAGCATAGGTGGTGGAGTGTAGATAGATTGGAAATATGAAAGTCTGCTAGGTATGGAGAAAACCGTTAAGATTATTGTAACAGTCCGTACTTGATGAGATGGGGCCGAGACTAGATCAAGGTCAGTGGAAATGAAAAGGAAGGGATAGTTTTAACAAGGATTTGTGAATCAATAGGATATGTTAATTGAATATGTAGAGAGAAAACAGTCGATATTGGCTCAAAAAATTTCATTTATTGACTGGAAAGGATGATGCTATTTTGAGGGTTTTTTTTTGGGGGGGGGGGGATGTCCATAAGAAGCAGTTTAGAGCTCTGTGACTGACACCAAGGAGAAAGACTAGACGTATTAGAAAATTATGTATGTCCAAAAACCAGTAGTTGGTTATGGCAAAACAGCAACAAAAACTTTCAAATTAAAAAAATGTTATCTGATAAACATAGAATAAAATATAGTAGGAACAGGTATTTAGTTGTATCTTAAGAGTTGATAGAATAACAAAAAGATCCTGGGCTATATAAAGTGAAGGAATAGAAGAGCTCATTTTTACACTATATGTGCATTTTCAGACCCTCAAATCATCACATCTAGCTTTGGTAATTAAACAGTTGTAAGTGATACAGAAAAAACTGATGGGAAAGGGAAAAAGTTAAGGGATTAGAGCGGTTAAATTTAGCCTCTTACAGAAATGGGATAATTTGATTACTGTCACTTGGGAGAGAGATCCTTGTTAATTGTTATGGGTATTTTTCCCCCCCTCAGGCTGAGTCTCGCTGTGTTGCCCAGGCTGGAATGCAGTGGAGCAGTCTCGGCTCACTGCAACCTTTGCAGTCTGGGTTCAAGCGATTCTCCTGCCTCAGTCTCCCGAGTAGCTGGGATTACAGACACCCACCACTATGCCCAGCTAATTTTTGTATTTTTAGTAGAGATGGGGTTTCACCATGTTGTCCACGCTGGTCTCATCCTGACCTCAGATGATCCGCCTACCTTGGCCTCCCAAAGTGCTGGGATTACAGGCATGAACCACTGCGCCCGGCCTGTTACGGGTATTTTGAAAGGAACAAATAATGAAATGATTTATGATTTAATTATGAATTAAAATAGGAAAAATTTGATTCAACTGATCTACAACTGGTAACCAAATGGTTAGGACCAAGAAAAAATGTAAAATTTTCTTTTTTTTTTTTTTTTTTTTGAGAAAGAGTCTTGCTCTTGTCACCCAGGCTGGAGTGCAGTGGCGCCATCTCAGCTCACTGCAGCCTCCACCTCCCGAGTTCAAGCGATTCTCCTGCAGGGATTACAGGTGACCACCACCACACCCAGCTGATTTTTGTGTTTTTAGTAGAGATGGGGTTTCACCATCTTGGCCAGTCTGGTCTCGAATTCCTGACCTTGTGATCCGCCTGCCTCAGCCTCCCAAAGTGCTGCGATTACAGGCGTGAGCCACTGTACCTGGCCAAGAATTTTCATTGTTATAGTATTTCAGGAAAAAATGCCATGCTCTTTTATGAATTCTTCATGCTTATTTCCTTGTGTTCCTGTTTTACTGTGTGTCAGGAGGTTTTCTTTGCGGGTGAGGAGACATAAGGGATGATGTGAAATATTCTTATTCTTGTTCTTGGGAAGCTTAGAATCCCATGTGAAGACAGTTATATAATTATATAAAAATTGGGTATATACACAGAATGACAAACTCTAACAATGGAGGATTAGATTAGGTTTTCTTTTAGGACAATGTCAATTCTAATAATACGATTCCTTCTTCTCCCCAAGTGTATTTTGTGCTTTCTGACCATCTCAGAATACAGTATACCTCAGGAATCCTCACATACCCATTCTTATCTTTATATATAATTCAAAAGAAAAAAGGAAGAGAATGTCTAGCCTGGTATTCTTAAATATTAACTTTAGTTCTATGAGCCGAATACAGTATACCCATCTCTCTCACCTCCTACTGTGGCATGTAACATAAAAATATTGTTAACTTTCTTTAGCACTTGAATGTTGAGGTTAAACACGTATTTAATATACATATATTTTATATATTTATAAATATAAATGTAGATTATATCTAATTACATATGTTTATCTTTTTTCTCTCTTATCTGGTTTATATTTTCAGAAAGTTGGTAAAATATTTTAATTTTATTATAACTCAAAATAATTTTAGAACCTGTAGGAATACTGCAGGTAGAAAATTCTCTGAGATGACAACTTTTTAATCTTTACTGTGTTAATAAGCCTTTGTTATCAGTGTCTTGTGGATTTAAACTTTATGTTCCTGTATCTTTTCCAAGGTAATTTATTTGTAGATACTTTATTAACAGTATGAAAAAGTGTTAATTTTTTAAACCTAAATTATTAAGTTGACAAACTATTAAAAGTCATAGCAGTATGCATTATTATTATCTTGGATTTGAAGAATATATCATTTGCTGAAAGTATGACGTTTTAGCCAGGAACTAACATAGTTTCTATGGGTAAGATCCTGTTTTAGTCACTAAAAAGCAAAGTATTCTAAAAGAAACTGCATGGATTACGTATGTATGTAATGTTTATGTGTATATATTATATATGCACATATCCATACATATACCCATGTATGTTTTTTGTGGACAAAAAACTTCCTGTGTTAGTAATTGCTATCTGTATATGCAGTTGTAGCTGAAAAGATCCGTGCTAGTGTACATAAGGACTATATTGCCGCTATTGCCACAGTTTGTGAGTCTGGAATAGTTTGAGACTCCTTGTCTTCCTGATACCTTCTCTTAAAAAGAAGCAACTCAGTTTCTTATTGATGCAATCTAGGTTGGTCTCACTGTAACTAGTGTTCCCAGCATTCCCACGTGCATAGTTATGGCTCAGCACTACAAGTTTTTTCTTTAAAGACTTAATTCTCAACCTCAAGTTTAGTAACACTCCAAGAAATATCAAAATTGTTTTATTCTCTTAAAATTAAAAAAAAAAAAAACGCCATACTGGAATGGGAATAAAGCGAGTCATGAAATGAAAATGGAATCGTAATAGCTATTTCTAAAAGTTTGAAATTCGCTTCTTTAAGGTTTTCTTCAGTTTACTCTGCTTGCTTTGCACTGTTTTCTGGTTTCTTCATGTTGTTTTGTGTTCTGTCATACATACTCATATATTCTACCCTGCAACTGATGTCACTTCAGTGCTTGAAAATAGCTCTGTTCTAAAACTTTATTAATGAAGTTTGCCTTGCTAATAATTATTAGTATTATTGGTAATATTTTTAATATTCCTCTAAAACCCAGAAGAACATATTATATATATTTATATAAATATAGTATTATATGTCTTTTAGTTAGCTGATGGGCCAAATATAATAATAAAATAGCAGTATGAACAATCTAGAAGTTCAAAAAGATATTATATATTTGAACTGAATGTGTTTTTCTTCAATTTAATTGTGATTTTTGGTTGTAGTAGTAGGTGGGATTGATTGAAACCTTACATTTTATAATTGGTAAGGCTTAGGAGAAAGCAGGGAACGTTGTGGCTGTTAGAATGATTATATTGAAGTCTTTTTTTTTTTTCTTTTTTTTTCCCTGTTTCAAGGGACAGGGTTTCTCTCTGTTGCCCAGGTTGGAGTGCAGTGGCACAGTCATAGCTCACTGCAGCCTTGAACTGGGCTCAAGCAGTCCTCCCACCTCAGCCTCCCAAGTAGCTGGGACTACAGGCACCTGCCACCATGTGCGGCTGATTTTTTTTTTTTTTTTTTTTTTTTTCAAGCTATTCTCCTGCGTCAGCCTCCTGAGTAGCTGGGACTACAGGCATGCACCACCATGCCCGGCTAATTTTGCATTTTTAGTAGAGATGGGGTTTCTAAACTAAACCATGTTGGTCAGGCTGGTCTCGTACTCCCGACCTCAGGTGTTCCGCCTGACTTGGCCTCCCGAAGTGCTGGGATTACAGGCGTGAGCCACCGCACCCGGCCCCACTGATGTTTTTAAAAAACTTTCGTAGAGACAGTGTCTCACTGTGTTGCCCAAGTTGGTCTTCAACTCCTGGCCTGAAGTGATCCTCCCACCTCAGCCTTCCACAGTATTGGGATTACAGGTGTGAGCTACCATGCCTGGCCCTATTAAAGTCTTTAACTTAGGAATCTTTTATATTCTTTTCTAGCAATGCTATTAGGCAATAAAGTATAATATTTAAGAGTACTGCTTCTGGAGCAATTTTGGTTTTGCCACTTAATAGCTGTGCCACCTTGGACAACTTACTTACCTCACTTGTCTCAGTGATCTCATCTGTATAATGGAGATTGTAATAACACCTATCTTACAATTTTATAATGAAGATTGAAAGAGTTACTGTATTTAAAATACTGAAGCAATGCCTGACATGTAATGAGCATTTAATACAATGTAAATTATAATAATTACTGTTGCATTGACTAAGAAATCTTCTTAAAGCATTATAAGCAATGTATCCTAATAGTTTAGAATTATTAAATTATATTTGCTTGTGAGTAAAACCAAAGATACTTGTATTTTTTTTTTTGAGATGGAGTTTCGCTCTTGTCATCCAGGCTGGAGTGCAGTGGTGCGATCTCACCTCACTGCAACCTCCTCCTCCTTGGTTCAAGTGATTCTCCTGCCTCAGCCTTCCAAGTAGCTGGAATTATAGGCTCCCGCAGCCACGCCTGGCTAATTTTTGTATTTTTAGCAGAGATGGGTTTTCACCGTATTGGCCAGGCTGGTCTTGAACTCCTGACCTCGGGTGATCCGCCTGCCTGAGCCTCCCAAAGTGCTGGGATTACAGGTGTGAGCTACCACACCCAGCCCACAGGTAATAAGATAAGCTTTTATTAATTAAAGATTAATTATAGAATTATTAAAATGGAAACAAAGTTACAATAGTGGCCACTTTAATTTACTTTGGTATCCTGCCTTTATCTCCTTTCATATTGCTTTTTTATTTAGTGTTAATTCAGATCCAAATATTTGAGCATGTATAAGTGTCTGTGTTGGGGATTGTGCATTGAATGTTGTGAAGACAGTGTCCTTGTGCATTGAATGTACCTTACTCAGTGAATAGGTAGAGGGGGATGGTTTAGAGGTAGTAAAAGTCTGTTATTTTCCTCAGCCTGTAAAAAATTTGCATCTAAAGAAACTTATTTCAATAATGCTTTTAATATAACTTTTATTTTTATCTTAAATTTAAGTCATTTTTGTCCTTGGCTTCAGTAGCCTACTTTCAGCTGGCTACAATATGAAAAGTGATTACTATGGTTACCACAGATTCAGCAAAGTAACTCCTGTCTTCTTTCCTCTTGCCATTATTTACTTAATATACATCTACTATGTGAAGAAGTATATTAACAATGTGAAGAAAAGTCTGGAGAGACATACTCCAAATTGTAAATAATTTTGGGGTGTAATTCTGGTAGAGAAAAGGAGTTTATTATTTCTTATATTTGTACATTTCCATGTTACTGAAAGTTATTACACTTAAAAAATAGTTATATTCTTAGTTGTCTTTAATCACCATATTATACAGTTATGTGTGACATATGGGCCAAAATATGACTTCTTATTGTAAGCTTTGTATTACGGTATTCTTAATTACATTTCTAATAACTCAGTATTTAACAGTATATGTAAATTGTATTTAATAGTGGTTAGGCCGGGTGCGGTGGTTCATGCCTGCAATCCCAGCCCTTTGAGAGGCCGAGGTGGGTGGATCACGAGGACAGGAGTTCGAGACCAGCCTGACCAACATGGTGAAACCCCATCTCTACTAAAAATACAAAAATTAGCTGGATGTGGTAGTGCGTGACTATAATCCCAGCTACTCAGGAGGCTGAGACAGGAGAATCGCTTGAACTTGGGAGGCAGAGTTTGCAGTGAGCAGACATCGCGCCATTGCACTCCAGCCTGGGTGACAAAGAGAGACTGTCTCAAAAAAAAAAAAAAAAAATTGTGGTTAGTTCCCTTGTAATGATTGTTCTAAGGGAAAAAGTGGCATCTTGAAAGGCCAATTTATTCCTATCACATTTTAACAGCTTTATCAAGGTATAATTTATGTACCATAAAATGCACCTGTTTAAAGCATATTGTGGGCTGGGCATGGTGGCTCATGCTTGTAATCCCAGCACTTTGGGGCTAAAGCAGGTGGATCACTTGAGGTCAGGAGTTCAAGACCAGCCTGCCAACTTGGGAAAACCTGGTCTCTACCAAAAACACAAACATTAGCCAGCATGGTGTCGCACACGCCTGTAATTCCAGCTACTCGGGAGCCTGAGGCATGAGAATCACTTGAACCTGGGAGACAGAGGTTGCTGTGAGCTGAGATTGTACCACTGCACTCTAGCTTGGGTGACAAAGTGAGACTCTGTCTCCAAAAAAAAAAATATGTATATATATATATAAAATAAGAAATAAAGTGTACTGTGGTTTTCAGTGTTCAATAGTTTTTAATATATTCACAGAATTGTACAACCATCACCATAATTTAGTTTTAGAGTATTTTCAGCATACCCAAAAGAAACCCCGTGCTCATTGGTAATCATTTCCCATTCCTTCTCTCCACCCCCTCATCCATCCCCAGGCAACCACTGATCAACTTGTCTCAAATTTGCCTATTCTAGACATTTCATATAAATGGTATCGTACAATCTGTGATGTTTTGTGACTGGCTTCTTTTACTTAGCATAATGTTTGAAGTTCATGTGTAGCATTTTTATTGCCTCCAACACATGTTTAAATGTCTCTTTTCAAATTATAAATACCAACTCAAAAAATTCAAACGGGACAAAAACAAATAAAATATAGTCTCTTATTGTAATGAGTGTAAGGGATAGAATTTCCTTTTTGACGGGGGAATCTAAATGTCTACAAAGATACTTTCTTAAAACATTTTGCATCTATGTTGTACATAGTGGAGACACTTAATACAATCTTATTAGAGATGTTCCAGGAAGGTTTTCCTAAAGAATTGACATTTAAGCTGATACCCAGTAGAAAATAGAGAAGAGCTAGGTGAAGTTGAGCAGGGGAGGGTGAGGTAAGCAAAAAGTGGAATGAAACTTGTTGCAAGGGGAACAACATGCACAAATGACCTAGAAGCAAAAGTGTTGAGCTTTCCAGGAATAGAAATTAATTCCATATGGCTGCTATTTAAATTTGTGTGGTGGAGGAAGGTGAGAAATGAAGCTAAAGAAGAACTATGACAGTTAAATCATTGGTTAGGTCTCAAGAGCTGTGGGCATCATTTTTAGAAAAAAGCTCCATCTTAAGGGCAGAGGGAAACTGGCACAGAATTTTTAGCAAAAGAATACTAATAAAGTCAGATTTGTATTTTAGAAAACACTGACTGCAGTGTACAAGATGAATTTGAAGAGCAGGCAAGTCCAGAGATTTGCAAAATTAAAAAAAGAATTTTTTCCCAAAGTTGTTTTATCCATTCTTTGGCCTTTGCATTTTTATATAAATTTTACGATCAGCTTGTCAGTTTCTGTTAAAAATGCCTGCTGAGGTTTTCTAGGGATATGTTGATTCTACAGGTCAGTTTGGTGGCGTTAACATCTTGTCAGTCTTGTGTTCAGATCTATAAACATGGTATATCTCTTCATATGTCTTCTTTTAATTTCTCTCAGCAGTGTTTTGTAGTTTGCAGTGGACATCTTGCATTTCATTTGTTAAATTTATTCCTGAGTATTCTATTCCTTTTGATGCTGTTGGGAATGAAATTGCTGTATCTATTTCATATTCAGGTTGTTTATTGATAGTGTTTAGAAATACAATTTTTTGCTTATTGATCTTGTGTCTTATGACCTTGCAGAACACATTTGTTATATAATTTCTTTTAAGAGTTTTAGAAAGGATTTTCTATGTGCAGGATCATGTGGTCTGCGATTAAACATGTTTTACTTCTTTCTTTTCAATCAGGATAGCTTTAGTTTTTTTTTTCTTGCCTTACTGTACTGTATATCATTTAATAAAAGTATGAGAGTGTACATCCTTGCCTTATTCCCAGTCTTAGGAGAAACTATTTGGTCTTTTACCATTAAGTATGTTTTTCTTAAAGAGTTTGTGTAGGATTGACATTGGCATTATTTCCTTAATATTTGATAGAATTAATAAATGAAAAAATGTGGACTTGAACTTTTCTTTCTGGGAAGGTTTTTAAATTTTTTTCTTTCTTTCTTTCTTTTTTTTTTTGTTGAGACAGAGTCTTGTTCTGTCACCCAGGCTGGAGTGCAGTGACTGGATTTCTGCTCACTGCAACCTCTGCCTCCTAGGTTCAAGTGATTCTCCTGCCTCAGCCTCCTGAGTAACTGGGGCTACAGGCACGTGCCACCATGCCTGGCTACGTTTTTTTTGTATTTTTAGTAGTGACGGGGTTTCACTGTGTTAGCCAGGATGGTCTCAATCTACTGACCTTGTGATCCACCCGACTCAGCCTACCAAAGTGCTAGGATTATGGGTGTGAGCCACTGCGCCAGGCTGGTTTTTAAATTTCTAATTCAGTCTCGTTTATAAGTCTATTCAGGTTCTCTTTCTTGAGTTTTTAGAGTTTTTTTGATAATTTATGTTTCCTAGGGATTAATCTGTTTTATCTATTTTATTGGCATTAGGTTGTTCATAATATTCGCTTGTATTCCTTTTAATGTCTGTAGTGTTTGTGGCAATGTCCTCTCTTTTGTTTTTGATAAGTTATGTTTTTTCCTAGATCAGTCTCACTTAAAAATTTATCCTTTTTTTGTCTTTAAAAAAAGAATAGGCCAGGTTCGGAGGCTGAGGCAGATGAATCACTTGACGTCAGAAGTTTGAGACCAGCCTGGCCAACATGGTGAAACTCCATCTCTACTAAAAATACAAAAAACTAACTGGGCGTGGTGGCAGGTGCCTGTAATCCCAGCTACTCGGGAGGCTGAGACAGGAGAATAGCTTGAACCTGGGAGGCGGAGATTGCTGTGAGCTGAGATTGCAACAGAGCAAGACTCCATCTCAAACAAACAAAAACAGTAAAGCAGTTTTTCCCCCTATAATTTTCCGTTTTCTATTTCACTGATTTCTACTTTAATCTTTATAATTTCCTTCCTTCTGGCTACTTTGGGTTCATTTATTTTTATTTTTTGAGATGGAACCTCGCTCAACATTGCCCAGGCTGGAGGGCAGTGGCGGGATCTTGATTCACTGCAGCCTCCACCTCCTGGGTTCAAACAGTTCTCCCTGCCTCAGTCTCCCGAGTAGCTGGGATTACAGATGCCCCGCCCCCACCGCTAATTTTTGTATTTTTTAGTAGAGATGGGGTTTTGCCACGTTGACCAGGCTGATCTTGAACTCCTCACCTCAGGTGATCCACCAGCCTCGGGCTCCCAAAGTACCGGGATTACAGGCGTGAGCCACCGTGTCCAGCCTACTTTGGGTTTAATTTTTCAAGCTTAGATTGTTGATTTTAGACCTCTTTTCTTTCCTAAGTGAAATTACAGATTTTTCTCTAAGCACTTTTTGAGCGTCATCACATAAATATTGGTATGTTGTGTTTTTGTTTTTATTCAGTTCACAGTAGTTTCTGATTTCCCTTGTGATACATTATTTGACTTTATTTATAAGTATGTTTTTAATTTCCAAATATTTGGAATTTGCTAAATTGCTTTCTGTTGCTGATTTCTAATTTAATTCCATTGTGGTCAGAAATCATACTTTAAATAATTTCAGTTTTTAAAAATTCAGTAAGACTTGTTTTGTGTCCTAGCCCATGGTCTATCCCAGAGAATGTTCCATGTGCAATTAAAAAGAATGTGTTTTCTGTTGTTGGATGGAGCATCCCATAATCCATAAATGGTTAAGTAAAGTTGGTTGATAATGTTGCTGAAGTCTTCTGTATTTTTTCTGATTCTCCATGTAGTTCTTTTTTCAGTTATTAAGAGTCAGCTATTGAAACCACAAAACAAAATTTCTGAATTGTTTATTTTTCTTTTCAGTTCTATTACTGTCGTTAGGTATGTTTAAATTTATAATGTTATATCTTTCTGATGCATTGAAATGTCCCTTTTTGTTTCTAGTAATTTTTTGTATCTTAAAGTCTATTGTCTAATAATAGCCACTCCAGTTCTTATAGTTACTTTTTCATGGTCTTATTTTTTCCCATTCTTTTGCTTTCAACCTATTTATGAATTTGAATCTAAGATGTTTCTTTTGTAGACACCGTATCGTTGTGTCTTGTTTTTTAATCCAGTCTGACTATCTGCATGTGACTAGGATGTCCCAGTGCCTTGTTTGCCAGGTTGGAGGCTCAGCTCCCCATTGAGCCTCCATGACTTAATTTTAGTAGTAATAGGATAATGAAGTAATGTTTGTTTTTTTAAGCAAGTAAAAACTTGTTGAATCTCAACCTGTTTTAGGTTGCATTAACTGTAAATAAACTTACTGTGTTCATCAGAATTATGTCCCTCTTGATTAAATCATATTGTATGATTTAAGAAATTCTTAAGTGTCAAAATGAAAAAAAATGTTTTTAGTGGGCAAAATAGTTATTTCAAACAAGTCCATGTGTTTGTAAGAAATGAGCAAAGAATATGATATATATTGTTATTACCAATAGATTTATTTATAATGAGAGTTTACTTAGGATTTCCTTTTAAATTGAGAGACTTAAACAACTCGGTCCTGCTAAAGGTGAATTCAGTTATGTGATACAGCTCAGCTCATGTGTCCTCTGGCAGGTTTAGAAGTATGTACTTTGAAACCTCAAGCAAAGGTTACCTGACCAAGGAATTTTGTGCCAATATCATATGGGCCAACACCCTTTGTTTTTAGACTTCAGATAAGAGGATAGAGTGATATAGAAAGTTGGTGTATCCAGGGCTTACTGAATCATTTTCTCCCTTTTCATCACTATGAGTAAGTATGGACAAGTTGCTTTAATCTGCTAATGGAAGGAAGGAGCATTTTGTTTTCCCAATTAAGGGAGCAAGTACAGGAATGGGAGAAAAAATAGTTTATAAAGGTGGGCTCAGCAAGTCTTGGTGGCAGATTATTGATAAGGGTAGAAAATAAAAAAGATGGAGCAATCCTAAATTACTCACAAGTTTTTAGTCTTTATAACTGAAAGAATTATAATGCTATTAACAACAGGAAAGAAATGAGGGATTTGCGGGGTGGGGGGGGCAGTTGTGATATTTTAGTTGGTTTTGAATTATTGTTGTATTAATTTAGTTTGTAGCAGTTTCTGTGTTTTTAAAGATGCCAAAGCACGTTGCAACTTATTAAAAACAGCTTTATCAAGATATAATTTATATACCATAACATTTATTAATAGCTTATAATCAGCATATCATAAAAAGTCATTATGTTAGTGAATTTAGCATATTTACAATGATCAAACCATTACCATAATTATCACTACTGTATAATTTTAGAACATCTATATCACCCTAAAAAGAAACCTCATTCCCATTCCTACCTCCAGCCCTAGGCAACCACGAATCTCTTTTTCTGCTCCATATGCTTTTCTAGACATTTCATATAAATGGATTCTTAAGTGTCAGAATGCATTCACTGAACATAATGTTTTTGAGGCTTTTTTTTTTTTTTTTTTTTGACAGTGTTGCTCTGTTGCCCAGGCCGGACTGCAGTGGTATGATTGTGACCTCGACTCACTGCAACCTCCACCTCCCGGGTTCAAGTGATTCTTGTGCCTTAGCCTCCTGAGTATCTGGGATTATGGGCGCCCACCACCACACCCGGCAATTTTTTTGTATTTTTAGTAGAGATGGGGTTTGTATTTTTAGTAGAGATGTTGGCCAGGCTGGTCTTGAACTCCTGACCTCAGGTGATCCACCCACCTTGACCTCCCAAAGTGCTGGGATTACAGGCATGAGCCACTGCACCCAGCCCTGCTTTGCACTTTTTAAAAAGGAATTTTATAGCCAGCAGTAGGGGGACTATGTACTTAGTACATGTGAGCCATGTGGGTAAATTATGTAAAACCAGTAGGAAAAATATATATATTGAAAGAGTAGTGATAATGTCATAAAATTGTTTTATTATTGTTTATTATTCATCTATAGAGGTTTACCTTGCTAAACATTTGCTGACATAGGATATCAGTATGTAATATTTACCACAGTTTTTAAAGTGGAGTTGCTGAGGTAGAGATTTTTGTTAAGGAATCTTTGCAGTGTTTAAATTGGAAAGAGAATGAACCCCATTGATTTCATTTTGAATTGATAGTTATTCCATAAATTGAGATTTTATTTCACTATTTTTGTCAAATGAATTTGGATTGTCGACTAAAGAAATGGTCATCTACCCCCATTAGTTAGCCTTGATGATCTTGATCAAAACTAAATAATGCATGTGAGTGACAGACCTAAGTTATAGATGGGGAAAAGAGACAAGTGATGGAAAAGGTAGTGTTGCCACTAAAAGTAGTTTGTCTATTGTAGTTCTGTAGATATGCATTTATTTAAATATTTACAGTGAAACAGCGCTTCATATTATTACACTAACTTGATTAATGTAAATGTGAAATTATTCCTTATTGAAATCTTTCACTAGATATACAGTATCAAAGCCTAATTTTGCTTCATAAATTCCGCTTAACGTGTCTTAATTTGAAAATCACCCTGGTTAGAAATCAATAACTATTTGCATTTTTCCTAAGGAGTCAGACTTGAAATAAATTAATAATAACTGACATAATCTGGATTAATCTGAGAAACATGATGTAGAAAATTTATGTACACGCCTCCGTATTTTCTGCTCAACTTTTCCCTTCTGTATACCTTCCCCATTAGCTTATAAAATACTGTCTCTTGGTTCTTTTCTGAAACTGAAGCAATTTAGTAATTGATTCACATTTAGTTAGAGTTTAAAGTATTGCTTTTCTCCAACACATTGTCATTTGAAAAGAGGACTACAAATTGGATATTGCTTAACTAAAAGGAATGAATCACTAATGGTAGATGTTTGTGTATGTGGTGGGAAGGGAAATAGGTGGAGAGCAAGGAATTTAGCTCCTCCTCCTGCTTCCTAGCTAGATTTAATAATATGGATATGTTAAGGAATTAGTCAAGTACTGTTGAAAATAGAATAAACTGCTGGAAAGACAGGTGTTTTCTCATAGTCTTAATAAAATACCTACTTTAGGAATACCTCATTTGGGTTCACTTAGTATTTGAAATTTGGATTTATATTGATTGTTTTACTATAATTTCCTGTGCAGTAAGTAAATGTGGGTGATTTAAAATATACTCCATGATTTTTACTCCCTTCTCCCCTATTTAAATTGATCCAAAGGGATCCCTATTTTATATAACCTCATGCTTAATAAGGAATTTTCTGTTTTTTGTTGTCTTCTTCTAGGCTGTATTCATCACCAAAGAAAAAACTTACACCAATGCAGAAATCGGTTAGTCCATTAGTTTGGTGCAGGCAAGTTTTGGATTACCCAAGTCCTGATGTTGAGTGTGCTAAAAAATCTCTTATCCACAAACTTGATCAAACTATGTCAGGTATGTCTATAATTTTACTTGTAAATTCATCTCTTTGCTTTCTTTAGTCAAAAACCATACATGTTGAGCAGTGTGTTTTTAGGAAGCAATTCTTTGCTTGGAGCATTTTTCAAATTTCATTGTTCATACGGTCATGAGAGTTTTTCCCATATTCATATAACCCTGGCCTATCATTTACCTAATAGCTTTTTAAAAAATCTTGTTTTTATGTAGCCTCATCCTAAAGAATAATATCCATGAAATAATGAATTTCATATGATAAGCTTTTTTTTTATACAAGTTATGTAACTATTAAAATATAAAATGTCTGGTGTTGTATAAAATCATCTCACATTCCACTCTTTGGGGAAACTGGTGTGGTAGAAAGATACAAGTGGAGAACTACAGAGACCTTGTTCTCACTCTAGCCCTTAATTGCTCTGTCACTGCATTATTTGATTCTGTGAGCTCGGTTGTCTCATAAGAATGATGAGCCTTGAAAGGTAATTTTAAGGGTTAAGTGTTATGTGAAAGAGCCTAGCATGTTTTCTGGCTAACAGTAAGTGCTGAGTAAATGTATTCATTTCCCTTGTTATGTAAAACTAGTTGGCATTTTAGGTTTAAACTGCTTTTATGCTCTTTTGTTTAATAGCATTTTCACAAAGCTGACAAAATGTGTTTGTGGCTATTTATGACATTTAATGTTGCATGCCAGTGTGGGCAGAAATGTAGGAAAAATATTGTTTATTTCTTCTTGTATTTCTCTCAGTCTGTTTTATGACTCTTACTGTTTTATGAAATAGATAGTAAAAGATGGATGCATGATTAGTTTTGTTTTTGTTTTTCTGCTTTATATTTACTTGGCAGCCATGTACTTAAAATTACTTATTTTGGTTTTATTATAGAAAACAATATGTGCCTTGTGGTTAGACTTTAAGCTGAAAATGGTCACAAGAAGCAGAGGGGACAGTTAAAGTGGCATACATAAAATGAAGTTTATTTGGCTATAAGGGGTAGTGATTATTACATGCAAATAACTTATGGGATGTTATTACAGAGGTTCTGAATCTGGGTCAGTTTTGACACTAAAGTATTACTTTTCCTCTATGAAAATAAGCTGTTTTGTTTTTGTTTTTGTTTTTTGTTTGTTTTTTGTTTTTTTGATACGGAGTTTCGCTCTGTTGCCCAGGCTGGAGTGCAGTGGTGTGATCTTGCTTCATCACAGCCTCAGCCTCCTGAGTAGCTGGGACTAAGGTGCCCACCACCACTCCTGGCTAATTTTTGTATTTTTTGTAGAGATGGGATTTTGCTGTGTTAGCCAGGCTGGTCTCCAACTCCCGACCTCAGGTGATCTGCCTGCCTCGGCCTCCCAGTCTGCTGGGATTACAGGTGTGAGCCACCGTGCCTGGCGAAAGAAGCACTTTTGATAAAACAATAGCCTTTATGTGATTTTTTTTAAATGTTTAGTATGACTGTCAGCTTGTTTGTTTGAATTGTACCCTGGAGCTTGATTTAAGTTATATTCATAAGAGATTATTCGAAATAATGTAGACAAGCTAGTAGACCATTTTAAATAACTTAACATTTTCTGACCAAATTCTGGCATTAATGTACTACTTAATGCCACAGAACTTTAAGTATGGAAATTTTCTGACTATGTATTGAGAATATTCCTACAGAAGGAGCATGATTGAAAGAAAAAAGAATATTCCTAGAGGGCTAGGTGCAGTGGCTCACACCCATAATGCCAGCACTTTGGGAGGATCACTTGAGCCCGGGAGTTCAGAACTAGCCTAGGCAACATAGTGAGGACCCCGCCTCTACAAAAAATAAAGAAAAAAAGATAGCCAGGCGTGGTTGTGCGCCTGTGGTCCCAGCTACTTGGGAGACTGGGGCAGGAGGATCCCTTGAGCCCAGGAAGTTCTTGCAGTGAGCTGTGTTTGCACCACCGCACTATGGCTTGGGTGACAGAGCAAGACCCTGTTGCCAAAAAAAAAAAAAAAATTTTTATGTATTCTAGAAACTGTTTTCAGTACCCCACCTTAGAAATAATATAATTTACAATTTAATTAGGAATTTTCATCATTCAACAGTATGTATTGAGAATCTGCTATAATAGGCATTGTTCTCAACACTGAAATTATGGCAGTGAATATAATAGACCAAAAAATGACTGACTTCTTGGAGCTTATATTCTTATAAGAGGAGTCAGACAGTAAACAAATAAATAAAACTCTGGCAAACTTTTTCTGCAAAAAGCCGGATAATAAACAATTTTAGTCTTTTTTGCCTGTAAGATCTCTGTTGCAGTTACTCAGCTTTGCTCTTGTAGCATGCAAGCAGCCATAGAATATACATCAATGAGTGAGCATGGCTGTGTTCCAGTAAAACTACTTACAGAAACAGGTGGTGGACTAGATTTGGCCTGAAGGCTATTTTACCAACCCCTGGTTTAAAACGTCCTAAGGAGTACGAATTATTAGCAATTGGTGACTAGCACTTTGGACTTGAGGGATAAAAGCAAAGCTGCTGCACCTCAGAAATAGCAATTTTGAGTGAGTGGCTTTTTGCTTTATTGTAAGGAGGATATTAGGAGTGTGTAAGAGAGGCAGTTACTCTTGAACCATAACTAGATGTAATTAAGTACTGCGTCTGTTTAACATGGTTTAAATTTTATAGCTGTATTCATAGAACAATAGCTACAGCTATAAATACAATGTCTATTTGAAATATATATGTTTAAAATTTTTTAAGGAAAAAAATTTGGCTTTTACAAGTTTGAACTTTGTAATTGTAAGTCCCCCATTTCCCAAGGAGATTTTTTGTTTTTTTTAAATGCACTGTTTTGGTAAGGCAGAACTTCCTAGGAACTTAAGTACTATATTGCAACAGAACAGTTTCTACTCCTTCACACTCAGGTTCTCTGCAGTGCACTATCACTCTTTCCTAAAATTTTCTTCACTTGTTTCTTTTGATAGTGTATTGTCTTTTTAACCCTCATTTACCCTCCCTGCTCTTTTCTTTTCAGTCTTCATTGAAGGTTCTTCCTTTTCCGCCCATATTTTAAAAATTGTCATAAAACTATATAATACAAAATTATCCATTTTCACCCTTTAAAATGTACAGTTCTGTGGCATTAAGTACATTCACATTACTGTGCAACTGTCACTATCATATCCAGATGAACAGAACTTTTAATCATCCTATACTAAACTTTTTCATCATCCCATATTGAAATTCTGTACCCAGGTTAACAAATAACTTCCCAATCCCTTTGCTTCCTCTCTGCCTGTCTTTTAAGTTTAGGTTGCCCCGGGTCTCTCTTTTGCCTCATGTATATCCCTGTATTGGTGTTTGCATCTGTTTATATCGTGTCTAGTATCACCTCTATTGAATCACATTCATTCGTGCATATATTCAAATAATTTTTAATGCAAACCTGTTAAGTATCAGGCTTTGGGAAAAGGGTGGAGGTGGGGTGCTTTATAAAGAAAAATGAACATTGTACTGGCACTTAATGGAGTTTTATCATCTAGTAGGGGAAACATACCACAAATAATCTTTTCAGTGATATATATATATAATAAAGGAATAAAGGTATAGTGCTTTGAGAAATAGGAATTTTCCCTTAGGAAATGATGTTTGACCTGAAACCTTAAGATTCAGAACAATTTAAGTGTGCTAAGAAAGAGATGGGGCCGGGCGCGGTGGCTTACACATGTAATCCCAACACTTTGGGAAGCCAGGGTGGGTGGATCACCTGAGGTTGGGAGTTCAAGATCAGCCTGACCAACATGGAGAAACCCTGTCTCTACTAAAAATACAAAATTAACCAGGTGTGGTGGTGCATGCCTGTAATTCCAGCTACTCGGGAGGCTGAGGCAGGAGAATCGCTTGAATCCAGGAGGTGGAGGTTGTGGTGAGCCAAGATTGCGCCATTGCACTCCAGCCTGGGCAACAAGAGTAAAACTCCATCTCAAAAAAAAAAGAGATGGAGTAGAGCATTCCAGATAAAAAGAAAGTCATGTGCAAAGGTTCCATGTGGGATGAAGCATGACATATATGAGGAAGTCGCTGGAGAAGAGTAAGGAAGGGAGAGATGTGAGATAAGGCCAGAAAGATACATAGGAGCCAGACTCTGTAAAGCCTTATAAGCCATGTTAAAGATTGTGGACATTATTCTTTTTCTTTTTTTGGAGACAGAGTCTTGTTCTGTTGCCCAGGCTGGAGTGTAGTGGTGCAATCTTGGCTCACTGCAACCTCTGCCTCCTGGGTTCAAGTGATTCTCCTGCCTCAGCCTCCTGAGTAGCTGAGATTACAGGTGCCTGCCACCACACCCAGCTAATTTTTTTATTTTGTTATTTTTTATTTTTAGTAGCGACGAGGTTTCATGATGTTGGCCAGGCTGGTTTCGAACTCCTGAGCTCAAGTGATCCACCTGCCTTGGCCTCCCAATGTGCTAGGATTACAGGTATGAGCCACTGCACCGGGTACCCAGCCAATTGTGGACTTTGAGAGCACTAGAAAAATATTGAAGCGTTTTCTACAAGGGTGTAGTGTATGTGGACAGGAAGGACGCCATCAATTTTATTTTGGAAAGGTTATTCTAGTATGGAAAGTAGGTTGGAGAGGGGCAAGAGTGAATGTAGGATACTTTTGAGGAGGATTGATAATGATAGACCGTGTGTGCTGAATAGAAAGCATAGTAGTAAAGGTGAAAGGATATGGTAATAAAAAGGGAATGAACCAAATATGAGGAAATGGTGGACAAGAATATCAGTAGTGATTTCTAAGTTGCCAGCTTCTGCGACAAGATGAATATTGGGATCATTCTGGAAGAGAGACCTTTGGAAGAGAATTAGATGTTAGTGCAAAGATCATGAATTGATCTGATATGTTAACTTAGATACATTTGCCATACCCAAGGGGAGAGACATTAAATGGGTGATGTATATAGGTCTGAAACTCAGAGGAAAACTTAAGATTAGAAATATAAATAATGAGGAGTGTTTAGTGTAGAGATAATAATTGATGTTGTATGATTGAGATTCCTTAGGAGAAAGAATATGGCATAGAGTGAGAAGATAAAAAGGCTCAGAACTTTGAATGCTAGTGATTAATAACTAAGTAAAAGAGAATAAACTCCAGAGGAGATGGAGGAGGAGGAAAAAGATAGAATTTAGCAACTGTATTTCTGTACAGGTTGATAGTTCCAAGATCATGCCACATACCTCATACTAAATATATATAAAATATTGTTTTGTCTTGCGTCTTGTCTCATGGTGAATATGTACAAAACTACATGGTCCAAATTACTGCACTGTCTTAACAGAAAACATATGTTCCTCCTCCCCAAAACCACTCTTCTACCAGTAGGCAAACCAGACATTTCATTCCACTGATTTCTTTTCTTTAGCAATCCTTTCCAGTTTTTAGTATCTATCCTTTTGTTCTTTTTTTCCTTTTTTCTAGTCACCATGTACCACCTAGTTCAGTCTAACTTATTTAACATCAAGATTTCCGTCATTTTTTTTCCTTAACACTGATCGGATCATACCGCGCTTGATAAAATCACTGATAGTTTTGTCACTGCTACTAAATAGGTTTAGAAGCCTACTACATAGGTTTCAGACTTCTGAGGGTCTGGGTAAAGCACATACTTTCCATACTTTCAGCATCAAATCAAGTTACTGCTCATCGTCTCAAGACTGCTTCAGTGCATTTCCTTCCAAAAAGCCTTACCCAGTTTCTCTCAGTTGTAATGAATTATCCTAACTCTTCCTTTCCATTGCCCTTTGGACCTTTATGATAGTACTCATTTCATTTTGCCTTGCAATTTTTGTTGTCTCTGCCTGTGCTACTTGGCTGCAAGCCTCTTAAGAGAGAGCACCATATCATATTTATTGTATATATTCTACAAAGTGCTCTTACCAGTGCTCATAAATATTGAATAAGCTGTGGATGTTAAAATATGAAGGAAGGGGCTGGGCACGGTGACTCACGCCTGTAATCCTAGCACTTTGGGAGGCCAAGGCAGGCGGATCACCTGAGCTTAGAATTTCGAGACCAGCCTGGATGGCAAAACCTTGTCTCTACTAAAAATACAAAAAATTATCCAGGCATGGTGGCACATGCCTGTAATCCCAGCTCTTTGGGAGACTGAGGCCCAAGAATCGCTTAAGCCTAAGAGGCAGAAGTTATAGTGAGCTGAAATCACGCCACTGTGCTCCAGTCTGAGTGACAGCGAAATTTGTCTCAAAAAAAAAAAAAAAAGATTGAAGGAAGAAATAGTATTTTAAGTGTTAATTTTTTAAATATGTGCATTTGATATCTTAGTCCTACTGTTCTACTATTTATTTAATTGTATATGCATAGCACAGTTTTTTTTTTCTTTTTTTGACAGAACTAGTCAGGTTGGCTTTTTTTTTTTTTTAAGGATTTCCCATGTCTTGACCTTAAACTGGCTTCATAATAGTCGGTATTGCTTTAAAAAAGAAAATCCAAACTTTGCAAAGGCTATTTAAACAACTTATGTCTTAGCTTTTTAAAAAAGTCATAGGTTGAGTGCAGTGTCTCACCTCTGTAATCCTAGCACTTCGGGAGGCCAAGATGGGAGGATCACTTGAGGCCAGGAGTTTGAGACCAGTCTGGGCAACATGGTAAGATCACATCTCTCCAAAAAATATATATATATTTCTTCAAGACAAGTCTCACTCTGTCGCCCAGGCTGTAGTGCAGTGGCACGATCTCTGCTCACTGCAACCTCTGCCTGCTCACTGCAACCTCTGCCTCCCGAGTTCAAGTGGATTTTCCTGCCTCAGCCTCCCAAGTAGCATGCACCACCATGCCTGGCTAATTTTTGTATTTATTTTATTTTTTTTTAAGTAGAGACAGGGTTTCACATTTTGGCCAGGCTGGTCTCAAACTCCTGACCTCGAGTAATCCACCCACCTCAGCCTCCCAAAGTGCTGGGATTACAGGCGTGAGCCACCATGCCTGGCCCAAAGAATATTTTTTAAAATAAAAAGTAATACATTTGTTACAGAAAAATGAGAAAACATAAGTATGTTTTTATATTCCATTTATTTTTAAAGGTCACTCAGGATTGATACAGCAAGTATCAAAGAATAAACTTTCCAACATGGTTGAAGTGAATTAAGTGGCCAATAATCTGTTTAGGAGTTACTTTTCCTGCATTATTTTTGTTGTTTGGTGTGGCTACGGTTTTATTTGCATACACAATTTAAGATAATAGAAACAATTTGTTGGGATTATTGTATTTTTCTCCCACTACCATAAGAATATTTCTTCATTTAAATTGAGATAGATAATGATTTAATTTTCTAATAGGAAAACTTTAGAAATGAAATGTTAACTTTTTCTCAGTTATTAAATTTGATTTTCCCCTTCTCATTAATGTAGCTCTCAAGAGGCAGAATTTATATAATAATCCTTTCAACTCTATGAGTTATACAAGTCCTTACAGTCCAAATGCCAGTAGCCCATACAGCAGTGGCTTCAATTCTCCATCCTCAACACCAGTGCGACCTCCTATAGTCAAACAGCTTATACTTCCTGGAAATTCAGGTAAGGAGAAAATGATATGGAGCTATTAAGGACTGTTTTTTAGCTTACTGCACTGTATCAGAAAATAACATTCATCTGTAGTTCAAGTTCATTTTACTTATGAAACTTTTAACTGGTTAAAGAAAATATCATTGAGGAGCAACTTAGCACCAGGTACTATATCAGGCACACATAAGCCAGTGTGTAAAATACATAAAATTTTTTTTAGCATGTACCTAAAAGTTTTTGAGTCTGGCTTAATTAAATGGGTTACAAACATGATTCTTTTAATCAATAGATCCTTATTGAACAGCCTACTTGGGTTGTAAAAACTCCAGAGTTAAAACCTCTTTATAGGAATTTTAATAAATTTTGATACTGCAGCTAAATAATAGTATGAGGTTAGGGGTGAATGTACCAAAAGAGTGAGAGGGGCAGTGAATGATGTGAGAAGGCCAGATTTCTATAAACCAGGGAAAGAATGTTCTGCTCTGGTTCTTTGTGTGAGACTGTTAGTGTGTAGCCTACGCTTCACGAATTCACCCATTCATTTACTCTTATTGTCCCTAAAGCTGTTTTCATGGCTGATTATTATAACTTCCTTAAAAATTAAGGTTAACCACCTCAAATTTTGACCTCTGCACTCCCTAGTCCAATGATCCTGCTCTTTGCTTAGTATATAGGTTGTTACTTGCTACTTACTTCACCTACGATGATACCATGTTAAAAAATTTAAGCTGCAATATTTGTTTAAAATAGGTAATTTCGTTCAGGCATTATTTGAGCCTGACCTTGTAGTACTTTTAATATCATGTGCACTCTGCTCTTCTTTCATTGATAGTATAAAGATTAATTATTTTGTACTCTTCTTGCTCTCCTTACATGCTTTTCATGTTGGAGCTGAATGTTATGGTGAAGAATAATGGAAAACAAGTGTTTCAGATAAATCTGTAAGTAGAAATATTAGTGGCAGTGTTGGGCTTTTATTATTTAGTAAAAGTTGGTGATCTGATGAAAATATTTCATTAGAAACAAGTTAGACTTTTTTTGGATGTGTGTATTCTTTATCCCTCTGGTCTGTTTTCTGTCTTGGTTTAGAATGATAAAGTACTTTTTAAAAATCTAGTCTTTTTTTTTTTTCATCACATCTTTCGTGCTTCACTACTAAACTTCAGAGAAATCCTTAGATCCCCATTACTAATTTGGCAAAGAAGTTTTATAAACATGGCATAATGTAGGAGAAACAAGCCTCATGGTCTTTGTTCCTAAAATCTCTAAGGAATCTAATTTTATTCAAATTATAGTTTTCTCATTTAGAAAAATGAGGGAAAAGATGATGGTGTTTGTTAATAACTGTGAATTCGAGTGAAGAAAACACTACATCATAAACTTAACTATTTATAGAGCAGTTTCATTGGCTATCTTGTGCAAGTTGAAATCCTTAACATATAGTTATTGAACACCAATGACTTGCCAGGCACTGTGTTGAAAGCTGAATTGTTACATAAGAGAATAGATAAGTTATACTTAGATGAAAATATGTTTATGCCATAGCATATAAAGGAGTCTCAGTAGCCCTCATTTTTCTTAATGAAGTCAATTTCTAATTTCAGGGAATTTTTTAAGCAGAAAAGGCAGAACAAGAATGAATTAAAAGATATAATATCAAGTTAGTTACAGTAGGCATTTATTCAATAGTTGCTTTACCAAAGTTTGAATTTTTTTCTTTTTTTTAAGGTAACTTGAAAAGCTCAGACAGAAATCCTCCACTCAGTCCTCAGTCCTCTATAGATAGTGAGTTAAGTGCTTCAGAATTAGATGAAGATTCAATTGGATCCAATTATAAGCTAAATGATGTAACCGATGTACAGATTCTAGCCCGGATGCAGGAAGAAAGTAAGTATTCTAATTTTTAAGAGTTGAGGTTTTTTACTATTGCATAATTTTGTTGTGTATTGAATATGTCTTAAAGTGTTGTGAGGATAGTAATGTAGTGAAAGTAGAAATGTTGCAGTAGACATTTCAGAGGCTTAGTCAACATATGTACATGTTTATTCATCAACGTGTTTTCAGAGTCCATTTTTTCATAGAGCAGTTATACTGTGTGAGGGACAAAGAATAGTATTTATGCTGCTCTGCTTCTATGACTGGTTTTCATACCCTGCATGTTACTCTACACTGGCACTTACTCTTGTAATTGTTATCTATTACCCTTTGTGTTTTTAGTGTAAACCAGCATTTCTCAATTTTTTTCTTTTTAGTTGCTCCCCTAAGGAGCCTTGTTAAAAACTCTTTTTTCCTTTTCACCCACACTCCCCATGAAATCTTAATACCACAAGATATACCAAGTATTATGAGGGCAGTATACAATTATGACATCTAGGAATTTTTTCACACCCCAAGAACCAGTTTTTGCCTTCTTGGGAGTAAATATCTCCTCACTTGAGAATACATGGTGTAAACTATAAAAAAGACCTTTAGGAGAACATGGAATTGTGACATTAAATTAAATGAAGCATGCGATGGTGCTTTGCAGAGTGAACCATGAAAACTTTTTAGGTCACAGATACCTTTGCAAATCCTATAAAAATTATAACTCCTTTTATCACCAAAATGTACATATGCACAAAATTTTTAATACTTTTTAAAGGGTTCATGGCTGCTTGCCCTGGTACTCATCTGAAGGTAGTTATTCTTGCCAATGCATTTCATTAGAAGATGCCATCTGCATAACTATGAAGTAAGAAACCTCTCTGAAGTAATTTCTTTAACCTTTACAGTGAAAAGAATCCTTGAAATACATATTTTGACAAGTCTTGACAGTTGGCTGAGCGTAATGGAGCCTTGCTACGGTTTAGTTCAAAAACGTTCTGTTGTCCATATATATAATAGGTTCTCTTTAAATATGTGGTAAGCTTTATCAAGATGTAGCATTTATTAAGAAACTAAAGTGTTTCTTATTCTGCTGATTCACTTCCCATTTCCATACAGCTACCCCTAGGAAGATAGAAGGACTTAGTGCTTGCTTTATTTAGCCCTACAACCTAATAGCAGAGTACTCTTTTCTTCTGTAATTTTAATTAACTCCTCACTGAGACGGTGGTATTTTCAGCTGGTTAGGGGCTGGTTATTGTTGTGAATGTGAAAAAATAAAGAATGCTGCCTAATAGAGTAAGTTCTCTCATTTATTTGAACCCTGGCATTTTAGATCCTAGTATTTTGTTAGAAGCTCAACCAGCTCTTTGCTTTGGTTTTGTATTGTGTTTTGGTAACAATAGAAATTTTAGTCTCTAATAATTTTTTCTAAACCATCCACATGCATGAATATTTATTTTCCTGGTGAATAAAAATAGTAATAAAAATATATGTGATACTTCTTGAAAACTACAGCTTTTTTTTTTTTTCTTAGAGATGATTATCCTTTTTACAGCATTGTCTTTTGTAATGATCAGAAATGTAGAACTACAGATTTGGGCAGTTGCCTGGTCAAGGTCCGTCATTTTTAGATGACAAATGCAAGATCCTATAGTGCTTGTGATTTCCTTAGGATCCCCTTGTTAGGAGAGCCTACATCGGGAAGTGGGTTTTTCTTTGCTAACAGTGCTGTTTTCATTGGTCTGTTGTCTTTTGTTAGGTGACTTTAGTGCCATGTTGGCTATAACTAGACACTAAGTAACTTGTTGGTTACTATTTTGGTTCCCAAACTGACTGAAGGGCTGAGTGGACTCTAGGAATTTGTAGTTTTGAAGATACCCTAGGGTGATTCTCATCCACTAGTTTGATGAACCATGTTGATAGCACTTTCTGTGTGTGAATACATGACTTAAGGATTTGAATACCACTTTATAACAGATCTTTTTGACTGGAGTTCTAATAGTTAGCAGGATGTGCTCAGAATATTACCTAAATTTTATACGTTTGCATTGGAGTTTGTTTCTTCATTGACTATGTTACGTATCAACTTTTTTTCTGTTGTTCTAGAAGCATCTGTACTATTTGAAGGGCTCCCAAGGTTGCTTGGGTGTTTTCGAAGGTATCAAGCTATATAAGAGAATTCTTTGAAAATTCTTACTTGTAGACTTAGAATTTAAGCTTGAAAACAAACTTAAAACAATAAAAATGGAAGTCTCTTGGGCAGTGAAGCAATCAAGATTTTGTTTGTGCCCAAGTACTGGATTCCTATAAGTGGGCTAGAAGTTTCTTTGGTACTTTATCATCTTCATGAGTAAGATTATTTTAGTAATTAAGTATCCAAGTAGTTTTATTTACTCACATACTCTTTTTCCACTGATTGGATGGTAATTGTTTCCCCCTCGATAATAGTCTCAAATTTGGATTACTATCTTTAGGGGTAGAAATATTTTTAAATTTATGATTCTACCATGTGAGACAGATTTCAGCTTTAAGAAGAAATCTGGAAATTGGGCATTGGTTTATGGGATTTCATTCAATTTAAAAATAACCTTCAGATGTGATTTATTTCTCCTTATATGGGCATATAAGCCTATATAAGTCTAAAAGCAGAAAGGGAATTTTCTTTTACACTTAACACCCTCTTTGAATTTCTTAGTGATAACCTTTTACTTTAAATTTTAAAAATATTTAAATGTTTAAAAATATAATTTAAATAACATTCATTGTTGCCAGGTCTCCGGCAAGAATATGCAGCCACCACGTCTCGGCGCAGTTCTGGTTCATCTTGCAATTCTACAAGACGGGGTACTTTTAGTGATCAGGAACTTGATGCACAAAGTTTAGATGATGAAGATGACAATATGCATCATGCAGTATACCCTGCTGTTAACAGGTTTTCACCATCACCACGCAATTCACCTCGACCATCACCCAAGCAGTCACCCAGAAATTCACCTCGTTCACGATCTCCTGCTCGGGGAATAGAATATAGTAGAGTGTCCCCACAGCCTATGATTAGCCGCTTACAGCAACCTCGCCTTTCACTTCAAGGCCATCCCACAGATTTACAGACAAGCAATGTTAAAAATGAAGGTAAAACAGCAGATTTTACTGATAATTAGACAGTTTCTGCTAGCCTGTGCAACATGGCAAGACTCCATCTCTAGGAAAAACTTTTCAAAAGTAGCTGGGCATGGTGGTGCACATCTGTAGTCCTAGTGAATTAGGAGGCTGAGGCTGGAGGATTGGTTGAGCCCAGGAGTTCAAAGCTACAGTGAGTGATGATCACACCATTACACTCCAGTCTGGGCAACAGAGTGATACCCTGTTTTCAAAAAAAAAAAAAGTTTCTAGATTAAAAAAAAAAGTCTCCTTTATATTTCACTATGAAAGTAATACAATTTTTGCCAAGTTTTTGTATTCCAGATAAGTGAATCAAGAGTTTAGTCAGGTTTACTATTTTATTAATAGTGATTCATTACAAAAATAAAAGAGAAAGTGAATTTCATTCTACTTGGTTGTTTTTGCTTCATTGTTTTATGAAGTTTACCTGTATTTAGATTTTGATTTAAATATATAATTTGTGGTTATCTTTAAGGGTTCTCATATTCTACCCACTTACGGATCCTAGATTGAGTTGTTTGTTTTTTTAATAAGACAAGTCCTTCCTGTTTTCTTATATAAAATAAACAGAATGTTTGATAAACAATTTGATTTCTGAATGCTAGTTAATATTTTAATTTTCTCCATCTGAAAGAATATGATTTTTTTTTTAAATTAAAATTCTGTTGCAGAAAAACTAAGACGCAGTCTTCCAAACCTGTCTCGAACATCTAATACACAAGTTGACTCAGTGAAAAGCAGCAGAAGTGACTCAAATTTTCAAGTGCCAAATGGAGGAATACCTCGCATGCAACCTCAGGCTTCAGCCAGTAAGTATCCTTCTTATGCTTTCTTGTATCAATTAAAGAGAAATGAAAATTTTAGATACTTGTTTTGTGCTGAAAAACTGTTTTAAGCCATAGCTGTAGTAAAATTTAGTGTTTATTGGTTGCTGGATGATAATCAAAGTTATATTACAGTTTTAAATTTTCTGTGTAGGATACTTGATTCTGCCAGTACATCTGTCTATACAAAACTCTGGTCTCTCCAGAATTTTTAAAATAAGCAAAGTGTAACTATTAAAGTAGGTGTAGCTTTTGCTTATAGATATTAGAATTAGAAATAATAACCAGTATAGCGTCCAAAAATGTATGTCCCTTAGTATGTAAATTTTCTTTAATAACCTCCCCTTTAAAAATACCTAGAAGTTTATTTGGTTATTACATAATTTTAGAGTCATACTCAAAATATTATCAATTCATTGTTCAAACCTGCAGTATATTAAATCTATTATCAAAGTTGGATTGTTGAAGTTCTTTTCTTACCAAAACAAAAGTATACCAGGAGAACTCTTGGATGATCAGAAAATAAAATTTTCTGCATCTGTTGAGGTAAAATTTCTGGTTTTGATTTAATTTTCTGTGTCTGTTAAGGCTATTTTAATGAAGAAATACAATGTTGAATCAATATGTATGCCAAATTAATTCATAATCCTAATCCTACTTATAACATAGATTAAAATTTGAGATAAATTGCCAGAAATCATCACTTTTTAAGAATTGATCAGGACTTATCTATTTAAATTATCTTTCAGAAAACAAATTCTTAGAGTTAAAACTAAACTCTTAGAGAAGGTGAATTTTAGAACTATAGTAGAAACAACACATGTAGATTATAATTTTTAATAAGTTTTGGTCATTGGATGGATACTAACCCATGAATGTGACAGTATTTTTATTCAGCTATTATTTGTAATAAATACTTGAGTTTTTATTTTGTGGCAAGTAGTATGTTAAATGAATACAGGCATTTCTACTATAGCACAAAATATACATTCCTTGAAAACCTCACATTCTGCAGTATTACACAATACAAATGATGGGATGATGATGAGTGGAGGGAATAGTCCTGGAATAGACCACTGAAAACCCAAGCAACTTTCTTAGAAAACATTAATAAAAACAGTAACTATACTAGCACAGTTAAATTCATGTTAAATCTTTATTAAATACTCCAGGAGATATAGAACTTCATTTTTAAAGAAAGATTTGAAGGTAATGTGATGGAAAGGAAAGGTTAAGACTGTTGAATTAAGGAAACGTGTGCAACATAGACAAAGATCAGAGAGAATCATACAGTAAGAACATATAGGACAAAATAGCCAAACTGAGCCAAGAAGTAGTGATGTGGGAGTAAATGGGCATTGTGTACGTTAATGTACAAGTTGATTTTAAAGGAATGGAACACTTTCAGTAAATTACTTTTTAACTAGGATAGATTTGAGCATGTAGTCAAAACAGTTTTAAATAAATGATTACAGTTATTTTTATGATTTTATAAATGCTCAGTATTATCCCATGTGTTTCACAGCTCACATCAGTCCCGTGAGCTGTGAGACACAAAGGATGCATATTCACTTCGGTCCTTGTAGGGACACAAGGGATGCTTATTCACTCAGGTCCTTATAGGTACACAATAGATGCATATTCTCCTAGATCCTTGTGGCATATTACTATCAGTGGTTGAAGTGAAAGCTGTGTTATGTTCTTTCATTTTCTCAAGGCTATGAAGAAGTGATACAAACAAGAGTCGACTGTTTGCTTATAACTTGTTAATTAAACAATTAAAAATGTGAAGGTATTTAACCCTTTTTTCATTTTCATCTTTTTTTTTCTTTTTTCTTTTTTTTTTATTGAGACAGTCTCACTCTGTCACCAGGCTGGAGTGCAGTGGCACAGTCATGGCCCACTGCAGCCTCACCTTCCTGGGCTCAAGTGATCCTACCTCAGCCTCCTGAGTAGCTGGGACCACAGGCGTGCACCACCATGCCCAGCTAATTTAATTTCTTTGCACTTTTCCTTCGCCCTGTTGTGTTTAGCTGACTTCATATACTTCATGTTAAGCTGTTGTTACTTGGTGGCTCAAAAATCAACAGTCTAGCAGGAGTTTGAGACCAGCCTGAGCTGGTCTCTAAAAAATCATTTTTTTAAATTAGCTAGGCATGGTGGTCACATGCCTATAGTCCCAGCTACTTAAGAGGCCGAGGTGGTAGGATTGTGTGAGCCCGGGAGTTTGAAGCTGTTGTGAGCCATGATCATGTTCCTGCACTCTAGTCTATTGAAAAAAAAAAACAACAAAACAAGCTAGGAAAAAAAACTATATTTGAATTAAAATGACTTCTGTGATATATTGACAAATTTTCCTTGTGTACCGGGTGCATATATTACTTATATAACAGAAATTTTTATTATACTGTATTTAGATGCATAATCTTATTTAATCGTTAGAACAATTCTGTGAAGGAGGTATGATTATTACCATGTTTTACAGATTAGAAATTGAAGCTTTGAATGGCCAAATAAACTGTCTCTGATTATATAGCTTACAAGTGGCAAGTTAGAATTTAAACCCATGTTGATTCACCTTGAGCATTGGATCTCACTAGGTGAGAGTCTAGATTCACCTAGTGAGATTTGTCACATCTGTGGTTTAGACCATGATATAAAAATTATCCAGAAATATAATTTCCATTTTTCCTGAGATTTAAAATTCTAACATTTAAAGTACTGTAGAAAATTGTTACCCAGAGATTTGTAAACCACATTTATTCAGCTAGATATATGCTAAAACCTGTTTTTGTAGCAAATTACATTTTAAGCTTAGTACTCCAAGTCTTATATGATATTGTGAACTGTGTAATTGACAGCTGCGATTATAATACTCACTGTGGTACTAATAAATAGCATAGAAAACAGGAATTCACAAAACACTTGAAAGGAAGGATAGAATTTGAGCTTTATCTTCAAAATGGTGAGTGATACAGATTAACTTAATTTGACACTTGAGAATATCCTGTTTCTGGCTTCTTTTTTCCCCTGACACATTTGGCTGATGCAAAAAAACACCCACAATGTTAATGTAACAGGAAAGAAAAATAGTAAATTATGAAGGTTAAATAATAAAACTTACGTACATTATAAGCCATGCTTTTATAGCATATGAACAGATGATCCAAAACAATGTTTGTACTTGGCTTTCAAAGATGCTGTCATGTTTAGTTTGAATTGTTACATTGTGAATTTCTCAAAACTTTACATGATACATGTCCAAATGGTAACCCGGATACTTGCTTTTTTTTTTTTTTTTTTTTTTGAAATGGAGTCACTCAGTCGCCCAGGCTGGAGTGCAGTGGCACTGTCTCGGCTCACTGCAAGCTCCGCCTCCCAGGTTCCCGCCATTCTCCTGCCTCAGCCTCCCAAGTAGCTGGGACTACAGGCGCCTGCCACCACGCCCGGCTAATTTTTTGCATTTTTAGTAGAGACGGGGTTTCACCGTGTTAGCCAGGATGATCTCGATCTCCTGACCTCGTGATCCGTCCGCCTGGGCCTCCCAAAGTGCTGGGATTACAGGCGTGAGCCAACGCGCCTGGCCCGGATACTTTCTAAAACTAGCTATATCTATATCCTCTTTACCTCATTCCCTCATACGTGCTCTATATTTGAACTATTCTAGCATGTCAAAGCTTTATGGAAATGAAAAATAATTTTTTACAAAAACAGAAGAAAAAAGAAAAGGTTGGGAACCTAGGATAAAAATGTGTTTAGAAGTAATGCATTGTCTGTGTCTTAAACTTAACAGTGATTGCTTGCCTTCTCTAATGGTAGAATTACCATTGTGTAATTATAATCACCTGCTGATACCCTATAGTTTTTTTTTCTGTAGGTGAATTACTTTTCCTTTTTTCCTCAGAAGTTGATAATTAAGAAATATATATAGGGAAAACACAATGGGATTCCAATCATTGATTTACTTTTAAGTGGAAAATATGTATGCAGTTTGGTAATGGTGTATTTCAATACTTGAATACATAGGCAGAAGAGAAAGTAAGGTACCATGTTTTTTTTTTTTTAATTGTATTTACTTGTTTATTTCTATATTTGTGGCTGTAGTAAAGCTTATAATTAAAATGCCATATTTATTTTGGTATAGAATTATACTGTTCTCAAAAATGTATTTGGAAAGTAGTAAATTCAAACTATTAGCAAGTTTAAAACTTAGTATAGTTTGCTTTAAAATATTTAAGACTTTGTTGTAGTTTAACATGAAGCAAAAAAAGTGTTATTGATTTATCTTGAAATTTCCTATATATTTGATACATGAAATATATACGTAAGCATTCTTTTAATTAGTATATATAGTTTTCATAATAGTCTTTATTTTGATATATAATTTGTACAATTATAATAAGCTTTATATACTTTGTACATGAATTGGTATTTTGTATTTTTTGTGTAAACTTCAGTTGTTAGTGTAACAGATGTTGCATTTTGTTTTAAGTATTTATTTTTTCAGCTCTTAAGTGGTAAAGCTTTGGTTCTTACTTGCTGGTCTGCATGAACCTAACTTTGCAAGGTTGCTGTTACTTCCACCTAAGGGATCACTTCTTTTGCCTTGTTACTATGCCAATCACTACTTTTATATGCTTATTTGCTGTGGCTGCATTATTGTGGATGCTGGCATTCAAATACGAGATTTATGAGAGTTCTAATGTATTTTCATTTTTATAACTATTACCAATTTTTGACTTTTATATCTGGAAAATACAACTTAAAAAGTCTAAGAAAACCAGAGCATTGCAGAGTTCATGGATACATGTCAATTTCTTAGTTTCGTCAATTAAAGGAAGGAATGTTTGTGAGAGACAGTTTTTCAAAAGGCTAATGCCTTGCTTTCTAAGACTGTTAGAGCACAGGTTTAGCAGAAAGTTTATTTACCAGAAAGTCATAGGAATAATTGGTTGAGAAATGAGGGAAGGGAGAAAAACCCAACACAATCTACTGATTTGAAAAATAATAATCAAATTTTATTTTTTTGTATATGTTTAAATGTATTATTTCATTTAAACCTCACAAATCATTTATTTTTATAGAAAGGGAGCAGAGATCCATATAAATTATATGAATTGTACAAGGCCATATAACTAGGGAGATGGTAAAAGCAAAGCCAGATTTCTCCCTTTTCCCAGCTCCTCTCTGAGTCTCCTATTTTCCTCTTCCTCATTGTTTGGATGAGATCATGCTGACCTAATTACAAATGAGTACATCTTGGAAAACATTCTTGAGTGACTATCAGACCATGATTTGAGATTAACTAAGTATTTTGTGAATTATCATAGAAGAGTAAAATAATTCAGTGTAATATTATCCATTTGCTTACATTTAACCAGACAGAAGAATATTTTTGCATGGAATACAGAGTTATACCCCAGAGAAAATGCATATAGGATCGACATTCTACTTTGGACCTCTTACTGAAGAAAGAAGGACCAGTGTCCAGAGCAGTTGTCAGCTTATGCATAGCCATCCTGTTATGAGACCCATGAGGAAGGAATTCCCATCCAGATTTCACTTACTACCAAAACACTAGTAGATTACACTTGAATTATACATAATTTTGAAACACAAATTGAAACAAATAAGTCATGATTAATATGTGTAATGTGCTAATCTAAGAATGAATGAAACATTTATAGAACATCTATTTAAGTAGTGCAGTGATGTTGGCTCAGTTATCTAATCACAAGGACACTTTATAAAAGTAGTTTTTCAGGCCTTTCCCCTGGAAATTTTGATTGAATGCACTTGGGATAGGGACCCAGATTCTATATTTTAGAAGCATCTCAGCTGATTCTGGGGGCATGTTCAACTTTGAGAACCAGTGGGTTAGACCCTGACCGTGGTGGACCTTGAATGCTTAGTATAGAGTTCTAGATTTTATCCAGTGGTCAGTCACTTATGTGTTCCTTAATTATTCAGTCGATATTATTGGGTATACGTTATATTTCCAGTGCTGGGAATATAAATGTTAATAAAACAGCCCATGCCTTCCAATAGCAGGGAGTGTTAGGCAGGAACCTCTGTGGGAACAGAGGAGAGACATTAAATTCAGCAGTGTGATGGGATTTTCAGGAAAGATATTAAAAGATATTTCAGCCAGCCCAGGAGGAGCTTATATGAGTTGCCCAACAAAGAAAGGAGGTACAGGTTTTCCCAACAGTGGGATCAGTAATGAAAAGTCATGCGAATGGCAGCCTGAACATAGTGGTTTTGTATAACTAAAGTGTAGGGTATATGATGGGTAAGGGAGTGGGTACAGCATCCCATGAGGGATGATAGCTGTAGAGAGAAGACAGGCTGTAGCAGTATTAAAATATCATAGGATTTGAATTTCATCCTGTTAAGTGGGAGGAGCTATAGTAGGTTTTTAATCAAGGTGGTTTCTTAGAAAGTTCACTCTAATAAAATCAATGTGGAGAATAGATTCAGTGAGGTGAGACTAGAAACCACTTAGGCTATTACTGCATAATCTAGGCAAGAAATTAAGATCTGAAGACACAGCAGTAAGGGAGTGAGGGTAATGAGAGCTGGATGAATTTTTTTTTTTTTTTTTTTTTTTGAGACTCTGTCTCTCAGGCTGGAACGCAGTGGTGTGATCTCAGCTACTGCAACCTCCGCCTCCTGGGTTCCAGCAATTCCCCTGCCTCAGCCTCCCTCTCAGTAGGTGGGATTACAGGTGCACACCACCACGCCCGGCTAATTTTTTGTATTTTTAGTAGAGATGCGGTTTCACCATCTTGGCTAGGCTGGTCTCGAACTCCTCATCTTAAGTGGTCCTCCCACCTCGGCCTCCCAAATGACTCTAAATCAAAACTTGTAAGAAATAAAAGATTTAAACAAAAATGAGGATATGGGACAATGGGATATTTTACCTAGTAATAATTAATCTTCACTCACAGAGGCTATGCTTGCTTAGTATTTAGCACCTAGAGAAGCTAATTTTTAACATCCTCCTGTATATGAAAAATCATGTTCAGTTACCATGAAATGAAATGAATTATAGTACTAATGGCCAGGAAAAAATGCAGACAGTGAAAATATTCTTCTCTTGAAATTGTATTTTATAACTGTCAGTAAAAAATAAATAATAAAATCACCATTATAACACAAAAAAGACAATTGGTTAATAATTTGAAGTTACACTGATCTTTTTTTAAGAAGGAAAAATGTTTTTATATGTTGATCTGTCGTAGTGGTGAATAGTATAGCTTTCGTTTTTGAAAACTTAATAACTTCTTCAGAATTGATCTTTCAATATTGCATCTATCTCTACTCTTGTTGGAAGAACACTATCTTTAAATTTTAATTTTGAAAGTTTTTTTCATGAAGCAACTGCTACACAGAGAAAATCTTCGACATAAGGATAAGTTCAGCAGAGAATCTTAAAATTCCATTCTCCAGTAAATTCCAGAAATTGCCATACTTTCCATGCCTTTAGTTTTGAGGGATCAAGTCTAATGATTTTTCAATGTCTTGGCAGTTAAAATATTTTAAACACAAGCTCAAAATCCCATACAATGACAGAATTGAGGCAACTCCAAATCCTTTCATTTCCTTTAAAATTCACTGTACCATTGTTTATTTCTAATGTGTTTAAATATAATAATATATTGTACCACAGGGTTGGAGGCACACACTTCGCTGAAGTGAGCTTGAATAATTTCAGATTGCTACCAACTTTCTCTTGAAAGGAACATGTATAGCCAAATCCACCTGTATCAGGGGAGACTATAAGTAGAAGACTGTAATTGGTAGCTTTCCTAATTAACTCTTACATGAAGTATGGTATTTATTAAAGCATAAGTCATAAAATGTGCTTATTTAAAGCTTACATATATGTTATTAAAACTCAACAGTTCTTTATAGCTTAGACCAACTTTTTTTTCAGGGAGGAGTGCTTTTATAACTGATGTTTGTTATTACTGGGGCATGATGATAATAGAAAGCAGACCAACTTGGTTTTATTTTTGTTTCTAAATTGCCTACAGGCAATACAGCCACTTATTGCCTACTCTTGGGGAGGTGAGCAGCACTTTCACCACCCTTCCCTTGATGTACATGAATAGAGTGAAAAGGATTAAATATAGGGAGACCACGAAAACACCGATTGGAATCCAGAAATAGGATGTGATGAAGGCCTGAATTTGGTTATTTAGGAGACATCATTTGTATTTTTAGTAGAGATGCGGTTTCAGGAAGCAATACATTTAAGAAATGACCAGAGATTAATAAATGGAATTTAAAATAAGAAAAATTTGAGCTAGAATGACTTGGACAGTGGTGTTTTAACAGAAAAGAGATTTTTTTAAGGAGCTGGTTTGTGGAGGAAGACATTACAATGGTAGCATGAAACAATAATTATTTTGCACTAGCATCTTTGCCTCTCACAGTAGGTTATTGCTGAAGTGGAATTATGTAAATATTAAAATAACCAAGGAAAGTTTTAAACCATAAATATTTTCAAACAGCTAACACACTGAACTCTATTATTAGAAAGATTCGAAGTTTCACTTAAACTACTACACTTTGTCATTTAAAAATAATTTTGTCTTAGAAAACTGATCAAATTAAGATAATTCAGAATAACATTGGATTTTTGTTATTTGAGTAACGTTATATGACTGTGGTATTTTAGGAAAATCATTCATTTCATTCTTTCTGTATCAAGTGAATTTAGAGTTTACTGCCTGGTTCTGTGTGTAATCTGATTCTTCAGATTCCCAGTTCAGTTTTTGCTTGTCTGTAGATAACAGTTGTTAATTACAATCATACGTGAAACTTGAGGGATAAATAGGGGTAGGGTCCATTGGAGTCACTGTAGCTATTAATTCAAATAGGATCTTTCCAGACGAGTTCATTATAGACATTATTTAATATTGAATCCTTAATAAACTTTTTAAATGGTTAATAGTGTGGACTGTGGTGTGGACTGTAGTGTATGTTCAGTTGGTTACATTTTGCCCTCATTTATGCCACCCAACAACTGGCCTACGTTCTGTTCTTCAAACATACAAGGCATGGTCCTATCTCAGTATCTTTTTCCCTCTGTCTGAAATGCTTTCCCTACATATCTATGTAGCTTACTTCCTATCCTTTTTCAGATTGCTATGCAAATGTCATCTTAGGGAAATCTTTCCTGATCACTCTATTTGTAATTGCAACTTAAATTGCCTACTTCCTGTCCCTCTTTTCTACTTAATTTTCTCCTTAGCAACTATCACTATCTGGCAGGCCATATATTTTACTGCCTCATTGTCTATCTCCCCTTTCCTAGAATATTAGTTTCATGAGAATAGAAACTGTATCCATCTAGTTGCCTACTGAATACATTATACCTAAGACAGTATCTGGAATAAAGTAGATACTAAACTATTTGAATGACTGAAAAACAGGAACAAGTGAGTGGATGAATAAAAATATAAATGGTTGAAAACATGTATGAATATATATGTAGATGAAAAATACTCTGATAGTAACCTGTATTTTTGTGCAACAGAAGTAAGATAACCCATTGGCTAGGCGCAGTGGTTCATGCGTGTAATTCTAGCACTTCGGGATGCCAAGGTGGGCGGATCACTTGAGGTTAAGAGTTCCAGACCAGCCTGGCCAATATGGTGAAACCCTGTCTCTACTAAAAATACAAACATTAATACAAAAATTATGGCAGAACCTTCATCGACCATGCTGAATGGAGTGCAGTGGTGCAATCACAGCTCACTGCAGCCTCAACCTCCTGGGCTCAAGCACTCCTCCCACCTCAGCCTCCCGAATAGCTGGGACCACAGGCACAGCACCATGCCTGGCTTATTTATGTGTGTGTGTGTCTGTGGGTGTGTGTGTAGACAGAGTCTCCCTATGCTGCCCAGGCTGGGCTCAAGCGAATCCTCCTGCCTTGGCCTCCTGAAGGACTGTAAGTGCTGGGATTATAGGCATGAGCCACCTCACCTGGCCGAGAAATCTTACTTCTTTCTGATAATGTATCAAGTATTATCAGCCCAATAGCGTTTACGCAATCTGCCTAGATTTAGAGTGACGAGAGCTCTCTTTTTTTGCACATAAACACTAAAGGTATATGAAATCTGACTTTCAGTAGAGTAACTAAAATATTTTAGAACCACTTAAATACACTGGTAGGTGTGAGACTCATCAGTCTGTTAGAGCCATAGTAACTGTATATTGGGGAAATTGGAACCACTTTATTTTGGATGCCCCTGAGCTGCTGCTTACCTGCTAATTTTGAGTTTCAGTGCAGTTAATAGGAGTTTGGAAGAAAGCTTAGCTTTCCTCATGGAAAACTTTAAAAGGTAGATGGTCTGACTCCTCCAAACCCCTCAACCCACACTAACATTACATACAGTGCTCCCCACCTGCATACATATGTGCACAGCTTAGATATGGTGCTTAGATATCCAAAGTCTGAGGTAAAAAATTAGTTGTACTCTACAAGATGATATTGAACATATTAAAGCTACTAGATTGTGACTCCCCAAGGACCTGCTGGGTTCTGAGTTTTCTTCTTTTTGAGTATGCAGATTATGGTTTCACATTAGAGTAATTCATCTAACAATAACTGCTTTGCCAAAATCTGCTTTTTTTGCGTTAAACAAGTGCTGCACTTTATACTGTGTGCTTGTGTTCATCACTTTTATCTTTGTATTCTTTGTATACCTAGCATGTTTGTGGTGGTTTGTTTTCTCTTTGATATTTTGACCAATTGACATATTGGAGATTTTCTCATCTATAAGAAACTCTTTTAAAGTTTATGTTCTTTCCCCTTTTCTTTCCAACTTAATGCACTAAGCATCACTTTAAAATTCTTTTGCTTCTAGGATTCTAACATATTTGCACCTTATGGCTTCTGTTCTTTGATAAATTTTTAAGTTTGTATTAAAACATTCAAGTTTATAGACGCAATAGCCTTTATCTTGTACTTCCAGGCAAATATTACAGTTCCTTATTTTTCAACAGCTTCGCAAAGGCTGAAAAATTTGCCTCGCACTTCCCTCAAAGCCAAACAGTTGCTTCAAACTTCATCTACAAAAAGAGGTAACTACAGCCTCTTACTCAGTTTAAAATTTCAGCAAATGATCTAGTTAAATCTTAAGCCATTTGACATACTGAGTCAGTGGTGTCTGTAAGGCACATTTTAGTCTTATTTTGAAAAATAATAAAATAATGAGGATTTATTCTGTTATTTGGATAAATCCAGAAGAAACATTTTCTACAGAGGTATGTATCGGGTTGCTTTTCTCAAAGGAGTAAATGGTATATAGAGAATATATTTTTCTTACCAACTTAAAATGAAAGGGCATCGTTTCAATTTTATGCCAACTTAACTTCATAAGTGCTTTAAAATGAACCAAATGTCAGACATTCTGTATGTTGATGTTTTTTCCTTGGCCTTCGAGTTTTAGTTTTACTTATCTGTATAAAATAGGAACACTTCCACATTAGAAGGTAGTTGAAGTTAAATCAGAAGTTGTGGTTAACTGATAGGTCTGGAATGTTTATGGAGTTGTAGCTTTCATAACAATAGTTGAAGAAATATATGAAGGTTGTACATCAAAGCTGTCCAGTATTGGTTCCAAGACACTGAATGGGCAGCCAGACAGAAGAAGAGTTAAGAGAAAACAGTGGGATTGGATAGACTAACAGTAATAAAAACAAACAGGCCTCAGAGGAAATGGTATGAAACAAAGAGGAAAAATGTTTTCCGTATCCAGAACATGTAGGTTTTCTGATAGCTTTAGACCTCAGTAAATAACCAAAATATGTAACAGAGGTAAAGCACTAAAGAAAATTGCGCAGGAAGAAGAAATTAGATTTTTTTGGGAAAAAAAGATTTGGTTATGTTTACAAAAGTGCTATAATATAAGTTTTGGCAAATTTACTGCAAATGTTTTTGCAGTGATTTCTTGGATTGAGTATAATTTAAGGAAATTGTTTTAGATAATAGAATTTGAAGGAAAGTCAAATAGGCAAATAAAAAAGCAGAATGTATGAATGTTTGTGTTTTGATTATCGGAAGTTGACCATAGGCCTCCAGTATGAATGTTTGATGGGAAAGGAAGTGACAAATAGGGGTCATTATAGAAAGGGTTTTTTATGTACTTATTTGGGAACTGTAGGCTTCTTTTTTTTGAGACTTCTCAGTATTTTTTAGTACTTCCATGGCTAGGTGTGGGAGGCATATAAAAACATGAACCTGAAAACACTGTGGTATCTAAACTAGGGCAGGAGATCACTATACCGTAATAAAATAGTAGAAGATTTTAAGTTGATATACATTTTGTTGTTTGCCTCTGTAAGCTGTTTCATAATGTTTTTTGGAATTAAGTAGGTTTACATAACTTAAAATTTTTACCTAAAGATTTCATGTTGCTCCATTGATCAGGTTAAGAAAACCATAACTTCTAGCTGAAATTTTAAAATTTGTCTATAGGGGTTACATTATTTTTATCACTCCAAGCCACCAAACTGCCTACCCTCTGTGATAAGATGACAGGAAAGCCCAAACTTAGAACTGTTATGAACTGGAATTCTTGGCATCTCTAGCTGTCTATATTGACTTAGTAAAGGGAAAGAAGGAGGGGAGTGGGGGGTGTGCTATTCTGTTTTGTTTAATCTCTTACTTAATTAACTTGATCCAGACTTTTATATTTTCTGATTGGTATTTTGACGTGGGCATTACCATTACCTACCTCTTCTCTATAAATTTTTAACCAGTTGAGAAATGGACACAGGTATAAGGTAAGATTTAAAATATTAGCTTAATTATTGATGAAGCTGAAGTGGAGGATATCTTTTGGATCCAAGGTCAAAATGGATTTTCTGATTTCCCCTCATACCGAGACATTAAAGGGAGGGGTCTGCATTGACTGGCAGGAGTCTCTTCTCTTGTAGGGATGTGAGGCACTCAGGAGACAGAGGCCACCTGTTCACAGGTATATTTGGCATATTAAACGTGTCCAATAAAGAAACATGGACCAACAGATGATAAATTGGCACACAAATCAGTTTATCCATCCTGGGGATGAACCTGTACCTAGAAAGCTAATATATCATAGGGCTGACAGGATCATGGGAGGAGGAAGAAGATTACTTAGCCATTGGAAATGTAGCCACTTTGATTTTAATTGCATTTAGTAGTAGCAGGTATTTGAAAATGGAAAGTAAGAACTGTGTTGCTTGACAGAGTCACTCCATAAGAATTTGTTGAATGAATATAGTCATGCTGCTAAAGTCAAAAAAGGGTGGACACGTTCTTTGCGTTTTCTTTTTGCAAGTTTTTTGTGTTTCTTCAGCCTGTCCTACCCTGAAGAAAACAGTCCAGTCTATGTTTTTAAGACTTCATGGAAGTGACTATTTAAACTGCTTTAAGAAATATTTTATTTATTCCCTGTTGTTGGGCACTTAGTAAAGTGGAGGTAAATAGGGCAGAGACCTCACCAAGCCAGGGGGAAGAAAATGAAGACTAATTAGACAAAGTGAATGCAGAGATAACAGGATATTAGTTCCTTCTTAGTTACCTCTTTCCTTCTAAACACCCCATTAAAAAGTGGGCAAAGGAGATAAACAAACACTCTCAAAAGAAGACATTCATGTGGCCAACAAACATATGAAAGAAGGAAATACAGAAGGAAAGAAGCAACAACATTTATGTTTTGCCTGTTTCATAGTTATTTAGAAGGAAAGAGGCAACTAAGAAGGAATTAATGATGGTTATTGTTTAATACTCTTCACTATATTTTGAGATACGTAATTCTGTAAAGAATGTCAGTGGTAGTTTAATGGGAATAGCATTGAATCCATAAATTACTTTAGACGGTATGACCATTTTCATGATATTACGATACTGATTCTTCCTATCCATGAGCATGGAGTGTTTTTCCATTTGTTTCCTCCCTGATTTCCTTAAGCAGTGGTTTGTGGTTTTCCTTGAAGAGGTCCTTCATTTCCCTTGTTAGCTGTATTCCTAGGTATTTTATTCTTTTTGTAGCATTGTGAATGGGAAACCATTCATGATTTGGCTCTCTGCTTGCCTGTTGTTAGTGTATAGGAATGCTAGCGATTTTTGCACATTGATTTTGTATCTTGGGACTTGGCCGAAGTTGCTTATCAGCTTAAGAAGCTATTGAGCTGAAATGATGGAGTTTTCTGGATATAGAATAATGTCGTCTGCAAACAAGAGACACTTTGACTTCCTCTCTTCCTATTTGAATACCCTTTATTTCTTTCTCTTCCCTGATTGCCCTGACCAGACCTTCCAATACTATGTTGAATAGGAGTGGTAGGAGAGAGCATCATGGTCTTGTGCCGCTTTTCAAAGGGAATGCTTCAGACTTTTGCCCATTGAGTATGATATTGGCTGTGGGTTTGTCACATGTGTCCCTTTTTATTTTAAGGTATGTTCCTTCGGTACATAGTGTATTGCGAGTTTTTAACATGAGGGGATGTTGAATTGTATTGAAGACCTTTTCTGCATCTATTCAGATAATCATGTGGTTTTTGTCTTTCGTTCTGTTTATGTGATGAATTACATTTATTGATTTGCATATGTTGAACCAACCTTGCTTCCTGAGGATAAAGCTAACTTGATCTTGGTGGATAAGCTTTTTGATGTGCTGCTGGGTTCAGTTTGCCACTATTATATTGAGGATTTTTGCATCAACGTTCATCAGGGATATTGGCCTGATGTTTTCTCTTTTTTTTGTTGGGTCTCTGCTAGGTTTTGGTATCAGGTTGTCGCTGGCCTCATAAAATGAGTTAGAGAGGAGTCTCTCTTTTTCAGTTGTTTGGAATAGTTTCAGTAGAAATTGTACCAGCCGTTCTTTGTACCTCTGGTAGAATTCAGCTGTGAATCTGTCTGGTATTGGGCTTTCATTGATTGGCAGGCTATATATTACCTCTTCAATTTCAGAACTAATTATTGGTTTATTCAGGGATTCATTTTCTTCCTGGTTCAGTCTTGGGAGGGTGTATGTGTCCAGGAATTTTATCTGTTTCTTCTAGATTTTCTAGTTTATGTACATAGAGGTGTTTACAGTATTATCTGATGGTTGTTTGTATTTCTCTGGTCACTGGTGGTATTCTCCTGATAATTTCTGGTTGTGTCTATTTGATTCTTTTTTTTTTTTTTTTTTTTTTTTTTTTTGAGACAGAGTCTTGCTCTGTCGCCCAGGCTGTAGTACAGTGGCACAATCGTGGCTTACTGCAAGCTCCTCTGCTTTCAGGGTTCAAACAGTTCTCATGCTTTAGCCACCCAAATAGCTGGGATTACAGGTATATGCCACCATGCCTAGCTAATTTGTTTGTATTTTTAGTAGAGACGGGGTTTCACTATGTTGGCCACACTTGTCTTGAACTCCTGTCCTCAAGTGATCACCCACCTTGGACTCACAAAATGTTGGGATTACAGACGTGAGCCACTGTGCCTGGTCCCTTTTCTTCTTTATTATTCTAGGTAGCAGTCTATTTTATTAACTTAAAAAAAAAAAAGGCTTCTGAGTTCTTTTTTGTTGTTGTTTGTGTTGTTTTGTTTTAAGAGTTTTTCTTGTCTCTGTCTCCTTCAGTTCTTCTGCTAGCTTTGGAGTTTGTTTCCTCTTGGTTCTCTAGTTCTTTTAGTTGTCATGTTAGGTTGTTGATACGAGATCTTTCTAGCTTTGTGATGTCAGCATTTAGTGCTGTAAATTTCCCTCTTAACATTGCGTTAGCTGCATCCTGGAGATTCTGATATGTTGTCTCTTTGTTCTCATTAGTTTCAAAGGAAGTCTTGATTTTTGCCTTAATTTCGTTGTTTACCCAAGAGTCATTCAGGAACAGGTTGTTCACTTTCCATGTAGTTGTGTGGTTTTGAGTAGATTTCTTAATCTTGAGTTCTAATTTGATTGTGCTGTGGTCTGAGAGACTGTTATGATTTCAGTTCTTTTGCATTTGCTGAGGACTATTACGTGATCACTTTTAGAGTAAGTGTTGTGTGGTGATCAGAAGAATGTATATTCTGTTGTTTTTTGTGTGGAGAGTTTTGTAGACCTCTATCAGGTCCACTTAATCCAGAGGTGAGTTCAGGTCCTGAATATCTTTGTTAATTTTCTATCTCAATCTTCTAATATTGTCAGAAGGGTGTTAAAATCTCTATTACTGTGTGGGAGTCTAAGTCTCTTTGTCGGTCTCTTAAGAACTTGCTTTATGAATCTGGGTGCTCCTGTATTGGGTTACATATATATTTAGGATAGTTGGCTCTTCTTGTTGAATTAAAAACCCTTTACCATATGTAATACCCTTCTTTATCTTTTTCAGTCTTTGTTGGTTTAAAGTCTGTTTTGTCAGAAAGTAGGATTGCGACCCTGCTTTTTTCTGTTTTCCATTTGCATGGCAAATTTTCCTTCATCCCTTTATTTTCAGCCTATATGTGTCTTTGCATGTGAGATGGGTCTCTTGAAGACAGCATGGGTCTTGACCCTTTATCCAGCTTGCCAGTCTATGTCTTTTAATTGAGGCATTTAGCCCATTTACATTTAAAGTTAATATTGTTATGTGTGAATTTGATCCTGTCATCGTGATGTTAGCTGGTTATTTTGCAGACTTGTTTATGTGGTTGCTTCACAGGGTCACTGGTCTGTGTACTTCACTGTGTTTTTGTAGTGGCTGGTAGTGGTTTTTCCTTTCCATATGTAGTGCTTCCTTCAAGAGCTCTTGCAAGGCAGAACTGGGGGTGATGAATTCCTTCAGCTTTGCTTGTCTGAAAAGGATCTTATTTCTCCTTCCCTTATGCAGCTTGGTTTGGCCAGATACGAAATTCTGGGTTAGAAATTATTTTCTTTAAGAATGTTTTCTGTTGACTCCCAATCTCTTCTGGCTTGTAGGGTTTCTGCTGAGAGGTCCTCTGGTAGTCTGATGGGCTTCCCTTTGTAGGTGACCTGGCCTTTCTCTCTGGCTGCCCTTAATTTTTTTTTTTTTCCTTCATTTTGACCTTGGAGAATTTGATGATTAGGTGTCTTGGGGTTGATCTTCTCGTGGAGTATCTTACTAGGGTTCTCTGGATTTCCTGAATTTGAATATTGGCCTTGTCTTGCTAGGTTGGGAAGTTTTCCTGGATGATATCCTGAAGTATGTATTCCAACTTGGTTCTGTTTTCCCCATCTCTTTCAGGTACCCCAATCATTCATCGGTTTGGTCTTTTTACATAATCCCATATTTCTCTGACTTTTTGTTCATTCCTTTTTATTCTTTTTTCTCTATTCTTTTCTGCCCATCTTATTTCGGAAAATAGTCTTCAAACTCTGAGATTCTTTCCTCCGCTTGGTCTGTTCTGCTGTTGATACTTGTTATTGCATTGTGAAGTTCTCATGTTGTTGTTGTTTTTCAGCTCCATCAGGTCAGATATGTTCCTCTCTAAACTAGCTCTTCTGGTTGTCAGCTCTGGGATTGTTTTATCATGATTCTTAGCTTCTTTGCATTGGGTTAGAACATGTTCCTTTAGCTCAGCAAAGATCAGAACCCTACATCTGTCAATTCAGCTGTCTCAGCCTCAGCCCAGTTCTGTGCCCTTGCCGGAGAGATGTTGTGGTCATTTGGAGGAGAAGACACATTCTGGCTTTTTGAGTTTTCAGTGTTTTTGCGTTGATTCTTTCTCATCTTTGTGGACTTATCTACCTTTGATCTTTGAGGTTGCTGACCTTTGAATGGGGTTTTTGTGGGGTCCTTTTTGTTCATGTTGTTGCTTTGTGTTTTTAACAGTCGGGCCCTTCTTCCGTAGGGCTGCTGTGGTTTTCTGGGGGTCCATTCCAGACCCTAGTCACCTCAGTCCCTCCTGCATCTAGAGGTATCACCAGTGAAGGCTGCAGAACAGCAAAGATGGCAGCCTGCCCCTTCCTCTGGGAGCTCCGTCCCAGGGGGACACTGACCTGATACTGGCCTGACCACTCCTTTATGAGGTATCTGGAGACCCCTGTTGGGAGGTCTCACCTAGTTGGGAGGAATGGGATCAGGGTCCCACTTACAGAAGATGTCTGACTGCCCTTGGCGGAGCAGGTGTGGTGCTCTCGGGGGAGCCCCCTTTGTCCAGACTGTCCGGACTCTCCAGAGCCAGCAGGCTGGAAAAGCTGTTGGCTGAACCACAGAGACAGCGGTTGTCCATCCTCCACAGGCTCCGTCATCAGAATTTCGTTCATATAACCCTGGCTGGAGTTGCTGAAATTCTCACAGGGAGGCCTTGCCCAGTGAGGAGGGATGGATCACGGTCCCACTTGAAGCAGTCTGGCCACGATCTGGCACAGCAGCTGTGCTGCATTTTGCGGAACTCCTGGTCTGAACCACCTGGACTTTCCAGAGCCACCAGGCTAGCACAGCTGACTCCAACCACAGCGATGGTAGTCACCCTTCCTCCTAGAAATTCGGTCTGTGTCAGGCAGTCTCCAGCCTGCTACCGCTGGCTAGCTGGAATTCCAAGCCAGTGGGTCTTGTGAGGTGCTGTGGGAATGGAGCCCACAGAACACTGCTGCCTGGTTCCTTGGATTCAGCCCCCTTCCTAGGGTAATGCATGGAGGGATCTCCTGCCTTGCATGAATTCCTGAAACTGGAGTATGCAAAACTACTGGGTCTCCATGAGTGCCTGAGTGACCATTCTGCCGAGACTCCACACAGCTTTGTGCTTTGGATCCTAGGCCATGGTGGCGTGGGCTTGTGAGGGAATCTCTTGATCTGTGGGTTGCAAGAATCCGTGGGAGAAGCGTGGTTTCCCAAGTCAGGGCAGGGTTGCACAATCACTCACCAGCTTTCTTGGCTGGTGGTGGGGGCTCTCCTGGCTCCATGCTGCATCCAAGTGGGCCATTGCCTCATCCCGCTGCTTTTCCTCACTCTCCATTGGTCAAGCTATTCGCCTAGTCAGTCCCAGTGCAAGAACCTGGATACCTCAGTTGAAGGTGCAGAATACACTCACTCTTTCCTCTTTTCATTCCTCTCTGTGAGAGCTGCAGACCACTGCTACTTCCAATTGACCTTGGCCCACCCTCCGACTTTTGCATTTCTAATTATTCGATTTTAAAATGCCTTATGATATTAGACTACCTGAAGATGGAGAATGAATTTTGTGATTACCTAGAAATCAAAATTAAAAATTTGTCTTTTCTGTCAGCTGACAAGTGTTTATTGAATCTGCATCATAAACAAGATACACTCATTATATCTTTTCCTCTTTTCTTCTCTGTTCTAGCCCCTTTGCTTTCTCCTCTTACAGTTGTGTTCAAAAACTAGCTTCTGACATACACAGACTTCTTAGAAACAATTAAAATGATAGTTGTTGTTTCCCCTCCTATGATTTTGATATGTAAAATTTGAAGAATGAGAGAAGAAAGAGTATGGAGGCTGTTGTTGAGGTTCCCTCCAAACACACATTCCTGTTAGACCATTTCATGCTATTTTTGGAATGATAACTGAACATTATAGGTTTTATTTTACATTTAGACTTAATGTTTTTATGGTTTTCTAAGGCCTTTGTCTTTCTCTGTAGTTGATTACAGCCGTCAATTTCCTTTGCTGAGAAAGTCCTAGGTCAAAATTTTCTCCTCTCTGAAATTTGTACCTTAATTTTTCCAGTTAAGTGCTGACTGCCTTTTAGAATATGAAAGTTACAGCTCTTGCCGGGCGCGGTGGCTCAAGCCTGTAATCCCAGCACTTTGGGAGGCCGATACAGGCGGATCACGAGGTCAGGAGATCGAGACCATCCTGGCTAACACGGTGAAACCCCATCTCTACTAAAAAATACAAAAAACTAGCCGGGCGAGGTGGCGGGCGCCTGTAGTCCCAGCTACTCCGGAGGCTGAGGCAGGAGAATGGCATAAACCCGGGAGGCGGAGCTTGCAGTGAGCTGAGATCCAGCCACTGCACTCTAGCCCGGGCGACAGAGCGAGACTCCGAGACTCCGTCTCAAAAAAAAAAAAAAGAAAGTTACAGCTCTTTAAAGTTCACCTGTATCCAATCAACCTCATTATATTTTTATTGTTCCCTGACCCACTTGTTTATAGATAAGTCAAAATGCTGCTACCATGAAACATTTTTTCCAGTAGTATCACTACAGCTTAGTATACCTCTTCAGATCCTCTCTAATTTCCCCTCCACTTATACATTAACTTTGTTAACATATTTCTCTCCATACCTTGATGTTCTAGGACTTGACTTATTCTTTCATAGACTGTATTGCGTTTATCTAATAATTTAGGGATTAATAAATTTACAGTGATTGCTGATTTATAAATCTGTTTTTAAACTTTATTATTTTTAAATAAAACATGAAATCAGAAAACCAATACACAGTTTAATTAATTCTTATAAGGCAAACACCCTTGTAACTACCATCCATATCAGGAGACTAAAACTTGGCACCTCAGACATCCTCCACCTGTCTGCTTCCAAACACAACCCTCTCTTGACCCCTCCCCAGAAAGTATCTACTCTTCTGAACTTTTATAGCAGTCACTTCCTTTTTTGTATAGTTTTATCATCCAAGTTTTGAAACTAGTTTTGCCTTTTTGATACATCTTTTTAAGTTTCTCTTACTTTATAGTTTTCTTCCATTTCTTTTCTCTGTCTCATTGTTTCTTTGAAGAAACCACCAGATCATTTGTTCTGCAGAGGTTCTTACAGGCTGGATTTTGCTGATTACTTTTTCATGGCTTTGTTTAGCAAGTTCCCTTGTATTTTCTATAAAGTGATAGTTGGATCTAGGCAGTTAACTAAATTATTTTGCTATTTTTGCAAAACTGTTTTTTTTTTTGCATAGGTAGTGGTGCTTCTTTATCCAAAGGTGCATAAAGTGGGGTTTCCTCTTTTCATGATGTTAGCAGTCATTGATGTGTAATGCCTAGATTCATAATTCATTAGGTATTACAGAATTGGGAATTTTAATTCCAGTGTGCCTTTTTTTATTTGTCACAGTACTGTATAAAGAGAATTTTTTCCTTATTTGGTCACCCAGTGGTAGTTTCTTTAGGAAATTCAGACCAAATATTTGTTCTTTCCCTTTATTTACTAGTTTATAAAATTTAAAAATGGCAATGTGGCACCTTCCAAAGGTGACCAGTTTTTAAAAATGGTTTTCATTATGAAATTACAGATTTAAACCTATTTTTAAATATGTTTCAGTTCATTCTAGATGTTTTTCCAGCTTTACTGGAAGCCTTTATAAGTTGGCTTCCAAGTCTTTTTGAAACAACTCTAGTAGTCTTTGATACCGTCTTGCTAGCTGGTATGGCAAGATTGGCTGGTCTTGTACGTTTCTTGCCAGAGACCTGGAGTCAGGCATTTCTCCAAAAAGTCCTGCTTGCTTTTGGTATTTCAAGACCAAAATCTGTGTGTTTAGCTATACTTAATTGCTACTGGGTTGGTCATTGTTTCCCGGTCTTTGTAGTTACTAGAGCTAGGAAACATATGTGTAGGTTTGTGTTTGTATATTTTTTTAAGATTAAATGCAGAGCTTCTGGGCAATTATTTAACCTCCTCTAGCATTCTCCCATCCTGAGAAACTTATTTCTCAGCAACACATAAAAGTAGAATATCATAATAATTTGTTTTGTCCCATATTTCACATAAAGTGTTCTTAGGATAACATTAGCATGACATACAATATGATTACTGAAAACAATTTTTACAACTTTTGGTTATGCTTTTTTTTTTTTTTTTAGTTAAGCTGTATCCACATTGTCAGATACATACTGTTTTCTCCTTCACATACCTCACTTAGTTTAGGCTCTCCTTTTAAATACATATTTGATGCTTAACGCCAGTTTATATGTCATTGTCTCATCAGTCATTTTTCTTGTCTGAAACATTCTTTAATAGATTCCTTAAGGAGTTATGAGAACAGTATTCATTTTTTCAGTTTTTACATGTTGATGATAGCTTATCTCTTGTTTTCATACTTGAAAGTCATTGTCTAGATATGAAATCTTTGGCTCACATTTTCTTTAACTTGAATGTATTACTCCACTTTCTGCAGGAATAAAGAATTGTTTCTGTTATAATCTTTTTATCTGGATGTACAATGGATATTTTCTTTTTCTTTACAATAATTTACTAGAATATGTCTTAGTATTGATCATTCTGAGCTGTTTTTCCCAGATTCGGGGTGTGTTCTTTCATTATAGAGTAGCAAACTTTTTTTTTCAGAAAAGTTTCATTGAATTGTAGTTTTTTATATTCTGTTCTCTTGGTTTGGTTTTCTTTTTTGTGGGGACCCCTGTTGTACACATGTTCGAGGTTCGTTTCTTGTTTCTATATTTGTTGCCTTCTCTTGAATTATTTTTTTCTTTCTTCACTTCTATAAAAGTTTGTTTTCATTGTCTGTTTCTCTTACAACATTATCTATTGTGTATATTGACTCTTATGTTTCTCCTTAGACTTCATCTTAAAATGATTCATTTTATAGCTGATTCCTTCCTGAGTTCCATCAGCTCATTTCTGAGTGTTTCTCTCTCTGATTTATGCTATTCTTTCGTATCTTGTAGCAATATTAAAATATTTTTAAAATTTGAAATATTAGATAATTTCATCTTTGTGTGTGTGATTTCTTACCATGATTTCTGGTAAGGTTTCACTTCTTGTAGAAGTGTTACTTTACTCCTTATTTATTCTTTTTTTCTTGTAATAACTTTATGTGTGATTTGACTTCAGTCCTTTTCTATTGCTCATTTTTCCATGAAATTGATTTTTCTAAGCACTTAGCTTGATTTAAGACTTACTAATTTTATGGTTCTATAGCTCTGTCTTATATTTGGAAGTGTTCAAAAACATGGCTGCTTCTTTTCTGAGATTTCTTTCCTTTATTCCCTCCCTCCACTTTCAAAATTTATCCTTTCTTAAAGTGTACTATTTGGTGTTTTTTAGTATATTCACAGAGAGAGAAACCATTACCACTATCTTATTTTAGAAGATATTTATCACCCCCATAAGAAACACCATACTTATTAATAGAACTCCTCATTCCTCACTTCTTCTAGCCCCTGGCACCTGCTCATCTACCTTCTCTGTCTCTAGATTTGCCTGTGTTGGACATTTAATATAAATGGAATTAAACCATATATGATCTTTTGTGACTGGCTTCTTTTACTTAGCATAATGTTTTCTAAGTGCATCATTTTGTAGCATGTATCAGTATAGTCATTTGCTGCATAACAGCGTTTCAGGGCCAGGCACAGTAGCTCATGCCTGTAATGCCAGCACTTTGGGAGGCTGACGTGGGAGGATCATTTGAGCCCAGGAGTTTGAAACCAGCCTGGGCAACATAGTGAGACTGCATCAGAAAAAATAAAATAGCCAGGGATGGTGGCATGCACCTGTGGTCCCAGCCACTTAGGAGGCTGAGGATTGGAGGATTGCTTGAGCTTGAGAGGTTGAGTCTGCAGTGAGGTGTGATTGCACCACTTCCAACCTGGGCAACAGAGCAAGAGCCTATCTCAAAAAATCTAAAACCAAAAAACCGACATTTCAGTCAACAATGGATCACATGTACAATGGTGGCAATTTCTGTCACCTAGTACCATCATAGACCTTCCAGTGGGACAAGATGTGGAGGTGGAAGATAGTGATATTGATGATCCTAACCCTGTATAGGCTTAGGCTCATGTGTGTGTTTCTGTCAGTTTTTAGCCAAAAAAAAAAAAAATTCAAGTAAAATAAATAAAGATTTAAAATTAAAAAACACCTGTGGAATAAGGATATAAAGAAAGAAAATATTTTTGGACAGCTGTACAACATGTTTGTGTTACAAGCTATGTGTTATTACAAAAGAGCCAAGAAATTTTTAAGTTAAAGCTTATAAAGTAGTTACAGTAAGCTAAGATTAATTTATTATTGAAGAAAAATAATTTAGTGTAGCCTAAGTGTGCAGTGTTTATAAAGTTTGCAGTAGGGTACACCCTACTCACTTACCACTCACTCAACTTCAGTTCTATAATCTTCATTCATGGCAAGTGCCCTATACAGATCTACCATATTTTGTCTTTTATAACATTTTTACTGTACTTCTTCTATGTTTAGATATGTTTGGATATGCAAATGCCCTTCTGTTACAGTTGCCTACAGTGTTCAGTACAGTAACATGCTGTATTGGTTTGTAGCCTAGGAGCCTTATACTATTTTTAAAAATTTTTTGTGGGTACATAGTAGGTGTGTATATTTATGGAGCTCATGAGATATTTTGATACAGGCAAGCAATGTGAAGTAATAACATCACAGAGAATCAGGTCCCCATCCCCTCAAGCATTCATCCTTTGTGTTACAGACAATCCAATTACACGCTAAGGTATTTTAGAATATATAATTAAGGTATTGTTGACTATAGTCACCTGCTTGTGCTGTCAAATAGTAGATCTTTCTCTATTTTTTTTTTGTACCCATTAACCATCTCCACCTCCCCCGGCCCTGCCATCAGCTGTTCCTTATAGCCTAGGTATATAGTAGCCTAAATAACTTAGGTTTGTGAAAGTACACTCTGATGTTCCTACATGGACAAACTTGCCTAACGAGTCATTTCTCAGATCATATCCCCATTGTTAAGTGGCACATAACTGTACTTTGTTCCTTTTTATTGCCAAATATTCCATTGTGTGGATGCACCACATTTCGTTTAGCCATTCATCACTTGGTGGATACTTGTTTCCACTCTTTGTGGAAACAAATTCCTATTGTGAATAATCCTGTGGTCAGGCCCAGTGGCTCACGCCTATAATCCCAGCACTTTGGGAGGCCGAGGTGGGCAGATCACCTGAGGTCAGGAGTTTGAGACTAGCCTGGCCAACATGGTGAATTGAAACCTCGTCTCTACTAAAAGTACAAAAATTAGCTGGGTGTGGTGGTGGGCGCCTGTGATCTCAGCTACCTGGAAAGCTGAGGTAGGAGAATTGCTTGAACCCAGGAGGCAGAGGTTGCAGTGAGCTGAGATCATGCCATTGCACTCCAACCTGGACGACAGAGCAAGACTCCATCTCAAAATAATAATAATAATGCTGTGAACATTCATGCACAGGTGTTTACATGGACAGACATGTTTTCAGTTCTCTTGATTATATACTTAGTGGAATTACTGGGTCATATGGTAGCTTTATGTTTAACATATTAAGAATCTGCTAAACTGTTTTCCAGAATGACTACAACATTTTAGAATGTCACCAGCACTGTGTGAGGGTTCCAATTTCTCCATCTCCTCAGTAACACTTACTGTCTTTTATTTTAGCGATCCTGGTGAAGTGTTATAAAGTGGAATCTCATTGTAGTTTTTAGTTTGCATGACTAACGTTGAGCATCTTTTCATGTGCTTATTGGCCATTTGTATGTCTTCTTTGGAGAAATGTCTATTCAAATTCTTTGTCTCTGTTTTTTTTTTTTTTTTTAATTGAGTAGTAGCATTCCTTTATATATTCTGGATTCAAGTCCCATATCAGATCCATGATTTGTAAATATTTTCTCCTACTCAGTGGATTTATTCTTCACTTTCTTTATGGTATCCTTTGAAGCACAGAAGTTTTTAATTTTGATGAAGTATGATTTATCAATTTTTGATCTTATGGATCACACTTGTGGTGTCATAAGAAATCAGTGCCTAACCCTAGTCATTACTCCTGTCCCTTCTGCTCTACCCCGCCTGCTCTTCCCAGACGTGAATCCCCTACATGAATCTGCTGCGTTTTCCCCTTTGGTACTTAGAGCTTTCTGTGGCCCTTCCCTTCCCCAAGTCTGGCTCTGCTTGTGGTATCCTGCCCTCCTCCCCATCTGGCCTGCAGCACCAGCACCAAGACTATGCTCTTCTATTCCTTTTTCAGTCCCTGTGGGCAAGGATGTGGACCTGGAACTCAAGAATGACCCGCATATTTGTGGATCCTTCCATTCTGTGGATCAGTATCTCAACATCAAATTAACTAACATCAGCGTTACAGACCCTGAGAAATATCCTCACATCTTCATTAGGGGCTTAGTGGTCCAATATGTGCAGTTGCCAGCAGACAAGGTAGACAGAGTTGCTGCAGAATGCAGCAAGGAAGGAAGCCCTATAGCAGAAACAGTGATGGCTCCTCCTCTTCCTCTTCCCTCTTCCATTGCTGACCCATAACCCCAGGTCCCAGCCTAGGACCCCTGACCATGAATACTTGAAGCAACTTTGTTTTGTTGGTGTGTTTTTTTTTTGTCGTTGTTGTTTTAACTAGTGAGTGAGTGTGTGTATGTGTGTGTTTAAGGGATGACTGGATGAGAGGGATAATAGGGAACAGCTCTCCTTGTTGAGAAGGGGAGGATAAGTAGGCTGGGAAACTTCAAAGCCTTCCTAGTCCTCAGCATCTGCCTTTCTCAGTACTTCCCTAGAGATGGGGTGAGAGTTTCCTAAGAACTTTGTAGGGTTAGCTCTTATATTTAGGTCTGTGATCCATTTTGAGTTAATTTTTTAATAGTGTGAAGTGTAGGGGTCCAACTTCATTCTTTTGTATGTGGATATCCAGTAGTCCTCACAGCATTTTGAACTCTTTCCTGCTTTTATCTGGACTTCATTTTCCTTTATCTGGAATGTCCCTGTTCTGCTCTATTTGGATTATCTTCTGAGTTTTTTTTTAGCTTGAAGTTTTACCTGGAAGAGGGATTTGACTGGTTAATTTTAAGAATTCATAGCCACTCATGTTCCTCCTAGACCTTACAGTAGACCTCTTGTACTCACTCGCTACTGGAGTGTGCAAATCCCTCCCAGTTCACCTTCTGTTCAGCATTTTTTTTATATGAGTACTTGTTGGTTATTTTGGAATTTTCAGGACATTGAGATATTCCTCTACTTCCTTCTGCGCAGATGCTGATAATTCATGTGGTCTTGTAGTTGTCAGTGGCTTCTTCCTACCCACTTGTATTTTGGGGATCATGGAGATACTCCATCACCTGATTTTACTATAGCTGTTGTAAATGGGTTTTGGTTTGACCTTCCTAGTTAGTTGCTCTGTATGTTTTTATGGAGAGAGTTGAGAAAATTCGTAAATTACACCAATGCTGATACCATCTTTCAAGAATCCTCATAATTATGTTTCTTAATCTTGACATTGACATTTTTTCCCTTTTCCTCACTAGATACTCTAAGGTTAGTTATATGTTAGATAATTTATTAAACTAAAATACAATAAGTTATATAGGTATAGATGTACAGCTGTTTATATATACTATGTACTAAAACTAATGTGTCTCTCAATAAATCTTGATATCATATATTTTGATACATAATCAATTCCCTAATTTTGGAAATGTGGCTATTTTGTTAAAAACTTCCCCTGTCAGGATGAAGATATCTAATGAATGTTAATAGTTCCTGTATTGTATGTTTGTATATACACACACACATTCTCTCTCTCTCTCTCTCTCTCTCTCTCTCTCTCAGCTTTTGTACCCAAAGGGTAGTTACAGTTTTCAGTTGAATAAAAATATTTCTTTTTAAAAAGTTTATTTATAAAAGTCATTATTGAGGTTGGGGCAGTTATCTTGAAGAGGATCAGTTCCAAAGTTACTTTCTATTTAATAGAGTAAATTCGAAGATTAAGCTGTAAATGTTTGCTGGTAGCTTATGCATTCATATATATCTTTTTGTATTTATGGAAGAAAAGGTATTGAAGCCCTGTTCTCGGGGCATTTTCTGCCTCTTATGTTTAATACATTTTTCTAATAACTAACAAAATTTTTGTATGCTTACAAAAATAGTAGTGAGTCATGTACATTAATGGAAGAAGAAATCAAAGGCTTCTATGTCGGTTTTTTTTATGGTTACTTGTCAGCAATTGCCATTTTAATATGCTTTGGAGTCATACCTTATAAAACCTGCCTAGGATGGTAACCCCACAAATAAACTTTCTGAGTCTGGTTGAAAATTAGTGTTGATAATGACACTTTGGCCAGGTACGGTGGGTCACTTATAATCGCAGCACTTTGGAAAACTGAGATGGGCAGATCACTTTAGAGGCCAGGAGGTTAAGAACAGCCTGACCATCATGGCAAAACCCCATCTCTACCAAAAAATACAAAAATTATCCAGACCCGGTGACATGCACCTGTAGTCCCAGCTACGTGGGAGGCTGAGGCACAAGAGTCGTTTGAACCTGTGAGGCAGAGGTTGCAGTGAACCAAGATTGTGCCACTGCACTCCATCTTGGGCAATAGAGCGAGTCTCTGTCTCAAAAAATAAATTTAAAAAATGTTGATAATGACACTTTAGTTTCTACCCCCAGAGATGTTTCTCTTTTGGTTCCTGGTAAAGAATGCTGATCTGGGAATCAGCAGACCTGGGTTCAGTTCATTTATAACACGACATCCTGACTTTCCTATTTATTTGCTCAGTTGGCTTCTGTGGTTGTGGTAATTTCCCTTGTCCATGAAGTGAGAGGGTTAGAGTACATGGTCAGTAATAATTTTTTTTACAACGATTCTTTAACTCTGTAGTGAGATAATCATATTTAATTCATCTTTTTCTTTAGCAGCCAGAACTTATTTTTAAATACTTATTGTATCAATAAATTGTGATTATTATTGATAGTGTAGAGACCATTGAATAATTGAAATGATATAACAATATAGTAAGGCATAGGTGACAAGGAGATATTTTTGTCCTTCATTTGTTAATAATGGAATTCATATGTGTTTTAATAAATGATGTTTCCCATTGGTCATGATGACCAGTATTTGGCAGTGTGTTTATTTTTATTACTATGTACTTACTGGACATTTATAGGTTTTATAAATTATGCAGCTAATGGAAGTTGTAGTTTGAAGGAAAACTGCTCTGTGAAGACAACTTGGATTATCTAACTTTTGTATTGCTAGGTACATGTTGGATATATTTTTGTAAAGCATTTTGTATTCAGTGATTATCAAGCTAAAAAGATACGTATAATTTATTCAGTTTTTTTCATTTTAGGGTTAAGTGCATGCCTGAATTATAGAAACCTTAATTAGAAAGCAAACTTAGCACAATTATTAAATACTTATTGAAAGAAAAAAATATTTTAAGATATGAATTCTCTATTACACTTCGTCCTAATTCGAAGATAACTTAGACACCAAGGTTAGGATTCTTAGTCATGTCATTTTTATAGAGTTCTCATTTTTGCTCAGAGCAGATAGCTCTCCTTCACATTATGCCTGACTCGAGTGTAATTCTTGGTATTCAAAAAGAGTAAAGAGAAATTGTAACTTGTCAATATCAATTTGGGTAATACGTTTTGGGTAATAACACGTTTGAGTTAATTTATAAGGAAAGCCTAGGAGACTGTTCTGTGTGGCATTGTTGAATATCTTTCTAGGAAACTCATCTGTAGCAGGCTAAAGGAGCCCTATTCTTTAGATAAGAAAGCCACAGATAAGAATGCCTTACAATTTAATATTTTACATTTTACTAACAGTTTACACATTTATTACTCGTTTGCTCTTCACAGCAAACTTACATTGGCTGAGATTTATTAGATTCATACGTAAGTGGTTTTCTTTTCGAGCAATGCAATTGGTATGGTATTTTCAATCTTGATTTCTAATGTTCGTTGCTGGTGTATAGAAACATAATCAGAGTTTGTATTTTTATCCAGTCCCGTGACCTTACTGAATTCACTTATTATTTCTAGAAGTGTGTGTGTGTGTGTAGATTCATTGGGATTTTCTGTGTAGACATCATGGGGACAGTTTCTAACCTCTGTGCCTTTTATTTTCCTTCCTTCCTTCCTTCCTTCCTTCCTTCCTTCCTTCCTTCCTTCCTTCCTTCCTTCCTTCCTTCCTTCCTTCCTTCCTCCCTCCCTCCCTCCCTCCCTCCCTTCCCTCCCTTCCTTCCCTCCCTCCCTCCTTCCTCTTTCTTTCTTTTCTTCTCCTGCTCCTCTTCCTCCTCCTCCTTCCTCCTCCTCCTTCCTCCTCCTTTCTCCTTCCTCCTCCCTTCTCCTTCCTCCTCCCTTCTCCTTCCTCCTCCCTTCTCCTTCCTCCTCCCTTCTCCTTCCTTCTCCCTCCATCCGTCATCTTTTTTTTTTTTTCTTGCTTATTGCACTGGCTAGAATTTCTAGTGGTAAGAGCATATGTTCTTGTCTTGTTCCTGGTCTTAGGGGAGGCGCATTCAATCTTTCTTCATTAAGTGTAATGTTAACTGTAGGGTTTTTGTAGACGTTCTTTATGAGGTTGAGGAAATTTTCCCTATTTCCATTTTTCAGAGAACTTTTTTCATTTCTGTTGAATTTTGTCAGATGCTTTTTTTGAGTCCACTGTTAGGATTCTGTGATTTTTCTTCTTTATCCTGTTACTGTGGATTACACTGATTGTTTTTCAAATATTGAACCAAACTTTGCATCTTGGAATAAATCCTACTTAGTCATGGCATACAAATCTATTTATATATTGCTGGATTCTATTTTCTAATATTTTCTTAAGGATTTTTACATCTGTATTTGTAAGCAATATTGATCTGAAGTTTTCTTTTTTGGTACTGTCCTTTTCTAGTTTTGGTATCTCGGTAATACTGGCTTCATAAAAATCAATTGGGACATGTTCTCTCCTATTTTGTGATGGAGATTATGTTGAATTTGTGTTCATTCTTAAACATTTGGTAGAATTTCCCAAGGTTGCTTCCAACCTCCAACAAACATTTGATCTGCTTCTTGTTACCATAAATTAGATTTGACTTTCCTCAAATTTCTTTGTAACACAACATTCTACAGTGTGTGTGTGTGTGTGTGTATACACATGGACTGTTTTGTGTCTGGCACTCATTTCATTCAGCAAAATTTTTGAATTCATCTTTGTTGTATGCATCAGTAGTTTACTCCTTTTTATTGCTGAGTGGGTTGTGTGGTTATGCTACAAATTGTTTATCCATTCACCTGTTGATGGACATTTGAGCTTTGTTCAGTCTTTGGCTGTTACAAAGTTGTAGTCAAGTCTTTGTGTGGACATAAGCTTTTTTTCTGTTTTCCCTTTTTTTTTTCCCTTTGTAGATAGAGTCTCACTCTGTCACCCAGGCTGGAATGCAGTAGCGCAGTCCCCGCTCACTGCAACCTCCTCCTCCTGGGTTCAAGCAGTTCTCCTGCCTCAGCCTCCTGAGTAGCTGAGACTACAAGCATGCACCGCCACGCCCGACTAATTTTTGTGTTTATAGTGGAGACGGGTTTTCATCATGTTGGCCAGGCAGTTCTCGAACTCCTGACCTCAGGTGATCCGCCCACCTCTAGCTCCCAGAGTGCTGGCATTACAGGTGTGAGCCACCGTGCCTGATCTTCTTTTTTTTTTTTGAAACAGAGTCTTGCTCTGTCACCCAGGCCGGAGTGCAGTGGCTTCATCTTGGCTCACTGCAGCCTCTGCCCTTCAGGTTCAGGCAGTTCTCCTGCCTCAGCTTTGAGTAGCTGGGACTATGGGTGCATGTCACCATGCCTGGCTGGCTTTTTGTTTTTTCATCACTTTGTGCTTTGTGAAGCACAGCAATGGTAGCACTTTTTAAAAATGATTTTTAGTTTCTAAATTTTTAGTTACAGTGTCAATAATGTGGGATTTGGACATAGAGCCTCCAGGTACTTGATACATGTTTACATGAATGTTTCTTTTTGGGGGAAATATGTTTCAAATTCTAGACAACAATTGGATAGTCAGTCTGTTTTTCACCTCTAGAATGGTCATTCACATGTGGCCCAGATTAGTTGCTACAGTGAGACAGAATCCTGCAGTGCCTTTTCTCTTCTGGTGTTATGCGTTCCAAGCTGGCCTATTTAAAATACTGTTGTCAAAGACAGTTGTAATCCTCTAAGTACTTGGTTATTTAGAATTCAGTTACCTTTTTTTCTTTTAGTAGCCCAGGAATAGCTTTTATTTTTTGCATTGCTATGAAGTTTCCTGAATACACACGTACTAGTGACCAATCATCAGTTGTAAGTTAAAGCAATGGTTTCATATATATATATAGATTTCCACTCAAAAATTGGCTTTTCTTTGCTATTCCACAGTACCTTCTCCAGGCAAATTCCGTTCCCCTGCAGCACCATCTCCTTTGGCTCTTCGGCAACCAGTGAAAGCATTTAGTAACCATGGCTCTGGTTCTCCTGGTAGCCAAGAAATAACACAGCTCACACAAACCACCTCCTCACCTGGGCCTCCTGTGGTTCAGAACACAGTCTCAGCAAATCCTCCCAGCAATATCAACAGCGCTACTCTAACCAGACCTGCAGGGACAACTGCAATGAGAAGTGGCTTGCCCAGACCCAGTGCCCCTTCTGCTGGGGGCATACCAGTGCCTCGCAGCAAACTTGCACAGCCTGTTCGCAGGTAAGTGGCAAATGTTCTGTTTCAGCGTTCTTGAGTACCTGAAAGTGGATAGACTGGAATTAATTAGTTTCATCTCTATGTTTGATAGTAAACAGAAAGTCATGGTGGATTCCCACCAGAGTTTTAATACAATTTGAATGAAACATTACTACATTGTTTTTAAGAAATCCTCATTTGGGAATCCCACTTTTACCATTTTGGTTCAGATTAAATGTGTCCAGTTGCCTAACATGATTAAGCATCTCAGAGGACCCCTAGAAAAAAATTGGTTAGAACCACTCAATTTGATTGTGATATTCATTCATTTTGAATAGAATTATATTCAGTGAAGATGATAAAGGTATATTGGAATATAGAGTGATATTTAAGATAAAACTTAGAGCTACTGAGTATAATCTATAAGCATGGTTTTCAAACCCTTATTCTACAATTCAGAATTATCTGTGAGATTTATATAAATGTAGGGTCTAAGTTTTACCCTCAGAGAGTCTAACCTATTTAATGAAATTAAGTAATTTGCCTAAGGCCACATAGCTAATAAAACTATGAGTTCCAAGTATGTCTGACTTCGGAGCTCTTTTAATCACTGCCCCATACTGCCTTTCTAGTGATGCTGACACTGAGCTTCTAATATCACCTTCATCATTCTGCCTCTCAAAATAATAAGTAAATGATAAGGTTGGTTGTCTGTGTGCTTGAGAAAAGGTGAGACCATCTTTTCCCTTCTTTGATCTAGTAGCTATGTTAACAAAACGTGAAGTCATCTGTTGTCCAGTAAAACTTGGAAGTTGTGAAAATGCAGAGTGTTGGGAGGTTGTACTAGTACGTGTTTAGAGCTTTTGCCTTGGTACAGCCTTCATGGGATCATGATGCCACCTGAGGAGTAATTAATATATGTGTGAGATAGTATGGTAATACTTCATAAAGACATTTATCAAATTTTAATTACAAAATTGCTTTATTTCAGATCCTTGCCAGCTCCTAAAACCTATGGTAGCATGAAAGATGACAGTTGGAAAGATGGCTGTTATTGACCAGCAAAGACGAGAATGCAGAAGTCCACGGCTTCATGGATACCCTTCACCAGGCTAAAAAACAACTTTTATATGCAGACTGTTCAGATAAGACTCTTGGGATTTATAAAATCCCAGCCCTCTCTGTCTTAATTAGCACAAACTGACAGAGATCATCAAACAGCACTTTAATGACATTTAACATCAGATGTGTTTGGTAATCATACAATCACTCTCCATAGAATCACTTTTAGTTTTGTTTAATAGAAACTAGGTTGATTTTTTTAAAATATTTGACAGAGGCCAATATCTGGGCAAATACTTAATGGATGCCAAAGAGAAATGCCCATTTGTAAATGAGAAAAATGCCCATTTGTGCACAAGAAAATAGTGAATTCAAGCTATCCAAAACTTCAAATTCAACCTAATTTACTGTATAAATAGTATCAATAAATATTTGTGTTAATGAGAACTAATATTCTGACTAATTATCTAAAGTGTTTCACTAGTACACCAGGAAACTACAGATTGAGATTGGGGGGTGGGAGGAAAGAAACCTGGGCTAGAGATTTAAAACATTCCTAAATTTGGGAGAATTTCAGAAATTATTTTTGCAGATTCATTAGAAAAATTATCATTTAATCTTAAGTTTTGGATGTAGCTCACGTATCACCACCACCAGATAGCGTTACAGCATGCATCCATCATGTTGCATTGACACATCGAACTTCTGTTTGTTTGTTTTGATTGCCAAAAGGGCTTAATATCAGGTGTACAATCTTTCTAAACTTTATAGTTCCTGGCTCAGGAAAGATGGCCTTTGCTATTGAAGCCAGCTTCTTCGCATGCTGTTATCTTTACAGAACTAAGAGATCTTGTTTCTATTAGCAGGTTTTCATGATAGGAAAGAACAAGTAGTCTGTGTCTTTATTCTTGATACAACACCACCTCAGTGCTTACAACCTGGAAGAAAACCATACAATAAGAGAGAGGGGGAAAAAATCTATGCACTTAACCTACAAAATCTCTGGTGATGACAGTTGTATTGTTGCTATTACATGGCATAACGATCTATTACGTGGTAGGAAAATATAGCCTGCTAAATCCTACTTATGTTGTATCCACTTTAAACTGAGTAACTGTATAAAACATCTCTTGAAAATCTTTCCCTTTTGACTTAGATTCTGCCTTACATTAATTTTTGCGTTTTTGGTAACAAACCTACTACATATGACTCTAACCTGATAAATACTTGCTCTCTAATGGCTCTTAATAAATCCTTGAAATCGCCTATTTCAATTTTATCAGACTATTACCAGAGTAAAACTTCCTTCTGTAGCAGGCCTCTCATTTTTTATTATGAGGTCTGTTTTTAAATCCTTAATTTGAACAGCTCTAAGATACTGTCACTTAGGTCATCTAAAAGCTTTTAGAGATTTGAACATAAGTTCATTTCCTGTTCATCAAAGACATTCCGTAAGTTGGCAAAAGAAATTGGAAGAGAGAAAATGGAAGGCTTGATATTCATGATGGCATTAAGGTTGATAGGTTGAAAGAATGATAAAAACTTAAAACCAGGACCTCCATTCTGTCATGACTGACACCATGGTAGTCTGTCAACTTGACCAGTGGAAAGTCATTCATTTAGCACAAGCAGCTGGAGATTGAAACTGCCAGTACTATGTATTTGGTGTATAATGCAAAGAAGAAACTTTATCCTTGAATTGAGGGTGATGGGGTGGGTCAGGAAAGGATGGCGCCAGAATTCTACATGATAATGAACTAAAAAATGTTGCTTTTCAGAGGAAGATAAAGCATCTTCTTTTGGGAGGGGGGTATCTCATGTCTAAGTAAGTAAAAAAAAAAGAACTAGCTACTGTCTCTTTTAAAAACCACGTACAAAAGCAAAACAAGTCTCAGTTTTCAGTGCAACATTTCAAAAAATATATATGCTGCAATCTAATAATTGAGAGGAATTTTACCTATTATGAAACACATTACATTTTTTAAGTTAGATAATCAGTTTCAAAAGGAGTATTCAGGTTATTTAACTTTGTTTTTAAATGGCTGCATCAGAAAAAAATGTCTATTTTTTTTTATTAAAATATTTCATCACTTGTTAAAACGTATTTTGGATCTGAGTTTGGTAAAGTATTATTTTACATGCTTTTGTACTACCACAGACTGTTGACTTTTAGTTTCCTAAAGAGAAAAATTGCCTTTTTACTAGAAAGCCTTTGCATATCGCAATTTTTCTGTTTGGGAAAATCTAAGGATTTACTGTGGTTAGTCTTACAGAAGAAATGTGGATTTGATAAACTAGTGCCTATGATTTTAACTTATGTTTGATATATAGTAGTAAGGGTTTTATGAATGTTGATTATTTTGTGCCAACAGCCCAGAATTGTCACTTATATGTAAGCAGAAAACAATGAGCTCTGCTTCCAAAGTTATTTAATTTTCTCAGTGTTTGAATGTTATTTTTTGTAAGTGTGTTAATAAAAGTGTAAAGAATTAGAAAAAAATATAAATATTCTTAACTCAAGCATTTGCTGGATCATTTTTCTACAAAACTTGTTTGTATAATATAAAACACTCTCTGAAGAGTTGACTTTTTTCAGTTTCGTATCCTGGAAATCACATTTTGTAAAACTGGGGACCATTCATAATTGTCAGATAGTTTTTAAAATTATCTCAATACATCACTTTTATAAGAAAAAAAGTTTTTTTGAAAGAAAATTAGATACATATGTGGCCCCAGATGTTTGTATAACTCTAGAATGATCTAGACTATGTATGTTTAAATTAACTTTTTGTTGAATGTACAGGTGTCCATTTTTGACGTTACGCATGGTCCTTTTTAGATCACATGACGTTTGATTTGCAAACATTTCTATAGCCGAACTTGTATATGTGGTTGCCTCCTTAATAAACAGCCTGACCATAATGTTTATTATTAAATTTATATTCTTTTTTAAGTGTTTAATTAATCTCTGGATATGGTAAGATTCCTTTTTTTCTCTCATTTGCCTACACTTGGTTTTAATAAATTGTTCAGTTGAGTTTTTCTTTAAACACGGAAACCCAAATCGTATTGCCCTTTCAGGCTTAGTCTTCATGGGGTTGGATTATGTCTTATATTTTCTCTGTCAGAGTTATTTCATTTGTGGATTTTACTTGGAGGAAATTTATAGTTTACTCTAAAGTGATTTGTTCTTGGAACTTTTTCACCTGCTGTGAATTGATATCTAGTTAGAAAAAGCTAGCATTTGCCTACATCATAACTATATATGATATCTAGTTAGAAAAAACAAGCAAAAAGCTATTACGAGTTTCCAAGAGGAACAGAGGAACAATTAATGTATTTTCATGCCAAATGCAAATATTTAGGTGATCACGTATATTTTTTCTTGTATGAATGGAAAAATCAAGAATTGTACACTGTTTAATGAATTCTCCATATTCCTTTAGGAGATATTTGCTTTGCAATTACATGTTACAATTAGAATAATTACCATTAAAATAATATTACATGTTACAATTAGATTAATATTGATGAGAGGGGGAAAAAAGACACCCTTCTGTTTTTTTCTCTCAAGCCAGTCTAAAAACTTGAAGAGCCATTTAAAATTAAATGTCACTATACTTGTATTATAAATCAATACATGAGAAGTTTAAATCTGTTACATACTCAGTGCAACAGAAGAACCCATATGGAGGTTCAACCACTAATGTATTTTGAATGATCCTAAATATAAGTCTTGGGTGGCTAAATGGCCCTCTGCTTACCAGTCTGAAAATGAAACCAATTATACTCATCGGCCTTATTTGCTGTAATACAAATTGGTTAACACTATGTTAACTGAATGCCAGTTTCAAACAAATTATCTATATTAAGTCATCTTAATGTTTTCTCTTTAAAAGTAAGAAAAAAATCTTTTTCTTCTGATTTCAAAAGTAATAGAAACTCATTGCTGTAGAATATAAACTAAAAATATTAAAAAGTATAAAGGTGAGAAATGATAGTTGCCTGCAATCCCATCATCCGGAAATATTGAAGTACTGTCCTTCACATGGTTGTAACATGTTAAGTGGAAGGGTAGGTCTTTTTTTATTTTTTTTACGAGAAAATGTTTCTTTTAAATAAATGTTTCTTATATAAAAATGTTGACATGTGTTTGCTTTTGCACAGAAGTATACATTAACTGCTATTGAAAGCTTGGCATATATCTTAATTCCTGATTTTAGATATTTCTTGATAATAGTATCATATGTATTGTTTGTGTTGTTTATAACATAATTGGTTTTTTACAATTTATACTTTTATTTATTTATTTATTTTTTAAACAGAGTCTTGCTCTGTTGCTCAGGCTAGTGGAGTGCAGTGACATGATCTTGGCTCGCTGCAACCTCTGCCTCCCGGGTTCAAGCAATTCACCTGTCTTAGCCTCCCAGGTTGCTGGGACTACAGGCGCATACCACCATGCCCAGCTAATTTTTGTATATTTAGTAGAAACCGGGTTTCACCATGTTTGTCAGGCTGGTCTCAAACTCCTGACTTCAATTGATCCACCCACTGTTGTACCTGCTGTTGTATTTTTACCTGCTGTGGTACTACCACAGACTATTGACTTTTAGTTTCCTAAACAGAAAAACTTTTTTTTTTTTCTTTTTTTAAGAGATCAGGTCTTACTATTTTGCCCAGGATGGTCTCAAACTCCTGGGCTCACGCAATTCTCCCACCTCAGCCTCCCAAAGTGCTGGGATTGTAGACATGAGCCACCATGCCCAGCCTCTACATACTGAAATTTGAGAAATATATAGTAAATTATAAAGAAGAAAAAGTACTTAATAGGTAGTCAGCCACTTAAATTTGAAGATAATGTATTTGTTACTTTTTCCTTCTAAAATTGTAATCATTTATGCTTGACAGTTAACTTTTCTTAAGTCTGAATTCATAACTACCATGATTTAGATGGATTCTGCTGCTACAAAAAGCCATTTAGTTCTGGAAAGAGTATATAAATATTCTAAACCTTTTCCAAACTGTATTATTGTAATCCTTCATATCGTATCCTTTATTGATACTTGAATGCTCCCCACCACCGCCCCTGCCTCCCATCCACCATGAATTGACAGTATTGATTGAGTACAATGACAGTTTTAAAATACCTTTAAAGAAATAACAGGCACAACCAAATGAAGAGTTAAACTAGTCTCTAGTAGAGTTCTTAAACTTGGTCACCTGAAGGGCTATTAAAACAGATTTCTGCACTGTACTCCCGAGAGTTTCCAAGTCCAAAAATTCTAGGGATAGGGTTCCCAGGGCAGGTCAGGTGCACATTACTGGACTAATTGACTGTGTGGCTAGAGGATTGGGGTTAAGGTAGAACACTAGCTATGGTTTTCTACTGTGAAAATCATATGGATGGAATGGGAAAAGACCATTATCCCTGAGGGTGGTACTGTCCCCAGAAAGTAGGCAAGGTCTTAAGCAAGCAATATAGTAGGTGCACATCACAAATGTCTCAGTGCGTATTACATAAAATGATTATACCATGTCAGTGGTCACTGACCTGGAGGAAACATTTGTAGTAAGAAGAGAAGTTTCTGGTAGTATTTAAGCTTCTGGCTCAATTGTTCATGAGGTTCTGTATTATTCCTGTCCGTGGATTCCACTAGGCATCTTGGTATGCTCTTTAAAGATTCCCCTTAGTACATTGACCAGTTTAAGGTAGGGTTCTGTCATTTGCAAACAGAAGGAAGGGGTAATTTTTCAAACGTTTTTAAAATTGATACATAAAGTATGTACAGAAGAGTTCGTGCAACTCAAATGGTCAGCTCAAGGAATTAAATTTTACTACATGTGTGATCACCATGTAGACAAGAAATAGAATGTTCACAGCACCCCAAAAACTCTCCTAGTGTCATCTGACAATCACTACTTCCCCCTCTACAAAGATAACAGTTACTGACTGGGTGGGGTCACTCACACCTGTAATTCCAGCACTTTGGGAGGCTGAGGTGGGAGGATCACATGATCCCAGGAGTTCAAGACCATCCTGGGCAACATAGTGAGACCCCTATATCTCAGAAAAAAGGTAACAGCTATTCTGACTTTTAACGTTGTACAGCATCAATGCATTATACATCTCAAGTCAACATGGTCTGCCTATAGGTCAATACTCCAGTAAAATTATAATGGAACTGAAATATTTCTATCACCTAGTGACATAGCCCAATGCATTACTCACATGTTTGTGCTGATGCTGGTATAAACAAGCCTGCTGCGCTGCTAGTCATAGAAGTATAGCACATAATACTTGATAATAAACAACTTTGATACTGGTTTACATATTTACCATACTTTATTGTTATTTTAGAATGTACTCCTTATTTTTAAGTGAACAGCCTCAGGCAGATCCTTCATGAGATACTCTAGAAAACATTGTTATGATAGGAGATGACTGCTCCATGCATTTTGTTACCCCTGAAGACCTTCCAGTGGGACAAATGTGGAGGTGGAAGACAGTAATATTGATGATTTTGACCCTGTGCAGGCCTAAGCTAATGTGTGTGTTCATGTCTTAGTTTTCAACAAAAATTTTTTTTAAGGAAAAATGTTTATAGAATGAGATATAAAGAGAATAATGTTGAACAACCATACAATATATTTTAAGCTAAGTATTATGAAAGAGTCAAAAAGTGAAAACTATAAGTGATAAGGTAAAAACCTTGCAATAGCCTAAGGTTAATTATTAAAGAAAAATATTATAAATCTAGTGTAGCCTAAGTACAGTGTTTTATAAGTATAGTAATGTTCTAGGCCTTCACATTCACTCACCGACCCACCTCAAGCAACTTGCAGTTCTGCAAGCTCAGTTCATGTTAAGTGCCCTTGACAGGTATCTCATCTTTTATCTTTTATACGGTATTTTCACTGTACTTTTTTTATGTTTAGATATGCAAATACTTACCATTGTGCTACAGTCGCCTACAATATTTAGTGCAGTTAAATGTTGTACAGGTTTGTAGCCTAGGGCTGTATCACATTGCCTGGGTGTGTAGTGGGCAGTCATCTAGGTTTGTGTAAGTACACTCTGATGTTCCCACAAGGGTGAACTCAGACCTACCAATGCATTTCTCAGAATGTATCTGTATCAAGCGACACATGACTGTAATTTAGTTTTGCCTACTTTTGAACTTTATATAAGTAGAACCATACAATTTGTATTTTTTCTTCTTTGAAGGCTAATTTTTTCTTTGAAAGCTAAAAATGATTTTCTCTTAGCCACTAAACATAATGTGAGATTCACCAATGTCGCTGATGTCATTGTAATTTGTTCATTCTCATTGCTGCTGTTATATGCCATTGTATAAATATATCACAGTTTGTCCATTCTCATGTCAAGGACAGTTGTGGTGTTTCCAGTTTGGAGCTCTTAAAGTAATGCAGTTTTGGATTTCAGTATAGTCAAAATGACATAAGTCCACTGAAGCCTCTCCCACTGACTAAAAATTCTGTACAAAATGTAAAAGACAACTGAGAGCACTGGGAGTGGGGTTGGGGTGGGGGGGAGCAGTAGGATAGAAGACAGAGTCAAACCTGCAGAAAAGAGCCATACAGGGGTGAACTTCTCATTTCTCCCCTCTTCTTTCTTGACCCTGAGCCAAGGGAGGGCACCCGGAAGAGCTGTCACAGAGGCACCTCTGGCAGATTAAACTTTGAGGAAAAACCCAAAAGATCAGCAAAAGGAGTTCCTGGAAGCTAGAGAACGTCAGGGGAAATCCCCAGGTTTTTATGTTTTCTCTCATGGCTTGTCGTGGGTAAGCCCTCAGGTAAGCTGTTCTAGCAAGTGGTGCCAACAGTTAAAATGGATGGAAGCACTGTCTCTCGGCAAAGGAAATGGGAAAAGAGCCTTTGCAATCTTGAAGACTGTGGAGGTCATCTGCATTTTTCTCTATTTACTCTCTGTTCTGAGGGTGGCCTGAGGTGTGGGAACTGCATAGTAATAGTGATGGAACTAAAATTCCAAGCAAAACCCTTGTTTCTGGTCAGAGGACAGGGTAATGAATGGGCTGTCTTAGGGCATGATGGGGAAAACCAGAGAGAACAAAGCAGAAGGAATCCCTTTTTTCTATGTGTTAATTAGTACAAGCTCTAAGCTTACATACTTAGGACAGACCCAAAGCAGCACAGCAGAGGCTTTAGGAACTAAAGTACAATTTAAACCACTGGCCAAGACAGATTACTGAGCAGTACATGTTAAGATTGATCCAACATAATATCACCCTTTGAAAACAACTGGGAACCACAGCCACAGAAGATGGCAGAAAACTTTCAGTATGAACCTATATGGGTTTATTGTCAAACAAAAATCAACCTTCTCCAGAATATTTTGACAAGACCTAGAGTCTAAATTATAATATTCAGAATGTGCAGCATTTAATCTAAAATTACCTGGCATACAAAGAACCAGGAAAATGTGATACATTCTCAAGAAAAAAGACATGTCAACACCAATATGATCCAGATGTTGGACTTAACCAGTTTTAAGGCAGCTATTAGCGTGGAATAAGCACTCTTAGGAAAGATAGAAGTCCTCAGGAGAGTAGAAAAAATAAGAACCAAATAGGAATTTTAGAACTGAAAAAATATGTAAAAGTATTTAAATGTGATGGATTCAACAGCTGACTGAAGATGGCAGAAGAGTCAAGAAGTGGAAGACAGCAATACCATTTATTCAATCTGGAGAACAGAGAGACAAAAAATTCAAAAAATGAGCAGAGCCTCAGGAACCTGAGGGCAACATTGAAGGTCTAACAGTTGCGTTATTGGAATCCAATGGTAAATTGGCTCTCAAAAGGTTCTTACTTGTATTGTTTTCCAGTGTCCAAGTGCATCCATTTGGGTATTCTCTGTTGTGAAGTCTCTTTCAAATCATTTGTCTGATTTTACATGGAGGTGTCTCTCTTACTAATTTGTAGGAGTTCTGTAGGTATTGTGGAGATAGATAGATAGATAGATAGATAGATAGATAGATAGATAGATAGATAGATAGATAGATAGTTTTTAGTAAAGTTGTTTGTAACTCTTTAATGAATGCAGGATCTGAAGTGACGACCCCTTCATTCCATGTGTTAGTATTTGGATCTCTCTCTGTCACCTTCCTTCCCTCACTCTTTCCCCTCCATACCTCTTATCAGTTCCACCAGGGGTTTCTTAAGTTTAGTCTTGTAGTTATTAATTTGTTGTGTCCCAGGACCCAGTCCTTGGTCCACCTCTCTGTCTACTCTGTCTACGCTCTTGCAGTGTTTCATGGCTTAGAAACCATTTGTTGTATGTCTGGAGACCCCAGACTCACATACCAAACTGCCTTCTCAGTGTCTTCATTTGGATATTAAACAGACAGCTCAGAGTGTACCTGTGCAAAGCTGCAATTCTGATCTTGCAAACCTGCTTCATTCATCTCAGCTAATAGCAATTTTGGAGTCATTCTTTGTATCTCTTATCCCTCACTCGCTCTCTTGCTCTCTCTCCATATACACCTAACCAATCTGTAAATAAATCTCATTGATTCTACCTTCAAAATATATACAGACTCTAACCACTTCCTTGCCTCAACCCTCACTCCCACACAGCCACAAGTGATCCTTTTAAAATGTAATTCAGTCATGTCAAACCTCATCTCAAATCCTCCAGGGGCTCACCAAGTATTTATTGTAAAAGCCAAAATGTCTATTGCTCCCCCTACTTGTTTCTCTGGTATTATCTCCCTCACTCCACTCCATTTCAGCTTCCCTGGCTCCTGGCTCCTGGCCTCAGGCACATTCCCACCAGAGACCCAAGAAAACACTTGCCTATTTCCTCTGCTGAGACACTATTTGCCCCAGCTGCCATTATGTCGAGTCCCTTACCTGCTTCAAGTCTGCTCATGTGTCACCTCCTCAGTGAAAATGGTGACAGCCCCTCCCTCAGCTTCTAATCTTTTTTTTTTTAACCAAACTCTCTTTTCCATAGCACTTATCACCTAGCATCCCATATAATTAACTCATTATCATGCCAACTTTCTCTTCTCCCTCCACGCGGCACACACACGCGCATGCATGTATACTATATATGGTTCTTGGAGGCAGAGATCATTTTTGTTTATCAATTCTTGGCAAATACTTAGACCAGTGCCTGGCACATGGTAGGCACACAAATATTTATTGAATGAAAGCATTGCTGTTGGGAGTCTCTAGAGAGCAACTTGAAACACTTAACAAAATATAAAACATACCTTTGGCCTGGCTACGGTGGCTCACACCTATAATCCCAAGTTTGAGAGGTCAATGCTGGAGGATTGCTTGAGGCCAGAAGTTTGAGACCAACTTAGGCAACATAGTAGACCCCATCTCTACAAAAAAAAAAAAAAAAAAAAAAAAAAAAAATGTACTTTGGACCCAGTGATTCTACTTCTAATAATCTATCTTATGAATATACCTGCATATGTGCTTGTATAGATAAGAATACAAGAATATGTATTATAGTATTATTTGTGGACAAACAAGGCTGGACTTAAATGTCCCTCAATAGGAAACTGGTTAAATTATGAAACATTCACTGAAATATTAGGCACCCATTACCAAGATCAAGATATAATAGCTCTATGTGATGATGTGGAAAGACACCCATGATACATCATGAAAAGTAAAAACAAGGTGCCAAAGATGCCATTTTGAATAAAAAGGTTTGTGTGTCATGTTTGCCCTGTTAGCAATGACTGCCTCTGAAGGGATACAAAAGAAACAGATAACTGGTTCCCTGTGAAGAGGGGAGTGGGAGACACAGCTAACAGTGATAAGGAGATAAGGAACCAGCATTTTACCTGAGTATTTTAATTCTTTTTTTTTCTTTTCTTTTTTTAGAGACAGGGTCTGTTGCCCAGGCTGGAGTGGAGTGTGATCTTAGCTCACTACAGCCTTGAACTCCTGGGCTCAAGAGATCCTCCCACATCAGCCTCCTGAGTAGTGGGGAGTAGGGGCGCACACCACCCCACCTAGCCCTGTTTGAATTCTTTATCATATCCATATGTATACGCACTGCTTTTTCAAACAGTAAAAGAGAAATATAACCACTGTCTTCCTTGCTCTCCTCAAAAAACCTGTTTTACTTAATGAAATGAGTTCAATCTGGTCTGTGAATGCACTCTTCACTGTTTCAGCCTTCTCCATTATGGCATCATAAGTTTTATATTTGCACCACAAGGAACATTTTCATGAATTTTACTCTAATATTATGCATTTGGCTTTATCAAGGGTTTGTGAAGAACAAAAGCTGCTTCTGCCTCTGGTGTAAAATTATCAAGAGCATTGTTCATTATGTGACTCAATATCCCCTATATAAAGGCCTATGTGAGAATTTTTTTCTAGAATGCAGTATCTGGAAAAATCATTGTCTCTTTTGAGGAACTGGGGCTCTCTTTCAATACAAGACCTATGTGATTTGTTATGTTTGCATTTTTGTCCCTGTTGCCAGAAAGTTTAGATCCATATATGACGCTCAATTGCAGCAACTGAATTTTTTTTAAGCCAGTTTTGTCCCCAAAAGGATTTAAGGTGGTTTATAGAAATATGAGATGAAGGTGCGGTTTTTTGAGTCTCATTCTGTCACCCAGGCTGGTGTGCAGTGGCACGATCACAACTCCCTGTAACCTTGGACTTCTGGACTCAAACAATTCTCCCACTTCAATCTTCCCAGTTGCAGGATTACAGGCATGAGCCACTGCACCTGGCAAAGGTGTCTTGTTTGTTTGTATATTTATTTATATAATTTCAACTTTTATTTTAGATTCGGGGGGTACATGTGTAGATTTGTTATGTGAGTGTCCTGCATAATGCTGGAATTTGGGGTTCTATTTAACCCATCACCCAAATAGCGAACATAGTATCCAGTAGGTGGTTTTTCCACCTCTCCCCTTTTGGAATCCCCAATGTCTACTTTTCCCATCTTTTTATCCATATATACCCATTGTTTAGCTCCCACTTATATATGAGAACATGCAGTATTTTCTGTTTCTGTGTTGAAGATGATGGCCTCCAGCTGCATCCATGTGACTGCAAAGGACATGATTTTTTCTTTTTTATGACTGTGTAGTATTCTGTGGTGTATGTGTATCACATTTTCTTTATCCAGTCATTTGTTGATGGACACTTAAGTTGATTTCATTTATATATATAATTTTTATATATTAATAATATAAATAATATAAATGTATTAAATATATAAATGCTATTGTGAATAGTGCTGTGATGAACATACAAGTGCATGTATCTTTTTGATAGAACGATTTCTTTTGAGTAGACACCCAGTAGTGGGATTGCCAGATTGAATGGTAGTTCCATTTTTAATTCTTTGACAAATCTCCATACTGTTTTCCAAAGAAGTTGAACTAACTTGTATTCCCACCAACAGTGTATAAGCATTCTCTTTTTCGGCAACTTCACCAGCATCTGTTATTTTTTGACTTTTTAATAATAGCCGTTCTGACTGGTGTAAGATGGTATCACATTGTGGTTTTGATTTGCATTTCCCTAATGATTAGTAATGTTGAGTATTTTTTCATGCTCATTGGCCACTTGTATGTATTCTTTTGAGAAGTGTCTGTTCATGTCTTTTGCCCACTTTTTAATGGGGATTTTTTTGTTATTGTTGATTTGTTTAAGTTCCTTATAGAGTCTGGATACTTGTTCTTTGTCAGATGCATAGTTTGCAAATATTTTCTCCCATTCTGTAGATTATCTGCTTACTCTTTTGATAGTTTTTGTTGCTGTGCAGAAGCTCTTTAAGTCACATTTGTCAATTTTTGTTTTTGTTGCATTTGCTTTTGAGGTCTCAGTCAGAAATTCCTTGCCTAAGCCAATGTCCAGAAGAGTTTTTCCTAGGTTTTCTAGGATTTTTATAGTTTGAGGTCTTACACGTAAGTCTTTAATCCATCTTGAGTTAATTTTTGTATATGGTTAGAAGTAGGGGTACAGTTTCATTCTTCTGCATGTGGGTAGCCAGGTTTCCCTTTCCCCACTCCTTATTTTTGTCAATTTTGTCAAATATCAATTGGTTGTATGCGTGCAACTTTATGTCTGGGTTCTTTGTTCTGTTACATTGATCTGTGTGTCTATTTTTGTATCAGTACCATACTGTTGTAGTTACTATAGCCTTGTAATATAGGAGAGCTCTTGTGTGGCATCATTGCTTACTCTTTGTTTTTAGAGACCTGATTGTGTTTTCATTTTATTATATAAATATTCTCTTAGAATTAAAGCGAACAGAAGTGAAAAATTTATATTTACATTTTTAATATACATAATCACATTTTTCCACCTATTTTCATTCTCAGCAAGCTAGCAAGGCTTCTGTAGGTTTAACTTATTTTGCACAGCCCTATGCTATGGACTGAGAACAAAACCACTCCTAATAATGTAATTTTATAATCAAGTTAAAATATTAGCTTCATAGGAAATAAAGGAGATTATGACTACTAAGTAAATGTAAGCAAAACCTGTTAGTCTTTTACAGAAAGTGTTTCTATAAGAGTTTCTTTATCTTCATTACTTGTAAATAACATGAAAAACAGTTTTAATTACAAAACTCAAGTTTCTGTGGTAGACACTCTTTTTTTCCCCCATACTTTTAGAAAGTTGAAGGGGAAAAAAGCTACATTTGAGAACTGGAAATCTGGCCAACAGCTGCTTAAGATATGTACATTTCAAACATCTTTTAGGCAAAAGGTAGTATCTACTTTTTTTTTTTTTTTTTTTTTTGTAAGATGCCAACAAACCAGACATAAATATCTAGAGCTATTTTAATGCTAACTTTTTCTTTTAAATCCAACATGTTTCCACCATAATCTGAAGCACAACAACCAATTTTCATTGAGGCTTAGGTTTTCTTCTCCAAAACCTCAAAAGGAGATCTGTGAATCTCCAGAAGATGGATGTTACTAATATTTGAGAAAGAGAAGAACATGATTTTGAAATGTCTAAATCTCAGAATCAGGAAAGAATGATAAAAGAAATATGTATTCATCTGACAATTATCATTTAGCATCTTCTATGTGTCAGTACTTGTGTTATGTGCAGTTTTCATAAAATAAGGAACACTTATATTATTAAATTCACATCCTAATTTACCTTTCCCAAACATTCTCACGTTTCACTAAGAAATTGATAGTGATTAAGCCTACCACGTTATCAAGAAGCAACACTAGATACACTCTCCTTGACCTGGAAGAAATAAACCAGTCTTCAGACATGTTTTATACAAAGGGATCACTTCTTAGGGTAACAGCACCAAAACCGAAATTGGCATTCATATCCATGAGCCTTTACAATAGAGCTTCTCTGGAAATTGACTGAGATGTCATCCTTGTTCATAGACATGTGATGTAATAATTTTTGACTAATTTATCCTATTGTCAATTTCATAGACTTCCTAATTAACAGGGTAAATTAATCAAAAATCAATAGTATGAGTGGAAAAGCTTGATAAAGTTAATAATATAGCATTTTTAAAAAATTATTTTAAATGTTTAGAACATTCCAAGTGGACTCAGTATTAAGTCATACAAACAGATTTTTGAATTCCTTATAAAGGAGCAATGATTATGTTGCAGGGCTGATGAACCCACCTGGTAACAGAGTAAGCAAGAACAAGTCACCAGGATTGGTAGGGAAAGAAATAATGCCTGTTTTTAATAGCTATTTTTACTTGTTGAAGCATTTTGCTCTTGTAGACTTCAGTTATTTTGGTTTCATTGTCCAAAAGAGAGCAGAACAAGGGTCTTCAAAGGATGTGGTCAGCTGAGATGATAATGCTAACAACATTTGTGAAGTGCTTACCATGTGTTTGCTGGGCATGTACGTGCATCACTTCAAAACTGTGAGGTAGATACTAATATTTTTCTCAATTTTAATACAGGGAAATTTTGGCTTCTGTAGGGCAAACAACTTGCCCTAGCAACACATAGCTAGCAAGTAGCAAACTCAGGATCTGACCCACAGCCAAGTTACAAAGCCTTCATTCACGCTTTCCACTACACCCACCTGCACAGTTGAAAGTTCCAAGCAGAGAACTGGTAAAATATGATAATGGTAGTTTTATTTTATTGTGGTCAGAGAAGATTCTTGATATAATTTCGATTTTCTTGAAAATTTTAAGATGTGTTTTGTGGCCTAACACGTTTTCTATCCTTGAGATTGACCCATGTGCTGAGAAGAAGAATGTGCATTCTGCCACCACTGGAAGAAATGTTCTATAAATATCTATTAGATACATTTGATCTATAGTGCAGATTAAATCTGATATTCCTTTGTCTGGATGATTTTGGTCCAATACCAAAAGTGGAGTGGTGAATTCTCCAACTATTATTACATCAGAGTCTCTCTCTCTCTCTCTCTCTCTCTCTCTCTCTCTCTCTCTCTCTCTCTCTCTCTCTCTCACTCTAATAATATTTGCTTTCTGTATCTCGGTGCTCTAGTGTTGGGTATATATATATACACATATATTTACAATTGTTATATCCTCTTGCTGAATCGAGTCCTTTATCATTATATAATGACCTTCTTTGTCTCACTTTATAGTTTTTGTCTTGAAATCTATTTTGTCTAAGTATAGCTACTCCTGCTCTTTTCTGGGTTCCATTGGCATGGGATACCTTTTCTGATCCCTTTATTTTCTGTCTGTGTGTCTTTATAGGCAAAGTGTATCTTGTAGCAACAGATTGTTAGGGTCTTTTTGTTTTGTTTTATTTTGTTTGTTTGTTCATTTGTTTTTAAATCCATTCAGTCAGTCTGCATCTTTTGGTTGGGGAGTTTAGTTCATTTACATTCAATGTTATTACTGAGAAGTAAGGACTTATCCCTGCCATTTTGTTATTTGTTTTCTGGTCTTCTCTTTCTTCTTTCCTTCCTATTTGTCTTCCTTTTCATGAAGATGATTTTCTTGGTGGTATGTTTTAATTTCTTGCTTTTTTGTGTGTGTGTCTTTACTGTACACTTTTAAATTTGAGGTTACCATGAGGCTTGCAAATAATATAACCCATTATTTTAACCTGATGGCAACTTAACACTGATTGCAAAAACAAACAAAAAAAACAAGCAAAGAGAAAATGAATATAAACTCTACACTTTAATTTCATCCTCCTGCTTTTAACTTTTTGTTTTTTCTATTTGTATTTTTTTTTTTTTTTTTTTAGACAGAGTCTCGCTCTGTCACCCAGGCTGGAGTGCAGTGGCATGATTTCAGCTCACTGCAACCTCTACCTCCCAGGTTCAAATGATTCTTCTGCCTCAGCCTCCCGAGTAGCTGGGATTACAGGTGCATGCCACCACACTTAGCTAATTTTCGTATTTTTGGTAGAGACAGGGTTTCACAATGTTGCTCAGGCTGGTCTCAGACTCCTGACCTCAAGTGATTTGCCCACCTTGGCCTCCCAAAATGCTGGGATTATAAGCATGAGCCACCGCGCCCGGCCAGCTTTTTTCTATTTATATCATAGTCTATGTCTTGAAAAGTTATTGTAGTTATTATTTTTGATAGGTTCATCTTTTAGGCTTTCTACTCAAGATTGGAGTAGTTTACACACCACAATTACAGTGTTATAATATTCTGTATACCTACTATTACCAGTGAGTTTCGTACCTTCAGATGATTTATTATTGTTCACTCGCGTCCTTTTCTTTCTGATTAAAGAACTCTCATTGGCATTTCTTGTAGGATAGGTTTGATTTTGATGAAATCCCTTAGCTTTTGTTTACCTGCGAAAGTCTTTTTTTCTTCCTCATGTTCGAAGGACTGCTGGATATACTCTTCTAGAATAAAAGGTTTTTTTTCCTTCAGTACTTTAAATATGTCATGCCACTCTCTCCTGCCCTGTAAGGTTTCTGCTGAGAAGACTGACGCCGGACATAATAGAGCTCCTTTGTGTGTTATTTCTTTTATCTTGCTGCTTTTAGAATCTTTTCTTTATCCTTGTGGGAGTTTGGTTATTGAATATCTTGAGAGAGTCTTATTTTGGTTAAATCTGGTTGGTGTGATACTGTGATCACTCACCTGATTTATTTTTGGTTCTTTTTTTTTTTTTTTTTTTTTTTGAGACGGAGTCTCGCTCTGTCGCCCGGGCTGGAGTGCAGTGGCCGGATCTCAGCTCACTGCAAGCTCCGCCTTCCGGGTTTACGCCATTCTCCTGCCTCAGCCTCCGCAGTAGCTGGGACTACAGGCGCCCGCCACCTCGCCTGGCTAGATTCTTGTATTTTTTTAGTAGAGACGGGGTTTCACCGTGCTAGCCAGGATGGTCTCGATCTCCTGACCTCGTGATCCGCCCGTCTCGGCCTCCCAAAGTGCTGGGATTACAGGCTTGAGCCACCGCGCCCGGCCCAGATTTTTGGTTCTTATAAAGGTGCTATTTTTTGTGCACCATTGTTCAATTTGGTGTTCCTTGGGGGAGTGGGTGGGAGATGATCACTGGAGTGTTCTATTTCGCTTTGGCCATCTTTGAAATTCATTAACATTTAATGGTAGTTATTATAAGTTTCTAGAACTTAAAAGTCTGTCATCATTGAGATATCAGTTACCAATACAAATTTACTGACTTGAGCATAAAAATGTATGCCAGCAAGATCCATGAAATATAATAAACTGAAACAGAAAAGTGGTAAGTACAGCGATGAAAAAAATATTTATAATGCAGAAAATCACTGGAAAAACCCAAGAGCTATCAGACCAGCCTACTCTACAAAAATCTATGGTATGGTTTGGCTGTGTCCCACACAAATCTCATCTCTAATTGTAATCCCCATAATCCCCAGGTGTCAAGGGAGGGACCTAGTAGGAGGTGATTGGATCATGCCAGCAGTTTCCCCCATGCTGTTCTCATGATAGTGAGTGAGTTCTCACGAGATCTGATGGTTTTATAAGTGGTTGACAGTTCCTCCTTCCCACGCACTTCTCCCTCTCCTGCTGACTTTTGAAGAAGTTGTCTGCTTCCCCTTTGCCTTTTGCCATGATTGTAAGTTTCCCGAGGCCTCCCCAGCCATGCAGAACTGTGAGTCAATTCAACCTCTGTTTATAAATTATCCAGTCTCAGGTAGTATCTTTATAGCAGTGTGAAAGTGGACTAATACAATCTAATACTGTAATTCTCATTTTTGAGTGAAGGTTTGAGAGAAATATAAGACAAAAGACATAGAAAACGAGATCCTGAAGACATAATGTATGTGCAAAAATTCTAAATGGAAGTCTTTCAACAATGTTGTGGAAATGATACTATAACTGCATGGCAGAGTGAATAAGAAAACATCTGGGGTCAGACCTGAATTGAACGCTTGTTCCACCACTTACTGACTGTGTGATCCTTAGCAGCTAACTTCATTAAATTTTAGAATCCCTCCTTCACCCCTGAAAAAAAGAGCTTGATGGTAAAATCTACATAATGAACTTGCTGTATGGATTAAAAGAGCTTTACATGGTGCCTTCAATAAACATTACTTATTTTTATTAATACTAAAGATAGTATTTAGGAATAATTAATTGGTCGGTATATAATATATTGGGTTGAAAGTAACAGAAAACTTGATTTTCAGGGGACATAAACAAGTGTGGAAGAAGTCCATATTAGGTTATTGGTGATGCTGATTTAGTGCTCAACAAGAATTTTGAGGATACAGGCTCTTCCTAACTTTCTGCCCCACCATTCTTAGAGTTTCCTTGTAGTTCATTATTGCTGCTGCAGATCCAGCCAGCACATCTTTACTCAAGGCAGGAATATGGGGCAGTGCCAAGGGTATGTGTTCCCTTGTGTCTGGAAAGCAAAAGCTTCCCAAGAGGCCCAGCAGATTTCTGCTTGTATCTTATTGATCAGAACTGTCACAAAGCAACTTCTGGGTTAAAGGAAGCTGGAGAAATATTTAGCTGAGTTCATTATCTTCCCAAATAAATGAATTCTGTTAGCGGTAGAAGAGGGGGAATGGATGTTAGATTAACAGTCAACAGGGTCTGCCCAAATAATGAATTTAGTAAATCACAGAAACTTAGCTAACTTTCAAAAACTTCTAAATTTTTGAGTCATTTTTAATAAACATCTTTTTCTGACACTTTCATAAAAAGAAGATGCTGATTATGAAGTAAATGTTGTTAATATAAGCTCATAAATAAAATAAAGGCTATACTCTGCTTTCAGTAGATTTATTTCTTCCCTGGCTACCAGTTGTCAATCATGCTGCCAGAAATCCAGTGTTGAAGCTATCCTTACAAATGTGCTCTTTTCTTTCTGCCAACGCAAATCAACCCAAATTATTAGAATTTCATATTAAGTAATAATAGCCGGTAAATTCATAACTGTGTTTATTTCTACATGGATACCTAGTTTCTTTTTGCCTGTCTTTGTGATAGTTATTTCACAGGACTATTTTCGCATACTTCCTGATTTTTCACTACATTCATTGGTTTGAATAGTCAGAAATCTGATGCCCAGTTAACTCAGAAGTGAGAGTGAGAAGTGGGAGGGGATAAGTGTTACCAACTATACTGCTCATCGAAACTAACAGACAGCCATTTAGAATATTAATATCTACGGAGATTGAATACCTTATCTTTTAGACTCCTTAATCCTGATTAATGCACTCCAGCTCCACAGGTTTTTTACATAAACACCTCCCAGGTCTGAGACTCCATCTCTCTCTTCAAGGGCATTTCGCTATTGAATTTATTTGCCATTTTTGTTAGTAATTGACTGTCTACCCTTTCTGTTGGTGATTTTGAAACCGAGATGTTTATTTCCAAAAATTTTTTTTTTAAATCGAAGATTTGTTCTGTGTTAGCACTACGTTGGAAAGTCGAAGTGCTATTATTTATCTAAACACTAGGGGGAGATCTTGATTTCTCTTGGAGTGTTTTATTTATTATTTTATTTTTAGCTTTTTTTAATTTTAATTTTTAATTTTTTAATTTTTGTGGGCATGTAGTAGGTGTATATATTTCTGGGTTATATTAAATACTTTGATACAGGAATGCAATGTGTAATAATCATAATAAATGGGATATCCCCTCAAGCATTTATCCTTTGTGTTACAATCCAATTATACTTTTAATTATTTTAAAATGTAAAATTAAATTATTATTGATTATAGTCACCCTGTTGTGCTATCAAATTCTAGGTCTTATTCACTTTTTTTTTTTTTAACTTTTGAGACAGTCTCGCTCTGTTGCCCAGGCCATAGTGCAGTAGAGCAATCTCAGCTCACTGCAACCTCCACCTCCCAGGTTCAAGTGATTCTCCTGCCTCAGCCCCCTGGTAGCTGGGACTACAGGTGCACACCACCATGCCCAGCTAATTTTTGTGTTTTTAGTAAAGACAGGGTTTCACTATGTTGGCCAGGCTGGTCTCAAACTCCTGACCTCAAGTGATCTGCCCGCTTCAGCCTCCCAAAGTGCTGGGATTACAGGCATGAGCCACTGCACCTGGCCCTTATTCACTATTTCTAACTACTTTTTGTACCCACTAACCACCCCTACATCCCCGTCTCCCACCCCCACTACCCTTCCCAGCACCAGCTTTTTCAGCCCTTCCAGGTGAGCTCTTTGAAGTTGATTTTTTAACTCTAAGGTCTTGAAAAGTTCAACCAGCCAGTATGCTGATTTCATGTCTTCCTAAGGAATCCTTGGGTGCCACTTCGTTTTCTGAGCACAGCATTTTGCTCATGCCTCTCCTTCGGCACTTGTTCTGCACCATCGTTACCTGCTCATCTTTTGCATTAGACTATGAGCACTAAAAGAATTCATGTATTCTCATCTTTTTGTTTCCTATGCCCAGCATAGAGCATGACCTGTAATAGATGATCATAAATGTTGATAGAATGATTCACCGTTCCAACGTCTTCTACAGAAGTCTTTTGCATTAGTCTATTGCTTAAAGCATGTTCACACTAGCATAGTTTAACCAAATATTCTTAAGAGCAATAACAAACAAGTAAAAAACCATGTAAAGGCCTGCTCCACCCACACTGAGTTATCAGTTTCTTTTATGAAGTCAGAAATACCATAATCATGAGCTTAAACTTAAAATTAATTTTAATTGGGATATAATTCATATACCATAAAATTTATCTTTTGAAAGTATCCAACTCAGATTTGTAGTGTATTCACAAGGTTGTGCAACCATCATACTATCTGATTCCAGAACATTTTCATCACCCCCAAAAGAAACCCATACTCAGTAGTTACTCCCCAGTTTCCCCTCCCCCATCTCTAGCAATCACTAATCTACTTTCTGTCTCTATGAATTTGCCAATTCTAGACATTTCATATAAGTTGAACCATACAATATGTGACCTTCTGTGTCTGGCTTCTTTCACCTAACAATCTATTCCATGTTCATCCATGTTGTAGCCTTTATCAGTGCTTCATTCATTTTTATGGCTGAATAATATTCCATGGTATGGATATACCACATTTTGTTTATCCATTCATCAAGTGGATTGATTCCATTTGTTTGTTCATTTGTTTTAAACTTTTAAGTTCAGGGGTACATGTGAAGGTTTGTTGTATTTGTAAACTTGTGTCATGGGGGTTTGTTGTACAGATTATTTCATCACTTATGTACTAGGCCTAGTACCCAGTAGATAGTTTTACTGATCCACTTCCTCCTCTCATTCTTCACCCTCAAGTAGGCCCCAGTGTCTGTTGTTCCCCTCTTTGTGTCCATGTGTTCTCATCATTTAGCTCCCACTTATACGTGAGAACATATGGTATTTGGTTTTCTGTTCCTGCATTCTTTTGCAAAGGATAATGGCCTCTAGCTCCATCCATGTTCCCACAAAAGACATGGTTTAATTCATTTTTATGGCTTCACAGTATTCCATGGTATATAGGTACCACCTTTTCTTTATCCAGTCTGTCATTGATGGACATTTAAGTTGATTCCATGTCTTTGCTATTGTCAATAGTGCTACAGCAAACATTCATGTGGTTGTGTCTTTATTGTACAATGATTTCTATTCCTTTGGGTATATACCCAGTAATGGGATTGCTGGGTGGAATGGTGGTTCTGTTTTCAGCTCTTGGAGGAATTGCCAACACTGCTTTCCACAGTGGTTGAACTAATTTACACTTGGAGTATTTTAAATCCTTCCCTCAGCTTGCTCTGAATTAAATTTGTTCTATTTTCAGTATAAGTGAATCAGTGTGAGATTTGCATATTTATCAAAATGAAAGGATATATGACAAGAAAATGTAATGTGGTGTCTTGGGCAAGATCCTGGAACAGAAAAGGAACATTAGGTAAAAATTAAGGAAATCTGAATCAACTGTGAAATTTAGTTAATAAAAGTATGTCAACATTGGTTCATTAGTTGTGACAAACATAGAATACTAATTCATGTAAGATGTTAACATTAGGGGAAAATGAATATAGGGTATATGGGAACTCACTGAACTATGGGAACTATCTTTGCAATTATTCTGTAAGTCTAAATTATTCCAAAATGAAAAGTTTATTTAAAAATTTTTTTTCAAAAAATGAGGCCAGAACCTAATTCCCATTTTATTTCTTTTTGAAACCATAAAAATACTTTGAAAAGAATATATTTGAAGAATAAGTTGACTATTAGGAGTTTGCTAAATGAGCTATAAGTATCTGAAGATATAATTAAATAGGATTAGATAAACTAAAAATACTTAAATATAAAAACACGTGTTATTGAACTTCTCCACCTCCTACCAAAGAATCCCTGTCAGCAGAGGAGGTGAAGGGGGAAGAGGCTCTGGGGACTGAGTCCAGGGAAGCCTGCTTCAAGTGCCAAGTGTTTGGTAAGTTTCTTGGGTCCTCATGGTAACTCACGTGTATAGGCTACCTTGAGGCTTGTCTTAGCCTGGCGTTCCATCTGGAGAAAACATAAAACTGATTCTAAAAAGCATTGAAGAGTGAGAAAAGTCTGTTAATGTTTCTTAAGGAGGCATCACAGAGGTTTATTGACCACAATACCTAACAAGAGTTCCCACAAATCCACTCAGACCTCTCTCACACTCTCACGTTCCCACTCCTCACAGGAACTCTCTCATTTCTCTCTTCTCTCTCAAATCCAAAACTCGCTGTCCCCAGACTCATTGCTCTCTTCCCCTCTCCTGTCCTTTTCCTTACTCCCGCCTCTAGAATCCATTTGTTCCTCCCTCCAGGTGGCTCCACTCTTCTTTAGAGCCATGGTCCTTTCTTTGTGGTGGGAGGGATTAGGGGTCTGTGGTTAGGGTGTCCATCCACCAAGACTCTGGTTCTCTTCCGCCTGAGCATGAGGTAGGATTTAACATGCCTGGCCATTCTCTTGCCTCAGCCAATGGAACATGGGCAGAAATGACATGTCATTTCTGGGCAGAAGTCTTCAGGGGCTGGTATGTGACTCCTGACCTTCCCTTCCCTCCACAAACACTGTTACTCCAGGTGGTGGAGCCTCCCTCAGCGTGCTTGCTTGAGTGAAAAAACGTGAAGCCCTCTATCCAACCACAGGGACATACAGAAGGAGAAAGGAAAATATCTTTGTGGTTTTAAGCCCCTGAGTTTTGGGGGTTGTTACTGCATATAACATAACATAGTTCATCCTATCATGGAGCCACCATACCTCCAAGCAAAATATAGTCTAACTTCCCTCATTCTACACGTGAAGAAACTGAAGCACGGGGAGGTTGAGTCACTTGCCCAGTATCACCTAGCTACAAAATCATGAAGCCACAACTGAAATCCAGGAAGTCCGGGTCCAGAGCCTATGCATTGACACCATCCCCTAAAGACTCCCAAAGAAACCCAAGAAAGCATAGGACCGTCCTCCCTGCCTTTCTTCCCCATTCTAGGGCCAACTGCTACTCCATCTGCCTGGGTGGTTTCCTAGGCCTGCTAGGTAGATGTTGTCCTGAAACTTACCTGTGTTAGAACCTTTCCCTGGATCTGTGTTTTTTCTTTCTTGGTTTACTCCCTTGTTTTGCTGAAGCTTCCTAAGTGGCTCATAGGAAAGGATACATGAGAGGTAAACTTTTGAAGCTTTCCTTGAAAGTTTAAGATTGTATTTCTAAATTATATATAAATATATATTTATTATAAATATAATGTATAAATATATACAAATTTGTTATAATGTATTATATATAATATAACATAGTAATATATTATATTAATATATTTATTTATTATATATAATATAATTAATATACAATTATAATTAATATATTAAATATATAATATATAACTATTAAAATATTAAATGTACAATTATGTATGAGAGTATTAGTCAGGTAGTAAATATTTTCCTTTATATTTATAATAAATACATTATAATATAAATATTATATTACCTGACTAATACACTTCATAATTGATAGTTCAAAGGATATATTTATATATAATATAAATATATAAATAAAATATATATTCATATGTAATATATATACAATATTTTATTTATATAATATAAATATATAAAATATATAATAGTTACTATAAATTTATAAGTGTATATTTATAATATAAATTATATATAATATAACATTTATAATATAAATATATAATATAACATAGATTTATAATATAACAACTTTATTATAACTACAATATAAATTTATAAATATGATATAAAATTATATATAAATATTATATTTTAAATTTCCTTGAAACTTTAAAAATGTTAACCATTGTGATGGTTAATTTTATGTGGCAACCTGGCTGGGCCACAGAGCCCAGATATGGGTCAAAAATTGTTCTGAATATTTCTGCAAGGGTGTTGGGATGAGATTAACATTTACATAGGAGAATTCTGAGTAAAGCAGGTTGCCCTTCATAGTGTGGGTGGGCCTCATCCAATCATTTCAAAGCCTGGATAGAACAAGACTGACCTGTCCTGAGCAAAAGGGAATTCTGCCGGTGGATGCCTTTCACACCTGAACTGCAGCATTAGCTCTTCCCTGGGTCTCCAGACTACAGGCCCACCCTGCAGATTTTGGACATGCTGACCTCTATAATTGTGTGAAACAGTTCCTTAAATCTCGTAAATATTTATATATGCATCCTGTTGGTTCTGTTTCTGGGGAGGACCTGACTCATATATAATTCATGTAAGTGACTGTTCCAAGGATATAGTATTCTCTCCCGAAAATAGTAGCTCCTCAGAATGTTGAGGGTATCCCTCCATGGTCTTCAAATATTTAAGGTTGGTACTGAAAGTCTTATTGTCATTCTATTACTGTTGCTTTGAATGCGGCTTTTTGCCCACTCTTTCTGGTGAAATGAAAGGGATTTTTTTGTGTGTGTCTCAAGTGTTTTGATATTTCATCATTGCACACACACACACACATTTGTTGTTGTTGTTGTTAAGGTCTTTTTTAAAATGTGCTGTTCTGGAAATAACATTCTGGATATGAGCCCTGGCAAAGATTTCATGACAAAGACTCTAAAAGTAATTGCAACAAAAACAAAAATTGACAAGTGAGACCTAGTTAAACTAAAGAGTTTCTGCCCAGCAAAAGAAACTATCAGCAGAGTAAAGAGACAACATACAGAATGGGAGAAAATATTTTCAAACTGTGCATCTGAAAATGGTCTAATATCCAGAATCTATAAGGAGCTTAAACAAACTATTAAACAAAAGTAATCCCATTTAATAAAGGGCAAAGGACATGAAGAGACACTTCTCAAAAGACGACATACACACAGCCGGCAAACACATGAAAAAAATGCTTAACGTCACTAATCATTAGGGAAATGCAGATCAAAACCACAATGAGATACCACCTCACATCAGTCAGAATGGCTATTATAAAAAGTCAAAAATTAACAGATGCTGGTAAGGTTGTGGAGAAAAGGGAACATTGCTGGTGGGAATGGAAACTAGTTCAGTCACTGTGGAAAGCATTTTAGAGATTTCTCAAAGAATGTAAAACAGAACTTCAACCCAGCAATCCCATTATGAGGTATGTACCCAAAGGAATATAAAGCATTCTACCAGAAAGATACATGCAGATCTATGTTAATCATGGGACTATTCACAATAGAAAAGACATGGAATCAATCTAAGTGTCCATGAACGGATGACTAGATAAAGAAAATGTGGTATATATACACAGTGGAATATTACACAGCCATAAAGGAGAATGAAATCATGTCCTTTGCAGCAACATAAATGCAGCTGGAGGCCATTATCCTAAGCAAATTAACACAGAAACAGAACACCAAATGCTACATGTTCTCTTGTATAAGTGAGAGCTAAACAGTGAGTACATATGGACACAAAGAAGGGAAAACAGATACTAGTTCTACTTGAGAGTGGAGGGTGGGAAGAGGGTAGTCTGTACACCAAACTTCCTGACCTGTAATTTAACCATGTAACAACCCTGCACATGTACCCTCTGTAAAATAAAAGGTGGGAAAACAACAACAACAACAACGATAATAATGATAGGGAAATAACCCAATTAAAAAATGGGACATAGACCTTAACAGATACCTCACAAAAGAAGATACGCAGGTGTCAAATAAGTATATGAATGTACATTCCACATCATATGTCATCAGGGAAGTGCAAATTAAAACAATGAGATACCACTACACACAAGAAAATGGCCAAGATGCAGAATACTGACAACATCAAATGCTGACAAGGGTGTGGAGCAACAGGAACTTTCATTCATTGCTGTTGGGAATGAAAAATGCTACAGCCATTTTGGAGGACAGTTTGGTAGCTTCTTACAAAGCTAAACGTACTCTTACCATATGATCCAGCAATTGGGCTTCTTGATATTTACTGAAATGGGTTGAAGACGTATCTACACACGAAAACCTGCACGTGGATGCTTATAGCAGCTTTATTCATAATTGCCAAAACCTGGAAGCAACCAAGATGTCCTTCTGTAGGTGAATGAGTGAATGAACAAATATACCCAGACAATGAAATATTATTCAGTGCTAAAAAGAAATGGACTCTCAAGCGTGAAAAGATAAACAGAAAAATTAAAGGCATATTACGAAAGAATTAATCTGAAACAGCTACATACTGTGTGAGTTCAACTATATGATATTCTGGGGAAAAAAATATGGAGACAGCAAAAAACTCAGTTGCTCCCAGGGGTTAAGGGGTTGGGAAGGATGAATAGGCAGAAGAGGATTATTAGGACAGTAAAAATACTCTGTATGATACTATGATGGTGTACACATGTCATTATACATTTGTCCAAACTATTATACATTTGCCCCCACTCTAGTGGGGGATGTTGATAATGGGGGAGGCTATTTCTGTGTGGGGCAGAGGATGTATGGGAAATCTCTGTACCTTCCACTCAGTTTTGCTGTGAACCTAAAACTATTCTAAAAACTAAAAACTATTACAAATAAATAGAAATATGCTGCTCCAGGCCCTCAACAGGCCTTTTCAGCCTGGAAACTCGTGAGCTCCTATTCTTCTATTCTGGAAATGTTCTCCTTTCCTCATGCATGTACTTCATTCAACCATAATACGCTTTGTTAAGGCAGGAGCCATGTGAATCTTGCTCATGTTTATTTTATGGTGCCTAGTGAAGTACTTGGAGTCCAATAGTTATTTGAATGAGTGAATTAATGAATGAATGAAGGCAAGAAAGAACATGAGAGCTTTGGGAAGAAGATATTCAGCTGAGCTTTGGGGATGCCAAGCTTAAGGTGTACATTGTATGTAAGAGCCTAGACCCAAGAAATATATCAAGGCTGCAAATGTAGGCTAGGGAGGTAACTGCATATATTTGGTACTTGAAGCCCTAGTGGTGATATGGTCTCTTTGGAAAGGTATATGGAGTGAAAAGAAAAGAAAGTGGGTAGTAAAGGGCAGTAAAGTTCATGGTTTCTTTGAATGAAGAAAAAATGTTGTTTTCCAAAATTTCCAAACAAAGGCAAAACTCATGGAGAATGTTCCATTATCCTGTGGCTTTCTCTATCTCTCAGCAGAATTTTTTGTATTCTATAAGAAGCATGATACTAGAGTACACTAATTATTAAGGTTCATCACCAAAACTCACCCCTTCTATATCCACAGAGAAAGAGGCATATGTGTGTAGATAACAGAAATGACAGGAAAAGTTATTGAGAGATGAGAAAAGTGGCCAGAAGAGAAATATAGGTGAAGTGTTCTGGCCTACCCAAACCCTCAGTCTCTAGCTCAGATCCTCTGCTCCCGAAAACACCACAAAATACTCCCCCAGTACTCCACCCCTGCCACTAGCAAATATAACATGCAGGCCCATGCTTTGCTCTCCTAACCATACCCACATGCCCTTTTCCACCGAGTCTTATTCCTCCTCTCTAAGAAGGCTTATTCTCTGTGTAAGAAAGCTTAAGTCCTCTGCTTGTTCAGCCTAGCTTGAACTGAAACCAATATCCCCAATACCAGCTAAAGTTAGCTAACATGATCTAATTCCTGGATATTTGGGGTTTTTTCTAACTGCCTCTATCACCAGCAAAATCACCTGCTGGGAATTGACTCTCAGCCCAGGTTCTATTTCTGTCCCCCATCCACTCCCTTTATCTACCTCTGCAAGTTCTGAACCATCTCAGAATGAAACTCCCAGAGAAACCCTGCCCTGCATGGTATCTTCCTGCCAGTACATGCTTGCAGATGCGCTCATAATTGAATTTGTTCATTTTAATGGTGGAAGTTTGGGCACCTGGGAGCCAATTTTAGAAAATGCATTGGCTATTGGACAAAATGATGAAGTCCAGATCTAGCATGTGGGTCTGAGATTCTCCACTACTGGGCTAGCTAACTAGATTGCTAAAAGGAAGTAGAAAGAGAGTTTGTGTGTTGTGACGTTCTATACAAACAAGAATTCAGTTCACATTAGTGGAAAGTATTAAGAATCAATCTTTTATCCACAATGAAAAACACTGAATAAAATATATTTAAAACACTGAATAAAATATATTTAAAGTCACGTTAAAAGCAAGGCAGGTCTGGGCATGGTGGCTCATGCCTGTAATGCCAGCACTTTGGGAGGCCATGGCAGGAGGATCACTTGAGCCCAGGAGTCGAGCCTGGGAAACATAGCAAGATTCTTGCCTCCACAAAACATCCACAAATTAGCTGACCATGGTGGTGGGCACCTGGAGTCTCAGCTACTTGGGATACTGAGGTGGGAGGATCATTTGAGCCTTGGAGGTCAAAGCTGTAGTGAGCTGCACTCCAGCCTGGGCAACAGAGCGAGACCCTGTCTCAAAAAAATAAAAAAATAAAAGAGAGAGAGAAAAGAAAAAGAAAAGGCATGGAAGGATTACCACATGTCATGCCACATTTTGGTGGGAAAAGTCTGAACCTAGAAGCCAAGAGATGAAAGTATCTGAGCAACAAAACCCCTAAGGGGCCTTACTGACACTGAAAACTTAGTCTTGAGTTCCCTAGCCTCATGTGGCAAAAAGGACAGAGTCAAGGCCCAGGGTCACTCAAGAAGAGGAAACTTGGGGATAACATTCTCTACATCAAGAAACCCCAAAACACTGCATAATAAAATAAATTATAAACAGAACTAAACTCCTCCTACTTCCCAGTAGTAATGGAACAGGGAAAAACAAAAGAGAAAAGAGAGAGAGAGAGAGAGAGAGAGAGAGAAAGAAAGAACGAACGAACGAACGAACGAACGAAAGAAAGAAAGAAAGAAAGAGAAAGAAAGAGAAGAAAAGAAAGGCAGAGAGAAAGAAAGAGAAGAGAAGAAAAGAAAGGCAGAGAGAAAGAAAGAAAAAGAAGGAAGGAAGGAATGAGGGAAGGAAGAAAGGAAGGAGGGAAGGAAGGAAGGAAGGAGGGAAGGAAGGAAGGAAGGAAGAAAGGAAGGAAGGAAAGAAGGAGGGAAGGAAGGAAGAAAGGAAGGAAGGAAGGAAGGAGGGAAGGAAGGAAGAAAGGAAGGAAGGAATGAATGAATGAAGGAAGGAAGGGGGGAAGGAAGGAAAGAAAGAAGGAAAGAGGGAAAGAAGGAAAGAAAAGAAAGAATCAAATCCCTAAGAGGTTATGGTCATAGATTGGTCCTCATCAGTGTTTGTACTCTAGACAAACATAGCCTGGATGAACAGAGAATCTCAAGTTGAGACCATTCACAGCCAGTGTGCCCTTGCACTTGGCAGAAACAAATGCAAAACCTCTATGAAATAGGAATAATTTATCCTAGGCACCAGGTAATCCACCAAATTTTTCTTAAGGGCAATGACCAGCAAGCAAAAATACTAGACACACAAGAAAGCAAGGCAACATGAATGAAAACTGGTAGAACAAGAGACTACCTAAATTTCAGCTATTCGAATTAGCAGGCACAAACTATATAAATGATAAGTTTGAAAATATCTGTAAGAAACCATTAAACACAGAAAATCCCTGTAAGAAATCATTAAATATAGCAGATTTAAGAAAAAGCAACATAGAAATTCTAGAAATAAGCCAAGCATGGTGGTTCATGTCTGTAATCACAGTACTTTGGGAGGCTGAGGCAGGAGGATTGTTTCAGGTCAGAAGTTCAAGACCAGCGTGGGCAACATAGCAAGACTCATCTTCACAAAAAAAAAAAAAAAAAAAAAAAAAAAGCTGGCATGGTGGTATGTGCCTATAGTCCCAGCTACTTGGGAGCCTGAGATGAGAAGATTGCTTGAGACCAGAGAGTTCAATGCTGCAGTGAGCTATGATCGCACTGCTATACTCCAGCCTGAATGACAGAGAAAGACCCTGTCTCTTAAAACACACACACACACAGACACATACACACACCAACAATCAAAATAAAAACTCAAAAGACATGTTTGGTAGTAGAAAATTAGTGAGCTAGAAGATAGAGCAAAAGAAATCACTCAGAGTGTGTAACAGAGGAGAACACAGAAAACACAGCACAGGGAGCAATGGCTCATGCCTGTAATCCCAACACTTTGGGAGGCTGAGGTGGGCAGATCACCTGAGGTAAAGAAACTGAGACCAACCTGGTCAACCCTGGTGAAACCCCGTCTCTACTAAAAATACAAAAATTAGCAGGGCGTGGTGGTGCACATCTATAATCCCAGCTACCCAGGAGGCTGAGGCACAGGAATCGCTTGAACCTGGGAGGCCGCCATTGCATTCCAGCCTGGGCGATGGAGTGAGACTCTGTCTCAAAGAAAAAAAGAAAAAAGAAAAAAAAAAGTACAGCAGAGAAGTACAAGATAAAGTCTTAACTATTTGTAATTGGAATTCCAGAAGGAGATGAGAGAGAGAATGGGGCAGAGAGAATATCTGAAGCGATAATGGCAGAACATTTCTCAGAAAAAAATTAGATACCTAATCCACAGATTCCAAAGGCTCAGAATATATTTTTATTTATGCTGCTTGGGATTTTCACAGCTGAATACATCATAGAGGAAACTCAGAGAAACAAAAACAAAGACAGTCTTAAAAGCAACCAGAGGGCAAGTAAAAGATAGAATGTCTTCAAAGTGGAAGCATTTAGACAGACAACTGAGTTCTCAACAGAAATAATGGAAGGCAGACCAGGCACAGTGACTTATGTCTGTAATCCCAGCTACTCAGGAGGCTGAGGTGGGAGAATTGCTTGAACCCAGGAGGTGGAGGTTGCAGTGAGCCAAGATCATGCCACTGCACTCCAGCCTGGGCAACAGAGCAAGACCCTGTCTCAAAAAAAGAAAAAATAATAATGGAAGGCAGATGACGATGCCATAATGTGTTAAATAAGCTGAAAGAAAATAACTGCTGTATCAGTCAGCATTCAACCAGAGAAGCAGAACCAGCAGGAGATATATATTAAGAGACTTGTTGCAGGAGTTAGCTTACACAATTGTGAGAAGGACAGGCTGGAACTCTCAGGCACAGGTTGAAGAGACAATCCACAGGCAGAATTTCCACTTTATTCTGGGAAGCCTCGACTCTGCTCTTAATGTCTTTTAACTTATTAATCGTGCCCATGCAGATTATCTAGAATAATCTTCCCTACTTAAAGTCAACTGATTATGGACTTTAATCATATCTACAAAACCCCTTCACAGCAACCCCTAATGTTTGATTGAATAACTGGAGTCTGTAGACTAGCCAGTTTGACATAGCAAAAGATCATGACAACTGCTAACCTAGAATTCCATACTCAATGGAAATATCTTCCATGAATGAGAGCTGGCCAGGCACAGTGGCTCACACTTATAATCCCAGCACTTTGGGAGGCTGAAGCAGGAGGATCGCTTGGGCCAGGAGTTCGAGACCAGAATTGGCAACATAGTGAGCTCATCTCTACAAAAAAAATTGTTAAAAAATTGGCTGGGCATGGTGGCGTATGCCTGTAGTCCCAGATACTGGGGAGGCAGAGGCAGGAGGATCACTTAAGCCTAGGATTTAGGGGCTGCAGTGAGCTATGATCATGCCACTGCATGTCAGCCTGGGTGAAAGAGTGAGATCTTGCCTCTAAAAAAATAAAAAATGAATGGAAGCCAAGAAAAGACATTAAAACAAAAATAGAGCTCATCACCAGCATTTTATCATGAAAAGAAATTCTAAAGGATATACTTCAGATAGAAGGGAAAAGGTCTCAGATAGAAGGTCTGAGTTTCACTAAAGAATCTGAGAAGCAAAATAAATAAACAAAATAACAAAAGAAAAGAGATACAGTATATAACTTTAAACTATTGCTAGAGGGCCAAGATGAATTTTAAACTATTGCTAGAGGGCCAATACGAATTCAAAGGAAGTCAAGAAAACAAAAATAACAGGTTGGGCAAAAAATAAGATGATAGGTTTAAATCCAGGTATATCAATAATCATATATTTACAGATAGACAAAATACTCCAATTAAAAGACAAAGAAGAATTGAGTGGTTAAAAAATCAATTATTTGCAAGAGACACATCTAAAATATAAAAATATTAAAAAATTAAAGGTAAAAGGATGAAAAAATATTAATCAAAATAATTCTTTAGTAACTATATTATTATCAGAAAAAAATTAGAGTCACTTCAAAATGACATTAAGTCAAGTCCTCGTGAAGAGATGAAGACCCTCAAAATAAATAAAACAAACACAGGCACATTACAAAGAGAAACAGACAAAAAGTCTACCATGGTGTGAGGTTTTGGTCACAGATTCAAAGTTTGTCAGAAGTTTCAAAGAGGTCAATGAACGCTCATGTTTGTGTGATTTAGAAAATGATGAAGACATCTTTGTAATAATCCCAAAGTCGGAGAATAATGTGTATATTTCCTGAGATAATTAAATTATTATGAAGAAAATAAATCACAACAAAAATAAAGGGAAACCTTAGAATTACTAACACAACTTCTGATACAGATAATTTCCATTACATTATTAGAACTGAAAACAGTCACAAAAAATAACAAATCACCAAGAATGCATGGAGACCGTGAAGTAATGCCTCTCAAAAGTGTTTTGCCTGGATGTGTTTTGGAGAATGATAGGAACTAAATGTAGGCCAGGCACGGTGGCTCACACCTGTAATCCCAATACTTTGGGAGGCCGAGACGGGCAGATCATGAGGTCAAGAGTTCAAGACCAACCTGGCCAACATGGTGAAACCCCGTCTATACTGAAAATACAAAAATTAGCTGAATGTGGTGGTGGGCGCCTATAATCCCAGCTACTTGGGAGGCTGAGGCAGAAGAATTGCTTGAAACCTGAAAGCGGAGGTTGCAGTGAGCTGAGATCACACCACTGCACTCCAGTCTGGGCAATAAGAATGAAACTCCATCTCAAAAAAGATAAAAAACAAAAACAAAAACATGAAGTGGAGTATCAAACAGTGGCTAATAGAAATTAACACTCTACCTAAATGTCTACACTGGAAGAGGCAAAGTCAGGTCAGGGAAAGCATGCTAGACTTGAAGTTAGAAGCCCTTTAACCTGGGTTCAAGTTATTCCCCTGTCCTCAGCCAGGAGTCATCAGTTATAATTAGCTGTGTGGCCTTGAAAAAGTCCCGTCCTTTCTGACTACCCACTTTAGCAAACTTTAAAAGGGTTGCCTGTTGGGGTCCGTGTGTTTCCTAAACAAAGGAATGAACACACAAGACAACACAGGACAAGACATACATGGCGGCCGCGCCGAACGGCACACTCTGCTTTATTTTATACAGCCGTTTGTGGAATGTTACCAAGTCATGGGGCATGTGTTGCTTCTCTGACCTTTCCTTGACTCCCAAGGTCAGTAAACATTGACCAGTTCCCAGAGCCCACTGTTTACAGCTGGCTCCTTTGTCCTTTCTGTTTGCAGAGAAGGACCGTCCTGCTTTGTCTGCAAGAGCAGGGCTTATCGGGAACGTCTCATTTGCGAGCACGCAGTCCTCTACATCTCCCCCTTCTTTATTTACAGGTTTGAATTTCTTTCAAAACCATCATCACATGTTGGGCTCACTGGGATTCGGTGTTTGCCCTTTGGCACCGTTTCCAGCAGACTGTGAAAATGACAAAGGCAAAAACAACAATCAATACATTACTAGAAACAGAAGTCAGTAAAGTTTTTATAGGACTCATAGGGTTTAAAGATTTCAAGCTTTGTGCAATACCAGTCGTTAAATCTGCGCCAGTCAGCAATCGTAACTGATTATGAAACGTTTTAGAAATATTGTGTGTTAGTTTTTGTATTTTTAGGGAAAGATTATTATGGCCAATTAAAAGCCTTTTTATCTTTGTCCAATTATGTACAGTGTTTTTAAAAGGAACGGGGTACTACAAAATTGAGTAGTATTTCAGTCACATTTTAACAAGGCTCGAGTATTTAACACTGTTAGCTGATACCCTATCCAAGAAACCACTTGTTTTAAGTTATCTACTCATTTAGTCAAATGAGCATCGATGTCTCGTTGTTGTTGTCACAACAAGTGAGATTGTTTATGCCATTGTTGCATGAACTTTACATTTTGGATACTCTGATGTAACGCCAGTCCAGCAACAGCGGCGGTGGAAGCGATGGCCACAAGTCCCACTACTGCTGTTATGACGATCCCAACCGCTCTTCAGCTGCAGTGGACAAGATCTTGCATTACTTTGTAAATTTGAGTAACCCCAGTAGATTTACTCCAGGTGCGTGTCAAGTTCACAGGTAGCCAGGTTTTTTTTTCTAGCTCTTAAAATATATATATTGGAGTAAGTCTCATTCCAATTATTATGCCACCAAGTAGTATTTATACGGCTTAAAAATGTGCAATTGCCCGTACAGTTAACTACTCCTGTATTATTATCCCATTTAAAGATTCTCGCTAACAACAAGTAAGGTTTTTTAACACAAGCAATGACATATCTAGATCTGTTTTGATGTAAAGATATATGGAAAGGATTAGAAAGATTACTGGTATTTAAAGACATGTTTCCCGCACAAGTAGACATTGGTTTGCCAGTAGCTAGTAACTTTCATATATGACTTTGTATTTGTGAGGTGTTGGCCAAATGTGGCATAGGGGGCGACAAGCCACCATCATGCCAAATAATAGTTTCGTTACCATTAGCATAAATGCTGTGATTATTTCTATGTCATCATAGGCTAATGTGGCTAAACTTAGTCTGAAAATCTCCATGAACACTTCAGTCAGTGACAAGGTATCTGTAATTCCTACCTTTTACTAAGAATAATCTAAGAATAATCGTGGTCTACTTCTTTTACATCTAGTCCACTCTAATTGGGAAACACCTCCGGACATGTTAGGAATAGGACATAAGGATAATGTAGTAGGCAAGGTTTTGTTAAGCAGAGCAGTATGATTATTTAAAACTCTGAATAACAACAATTATACTAAAGGCAGCAATGTGACTATGATTATAGCGTACAGCCCAAGCCTCATGAGAAGTATGTAAACAATGTGGACTGTTCCCAAGACATATAGGTAACCCTTTCACCCCAAATTGATATGAACTGTTTGTTATACCCGTGTCTAACTCAGGATCCTGATTTTAAAAAGGTGATGGCATCCAAGCAGTATCATTAGTAAATACTAAAACTTCTTTGTCTCCCCAGGCCACACCTTGATATAAGGGTGGAAAGGGAATATAAGCCCAATATGTGAATTCTCCAGCTGTTATCTGGCAATTTCCTACAGCTAGCATAGCCAGAAATAAGGTCAGTGAGGTTTTGAGCTGTCTAGCTTGTTGAACAACCCCTTCAGCTTCTTGAGTAAGGTTTTTTTAGCTGACCCCATGTTGGGGGTTCTGCTCGTCGAGTTTCAAAGGTGAAGGTTTTCTGAGTACTCAGATTTAATTTATGAAATGTCACCAGGAAGTCCTCCAGCCAGCTTCTCTTCACCATGGCACTGCTTCAACCATCGGGATGGGAACCACTCGTCTCTGGCACCTGTACGAACGAGAGCATAACCTCAACCCCATTGTAAAACTTTTCTTTTTAAATATTGGCCTTGTAATGAAGGATAGTACACCCACAAATTGTTAGCTTGTGGCTTTTTTAATGGTTGTTGAAAATGTTTTACTGCTGTAGATTGCTATAATTGGCGCCAATAGTTAAGAAAATTTAAAGTAAAAAGAGCTTTCAGAATTTGATGTTTTGGGGAATCTTGTCCGTTTCCCCCTGTTTGTTTTAAAAGTTGTAATTTTAAGGTAGTATTAGCTTTTTAAATAATTGACCTTGACTGTTAAATGGAATACCAGTGGAATGACAAAGGTGGTATGAAGAGAGGAAGGCAGTCAATTTGTGAGAGTAACAAGTAGCAGTGTTGTCAGTTTTTAATTTAGTAGGAACTTCTATAACTGTAAAGTAGGTAAGTAAATGACTAATAATCGAATTAGTTTTTGTAGAGGGTAATGGTGTAGCCCGTTGGAAGTGTGACCAAGTATTAATTATATGATGAACATATTTTAAACAACCAAAAGAAGAAATATAAGTTATATTTGTTTGTCAAATATGATTTTGTTGAGTGTCTCGGGGATTTATACCTGGACTTAAAAACGGTGTAATAATAGGAGCACAAGATGGACAGGCTCTGACAATAGTTTGGGCTTGACGGTGTGTTATAGAAAATCACTGTTGTAATCCTAAACTGTTAGTATGATGGAATTGATGTTTATTTTGAGCCCGTTGGACATTGCCAACAAGTAAAGAATCAATTTGGCTATTACCAAAAGTTAAAGGTCCCGGTAAAGCTGAATGTGAACGAATATGAGTGATAAAAAGGGGGGTTGTATGGGAAGGAAGAGTCAAAAACAATAAGGAAAATAGTTTTTGTAAAGGGGTTTTTGGGAGTAATGGTAAAGAAGTTTGAGAAATATACTTAGTCCATATACAGTATATTGGGAATCACTAACTATATTACAAGGGGTTTGAGGCCAATCTTGTAGTACCATAAGAATGGTAAAAAGTTTTTCCTGTTGTACAGATTTAAATGGATAGTGAGAAATTTTTGAATTATTTGATGTCCAGTGTTTAGCTTTTTTATTGTTAGAAGTATTAGTAAAAAAGGTGGGACCTTTAACCGGAGTATAAGAAATAGGATTATAGGGCAGGAAAGAATATTGTTGTAGAAAAGCAAATAATCTATGACTGGGATAGTGTTGAGAAAAGGAACCAGTATACTTAGCGCAAGTCACTTGTTATTTTTTATGAGTTTTTAGTAGAGATTTAATGTATTGATTAGATAATTGGGTAATAATTTTTACAGGGTTAATTCTAAGCAACTGATGAGTTTTATGTTGCCCTTTAATAATTAATTTAGCCAATTTATTAATATAAGGGTAAATTTTTTAATGGCTTTATTAGCCAAAAATAGCCACTTTAGAATGTTATTATTTTGATGTAAGATGGCTGTTGGTGAATGAGGAGTATGAAAAACACATAAAGAGAGTGGAAGATCAGGTATAATATAATCAAGGTGAGCTTTACTAATTTTATTTTTTACAAAAGACAATTTCTCTTTTGTAGTAGTGGATAATTGTCGAGAACTGTTTAAATCCAAATCCCCTTTCAAGGTAGCAAACAAATGTTGTAATTTATAAATAGGGATACCTAAGATGGGAAGAAGCCAATTAATATCCCCCAACAATTTTTGAAAGTCATTAAGGGTCATAAGTTGATCTCTCCTAATTTGAACCTTTTGTGGGCAGATTTGTTTTTTAGACAATAGATACCCCAAATATTGAATGAGGAACTGAGTTTGTATTTTTTTAGGAAATATTTGTAAATTATAATGAATTAACTGTTGTTGTAAAACCTTAAAAACTTGATTTTGGAGGGTTATATTAGGGGTAGCCAATAAAATATCATCCATATAATGATAAATTAACACAGTTGGAAACTGATTTTTTACAGGATTTAAAGTCCTAGGTATGAATTTTTGACATAAAGTAGGGCTATTAAGCATACCCTGGGGAAGAACCTTCCACTGATATTTTTGAGTGGGCTGCCCATTATTATATTTAGGAATAATAAAGGCAAACATTTTATAATTTTGAGGTTGTAATGGAATAGAGAAAAAACAATCTTTGAGATCTATGACCATTAGTTTTTAACTTTGTGGGATAAGGGTGGGATTAGGAAGACCAGGCTGTAAACTCCTCATAGGTTGAATGTAAACATTTATAGTTTTAAGGTCAGTTAATAAATGCCATTTTTTACTTTTAAAAATTTTTTTTTTACATGACAAAGACAGGGGAATTCCATGCAGAAGTACTTGGCTCTATATGCCCCTCGGCCAATTGTTTTTTTTGACTAACTCTTTTAAAGCCCCAAGTTTTTCTTTAGATAATGGCCACTGTTCCACCCAAACAGGAGTGGTAGTTTTCCACTTTAATTGTAAAGGTTGAGGCTGGTGAACAGTGGCTATGGATTGTAGCCCATTTTGAACATCATATTTTTAGCAGCTGAAGAAATATGAGGAATGTTTAAAAAAGCACCAAATTGTTGTGAAAGATTTTGTCCCCAAAGATTAATATTGATAGGAACAATATAAAAAAACATTTGACCTTGTTGACCTTTAGGACCGACACAGGTTAAAGGTTTTATGCTTTGATAAACCATAGAAACAGCACCCAAGTCAGTGAGTGTAACTGAAACTTGTTTTTTTTTTTTTTTTTTTTTTTTTGCATAGGCCACTGATTTAAACAAATGATAGACACATCTGTCCCCGTGTCAATTAACCCTTCAAAACTATTCCATTAATGTGCAATGAATATAAGGGCTTTTGATCAGAAACTAAAGTTTCCTAAAAAACAGTTTTTCCTGTGCTACCGAACCCTCCCTGTCGAGATACCTCTCTAGATAGGAACGGAAAAAAAGGCAATAAAAGTAATTGTGCAATACGTTCCCCTGCCTCTAGGCACATAAATTGTGAGATTTGTACCATAATAAGAATTTCATTAGTAAAATCAGGATCAATAATTTTTGGAATTACCATTAACCCCCGTATAGTACTGCTGTTTTGACCTAACAAAAGTCCTACATGTCCTGTTGGCAAAGGGCCACACACTCCAGTAGTTAATTTATATACTCCTCCATTAGGAGACAAGGTATAAGGCTGAGTAATAGCTAAGTCAGTAGTGTCACTCTGTTTAGTTTCTGCATAAAGCTGGGAAACTGGGGTAAGGGGTGGTATCCTTAAGGAGGACTTGAATTTATTCCTTGACGTTGTAGGCCATTGCCCACTGGGTATTGTGGTAGGCTTGCATTATAATTGTTGGGGCCCCAAGTCTGTGGGCCCCGGCTCCTGTTTTCCGGGAGAGGAGACAGTAAATTTTCACTTTTATCAGTTTTGGAGTGACATTTATTTATCCAATGTTGACCTTTGTCACAACATTTGCACACCTCTGAAGGCAGCTTTCTGCCTTGATGGATAAAAGTGTTCAATTTTTTATGACATTCTTTCTTGAAATGTCCAGGTTTACCACATTGAAAGCAAATACCTTGTTTGTTATTTTCTTTTAAGGCTTTAGATAGGGCTCCAGCAAATAACTGAGCATTATAAATAGCCCCTCTAACACCAGCACAAGCTCTAATATATTTATCTAAATTGGCCCCACTGGCCTTTAATGGTCTCAACAATTTTTGACAGTCAGCATTAGGATTTTCAAAAGACAATGTTTGTAACAAAATTTTTGAAGTAGGACCAACACCCACAGTTTTTAAGACAGCATCTTGAAGATGGGCTACAAAATTTGGATATGGTTCATTTGCGTCCTGTAAAATCTTCACAAAGGAGAGGGAAGATTTTCCTGCTATTTCTATCTTATTCCAGGCCCTTAAAAACAAAGTCTGATTTGAGTAAGGGTGACATCATCTAGGCCAGACTGAGCATTAAGAGTAGCATATTGGCCCGTGCCTGTGAGTTGTTCCTCAGTGGGTCCTGGGGAATCACAGGTAGTATTTTTTCTAGCCTGCACATGCGCCTTGTCCATCCACCAGCTGTGCAATTGTAACCACTGAGAATGATCAAGAACAGCCTTCCCCAAAGTCTCCCAGTCTATAGGAATCATCAAATTTTCTGATGAAAAAGCATCAAGAAGACCAAGGACAAAAGGAGATTGAGGTCCATAGTTAGAAATGGCGGCTTTCATTTCTTTCAAAAATTTAAATTGTAAGGTAGTAAATTGGACATCATTGCCACCATTTGGAAACTGAGCATTAGGAGCAAAAGGAGCATGAATAATTGGAAACAAATCCAGCTCCTCAAATTTTCTTATCTTTTCCTTTTCTACCTTCCCCCAATGGCAGGAAAGGCACTGAGAAAACTTTGCCAGACAAAGGTAAGGAAGCTGGGGGGCTGGAGGCACTGGAAAATCCCCTTCTAATGGGGCAGAAGGAAAAGAAACAGGGAAAGCTCGCAAAGGTGAATTAGAAGAATGTATCTGTAATATCTGTTGAAGCATTCCCATAATACGCTGCATGTCAGAATTCCCCTTAGAAGAAGGAAGAGTTGGCTCTTCCTCTTCTCCCCCTTTTTCTACCCCCCATCCTCTTTTATCCTGGCATAAATGGGCTCTATTTCAGATTCAATTTTTTTTTCCAAATCCTCAGGTGCCTTTCCTCCTGTGGCTACATCACCACGCTCTGAATCAGTCTCAAGTAACTCTAATGCCTGAGTGATAGAGCTACACAAGGTCCGCAAATTTAGAGGCATAGTATCCCCTAACTGGTGAGCTCTACACAGAGCTTTTACTACCTGTAACCATTCTCTCCGATTCAGCTGCACTTTAGTCTGATACTGAAACCAGTAACAATGTTGTTCAACATGGGCAAACAATCACTTCAAAGTCTTCTTTCACTTCTACTCCTATAGACAGCAACAGTCCTTGAAACAGCCATAAATATTCTGAGGCCAGAGAGGTGGAATTCCCCAAAATTATCCCGTGGGTCCCCCTTCTGTACTTACACACCCGGGGTGCCCCCCCTCCAGTTCCTTGCTCTCTTGGAGCCACGGACCCTGCTCGCTGAGCCAGTTGTTGGGGTCCGCGTGTTTCCTAAACAAAGGAATGAACACACAAGACAGCACAGGACAAGACATACATGGCGGCCGCGCCGAACGGCACACTCTGCTTTATTTTATACAGCCGTTTGTGGAATGTTACCAAGTCATGGGGCATGTGTTGCTTCTCTGACCTTTCCTTGACTCCCAAGGTCAGTAAACACTGACCAGTTCCCAGAGCCCACTGTTTACAGCTGGCTCTTTTGTCCTTTCTGTTTGCAGAGAAGGACCGTCCTGCTTTGTCTGCAAGAGCAGGGCTTATCGGGAACGTCTCGTTTGCGAGCACACAGTCCTCTACAGTTGCCCCTTCTAAAAGAGTTGACACCGTCCAAGGGTAACCCACCTAACCTCCATTCTGACCCCAGGGCTATCATCCTGGGGAAGCAAATAGGATTTTGCCATTTTCTCATGCTATGTCTCTGGGAAGGGGTAGGTAGGATAAGCATAATACTCCCCATCATCTTGGGGACAGGATTACCACATGTCACAAAACCCTAGAGAACATGGCCTGAAAACAGAGGGAGCACAGAGAGGAGGAGAAGCATCGAATGGGAGAGACAGCAGCACAGGCTCTTTTGGACTGTCCAGAAGGGTTCTGTGCCCCTTTGGTACACTTGACTCATAACTCACACCTTGCAGACAGTGAATACTGCTTTTTGCATATCACTTACTGCTTTGCAAAAAGTCCCAATACAGTTCCCAAAAATTCTCCAAGTTCCCTTTGTCATGGTGGCAAAGGTAGGGAGGGCCACAGAAAAGCAGCCTCATGGACTCAAGGAGAAAACGTTTTTCACATGGCCAGAAGCCTTCGCAGCAAAAACATGGTCTCTCTCTTAAAAAGATCAATTTCATCATTACAGGGATTTTTGTGAGACTGTGAAGATAATCCATTTGGAAGTTTCAAAAAGTTAGAAAGGCTTGAACTGTGAGAGAACGAGAACAAATCTTAAACTTCTGATCATGTATATTGCTAATAAGTGGCCCCATGAAGTGATCCAATAAACTTTACTGAATAAGACAAAACATGAAAGTAATTCCCTAATGGGACTTTAAAAAAATATATGGTTGAGCCATATGAAGTTACTGATATTTGAACATTTATTACTTACAAAAACTGTGATTTCATATGTTTCAACTTATTTAAAAGATCAGAAGGAAATGTCCATAAATATTTTAAGGGAGTACCTTAGGGATGTAATATTTTGAGTGAGGAAGAGAAGACCAGAAACTGCAAATAAAAGAGAGTAGAACTCCCCTTGAAGAAAAGCCCATGGACAAGATGGCATCTTACTGATCGAACAGCAATATAATTTTAGTTAGCCAATTCATCAACAATTTACCCGACTTTAAATAATATAAATGGCATAGAGACATGATAACCAAAACTATGCAGTGTTCCTTTGCAAAGAACCACAGAAGGAGATCATTTCTAAAGTCAAATGGAATGATTTATCCTCATTCGTTTTCCTCATCTGTTTCCCATATTTGCTTCATGAGATAGAGAGAGACTCAATACTCACCAAATCCATTCCTTCCTCTTAGACATACAGCTAAATCCCTTTCCCAGGCCTCTTGCACCTAGGTGGTACTCTGTGACTCTGGCGTGTTGGTAAATGCTTAACACCTGGCTCTCTAGATGAACAAAGGCCCCATCTGTAGCATTTGCCTACTATTTCATGGTGTGAATATTCACACAAAGGCCAATTTCAAGCCACCAAAATGACATCACTAAAGTAGAATTGGGAAGAAATGCATAAAAGTGACTCTATGAAGCTGGGACCAGCAGGTTCCAGCACACCACTGAGATGGTGACTCATTCTTAGCAAAGGAATTTGAGCAAAACCGCCATGTGACTTAGGCAGGGAATTATGAGGCCTTCTCCTCCCTAAGTCGTTCACCCCTTCAGAGCTCAGCAGCCCCGCATGGAAGATGATGGAGCTGCAAGGTAGGGGACTAAATTTTTGAGTCCCTTCCTGGAGATGAACTATTCAATGAACTGCCCGGAAACATCCACAGTGGACTTCACATGAGTGAGAAATAAACTTCCACTATCTCAAACTATCAAGAGTTCAGGGCTATTTGTTAAAGCAATTAGCCTGTTCTGACTAATATATTGCCTTTTGGAGAAACTGCAACTACACTCTAACATATCTGATTTTTATCAATTGTCTAAGTCTTGCTTCAACTCAGATTCTGACCAGCTGTATCAGTCCATTCTTGCACTGCTATAAATATCTGAGACTGGGTACTTTACAAAGAAAAGAGGTTTAGGCCGGGTGTGGTGGCTCACACCTTTAATCCTAGCACTTTGGGAGGTCAAGGCGGGTGGATCACCTGAAGCCAGGAGTTCGAGACCAGCCTGGCCAACATGGTGAAACCCTGTCTCTACAAAAAAATTCAAAAATTAGCTGGGTCTGGTAGCAGGTACCTGTAGTTCCAGCTACTCAGGAGGCTGAGGCACGAGATTCACTTGAACCTGGGGGGTGGAGGTTGAAGTGAGGAAGATCCGGCTGGAGACACAAATCCAAACCATATCCCCAGCATATAATCATTTAAGTTATATATCTAACAATTTTTAATCCTGCTATTAAAAAAGTCTTCATTTTTCAATAAATCATGATCATCATCAGGCATTTATTAAATTGCCAAGTTAATGTTTCATAATTTTAAAGAGAGACTTTAAGGAAAATATCAATAAGAGACATTTTGTTTAGTCTCAAATTTTAAAAGTCTTTAAAAATAACTATTTAAGACCTTTGAAATAGGTAAGTATCAGTTAGCAAATCATGAGTCCATTCAGTTATATAATCACTTCCACCCTTGGAAGAATGGATATAGAGAGATGCACATCGGACTTTATTTTCTTGGCAAACTTCCAATCTGAAGATAACAGTGGTTAATAAATTACATGTGACAGGGTTATATTAATTCACTTAAAACTGCAGTCGAATTTCTTGGCAGAATTTCTCCTAATGGTGCAGGCTCTAAAATAGGACACATCTAGTGAAATTTATGCTATAATTGACCCCAGCTGGCTTTGTTATGCTGCTAAATGCAGCTGTCAAGATAGAACCTGGTAGCTGAGACAAAGGACAGTACAGACTGGAGTCATGGATCTGATTTTCTGGAACCACTTGAATCATCAAATTCTAACTCACCAATCAGACAAGAAGGAGAAAAACATCTTTTCAGCATCTGTTTTTAACAACTAATAAATGTCTCACTAAGTCTCCCCTCTCCTCCATGGAGGTAGCCTTTATTTTGGATGGTGGAAATTCCCAGGAACAAGCTTGGCTGTAAGCCTCCCCTCTTGCTGAGGCTCGCCCAGCACTCAGCTCTAGGACGGTGTAATTGAAGGAAGGATTTCCAGGGCATGAGGCAACTGGCAGAGCATTCCTCTGGTGATATTTTCCTGCTAGACCTCTTGGCTTTCAATACTCTCAACTTCACAGAGTGCAGCCTCTCAATGTATTTTTCAGCTGAAGTTTATAGAGAAAAACTGTTTACTTATGACCCCAAATCCAATATCTTAAAAATGATGCATAGGTAAAGTCTCAAATTATTTCTGAAAATAACTAGGGGACATCTGAATGGTGTGAAGATGGTTTGAAAGGCATCAAGGGTGGTCTGGCTGGGCCATTTTATTAGGGGGTCTTCAGTGTCATTATCTTTTGATCACAGCTTGTAGGTTCTGAAAACCAAGTGGAAGGAAAGAAGCTGTGGAAAGCACAGTATCTTGCTTGCATATGTTCACCTATTCTTCTGCTTACTGTATTTGTGCCCTCAACTCTGCCTGATATCCCCCAGTACAGAGACTCTTTTACCTTCTCCAGAGAAGAAACCTCCCACCAAGAGGAGCATCTTAGTCAGTTCTGGCTGCTGCTACAAAGTACTATAGACTGGGTGGTTTATGAACAACTGAAATGTATTTCTCACAGTTCTGGGTGCCAGTATAAACTGGCTGTGGTGAGGGCTTTCTTCTGGGTTGCAGAATATTGTCTTTCCATTGCATCTGCATGTGGAAGAAAGAGTGAGAGAGCTCTCTGGGATCCCTTTTAAGGGCACTAATCCTATTCATGAGGGCTCCACCCTCTTGACCTAATCACCCCCTCAAAAACCCTGCTTTGTAATACTATCACATTGGGGTTAAGATTTTAACATACAAATTTTGGGGGAGCATAAACATTCAGTCCATAACAGGGAGGTTGTACAGACACATAAACTGGAGTGTAGAACTGAACATTAAACACCCTCTATTTCTTTTTCTCCTCTCCCCCTACTCCCACACTTGAACCTCTTCTCCTCCTTTGAAAACAAGTTTTATTGAGATGTAACTTACATGCTGAGAAATGCACAAACCTTAAGGGTGGACCTAACGTGCTGCATCATTAACAAACCTCCTGATGTTGGCCTATCCTTTGCCCCATCTTCCTGAAGTATATGGTGCTGCCATTCTTGAGCCATTGGGAATTTGGGATGTAAACGGAGTTACTGGTATAGTCAGACCTCAGTCTGGGTGACAGGTGTGCTGGCTGTCATTACTAATACTCTCAGGAGACATTTCTCTTTTCTCTTTTTCTTCCCTAGCACCTAGGCTGAGATGAACAAGTTACATTTTTATGTGCTTTGCCTTTGCTAAGGCACAGATACTTTTTCCTCTCCTACCTTTGTGAGGAGGCTGCGGCCCTTCAAGGGTCTGGCTTTATGTGGGGAGTCCCACTTCCTACTCCCCACCTGTGTATGCCCTGGGTTCTGTCTCTTGTGCCCTGTCTTCTGCGTACCCCCATCCCAACCTCTCTCCAGGGCTCTGGGTTCCTAGTATTGGCAGATACTGCATTCCTGGTTTTCAAAGACTATTTATTGTATTTAATTCAGCAGTTTTGGTTTTGTAGCTGGAGAATTTTTCAGAATATCTAGTCTGAGGTATTGCCAGGAACAATTCATCTTGTTAAATCCTATTCATCTTAAAAGGCTCAACTCAAAGGTCACCTCTTATGTAAAAGCTCTCTGCCCTTCTCCTAGAGGAGTTAGCCTTTCTTCCTCTAATGAATGAAAGCTTCCACAGGCCCTCATGACATCCCAACTCCAGGGCCGTCACTCACTTGAAAGTTTGCTTTAACTGTGTCCTTAGGGATCTGTCTCCACCACCAGTTAGGAGCTGCTCAAGGCAGGCACTTTGGGATGCATCTCTTTTTTTTTTTTTTTTTTTTTTATTATTATTTTTTTATTATATTTAAGTTCTAGGGTACATGTGCATAACGTGCAGGTTTGTTACATATGTATACTTATGCCATGTTGGTGTGCTGCACCCATCAACTCGTCAGCACCCATCAATTCATCATTTATATCATGTATAACTCCCCAATGCAATCCCTCCCTCCTCCCCCCGCCCCCATGATAGGCCCCAGTGCGTGATGTTCCCCTTCCCGAGTCCAAGTGATCTCATTGTTCAGTTCCCACCTATGAGTGAGAACATGCGGTGTTTGGTTTTCTCTTCTTGTGATAGTTTGCTAAGAATGATGGTTTCCAGCTGCATCCATGTCCCTACAAAGGACGCAAACTCATCCTTTTTTATGGCTGCATACTATTTCATGGTGTATATGTGCCACATTTTCTTAATCCAGTCTGTCACAGATGGACATTTGGGTTGATTCCAAGTCTTTGCTATTGTGAACAGTGCCGCAATAAACGTACGTGTACATGTGTCTTTGTAGTAGAATAATTTATAATCCTTTGGATATATACCCAGTAGTGGGATGGCTGGGTCATATGGTACATCTAGTTCTAGATCCTTGAGGAATTGCCATACTGTTTTCCATAAAGGTTGAACTAGTTTACAATCCCACCAACAGTGTAAAAGTGTTCCTATTTCTCCACATCCTCTCCAACACCTGTTGTTTCCTGACTTCTTAATGATTGCCATTCTAACTGGTGTGAGATGGTATCTCATTGTGGTTTTGATTTGCATTTCTCTGATGGCGAGTGATGATGAGCATTTTTTCATGTGTCTGTTGGCTGTATGAATATCTTCTTTTGAGAAATGTCTGTTCATATCCTTTCCCCACTTTTTGATGGGGTTGTTTGTTTTTTTCTCGTATATTTGTTTGAGTTCTTTGTAGGTTCTGGATATTAGCCCTTTGTCAGATGAGTAGGTTGCAAAAATTTTCTCCCATTCTGTAGGTTGCCTGTTCACTCTGATGGTAGTTTCTTTTGCTGTGCAAAAGCTCTTTAGTTTAATTAGATCCCATTTGTCAATTTTGGCTTTTGCTGCCATTGCTTTTGGTGTTTTAGACATGAAGTCCTTGCCCATGCCTATGTCCTGAATGGTACTACCTAGATTTTCTTCTAGGGTTTTTATGGTATTAGGTCTAACATTTAAGTCTCTAATCCATCTTGAATTAATCTTCGTATAAGGGGTAAGGAAAGGATCCAGTTTCAGCTTTCTACTTATGGCTAGCCAATTTTCCCAGCACCATTTATTAAATAGGGAATCCTTTCCCCATTTCTTGTTTCTCTCAGGTTTGTCAAAGATCAGATGGCTGTAGATGTGCGGTATTATTTCTGAGGACTCTGTTCTGTTCCATTGGTCTATATCTCTGTTTTGGTACCAGTACCATGCTGTTTTGGTTACTGTAGCCTTGGGATGCATCTCTTATCTCCTACATTTAGTCCAGTGCCTACCACTGGGGTGCGGTGGGTTGGGGGAGGGAGAAGGGATGAGACAATTCTTTTATTTATTTATTTTTTCAGGTAACTTTATTTTTTTTCCTTTTTCTTTAATTATACTTATATATATAATATATAATGTTCTAGGGTACATGTGCACAACGTGCAGGTTTGTTACATATGTATACATGTGCCATGTTGGTGTGCTGCACCCATTAACTCGTCATTTGTATTAGGTATATCTCCTAATACTATCCCTCCACCACCTCCCCACAGTAGGACCCGGTGTGTGATGTTCCCCTTCCTGTGTACAAGTGATCTCATTGTTCAATTCCCACCTATGAGTGAGAACACGTGGTGTTTGGTTTTCTGTTCTTGCAATAGTTTACTGAGAATGATGGTTTCCAGCTACATCCATGTCCATACAAAGGACACGAACTCATCCTTTTTTATGGCTGCATAGTATTCCATGGTGTATATGTGCCACATTTTCTTTTTTTTTTTTTTTTTTAGCTTCTACATTTTTAATAAGAAAAAAATTAAATAATTTTTAAGGAAAATAACAATTGAATGAATGATTGATAGTATTTGGAATAAATATTTCAAATACAATTTGATTATAGATGTTAAATATTTCATTGAATGAAGCACAAAAACATGGAAAGAGAACATATAATGTTTTACCTGTTGATTTTACCAAATATATCCAATTTAATGCCCCCACCCCCAAAATTTGGCAGTCTCACAAAACACTTCAATATATGTACGAACTGAGTGCTGCTAATCTATCTTGTCTTGTTTGTTCTAAATTCAGCTGATATCCCCATAGACCAAAATATTCCCATTTCTAATAATGTTAAATTTCATACTTTTTTTTATCAAACAACCAAAACCTTCTCTCCCTGCCTCACTTCTGCTTCATCATTTAAATAAGTGGCACTTCCTTCTTTGTAGCTTCCCTCTTTTTTTTTTTTTTTGAATAATAAATGCCAACTTTTTATTCTATTTTAACAATGATGTCAGACATTTAACAATGATGTCCTTTTTGCTATGCATTCCTTTATCTTTAAAGAACTGTGAGTTACTATTACAACCTCACTAATGCCATGAATGGTTTTGTAGTTTTCTTTTTTTTATTATTATTATTATACTTTAAGTTCTAGGGTACATGTGCATAACATGCAAGTTTGTCACATATGTATACTTGTGTCATGTTGGTGTGCTGCACCCATCAGCTCGTCACCACCCATCAACTCGTCATTTACATCAGGTATAACTCCCAATGCAATCCCTCCCCCCTCCCCCCTCCCCATGATAGGCCCCGGTGTGTGATGTTCCCCTTCCCAAGTCCAAGTGATCTCATTGTTCAGTTCCCACCTATGAGTGAGAACATGCAGTGTTTGGTTTTCTGTTCTTGTGATAGTTTGCTAAGAATGATGGTTTCCAGCTGCATTCATGTCCCTACAAAGGACTCAAACTCATCTTTTTTTATGGCTGCATAGTATTCCATGGTGTATATGTGCCACATTTTCTTAATCCAGTCTGTCACTGATGGACATTTGGGTTGATTCCAAGTCTTTGCTATTGTGAATAGTGCAGCAATAAACATACATGTGCATGTGACTTTATAGCAGCATGATTTATGATCCTTTGGGTATATACCCAGTAGTGGGATGGCTGGGTCATATGGTACATCTAGTTCTAGATCCTTGAGGAATCGCCACACTGTTTTCCATAATGGTTGATCTAGTTTACAATCCCACCAACAGTGTAAAAGTGTTCCTATTTCTCCACATCCTCTCCAACACCTGTTGTTTCCTGACGTTTTAATGATTGCCATTCTAATTGGTGTGAGATGGTATCTCATTGTAGTTTTGATTTGCATTACTCTGATGGCCAGTGATGATGAGCATTTTTTCATGTGTCTGTTGGCTGTATGAATGTCTTCTTTTGAGAATTGTCTGTTTATATCTTTTGCCCACTTTTTGATGGGGTTGTTTTTTTTCTTGTAAATTTGTTTGAGTTCTTTGTAGGTTCTGGATATTAGCCCTTTGTCAGATGAGTAGGTTGCAAAAATTTTCTCCCATTCTGTAGGTTGCCTGTTCACTCTGATGGTAGTTTCTTTTGCTGTGCAAAAGCTCTTTAGTTTAATTAGATCCCATTTGTCAATTTTGGCTTTTGCTGCCATTGCTTTTGGTGTTTTAGACATGAAGTCCTTGCCCATGCCTATGTCCTGAATGGTACTACCTAGATTTTCTTCTAGGGTTTTTATGGTATTAGGTCTAACATTTAAGTCTCTAATCCATCTTGAATTAATCTTCGTATAAGGGGTAAGGAAAGGATCCAGTTTCAGCTTTCTACTTATGGCTAGCCAATTTTCCCAGCACCATTTATTAAATAGGGAATCCTTTCCCCATTTCTTGTTTCTCTCAGGTTTGTCAAAGATCAGATGGCTGTAGATGTGCGGTATTATTTCTGAGGACTCTGTTCTGTTCCATTGGTCTATATCTCTGTTTTGGTACCAGTACCATGCTGTTTTGGTTACTGTAGCCTTGGGATGCATCTCTTATCTCCTACATTTAGTCCAGTGCCTACCACTGGGGTGCGGTGGGTTGGGGGAGGGAGAAGGGATGAGACAATTCTTTTATTTATTTATTTTTTCAGGTAACTTTATTTTTTTTCCTTTTTCTTTAATTATACTTATATATATAATATATAATGTTCTAGGGTACATGTGCACAACGTGCAGGTTTGTTACATATGTATACATGTGCCATGTTGGTGTGCTGCACCCATTAACTCGTCATTTGTATTAGGTATATCTCCTAATACTATCCCTCCACCACCTCCCCACAGTAGGACCCGGTGTGTGATGTTCCCCTTCCTGTGTACAAGTGATCTCATTGTTCAATTCCCACCTATGAGTGAGAACACGCGGTGTTTGGTTTTCTGTTCTTGCAATAGTTTACTGAGAATGATGGTTTCCAGCTACATCCATGTCCATACAAAGGACACGAACTCATCCTTTTTTATGGCTGCATAGTATTCCATGGTGTATATGTGCCACATTTTCTTTTTTTTTTTTTTTTTAGCTTCTACATTTTTAATAAGAAAAAATTAAATAATTTTTAAGGAAAATAACAATTGAATGAATGATTGATAGTATTTGGAATAAATATTTCAAATACAATTTGATTATAGATGTTAAATATTTCATTGAATGAAGCACAAAAACATGGAAAGAGAACATATAATGTTTTACCTGTTGATTTTACCAAATATATCCAATTTAATGCCCCCACCCCCAAAATTTGGCAGTCTCACAAAACACTTCAATATATGTACGAACTGAGTGCTGCTAATCTATCTTGTCTTGTTTGTTCTAAATTCAGCTGATATCCCCATAGACCAAAATATTCCCATTTCTAATAATGTTAAATTTCATACTTTTTTTTATCAAACAACCAAAACCTTCTCTCCCTGCCTCACTTCTGCTTCATCATTTAAATAAGTGGCACTTCCTTCTTTGTAGCTTCCCTCTTTTTTTTTTTTTGAATAATAAATGCCAACTTTTTATTCTATTTTAACAATGATGTCAGACATTTAACAATGATGTCCTTTTTGCTATGCATTCCTTTATCTTTAAAGAACTGTGAGTTACTATTACAACCTCACTAATGCCATGAATGGTTTTGTAGTTTTCTTTTTTTTATTATTATTATTATACTTTAAGTTCTAGGGTACATGTGCATAACATGCAAGTTTGTCACATATGTATACTTGTGTCATGTTGGTGTGCTGCACCCATCAGCTCGTCACCACCCATCAACTCGTCATTTACATCAGGTATAACTCCCAATGCAATCCCTCCCCCCTCCCCCCTCCCCATGATAGGCCCCGGTGTGTGATGTTCCCCTTCCCAAGTCCAAGTGATCTCATTGTTCAGTTCCCACCTATGAGTGAGAACATGCAGTGTTTGGTTTTCTGTTCTTGTGATAGTTTGCTAAGAATGATGGTTTCCAGCTGCATTCATGTCCCTACAAAGGACTCAAACTCATCTTTTTTTATGGCTGCATAGTATTCCATGGTGTATATGTGCCACATTTTCTTAATCCAGTCTGTCACTGATGGACATTTGGGTTGATTCCAAGTCTTTGCTATTGTGAATAGTGCAGCAATAAACATACATGTGCATGTGACTTTATAGCAGCATGATTTATGATCCTTTGGGTATATACCCAGTAGTGGGATGGCTGGGTCATATGGTACATCTAGTTCTAGATCCTTGAGGAATCGCCACACTGTTTTCCATAATGGTTGATCTAGTTTACAATCCCACCAACAGTGTAAAAGTGTTCCTATTTCTCCACATCCTCTCCAACACCTGTTGTTTCCTGACGTTTTAATGATTGCCATTCTAATTGGTGTGAGATGGTATCTCATTGTAGTTTTGATTTGCATTACTCTGATGGCCAGTGATGATGAGCATTTTTTCATGTGTCTGTTGGCTGTATGAATGTCTTCTTTTGAGAATTGTCTGTTTATATCTTTTGCCCACTTTTTGATGGGGTTGTTTTTTTTCTTGTAAATTTGTTTGAGTTCTTTGTAGGTTCTGGATATTAGCCCTTTGTCAGATGAGTAGGTTGCAAAAATTTTCTCCCATTCTGTAGGTTGCCTGTTCACTCTGATGGTAGTTTCTTTTGCTGTGCAGAAGCTCTTTAATTAGATCCCATTTGTCAATTTTGGCTTTTGTTGCCATTGCTTTTGGTGTTTTAGACATGAAGTCCTTGCCCATGCCTATGTCCTGAATGGTACTACCTAGGTTTTCTTCTAGGGTTTTTATGGTATTAGGTCTAACATTTAAGTCTCTAATCCATCTTGAATTAATTTTTGTATAAGGAGTAAGGAAAGGATCCAGTTTCAGCTTTCTACTTATGGCTAGCCAATTTTCCCAGCACCATTTATTAAATAGGGAATCCTTTCCCCATTTCTTATTTCTCTCCGGTTTGTCAAAGATCAGATGGCTGTAGATGTGTGGTATTATTTCTGAGGACTCTGTTCTGTTCCATTGGTCTATATCTCTGTTTTGGTACCAGTACCATGCTGTTTTGGTTACTGTAGCCTTGTAGTATAGTTTGAAGCCAGGTAACGTGATGCCTCCAGCTTTGTTCCTTTGACTTAGGATTGTCTTGGCAATGCAGGCTGTTTTTTGGTTCCATATGAACTTTAAAGCAGTTTTTTCCAATTCTGTGAAGAAACTCATTGGTAGCTTGATGGGGATGGCATTGAATCTATAAATTACCTTGGGCAGTATGGCCATTTTCACGATATTGATTCTTCCTATCCATGAGCATGGTGTGTTCTTCCATTTGTTTGTGTCCTCTTTGATTTCACTGAGCAGTGGTTTGTAGTTCTCCTTGAAGAGGTCCTTTACATCCCTTGTAAGTTGGATTCCTAGATATTTTATTCTCTTTGAAGCAATTGTGAATGGAAGTTCATTCCTGATTTGGCTCTCTGTTTGTCTGTTACTGGTGTATAAGAATGCTTGTGATTTTTGCACATTAATTGTGTATCCTGAGACTTTGCTGAAGTTCCTTATCAGCTTAAGGAGATTTTGGGCGGAGACAATGGGGTTTTCTAAATATACAATCATGTCATCTGCAAACAGGGACAATTTGACTTCTTCTTTTCCTAAGTGAATACCCTTGATTTCTTTCTCTTGCCTGATTGCCCTAGCCAGAACTTCCAACACTATGTTGAATAGGAGTGGTGAGAGAGGGCATCCCTGTCTTATACCAGTTTTCAAAGGGAATTTTTCCAGTTGTTGCCCATTCAGTATGATATTGGCTGTAGGTTTGTCATAAATAGCTCTTATTATTTTGAGGTACATTCCATCAATACCGAATTTATTGAGTGTTTTTAGCATGAAGGGCTGTTGAATTTTGTCAAAGGCCTTTTCTGCATCTATTGAGATAATCATGTGGTTCTTGTCTTTGGTTCTGTTTATATGCTGGATTACATTTATTGATTTTCGAATGTTGAACCAGCCTTGCATCCCAGGGATGAAGCCCACTTGATCATGATGGATAAGCTCTTTGATGTGCTGCTGAATCCAGTTTGCCAGTATTTTATTGAGGATTTTTGCATCGATGTTCATCAGGGATATTGGTCTAAAATTCTCTTTTTTTGTTGTGTCTCTGCCAGGCTTTGGTATCAGGATGATGCTGGCCTGATATAATGAGTTAGGGAGGATTCCCTCTTTTTCTATTGATTGGAATAGTTTCAGAAGGAATGGTACCAGCTCCTCCTTGTACCTCTGGTAGAATTCAGCTGTGAATCCATCTGGTCCTGGACTTGTTTTGGTTGGTAGGCTATTGATTATTGCCTCAATTTCAGAGCCTGCTATTGGTCTATTCAGGGATTCAACTTCTTCCTGGTTTAGTCTTGGGAGAGTGTAAGTGTCCAGGAAATTATCCATTTCTTCTAGATTTTCTAGTTGATTTGCGTAGAGGCGTTTATAGTATTCTCTGATGGTAGTTTGTATTTCTGTGGGGTCGGTGGTGATATCCCCTTTATCATTTTTTATTGCATCTATTTGATTCTTCTCTCTTCTCTTTTTTATTAGTCTTGCTAGCGGTCTGTCAATTTTGTTGATCTTTTCAAAAAACCAACTCCTGGATTCATTGATTTTTTGGAGGGTTTTTTGTGTCTCTATCTCCTTCAGTTCGGCTCTGATCTTAGTTATTTCTTGCCTTCTGCTAGCTTTTGAATGTGTTTGCTCTTGCTTCTCTAGTTCTTTTAATTGTGATGCTAGAGTGTCAATTTTAGATCTTTCCTGCTTTCTCTTGTGGGCATTTGGTGCTATAAATTTCCCTCTACACACTGCTTTAAATGTGTCCCAGAGATTCTGGTATGTTGTATCTTTGTTCTCATTGGTTTCAAAGAACATCTTTATTTCTGCCTTCATTTCGTTCTGTACCCAGTAGTCATTCAGGAGCAGGTTGTTCAGTTTCCATGTAGTTGAGCCGTTTTGATTGAGTTTCTTAGTCCTGAGTTCTAGTTTGACTGCACTGTGGTCTGAGAGACAGTTTGTTATAATTTCTGTTCTTTTACATTTGCTAAGGAGTGCTTTACTTCCAATTATGTGGTCAATTTTGGAATAAGTGCGATGTGGTACTGAGAAGAATGTATATTCTGTTGATTTGGGGTGGAGAGTTCTATAGATGTCTATTAGGTCCACTTGGTGCAGAGATGAGTTCAATTCCTGGATATCCTTGTTAACTTTCTGTCTCGTTGATCTGTCTAATGTTGACAGTGGGGTGTTAAAGTCTCCCATTATTATTGTATGGGAGTGTAAGTCTCTTTGTAAGTCTCTAAGGACTTGCTTTATAAATCTTGGTGTTCGTGTATTGGTTGCATATATATTTAGGATAGTTAGCTCTTCCTGATGAATTGATCCCTTTATGTAATGGCCTTCTTTGTCTCTTTTGATCTTTGATGGTTTAAAGTCTGTTTTATCAGAGACTAGGATTGCAACCCCTGCTTTTTTTTGTTTTCCATTTGCTTGGTAGATCTTCCTCCATCCCTTTCTTTTGAGCCTATGTGTGTCTCTGTATGTGAGATGGGTCTCCTGAATACAGCAAACTGATGGGTCTTGACTCTTTTTCCAATTTGCCAGTCTGTGTCTTTTAATTGGACCATTTAGTCCATTTACATTTAAGTTTAATATTGTTATGTGTGAAGTTGATCCTGTCATTATGATATTAGCTGGTTGTTTTGCTCACTAGTTGATGCAGTTTCTTCCTATCCTCGATGGACTTTACATTTTGACATGTTTTTGCAATGGCTGGTACCGGTTGTTCCTTTCCACGTTTAGTGCTTCCTTCAGGATCTCTTGTAGGGCAGGCCTGGTGGTGACAAAATCTCTAAGCATTTGCTTGTCCGTAAAGGATTTTATTTCTCCGTCACTTATGAAACTTAGTTTGGCTGGATATGAAATTCTGGATTGAAAATTCTTTTCTTTAAGAACGTTGAATATTGGCCCCCACTCTCTTCTGGCTTGTAGAGTTTCTGCCGAGAGGTCTGCTGTTAGTCTGATGGGCTTCCCTTTGTGGGTAACCCGACCTCTCTCTCTTGCTGCCCTTAAGATTTTTTCCTTCATTTCAACTTTGGTGAATCTGGCAATTATGTGTCTTGGAGTTGCTCTTCTCAAGGAGTATCTTTGTGGCGTTCTCTGTATTTCCTGAATTTGAATGTTGGCCTGCCTTACTAGGTTGGGGAAGTTCTCCTGGATGATATCCTGAAGAGTGTTTTCCAACTTGGTTCCATTTTCCCCCTCACTTTCAGGCACACCAGTCAGTCGTAGATTTGGTCTTTTCACATAATCCCATATTTCTTGAAGGCTCTGTTCATTTCTTTTTACTCTTTTTTCTCTACACTTCTCTTCTCACTTCATTTCATTCGTTTGATCTTCAATTGCTGATACTCTTTCTTCCAGTTGATCATGTCGGTTACTGAAGCTTGTGCATTTGTCACATAATTCTTGTGTTATGGTTTTCATTTCTATCAGTTCTTTTAAGGTCTTCTCTGCATTGATTATTCTAGTTATCCATTCATCCATTCTTTTTTCAAGGTTTTTAGTTTCTTTGTGCTGGTTATGTAGTTCCTCCTTTAGCTCTGAGAAGTTTGATCGACTGAAGCCTTCTTCTCTCAACTCGTCAAAGTCATTCTCCGTCCAGCTTTGTTCTGTTGCTGGTGATGAGCTGCGTTCCTTTGGAGGGGCAGATGCACTCTGATTTTTTGAATTTTCAGCCTTTCTGCACTGCTTTTCCCCCATCTTTGTGGTTTTATCTGACTTTGGTCTTTGATGATGGTGACGTACTGATGGGGTTTTAGTGTAGGTGTCCTTCCTGTTTGTTAGTTTTCCTTCTAACAGTCGGTACCCTCAGCTGTAGGTCTGTTGGAATTTGCTTGAGGCCCACTCCAGACCCTGTTTGCCTGGGTATCAGCAGCGGAGGCTGCAGAAGATAGAATATTGCTGAACAGCAAGTGTTGCTATCTGATTCTTGCTCTGGAAGCTTCGTCTCACGGGTATACCCTGCCGTGTGAGGTGTGAGGTGTTGGTCTGCACCTAGTGGGGTATGTCTCCCAGTTAGGCTACTCAGGCATCAGGGACCCACTTGAGCAGGCAGTCTGTCTGTTCTCAGATCTCAACCTCCATGCTGGGAGATCCACTGCTCTCTTCAAAGCTGTCAAACAGGGACATTTACCTCTGCTGAGGTTTCTGCTGCTTTTTGTTTAGCTATGCCCTGTCCCCAGAGGAGGAGTCTACAGAGGCAGGCAGTCCTTTTTGAGCTGTGGTGGGCTCCACCCAATTCGAGCTTCCCAGGGGCTTCGTTTACCTACTTAAGCCTCAGCAATGGTGGGAGCCCCTACCCTAGCCTCGCTGCCACCTTGCAGTTAGATCTCAGACTGCTATGCTAGCAATAAGGGAGGCTCCGTGGGTGTTGGACCCTCTGTGCCCAGGTGGGGGATATAATCTCCTGGTGTGCCGTTTGCTAAGACCCTAGGTAAAGCGCAGTATTAGGGTGGGAGTTACCCAATTTTCCAGGTGTTGTGTGTCTCAATTTCCTTTGGCTAGGAAAAGAAATTCCCTACCCCATTGCGCTTCCCAGGTGAGGCTATGCCTTGCCCTGCTTCAGCTCTCACTGGTCAGGCTGCACCCAAGGACCAGCGCCAAGTGTCCGACATGCCCCAGTGAGACGAACCCACTACCTCAGTTGAAAATGCAGAAATCACCCATCTTCTGTGTCACTCACGCTGGGAGCTGGAGGCTAGAGCTGTTCCTATTTGGCCATCTTGGGTGCACCCCCCACCGAGACAATTCTTACTACTCATTGAATTAAGAGAAAGTAATTGATAATGCACTAATGCCATGGTTCATATTCTACCAAGGCTCGCTCCCAGTCGTGTGTGTTATGAGATACTCAATATACACACATTCAATACAAACATGTATTGCTTGCCTTCATTCTGTCCCTGAAACTTGCCAAGCTTCTTCCCGTTTCAAGGTCTTTGCAATTGTTTTCTTTCTGCTCGGAATGTTCTTCCCCTGGAAGTTCACATGGCTACCACCTTCCTCTTAGGTAGGTCCCAACTCAAGTGCTGCCTTCAGATACAGGACTCTCCTAACCACCCCCACCCATGCCCAGCCAGGTTATCCAAATATTCTCTTCTTCATAGCATATGATTATAGAATCACCTAAAGTTAGTTTATTTTCAAAAACGTAATGCAATCCACATGCTAGCATTCCCAGGATCTAGGATGATGCCACATGACAAAATTCTGTAAATAATTTGTGAACTGCCTAATATGCATAGATGCGAGGGATTTTTTAAAAATGAATATGGGGTCGTGGTAGGTTCACAAAGTTCAACTGCTGAAGACAGATCTTCTTTCAGACCACTTTTGAGATTTTTCTATGGCTGTGGTAGACAACTTGTAACTGCCTTTGTCTAGGCCAAAGTTTTCTAAGTTATCCTCTGGATCTTAGGGGGTCTCAGTCATCATGGAACCATGAGTTGGAGTGGGTTCAGCCCGTTTTCTAGGTAAAGTCCTGGCTTCGTCTGTAGGTAGTGCTGGCTTTGGTTCTCCTAGACAGAGTTACAGAGTGGGGTGGAATTCCTTCCAGATGGGACTTTGGCTCTGTTTCCCTTTAATGTCCACCCCATCCCCTGCACCTGCTTCTGCCTATCCTTCCCTCCTGTACTAGGTAGGAGGGAGGCATGAGATGTAGATAAGGGAGAATATACTTAGTTGGGATTTAGAAAAATGATGTGGTACAAGGTTCCAGGGAATTAGAAGAGAGAGTGGGGCTAAGAAGTGGGATAAAGGCAGGAAAAAAAACAAAGTGCAAAGGCCTCAGAAATAACTTGGGCCTACTTGTATAAGTAGGGTCAATTTTGCCTACAGTTAGCCTGAAAAAAAAAATGCGGGTTCTCTTGACTTATCTTGGCAGGAAAGCTTGTGTGAAAGTGGGGTGAGGGGGCCAGGTAGGGTCACTGACACTTGTAATCTCAACATTTTGGGAGACTGAGATGGGCAGATCACTTAGCCCAGGAGTTAGAGACCAGCCTAGGCAACATGGTGAAACCCTGTCTCTACAAAAGTTAGCCAGGTATGGTGGCATGCAGCTGTAGTCCTAGCTAATCTGGAGGCTGAGGTGGGAGGATTGATTTGAGCTCCAGAGGCAGAGGTTGCAGTGAGTTGAGATTGCATCACTGCACTCCAGTCTGGGTGACAGAGTGAGACCCCATCTCAAAAATAAATAAATAAATAAATAAACAAATAAAAAAAAGAGAGAGAGAGAGAAAAAGTTGGGCAAGGAAGGGAGTGCAAGATTTTTTTTTTTTTTTTTTTTTGGTCCTGGGACATGAGCTTCTTAGCTGACAAGAAATGTGGTGAAGCAGAGCATAGATTTCTCCTTCAATTCTAACACTTCAGTCATTCTAGATCTCTATAGCCCAGTGGAAATGTGCACCCTTCCTGTCTGAACCCCAGCCTTCCAACCACACTCCCACTTAACTCTACATGCTAAGTGTGTCTCTTTGGAAGTGGTTCTGAGCACATCCAACCATGCGTGCACATGGCTTCCAGCAGGGTCCCTTCCTTCAGGTTGAGAGTACCAAGGGTTTGTTAAAAATGCCAATCCTCCTTCAGAGATTCTGATTCAGTAGACTTGATGTTGGGTCCAGGTATCTGCATTTTAAATTAGCGCCACGGGGATTCTGATACAGGCAATTTGTAAATGACTCTTCTATAAAATTGGTAGTTACGTTTACTAAATATTTCTATGAGCTAACAGTGGTGCCAATCCCTTTAGGTGCATTATCTTAACCCACACAAGAGCTCATCCAGTTATAGCTGAGGACACAGGCTGAGACGTCAGCTAGAACTTGTAAATGATGAATCCTGGCCTTAAAAACAAAGGCCTCTGACTTGCAAAGTCCACTTTCTTTCATGGGCTAGGGATAGCTTTTAAATCTTTAAATTATTTTAGGAGTTTCTAATATCTTGCTACTCGAAGTGTGGTCCATGGACCTGTAACATCGGAGTCTTCTGGAGGCGTGTTAGAAAAGTAGACTCTCAGCCCTCCAGGTCCCATGAATCAGAATCTACTTTTTGACAGGATACCTGTGTGATGTCTATACACATGAAAGTTTGAGTAGCACTGTGATAATATATTTTATTTATTCATTTGTACCCTCATCTCATGCCAACATAAATTACTGATGTCATTTCCTATTATATGTTATGGAAATACCTTATACTGTAGCTTGCATGTGATTCCTATTGGTTTATGAGCTTTAATTCATCCATTCAACTAGATTTAGTGGAACTAATTTTGTTATTTCTCACCCGGACTCTTAAAATTATCTCCTATTTGGTTTGTCTGTCTTCAGTTTCTCCTGTCTTTTAATCTATTGATAGAAAAGATTTAAAAAAAAAAAAAAAAAAAAAAACAGTGGAACACATTATTGAAATAAAATACTGGTGAAAAACCTACAATAATTAAAGTGCTACTGCTCCAGTTGAAGTGTGTGTACAGTGGCGGGTGGGGTCAGAGCTTGGTCTTTTTAACTCCCCCAGAATCCCCAAGACACTTCCTGTGAATTCCCAGGGGTCTGTGAGCACAGATGACCATGCTTACTCTCCCAGTTCTCTGCCACAGCACTGTGACCCTTTCAAAATCAATTATGTGATGCACTGCGTATGATTTGGTAATAATGAAAGTACAAATGTTTGTGATGAATTTAGTTCAAAATAACTTGGAGGGAGTGGATTGAAGTCATGCTCTCACTTGCATTCCAATATGCTTTCTTTAGGATGAAAGTGCTAATATTAGATACACACAGGAAAATGGGAAGATGTCACCATGGATGTTGTGGTGGGAAAAGGTCAAGAGTCATGGATCTAGGCTGGCTTCCAGGTTGCTGCCAGAGAGAGCTTCCTTAAAGCTATAACTCCTTTTGCCTATAAACTCATCCACCGTGGCCTACAGAATTATTAATACGACCAATCTGTTTAACTCTCTCCCACTGCTTATCTCTCTCCCACTCCTCCCAACCTCTCCAGGACTCCAGGACTCCAGTCCCCTCATGCCAAAACAGAGCAGACCTTCCACGAGTCTGTGTCTTCCCAGGTGCTGTGCCTCTGCCTGGAAACATCTTTTTTTTTTTGACAGAATTTTGTTCTGTTGCCCAGGTTGGAATGCAGTGGTGCAATCTCAGCTCACTGAAACCTTCATCTCCCAGGTTCAAGTGATTCTCCTGCCTCAGCCTCCCGGGTAGCTGGGATTACGGGAGTGCGTCACCATGTCCAACTAATTTTTGTATTTTTAGTAGAGACAGGGTTTCACCATATTGGCTAGGCTGGTATCAAGCTCCTAGCCTCAAGTGATCCACCTGTCTCCCAAAGTGCTAGGATTTCAGGCATGAGTCACTGGGCCAGCTTGCCTGGAAATATCTCTTTAAAAAAAAAAAAATTACTTTAAGTTCTAGGATACATGTGCAGAACGTGCAGGTTTGTTACATAGGTATACATGGTGGTTTGTCGCATCTATCAATTCATCATCTAGGTTTTAAGCCCTGCATGCATTAGGAATTTGTCCTAATGCTCTCCCTCTCCTTGACCCCCACCCCCCAACAGGCCCCAGTGTGTGATGTTCCCCTCCCTGTGTCCATGTGTTCTCACTGTTCAACTCCCATTTATGAGTGAGAACATGAGGTGTTTGATTTTCTGTTCCTGTGTTAGTTTGCTGAGAATGATGGTTTCCAGCTTCATCCATGTCCCTGAAAAGGACATGAACTCATTCTTTTTTATGGCTGCATAGTATTCCATGGCATATGTGTGCCACATTTTCTTTTTCCAGTCTATCATTGATGGACATTTGGATTGGTTCCAAGTCTTTGCTATTGTGAACAGTGCTGGAATAAACATACATGTGCATGTGTCTTCATAGTATAATAATTTATAATCCTTTGGGTATATACCCAGTAATGGGATTGCTGGGTCAAACAGTATTTCTGGTTCTAGATCCTTGAGGAATTGCCACACTGTCTTCCACAATTGTTGAACTAATTTACACTCCCAACAACAGTGTAAAAGCATTCCTATTTCTCCACAGCCTCACCAGCATCTGTTGTTTCTTGACTTTTTGATAATCGCCATTCTAACTGGCATGAGATGGTATTTCATTGTGTTTTGTATTTGCATTTCTCTAATGACCAGTGATGATGAGCTTTTTTTCATATATTTGTTGGCTGCATAAATGTCTTTTGTTGAGAAGTGTCTGTTCATATCCTTTGCTCACTATTTGATGGGGTTTTTATTTTCCTGTAAATTTGTTTAAGTCCCTTGTAGATTCTGGATATTAGCCCTTTGTCAGATGGATAGATTGCAAAAATTTTCTCCCATTCTGTAGGTTGCCTGTTCACTCTGATGATAGTTTATTTTGCTGTGCAGAAGCTCTTTAGTTTAATTAGATCCCATTTGTCAATTTTGGCTTTTATAGCAATTGCTTTTGGTGTTTTAGTCATGAAGTCTTTGCCCATGCCTGTGTCCTGAATGGTATTCCCCTCACTTCCCCTATTGCTTTGCATGGTGCCTAACCCGAAGTAGGGTTAAGTGAATGAATGGATGAATAAGTGAATGGAGTAGAGGAGAGGGGGAGAGAGAAGGAGATGGGCAAAGAGAGAGAGAAGCTTAGGTATGTAAAGAATTAGAAAAAGAGAACCAGAGAGACATGATGAATCCTGACCTTCAGTGCCTGGCTGTAATCCCTCCTGGAACCTGGCTGTTCTACTTGCCTTTGGGATCTCTGATACTGGTTGTTGGCCTCACGTTGGGGTCTATTGCATCCTTTTATGTTTGTCTGTGAGTTGCTGAAGGGCAGAGGTCTAACCTCACTCATCTTTGTAACCCCAGGGCCTGGAACACAGTAGGACAACAAGCTACTTCTCCCTTTCCACATGGAGCAAACTAAAGAAACAACATCTTGTTTTAGGGTGTTTAGAGCCCTCTTTCTAACCTTTGCTGAAGGCGACATGTGAAAACACTCCTTTGAGTGAAAATAAAATACAGTGTATTCCTCAGGGTTCTAATTTATCAGAAAGATTTTTCAAGTTCTAGTTTTTCTATTGTAACAAGAATGATTTATGTTGATTCCCTCAAGAAGCACCAGTACTTTATCATTCCAGTCATTTTCCATTTGCGTGAGATACACATCAGGAATTTCCTTCTTCATGTCAAACTCAGTACTGCACAGAACCAGGCTTTTAAAACATAACTCATTAGCTTGGAAATAGGAAGTGACAAGAAGTAATAGATCTATTTCAATTTGCTCTCACAAGAGCTAGCTTTTATTTCTTTGCCCTATGGCCTCTTTTTATTTAGTGTATGTATTTTCCCAAGAATTTTTATCTTTTTTTTTTTATTCAAAGGAGAGCAAATTTTAGACTGTTTAGGCTATTTTAAATCACAAATACAAACCTCTCAGTCTAAAATATCTACTTGCTTATTGCAATTAAGTCTAGAAACAGTCAATACCAGTGTCTCCTGTTTTGCTGCTGCTCTCATCTCAGCATTCTAGCCAACCTTCTTTATTCTCTGCTTTCCCCTGCCCCCACGGAGATTTTAATTTCGTTAAAACGTTTTTACTGCAGCTGTGACTCAGGCAGCTCAGTTAGCTGCGGAAACACAGTGTCATTTAATATTCCAACCCACAGCCCAGACAGTTTCACATTGGGTCATTTGGAGCAGAGCTGTTGAGACTGCTTTATATGACAATGATTGGCAACACCCTGCTGTTGAAAAACAGGCAGCATGAAAAACAGCTAGTGTGCTCCTAGCAATATCTCTGTTCTCAATACCAGACCATGAATTGGAGCCAACTGAACAGAACCGAATGTGATCATCAAGCCACACTCTTGATTCCCTCTGTTGGTTGAATAAGGTGCTTTCATTCATTAATCCATTCATTCATTTAATTATATTCAAAGTGGACCTATTTCAGGATAGGCACCATGCAAAGGCAATGCTAAGACATAAAACACTAGGGGCACAGCTCCTGCTACTAACATACCTGTAGTCTGTTGGAAAATGTAGATTTCAAAAAAATATTTGCAGGTTGTCTGGAAAACCAAAGAACATAGCACTGAACACTAACAGAGAAACCAAAGGGGAGTTGCAGGGGCTCGCAGAGGAAGTGAGATTTGAAGTATATTTTGAGGGATGAACTGGATATTTCCAGATGAAGAAAAGGAGTGCATATATCCCCCAGCAAGGAGATACATATGCAACGGCAAGAGACTGATGTTGGCAACTAAGGTAGAAAGGAGACAGGGTGGGATGGAGACCATGAATTCTACTTTATGTCATGTTTGCAGTGTCTAGTTGATTTAGTGCTCAATGAGATTTGGGACTAGAAATAGAGATTTGGAAGTTAACGAGATCATTTTTGAGGTTGAACATGGTGGCTCACACCTGTAATCCCAGCACTTTGGGAGGCCAAGGTGGGCAGATTGCTTGAGCCCGGGACCAGCCTGGGCAACATGGCAAAACCCCAAGTCTACAAAAAATATGAAAATTAGATCCATGCCTGTGGTTACAGCTACTTAGGAGGCTGAAATGGGAGGATAACTTGAGCCCAGGAGGTTGAGGCTGCAGTGAGCTGAGATTGCACCATTGTACTTCAGCTGGGGTGACAAAGCGAGGCCCTATCTCAAAAAGAGAAAAAAAAAAAAAAAGGAAAAATCACCTAAGAGTGTGCAGAGTGAGAAGAAAAATGAGTCCATGACTGAGTCTTTGGACCATTTAAGGATCTGACTAAAGAAAAAGGACACAAAAGGAGGTGTGAGAGTGTAGAAGGAGCACAAAAGAGAAGTGTGCGGCAGATACATAAGGCCCTGCTTTTCCAGAAACTGTCTTCCTCATTGTAGCATACTTTGTACCTGATAATCATTCAGATATCTATTAAATAAGTAACTTTAGATATGATCCCATTTAATTTTATCTTGGGAATGAGAAAAGTAAAGCCCAAAATTATGTAATTAGTATAATTAAGATATTTTCTTTATCTTTTTAAAAATTTTCACTATGATATAGCTAGGTATAAATTCCTTTCTTCCTTCCTTCCTTCCTTCCTTCCTTCCTTCCTTCCTTCCTTCCTTCCTTCCTTCCTTCCTTCCTTCCTTCCTTCCTTCCTTCTTCTCTTTCTCTCTCTCTGTTTTTTTTTTTTTTCTTCTTCAGAGTCTTGCTCTATCATCCAGGCTGGAGTGCAATGGCCTGATCTTGGCTTAATGCAACCTCCACCTCTGGAGTTCAAGCAATTCTTCTGCCTCAGCCTCCCGAGTAGCTGGAATTATGGGCACTTGCCATCACACCCAGTTAATTTTTCGGTTTTTAGTAGAGACAGGGTTTGACTATGTTGGCCCAGGCTAGTCTCAAACTCCTGACCTCAAGTAATCCACCCACCTTGACCTCCCAACGTGCTGGGATTACAGACGTGAGCCATCGCACCCGGCTTGAATTTATTTCTACTTACGCTTCTCAGGACTCACTATGCTTCCTGAATCTGGATACATGTCTTTCTTTGAGTCAAGAAAATTCTCAACAATTATATTTTAAACGATTACACTTTGTACTTTCTTTCCTCTTGGAATGCCTATTAGATGTGTGTAGAGGTTTTTCATTCTATCTCCATCCCTCATAATTTATCATATTTTTATTACCTCATCTCCATACTGCCTTCTGGTTAATGCCTCAAATCTATTTTTCAGTTTGCAAATTCTCTCCTTAGCCATGTTTAGCCTGCTATTTAACCTGTGACTGAGATTTTCGTTTCAATGTTAAACTTTTCATTTCGGAAAGTGTTCTATCTTTTAAAAATTTATTTTTCAAATCGGCCTGGTCTTCTGGGAGCAATTTTTTTTTTACCTTTTAATGTTTTATTTTCTGTCTTTAATTATGTATTTCCTTTCTATATTTTGGTCTCTAGCCAAAACATCTATTTTCTGTGGCTCTTGGAATCTGATCCAGCTGTTTGGATGTTTCCTCATGGGTAGTTACCTTCTCATGTTTGTGACTGTTGATGAGAACTCTGAGGCCTGGGTTTAGGGTATGTCCCTCCAGACAGGCTCTGCTTTACTTCTGCTGGGTACCCTAGGATTTTACCATCCTGAGATCACATGTTGTATCCATTTCTCAGGCTGGGTACACGTAGGTCATGCTACTATTATAAATTCTAACTTCAAACCTGTGTGAAGGCAGGCCTATAGAGTGGGAGACAGAGAAATATTTAACAACCAGCTAGCTCTCTTGAGAAAAAGCCCTGATTTGGAGCATTTGTCAATTGTTTTGCAAATATTTACATAATTGCTGATTTTAAGCAGCCAACTTATGGTACTGAAGGAGTTAGGAAGAAATGTGCACTTTCAGCTCTTGCAAACTACTACAAGCCAGCTCCAGCACTGTACTGGACTTACACTGAACACTTCTCAGGGAAAGCATTTTTTTCCCCTGACCCAGCCATCTGGGCCAAAACAGAAATGAAAAACAAGGCCATCCCTCTTGGTTAATGGGTAGATGTTCTTTTCTAGTCCAGATTTTTACAAAGAGTGTAGTTTTTTCAGAGTCCCAGATTTACACAGATCAGTCTCAACTCTCTACCTGCCATAAGCCCAGGGCTCCATGTCCTGTACCCATATGGCCATTTAAAGGTGAGCCCCTTGAATATGGAGCCCAAAACCATCTGCTTACCTTTTAAGTTTTCAGTTTCCTCTGGTTTTGGTTCCTGGGGATTTCTATTACCCTATTGTAGACTTATCTGCACCTTTAAAAGGATGTTTCCACAAGGCCAGGTGGCTCACACCTGTAATCTCAGCACTTTGAGAGGCTGAGGTGGGCAAGTCACTTGAGGTCAGCAGTTCGAGACCAGTCTGGCCAACATGGTGAAACCCCATCTCTACTGAAAATACAAAAATTAGCTGGCACATGCCTGTAATCCCAGCTACTTGGAAGGCTGAGGCAGGAGAATCGCTTGAGCCTGGGATGCCGAGGTTGCAGTGAGCTGAGATGGCACCACTTCACTCCAGCCTGGGCGACAGGGCAAGACTCTGTCTCAAAAAAGAAATAAAATAAAATAAATAAATAAATATAAAAGTATGGTTGTTACATTTAATGCAACATATCTGGGTATTGTTTGAAAAACAAGGGTTTTCAGGTTACTGAGTCAGCCATATTGCCAGAAAGTAGAAGTCCACAACGGCTATGTGCTTGGCTGCTAATTTCCCTCTGTTCCTAGTTCTTTCTACCAGGCCTCAGAATTGCAGTTCATTTGCATATTAGACTCCAAGAGGGCATCACAAACACCTTACACTCAACACATCTAAAACCCAAGTCTCCAGCATGGCACTTTGCCTATGTGTTCTCTATCTCAGTTAATGTCAGGCCCATTCACCCAGTTTTCCAAATTAAAGCCTAATTTTGTCTTGAATTATCTCTCTCCTTCTCCACAAATGTATCTTCTCTCAACTTCTATTTCTTCTCTCATATAAACTGCCACTATTTTCCACTGGCATTATCATCATATCCTCCTAGTTTGACTACTGGCTGGTCTTTCTTTATCTCTATCCATTTGTCCAGGACTTCTGGGCCTGCTTTTCTGAGTCTTAAATCTGGAGATGTCACTTCCCTGCATAGAAAGCTTAGCTAACTTTCTGCTGTCAGCAAAATTAAGGTCCAAGTGCTTTACGTGCAATAGAAGCCCTAAATAATTTGCCTGACTACCCACTTTTCCATAGCTTGTTTCCTGTCCCTGCCACTTTGCTTTTTGTTTGTTTTTTGTTTTTTGAGACAGAGTCTCGCTCTGTCACCCAGGTTGGAGTGCAGTGGTGGGATCTTGATCTTGGCTCACTTCAATGTCCACCTCCCGGGTTCAGGCCATTCTCCTGCCTCAGCCTCCTGAGTAGTTGGGATTACAGGTGCCTGCCACCACACCTGGCTAATATTTGTATTTTTAGTAGAGATGGGGTTTCACCATGTTGCTCGGGCTGGTCCGGAACTCCTGACCTCAACCTCCCAAAGTGCTGGGACTACAGGTGTGAGCCACTGCGCCCGGCCTGTCCCTGCCACTTTGTCTCCACTCTCTGTTTCCAACATGGAAGTGAGGTACTTCCATGACTTTGCTCAAGGTGTTCTCCTGCCCTGGAATGGCCTTTGCCTTTCTTCACATGTTGAAGTCTAGTGCTTCCTAGTTAATGATGTTTAGACTCCACATCTAGGATTCATCACTCCCATCTCTATTTGAACCTAAATATATAAAGTTCATCATAGAGTGCCTCGCATTGCAGTTGACATACTTAGAGCTTCAAGGTCTTTGAGAACACAAAACAGATCTTAGACATGGTTAATGTTCTCTATCATTCCTACTGCCTAGCAAAACTTTGGGAGATTAATATACAGTTGTTAAATTGAGTGGTTATAATACAGTGTTACAAAAAGAACTCTGAAAGTTTAGAAGTTGGTGTCTACTAATTACAGATAACTATAAAATAATAGAAGAAAAAAATATATAATATATATTCCAAAATATCAGTTTTTCTTTTAAGTTGTTTATATTTGGTCAGCTGTTAAGAGAGAGCCTAAGCAAGTATGATAAAAATGCTCAGGACCAATTCTTAATCCCCTATATCCAGCCCCCATTAAGTCAGGCACTGTTTTGCAGAAGTAGTGGGGGAAAGCAGTGACCTTCTCCACTGTCCCCCAGTCAATATTCTAGACAAGGCAGGGCAATGGATAGCAATGACAGGTGCTGGTGAACAGCAGCGTTGGGTAATAATTCCCAGATCTCTTGAATTGCAAGACCAATTCAATGTTTGGAGTTAGAAAAGACGTACAAAACATAAAATTATTAACAGATAATGGTTTATCAGCGTTCTTTACAATTCTGCCAACACCAGTGAGTGAGCAAGAGGTTGTTTCTGTGATTTGATTCCTGTATAATGGACGAGATATTTATAATTATTTCAAGAAAAATCTACCTTTAAGGAAGGTTTCAAAATAACACTTTCTAAAATAAAGAATGTTAATGCTTATCAACTTTGTGTGGTGTGACAGAAAATTAAATAGTCCAAACCCAAACCAATTAGTAGAGTCCAATTTTAATAAAATTTCTTTCATCTCATTTTTGCTATTCACTGTGTAGTCTGGTTACTCAACAAGAGGTAATTTTTCAGTAGTGAGCCTTGAAACATATCACTGGAGTTTTTTATGTTTAGATCAAATAAATTCTCAGTTTAATATCCTGCTAGAGCTTTGTAGATATTGTTTATTCCTTTTCAGTTTATCAGATGACAAATGCCTCCTGATACAAGACTTTGTGCCATACAAAGATAGTCATGTGAAATCCCCAGGAAAGGCTTAAAAAACATGCACTGAAAACAAGTTGAAATGTTAGGTTAAAGAATAGATAAAAACAAGGATTGGATTGATCAAAGAATAGAAGATTAGCAGAGAAAAGAGAGAGTGAAAACAATCTTCCCATTAAAGCAAACCTTTCTTAAGCCTTGAAGAAATCTGTAGAAAGCTGAACCCCTGTGGTACAGACTTGGAGATAACAGGAAAGGAGGGCCTGGAATAAACGAAACCTCAGTTGATGCCTTTTTGGTAAGGACTAGGCAATTGAATCATATGATTTGAGAGCCGATGAACTGGTACCTTTACAAAGCTGATTGCTGTATGAGATCTGACGTGTTATCAGAACAAACAGGATAGGCTGGGGACAGTCATGCAAGGACATGAGGAATCACAGCTTCAAAAATGCGGCAGGAGGTTTGGAAGCAACAGCTACACACAGATCAACTCTGAGATGCCAAGATGATCTCAACACAGGAGCTAGATTAGTTACAAGGCACAGAAAGTTATATTATACATAGCTACCTGTTAGCTCTAGGTGTATTTGATAATGGTTAAGATTGTCTCTAGGTATGGAAAGCTGGTTGTCCTTGATGATAGATTATGCTGTTAGCAATTGCTTGTTTTGTGGAAAAACTGAATGTAGCCCATAATTCCCCTTGGCCACATGAATTTGAGGCTGCAATCCAGGAATATGGGTCACCCTGAAGGTAACAGTAAAACCTTGGACTCGGAAATACCACCTAGAAAGTTATCGGATACCTAATGCTCCTTTTTTTTGGTAACCATTTCATGGAAATGGCCTTATTACTTAGGGACTCCTTCAGTTGCAACTTGAACTAGCTTGGCTAAAAAAAGAAGATTTAACAGTTCATATAACCAGCTAGGTGAGGAGTGTTGTTGGAAAGGACCAGAACAGGGTCTTGGTGATGCCTGCACTTTCTCTTTTCTCCTCTCATCTCCCTTAATTCAGCTTTTATTTTTGGCCTTGTTCTCCCAGGCTGGGTGATATCATAAAATGAACCATAGTTAGTAGCAGTTTCTGAGCTCACAATTTCCCAACTTCTTAACTAGAGAGGAAAGGCCTCTTCCCCGTGGCTCTTATTTAAAAAAAAAAAAAAAAAAAAAAAAAAAAAAAAAAAAAAAAATCGCAGGGAAGGATCCCAGGCCAGGGTGGATGACTCTCCACCTCCAAATCAGTCACTGAGGGTAGAATGTTGATTCCTGGCATCACATCAAATGCAAAATTTAACTTTCACAAATTCAACTATGAGAATTAAATGAGGGATAAAACGAGAGAGATTACATGAATGATACGTGAGCCAGGAAATATGGATCTGCAGCTACTAAGGTCAGCCTCAACTCCCTGTGCTTATCATGGCCTGAGCATCTGGAGGAAAGTTCAGAGGGTTCTTTCTTATACTATGACCCCAAAGCTGGCCACTCTACCTGGTAATCAGCTATTCCCATACTGGGGAAAGAATGTCATTGTGGCTTTGATGGATAAAGATTATTTTGTTGTTATAGGTATTTAAAGGATTTTCAAGGGCAAATTTACTTACTTATAAATGAATTTTTCCCCACAAACTAATATTAAAATCTGAGCCCTGCTTAGGGCTACCTTGAACTCTTATGAAGATGGATTCAGAGTGGATATGGGAGGCCCATCCCTAAGCTATCACTGACAACTCAGAAGTGGGGTCCTGTAGGAAGGGAGCAGCTTCCATTTGGACTTTATGGTAGGAGCCATTGGAGGTGTGATTCCTCCCAAAAGGGAGAGCCTATTTCCCAGAAGAAGAGGGGAACAGTGCTGGGAGCAAAATAATTGAGATAAACAACACTGGACTCACTACAGAGGCGTTCACTGAGAGTGTAAGTGTCTCTAAGCGCCCTCCTCCATTTTGACAGTCATGGGTCCACTTCCCCTCAGCTCCTCCCTGTGGCTCACCTCATGGCTTCCTGGTCCCATTGAGAGACCAGGACCACTTTTGTCATTGTCCAATTTACATTCACTTTCTTCCCAAAGTACTGCCTGCTCTAAGGTTCTTGTGTCCCAATGTCTTCCTCTCACTCATATTAAACTGTTATTCAGGTACAAAACATATTTATCTCCGATACTATAGCTGCCCTCTCCACACAGAACTAGGCCAAAATTCCCTAGGGGACAAGAGAGAGCCTCAACCCACACTGCCTCCTCTTCACCAATCCCCAGACAGCATCCCTAGCCCATGCTTGTGCACCTCCTCTTTGCCCACCTAGTATATTTCTTGGAATTTAGGGTTTATTTCCTAAATGCATGGAGAGCTTAGCCCCTGGAGGCCACCATGCCATCTCAGTTTTCTAACAATCATCTGTCTCCAGGTAAGGTTGCCAGGTGAAATAGTTGAAACATCTTTATACTAAAAACATATTTATTGTTCATCTGAAATGCAAATGTAACTGGATGTCTTGTATTTTTATTCGGCATCTACCAGTGAGGCTTCCATAAATATGACCTCTGCCTGGCTGGTCCACCAGGCCACCCAGACATTCCTGAGCAGGTTTTAATATGCTTGAGTTCACCATGAGCAGACAAGCCAGGCCCTCACTGATTTAGAGTATCCAGACTTTCGTGCCACGTGTATAAATGTAATATTTGGGATTAGTAAGTGTTTTAAGAGTGATATACATTTTGGGCACAGAAAATAATACTTGGTTATATCCATCATTAGTTAGTTATTAAAGACTAATTAATGTTGTTAGAAATGGACATTTATTCTGTAAAATAGACTTAATTATATAAAGCAAATATAATCAACAGGCCATGTTGCTTTTAGATACAAATCAGCTAGGAACAATATTCCATCAGCTCTCCTGTTTGACGGATCTCTATTAAGAGGAAACCTTCAAGCTTCCTTTCAACAAAAGTGACCAAAACAAACATGTCTGTACAATAGTCCCCCTTTATCCTCAGGGAATATGTCCTAAGACCCCAGTGGATGTCTGAATCTGTGGATAGTACTGAACCCTATATTTATCTACTATGTTTTTTTCTATAAATACATACCTCTTACGAAGTTTAGTTTATAAATTAGTTGCAGTAAAATATTAACAACAATAACTGGTAATAAAATAGGACAATTATGACAATATGCCGGCATCACTACTGTTGCACTTTAGGGCCATTATTAAATGAAATAAGGATTCCTTGAACACAAGCACTGAGATACTGAGACAGTTGATCTAATTACTGAGCCTGGCTACTCAGTGACTGATGGCTGCCTGTCTACACTACCTACCGGTTAGTCACTAATGCCAGGTGCCTGTAATCCCAGATACTTGGAAGGCTGAGACAGGAGAATCGCTTGAACCTGGGAGGCGGAGGTTGCAGTGAGCCAAGATCATGACACTGTACTCCAGCCTGGGCAACAGAGTGAGACTCTGTCTCAAGAAGAAAGAAAAGAAAACAAAAAGGAGTGCAAAAATCCTTCATAATCCAGTATATTTTGGCCCAGTCTTTTTGAATGTAACTATAAAAGTACTTTTAAAGAAACTGGGGCCAAGAGCCAGGCTGCAGTCTGCTATGGCCATGCCTATGAATAGCTACTGCACTCCAGCCTGGACAATGCAACATCTGTACAATTTTTTTTTTTTTTAAAAACAAAATATAAAAGAAAGAAATCAGTGCAAAACTGTACATAACTTGCTTTTTCACATAAAAATATATAATGGAAATTTAGAATAGTTGCATAGTATTTATTCTATTATATAAATAAAAGCAGTCTACTCAACCCGCTGCCTATTGTTGGATACTTAGGTTACTTCTGATTTTTCTTCTACCAGGTCTTATCGTTGTACGTAAATTTTCCACAAGTCAGATGATTTCTGTAAATAGGCAAAATACATAATTTATAATAAAGTATTTTTATTATTAAACTGAAAAAGTTCTATTTCACTAGTAGTTAAGTAAGCACAAAATACGAAGCTTTTAAAACAGCATATTGACAAAGATTCTTAAGGTAGTAGTACTTGCTTCTGGAAATACAATGGAAGAAGCCCTCAAACACCTTCGAGGGGTGCTGAGGTACTGAATATAACTTCTGTGAACCGTTTTTGCTTTTCTACTTACTCAACATCCATTTTTTCTCTTTCTGTTAACAGCACCCACTATTCCTCTGGGGAATCCCTTCCCCAAGTTTTAGTTGATGTGTCTTGAGTGGGGATGAGACCACTCCCTTGCTTGAGTGAAAGCATTCCATCCTGTGGCCACAATGATTGGTTGAAGGATGGGTACACTTCTCTTGCCTATTTTCTATTTAACTTTTTATTTAATTACTTCTATTTTTAAAAAGCCTTCTAGCTTGCTTTCAAGAAAAGTGGCCAAACATTATTGTACGATAGTTCTCCCTTATTAATCCCAAGTTAATCCCAGGACTTTTATGAGAACTCCTGGAAGTAGGTGCTCTCTTTCCATGATTGTTTCTATGGTAGGATATATCCAAGTTGATTGTATCCTTGCCACTATAGCATAATAGCATATATCTGAATATTTCCCAGTACTGAAATATGACATCTAATTGCTTCAATTTAATTGCTATGGTTACTAGTGAATGTGAATATTTTCATAAACATGTTGGCTGCTTGCATCTCTTTTGTGATCTTGTGTCTATTCATGTCATTTGCCTCTTTTCCTATAAAATAACACAATAAAACTTTTATAAATTACTCATACATTTTCTCTTAATTTCTTAAATGATGTTTTTACTATAACAAAGTTGAAAGTTTTTATGTATCCGTATCTACTGAGCTCCCCATTATGATTTCCTCTGTTACTTTTTTGATTAGAAAAATGTCCCCTATCCAAAGAGGAGATAAACACTTGCCAATCTTTTTCTCTAGTATTTTGTTGCATTATTATTATTATAATAGTTAACCCTTTAATTTACTTGGAATTAGCTTTGGTATACACTGTGCTGTAAAGCTCTAAATTTATTTTTCCCCAAATAGCTAGCTTAATTTCTCTCCCCTTCCTCCCTTCCTCCCTCCCTCCCTCCCTCCTCCCTTCCTTCCTTCCTTCCTTCCTTCCTTCCTTCCTTCCTTCCTTCCTTCCTTCCTTCCTTCCTTCCTTCCTTCCCTCCCTCCCTCCCTCCCTCCCTCTCTCCCTCCTTCCTTCCTTCTTTTCCTTTTTTTTTGACAGGGTTTGCTGTCATCCATGCCTGAGTACAGTGGCACGATCATGGCTCACTGCAGCCTTGCCCTCCTGTGCTCAAGCGATCCTTCCACCTCAGCCTCCCAAGTAGCTGGTACCATAGGCATATGCCACCACAGGCATGTGACACCATGTCTGGCCAATTTTTGTAGTTTTTGTAGAGACAGGGTTTCACCATGCTGTCCAGGGTGGTATCAGATTCCTGGGCTCAAGCGATTTGCCCACCTTGGCCTCCCATGGGCATGAGCTCCATGCCTGGCTGTATTTTCTAAGTACTATGTTATCTCTCCCTTTTACATATTCTTTCCCCCGTGGGAAAAGAACACTTCACCAGTGTCACCACACCAGTGTCATCACACTGTGTCATCACACCTGGAGATTGGGCTTAATCCTAATCCTAGCATGTTCTCATACATAGTGAGGAAGATGAGAAAGAAGGGGAGGCCAGAACACCTGTTTTCTTCACACTGACAATCACCCCATCAGCAGGAATGACATCAGGTCTGTAGGTCCCAAGAAACCCCCAAGATTGCAGGTGCAGCATGCGTCATGATTTACAATCCCAGCCCATCATCCCCTTCTGTTTATTTTTTCAGATGGAGTCTCAGTCTGTCACCCAGGCTGGACTGCAGAGTCACCATCTTGGCTCTCTGCAACTTCCACCTCCCAGGTTCAAGCAATTCTGCCTCAACCTCCTGAGCAGCTGGGACTACAGGTGCGCACCACCACACACAGCTAATTTTTGTCTTTTTAGTTCAGATGCAGTTTCAGCATGTTGGCCAGGCTGGTCTCAAATTTCTGTCCTCAAGTGATCCGTCTGCCTCAGCCTCCCAAATTGCTGGGACTGCAGACAAAAGCCACGTGCCAGGCCCCTTTCTCTTTTCAGTCTTCGCCCATTGCACAAGTTGCCTCCCAGGTCCCTCCCTAAACCCTGAGAGGAGGTAGTTGGATGAGTTGAGTTGGTCTGCCTCTAATTACTGCTTATTTAATGTGATTGTGAATTTTAATATCATTAACACGACAAAGGGTTCTGAGGCAAATAGGAATGGTGCCTGCACAGTTGGCTTCAGCTGTATCCCTTGCCATTTGTATTCTTGGCTTATCTCATCCTGTGGTTTCAAGACTGTGATGGCTCAGCAGTGCCTTCCCTCCTTATCTTGTCTGTTTCTCCACACACCTTCCCTGGGGACTACTAGTGTAAAGTTGGGTAGCATGGATCGTTGTATATCTGAATATCTTTCTTTTTACCTGCATAAGCTGACATGTAAGCTTAAAATATTTTTGGTCACAAATATATTTGTGCTGACGTGTAAGCTTAAAATATTTTTGGTCCTTTAAAGCTCTACAGAGCTCACTGAAGTTTTTTTTTCTGAGTTTAGTGTTTTGGAAAAGTGTAAAGGTACATTATCCTCCTAAATGCTTGTAAAAGCTCTGCCCTCATGGAATTTACAGTCCAGTGAAGAAAAATAAATTATTTATGATGAAGAGTGCAATATGCTTTGCATTTAGTCTTACTTTTCATAGTCTCTGTCATCTTCATGAGATTTGGGGAGGAGGAAAGGCTCAGTCCATCCTTGGGTAATAGAAGTCACTCTGTGCCAGAACAGGAGTTAGGGAAAAGTTCCTGGACAGAAGAATTCACTGTCTTGGCTCCTTGTGAAAGCAACCCTGGGCTAAGACTGAGCCTTGATTTCACTCTAGAAATTCCTGTTGGTTTTCACAACTAAGTGACTATCACTTTATGGTCACCCCCAGGGAGCTAGATGCCTCCTCAAGAGACCCCACCTGGTTGGTAAGCAGAGAAATTCTTTTCCTTTCTACCTGCCATCTAGTGACTAACTTAAACGTTGTTGCATCTCCATTCATAAGAACTCTGCTTTTGATTTGTTTTGGGATAAACCTGTCTCAAGCAGGGAATCTCAGCACTTTATTTCTTCTCAGTCCTTTAATCCTAATGCCAGGGCTTTACTCACAAAGCTTCGTAAATCTGTGACCACTGAAATATCCTCTCTCTACCTGCCAATATATTCTTAAACACACATTTTTCATGGAGACTGTTATTAACCAAGCTCTTCTCTGCCCTCTTTAAGGACACATCACCGTGCAGATTCAGCCAGGTACTTGTGGGTTCGGTTGACAAGACTGACACTTCCCCGTGCCTCAGTTTCTTCGTTTGTAAAAATCGAGCTTGTAAAAATTGTATCTATCTCACGGCTTTGCTGTAAGAATCGAACGAAATAATGCACACGCACTTACACAAAACCCGCTATATTATTATTACATTCTACTTTAAGACTGAACATGAAAATCATTCAAAAAATTGTTTGCAAATTCAAGCCAGATATCGTGTCATGCTTACCAGAGAAACGATGGTATTAAGTCAAGCACCCCTTTTAGGGCTGCAGGCTATAGGAACAGTTTCTATGGTCTATGCGCGTGCATCGATGAGGTTATCCACCCACCTCCTCCACTTTGTGTGTCTGGGTCTCCAGATTTCATTATAAAGAGGCAGAGCCCATCAGAGAACTTGATCGGCAGCCAGGAGCGGTTTTTTCTTGCTCTGGTCCTTTGTCAGGTCTTTGTTCCGCCCCTGGCTACACTCTAACAGAACCACTTACTGGCTATTCACAGGAGGGGACCGGGCGGCGGGGCGGGGCGGGGCCTGCGGGGCGCGGGGCCGGGACGCGGACCCGGCGCAGCGATTGGGTTCACTCGGGGGGCCGTGCTGCGCGGAGTGCCAGGCTGCGGGCGGCGGCAGACCCGGGAGCGGAGACAGGCCCGCCGTCCCCGACGCCGCCGAGCAAGTCAGCTGCGCGCAGCCGCGGCTGGGAGACCGACGGGCAGAACGACGGGCGGCGGCTGCGGCGACCGCGGGACGGGACTGGAATCCGCAGCTCGGACCGCGCCATGGACGGCACCGACAACGCGACCCTGCTCTTCGCCCCTCTGCTGCGGGACAACTTCACCCTGGCGCCCAACGCCAGCAGCCCGGGCCCTGGCACGGACCTCGCCCTCGCCCCTGCCTCCAGCGCCGGCCCCGGCCCCGGGCTCAGCCTCGGGCCGGGTTCGAGCCTCGGCTTCACCCCGGGTCCCACTCCGACCCCGGAGCCCACGACCAGCGGCCTCGCGGGCGGCGCGGCGAGCCACGGCCCTTCCCCGTTCCCTCGGCCCTGGGCGCCCCACGCGCCCCCGTTCTGGGACACGCCGCTGAACCACGGGCTGAACGTGTTCGTGGGCGCCGCCCTGTGTATCACCATGCTGGGCCTGGGCTGCACGGTGGACGTAAACCACTTCGGGGCGCACGTCCGCCGGCCCGTGGGCGCGATGCTGGCCGCGCTCTGTCAGTTCGGCCTCCTGCCGCTGCTGGCCTTCCTGCTGGCCCTCGCCTTCAAGCTGGACGAGGTGGCCGCCGTGGCGGTGCTCCTGTGTGGCTGCTGTCCCGGCGGCAATCTCTCAAATCTTATGTCTCTGCTAGTTGACGGCGACATGAACCTCAGGTACGGATCTGTCTATTCCTTGGGCATCTGTCTCATCCCAGCCGCGCGTTTACGGCCGTGGGCTCAGGATGAATGACAGAGGCAGTGTGGGGGTTGGAATCAGGCGTGGAGGAAGGAGGAGGAAAGGAGAGGAAGATGATGACCCCCAGGCTTTAGAAGTCAAGGCCGACCTGCAGGTTGTGCTGCTGGGGGAGCGAGCTAGACGGCGATGGGCTGCTCCAAGGCCGGGATTCCATGCGCAGCGCGGCACTTCAGCAGGGTCCCTCGCCGTCCTCTCCTAGCATTGGGCTGGCACCGCAGGTCGTTGTCCAGTGGGAGACAAAGAGAAGGGGAAAGCTGAACTAGAACTCGCCGGCAACGTAAAAGTAAAATAGGGCTACTGGCCCGTCAGAGAAACTAATCTCACATAGAGGGCAGGATTGTTGAGTTCAGCCAACAAGTAGCAGTCAGCAGCTTTACCATGGCTTACCTGCAGCAGGCTTGCAAGGAAGAACGCTCCTTCCCCTCAGAATCATCCAGGCTCAATAGACTTTATAAAGCCGAGGGCAGCAGTACTGAGACAGGGGGCTTGTTTTTTCCCCCTGCCTTGGGTTCATAATTCCACTGGTCTTAGACGTGCTGCTCTCTTGGCACTCTCCTTGGATGATGTAGGTTCTGCCCAGACTTCAACCCTAGGACTCGCAGTCTCCCCTTTCACCTTCTCAACAAACAATAAAAAGGTTGGCTGGCTGTTTGACTCAAAGCTCGTTCTGATTTCTGCTCATTCCCTTTTCTGCAGCATCATCATGACCATCTCCTCCACTCTTCTGGCCCTTGTCTTGATGCCCCTGTGCCTGTGGATCTACAGCTGGGCTTGGATCAACACCCCTATCGTGCAGTTACTACCCCTAGGGACCGTGACCCTGACTCTCTGCAGCACTCTCATCCCTATCGGGTTGGGCGTCTTCATTCGCTACAAATACAGCCGGGTGGCTGACTACATTGTGAAGGTAAGGCCCCTCTTCCCTTTCCATACTAGCTTGGAGAGCCCTTGATCTCTGACCCACAGCAGAAATGTGAGGAAGTTTGGAGAAGGGAGAAAGGAAGAAAAGGACTTGGAAATAGTTGCATGGATAAAATTTTTTAAAAAAGGTTTATGCTATGAAGATAACTTCCACTTTTGGGATTCCTAGAATAATAGCTTTAATTAAGACACAGCTTAATCAAAACCAGCATAAAAGAACTATCAGTACTCATCGGGAGGAAACAGATCATAGAGGGGTGGGGAAGATGACAGTGTAATTAAATGGCAACATATTTTCCACTAATTGTATATAATTAAAAATCAAAGCAGATTAAATAAAATTACTTTAATAGAATTGGTGCAGTATTTTAGAAATGCATGGCTATCTTTTCAAAAATGGAACTGGAATTCTGAGAAACTCTGTAGTAGGTTCCTTTAACATTTTACTAAATTTTTAAAAGTAGTTGATACTAATAGGACAAAAAGTAATGGAAAAGTTACATTGTAGTAATAGAACACACAAAATATTGGCTTTAAAGCACAAAATAAAATCGGGTCCTGGATAAATAATGGAGGTTATATTGCCCTCACTAAACGTGTTTCTTTTTCTTTCTCCATTGCAATATTTATGGCTTCTAAAGCTAGTGAAAAGATGGGGGATTTTTATAATTTGTGCAATATTTCTCCTAAGGCTTTGATTTTTAAACAAATTAATGCTTTCTGTAGCAGTAGAGATTTTAGTAGTTTAGTAGTAGTTTAGTAGATTCTAGTAGTGGACTAGAGGAAAAAAAATCTTTGTAAAATTAAGCTGTCTTTGAAAATTCAAAAATAGTAGTGAAAAAGAATAAACCATGACCAGGATGCTGACTTCAGGTAATTAATCAAATAAAATACGAAACTATTACTGCAAAATGCACAGGCAAATTCCTTTAGACAAATGAAGAGAAAAAGAGCCACCTTAATGTTTCAATTATGTAGATTGAAGAAGACATAATCTTTTGTTTTACTTAATTTATTTTCTAAAGTAATCTGATCATATAGTCAGCTTTTATTAATATGAAAAGTAGAGAGTTCTTTTCTGTGCATATATCCAGCCCTGAGTAAAACAAATCCTGCTCCATAATAAACATGTATATGTCAATGTAAAAATATATGTGTACATGTAAATACACATATATTAATACCTGTTGTGTATATTCATACTCTTGAGATGCATTAAGAACTTGTTAATCTTAATCATTAAGCTAATGCTATTAACGTGATGGCATTTACTATAAAACCTTAGGAAGTCTAAGAGAAAGTCAGTCAAATGACCTACACACCAAAAACAGAAGTATATTTAATATAAATATATTAATAAATTAATGTATTTAATATTCAAATATAATAGATCAATAAGATTAGCTACCTTTGAATTTAAGGTTAACCTAGCCCTATTCTTTAACACACTATTAAGAAACGGTTTATATAATTGTTACACCTTTGCAAACACTTCAAAATGAGCATTCAATGTCAATGCTTGCCCAAATGATTTAAAATAGTTCTAAGGGACTTTGGAGCCAATATTTCAAAATGAATAAATCAGATTGTCAATGCTTTTAATGTGACATACTTTGAAGTGGTATGCTTTTACATGTAATAGCTTGGTTTCTGCCAATTGTACATCTGTAGTATCTGTACCTTATATAATAATTATTGCGGCATCCTCTAGGGTAGAATTTGTGACCAGCTGATAAATTTTAAATAATTTTTTAAGAGTGTAGAGCCATGCCAGTCCCAAAGACTGCAAAAGGGATATCACAGCTATCCAGGGAACCAGAAGCAACATTTAAGCTGTTCTCTCTGGATCTAGTTTCCTTCCCCTGCCCACTCCTCATTAAAAATAATAAGTTAACTACCAATAAGAAGGAGGAGTAGGAGAGGAATTTTTAGGTTTCCACCTTACTATTCATACCGCCTGTTTTATTTGAATGAGTGAAATGTGCCAGTCAGAACATCAAGATGACATGTTTTATGCAGAAGTCAGTTGTACTGTATCTAAAATCCATCTATTGTAATAATACCTGAGCATCATTAGAGACTTACAGATGGGAAGTTTCTCATGAACAAATGAAAAAGGAGAAAGTTGCCAAACTGCAAGGAATTATTCACATCTTTATTTACATTTTTTTCTCTTACATAATCTAAGAATAGGTAATTGTTTCAATATTGCAAGCAATCCTCTGCAATATATTTTCAGGGTTAAAAAGATCACACACTGAGCTTCAGACATTTTAATCAAGTTTCACAAGTTTTAACGCATGTAAAATGAGAACCAATTTCTTACGGAAAACATGGGGTTCAGTTCAGGGAAAGTAAATATCCACTTGTCTGCTCTAATGATCAGACCATACCTGGGGTATTAGGCTCAGTGCTAAATGCCCTGTTTTTAAGAGGCACATTCACAAATGAAACACATGTTCAGAACAGTCAGGATACCAAAACAAAGTTACGTGATGGAGGCTTTAAGTCTGGGGACTATCTGCCTGGAGAAGAGTAGCCTTCCCTGATAACCGGTTTTTAAGCTTTTGAAGAGCTGTTTTTCAGAAAAGGTTTTTTTTTTTTTTTTTTTTTTTTTTTTTTTTTTTAAGAGCTGGTCTTTGTTGCTCCTGACAGCCTATATCCAAGTCAATTGCTAGAGGCTATAGAAGGCAAATTGTCCCTCAACATAAGGACAGGCCTCCAAACAATCAGAGCTGCCCAATGTGGGTCTGGATGCTTCCTGAAGAGGTGGCCTGCCCGTCTTCAGAAATATTCTGTCAAAGGTCCTCCATTTTGTGTTGGAGATCATACTAGATGGGTGTTTTCTTCCCTGAGCTTAGGATTCTCTCGCCTGAATTCATCTTCAACCATCTCATTGTAATTTTCTATTACTAGGTTTCCCTGTGGTCTCTGCTGGTGACTCTGGTGGTACTTTTCATAATGACCGGCACTATGTTAGGACCTCAACTGTTGGCAAGTATTCCTGCAGCTGTTTATGTGATAGCAATTTTTATGCCTTTGGCAGGCTACGCTTCAGGTTATGGTTTAGCTACTCTCTTCCATCTTGCACCCAACTGCAAGAGGACTGTATGTCTGGAAACAGGTAGTCAGAATGTGCAGCTCTGTACAGCCATTCTAAAACTGGCCTTTCCGCCGCAATTCATAGGAAGCATGTACATGTTTCCTTTGCTCTATGCGCTTTTCCAGTCTGCAGAAGCAGGGATTTTTGTTTTAATCTATAAAATGTATGGAAGTGAAATGTTGCACAAGCGAGATCCTCTAGATGAAGATGAAGATACAGATATTTCTTATAAAAAACTAAAAGAAGAGGAAATGGCAGACACTTCCTATGGCACAGTGAAAGCAGAAAATATAATAATGATGGAAACCACTCAGACTTCTCTCTAAATGTGGAGATACACAGGAGCTTCTGTCTTGCTGAAATATTGCTTCATATTTATGGCGTGTGGTAGTGCACATGGTTAACATAAAAGATGACACTGGTTCACATCATACATGTAACAATTCTGATCTTTTCACTTTAAGGTTTGCTGGTGTATTAACCAAACGTTGTCACAAATTACAAATCAATGCTGTAATATAATTTGCACCTGGAATGGCTAATCTGAAGTCTGAATTAAATGTGCTTTTTAGTTTTTACCATCACCAATTTCTATGACTGTTGCAAATACAGAAGCTTTTAGAAAACAGGGTCTTGGAAATGTAGAATTTTGGCGCACTATCTTATGAGTAAAACCAAGCTATCTTTATTAAGCATAATTGAGTTTAGTGTAATTGTTGTAAAAAAAAAAAAAGTGTGCTTGCTCTACTTAAAATTCCTGACAATGTTGAATTTTGATCTGTATTCAGAAAAATTCCAAAACGGGTCAGTTAAATAAGGAAATATACTATTTGTCAAACCAGTATCAGAGAAAAGTTACATTAATGTATTTGATTATTTGATCTGGTATCTACTTACTAATGAATAATCAACATTTTTTCTAGTGGACAGGCCATGTTCTTTTCGATTGGTCTTCTGCATTTATGTAAACACACCCCAAATCAATTTATCTTTTGGAGGAATGATTTGGTTGGGAAATTTTGCAGAACCACTCTGGAGCAGAGCAAAATGGCACCTCCCGGTCATCACTGGGACTGGGGGAAGGGACATGCTCCAGGGGAGAAAACAGTTCGACTAGACGAAGATCCCTGGGTGGTTCTCCATGAACTCGCCGAGGGGGCTTAGTGGGTAGTCTCTCAGAGCAGCTCTGAGATTAAACTAGCATCTGAGTTAATGAGTAATAACAGACCCAGAACAGTTCCCAAACCTTGGCACTTTCGCTCGCTTAGCCAGAGGCACCCGACCTAGCCTTGGCTTCCTGGTGCGGGGAATGCGGGGGAGAGGAGAGCGGGGGGAGGGGGGCGGTGCGCAGGCACCTGGAACAATTAGGGCACCGGGAGTAGCCCACTCAGCTGATGCCGGTGATGAGTTTCTCTCATTGAAATCCTCCCCATCTCGGGCGCCTTGGTTCCCTTACGAATCAGCCCTTTCATCACAAAGAAAGCCCTCTTTCTAGATAATCTAAGGGTCATTGTGCCAACATCCGGGCGTGGAGAGTTTCCGTAGGGAGAAGGACGGAGAGGGGCCCCCTCGGCGGGGACGCGGGCCGATGGCTGGAAGGGCGTAGAGGGAGGTACAGCGTGAGAGCCTCAGCCGAGGGCCGTCCCCGCCTCCGCTCGGCCGCCCGGGCGAGTAGCCTATTTAGGATGCGGCGGCGGGCGGCAGCTGTGCGCCCATGGCGGCCCTGGGGGACGAGGTGCTGGACGGTTACGTGTTCCCGGCGTGCTCCCCCTGCTCGTACTCGTACCCGGTGGCCACCAAGGGCAAAGGCGCGGCGGGCGGTAACTGGCAGCACCGCGGCGGGGGCTGCCTTCCCGCCTCCTCGTCTTTCCCGGGCTGCTGGAGGCTGACAGCCGCCGAGTACTTCGACAGCTACCAGCGGGCGCAGTTCATGGCTCTCCTGGCGCAGGTGGGGCCGGGTCTCGGGCCGCGCGCCCGGAGGGCCGGCAGCTGCGACGTGGCGGTGCAGGTGAGCCCGCGCATCGACGCCGCGGTACAGTGCTCGCTGGGGAGGCGCACGCTGCAGCGCCGGGCCCGCGACCCCGAGTCCCCGGCCGGCCCCGTGGCCGAGGGCACCACGGGCGGCGGCTCTAACTCCCAGCAGCCAGCCCGTCGAGGCCTGGAGCAGGGCAGCCCCCAGAACGGCGCCCCGCGGCCCTTGCGCTTCCCGCGCACAGTCGCCGTGTACTCGCCGGTGGCCTCGCGCTGTCTCACCGCCTTCCTGGAGGGACCCGGGGCCGCGGCGGGCGAGCAGAGGTCCGGGGCATCGAATGGAGAGCGGGGGCCGCCGCCCGCGAGGGTTCAAGACCCAGAGGAGGGGGAGGTGTGGACGAGGAAGGCGCCCCGGCGGCCGCAGTCCGACGACGGCGAGGCCCAGGCCGCTGTCCGAGCGAGCTGGGAGCAGCCGACCGACGGTCCCGAGCTGCCACGGCGAGAAGCCCAGGAGGGGGAGGCGGCTCCGCGGTCGGCGCTAAGGAGCCCGGGGCAACCTCCGCCGGCAGGGAGGGCCCGAGACGGCGGCGACGGACGGGAGGCGGCCGCTGCGGGAGAGAGGCCGTCGCCACGGAGCCTGGAGCCGGGCAAGGAGCGGCTGCGCTTCCAGGTAAGGCCTGGGGCGGTCAGGGCACAGGAGAGCCCGGGGATGCCGGTGTCTTCCTGGGGCCGGGCCCTGTGACTGCTTCGGGTACACGTGAAGGTGCGGCGCTTCCTTAAGCGTGGCCACTTCCGTGTTTCCGAAACAGCCAATGACCGCGACAGGTGTCTTCCCCCACAGCAGTCTCATGTCCCCGACAGCCTGACTTACTCGCCGCGGCTGCTCCACAGGCTGGCCAGGGCAACGCCCTTGGGACATTCACAACCCTCATATTTGCACTGTAAACCCTGGGCAGTGGGCGTGTAGGCCAGTCCTGACCGCGCGGTTGGATGACCTATGAGTACGCCCAGCTGAACTTCGGGAGCACTTGCAGGCAGGAGAGTAGATTCCGAAGAATCCCCCTCCCATTTCTGCACTAGATGTGGCAAAAACCCTTCAACTGCTGAGATTCTGGTCAGCAATTCTGACTTCTCCTTTACAAGCTTCCAGGCTATTGGAAAGCTGGAGCTCCTAAAATGCCCCTTCCTAGAAATTTGCTTTGCTTTTAAAAAGCACCCCCACCTCAGAAATCCAATACTGCGAAAGCATTTGGACTGCTCAGTATTGCCGCCCGAGAGCAGCAGGCTGAACCTTTAAAGGGCTGGGGGCACGCAGAGGGCAGTTGTGACCTAGCAGAAGTGGAAAGGCACAAGAGGTAAGAAGCCCGAGGGAGTCCTTCGCAGTCTCTTCCACGGCCATCACAGGCTGGTATTCCTTTTGAGGGGCGGTGTTGGTGGCGGTAGGCTGATTGTATGAGGAGTGAATCGAGAGGCCAGGGCTTTCCAGCGTGGCCATGCACGAGCTGTGTGTGATCTTAGGCCAGTCATAACCTTCCTGGACTTAGCAGTCAGTCTCACAGGTGAGCAGACTGAATTAAGTGCTCCCCAGAGTTCCTTCCAATTCTAAAAGCCTAACTCTAAAAACGTGTGTATAACTGGTTACTCACGGGGAGGGAAGAAGGGAAGTTTAGATAACACTACTTTTGTTCATATTGAATATGAATTATGGCTTACGTACAATTTCGATTCCTGGCACTACTGTTTGGGAATTAACTAGCAGCATGAAGAATGTGATCTTGGTGAACCCCTTAAAGTTCCTTGGATGTGGAGTCTTATTTTTCTTCAGCTTAATACCTTTCATATGTGCATAGTCTAAGATCAGGCTTCATCTTAAAAGGCCTCCCTGAAGAATCCCAAACTTCAGAGAACTGTTTATTATGTCCCTACTTATTCATTTATCAGCCAGCCTTATGAACTGAGTTAATCTGGTAAATGAACTTTAAGGCCCATGCTTGCTTAATTGTTTGACTAGGCTATTAGCTCACTTAATTACTGTATTGAAGAGGCATACCCAAACCTGACCCTGCTTTCTTTCATGATCTGGAGTGAAGTTGACAGTTTCAGATATCAAGTAGCTCCTTCCCAACGTCTGGAAATGAAGGATAATTCAGGTCTTATGTTGGTTAAACTGACATATCCTGTTGTTCAGTTCTTAGAGCAGAAATATGGCTATTACCACTGCAAGGACTGCAACGTCCGCTGGGAGAGTGCTTATGTGTGGTGTGTACAGGGAACTAACAAGGTAAGAAATACCAAGTGACCGGCATCTTCTCGCTGAAAGTGTCAAGGCGATTTTGTTTTATTTTCTTTCTCATCACAGGTTTACTTCAAACAGTTTTGCAGAACTTGTCAGAAGTCTTATAACCCTTACCGAGTGGAGGATATCACCTGTCAAGTAAGTCAGATGTTTTGCATTTTGTCTGACCTGGGCTGTCGTAGAGGGTTTTTAGTATAGTTTGAGTATACTTCCAAAAAGAGGCCAGGTCCCCAGACCTTAGGTTTCAACTGGCTTTTGTTAGGAGTGGTAGAAACAATACTCACCTGGGAAACGGGGCCTTGGTGTTAGCTTCTTTCTGCCCTTGCAAATCCTCTTGTTAACCTCTTCTAAAATTGTTAACCTCACTTGCGATACGAAAGAATACTTGCCTTACTTGCTACTTAGTCAGATGTATAAGAAAATTAACAAAAACATGCTTAGCAGAGTGGTTAAGGCATCCTCCTTTACAAACATGCCCGGCCCTGATCTCAGTGATTCTAAGTGGCTTGCCATACTTAGTTTCTCTCCACCACCCCAGGGTGTTAATGCTTCTAAATATCCAACGGGGGTCAAGTGTATTAGGCTGTCTCAATTGGCAATTCAGACTCCATTAGTTGTGTGATAAGAGGCGAATTTAGACACTTCTTTCCTCTTAAAGATTAGCTAAGCCCCTTAGCACAGTTAATAGCAAGCAAGTGCTTAAGCAATGCTTAATTAACATATTGCTTGCTTACCGTTAGAGTCAACTCCCCATAAAGCTAGACAACACCCACTATTCCTAGCCCTGTTATTGCTAGGTAGGTAGGGATGTAGAGGAAAAACAAGATTACTACGGGACCTTGCTTAGAGTGCATTCAATAAGTACTTGAATGGACTAGAGAAATGTTGAAGTCCTAGGAAATCACCAAGGGTTTATCTTCTGTACACCCTTCTGTATTTTTTTTTCCCCCAGAGTTGTAAACAAACTAGATGTTCCTGCCCAGTAAAACTGCGCCATGTGGACCCTAAACGGCCCCACCGTCAAGATTTGTGTGGTAGATGCAAAGGCAAACGCCTGTCCTGTGACAGCACTTTCAGTTTCAAATACATCATTTAGGTGAAAGTCAGTGTTGCTGTGCATGCACTGATGGAGTAGACAAGTGAGCTTTTCCGTGCCTCTCCTCTCCACCTCTCCCTTCTCAAAATACTTCATGAAAGGCAGTGTATTCTGAAAAAGCCTTCAAATAAAGGTATTGCAACACAATTTATACATTGCATAAAATCTGTCTTTGAAAATAAAGTTTCAAGAGCACTTGTCTTGTGCTAACAGTCTGGGCCTGTCACTTCACCTTTATGAATGCTTGCTGATGGCAGAGAGTGGGCCAGGCTGAGTTAGGCTGTGGCTACTTGGAAAACAATTTAGTAGGGGCTTGTAGTCGAGGTATACTATTTAGGCAGCTCTGGAGGACTGAAGCTTAGAAGGGAGTTAACTGAATAAAAAGCCAGCTAGCGATTGTGCCACTGCATTCCAACCTGGGCGATAGAGCGAGACTCCGTCTCACAAAAGAAAAAAAAGAAAGCTGCCTAGCTGTAACATTAAGGCACTCTTTTGGGAGAGGTGGAGGCAGAGCCATTTCTTGGTTACGTGAGACCGCTGGGAGGTTAACGGTAGAGTAAGAATGCTGAATGGCGGTGATGGGGTAGGTAAAGGCTTTAGTGTCCGGGTGACTTTAGGAGGTAAGCTACTAGGTAGAGGAAGGCTGGGAAAACTAACCTGACTGACTAGTCAGTTTCACAAATGTGGCAAAAGTGGGGGTTGGAACAGGGTGGCTGTGGGCAAATGGCTGCTTTAAGACACTGAATAACCCATCAAGTAGACTTTGTTTCTTCAAAGCTTTTTTTTTTTTTCTTAAAGTAGGCCTCCTAAATGTACTTAAAGATGTCAAGTTAGAGGCGTAGGCCTTAGCCTTTGTCTTCACTGACTTGGTGCTAGTTGGGATGCCAGACTCTTAACTGCATCTAGTAGCTTCTCATGACAACACTGAGGCCCCACTGCCAGAATGCTCCTAGTTGAGGATGGGACTGAGTTTAGAGCCTCAAGTGCATCTGATGAAATTAAAGTTGTAGTATTGGTTTAATTAGAGAAACCATATAATTGGAACCATGTGCTAATTATGCCTCCAATTGTCTAACATCCCACTTAAGTGAACTCCTTACTACCTTAGGCCATAGCACCAAGTCTTAACATTCTTGGACACTTGTTAAAAGGGGCCAAAGTGGGTTTGAGGTCTCTATAGAATCCGTATCTCGAGGGGAAAGGCCCACCTGCATCGATGTGGATGGAGATGGTGCGTGTAAAATGCAGATTACTGGGCACCTGTCCTACCTACATTTAACAGGCACCCCCAGCTGTTACTAATGGAATTGAAGCATGAGAACCTGTGCTCAGCAGAGAAGAGGTGGCATCTCATGGAGCTTCTAGTAGAGTGGGCAGATGGCCACTAGTTTTTACATCAATGTAAAACCGAGGTTCTGACCTGTGATAAGGACAATCTGCTAAAGTGCCTCTGCAATAAGGGACCTGACTTAGGTCAGGGAAATCCTGCCTAAAAGAATGATACCTCAGCTGAACTCCAGTTCAAATGAGTCGAATGAGGCAAAAATGGCAAGAGGAAAATTTCCAGATTAGGGCAACAATCTGCAAAAGCCCTGTAGTAGAAAACAACCAGGAGGAGGCCACAGTGGGAGAATACTCTGGAGGACATGCCAAGTGAATCTAGCAGTGCCAGACTGGAGGGGTGTTTTAGGCCTTCATTAGGAGGATGGTCTCTACTGGAGTGCAGGGGCTACTTACAGGTATTATCAGGGTACACCACAGCCTCAAGCTCCTGGGCTCAAGTGATCCATCCTCCTGGCTCAGCCTCTCAAGTGGCTGGGACTACAGGCACTTCGTCAGGCTGCACTAAAAAGTTTTAAAGGTATGCTGGAGATAGTAGGGCATGGTGACATGTAGATTCACTTTTAAAAAATCACTCTAGCTATACAGTGGATACCTGTAGATAAGGAGACTTGCAGGGACCAGATAAAGTGGTGGCAAGGCTGAAGAGAAATGACAAGAACTGGTGTGGGTAAAGGCGATGTGTTTTTACTGGTTCTAATATGTTCCTGTTATTTGGTTGGGGGTAGATACAGGGGTAGGAAACCCATTTGTACTGTGGCATGCAAGTGATACATAATGTGATCAATAGCATTTGCTCAATGAATGAATTACATAAAAGGTACCTGCATTGAGTCCTAAGAAATTTCCACTGGCTATTAATATGGTTACATTGTTCTTTAATATTGCTTGCCATTAATTTTTCTAACATAGCAGCTAACCCTGTTTTTCAGCTGAGGAAAGTGAGGATCAGACTGTTTTACTTAGGGTGGGTGGGCATGCAGATATTCAACAAAGTGGCACAAAAACATGCCATTCAGATTATGGTGATTACATTCGAGCAATGAAGAGGCACTGCCAAACTCTTTATGTGTACAATCCAAAAACTTGTAAGATGTGAATAGATTTTAAGACAGGTTGAGAGAGGTTAGAAGGAAATACTCCAAGATGTCTCTGGGTATCAAGAGAAGTAACTGTAGTTTTCTTCAAATTTCCTTTATTTTCTAAAGGAACCATGGATTACTTTGAAAAATTAGGGAAGAAAATGCTATACAATACTAATAAATGGATTTTAATACTGTCTCTCTCCTTTTGTTTAGGTTATCCTGGTGTTGTATGTCAGCATTATTCACTCATAGGCCTGGATGAGGATCCTTACTCTGCTCTTGAGTCTTTTTCCAAGAAAGCATGTAATGATTTCCTAAATTTAAGGGAGGTTATGTGTTTTGCCACACCCTCTATTTTACATCACTAAAAGTAGAAAATATATTTTAAAATAAGAAATCCTGTGGTTTTGTTTTAGAAGCAGCATGAAGAAACTGCCACATTGCTGCTTTTACTGTTGTCTTACAAGTGTACTAGTTAAAAATGATAACTGTAAGTGGGCAAAAGAAAAAGGTTGTATGTAGCAAAAACTGGGCTCCAAATAGAACTAAATCAGGTAATAAATTAAGCATTGGATATATTTGTTAATAAATACTAACTTGGGATTCAGAGGCTGAGAAGGAGAGAAGTGTAGGTTGGAGGAAAATACTGTTGTGGAAGGCCATCCTCATGAATTTGTTTGCATCTTGATTACAGGATGGTATATTCATTTTTATTAATAGACTTAGTTATATACAAATAAATGCAAAAAGCAAGTATCAACTGAAAGGTTTGGTTGGGTAGTCAACTGATTTTGTTCTTTTTTAAGGCAATTCAAGGGGGTAACATTTGAAAGGTTTCTAAATGATGCACACTCTAATCATTCTTTGTTAAAATACAACACAAACCAACAGCTACAATGCTTTTTATTTTTAACAAAAAGGATGTAAGGAGGGTGAAAAGGATGTAAGGAGGGTGAGAAAAGCAGGGGAGAGTAAGATAGGATGTAAAGTGTAATGTATCTCTGGACACCATCCCTCTCTGCCTGCCCCACACCCAAAAGTTTTAAATAATTTAAAGGATACCACTTACAGTACCAGAACACCATCAAAATAATTGTCTTTATCAGGGTCCAAAAATACAGTGATTATGAGCCGTGACCAGATATGGAATTTTACTGGAAATGTAACTGTGGTCAGCAGTCCAATGGTATGCACAGTGCCTTCAGTTAACGCACTTGAGCATACGTAATTACATTTCCGGCAGGGTCCACACCCCCAAGAAAAGGTAAAGCTAAGCATTTCATTTCTACATTCTAAACTCTGGAATCACAGAGCCCAGTTTAAAAGAAAAGTCACAGTGGATCACAGTGGATAAGAGATGTATATAAAAAATACAAGGTGTTTCTTTCAAATCAGGAGTTGTGGGACTACATTCTTTTTTTTTTTTTTTTCTTTTCTTACAAAATGCGATTTAAAAAAGGATAGAGACTCCAGTTCATGTTATACTACAGACTTAGACAGTGAATAAGTATACTGCATGTTTTGGTAGTCAGTCTTCAGGCTTGCTTTCATTTCCCCTAGCCCCAGGTTTCTTTAGGGTAAAACATGTGAGTCCTGAATAAACATATAAAAATGCATTTGCAGCTCTTTTCTTGAATTCTGCAGACTTCAAAGCCTGCAAGTCATATATTCCATCATCAGTGACCACAATTTTTTCTTTAGCTTTGTACACCTATTCTTGTATAACAGTGCATGGCACAAATGTACAAGAAAATACTGGTTTAATCTCTACAGTTTCTATATGGAGTAAAATAAGTTAACTTTTCTAATGAGAATAGCTGACAGGCAGCATACATCTTTATTTTACATTTTAAAGTCTCTGCAGGCATCTACTTTGGTTAGTTATCAACAATCGTAACATAAGCACTGATCAGAGAACTGAGCAGCATTCCAATAACGTTAACAGATATATTATTTCTTTCTTTTTGAAATACTGGGAAAGCCCAGTTTTAAAATACTATTAAAATGTTCTAACATTTACATACTATGAAGAGTTAGATCTAATAAAATAACATTTCTTCAAAAATAATCTTGCAGTGTTCTTTTAGGCATGCTCTGAGACGTTATCACCAAACATCCATACCTTGAAAATATCACATATCCACACATCCCAACTCACACACACATAATTCCTTATACAGACCAAAAAACAAACCAAAAAACCCAAACCCTTATCCCACATACTGAAAAATCAATGGTTTTTGTAAATGAGTCTTGATGTGTATAGCTGACTGCATGTTCATCTGGATGATTAAGCATCAATTGCAGGTTAGGTTTTCGACTGCTAGAAATTCAAGCAGCTTTGCAGGTCTTCAGCTAAAATGAAACAGCCTTGATTTCAGCCTCATTTCACCTGCTTTTGGATGTTTCAGTATTGGAGGCCATTATTGCAAACATTCTTGGAATTATTTTCTTTCCCCAGAAAGTAATGTATTTGTAGGCATCACTCTTAGCCCTTTTCTTTTCACGTAGGTTAAGTAATTAAAAAATACCTTCTTCATACAGTTATTGTGGGAGATGTTGGCAGCTGTTAAAATACCAGATTTTTTTTCTTTCAGATCTTTTTGATCCAGTTTGACATTAGTTAAGCTAAAAAGTAGATGCTGCCAGAAAGTTATCAGTGAATGCAAGGGTCCATAAAAGGTGCTTGGTTTAATATTCTTCATCATCTTCAGTTTAGTTTCTTTCCTAAAGGCCTGAAGTGTCTCAGAATCCAGTGCTCACCATATTTCCCATTGGTTTGGGCTGTGCTAGAAGTTGGTATGATTGCACCATGCGTAGAGATTCTCTTATTTCCAGATTAAGTTCCATCAGTTTGTAGTTGGCTTCTGACATGTCCAGGTTAGAGCCTATAACTGCAAAGCTTCCTGTCTGGCCTAGTGTCTGATGATGGAAATATATATGTAACAGTGTCTGCACAGGGTCATCTTCACAACTGCCAAAGATATCACTGGGCCAGAGAGATCTGAAAATACACAATAGTTTTTCAGTTCTGAGACTTAGGCAATTATTAGTTAAGACTAACTCAATTTAAGTTAAATACCTATAACAACATTTCCTTGTGAATAACATGATCTGTTTTAATATTTGAGCAAATATTACTCAAAGTACCACCTGAAAGTGAAAAGAAATCTAAAATTGGTATCATTTCAATGGCAACTGTTAAAGATACTCATGTTTTCCTTTCATAAAGACATGATATGGAAACAGCAAATTGAAAATGAAAACCTAGTATTACTAAACTTCCTGTCTAATTTACAGGCATCACCTTTAAATCGTGTCACGTTTTACCTGAAAGCTTTGACTTGTACTACAGCTGATATAAATTCCTTATTTTTCAAAGTTTCAATTAAAGAATGAATGGCAGTTTCTATAGTAGTTTGTGCAGCTTTGGAAATGTCAATTTCTTCATTTTCGGAAACGGACTCAGCTTGTTTGAGGATACTTTCCAGTTGAGCAAGTTCCTCTGACATGTTGATGACCTAAAACAAATACATCTTTAAGGATCTATTTGTATGTTTGGTAACAAAAACATTTAGTTGGCTACAAGAATATACCTGATGGTAGTACCATTGTTGCTCTTATTTTAAAGAGTGTTTAAAAATGTTTGCCTTGGAAGAAAGGGCAGTTAATATTTCAAGTACTCCATTCTGTAGGAGCAAATAAATTCCACCAAATAGTAGTCTTGAAATTAAATGTTCTTCATAAAGCAACAAGTTGTAATAAACAGATGTCTATATTGATTTTAATATTACTACATTTTGGATAGTAAAAGTACATTTACTGTTATGGGGGATCATGAAAACTATGTGACAGTAAGATTATTTACCCCAGGGTATTTATATAAATATAAATATATATATTTATTTATTTACAGATTTAATGACTGAGAAATCATTTCCCCAGTGATAGTTTTATTACTAGCAGATGACAAGGGGAGAAAAAGACTAAAGTTAGCATCTTTGAGGCTATGTATTGATTTTCAACATTCAAAGTGTTTTTTAGCATGTTTATTCTTGTGTGCATTAATAGAACTATAACAATATGGGCTGGGTGTGGTGGCTTATGCCTGTAATCCCAGCACTTTGGGACGCTAGGGCAGTGGATCACCTGAGGTCAGGAGATTGAGACCAGCCTGGCCCACATGGTGAAACCCTGTCTCTACTAAAAATACAAAAAAGTTAGCTGGATGTGGTGGTGCACACCGGTAGTCCGAGCTGCTTGGGAGGCTGAGGCAGGAGAATTGCTTGAACCCAGGAGGTGGAAGTTGCAGTGAGTTGAGATCATGCCATTGCACTGCAGCCTGGGCAAAAGAGGGAGACTCTGCCTCAAAAAACAAACAAAAACTATAGAAATATGAAAAACATGTTGGGGGAGGGGGGTTGATGATACAGTTTTATGTCTGTATTGAACTGATGTGCTTTATTTGACTTTTGATTTTTCTGAGACAGGGTCTTGCTCTGTCACCTATGCTGGAGTGCAGTGCTATAGTCATAGCTCACTGCAGCTTCTAACTCCTGGGCTCAAGTCATTGTCCCAGCTCAGCCTCCCAAGTAACTAGGACTATAGGTATGTGCCACCATCCCTGGCTTTTACTTGACTTTCGATTATAGATGATCTGTTTCTGCTATGGAAGCCTTTAAGGTCTGGAACCTTTTACAACTGCTGGATATCTGCTGTCTTATTTACTCATAGGTCCTGACATAGCACATCATTAAAAAACAAAGTATTCCTTAACTGAAAAAAAAAAGACCACTCTAAGTGACTTTTGACTTAAGCTATTCTAACAACTAATAAATGTATATTTTAAAAATTTTTTAGAATCAGTTACTGATGCCTAATACAACTGAATATTTACCTCTGCTTCATTTTTTATCGTATTTACTTGGTTGATAAGTTTACAGTAGGCCTGGAACAGAAGCAGCAATTGAAAATGCAATTTGTATAATCTTCGGCAGAGCTCCAATTCCTAGAAATAAATAACATTACATTAAATTTAGGTGTTGTTTTCTAGACAGCATATTTCCAATGAAAATTTATAGTTAAAATTGTCTTGTCGTTTATTTTTCTGCAGTAAGCAAGTTAATATGGTGTGAAGCTGATGAAAGGCAGGTGAAATATGCTTTAAAGACTAAGATTAAAATAAAAACAAATATCACTGCTGGTTACATAATTCAGTTTTAATGTTAAGCACATTTTCACATTCTACAAATAGACTGTTTCAGCAGGCAATTAATAGGATACTTTAAAAAGGATTCATTAGAATTTAAAACTTTAAATTCATAATTAAAATAATCTACAAATGCAAAGACTTTTGCCCTCATTGAGATGTAGATCTCACTGCATTTATCAACAAATGCTTGATAAAGCAAAGTGAAACCGGATAACTGCTTACCTAAAAAGTAAGAAAAGCTGTCTTTTAAAGTGAGATCAGCTTTCTAAAGAAAACCACTTGGTAATCTCATTGAAATGAAACTATGAAATTAACACATGGGCTGAGCATGGTGGCTCACGCCTGTAATGCTAGCACTTTGGGAGGCCGAGGCAGGCAGATCACTTGAGCTCAGGAGTTTGAAACCAGCCTGGCCAATGTGGTGAAACCCTGTCTCGACTAAAAATACAAAAAAAATTAGCGGGGCATGGTGGCGGGTGTATATAATCTCAGCTACTGGGGAGGCTGAGGCAGGAGAATCGCTTGAACCCAGGAGGCAGAGGTTGCAGTGAGTCAAGATCATGTCACTGCCCTCCAGCCTGGGCAACAGAGCAAGACTCCATCTCAAAAAAAAAAAAAAAAAAAATGCACTTTTTTAAAATTAAGACATTTAAAAGGAGATATATTTAAGAAAAAGGTTGCTGCTAATTTTATGTATTTTAACATCTATTTTAATAGAACCAATATTTCATGGATTAGGGCTTTGCAAAACTGAAGCACATACTACTTGTAAAGTAGTCCATGACAAAACATTGCTAGGTCACAAATGGACAAATGGCAGATGAAAACCAGTTTGTCTGGCAAGGGTGAGTGGTCTATAAATCAAGACAGGTCACTTACTGCTAGTATTTCCATTTGCTAAGCAAGAAGGTGATCAGGTCACAAAAAATACAAAGGAAGAAAAAGACCAAGAATTAGTGTAAGAAATCATTTTAACTAGGGTCATAGATGTTCCAGGTAAACTGAAGAACATGTATTTATACCCCAAAGAAAACTATATGAAATTATATCCAGAATAAAACTTTTTAGACATTTACTGCAACAATTCAGGGTGTTTTTAAACACTGCCAAATAATAAATTACATTTAGACTATGACTTATTTCTGTGTAAAAGCTACAGTGAATAAAACTGAACTATTGTGATCTTGGCAAATTTGGCTATCCGGGTTTAAAAAAAAAAAACAAAACCCAACTGTAATAAAACTTACATTTGTAAACTGGAAAACTTATGATTAGAAAATAAGAAACTAATTACTATTACTTCTCAGAAAAGAATTGGCTTATAATCGTACATAATAAATATCCATCACCATCAAAAGATTATCTCTGGGGTGGCTCATTCCAGGCTTCCTATCCTTTATGGTCTAATTAGGTCCTACTTTGCCATAATTGGTGCTGAGCCACAGGGTGAAATATCAAAAGCAGATTGCGTGTTCTAAATTGCATTCCAAAGGTACTTCAGTAGGTTTCAGAAACTTAACCCGACTAGGTTTGAATCAACATAATGTATGTAAAACACAGTAAAAATTTATGAACCATCTTAAAAACTATATGAAAACATGTACAGCAACTCACCTGGTCTCATTACGAGGATAAAGATTTCTAATTAAAACAGCAATTGTTATACTGTAAATGTACCTTCTAAAAGTCATTCTTAAGCCTGCTTTTCTAAATACTTTCCTGTGAAGGACTGTTTTTCATAAAGTTTATTCCTATCAATTTAGAAGGGATTTGCTAAATAAGCAAAGGTGAACTTTAGCTCCACGCTGCTTACCATAAATTACGTGGATGCTCATCCAGTAAACATCGGTTGAGCACAATCCAAGGTCAAGCATATTCCATATCTAAATTTCTCAGGGTTTACAGTTTATTTCATATGGAAATTAACAATTTGAATTGTAAATACCTTTCCTCACTTCTATTAGCACAAATAAAGTAGAACTGATTCTACAAGCATATATGCATAGCCTCTACTTTGGGATGTAATGGAACATAAACTGATAAAGTTTATGATCATAATTATAGGAAATAACACAAATGTAATGAATTTTACAGCTCTGAATTACCAGCAATTACTCTAAATATGCTAACAGGGCAGTTTTTGTGGATGAGTGTGTGCGTATATATATGCACATTTTAAAGTATATTAAAATTTGCACATTCTCTTTTATTCATCTAACAAATATTTGACTGATTATGCAAAAGACAAGACTGGTACACAAGGACAGATCAAGTTGCATAAAAAAGGTCTTCCACCATCAAAAAAGTTGAATATGAAAGGTAAGCTGAAATATAAATGAAAGTGTTAAAATGTTCAGTTTCCACTTAGTAGAAAACCTCAAGCTATGTTAACTGACTTGGTCTTAAGATGGATATAATTTTCTTCAAGGTAGAGGGGATGTAAAAAAAAATCACTTAATATAAACACCTAGTTTTTGTAGGAAAAAAGGTTGCATTACTTGCTGCAGCGATGCAGTTAAACAGTGGCAAAGACAGAATTAGAACCAAAGGATCTAATTCTGGTCTAGGGTTAATTCCTTATCTTCATTTCTTTACATAGATGACTTCGCGGTTTCTTTTTAACATTAGTGCAGGATTTGGAGTCAGCTTGCCTAGGTTTCAATCTTGGTTTCACTATTTGCTGATTTTAGATAAATTAGCTTCTCTTCAAAACCAGGATAATTAAAGCAACTACTTGACTGAGTTGTAAGGATAAAGATAATGATAGAGGCTGGTAAATAGTTAACACTTAGCGAGTATACTATTATTTTCTCAACACTGCAGTTTTTGCAAAACTTCAACTTTTTACTATAATAGTATAACCTAATAATAGTATAACCTTTACAGAGACTAGAAATCTGTAATAATATAACCAAAGGTAGAGTATAAAAGACTGGAATTCTGATGTCAAATGGAAATAATTTTCAGTTGATGAATGTATTTTCCCCTATGAAGCTGCACTCCCATTAGAATAATTTGTAGGCCCTAACTTATCCTCACTTCAATGTATGTGTTTATGTATGTGCACCTTTCTAAGAAAATATAATGCTTTATTTTCACTCAGCCTTATATTAGAGAAAAACATTATAATTTATTCAATTCTAATTTTACCTTTAGTATGGACGTATTATATCACGTTATTCTTAGGTTTGCTTTCTTGACCAATTTAACAGAATAGCAGAATACTAACATGGGACACATTTTTCTTTAAGAGGCACATGCAATTAAAAGCCGACCTGGGCTTTCCAGATATCCATCAAGCTTATCTATTGAATGTTATTAAGCTTCAGTCACAACCTGGTCGTTCATTTTTATTAAAGTGAATTTTTCATTACAAAACCAGTATTTCACTGAGCTTTTACAAAGATTGTTTGATAACCAGAATGAAAAGTTTTACAAATATTCTTTATTTTTAGAAATAATCAAATAAGGATATTTGAACATATGCATTGTTTTACCTGATACAGAAATACAGCAAAAACAAGAACAAGAAACTTACTTGTGCATCTGTGTTTATCCTATACATGTCTTCTTTGGCACCAAATGTCCTCTTACAATCATCTAGCCACTAAAAATAAGTAACAGTAACATTTAATATGCACAATGAAATGGGTAATGTAACAGCCTGTCCATATACAACACCAAACTTAAAGCTAACTTGAAGTTCTAGGATTGGTTGCAGACCTAGAATTTTATCCCTATTTAAGCCAAATCATTTACATGGAACTAACAAAAGCAGGGATAGCATTAATATAACAAGAGGCACACACTTGTGACAGCTATACTAACAAAACCCATTCCATTCTAGGGACCTGTGATGTTCCATTTCAGTAAAGGATATTCTTCATTTTGCAGGTTTTATGAAAACCTTCATAACCTATGCCTGACCTTTGTGTAATGTAAGACGGGGAAATGAAAGATGTGCTTCCCCTCTAGTCAATATAATAAAGGCAACTTAGAATTAAGCAGGTCTGTTGCTTATGAGAAGTATAATTCTCAGAAGACTAGTGTCAGTTTTAAATTTGTGAACTGGCAATCAAGATCCATTTTAAATCTTGTTTTTCTTTTCTTTCTTTTTGGACAGTAATGAATGACAAACATGTTATTTCCAAACAATACTGGATGTAGAAGCCAAATGTGGTTTTTCATTCTCTGGGGGTATACCTAATGTTGATATAAAAGTACAGGCTGGGTGTGGTGGCTCCTGCCTGTAATCCCAGAGCTTTGGGAGGCTGAGCGGGGAGGACTGCTTGAGGGCAGGAGTTCAAGACCATCCTGGGCAACATAGGGAGACCCTGTCTCTAAAAAAATAAAGTTAAAAAAAGGAGTACTTCAAAAATAACTTAAAGTACATTTTCTTCAGCAAAATATAAATAAAACAATAGCACTGTGGTATAGTAGAAAAGAACGCTGGACTCACAGAATTTCCAGGCTGAAGTAAAAGTTAAGTACATTCAAGGTAAGCTCCTAGCTTTGGACAGTTTGATATTATCAGTTGTTTTGACTTCTAAGTTCTTTTTTTTTATTATACTATTAAACAATACAACTAATATATATATATATATATATATAATCATTAGGACTTTGAGAAACTCAAACTAGCTGCATTAAGCAGCTACTCTGAAAGTATTTTAGTATTCGACATTTAACATTCTCTATTGTAGCTTATATTGTACCCACAAAGAATTAAAATTGGACATTTCAGTTATTTCAAAAATGATCTCTTTGACCTTATTTTCCTTTTATTTCAGTCTCTCAGGTTTCACCGGCCCTTAGGCTATTTGCTTGACAGCATCTCTGAAGGAAAACATGTTAAGCTTTTCTGGTGAGATACAGCTGATGGCAGCCGTTGTCAAAAGCTATCAGTGGATTTCTTTGTATCAGTAAAATGCAGTTGATATCTAACATGGAACCTGTGCATTAATCTTTATTCATACAAAATGTTAAAATCTTAATTATCCCTTATCTTGTCCAGTTTGTCTAAGTATACTAATAAATTTGAAAATAATTTCAGTTGACTAATGGATTATTTTTGTACTGTGTACCTAATGATACAGCCTTTTGGGGGGTACTATTCAACATAATTATTGCTGATTTTTATTCTGTTAAAAGACAAAAGCCAACCACATAGTCCTGTGGCTGCACAATGGCTTGAGAGATACAGGTCCACACCTTTCCAGCCAGAGCATACAAAACACGGTAGTTTGTGCACAGAGCACCCTCCAGTTCACATCTAATCAGTTTTCCTGTCACGGCATTTTCTTTATTCAAGGTTCAAATGAAGGTTAAAATTTAACTGTCGAGGTTCTACTTCTGGGTGTGATGGAGTAGCCTATATAAGAACAATCCTGCAAGGACAACTATGGAAGCTGAATCCTATCAGCGAAAACTCAAACAGAGAAAATTACCAAAGTGAGCCCAATACCTGCCCCAGTGCTTACTCTAGGTGTATTCATATTCACGTCCCTGCGCATAGAGGCTGAACAGAAAGCAGTGGCCTAGAGTTTATGCCCTACAGTTTCACTGGGCTGGGAAAACAGTTTTCAAAGATAGATAGTGAGATATTGAGGGCCAATATCCTGGAGAAAAGAGAACTGCAGAGAAGTGACCCCAATAGTCTCTGTGCAGTTTCCCCCCTTGGGACACTTGCTGTTCCTGTTTATTATCTGCAGGGGGAGAGGCTACGAAATCACACACTAGCCCCTGGGAGACTGAGAAGGTCGGCAGAGACTGCTGGTCTCTCAGTGCTGGAGAGAGAAAAATCATTCAATTCACTTGTGAGCCTTAGAAGTCTTGAAGAATAAAAAAAGAATGTATAACTCAAAAATTAACAGGAAAATTAAATAGGGCAGACAGTAAATATTTTAGGCTTTGCAAACCATATAGTGTTTGTTGTAACTATTGAACGATTACAGTGCAAACATAGCCATGGACAATATGTAAGTAAACCAGATAGCTGTTTTCTACTAATTGTATTTACAAAACCAGGCAGTGGGCTAGATATGACTTGATGGCTATAGTTTGCTAACCTGTGTTCAAGAAGTTTGTAGGCACTATTAGTTGTTTGAATTTCCTAAAAATTTTAGAATCAGCCTGTCAATTTCCGTTAATATGCCATCTGAGATTTTGAATGAGACTGCATTAAACCTATAGACCATTTTGGGGGAAAATGACTTCTTTACCATATTGAGTCTTCTAATTGATAAACATGGTATATAGTCCTCCATTTAGGTGGTCTTTCATTTTTTTCAATATTTGCAGTTTTCTGTATAGAGGTACAGCTATCTTTAGATAGATTTATTTGTAGGTGTTTGATATTTTCCTATTATAAATTGTATCTATTGCTTTAAAACCAACCATCCTGAAACTTAATGGCTTCAAACAACCAAAATGAATCTATGTGCTGGCTGGGAGTTTTCTTCTGGTCTTGCCTAGGGTCACTCATGAGTCTATAGTCATTTGATGGCTTGACTGGGGAAGTGGCAGGGTTGAAGTTCCAAGTTGGCTTCACTCATATGTCTTGCACACTGGCTGTCAACTGGAATGCCTCTGTTCTCCCCTACATGGCCTCATCTTCCAGCAGGCTAGAGGTCAAATAGTTTCCCAGAGTTTATCCCAGTTTGCACTCTGACCAGTATGATGGCAAAAGCAGAAGCCACAAAAGACCACTTCAGGACTAGTCTTGGAAGTTACACAGCATTGCTTCTGAACTTGATTGGTCAGAGCAAATCACAAGGCCATCCCAAATTTAAGAGATGGTGAAATGGATTCTGTCTCTTCATGGGAAGAATAGGAAAGTCACATTGCAAAGGGGTGTGGCCACAGAGAAGCATGATTCATTGGGACCAGTATTTTAACAATCTACCTTTGCCTCTAGTAGGCAATGATTTCTGAAGATACAAAAACCATAACCATGACTGGAAAAGGCCGATAACCTGGACTTAATAAAATTAAAAACTTCTGTTCATCAAAAAATGCTACTAAGATAGCAAAACTGCTAGCCACAGAGAAGAAATAATCTTTGCAATACATATATCCAAAAGAGGCTATATCCATTTAGGATAAAAAGACCCTACAAATCAATAAGAAAAACCCAACCCATTTACAAAAATGAACAACGTACTTGAAGCCACGATTCACAAAATATCTTAAATGAGATCCATTTGAAAAGGAGCTCAAACATTAGTCATCAGGGAAATGCAGAATAGTACCATGAGATACCACCACACACTTCATTTTTCATTTTTCATAGGCCTATACATGTCATAGATATTTACTACTTATTAATGAAAGACCCATCTCCTAGAAAAATAATTGTCTACTGTATGCAGTTTGTGTGAAAGAGAGAAACTATTTTTTGTTCTTCTGCCCCTCCCAATTGAAAACGTGCTGGATTTACTCTTAGGGAAGGAACTCTGTTTTCAATGCCAGATTGGACTTGAAGAGGCCTTTCTTAGGAGGTGATTATCTAATGCTTTTTTCTCCCATTGCTTGCCTATGTACATGTACACATCATGGGAAAAAGATCATAGCTTTGTCAGAGGTTGTGGATTTCCTAGACCACAATTCTCTAATGCACTGAGAAATACTGCTTCAGTTTCCCCACTTGGAATGTTGACAGCAGCTATATAATCTCCACAGAGCTTTTTACAAAGCTATGGTTTTCCATTGTGCTGTTAGAGAGCTGATTTTTAAAAGCCAAAGGTAGGAATTCGCTGGATAGAGAGCTCAAAGAATCTGCTGCTCTCAGGAAAACCCTGAGGCAGGTGCTAAGAAGTCTTCTTTTCTGTCTGGGCTATTCTGCTGCCAGGATTACCCTTCCAGTGTCAAGAGCAAACCACTTTTCGCATATGGTAAAAAAGAGACTGACCTGCTCAGTGGCTTCTCTTTTGGCATTGTATGTATCCAGGTGTTCTTGCAACTCCAAAACACCAAACTTGAGGGTTTCCAGCAAACCACATGACATCAGCTGTGAAATCGGAAATATTGACCCAGGTTACCATTTCTGATTGAAATCACGAGACTCACAAAATCATGAGACTTTTCAGTTATGGAATACCTGTTAGTTGGTTTTTGGGTATTCTCTTACTCTACTCTGTCCCCTACTAAGAGCTGAGCTCTCACTGGAACAGTAGGAGTGCAGTGGTACTTCAGAAGTCTCAGGAAGGACATCCTCAAGTGTTTTCAAAGACGTCAGGCAGGACCAGTACATACCTCAACCTTGAAGATTTTTAAACCTTAGTTCTTTAAATACCTTAATATATAATCTAAAAGTGTGCTTGGAAATAAATCAGGAAATGAACCAGGAGGCCTGGGTATTTCATGGGGGAAGGTTTAGGCATCTCCTACGCATTTTTATTTAAGAATAAAAAAATTACCCATCTCTAGAGCATGACTTTTTAGCTTTCCCATCTAGGACTCTGTGGAGGGTAAGGGCAGGAAGGAGTCGGAATCAGAAACAGTCACAAGTTGCTGCATCTAATATACCAGAATTGTAGTTTGCCAAATATTTATCATCGTGTTGAAAATCTGAACCTTTATACCATAAAATTCAGAATTACTTAGAAAAAAAAGAAGACTTACTGAATGATGCCATTCAAATGTAGTCTTTATAATAAATCTGCATGTAAAAACTTACTGTTTCAGCATCCACAAAGACTGTTGGGCATTCTGAACACATCATCATCACTTCCAAGGAGCTTTTAAATTTGGTACCAATGCGTTGCAGACTCTCACCAAGAAAGCTGACTGTCTCATTAGTTATTTCTCCAAACTTTCTTTGAATTGTCTATGGGGGAAAGCAAAAGAGTTTAGTGTTTCATAAGAAAGCCTTTTTTTACCTTTAAGTAAAGAAGCATAATAGGGTAGACTTTTATTTTAAAATTATAATGATATATAGAGTTTTAACCATTGATCTGTAAATCCGTATTTTTAGGTATTTCCTTAGGAAACATATTAATTTCTAAAAAGAAACAAAAATTTACAAAATAGTATTACTGAAAAAATTAATGATATATGCCAGTCATCTCCCTATTCCTGAGATTTTTTCATCAGAGGCAGACAGATGGAAGCATGCTGTACATTCTTAGCAATCAAAGTCCTCACTTGTCTTGAGGAAGTTGTTCATCAAAAGTTATTACCTGAAAGAAACTTTCAGTAAATGTAGTTTACTATTCTTGACTATGGGCTGCCATCTGGCTTAACTTTAGGTAAAGTCATAAAAAATGTATTAAGAGTAATGTTTTCTCCGAGTCCAAGAATATTCATTTTCATAAAACAGACAATCCCTGACTCACAGTAAGTCAATAAATTAGACTACATTATCAGTAGTATCAATGGTTAAAGTATACCTACTTATATATGTGTTGCACTGTTAGGTGGCATTATGATTAAAATAAAAAGCATAAATCCACACTTTGAGCCATCATGAAACTTACAACATCAGTAAGAATATAAGTAGAAAAACCAAGTAGTGATGCAGTAAGTACAGAATTAAATAAGCGCTCCCGTTAACGAGCGCTAAAGAACTTCCAGGAGAGAGAGACTGGAGGTTGGAGTGGTTGGGAAAGCTTCGGTAAGAAAATGTATTTAGCTGAGTCTTCCAAGATGGGCAAAATTTGGGAGGAGAAAAGGGAGGAAAGGTAGTAGATAGTTCAGAGGATATAACTTAAATGGTGGCATTTTTCTGTACCTTAGTTTCCCTCTCCACTGAATGCTAAAAATCAAATCTACATTCCATAGTTGTGGTGTGAGAACACTTACTATAAAGCCATTTAGCACAGTGCCTAGCATGTAGTGGGTAGTCAATAAATTTTAGCTTATATTATCGTTATTGTTGGGGAGGAAGCAACCTTAATAGCTAAAAATTTTAAGGTCCTCACAGAGTCATAAATGTGTCCATTACTTTAACCCTTGATTATAAACTGATTTATGATATATTTTATTAACTGTAAGCTCCCTGAAGGCAGAGCTTAGGCCTTTATTTCTTTGGTATCCTGACAGTGCCTAAGCATACTGCAGAAAACATATCAGATGTTGTTTTGAAGTTTTATTCTAATTGCCTTAAGGGAGAAATCTGTACCAGTCATTGTGTAATGTACCAGCAGTACCACAATGTCACAGTGTCAATGTAAGTAATACCACTAGCTTAGAAAAAAAAAAAATTATTAAAGAAAACTGGTAGGAATATTAAAATTGGAGATGCTGATTTTAGAAGAAAAACTGTAACTTGAATAGGTAACTATAATATAAATTCAGATACCCTGAACCTCACTGACCTGAAAAAGCCTAGAAAACACATGAAAAGTAAACACTGCAGAGGACCCATCGGTGTCAGACAGCATCTGATTGACGTGGCAGCGCCAGGCTTCCTCTTCATCATCATATGCCACGGGCTGAAAGGCGGCTATGATGGCAGAAAGAAATGGTGATGGCAGAGGCGATGTCTGTACTTCTGGAAAACCATCTTGCTCTTCTTCGTCTTGACTGTTAACACAGATATCACAAATATCGTAACACTATCTCAGAAAAAAAGAATAGGCTCAATCACGTAAGACAGCTTAAGTCATTTGACAGGTTATTTTTATTCATATATACACACTGATTTAGAAAATGTACAACCACCTAAATCTTGTAAGAAAGTGTGAATAAGTGAATTCCTGTTCTTTCTAGTTAGCATTTTTAGAATTAGAACTCTAATTTCAAGCAACTACCTTAAAATAACCCAAGTCCTATAACGTGCCACCACTACAATTTTAGTAACTTCTATGAATAATACCAATGAGAATGTTTTCATTTTCAATGGTCAATTTTGGAGGCTTTTATTTGAACAGCCTCACACTGGGGATAATAATATTTTTAGAGTTTTGATCATGGTCTTTTGTGTTAAGGGCTATGTTAGGTGCCTTATATGGATAATTTCATTCAGTCTTTGCAACTATATGAGGATTAGGTTCTATTATTATCTTGATTTTAAAGATGAAACAAAAAGTTCAGTAAGGTTAAATAATATGTCTAGTTATTGGGTAAGAAATGACAGGGCCAGAATTTGAACCCAGGACTACGGGTCCAAATGCTATTAGCCAGGAAACACATAGCTAGCTCAGTTATTTCATAAGCACATACTATGTTCCTAGCAATATGGCCAATAATAGATTAGAATCCAAAGAAACATAAGACCTGGCCATTTCCTTCAAATAATTTATAATCCCAAAAGTCAGATTATACAAACCAAAATGGAACAACGGAAAAAGATGAAGATGTATTTGGGTTGGACATTCTACAACTCTCGGCCATAAAAATGAAGAAATATTTGAGTCTAACACTCCATAAAAAAGACATGTGTTATTCAAGGTCTTAAGATTGAATGTTTTGCATTACAAGCTAGTTCTATAAGGCTTTATCGAAATTTTGGAGCAATGCATATGGAAGAGAGGGACCCAAGTAAAGACTGGAGAAAACCATCAAAATAAAGCAGACATCTGAAGTGAAAACAAATGAGACCTCAAAAAGGTTAACTTTAAAACTGTCACTGTGGTGACTGATTTTAACACGTATACTATAAGCTAGAGTAGATAACCTGTATGCTTAGTAGGAATGCTCCATTCTATTTCAGCTGCAGTAGTTGGCCAAAGTCGACTGTTTGGTTTCAGCCTTTTAGAAAGCCAACTAGCTGAATAGCATCGTTTCTGGCATTCCTGAACTTGTGCATGATTAATGATTGAATGGTTGCATGGGTTACTGCCATATTCAAATCAGTAATATGAAAAAGGTGTATCACTAAGATTTATTGTTAATATCTGATTATATATTTTCAAATATGGGTAAGTATTCTTGATATGTTGACGGTAAAAAGAAATCTCCAATGTGTTGTATATGTTAAAACTCTATTATCACATGAAGTATAAAGGTGTATTTTTTATTGTAAAAGTAAAATTCTGAAATACTTGCTAATTATTAAATATTAATTTTATATAAAAACAGTTATCTAGGAGCTCCAAATTGTTGAATGGGGAAATAGATACACTCACAGAGTGCATGAAGTTAGATACCTTTATAAAAAACATAATATTGAACCACAAATATTTATGAAATTTACATAGTGGATATTCTAATTCTATGTGTTACAGAATTATTTGGTATATGAGTTTCATAACAGCCACCAAAATTTCCCTTAAAAACTATAAATAATAATTGATTATTCAAGTTAGTCTATGAGTAAAGAAAAAGTTCCATTTGAGAATTCTTCATACTTTTTGGTAATACATTTTTAATGTATGGAGCATAAACATTTAAAAGGAGCAATCTAGCATCTAAGAAATAATCACTTCTGCCTTTAATAGAAATAAAACTTAAAAAATATGACCACTGATCATGAAACTGTAAGAACAATTTTTTGGATATATTTTAGATTTAAATTCTGGTATCACGGAAGTTCATTCCAATATTGATTTTAACATTTGGCCATTTGGCATGCCAAAATAGATATTTGGTGTGCTTCTAAATGTGGAATACCACTTACTACGCTTTGAAAATGGCCTAATTGTTTTTCTTTATGAGAATGTCCATAATCGAAGAAATATCCCATTAGAGTAAGGCATTCTATCTTTAAAAATGAAGATAGTATGATTCTAGACTAAAACACACAAAGTATGATTACAGACTGAAACGCACAAAGAAATGAAAGTAAGTAAACTGGAATACAGGGGCACTCTTTGGAAGGAATAGGGGAGAGATTATCACTTCACTACAGTGTTTATGATACTGTATTCTCACCTGGACAGTCCGGAGAAATCTGCTTCTTCTTCTTCACATCTTTCATCTAGCTCTTTCAGAGCTAAGGTAACATCCTCTTCGCAGATTGACTCAGGGTAGCTTTCAGGAGCTAGAGGCTCTGGCATTTCAGTCTCTTCTAAATCAAGAATTCCTTGACACACAAGAGAATCCTGCTGTTCTTGAATTATATAGGACCCTTCATCTTCAAAGGCTGTAACATGTTCCTCCTTTAATACTGAACTTGTATCCTACAAAACAATCATATTTTTAGTGAACTATAAAAACATAAAAAAAGAATTTTACAACACAATAAATAAGTATTGCCATCCATCTAAGTCTGTTTTATTAAGTGTTGTTCATTTATACAGTCTAACTATATGTATAAATACATATATGTATATGTAGTTTTTTGAAACAGAGTCTCGCTCTGTCACCCAGGCTGGAGTGCAATGGCGTGATCACGGCTCACTGCAATCTCCGCCTCTCAGGTTCAAGCAAGTCTCCTGCCTCAGCCACCCAAGTAGTAAGGACTACAGGCACATGACACCACACCCATCTAATTTTATTTTTGTATCTTTTAGTAGAGATGGGGTTTCACCATGTTAGCCAGGATGGTCTCGATCTCTTGACCTTGTGATTTGCCCGCCTTGGCCTCCCAAAGTGCTGGGATTACAGGTGTGACCCACTGTACCCGGCCACTTTTACAGTTTTTGAACCAGTTATAAACTTTTCTTAATGGTCATAAGTTTAAAATATTTTGAAGTTAAAATATATCACCTATTATTGTATAGAAACATTGAAGACTTTTCTTTTCTCTTCAGTAATAGGATTTAGGTGTTTACTTAGAAATAGCGCTTTGGTCCAAGATGGCCAAATAGGAACAGCTCCAGGCTATAGCTCCCAACGTGATCGACACAGAAGACGGGTGATTTCTGCATTTCCAACTGAGGTACCGGGTTCATCTCACTGTGGTGTGTTGGACAGGGGGTGCAGGACAGTGGGTGCAGCCCGCCAAGTGAGAGCCGAAGCAGGGCGAGGCATTGCCTTACCCAGGAAGCACAAGGGGTAAGGGAATTCCCTTTCCCAGCCAAGGGAAACCGTGATACACAGCACCTGGAAAATTGGGTCACTCCCACCCTAATACTGCACTTTTCCAAAGGTCTTAGCAAACGGCACATCAGGAGATTATATCCCGTGCCTGGCTCAGAGGGTCCCATGCCCACGGGGCCTCCCTCATTGCTAGCACAGCAGTCTGAGATCTAACTGCAAGGTGGCAGCGGGGCTGGGGGAGGGGCGCCCGCCACTGCTGAGGCTTGAGTAGGTAAACAAAGCAGCCTCCAAGCTCAAATGTGTGGAGCTCACTGCAGCTCAAGGAGGCCTCCCTGCCTCTGTAGACTCCACCTCTGTGGAGAGGGCATACCCAAACAAAAGGCAGCAGAAACCTCTGCAGATTTAAATGTCCCTGTCTGACAGCTTTGAAGAGAGTAGTGGTTCTCCCAACATGGAGTTTGAGATCTGAGAAAGGACAGACTGCCTCCTCAAGTGGGTCCCTGACCCCCGAGTAGCCTAACCAGGAGGCACCCCCCAGTAGGCGCAAACTGACACCTCACATGGCCGGGTACCCCTCTGAGACGAAGCTTTCAGAGGAATGATCAGGCAGCAACATTTGCTGTTCAGTAATATTCACTATTCTGCAGTCTCCCCTGCTGGATACCCAGGCAAACAGGGTCTGGAGTGGACCTCCAGCAAACTCCAACAGACCTGCAGCTGAGGGTCCTGACTGTTAGAAGGAAAACTAACAACAGAAAGGACATCCACACCAAAACCCCATCTGTATGTCACCATCATCAAAGACCAAAGGTAGATAAAACCACAAAGATGGGAAAAAAACAGAGCAGAAAAGCTGAAAATTCTAAAAATCAGAGCACCTCTCTCCCTCCAAAGGAACACAGCTCCTCCCCGGCAACGGAACAAAGCTGGACGGAGAATGACTTTGACGAGTTGAGAGAAGAAGGCTTCAGATGATCAAACTTCTCCGAGATAAAGAAGGAAGTTCGAACCCATCGCAAAGAAGCTAAAAACCTTGAAAAAATATTAGACGAATGGCTAACTAGAATAACCAATGTAGAGAAGTCCTTAAATGACCTGATAGAGCTGAAAACCATGGCACGAGAACTATGTGACAAATGCACAAGCTTCAGTAACTGACTCGATCAACTAGAAGAAAGGGTATCAGTGATTGAAGATCAAATGAACGAAATGAAGCGAGAAGAGAAGTGTAGAGAAAAAAAGGATAAAAAGAAATGAACAAAGCCTTCAAGAAATATGGGACTATGTGAAAAGACCAAATCTACGTCTGATTGGTGTGCCTGAAAGTGACAGGGAAAATGGAACCAAGTTGGAAAACACTCTGCATGATATCATCCAGGAGAATTTCCCCAACCTAGTAAGGCAGGCCAAATTCAAATTTAGGAAATACAGAGAACACCACAAAAACACTCCTTGAGAAGAGCAACTCCAAGACACATAATTGTCCGATCCACCAAAGTTGAAATGAAGGAAAAAATGTTAAGGGCAGCCAGAGAGAAAGGTCGGGTTACCCACAAAGGGAAGCCCATCAGACTAACAGCACATCTCTCGGCAGAAACTCTACAAGCCAGAAGAGAGTGGGGGGCCGATATTCAACATTCTTAAAGAAAAGAATTTTCAACCCAGAATTTCATATCCAGCCAAACTAAGTTTCATAAGTGAAGGAGAAATAAAATCCTTTACAGACAAGCAAATGCTTAGAGATTTTGTCACCACCAGGCCTGCCCTACAAGAGATCCTGAAGGAAGCACTAAACATGAAAGGAACAACCGGTACCAGCCATTGCAAAAACATGTCAAAATGTAAAGTCCATTGGGGCTAGGAAGAAACTGCATCAACTAGCAAGCAAAATAACTAGCTAACATCATAATGACAGGATCAACTTCACACATAACAATATTAACCTTAAATGTAAATGGACTAAATGGTCCAATTAAAAGACACAGACTGGCAAATTGGATAAAGAGTCAAGACCCATCAGTTTGCTGTATTCAGGAGACCCATCTCACATGCAGAGACACACATAGGCTCAAAAGAAAGGGATGGAGGAAGATCTCCCAAGCAAATGGAAAACAAAAAAAAGCAGGGGTTGCAAACCTAGTCTCTGATAAAACAGACTTTAAACCATCAAAGATCAAAAGAGACAAAGAAGGCCATTACATAATGGTAAAGGGATCAATTTATCAGGAAGAGCTAACTATCCTAAATATATATGCACCCAATACAGGAGCACCCAGATTCATAAAGCAAGTCCTTAGAGACTTACAAAGAGACTTAGACTCCCATACAATAATAATGGGAGACTTTAACACCCCACTGTCAACATTAGACAGATCAACGAGACAGAAAGTTAACAAGGATATCCAGGAATTGAACTCAACTCTGCACCACATGGACCTAATGAACATCTACAGAACTCTCCACCCCAAATCAACAGAATATACATTCTTCTCAGCACAACATCACACTTATTCCAAAATTGACCACATAGTTGGAAGTAAAGCACTCCTCAGCAAATGTAAAAGAACAGAAATTATAACAAACTGTGTCTCAGACTACAGTGCAATCAAACTAAAACTCAGGACTAAGAAACTCAATCAAAACTGCTCAACTACATGGAAACTGAACAACCTGCTCCTGAATGACTACTGGGGTACATAACGAAATGAAGGCAGAAATGAAGATGTTCTTTGAAACCAATGAGAACAAAGATACAATATACCAGAATCTCTGGGACACATTTAAAGCAGTGTGTAGAGGGAAATTTATAGCACTAAATGCCCACAAGAGAAAGCAGGAAAGATCTAAAATTGACACCCTAACATCACAATTAAAAGAACTAGAGAAGCAAGAGCAAACATATTCAAAAGCTAGCAGAAGGCAAGAAATAACTAAGATCAAAGCAGAACTGAAGGAGGTAGAGACAGAAAAAACCCTCCAAAAAATCAGTGAATCCAGGAGTTGGTTTTTTGAAAAGATCAACAAAATTGATAGACCACTAGCAAGACTAATAAAGAAGAAAAGAGAGAAGAATCAAATAGATGCAATAAAAAATGATAAAGGGGATATCTCCACCAACCCCACAGAAATACAAACTACCATCAGAGAATACTATAAACACCTCTATGTCAATAAACTAGAAAATCTAGAAGAAATGGATAATTTCCTGGGCACTTACACTCTTCCAAGACTAAACCAGGAAGAAGTTGAATCCCTGAATAGACCAATAGCAGGCTCTGAAATTGAGGCAATAATTAATAGCCTACCAACCAAAAAAAGTTCAGGACCAGATGGATTCACAGCTGAATTCTACCAGAGGTACAAGGAGGAGCTGGTACCATTCCTTCTGAAACTATTCCAGTCAATAGAAAAAGAGGGAATCCTCCCTAACTCATTGTATCAGGCCACCATCATCCTGATACCAAAGCCTGGCAGAGACACAACAAAAAAAGAGAATTTTAGACCAATATCCTTGATGAACATTAATGCAAAAATCCTCAATAAAATACTGGCAAACCGAATCCAGCAGCACATCAAAGAGCTTATCCACCATGATCAAGTGGGCTTCATCCCTGGGATGCAAGGCTGGTTCAACATACACAAATCAATAAATGTAATCCAGCATATAAACAGAACCAAAGACAAAAACCACATGATTATCTCAATAGATGCAGAAAAGGCCTTTGACAAAATTCAACAGCCCTTCATGCTAAAAACTCTGAATAAATTTGGTATTGATGGAATGTATGTCAAAATAATAAGAGCTATTTATGACAAACCCACAGCCAATATCATACTGAATCGGCATAAATTGGAAGCATTCCCTTTGAAAACTGGCACAAGACAGGGATGCCCTCTCTCACCACTCCTATTCAACATAGTGTTGGAAGTTCTGGCCAGGGCAATCAGGCAGGAGAAAGAAATAAAGGGTATTCAATTAGGAAAAGAAGAAGTCAAACTGTCCCTGTTTGCAATGACAGGATTGTATATTTAGAAAACCCCATCGTCTCAGCCCAAAATCTCCTTAAGCCAATAAGCAACTTCAGTAAAGTCTCAGCATAGAAAATTAATGTGCAAAAATCACAAGCATTCTTATACACCAGTAACAGAGACCAAATCATGAATGAACTTCCATTCACAACTGCTTCAAAGAGAATAAAATACCTAGGAATCCAACTTACAAGGGATGTGAAGGACCTCTTCAAGGAGAACTACAAACCACTGCTCAACAAAATAAAAGAGGACACAAACAAATGGAAGAACATTCCATGCTCATGGATAGGAAGAATCAGTATCATGAAAATGGCCATACTGCCCAAGGTAATTTATAGATTCAATGCCATCCCCATTAAGCTACCAATTACTTTCTTTACAGAATTGGAAAAAAATACTTTAACGTTCATATGGAACCAAAAAAGATCCCGCAGTGCCAAGACAATCCTAAGCCAAAAGAACAAAGCTGGAGGCATCACGCTAACTGACTTCAAACTATACCACAAGGCTACAGTAACCAAAACAGCATGGTACTGGTACCAAAACAGAGATACAGACCAATGGAACAGAACAGAGCCCTCAGAAATAATACCACACATCTACAACCATCTGATCTTTGACAAATCTGACAAAACAAGCAATGGGGAAAGGATTCCCTATTTAATAAATGGTGCTGGGAAAATTGGCTAGCCATATGTAGAAAGCTGAAACTGGATCCCTTCCTTACACCTTATACAAAAATTAATTCAAGATGGATTAGAGACTCAAATGTTAGACCTAAAGCCATAAAAACCCTAGAAGAAAACCTAGGCAATACCATTCAGGACATAGGTATGGGCAAGGACTTCATGTCTAAGACACCAAAAGCAATGACAACAGAAGCCAAAATTGACAAATGGGATCTAATCAAACTAAAAAGCTTCTGCACAGCAAAAGAAACTACCATCAGAGTGAACAGGCAACCTACAGAATGGGACAAAATTTTTGCAATCTACTCATCTGACAAAGGACTAATATCCAGAATCTACGAAGAACTCAAACAAATTTACAAGAAAAAAAATCAAACAACCCCATCAAAAAGTGGGCAAAGGATATGAACAGACACTTCTCAAAAGAAGACATTTATGCAGCCCACAGACACATGAAAAAATGCTCATCTTCACTTGCCATCAGAGAAATGTAAATCAAAACCACAATGAGATACCATCTCACACCAGTGAGAATGGCAATCATTAAAAAATCAAGAAACAACAGGTGTTAGAGAGGATATGGAGAAAGAGGAACACCTTTACACTGTTGGTGGGATTGTAAACTAGTTCAACCATTGTGGAAGACAGTGTGGCGATTCCTCAAGGATCTAGAACTAGAAATACCATATGACCCAGCCATCCCATTACTGGGTATATACCCAAAGGGGTATAAATCATGCTGTCATAAAGATGCATGCACAGGTATGTTTATTGTGGCACTATTCACAATAGCAAAGACTTGGAACCAACCCAAATGTCCATCTGTGACAGACTGGATTAAGAAAATGTGGCACATATACACCATGGAATACTATGCAGCCATAAAAAAGGATGAGTTTGCATCCTTTGTAGGGACATGGATGCAGCTGGAAACCATCATTCTCAGCAAACTATTGCAAGAACAGAAAACTAAACACCGCATATTCTCACTCATAGGTGAGAACTGAACAATGAGAACACTTGGACACAGGAAGGGGAACATCACACACCGGGGCCTTTTGCGGGGTGGGGTGGGGGAAGGGATAGCATTAGGAGATATACCTAATGTAAATGACGAGTTAATGGATGTAGCATGCCAACATGGCACATGTATACATACGTAACAAACCTGCATGTTGTGCACATGTACCCTAGAACTTAAAGTATAATAAAAAATAAATTAATTAAAAAAAAAGAAATATGTGCTTTGGTACAATATCTTCTCTCATATATGTTCTAACTCTACACAAGTAAAACGTTGTATTGTTAGTATAAATTGTCTCCTGTTTGAAATGTCATTTCTTTCATTACACTGGAACACATTATATTCTGGATATAAGTAGGAGAGATGACTTAAAGTAATTAACCCACTGGTCCTGTGGGGCTGCCATACAGCAGGAATAGGTACTGACCAATCACAAGGATGCTGAACCTAGACAACTAGGGCGGCTTTACTACAAGACCTCACTTTGCCTTTGAGTATTGATAAAGTTTCATCACTGAGCTACAGTTCAGAAGACATTAGGACATTTTAGATAATTATACTTTTGAAAATTAAACTATCACAAGCTCATTATCAAAAAAGAGTATATTCTCCTAATTTGAAGTTAACAATAACGAAAATATGTTATAAAGCATACTAGTGGTGTGCCCTTTCTATTCACTGTAATATTACTGAAACAATGTTGCTATGTGATACAGAAGTGGTAGAGACTCAATGAGTTGCTACTATTAAAAAATGAAAACACTTTCAAAGCATATATGATGACAGTATCAACACTAGTTTTTAGTTTATTAATCAATTTGAAAATAAGTACTAATGGTCATAGTTTTAGGAATAAAGATCAGCTTCTTTTGAGTATTTGGACCTAAGTTACTTCTCCGCTGTAGAGTAGCTTCTTATCTCTTTTTCATGGATAAAAATAGAATTTTCCTTCCAAAATAAGAAAAGTAAGAAAAAGTCAGAGCCTATGACCCTACACTAGCCTGGGCCTTATTCATATGTAAAACTCATCTATAAAATGAAGGAATTTGACTAGATTCTGGGCTGAGTGCTCTGGTATAAATAATTCCTAACTGCAATTAGTTTATAATCTGATAACAGGGTTAGGCTAGTAAGTGAATGACAATAACATATACCAGAGTAATGGTAAATGTACGGCAAATACTATCAGCAACATACAAATGGGTGCTGGTACTCAATGATGGGAAAGCTCACATCTGGTTGAGGCAACTGAGGTGAGTCTCCTTGGAGGAAACAGCATGTTTTGACAAATATAAGGTAGGGATGGTATTGCAGGGAAAGTGATTAGAAGATATCAAAGGCACAGAAATACGCCATAAAAACACAAAGTGGTCTGGATTTAGTTAAGCATGGAAAGCAGTAAACTCTGAGTCTTTACTTTAGCATTGAATATAATATTAGTACAATTATTTCTTAATTCTTCCACCAGTTTATATTCAATATACTCTAAGGTTTCCAGATGAATTTTCTAAAAAAATATTGTCATTATTTGGGAAGATAATTTATGTGACAGTACTAGAGACATTTCTATACCTAGAATATTTATTGGCATGAATTTTTCCTTCTACATCAACACGAACATACTGTTAACTCAACCTAAACTTAGTTCAATGCCCTCACTTTTCATTAGTTCACACCTGCAGTGGATTGTCATTTTTTCTTGAATAATAATTTCAAGATGATATTTTATCTGTAGTTAGTATCATATAATATACAATGAAATTTTCTAGTAATGCCTACATGTAACGAAGAAAGTGCTTTTGGGGTTGATAAAATGGATTCCATTGTTTATATGTAGATTATGAGAAATCAGATTTTCTTGTACTTCACCTTATTAGACAATTACACATGCACACATGCTTTGTTACACAGATTTCTTTCCTATAAGGAATAATTTGTCATCCATGAGTTGGATTCAAAGCTATCATAAATAATAAAAGGAACCCTCTGTGAGTAAATACAAGTGAAGAACTTAATCCCCTCTTGAGATCAGAGTGTAACATGTGTATATTGCAGAGAAGAAAGGGACACCCAGCTCTAAAGTTTGTCATGACAAGAGATGCTTTAGCCTACTCCATTTTATCTTTCCAATATTAACATGATTTAAGGGAAGAAATTCAAATAAACATTTTTAGGATTGGATTTATTCCTTTAATTCACAAAACATTTCACCCATTAAAATTAATTATATTCTTTGTCATAAGAATTTGCTTTAAAAATAATTATGGTTTTACTTAAATATCTTGGTGCTTTTCTACCTTTTTTTTTTTTTTTTTTTTTTGGTACAAGAGGCAATTTTGGGTCATTTGACACTGTTTGGCAAAACAGAGAAAAACAAATTAGGCCAATATATCCAACAGATATAAAGCTGTCATATTCCCTGTGGATAGCCATTCTTTTGGTGATAATTTTAGTATCAGTAGAACTGTTTCTAAATGAAATACCATGCTTTCAAAATATCCCTTTCATTCTCATCTACTGGTGTTACGGTGTATGGTGTGATCCAAACTAGGCACTGTAGTTTGGCTTAATAACTAATAAACCTCCCAACAACTGAAAGGAATATAGTCTATTTAAAATACATCTCTAAATTCTGTCAGTTCTCTCCTGTAAACATTTCTCATGTTTGTGCCCTTAGTCAAGCCCTGCTAAATTCTTGCTAATATTCTTCCAGCTTAGCTCCTTCATCTCCTCCAATCCACCCTCAATGCCTCTGCCTTAGAGACTTCAATAACAACAATGAGGCTGCAACCCTTCTGTGATTATCCCTAACTGTAAGCTTTATTTGTCAGGGACTAGAACCTACTTTCCATTTTTGACAAAAAAGGCCAAAGTTTTAAGAAATAATCAGATCATGTTCTTCTTCGATGGTTACCTGCTGTGTGGCCTGTGACACATGTCATGACAGTGCCTTGGCCCACCCCTCTCCTTCTTGTTCACTGCATTCCAGTCTCATTGGCCAGTTTTCTGTACTTCAGATGTATCAGGGCCTTTCAAACTGCTGCTTCCCCTGCCTGGAACCTTCTTCCTCCAAAGCTTCAAGGGGTGGGCTGGTTCTTGTCATTTAGGTTTCACCTTAAATGCTACCCCTAACTTCCTCCTTCACTCAAGTCCACATTACTGTTAGACTTTTTTAGTACGATGAATAAGACAAGCACTTTCTGACATATTATTTATATTTTTTTTTACTTGCTTATTATCTGTCTCTCCTACTAGAATGAAGCTCCATAAAACCAAAAGCCTTTGTTTGTGTCACAATTGCCATGGGCCCCATACCTAGCCTAGTGCCTAGCACGAGGTAGCGGCTCAGTAGATATTGGTCACATAAATGAATGCTCATATGCCATGTGGGTCCATCTTAGTATCTGGTACAGTGCTTGTTACTTAATAGGTATCTCTTGAAAGAGTAAAAATTTGAATGTCTTTCTGTTATCTCCAGATAAAGTCTTAGGTCTTTAGTGTGGCATATAGGACTTCTCCTGTCTATTACCTCAAGATAAAGTCTAAGTCTGTTGTGTGGCATATAGGACTTCTCCTGTCTTGGATCCCATTCATCGCTCCTATTGCTCTTCCTCTTCCTCCTCCCATTTTATTCTCTGGAAATACTCAATTTCCTGCTTTTAGCTAGACATACCATGCTATTTCACACTGCCATCCCTTTCTGCATTGTGTTCCTCTGCCTGGAATGTCCCAGTTGCCATGAAACCTGTCCTTTCTTACCATCACTCCCAGTGCACAGCTGATCAGTTTCCTCTCAGTTTTCATAAAGCCTTGAACCTACTATCGAATTTTCCATACTGAAATGTAATTTCTTTTTTTCTTTTTTTTAATTTTTGAGACGGAGTCTTACTCTGTCGCCAGGCTGGAGTGCAGTGGTGTGATCTCAGCTCACTGCAACCTCTGCCTCCCATGTTCAAGCGATACAGGTGCACGCCACCATGCCCAGCTAATTTTTTGTATTTTTAGTAATGACGGGGTTTCACCATGTTTGCCACGATGGTCTTGATCTCTCTATTTTTTTTTTTTTTTTGGGACACAGTCTCGCACTGTTGCCAGGCTGGAGTGCAATGGTGACATCCCAGCTCACTGCAACCTCCGCCTTCTGGGTTCAAGCGATTTTCCTGTCTCAGTCTTCCGAGTAGCTGGGACAACAGGTACGCATCACCACACCCAGCTAATTTTTGTATTTTTAGTAGAGATGGGGTTTCACCATGCTGGCCAGACAGTCTCAATCTCCTGACCTCGTGATCCACCCGCCTCAGACTCCCAAAGTGCTAGGATTACAGGAGTGAGCCACAGTGCCTGACCTGAAATGTAATTTTTTTAAAAAAGCCTTCTCTGTCTTCCTTAATAGACAGCAAGAGAATGTTCTCTGACAACAGGGCCATCCATGCCCTATTCTTTCTGGCACCTAGTTGAATGCCTGACATCTACTGAAACCACAATAAATATCTGTTGAATTGAGTGATCTAAACCTTAGCCATATGAGTATGAGCATTTTAAAGATGGCTTGCTAATAAGGAAGCCAAAATGCCTTCATTTCAAAATATGTCTGGTTACAGTTAAAAGTTGAAATATGTACAAGAGTCAGCCTAACAAGAACATGAGAGTGTTTTATCACCTTACAAAAATAGTGAGATCTGTTACCTAGATTAGATTTAATAACTACATTAAGTTGATGGACAGTGACAAAATATAGCATTTCCTAATATTTACCAAGGAATAAAAAAAGCACATACGACAGAGCTATAGCAATTACATTTTTTAAAAGTATAATAATCTTAAAAAAAAATACTAATACTTACTTATTTTTGGTCAGTCATTAGCTTCAAATCTGGCTTACTTCTCACAGGCCTTTCCAAAAAACATAATACTAGTGGTTCCAAAGTCTTTTTAAAGGATTTCATTTAACAACTGCTAACACAGCTGGCCTGAGGTTTTAATCCCAATCACAGCACCAATCACATAAACCCAACACAAAGCAAAAAGAGAAAAAAAAACCAAAGCGGTCCTTCTAAGAAAATACAGAGCAATAGATGATGCTCGCCAACCCCAGAGAAGCGTCTGTACATTAACCTCATCACGTTTTGCAATGCAAACTGCTCATTAAAAACACTCAAGATCATTTTTAACCTGTAGGTCATTTCCTTAATCTATCAACTTAAGAAAAAATCAGATTTGACTATTTCATTTAAAATAACTCAACAGGTTAGAAATACTGGAAACAAATCAATTTCAAAACTCTTTTGAAAGAAAAGTGGGAGCTATGAAAGAGTGCTAAAAAGAGCCTAGATTGGCCATGCACCAGCCCGCATTTCTCCCCACCTCAGGCAGCTGGCTGTTAGCATTATCTAGAGAAGCCTCCAAGGTTGGGGTCTCATCCCTGATTTGAAGCATGTCTTCTGTTGTGATGCTGCCAATGGAATCTTGAGACTGGAGAAGTAAGTCAGGATGGTCTGGCATTGTTTCATCAGTGGCAGAATCACTATTTAACTAAAAAGATAAACAGTAAAATGAGGAATTCATTTATGAGTCAGTGATGGTCACAAAAGCCACAAGAAACATTCTCTATCATAAAATATTTTAGGGGCTTCATTATAAAGTTTCTGAGATTCCTAAAATCATCTTTCTTTCCTTCCAGTCTATACCAGAATGGGTGTTATTAGGGTAAGCAGCTAACCTCTCGGTAGAACTAAGTACGCATTAATACAGGCTAAATTTTGCTACACAAAAACTATCAAAGTGGAAGAACTCTATGTAACTATGATAACCTTGAGCTGAAATTCATATTGGAGCTGAATTCATATTGGAGCTGAATTCAAATTCATTCATGGAGGACCAAGCTTTATGTGGAACAGTTAAGTGAATGGGCACTAGAGATAGACTGCTTGATTCAAATCTACTTACTAGCTATGTGTCCTGAGACATGTAATCTTCAGATGTGCAATAAACATACTTGCCTTGTGCTGGGAGGAGAGTTATGGTGACTGAACACGTACAATACCTTGAACAGGGCCGGGTGCATCATAGACAGTCAGTAAGTGGTAACGTATTATTGCTGCTGTTAGCAGCAGCAGTTGGTCATTGGACACTTAAATGGGAGAGGGGGCAGTTAGTGGAAAGACAAACGGGACACCAATGAGATGTAAAAAAACGAGAGATGACTGGACGCCAACCACAAACCAACAACTTGACATTGTGCCTAAAGCAGCTCAGGCCCTGCCATTCAACATCACCGTCAGCACTTTGCCAGCAGGTCGAGTGGAACAAATGGATCTAAACTAAAGGTAGGTGGCTGAGTGCGGTGGCTCATGCCTGTGATCCTGCCACTTTGGGAGGCCGAGGCGGGAGGATCACTTGAGGCCAGGAGTTCAAGACTAACCTGGGCAACATAGCAAGACCCCATCTCTAAAAAAATTTTTTAAAAATTAGCTGTGCATATGTAGTCCTAGCTACTTGAGAAGCTGAGGCAGGAGGATCACTTGAGACCAGGAGTTTAAGAATGCAGTGAGCTATGGTTGCGCCACTGCACTCCAGCCTGGGTGATGGTGCTGGACCCCGTCCCTAAAGAATAAAGAAAGGAGGCATTCATGTAAGAGCTGTGTAACCATAGCTGGTGCCTCGTCTCCACTGGTTGCTTCCTTATTACATGTACCAGGGTAGCTCTTCCATGTGCCTTCTCCTTCTTTACAGTGCCATCTTCAAGTTCCAACCCTACCACTGGCTTTCTTGCACACTGACTCTTCTGAAATAACAGGCTACTCTTGCAGCTTTCATTTTCCACTCACTGTTTACTTGATCTTGAAAGGGACCAAACTTGTGCTCTGTCTTTCCACACTACACTAACTAGGAAAGAAAAGCAGGCAGTGAATTAAACGGTGTTGGTGCTCACACTGATACGAAAAATATGTTATCACTGAAGGCCTCTAATAGGGCCTAAAACAACTCACTGTGATTAGGAAAGAAGCAAGAGAAATTATGTTTTAGCAGCTAACAGGTGTGCAGTATCAACCTAGTAAGTTTAGTGCTGTCACGAATAACAACACGGTACTCCATTACTGCTGCAATCTTGTAGATTCATTTCAGTGTGTGCATTTCACCCATACTGAAATGAAAACTGGAAAATCAGGAAATAATCATTATGAAGTTGGAAGTTAAGAGGAAAATGAGACCAACTGTCTCTGTAAGAAAAGTGAATTGTATACCATCTGTGTGCGTGAGAGTATCTGGCTTGCTGTAAGTGCCGCTTCTTCTTCTGAGGACTCATCCGTATCCTCCTGATTGGTGAGGTTCAGGCTGGGGGTGCTACTAGAGCACTGGTACTCTTGGAGGGATGGAGTGTCCCCTTTGTCAATACTGTCTAGTGAGCGCCTGCGAACTCCCCAGTTGAAATTGTCCATACTTTCACCCTGGAAAAGCAAGACACGATTTCTAAAACCTTAAATACATACTTCTAAATGTACTAAATGTAATATACCAGAAAAACATATACCAAGATGAAAAATACTTAATGCATCATTAAAAGCAGAGATTCAATCAGCCCTTCAATTTCTTTAAACTGTTAACATACCATCAAATATTTATATTTAAAAATATCAAAATTATTTGGTTGACGACCTGTTTTAACTAAATAATTTTCTTGACTTTCTATCTTGTATTACTGGGGACCAATTAAATCTACTATCTAAGTCATTTCTATTCTAATATACAAACATGAATGAGACCACAAAGAAGACAAGTACCTCACAGATGACAACAAACAATACACAACACCAGGCTGCAACTTACCTGCAGCTCCTGGTTAGCAAAAAGGAAAACATACAGAATTAGAAAAAAACGAAGACAAACATTTAAATATACACTACACTTTTGGGGCAAACTCTTTGTGATTTCTCAAACCCAAAGACTGATTCAAGCTCTGGATTAAGCTTTGTGCAGAAAGTCAACATGTGATTCAAACCTTTTCTTATGCAAAATATGCTATGAAAAAGTCAGAGACAGACACTCACAACAACATTTCTATGATACACTTTGGCAACACAAACTTTAATAAAATCTTCAAGATTTATAAAGGTTTAATACTTAGTACAATGCAAAAACTGACTTCAAATACCCACATGCAGTTGACAACATACAAGGTCACAAATTATTTTAGTTGGTAGTATGGCTCTGGCTAAATTCAATGGTCATTTTTTGCTATAAAATATAATTTAAAATCAAGATCACAGCCAACAAAACATAACTGTTGCCAAGAGGAAATATGACAAATTTCAATTTCTCCCACTTAAGGATTTATATAAGTTATGTTTCTGTTATTCTAAGCTGCTCCTCCTTTTGTAAGGATATAATCCTTACAATTTTTCGTAGGTCCTGATATAACAAACCACATTGAGCTGGTTAGCAAAATATGTTTTTTTTTCTGTATGCCTTTACACAGGAATTGTCCAGATCAGAAGTTTTCAATTTTTTTTTTTTTTTAAGCAGAAGAATACTTATTTCAAATGCACTTTTAGATGGAATTCAATTGTGCAAAACTAAGAAAACCAGAGCTGCTCTGGTCGAAGGTGTACAGGAGGTTGGTCCATTGGGTCTTTGAATCTGTCCCTGCTGTTTCTGAAGATATCTTGGAAGCCCTAGTGCTCTGCATGTCAGAGTTTGAAAACCACCCTCCTAGAACGTATCATTTCAAATATTATTATGTATCAAAACACATAATGGCAATGGCCCTCAATATATATTTGGTGAGTGAACGAATATGCACTGTGGGCTTTCAAAGTGAGCAGATATTTTACTATAATTTTCATTAGTGGTTAAGTTTGTTTTGTAGCAATCAAAGTATTTCCTGTTACCATGTTTTAAACAAGACTACATCCAGGTTTTAGAAAATCTGTATCGCTGATTTGGCCTAATTATGGGGATAAATTAGCATGCTCCACCCCAGCCCTGATTACTGTGACTTGAATTAAAGACAGAACTACAATAAACACCCTTAGTTCATCTGACTAAGGTTCTATTAAAAGCCGTATTTATTACCACTGACATTTTAGAGCACTGAATGAACTTGAAAGCATTTACGGTTCTCTTTAAACAAAAAAGAGGCAAACAAAAAGAAAAATAACCTTACCATTACAAAAATGTCAAGAGCCTGCCTTTAGAAATCTAAATTCTGGACTGAAAAAAGCAAAGAACTACAGAAGAGTTTAGAAGCTGCTCCTGGTCTTGGGTAGGGCAGCAGGTCTCTTTAACCTATTCCACTCTGTTACTTGGTTGTGCAAGTCTGTTCTATTTCCTACAATGTATTTTTTTAAATGATGAGTGTGAAACTAATTTTAGGGTGGTAACATACACTTTTTGGGAAAAAAAAAGAATAGAAAGGAAGAGAATAGAAAATATCAGTATGCATAGCATAGAGTTTGGATGCATATTCTTGAAACTTTTATTTTTAAAGATATATATACTTGGATGTGATATAAAATACATTAACTGTGGATTAATGTCAAAAAAAGTTTAAAGGCTACTGCTCTGAAAGGTGCTGAATAATACTTGTTCTTGAGTTCCTGTGAACCTATACAATTGTGTCTTTGAGAAAATGTAAATGGTGGAGTATTCCATAGGAGCCTACACAGCTCCTAAGCTGACATGAAGGCATTTGCATTACTTGGAGGCACCATGGTCACATCCTCACATCTGCAGGGGGTACTGAGGCATGTTGAGGAGGGGGATCTTTACTTCCTTAAACTGGTCTTCCATGGACAATGAACAGTGTGATATGGGAAAGTGCATTACATTTCATTCCTCCACCTCACCTATTACAGCCAAAGGAAACACCCCTACAAGAAGAGCTGATGAATGTGTATGAGCTGTATATGAGTTATATATATATATATGAGAGTAGATGAATGTGTATGAGTTGTATACGTATATGTACATGAGAGTTGATAAATGTGTATGAGCTGTATGAGTTGTATACGTATATGTACATGAGAGTTGATAAATGTGTATGAGCTGTATATGAGTTGTATATGTGTATGTATATGAGAGTTGAATGTGTACGAGCTGTATGAGTTGTATATGTGTATGTATATGAGAGTTGAATGTGTACAAGCTGTATATAAGTTGTATATGTGTATGTATATGAGTTGATGAATGTGTACAAGCTGTATATGAGTTGTATATGTGTATGTATATGAGAGTTGATGAATATGTACAAGCTGTATATGAGTTGCATATGTATATGTATATGAGAGTTGATGAATGTGTACAAGCTGTATATGAGTTGTATATGTGTATGTATATGAGAGTTGATGAATGTGTACAAGCTGTATGAGTTGTGTATGTCTATGCATATGAGAGTTGATGAATGTGTATGAGCTGTATATGAATTGTATATGTGTATGTATATGAGAGTTGATGAATGTGTATGAGTTGTATATGAGTTGTATATGTGTATGTATATGAGAGTTGATGAATGTGTATGAACTAGTTTTGTGGGCTAATAAATCTACTTTTTGAGTTATGAATTCCATTTAGAAAGCATCTAAATTGACATAACTACCAGTATAATATAATCCAGACCAATCAATTTAGAAGAGAAACGCTTTGAGTATTAAATGAAATCAGGCATTTGAGAGAGTTACCTACATCATAAAGAAGAAAGTGATTCAGAATGTCAAAGAAGGAATCTCAGTCATTTGCCAAAGGGAAGAGTTCTAGAAAGCCAAACCCTTTGTGATAGTCAATTTAGTGGTAAGTGCAACTTTCTTTAAAGTTGTCCTTAATCAATTTTCATATAAATTTTTACCATTTGGCTGCATATTAGTTTATAAGACAAATTATGCAAAACATTTAAGTCTAAGCATACCCTGAAAATAATTTTGAAGAAATCCATTTTTTAATTTTATATTTTTAAAGATAAAGGTGAAAAATGGAATGTTTCTCTTTTATCTCAGACTTATTCTGCTATTGACTAATTGTGGTAATCAAATTTAGTTCCTAATTTAGAGTTTTACCTTTTTGACCTTACACTGACCTCAATAAGATCCTCTGATCAAATCCTTAATTCTCATACAACTGTTCTATAAATATTAACAGAGAAAGCCCACATCCTTACCTCTGCATCTTCCAGTTCAACATCTAAAAAGTCAAAATCCTTAAAAACACCAAACTGTTGTTCACTGCTATTATCTTCCACAGCTACTTCTTCCTCTTGAATTATGTCTTCTGTTGTAGAAATTAGGCTAGTCTGTTGGTCACTGACTTCCAAATCCTCATTAGAAGAAAATACAACCTGATGACCGATAAAAAAAAGTCCATCCATCAGCTTTGTCACTCTGCATATGAGATATCAGTACCCTAAAGCCACTGCAGACCTCATTCTTCAATGCATTCAGAGCTTAAATTTGGTCTTCATGTTTAACTAGTTGAACACCCAGTTAGCAACACTAGTTGCTACACTAGTTGGCTGCCAGGTGTCACAAGAGACAAGAAATCTTTTTTTCATTCTGAGTTAATACCGTAAGTAAGGTAAATTAGAAAAGGCAAGAAAGGAGACAGATCAGTTCTTCATGGAATAACATGATCTTTAAGACCTTGACACAAGCCTTCAGGATTACTCACTGATGGGTTCTTTGGGAGGCCAGATTCTGGACCACAGAGAGAAAGCACATTCATTAGCTTTTCTCTTGTTCTTCGCTAAAGAAAAAAAAAATTAAAATGTTAGGACTACTGATAAAATAAGACAAATTCTCAAGTTTTCATATATATAACAAAACTGATTCTTCTATGAATGTTCCATTTTGATATTCTTTATGTACCTGTGATAACTGTGGCCTTTTCCAACTAACAGGAACCAAGGCAGTTAGAATTAGAACCAGAAGAAGTTGAGGAAGTACTTCTAGTGACAGCAATAACTTTCGGTTTCCCATTTCTTCCAGCTGCACTGGGCTGATCACCATATTTGTTTCCAATAATTGGTGTCTACACAGAAACAAAATGTCAGTGTTTGCCTCAAATATTTCAACATAAAAGAAACTTAAAAGGGTTAACAGTGCACCTATATTTTTTACAAACAAAAAAACAACATGAGGAGAGAAATAACTTTGCATGAGGTAGATGTTAACAAAGATCAAAGGTAATGATATATACATTTTTAATCAAGAGGCTTTATTAGAAATAATAATTTTACATCTGAGGTTATCAGAAAGCTTATTCCTATTTTAAATATAATCTGCATTCTTTAAAAACCACCACCTCCACCTTCCCCCATCACAATTATAAAATATACCCAAAACTCGGAAAATATAAAAAAGATTTATATTTTAAATATAAAATCATCTGTTTTCTTACCACTCAGACTTAATATTTGTTAAATTTTGGCACTTTTCCAATGCATATTGTTAAGTATGCCTCAGCAATGTGGTTTAGCAAATACTGAAGATAAGTAACAAAAGAGGAACATTTCTATGTAGATTCTTACTACAAATCTGATGTGTAATACTTCCAAAATTTATTTCAGTAAAAATTCTATGATAATCAAAAACTCATTTATATTTGACTTTGTAAAGTGTTTTAAATTTGCAATTGAAAATAAAATTCAAGCTCATCTGCATGTCATACGAGTCCCTTTATACTCAACTGATCATCCTTCTTCTCCCTAGCCTCAAATATGACCACTTCCCCCTCTCTGAACTTCACACAGCAGCAAAACTGAGCTTGCTCTTGTTTTCCAAACATACCATGCTCTTTTATAGACCCCTGTTTTAGCTTATGTTGCTCCTTTGCATGGAATATCCACTAAGTAAACTTCTAATCATCTTTTAGTGATGACTCCAGACTTCTAAGGAGGCCTTCTCTTCTACCACCACCTCTGTGTAATCAAACTTGGACAGTTAACATGCTGACTGTAAACTGTTTATGTGCCTGACTTCCCTACTACACATGTATCCATTGGACCATGTGTGATTGCCTCTATACCTCTGCTGTATCTCCAGTGCCTATGCATGGCAGGTACTGAGGAATTTTTGATGAAACAAACTGAAATTAAGTATACGAAATGTTTTGAGAATTTGCATCACTGCTTCAAATAACATAATTAAGTTATACGATCAATTTCTGAATCAGAAGGAAAAGAAAAGCCAAGCTTCTCTATCATATTCCCATGCTATTATACATACATCTTGCTAGAAATTCTCAGATATTATTAACTAAAAAATTAGTAACAAATATGCTTTCTATATAAAAAAATAAAGTTTAGGATAAATTCTAATGCCAAGATTAAACTGCGATAAAACATTTATCTATATAATTCTAAACAACAAAAAAGTAAGTGAGCTTCAATTTTTAATCTTTCTCAACCTTACAATACTTGATCAATAACTTCCTTCTTGAAAAGTTCCTCCCTTGGCTTCTGAAAGACCGTTTCAATGGCACCAAGGCACCAAGAGTGGGCTCAGGTGTCAAGGGAAAAAAAATTGGGACTCTCAGCAAGGATGAAAAATTGTTAAATGAGATTTTTATTAATATGCAGCATAGCCAGGCTCCAGGGTTCCTTCCAGACTGGTGGCCCCTGCTTCTGTCTAGTCCTAAAATATCCAGTTTCTCAGGTTTCCTTTAGTTGTTGCCTTCTGTTCTTTTTAGTTTTCCTTCCATGGTTTCAGCCATCCACTTACACAAGACTGAAACCCTTAATTTGTTACTTCCACCCAAGTTTTCCTCTAAAACTTCAGATCCCAAAATTTAATTGACCACCAGGCACCTCCTTTAGTATGTTTCTGGGTCACTTCTGAGTCAACATGTCCAAGAGGGAACTCATTGCCTTCTCCTTCCTTGCTGTAAGATCTGTTCCTGCAATTCCACTCTCTTGAATGGTGCAACATTCATCTACCTGTCAAGGCCATTCATCAAATCCTTGATACCTCTTCCCCACTTTCCCATTAAATCCCATCAGTTACTTCCTTGGTCTTTTTGTAAACCATCTCTCTTCCTTCTTCATTATCCCTGCAATTGTCTTGGGACAGTCCCATATTATCTTTTGCCCAAATTCTTCTAACAGATTCCTTACCAACTGTCCTCTCCTCCTCCCTGCTCTATTTTCTATGCTATGGCTAGAGTGATCCTCCTAAAACACAAACCCTAATATGCCAACTAAAAATCCTTTAAGAGCTCCTGCTGGTTTAGATAAAACCAGCTTGTTACTATGAAATGCAAGATCCCCATGAGCTTGCCCCTTCCTATGCCTTCAGCCTCATCTCTCATCACACTCTAATTGCATTTTTTTGAACTCTGTGACCAAGGTATGCTGTAATACTTGGAAGTGTCCAGAACACCACTCTTTCTCATACTTACAAGCCTTCATTCACATATTCTCCATTTCTTTGCGTTTAACCTACCCTCTCCAAACTGCCATAGGTGCCTGTCTAGGATTACTTGTCTTTCAACATTCAGCTCAGATGTTGACTCCTTTCTGAAACCACTCCTTTAGATGGATGCTACATATTCCCCAAGCACTTTTAATTTATTCCAGCCGAGTGTTGATCACAATGTTTAGTTGTTAAGCTAAACACTGTTGGGAAGCTAAGTTGTGACATTTCTTTTAGATGGGGAATATACAGTCTGTTTCCCTAACAGACAGTAAGCTTTCTAACAGTAGGCCTTCCCCTAAACCCCACTTTGTTGTTCATAACAGCTATCATATTGTCTAACACTGGGTATGAGCTCAATCAATGTTTGTTGAATGAAAGAATGAATAAATAAACAAATGAAAATTCCTAGTAGAATATCTTCATCAATTTCTGAGCATCTTACCTCAGATATATCGAAATGAAAATCTAAGGTCTTCCCAGGCAACTCCTTAGAAACATTATTAAAAATTTTAGTGAAGGATATTTCAGGAGAACCTGTATCTCCTCCATAGGTCTTGGGGATATCACTGGGTACGACAAGACTCGCAGAGCGTGACACCACCAGCTTTAATATGTTAAGGGCTTCCTTCCAGTAAGGACTCTGGTTTAAAAAATAATTGACACGTAAAAGTTACAAATGCACATTCAACTAAGAATAACAATTTACTGTACACCATGAAAATATTATTTCTACAAAAATGCTTGTAAAAATTACTCATTTTTAAGATCCTTAATGAAAGGTCTGAGTTACAAAAGGAAAGAAAACACAAGTTATTATTTGTACTGTTAGATTTATCAGATACCGTATGTGTAATAATGCTACCCAACTGAAATATCTTGCTTTTCTCTCAATAAGTGCTTTGTAATTATCATTAATTTGGACAGACTAATACAGTAACTTGGCAGTAGTATTAAACAAAAGATTTATATATACATCAACTTATAGGTGAATGAAGTTTATAGCTTTGAGACTCTAAAATTTAAGTATTTTAAGACTTTGCAGATAAAAATTTTTTAACAAATACCTTCCTTTTTAGACATAAAAATATTAAAATACTAAAATACAGTTAAGACTTTTTTTCTTGATGGCCCAGGCCCCAAATACTGACAGTAGATACCATGCTAAAGTGATGTTCTCAGGGATTACTGAGTTGTGTAGGGTGAGGTTTTTTTTCCCTACATATTTTGGCTATTTAAAAAAAAAATTTCTGCTTGACTTAGTTTTGTATATTCCTACCAATAAAATCTAGGGATGATTTATGAGATAGATGTACATGTAGAGAAGAGTCAATGTCTGATAAAGAATTTATAGTATCTTTCTTTTACCACCCACTGAAAAGGATACATAGAAAAAACTACTTCTTATTTAGGGTACCAAAAATCACATCTCAACCTTGTATTATATTATACATATTCTTTCACAGCTGATATCTGAGGAAAGAAAAATAACCATTAAGACATCAAAAAAAGGAAGTGAAAAATCTCTGGCAGAACTGGGCTATCCAATTGAGTTCGTAACATCTTGCTATGAAGACACCTAAAACACAAAATACTTGATAATAAAAAGGTCTACATGATACTGTGACATTTTAAGAACAGCACTGTAAAAAGTAGTTTAAAGGCCAGGAGCAGTGGCTCACAGCTGTAATCCCAGTACTTTGGGAGGTCAATGTGGCAGATCACTTGAGGTCAGGAGTTTGAGACCGGCCTGGCCAACGTGGTAAAACCCCATCTCCCCTAAAAATACAAAAATCAGCTAGGCATGGTGGCATGTGCCTCTAATTCCAGCTACTTGGGAGGCTGAGGCAGGATAATCCTTGAACCCAGGAGGCGGAAGTTGCAGTGAGCCAAGATCACACCTCGGCACTTCAGCCTGGGCAACAGAGTGAGACTCCATCTCAAAAAAAAAAACAAAACAAACAAACAAAAAAGTTTATATTTAACATAATCATGACCAAGTAGAAATAATGATCACTTTTTTCTGACAGAAATAATTACTATCTCTGGGCATCATGAAATGCTAAACTTTAAGATGTTTTCATAAATTATATTGCTGGTTGTGTTTAAACGTAAAAGATTATCAATAATTCAATTCTGTGAAATATTCAGTTGTTTAATAGAGCACAAGCCAGCCGCTGTGATGAGCCATCAGCTAAACATGATCTTGATTCACACATTTACAAGGAAATCTGGAAAAAAAATTAAGTCAACATTTTAAAATCAGGAGATTTTACAGAAAAATGTAGATTTCCAGCTTCTCTTAAAATGAGAAGTCTGGCCACACTGGACCCATATTCTAACATGAAAACCACCAGGGGAAGCTAAGTTGTGTTGCTTCTTTGAGATGGGGAGTGTGCAGTTCACTTAGCCACAAATCTATGCTCCTTCTGGTTACCTGCTTGTCCACTGGCAAGTTGAGCTTGTGGTTCTGAACATAAGAAATGTACCTATGGTTCATAAGGTAGTAAATTCAATGTGGTATATGTTTCTATGTGAAATATAGCAAATATTTTATAAGTTTTTTTCTTTAAGGTTTAAGAAGAAAAGAGAAATCTGCTTTAGAAAGAGATATAATTGCTATCTGGTAAAGCCTCACTCATTGAAGGGTTATAAGCCACAAGATAAACAGGGCCACCAGAAAATCTTCCGTTTTTTGGATATCGGCAATCACTGATTTTCAAGGGAATGTTAGAGGTAATCTGGATTACATAACTGAATCACTGAAAACATTTTAATACAGTTTTATTGCTTTCAGATATGAACTAGAATAAATTCCTTGCCAGCTAAGTATATCCCATTCTAAGTTTTGCTCTAGTGAATGCAAACATAACTGGAGTATAAACACAACATATTAATCTATTAAGGTTGTTAATGAGCTTGTTCTCTTTGGTGAGTTGTATCCATCCTACTGATCTGCTCAGCAATGACTTTCTTAACTGCTAGCTCAAACTGACAGCTTAACTGTCAGTTCAGTGAAGACCAGGCCGACTTGTCAGTGAAAATACAGTGAAGACCAGGCCGACTTGTCATCATTTACATTTAAATCAAGTTTAATTTTCCACTTTTTAAATATCTGGCACTTTTTATTAGACACACAAAAAAATCTCTAAAATGCAAACTCTTTAAGGAGGTTTTCTGTTTCTAAAAGTAGTGTATGCCTACTATGTAGAATCTCGTTAAAACAGAAAGGTGTGAAGAAAGAAAGAACAATGAGGCCAGGTGCAGTGGCTCATGCCTGTAATCCCAGCACTTTGGGAGGCTGAGGTGGGCAGATTACCTGAGGTCAGGAGTTCGAGACCAGCCTGGCCAACATGGCGAAGCCTATCTCTACTAAAAATACAAAAATTAGCTGGGTGTGGTGGTACATGCCTGTAATCCCAGCTACTTGGGAAGCTGAGGCAGGAGACTCGCTTGAATCCAGGAGGCAAAGGCTGCAGTGAGCCAAGACTGTGCCACTGCACTCCAGCCTGTGCAACAGAGCAAGACTCCATCTCAAAACAAAAACAAGAACAACCAATGAGTCACAGTCCTAATTGCCAGAGTTTTGACTGCTGCAATGTGAATATGCATTCCTTCCAGTCATTACAGAACATTATAGAAATTGTTAATATGAAAACTAGAAATTATACTAATTCAGATTCTGGTTTTTGTCACTTATATTGAGAACATTTTGCATACTACAGATATCCTGAAAACATTATTTATGGTTGAACCACTTCCCTATTCTTCAACACTTAAGGCACTTCCAATATTTTGTGATTATAAATCATTTCGAGATGAACAATGTTATATGTAAGTTTTGTGGTCACTCACCTGTACGTATTTGCCAATAATCTTTATGATCTCCAGATTAAACTGCTTGGCTGGGGCTGCAGACAGGTCAACATGACTCAATAGACTATAAATAATCTGTAGTAATGACTGCTGCATACTGGACAATCCTTTTTCTAATAGCTAAAAATAATATTAAAAGTAATATTAAAGTATACTTTAATCAGGTTGAATAAAAACTCAATATTTACATTTAAGAGGCAGAAAAACATAGATTTAGCCTATGAGTTTACAGTTAGGTGAATTAGAAATCTAGAGACTAATAAAGTGAAAGGGAGTGTCTATTACTGTTATTTTTCCTTGGTTCAGAAAGCAGAATTAGACCATAACTTTTCATCTAAATCACGGTGTTTTACTTCCTTAACTAATTTAAAGGTATTACTTTATTATAAACTGACAAACATTTTCAGTGACTAGGAATCTCTTGCTTTTGACTTTTTCTTTGTGCCTATCTACTTAGTAATTTACTTTTCTGGGCATAAAGATACTTCTTAGGCATCAAATAGATACTAACTTTTTGTGCTATTCTAGGGCTACTTTATCATCCATTTTTTGCTTCCTATTTAAAATAGGAAGCAAATATATCATAAAAATAAAAACTTTTCCAGAAGAAATACTTTTGTATGCTATAATTATTATTCTAGAAAAGATTTCTAAGCTAAAACCTAATTTTGTAAAAATAAAAATTATAACCATTCTCTATGATCAGGACCACTAAAAACCCATTTTCCATTTTTAAGTAGGTAAAGTGTGTATTATTTTGAGTTTCATGTCACTTAAGGACAGTAAATAAGGATATAAACACTGGACATGGAAAAAAAACCCCACCTTTATAAAAACTTCTTTTACACTTGAAAGGAAGTACTTACATTTTTATCTTAAAAAATTGTTAACTATATTGACTCTCAGACAATTTGAGTATCAGTTAATATCACTGCTGCTTCTGCAGATAAATCCACTTGATAAGGTGCCACAGAGTAGTTTAAAAAATTATATATATATATTTATATATATGTAAATATTTACGATATATATTAACTACATATATAGTAATATATAGTATTTGCTATATATATAGTAAATATATAGTATTTACTATATATATAGAGAGAGAAAGAGAGTAAATAAGAAAATATTTTAGGTAAATTTACCTCTGCAAGATAAGTCACAAGATTAAACGTTGTATCTGAGAAGGAGTCATGCAGGTATCTGCACACAACATTGATCCAGTTAGAACAGTCTCTGGAATATGTGTGTGTACTGTACAAACTCATCATGTGTGCCAGATTGACAAGTGTTGGGCATTTTTCTTCTGCACAAACCTAGAAAACAAATAAAATTATTTCATTCACCTAAAATAAAGACACAAGTTTAACTTGATTTTATGCTAAATGTATTTGCTTAATGAAATAATTTAGATGTATATTGGTTTTAATGCATTTTACTTCAATACGTTAGAAAAGTGAAATGAGAAAAAAGCACAAGGCATTCTTCAGAGACTAGTAAGAGATAATATAGAAAGAGGATTAATGTCTTTGTGGGTACTAAATAGTATGGCCTTCTTCAGTCTGAAGATCTGTAAACTGTCTCTGGCAGAAACCATGTATCGTTCTGTGAACTCGGGACATCATTTTGGAATTGTTTTGTCAAATCCAGGATGGATCAGTGCACAAGCACCTACATAGGCAGACATAACTAGGGAATTCTCAGAGAGGTTCTGAACTGCTGTGACTGGGAGGAAATGCTTCAGCCTCCAGCTGTGTCTGGGGTGTCTCAGTAGAGCAGTCAGTTGCAAACAGCCTCAACATGTGTGACATAGTCAAAGGACATCATTGGGGCTCTGATAAAATTTGGAGTCCAGAATCTCCAATGGATGACAATCTGCATGGTGGACCCCAAACTGCTTTTCAGGAAATCACCTAAAGCTGCTCTAAGATCTTGGGTCAATCTTTTAGGGGCTACTCCAAAATGTACTGACTCTCAAGTTTGTTTGATACAATGTTAAAGAATCTGAACCAACTAATGTTTGGGGGGAATTTTACTGACCTAATGCACTTCTTAGTCTGTTTCCTGGGTTATTGGTGAGGATGTTCCCTGGCCTCTCCCAGGGGATACCTGAGCTATGCAGAACTGGAAAAGGGCCATGCTACTCTTACATACCAATCTGTCATAAAAGGCTAGCCTCCTTGCCATTTCTGCTTTTAGTTTGCCTTTTCCTTGTTCTTCTATGTTACTGATGTTTTATATGTGTTTTTACAACTACCTACAGCATTTGGTAAAGAAGCTGTCCTTTTAAATATATACATCTTCAACTTTCAAATGAATATCACTAATTTTGGTAATTCAGAAGATGTTTAATAGGCTTGGAGTGCCTCAAATTCATCATCTGGACATTACCATGGAACAAGCACAAAATATAAAGGTTATGCAACGCCGTGCATAGACTATTAACCCAGTAGTACCTGGGAAGTTATTTTATAAAATCATTAAAACCAGCTGATTTCATGCAGTAGTCTTTTACCCATAAAACAGACACCAGAAAGAAAAAGAAAAAATGGGTTGGTATTTCTTATTTGCATTTCAAAATATAATAATTTAACATATGATTAAAATCACATAATTTTATAACTTCACAATTTGTTAAATTCTTTAAAACATAAAAAACTTTCCTGAAGAATAAAACATTCTTAGAGAATTCTTATATTCTTAAATAATTGTTTTAAGGAATGAGTTTTAAAAACCTATTTTTTGAAAAGGGAGAAAATTCCTTGGAATATATACTGTGCAGTTTAATAAGAGAACAAGTGACAGATTTAATTTTGGAATTTTTGAAATGCCAGGTTAAAATACGATCCAAAAAGAGTGTGTTTTATAGCAAACTTTTGTAGCATACTATTTTTGCCATAATGAATCACTAAAGAGAAAAATATTTGTCCTAAGTGTTGCCTCATTTTGAAATTCTGTGCTCTCCAAAGGCACAAACAGTAGAACTAGGGATATTTGCATAACGAAGGAGCACATAATGGCAGAAAATTACTCTTGACAGCTATAAGTGAGAGAGTAATTAAGGAACCAATTTAATTCACATCCTGCAGGTTGCTAAAAGCATACAGAGAGGGAACCTTTGTGTGCTGTCCAACAGGAAGAAAACAGACTTAAAAACAATTTATGAATCACAGAAGACCATATCTGATTTCTTAAAAACATAAAAGAAATTTGGGAATTTCCATGGCCCTACTGTGGTCATGATATCAGCAGCTCGATATTCAAGGAGCTATAACATCCTTTAGGCTAGGAGGCCACACTCCTTAGTTATCTCAGCATTTAGCAGGCAGTAATCATTTAACGCATTCCAGTTGCTACTTTTAAATGCTTCTACTTTCCTTTTTAGGGGATTTATGCCTTTTGTTTTCTTGAAACTCCCAAGTAAACCAATATACATTTCCCCCCTAATATTTGCTTTCCAACCCCTCATATAGGGAAAAAAACTTTGTTTACACAAATTTTCTAATCATGTGTCATTAAAATATTACAATGAAAGTTTAATAAATTCTGTATTACTATTAGACTTTATTAATGCAAATACAGGCAGGTGGTTTTAGATGAGTAATGATTTCCAAAAGGCAATATTTCTAATAGTCATAATTTTCACCCTCTCTTGATATTTAATGTTCTATTGGATTAGTTTAATAAAAACCAAGAATAAAAGACAACTTTTGGCTTATTTCCTCCCACCACCATTTCTATTAAAGAAATGAAGATGTTTCCATTAGCTAAAATAATGGCTCTTCTAAAATACATGCTTTTAGAATAATTATATTAAGAACCTTTCCCTATCTAATTTATTTAGAAATTTAATTGGGGATGGTGTTAAGGGCATATTTTATTAAATATTTTCATATCACTTATGAAATGTTATTTATCAAGATGTGAAAAGGTTCTTACTACTGCTAATGGGATTCATTGGGTTGCCAGTATTTTCTTTCTTTACTATGCTGGCACCTGGAGATAAATGTGCACTTAGCAAGCAGTACTGCAACCTGGGCCATGGAAAGGTGGGGGTTTTATTTGGCTTCCTGCACGCTTGCTCTTTCTCCTTGTTAATCAAATCTCAGCTTTTTAAAAAAAAATTGCTTACATAAAAAGCTTTTTCTGGGGATTTTATTTGCAGTTCTCTTACTTATCGTGCTATTCACTCACCTCCCCAAGTTCACCAAATTTCCTATTATATGTATGCTACTTGTAAATTTATATAACTCCCTCTTAGAACTGTTCGCATTTTCAGTCTGAAAAGCCTTTTTTCCTCCAGACTCAATGACTGACCGAAAAAAGTTATGAATTATATTTAAGCAAAAGGCAGGCTGTTTGAGAGTTCCTTATTGTTCTTGAGAGGGGACTACTAAAAATATAAAATGTCAAAATCACATTCTTTTAGCATTAAGGTTAAGAGCTATAATACTTTTAAGCAGATGTGAACAGATGATTTACAAAATAATATAAAATGTCAAAATCACATTCTTCTAACATCAAGGTTAAGAGTCATAATACTTTTAAACAAATGTTAACAGATAATGTACAAATAGCTACATTACTGTTTCTAAAACAGTATGATTTTTGAAGGTAAAAGAGCCAAATAAGGAAGAGAAAAAGAATGGAGTAGAGAGAGAAGATGAAGAGAAAGAGTGTTAAAAGGAAAAAAGGCAAACAAAAAGGGACAGAGAACTTTCCAAATCCTAAAATATATTATGCCCTCTTCTTCCTCAGAACCTCTGCATCTATAATTTCTTCTGCCTAGAAAACTTCAAACCCTGAACCCCACTCTTTGCCTCTCATCCAGGGATCTTACTTTGGTTATTCCTATCCATTCTTCGATAGTGATCTAAGTCAGCTTAGATATCACTTCCTCTAGCAAGACTTCTGTTTTGCGTGCTCCTTGAGTATTCTGCCACCCATACTCCCCCCGCCCTGATAAAATACCAAATCAGACTCTCTAGTTACTGTCTACTTACTTGACTGTATTCCCCATGATAAAGTACACTATCTACTTTGTTTAACATGTATTTGTAGCATCTAACCCAGTGCTCAGTAAATATTTATTTGGTAATGAATAAACGAATGAATGAGAGACAGATAGAGAGGCAAAAGTAGGGAAAAAGAGCAGAAAAAGACTCAGACTCAGAGGAGTGTTACTCTAATTAAATAATTTTATTTACTGTCATTTGAGCAGCTGTAACTTACACCATTACTATGCAAGTCCTTTATGTGCATAAAAATAAAAATTTAAATGCAAAATTCATACGGGCAGTGACAATAAAAGGATTTTTAAGAGATTTCCCCCTCCTTTAACATAGACTACAAAATAATTTCCCTATAGTGTTATCTTTCAGCATAACATTTGCTTACCTTTGCTATTCGACTAGCTGTTTCTTTGCAAAACTGAGTTGGGCTGTCAAAATGCTGGATTAAGTGAGGCAATAAGCAAAGGATGTTAAGAGGAAAGCCTATCAAAACAAAAAAAAAGCAAACAATAACCAATTTTATTGCACATTATTTTAAAAGTTAAAGGTTTTCTTTAGATGGTTCACAGAAACCATTTTCTTTTCATTTCCTGGGATACTCAATCTTCTAATTCTTCTTTGGCTTTCACCAAATAATTTAAGCTACCTAGCATATAAAAACTATGACTATTTGCAGAAAAGCAGAAATTAGTAGATTTCAAAACAAATGATTAGTTTACATTTCACTACATAAAATGCAAAGTGCTGGTGCAATTATATTAACATCACCTGACAATTGGGAAGGATCCACCAATGTATGTTTGGAGACAGAAATGAGTTTACTGAGGAGGTGCACGGTCATTTCTTGTGTAGATGCTGAGGTAAAACCCTTAAGGAAGAGCTGCTGAAGTCCTGGAAAATTAGTCCATTTCAATTTGCTTTGTACATTTTCAATCTTCTCTCGACTCTCTGATTTATCCAAAGGCAAATGGATAAGCAGTTTGTTGAGAAGCCTGAGAGCCAGGAGGTATTCATATTCATAATCTGATTCTAGTAAAGATGCTGCTATCCAAAAAATGGTGGCCATCAAGTTGGTAGGCTCAGTAGTGGACTGCACATCATACATTCCTTTCTCTCTTAGAGAGGAAAGGCTTCTAGTCCTTGCTAAACTACTGCTATGGTTTATCCGTCCATCCATTATATCCAGTGTGTTACTCCGCCGCCGGTCACCTCGTCGGTCACCAATCAAACTTAATCTCAAAGAGTTACTTCTTGCATTACTGTTATATCCCAAATAACTGCTATTATTAATGGGACTTGTGCTTAGATTGAGTTGTCCAGTGCTTTTCCTGTTAGCTGCATACTTGTTTCCCATTATAGGATCATGATATGAGGTTCTTAAAAAAGAAAGAAAAATAGATGAATGCATACCCAGTCACTTCTTTTGCTAAATTAATTTTACTTCTGAAAACACTGAAAAATAGTAACTGGTACCAGACAAATCATTTTTCAGTATACCTGACTTTGTTGAATCAAATTTCAGTTTTGCCTCCAAATTCAAACAAAATGTACAACAGTACCTTTTCTCCTGTGGCTAACAGTTTCCTTTGAGTTGAGATGAGGCTCTACTTGCTGAGAAAATTCTGCTATAGAATTCAACGTTAACAACGTTCAGCTCTGAGATTTAGGCATACATTAAGTTCAAAACTGACTTCATTTGTCTTATCCTCAAACATGATGGTCCTGATGTCCCTATTTCTGTCAATGACACTCTCTTTTCAAAAGAACTAAGCTCAAAAATTTTTGATTTCTCCTCCTCCCTCACATCCAATTTTTATTAAGAAAATATTGACTGAATGCTTTTTATGTTTGCCAGCTGTACAGAAAAGGAAGGAATGTTAGACAAGTCTTTTGAAAGAGGGGATAGATATGTAAATGGATAAATTTATAGCCTGTTAATTGCTATTATTAAAACATGCAAAAATCACTGTGAGAACCCAAAGGATGGAATAATCAGCACTATCCTGAGGGAGTTAGAAATGCTTAGCTAGGAAATGACATTTGGGACGGGACTTGAAGGACTAATCAATTCTGGGCTTTCAAGGCAGAGAAAGTGGGGAGAGAGGCTGCTGCAGGGAGAAGGAACAATATGTGAAAGGTAGGAGAGCCCTAAGGCTCCCAGGCAGCTGGGGAAGCAATAGGATGCTGAATGTGGCAGGAATGAAGTGGTGCAGCAGAAAGATCTCCAACCAGCACATTAGAAGAACAGCACTGCTAAAATCAGCACTTGAATTTTTCACAAGTCTTCACTGTCTGTGGCCCATCTCCCACAGAATGGTAATCCACATAATTTGGGTGGTATTGTGCTTACTAACAATATTAGAATTTAAAAAGTTATAGCTATATGTAGTTAGCTATTCAAGTTCTCTATATGTTAGATTGCCTGGTTTAAATTCTTACTGAGAAAGGGCAGAAAGAAGATCATAATGCTTCATGGTTTCAGCCAACGTATCAATTGCAGATTCCAATGTGAGAAGAAGCTCAATCACAAATCCCTGGAGGGAAAAAGGCAGATTTTAATTAATTATACTCTGGAATAAAGAAACTGCAATGGAGTTCCTAATGGGATTTTAAAACAGAACAAACTCTATATTATGTTACAAAATGATTAAACTCTTGAGCAACATGATCTTGCTGATTGATGCAAACTCATCAAATTAATGGTGTATAAATTGATTGTAATGGTGCCACAAATTTACTCAAAATTGCTCAGGTCAGAAATCTAGGAACCATCCTTGTTTCTTTCACATCTAAACTGAATCTACCAGCAAGTCTTGAAAATATTACTTTTGTTTGTTTGTTATTTGAGACATAGTCTTGCTCTATTGCCCAGGCTGGAGTGCAGTGGTGCAATCTTGGCTCACTGCAACCTCTGCCTCCCGGATTCAAGTGATTCTTCTGCCTCAGCCTCCCAAGCAGCTGGGACTACAGGCGTGTGCCTGCACACCTAGCTAATTTTTGTATTTTTAGTAGAGACAGGTTTCACTATGTTGGCCAGGGTGGTCTCGAACTCTTGACCTCAGGTCTGCCAGTTTCAGCCTCCCAAAGTGCTGGGATGATAGGTGTGAGCCACTGTGCCTGACCGAAAATATCACTTTTAAAATACACACTAAAAATCTGACCACTTTCCTTTACCTCCATAACTTCCCTCAATCTAAGCTACCACCATTTCAGCTGGACTCCTAACCTCCTGACCTCTCTTGCCTCCACTCTTGCCCTCCCTACAGATTTCACCCCAATGTCAGAATGAGTTTTTTAAAAGACAAATCACATCCATCACCTTCCTTCCCTCAAAATATCTGAGTAGTTTCCCATCAATTCAGAGTGAAGTCCTGCCTCTCACCAGGGCTTACTAGGCCTTACATGATTTGAGCCTACCTGCCTCATCAATTTCCTGCTACATATCCTGCAATGTATTCTAGGCGACACTGATTTTCTTGACCTTCCTCAGAAAAGCCCTCTACTGCTTCTGCCTCAGGGTCTTTGCACTTGTTAGTCCTATCTTCTTATGCCTGAAATGTTCTTTCCCAGATCGTAACAGAAACTACTTCATTTCAGTATCTCTTCAAAAATCACCTTCTCAGATGGACTATCATATGTAAAACAATTCCTTCTCCTTTAATCTTATCATCTTACTATTTTCACAACATTATCAGTAGGATAAATTATGTTATGTATAATTGGAAGACTAAAGGTTTGTTTCCTTCAATAGAATATGAGTTCTAGAATGTCACGAACTTTGTCTCATTCATCACTGTATCCCTGATGTTTATAACAGTGTTAATAAAATCATTTGTCTGTACAAACTGAAGTTCTCTAGTTCAATAGTTCACTTATCTTAAAAAATAAAATTCAACGTTCCACTTTACATTTAAATTTACCTTCCTATCTTTTTTACCTTATGATCATCCCAGGTTAATATCTGGAGGGGGGCACTGTGTGAGTGGGCGAGCTTTTTCTGATAGGCACTAGAACAGTTGATTTAATTAGTAGGTTATCAGATATAAATGATAAAATTAGCTTTGGCTCTTAATTCTTTGCCTGCTCAACATCTGACTATAATTCTAGATGCCCATTATCTTGCTCTAGCTATAGCAATCTATATTGACAATAAATCCTTGACAACTAGTAGCTGCTCAATAACTGCTGAAACAATATAAGGAAATACCTGTGCATCTTCTCCTGGATCCCCTACAGTTTCTACAAGTCTGGAGAGAACATCAGAAAGTGTAGTTGCAGTCAGAGGCTGCTTTAGGGCCCTGAAAATCTGAAAGGATCTCCCAGCATAGTGTCGAGAAGAACAGGAAAGTGCTGTTTGCAGAGCAACTTCACTAAGATGATGTTCCAAATGAATTGCTTCTGTGAATGCGAAGGAAACAAGTAGGTTGTTCTTGTTCTTTAGAATACTATCGGGGTTATAATCAGAAGTGAATCATTTTAAAGCTAGTAGCTAGCACACTACCTAGCAAACCAGACTGGCACTCACATTTTATAAGTCAATGCTTTTTCTTTGATTAAACTCCATTTGCATTTCAGATGACCCTTTAATCTTTACAGAAGCAATGCTTGAGACCAGGGTTTCTCAACCTTGGCACTACTAACCTTATAAGCCAGAAAATTCTTTGTTGGAAGGGCTGCCCTGAGCAGGGTATGATGTTTAGCAGTGTCTCTGGCCTCAACCCACCATATACCAGTAGTAACCCCTTGCTCCTAACCCATAATTGTGACATTGTCTCTAGACATTGCCAAATGTCCCCTAGTTGAGAACCACTGCTCTAGATATATACAATTTGACTATGATTTTCAGAATGTGTTAATTTTACATTACTGAAGACTGTACCAGCACAAAATTTTTTTAAGTTTCCCATTTCTATATATGTCTGTTTAATGTAATTTTTTTCATAATACGCAATTGTATTGTAATTTTATGATGCCATCAAACACAAAACTAAGGAGCCCAGCATTTCATAGACAGCATTCTCATTTTTAAGTAACTTAATTTTTCTTCAGTGAAAACAGATCTGTTATCATTAAAAAATTAAAAAAGAAAACGTCTAAAACTTTTAGACGTATCACAATATCAACTATTAACTTTTTGCGAAGCATTATCAGAAACTGGCATCACATTAAAATGTCACTAACATTAAATATTATTTAAAATATTTCTTAAAAGATACCTGAGCTTGACTGCTTAAAAACAGAAACCACATGTTTCAAAAATGTAGTTAACTGTTCAGCACTCTTTATGCTAGGATTCTTGGCAGAAACATCCTCATGGTTCCAAAGGGGCCCTCTTTTTCTGAAAACAGAGAACAGATGTAATTTCCTTGGATTTTCACTTGTGATTAACAGTTGTACTCACACTTGCCTAAATTACGCCTTCACAATTAGAAAGGATGGTAGTTGAATAAATAGGTCACAGTCTACTACTACTGCTTAGGCACATGAATATGTAATGATCTACAGCAAGGAGAGAAAGATCTCATTTCAGTGTCTACCATTACACCAGTCAAATTCTCTCAGAGGTAGTAGAAAAAGATGTCAACTTTTGCCAAGTGAGAAGCATATTGGTTACTGCTTATGTGTTCCAGGTCAAAATATAATCTGTATTTACACTGTAATGCAAATAAAATAATTTGCTGGTGAAATGCAATGAGAATAATTTACTAGCTAAAACTACAGGGAAAGTTTAGGGCAGAATAAGGTCCCCTTGATTCTTTCTTTAAAATGACTTTGTGTTCTCGGCCACCACCTCGGTTAAGCTCTTTATTAACATAGGCCCAAAGTGCCCTGAGAACCTGCTACGCACTGCTTCTGGTTCCTTCCACCTCTAATGCATCCTCCACACTGTTATGGGGCTGATTTTCTCCACATATTTATAAAATGCTGCCTCCCACTGTCCCCCCAGCTTAATGAGTTTCTATATAATCTACAACCTTATGGCCTGGGCTTCATGGCCCTCCAGTTTGAACTCTCCCAAGCTTTCCAGAATTGTCTAGAACAACTCTCTTTTCTCTGCATTACAGTCAGAGTGGATTCCTCACCATTTCCAAACACACGGTTTTCTTGTGCTCCTGTGATTTTGTTCTTGCAATGGAATACCATGCCCTTTCTCCCACCTATATTCCTTCTCTACTTATTGAGCCTTGCAAAGAGTAGACCATAAATAAATATTTGATGATTGAATGATAATGTAGCTAATAAAAGTTAAATATATATTCAGATAATACTGCATTCTTTTTGGGCATAAAATAGCCAGATACGATTAAAGTCCTTCCGAGGTAATAACTGCACTGGCACAAAAGAAGAATCTTTGATTGCATCCTAATTTTCAAAATACTGTGCAATACAAACCTGTGTATTTCACATCAATGGCATTTCAGAAAACAAAAATATGGCTCGTAATACCTGACCAATGAAAGAATGACTTAACACATACACTGCTGGGATGCTAAGAGCTGCCAATGTTACCTTGAGGTAATGAATTCCATGAGGGTTTTGACTTTTCCATCCTGCTCCACTGAGATGTCAACCTCATTGAGGATAGTGGTGTGCAGATGTGAAATGGCAGCACTGTTATTTCCTAAGCTGATACTAGAAGAGGTAGAACTTGAGCTAAGCCCTGAGTCAGTCATAGGGGAGGGCTGGTAATCAGGTATAAAATCGTTAATGCCTGCTGAAAGAGAAAGATCGTCATGAATACCTAAAACATGAAAGAATCTCACAAAATACCTATAGAATTAAACTGTCATTCCTTATAGACTCTATGGGACACATGAGGAAATCTGTCAGTGCAAGGTGATATGAATCTGTGCTCCTGCTGATCCTCATAAACATCAAATTACAGCAAGTAAGTTTTGGGGCAAACATCGTTTCACAGCTTGAAAACTTAGCAATTTGGATGTACTGTGCAGTCCTCTGCCGCCATCTGCTGAAGAAACTTGCAAGTGGCAGTTTCCTAATATTTTGGCATATTTTGTCAACATTGCTTGTCAGTCACATTTCTACAACATGAACTGATTTTTAACTTTTTATGGAAAATTTTCTATAATTTTTGATCCATTTTCATTGCAGAAAGAATCATCTATCTGAAATACACATAGTGCGTCAATTATTTTTTAAAAAACTGTTAAAAGGTTATTACTAATGCCCATATTTACAAATTGGTAAGAGAAGCCTTAAAAACAAACAAGCTATGGAATTTTGAAGAATGGTGCCTTAATACAAAAAGGCAGTAAACTTCATTCCATTTTTCTTTCAATCATAGTTTTAAAAGGCTAATAAGTTTCCTAATAACTGTTTCCTAACTATAGGATTTTAAACAAGTAACAGAGTTTTAACTAGCTTTAAAATTCATGACCCTGTATCTGATACTGTATGATTAGAACAAAAAAAGGTTGTTTTATTTCAATTTCAAAAAAAGTTTCTAGATCACCTGTCACTAGCCTGATGGTACTGATGAATGAAAGAAATAAGTTAGAGTTATAGGATACAGGAAACTATACCTTAAAAGTAAAAAAGAAAAATTAGCATTGACAATGAAATAAACCAAATTAAGTCTCATTAATTTGGACTTCACTACTTCAAAATGTATGTTTTTAATGCAGTAAATATAATCACGTGAATAACAAAATTTAAAATGCCTTACTTTATCAGTTTTCAGATCCTGCAAATAAGAGGAATCTAATACAAGCTCAACATCTTTTTTGTAATTTGTCCTCAATATTAAGCACTGTTTCATTATGTCTTCAACTTCATATTCATAACTTAACTCTTGTGTGATAAAGATCCTTCAAGGTAATGCAGATTCAATTATTTCAGATTTGCTCCCTTCTTTTATTAGTAAATAATTTAAATGGTACTTAAAATAATACAACTACATTTTAAAAATGAATAAATTTCAACTTTTATTCAGTTGACTTTCTCTAATGCAGGATTCCAAATTAATAAAGTATAATTCTACTTGCAAATTGTACTTTTAAAGCAAATACCTGTGAAATTATAATCTAAGTGTGCAACTTGTTTGACTGTAAGCACCCTGGGCTCATTAAACTCCTTGTTCCTGAGAAGGACAGAAGCAACAGTTCGGATGTTACTTTTGGGTCCCATTACTATTAATAAGTGCAGAAGAAGGCGTTTACAATGTTCATACACCTCAGGGTGGCAGTGGTCAAATCCTAAAAAGGACAGTAGAAAAACATTATCAATAAAGAGAAATAATGAGTATTCTTACTATCAAACTCACATTTTGCAGAAAAGGAGGGATTATATGAAAGATTTCAAGGAAGGTGACATATTATATGGTTTTTTTTATTGTGCTAGAGTTCTTATATGCTTTTACAATAGCCTATTGTCTTATAGTACTAGGGAGACTCAAGATAAGTTTAAATGTGTTTCATGTCTAAAATTTAGTGACCTCCTAAAAATTATTACTGTTACATAACACAAAAAATTCATGGAAATGAATTTTTTTAAAAGGCAGGCTTTTTTGTGTACTTAGCACGTAACAGAAAGTACATGATTAACTGAAGGAAGGATGTAACACACCAACAGTAAGTGTGCACATCAGGAAAATTTATAAGGAGATGGCTATTTGGACTTGCTTCAGGAAGCCAATCCTATAAGCATCAAATGTATTATAGATATGATAGATTCCTCATGTTTGCTACAGAAGGCATGATGGAGTTTCAGCTGTAATAATCAGGCTATCCAATAATCCAATTCTTTTGGGAAATACTTAGAACCTATTTCAACTTTTCATTCACTCTGAAAGTTTCCAATCCCCAGAGGTAAGTTAATTTGACTCTTGCCACAGCCACAGAATTTTTCCTCAGTACAATATATATGTGTTTGCGTGTGGGCAGGCGAGGCCATAAGATAGGAATAGGAATGGGGGGAATAGACATGTTTGTTTGTGGTTAGAAGAGGTGCCACAAATAACTCCCCAAGAGACCAGAGGAATCATAATGAAAAGTGTCATGGAAATAACATAAAAATAACAGGAAACAGAAACATGTAAAAACTGTCATAAAACCATACTGCTTTTAAATTATCATAAAAATATAAAATGAAAGAATTAGAACCAAATATTTATTACCTATAAAAATTGCATGAAGAAGAAGATGCAGGTAGCTTCCCCATTCCACCTTCACACTATGATCAATGATCAGATCAGTCAAAAGGATCACTGCTATGTTACACCTATGACAAATAAGAGTTTCATTAACGTTTTACTAGATCCTGGTAAACCTAGAGAGAATTTGGTACAAAATTACTTGAAGATTTTAATATCACATTTCATGGAAAAATACAACTTATCCAGGAAAAAGGAGGAAAAACAAATACAGCTGAAGAAAACATTAACCATTAAGTTAAAGAGATAGAACAGAACATAAGGGCTAAGGGCTCCTTGAACTCAGGAGCCACATTTTCCTCATCTTTCAACCTTGAGACTTAGCACACTGCTTGCCACAGTAGGTGTTCAATATATGTTTGGTGCATTAATACATTTTGAAAGAATGCAGTAATTGCTCTATTGTGATTTTGCTAAGTAGAATTCAACTCGATGCAAAATAATAGTGCCTACCATAGGAAAGCCATATTTTTTAGATGTAGTAACTGGGTCCCAGAAAGGTCAAGTAACTATGCCAGACACCCAGAAAAGCAGCAGCAGAATTAGATTTAATAATATTAATTTTATAAAGTTAGAACTCTGAGTTTTTCAGATTTCTTAGAACACACTGATCTATGTTGCAGTATCTCCATAAAGAAGATTGCTTTTATTCTGTGTTGTCAGATAGCACAAAGAAAGCCGACAGTGTTCAGCAGCAACTTGGTGCATATGTAAAAGGAATGACGCTGTAGTCCACCTGTGAAGAGGTAATCCAGGTGATGACGTTTCAGGCACGTAATCCACCAGTGGTGACCAGCAGCCTCCAGCTGGTGGGAAGGGCAGTGGCTCTCCTTGGTTATGCTCCATCACTTTCAGTCGCCAATTAGAATAAAGTGGCATTGAATCACCTATCAAGATAAAATGATCTCATTTTCTACACCATCTAATTTCTGCCAATATAAGCAAACTCTATTAAGATCCCAACTATTTATATAGTATTAGAAAGTGATAAAAAAAATTTCCCCCTATTTCAACATATGTTTGCTAGGAAAATCTAGGAACAAATATTATCAAATTAAGCAAACCAGGGAGAGGGAGAGAGAGAGAGATCAATTTAGGTTCCACTCTGTACGTCAAAGCAAAACTATATTAACACTTCATCGTGATTCCATCAGTGATGTTCAAGCCAGGAGATCACATTATTGGAGAAGCTGCCTTGTAACAAAGGGCCTTCTGGTAAGTTAATTCAGTTCTAAATATCCTGAGATAGGGCCAGCACAGCTCCATCTTGAAAGGAACTCTGCTCTACCACAGTGGGGCTGCGGGGTGCAATAAAAAATGTCAGGAAATGTGAATTCTGTGTGACGTGGGTAAGTCACTTAACCTCTCTGGACCTCAGTTCCATCATGTGCAAAATGAGGAGATTGGACCAGATCATCTTCAGTGTCCCTTCCCAGTCTGAAAGCCTGTGCTTCTATGACACCCTACCTTAACGTTATAGCGAAACTTGGGTAGATTATTCACTTTGCAATTGCCAAGGGACAATCTTTTTAGGAAAATGTGAATCCATGCAGAAGGAGCAATCCTGCTAAAAAAAATCAGCCATGTTTCCAGTATTTGTTCTATGATGTTTCCTGAGAACCAGTTCTTACGTTCCTTCTGATTTATCTATAGGAAACCTGTGCTTTAAAAAAAATTTCACCCAATTACGTTGCTTCTTAAAATCAAGATGTTTCAGATTATGTTGGAACACCACTAGTGGCAGTTAAATACGCTTTTTAAAAACAATTTACTGAAAAAATATATATTTATTAACGTTAATGTAATTAACAATACACCTCACCCTTATAGTTATATTAAAAACGTTTGGAATTTATTACTTTTTTCTTCTTCATAAGATCCTCCAGAGCTGCTACTGTATCGGGATTCTAGTCTGTGATGTTGCCGATTCAAATGACTGTTTAGTCCACTGTAAATGTCCAGGTGCACATAGCTATGGGAATGATCACTGAAGTTAGTCACAGTTGACGGTGCAATGGTATTTATACTTTATGTTTCACTTTCTATATTTAAAAAAGGAGGCCAGATGCTGCCATGGTTCAAGCCTGTAATCCCAGCACTTTGGGAGGCCAAAGCAGGCAGATCGCGAGGTCAGGAGATCGAGACGATCCTGGCTAACACGGTGAAAGCCCATCTCTACTAAAATACAAAAAATTAGCCGAGCGTGGTGACGTGCACCTGTAGTCCCAGCTACTCGGGAGGCTGAGGCAGGAGAATTGGTTGAACCTGGGAGGCAGAGGTTGAGCTGAGATTGCACCACTGCACTCCAGTCTGGCAACGGAGTGAGACTTCGTCTCAAAAAAAAAAAAAAAAAAAAAAAAAAAAAAGACACAGTACACAAAATATTAACAAAAGTTTACTATGATATGTATTAATTTCCACCTTATAATCCAAAAGCTTAAACTTTTAATCAGCTATTTCTACCTAAAATAATATTCTGGCATATAAAACAGGTGGAGTAAATACCATTCATATAGGTCTAAAACTTTAAGCAATACAAAAAGTGACTTACCATATACCACCTATTTATACATTAGAGCATATAAAAAAATCTAGCAGGATAGCATCTTTAATGTTGAAACTCTCAATGTGGAAAGTTTCCAGCATTGAATTATATTTTTTTCACTTGAATTTTAACGCAACAACATCCACATTTCAATGCAGAAAATATCATTTATTCCGATGACAACCAGTATCTGTCAAACTGAACAGCTAATAAAGAACAAAGAAGTACTTACCTCTCTTCAATATTCTCTTTAATGGGCTTATTATCAGGATTGCCATCTGTGGGAGCTACCATTGTATTGCTACTGGAAGTAGTTCCTGTAATCAAAGACAAAGCAGTACTCGTGAATCTACAAACCTGGAATAACCCAATAAGAACAAAAGATCTCAAATTATAGATATCAAAACTTAACTAAAATGAGAGCAAAGTCATTTTAAAAAAGGAATGTACTCATAATTACCAAAAGGGAAAGGAGACAAGACGAACAAATTTTTGGATGCTAGAATACAAATGGACAATAAGTAATTAAGTGTTAAGAAGGCTGAATCCAAAGGTGGTGGTGGGGGAAAATCAAGAAGCTGCCATATTTATACTGCTGAACTTCCAAAAGGCTCAGGGACGAGTAGCATCAAGAACCTCCGGAAACAGGGGTTGAAGGTGGTGCTAAAAAATAGGAAACGTGGCTGAAAGTCAATCTATTTTAGAAGTAACTGGTTCCCCAAATCTACTTTCTTGCCTCTTGCAGCTGGGTGGCTGTCTTTCCCTACTTCTAGAAGTCTTTTCTGATGAAAATCAGAAGATTCCTGAACTAGGGCACGCCACATACTCCTGAAAGAGGAGGCACCTTACAAAGAACAGGGGCATTAAATGAAATGAAAATGTACAGGCTAAAATTTGAGACTGCACCCCCAGCTACATCCTTCTCACCCCACTGGGCTTCCAGAAAGTTTGAAGACTGTGTATATGTGTGTGTATAAATATATACAATCCAAAGGGGTGTGTGTATATATATTCACAGACACACCCTCTGTTGGCAAATGACTAGAAAGAGTTTTCTCTGGGGAATCTGATAAATCTAGGAGAAAATACCTACAGACATTGGCTTCACTGAAATCACGGTACAACAAAGGACACAGTCAACAAGTTCCATATATGCTTATAGAACTTATTTTTTTTTTTAATATCCTACTCTTTATGAAAAGACAGATCTAGAATTGGTAGGCTTTTGAGAAAAGTTTTATCAAGACAAAACAGCAATGTAGAGAAAATGAAGACTTCTGCTGGGAGAAGAAAACTTTGTAATTGTATCAGATACGAAACAACACGCCAACCATGAAACAAGAATAGGATGCTACTTTAAAAAATTATAATTAAATGAAACTTTGGAATTAAAAACATTCTAGCAGATATGAAAAATTCAACAGAAGCATTATTAGACATCTCCTAGAAAACAAAAGGACTAAGTGATGAAAATGGATGGTAAAAAATAAATTATAAAGAGATAATTTAAAATATTTCTAGTTTTACAATGTTATTAGCATGCTGAAAACATTTAAACTGAGTAACAAAGAGTTTAACAGAAATTTCATCTACAATAGCCTTTTTACTATTTTGAATTTCATTGGAGGTTCTTCTATTAGGAACATAGTTTCTTCAAACTCAAAATATTATAATAATTTTAATATATGCACGTACATATAAGTATATATATATACACACACACATACTCAGTTGATTGGATATGATGTATAATATATACCCAAATAATTATAATGTGAAGTTACACAAATAATTTCAACACATAAGCATTTTCTAAATTTAACATGGTAATTATACCCATTAAAAAATGCATGTGTTGGCTGGGCGCAGTGGCTCATGCCTGTAACCCCAGCACTTTGGGAGGCCAAAGGGGGTGGATCATGAGGTCAAGAGATTGAGACCATCCTGGCCAACATGGTGAAACCCCATCTTGACTAAAAATACAAAAATTAGCTGGACATGGTGGCGCACACCTGTAATCCCAGCTACTTGGGAAGCTAAAGCAGGAGAATCACTTGAACCCGGGAGATGGAGGGTGCAGTGAGCCGAGATCATGCCACTGCACTCCAGCCTGGTGACAAAGCAAGACTCTGTCTCAAAAAAAAGAAAAAAAAAAGAAAAAAAAAAGGTATGTGTTATGCAGGGAATAAATTTATATTAAATCTCTGAATAAGTATGTAAATATTGCTTTTCTGTATATTAATACTTATATTGTCGAATTGCTTTCTCATGAGGATTTACAAAGTCTTATCAAATTAATTACCATACATGACTCACATTTGCTTTTGTTTTCTCAACAATAATATTTAAAGACACAATAAACTCTTGTTTAACAATTATGTTAAGCTTCTCTTTCAATACTGAGGAAGATGTGTTTTTTTCAATAAATTTTATTGCATATATCTGAGATTCGTAACAAGATGTTATGGGACACAGAGACCCTAAAATGGTTACCATAGTGAAGCAGATGAAGATGCCTATCATCTCACACAGCAGTTTTAACAAATTTCTCACCTGAGGTGACAGAAGGGATTTTATAGCTGGAAGTGATGCGATAATACGGGGGATTATCCATGTGAGTGACCCCTGAACTGACAGGATCGGTCAGCTGAAGCTCACTCACCAGCTCTTCTAGTAACTGCATTGTTTTATCTCTACCTAAATATACAATGACCTTCTTTACCTGTCACAAAAGAAATCATTCAGAAAAGAAAAAGCAAAGTTTTTATCTCATTAATTTCTCCTGAGACAAATTTTATCAGAGTAAGTTCAACTTTAAGTGCTAGATGAATAAACACAATCTAAATCAAAACTGGCACTGATCAACAATAAGACATTAATCAGCTTTATCAATACTGTCCTCCCTCTAACTCCCAACATTACATCTAATTAGGATGAACTGAACATGTTTAGTGGTTTCCACTTTATGCACTTTCTTTACTTTTTTGCTTTTTTTATTTTTAAAGCAAAAAAAAAAAAAAAAAAAAAAAAAACTTTTCTGTAAAAATTTCTCTTTTAATCGAAACACTTCCAGGTAATAACATCCTAAGATTTTCCTCTGATTTTTAGTTAGCCTCCAAACCCAGGGTTTACCTTTTATTCTGCTTTCCCCATTCCCTATAGTCAAACAGAGTAGTCATTAAGAGCCAGGAACTAGAACTAAACTAGAACTCAAACTACATTGCCTGGTTTGGAATGTGGATATACCACTTACTAACTCTATCACTGAGTTGAAGCTATACTTCATATAGCTGTTAGGAAGATTAAATGAGTTAAGGTTTACAGTGCACTTTACAAATGGCTAGTAACACAGTATAAGTAAGTAGAAAAACTTTTCAGTAGTATATATTATACATATGTTTTAGTAATGTATATTACTGAAATAACTTCATAACTGATCAGCCTCTTTTTCTCCCTACTTTTAATCCTTACTACTCAAAATGTGATCCTAGCAAGACAGGCATCATCATCTGGAGTTTGTTAGAAATAGAAAATCTTAGGCCCACCCCACCTCCAGAATCAGAATGATTCATATTTTTACAGACATATGAAAAGCCCTGCTTTATATGACCCCTGGATTAATCTTAAAACATGATTTATTATATTCCAACCAAATTCCTTTTTTTTTTTTTTTTTTTTTTTTTTTGGAGATGGAGTCTCTCTCTGTCGCCCAGGCTAGAGTAAATGGGGTGATCTTGGCTCACTACAACCTCTGTCGCCCTGGTTCAAGCAATTCTCCCTGCCTCAGCCTCTCAAGTAGCTGGCATTACAGGTGCCTGCTGCCACACCCGGCTAATTTTTGTGGTTTTAGTAGAGATGGGGTTTTGTCATCTTGGCCAGGCTAGTCTCGAACTCCTGACCTCAGGTGATCCTCCTGCCTCGGCCTCCCAAAGTGCTGGGATTACAGGTGTAAGCCACAGCACCCGGCCAAAACTCTTATTATGGTTACCCAATGATACCCTTCTATGTATGGCTCTTTACTCCATCCAATGGGCACTACTTGCTAATTCTCTCTGCTTTCAGGTTCGATCTCCTCTGAGCATACTGTGTGCGTTCCTGCCTCTGTGGCTTCCTTCTGCTGGACTGGGGATCTCCGAGTTGACACTCCCAACCCTAATCCTTTCAAGTCTTCAAGCCCCATCCCCCATCTTAACTCTACTCCTTTCTCCAAGAAGCTTTTACTGACTTCACAATCAGATCTGGGTTGGAATTCTAGAACTATTAAGTGACAGAGTGAGAGCTTGAGGAAATTACCATTCTCTCTGCCTTGTTTTTTCATCTGTAAAAATGCAGTGATCTCACCAAACTCATAGATTTATTCTGAGAAATAAATAATGTAGATGAAGTGCTTTTACCATGCCTAAAATAAGCACCCATAAGTGCTTAAAAAATAATAACCAATAAATTATTATTATTGACATTAAAAAATGGCTCCTTTTAAATTCCTGGAAAATGGCTATTCCCCAAATTTCCATTTGGCCTCTTAAAAGTATAATCTCATGCTTTTTCTGGTTCCAGCTCTAACTCCCCCATTCATTCATCCAATTAATGGGCATCTTCTATGTACCAGGCACTACTAAATGGGAACTTAGCGGTGAATCAAATAGACAAAAACTACCATTCTTAAGGAGCTTACAATCTACTGGTTGATGCAAAACTAATGAGGTAAATAGGTAAAATATATCATGTGTTTGGTGATGATTAAGTGCCAGAAAGATCAATGAAGCAGGGAAAGGAAATGGAGTGTGTGTGTGGAGGTGGGGCATTTGCAGTTCTACACAGGATGGGCAGCAGAAGTCCCAGTGGGCACTGACACCTGAAGGAGGACCTAAAAGAGACGAGGAGTGAGTAACGTGGCTAACTGGGGAAAGAGAAGGCAAGTGAGTGTGAGGGCACCGAGGAGGGAATGCCTGGTGAGAGAGCTAGAAGCAAAGGGGGGCCAGTACAGCTGAAGGGTGGGAGCACCAGAGAGAATATAGGAGACACAGCCAGAGAGGTGACGTGGGGTAACGTTGTCTTGTACTATACACCTACAGTTCTCTAAGCACTTCTCAAAGGCACTACGCCTGTGGTACACCTTGGCAATGATGCTTTCAGTGACCAAGTGAACTTGGGGAATGCTGGGTAAAGCAAAGCTATTAAGTGGTTTGTTTAAAATAGAATCTGTAGAACTTTTATTTATTTATTTATTTTATTTTATTTTGTGACGGAGTCTCGCTCTGTCGCCCAGGCTGGAGTGCAGTGGCCGGATCTCAGCTCACTGCAACCTCTGCCTCCTGGGCTCACGCAATTCTCCTGTCTCAGCCTCCTAAGTAGCTGGGATTACAAGCATGAGCCACCACACCTGGCTAATTTTTGGATTTTCAGTAGAGATGGGGTTTTACCATGTTGGCCAGGCTGGCCTCTGACTCCTGATCTCAGGTGATCTGCCCGCCTCAGCCTCCCAAACTGCTAGGACTAAAGGCATGAGCCACCGTGCCTGGCCTGTAAGAACTTTTAGATAACCTTCTGTAGAACTAGTCTTCCGTTGACAACACTTTTGGGGGATGCTGCCACAGGATGGATATCTACATCTGCACCTAAAAAGACGTGTGCACGTGTGTCCATTTAACCCTCACGTTTGACAGTTTCATATCAAACGTGTCCTCTTGACTTGGGCAGATCTGGATGTTGCTTTCTCCCCTGGAAGGCAAAGATGTTATCTTCTTCGTTTCATATCTCTTACCATGCCTTCCCTTGCTTCCAGCAGTCTGAAGGGCAATCCTATAGGCACTGAGCTCTCACTCACCATCCTGTTCTCATATCTAAATGCCAGCTCTGCCTAGCAGAAACTAGAAACATCCTCAGTGTGTGTTTTCAGCTTCAATATCACTTTTTCTCAACTGTCATCTTGAATCCTTCCAGACAGCTGTGGTTCCTGAGTTTTACTCTCAGAACTCTGCAAATTTTTTATAGCTTTTATCACACTATACTTTATTAACTGATTTATTCATTAAATAAATCAGATGTGGGTTCAACAAATAAATTCTGTATTACCCATCAAATTGTAATGCCCAGAAGAGCACCTGGTCTGTCATAATGATGGAAAACATTTGCTGACTGAATCAGTGAATAAATCCATGTGCTATTTTCCTGACTGTCTTCATCCTGGCCCTTGCCTTGCCTCTCCTGGGCAACTGCTGCCCATCCTCTGACATCATAAGATACTAGTAAATATATATATATATATATATACATATTTTAAAGTTAAATGAACTTGAATACATACGTAAGGCAAGAGGCTTGGTTCGCTATTCACCCCACAAATGCTGATCAAAAAGTGCAAAATTATTTTCAGGTTTTTGGGCCAGCCATCTGCAAGTGTGGTCCACACGTTCTCCACCTCCGACCAGGCCAGTTCATCGCCATACTAGATGCAATACGCACAAAAGATACTTCAGTCATGACTGCCTATTATAAAAACCAAACTTGTCATACCATGAAATATTAAAAAATAATGTTTTCCACAGATAGCTTTAATCGTTTCCACACTTTACAGAAACAATAATTTCTTTCAACAAATCTAAATATAAATATCATTAATCATATATGGTTTTAGTAAAAAAAATTCATATATCATCAGTCTTTTTTAAAGAAAGAAATTTATAATGCATTTTGCTTGGTTATCACAGGATTATGGAGCCTCTTCATCTGTTTCTAACCACATCTACTTACTCAATAATTCTGTGCAGCAATTATAAATACAAAACTCATTTTACCTTTGCTGTCATATACATCAGATTGTTCAAAACCATTGCAGTGGCTTGTGGAGATCCCCATCCTTCTCCCCGTAACCAGCGCCTACTAGTCACCATAAGTTCTCGGTCTTTCAAGGAATCATCTTCATCTTCATCATGTCGCCTTGCTGTGGGGAGAGGTTTTAAGTCCACCAGCTCGATGTTGTTCATCCATGGTAGCAGGTAGTGCAGCATCACCTGCCGTCCAGCAGGGTGAGCTGTCTGGATTCTCTGGCTTATCTCTGAAATTGAAAACAAGTCAAAGAGAACTGATGTAATTTCGGCTTCCTCTGACCGGTAATTAATTCCAACAGATTTCAGAAGCTGGATTTTATTCATTTTACTCATTACACTTAACAATTATAAGTACTGTTTTTTCTTTTAGTAACTTTCACCTCAATGACATCATAATATTAACAGCTAACATAAATCAGAAGACGGAGAGAGGGAGAGGGAGAAGGAGAGGGAGGGAGAAAGGGAGAGAGGGAGAGGGGGAGAGAGAGAGAGACTGTGTCTCAAAAAGAAGAAAAAGAAAAAAGGGACGGAAGGTAAGAATCTACCAAAAGAGACAGAAAAGGAATACTCAATGGTAGAAGAAAAAGCAAGAAATACTAAGTTTTTGGAAATTAAGAGAGGTTAGAGCTTAAAAAAATATAAGATGGCTAACACCAATTGCTGTGGAAAGTAGCAAACAGACTGAAGACTATTAGCCAGTGACTAGACTGAGCAGTTGGAAGGTAACCCGGTGAGGCTACAGAAAGGAACTTGACACTAGTGGACTGTGAAGGCCATCTGTGAAGATCTAAGGCATGCATGAAGACTGACAATATGGAATAGTGAGTGTATATACTCAAGACAAGGCATAGGGGTGAGGAAGGGGTTAGGAGCAGGTGTGAAGGAGGGAAAGGATGTGAGGAGCAAGAATGGGAAGGGCCTCAGAGCTGACAACATCTGAAGACCACTGCATTGAATCTGGAGAAAGAAAGGATCAGGACCCTCCAATTTTAAAGTGGCAAAGTTTATGCTGATATCTGTATCTGTGCAGTAAAATTCTGAATGAATATTGTGTTTGTCTTGCCCTAGAAACAGTGAAAGTGAAAATGTAGGTTAGCTATGGAATTTGTCAGGTTGAGAGGCTATGTTTTGGTTTAGAATGAACTACCTTAAGCAAAGGAGTTAAAATTAGCTGATGCTAAGGACAAGAGTGTCTGAAGATAGAACTGAAGGAAGAATGACAAGGTGGTGGTGGTGGAGGCATGGGCACGGTCGACACCTGTACCAGCCGACGTCCTAGGCGATGACATGGCATTCTAAACAGTTACATGATCTCTGAGACCTAGCTGGACTCCCCTGCTTTCTGTGCAGAAGCCTCTAGTAGCAGCTCAGCAGCCACAAAATCTGTATTCATGGTGGCTGCTATTTTGTGTTGATGACCACTCATATCCATCTTGGAAGGGCCGTCAGGGATGTGGGGGTTGGAAAAAAGGAAGGGGCATAATTGCTACCAACTACCAGGGCAAACCAAACAGGTCTACTGCTTTCAAGAACTAAATGTTAGGAGAATTTAAGTTGTTGTTGTTGCTTTTTTCTCCCACTCAGGTAAATTAGGGAGGGAAATAAACTATTTCTACTGCTAAAATAGGTGCTATGCAAAGATCCCAAGCAGACTAAGGCCACTAACTCTTGAGTCCAAATGAAAGAAAGGACCCACAGCAGAACTCCACAATCTCCCAGATCCTAGTGTTGGTGCATGTCCAGTATTTACACTGGAACAAGATCTTGATGTAGGTGACAGGCAACATGTGGGAGACTAGAAAGAGTTTTGCTCAAAGCACTGTACCACCTGCTCCTATGGTTAGAGGTTTCACTCATGGAAAACTGCCTACAACTTATCCCTGCCTATTTTTATTATTAAAGATATGCCAATACACAAAATACAATGTATTCAAGAAGTTCTATGTCTACTAAGAAATACTTTTAAGTCACATATGGAAAGTCCTCCCTCTTGTATTTTTTTCTTTTTGATGGAGTAGGGAGCAAGGGAAGGTAAGGTGTAAAACCCTACAAGGACGCCGTTGATAGAAAAACCTAAATACTGTGACAGATCAGAATTAAGAGTTCTTATTGAAGAAAAAAATATTTCCTATGTAAAGACATGTCTGGTTTTGATTTAACCTGTAATTTAATAAATTTATAATTTTCTAAAAATTGTTTTTGAAGAAATGATTGACAAAGAGAAACTACTAACCAGTTCATTGATCATACCTGAGAATATAGCGAGAGTTAGCTCAGGATACGCCCTTGCTAGTTCCTCGGACAACTGATAATATGAAACAGAATAGAGATGTGGTAGAGGAGACAGCTGGCTGAGTACTCCATCTGTTCTCTGAATCTCCAATTTGTGAGCATAGCGAAACATCTTCGGTTCCAGAATCTATAGGAACGTGATTCCATCAACTTAGGTTAAGATTGTATGGGTTCTCTAAAGTTTAACTATAATTTTATATTTAAAAAAAAAACTCTTTTCCCAGGCTGAGTAGAGTGGCTTATGCCTGTAATCTCAATACTTTGGAAGGCAGAGGTGGGAGGATCACTTGAGGCCAGGAGTTCAAGACTAGCCTGGCCAACATAGCAGGACCTCATCTCTACAAAAAATTAAAAAATTAGCCAGGTGTGGTGGTGTGTGCCTGTGGTCCCAGCTACTCGGGAGGCTGAGGCTGGAGGATCACATGAGCTCAGGAGGTAGAGGCTGCAGTGAGCCATGACCGTGCCACTGTACTCTAGCCTGAGCGACAGAGTGAGACCCTATCTCAAAAATAAAACGAAACAAAACAAAAACCCTTTCTCACTAAAAGAACTTACATTCCTCATATTTAATGTCAATGATCCAGGTTAATAATACAGTCTGAAAATAACTCCAGCAACTTAATATACAATTACTTGAAAAAGATTTACCACTTTTCTTACCCAAAAATATGATAGTACAATATATGTATAAGTGAAAAAAAAAATCCTTCAAGGAGAACTTTTTGACATTACACTATTTAAAGAGCTGTACTGCTGAACTTTCCTCTTAATTAACAAAGGCATTAGGGTATAATTCCTAAGATGGATCTGCTGGCATCAGAACCACTTTAGAGCCTTTGGAAAAAGCATCTGCTTGAATCCTGTTCTTAGCCCTTGGTTAAGATGGAAGAATCTTGCCCTATTATGAATTAAATACTGTATACCAATAATATATCCGTGTTTGCTAAGTTTCTAAGTTATTTCTCCTCAACCCAATAAAATTTACATGAGAATATGATAAAAAGAGCTAATTATTTTTCATATGGCTCTCCAAAAAAATTTGGACACACATTGTTCTCATCTGCTGAACAGAAATACTTTACATGGACACATATTTATAAGTACTTTCACATACATACACACGTGTTATTATAAATAATCCTTCTACAATACACTTAGGAATAGTTTGCATTATTTATAAATTTAAATATCTATATTATCTTTGTCTTATATTTCTAATAATAATTAGGACTTAATACCATAACTTCATTATTACAAATAAAGCTAAATGCTATTATCAGTGTGCTTTAATGGCAAGACTAAATTATTGGGCTTCATTAAATCCTGAGTAAAAAAATATTTAAATTCACACATTTACAAACCTGTAAAAGTTGCATAGCAACTTCATAGATACTTCTAGAAGAATCAGCTGCTTTAAACAGTATCAGATTTAGAAGCATCACTGTGTCACACTGATAATCCCTAGGAATAAATTTACATATTAGGTAAATAACAATGTTTAGAGACTTTTGCACCATTTAATAAATATGATATGCAAAGGGCAAGGCTTGTAGGTACCTATCTTCTAAGTCTATGAGGGGACTTGGTTTTTTCAAGGCAATAGGTACAACAACAGATGCGTGGTGATAATTGTCCTTATTTTGGTTAAATTCCATTAGAGCACAAGTGTTCAACCTTTTGGCTTCCCTGTGCCACATCAGAAGAAGAAGAATTGTCTTGTGCCACACATAAAACACACTAAAAAATGCTGATGAAAAATAAAAAATCCATGCATAATTTTTGTAATATCCACCACCACAGATAAGCAAAAAAGTCCTCACATTCAAAGGGTTAGACACAGCTGAATTAGAGCTTAAGAAAAGAAAATACAGTTAACCCTCTGTGGATCAAAAATATGTGGGAAAAGCCAGGCGCAGCAGGTCATGCCTGAAATCCCAGCACTTCGGGAAGCCAAGGTGAGAGGCCAGGAGTTCAAGACCATCCTGGGCAATACACGTAGTGAGACCTCGTCTCTACAAAGAATTTAAAAATTAGCCACGCATGGTAGTGGGAGTCTACAGTCCTGGCTACTCAGGAGGTTGAGGTGGGAGGATCACTTGAGCCTAGGAGTTTGAGGTTACAGTGAACTATGATCATGCCACTGTACTCTAGCCTAGGTGACAGCGAGACCATGTCTAAAAAAAAAAAAAAGAAAGTATATGGGAGGATTTGCACAGGGTAAATACAAATACTGCAGCATTTTATATAGAAAGCTTGAGCATCCATGGATTTTGGGATCTGAGAGGGGTCCTGGAAACAATTCCCCACAGATACTGAAGGACAACTATACTGGTGTCTTCATATTTTTAAATTCAAAAGAAAAACTTTTCTTTAAGAAAACAAAACAAGAAACCCGTATCTAAAGTACCTGTTCTGGAAAACATTAGCAATGGCTTTAAAGCAGCCAGCCGCCACCCTCCTGGAGCCTGTGTAGCAGCGGTCCACAGCCCAGTACATCAGGTTGCTCTGATCAGGGTTCAGCTCCAGCAACAACGTAACTGCTTCACAGCCCAGCTGGTGAACCTAGGTAAAGGTTGTGAAATTGCTCAATAGAGAGAGAACGTTACATATTTTTTGTCTGTTTCCCTACAGTTCTTACTAAGGTAATATGGTGCATATATTCATTGTAATTAATAGGAAAATTCCATCTCCTTTTGTTCACCTCCCTCTCATTTTATTCAGCCAGCAGAAAAAAACCACACGGATGAATTGAATTTGGCCTCTTGCTTTTTACACGAGTCTCTCTAGTATGATTCTGTCTTCCAACAGAGCCCTGAAGGCGGTTAATGAACATGAATAGTGTGATTAAGTGCTTTCAGAAAAATGAGTCATTAAGCTCTCCAATTATTTTTATCAAGCTTTATTCTTGTTTTTGATAACCCAATAGAAAAATTGTTGTGAGGAGAAAAAAATGTAAGTCCTATGTTAAATTGTGAAGTCTGTAAATGTACAATATGAGAGTAAGGACAGCAAAGGGTGTGGAGGGCAAGGAAGAATGATTAAATGGAAAGTGGTTAAAAAAAACGAAATGAAACATAGCAAATAACATATTTCTCCCATGCAGCTCAATATGTTCTATGTTAGTATTTTATTTATTGACTTAGAACCCTGTTGAGAGACACACACCACTGTATTAATCCTATAATATTAAAAGGGAAATTAAAATTATTCAAATTAATGATACGTAAGAATTGGAACATTTTTACATTATGAGATCCTATTTAACTTTATATAATATGCTTTTTGCATATGGTCCTAACCTATCTTATTTTTTAAAAAAGACTTGTTTCTAGTGCAACATACATGAACTGCTAATAATACAATGAGAATTTATTATGAACCTTTAAGGAAATTGTCATAATTACCTTTTTGTCCAGAGAATCCAAAATGTTATCCAACCATTTGTACAAATAGCCATCTGATGAAAGTCCTACATTATCTGCAACAGGGCCACAACATAGTACAGCAGACATAGCCTTCAAATAATAATATTAGAATTACATTTAACAAATTTAAGAGGTTAAATGTTGGTTGCTTAATGAGAAGAGGCAAAATACTTATCTAGTATCTAGTCACAATACTTTAATTTTTTTCTTTACAAATTATTTTTTAAAACTAAGAAATTTATTTTGAGTAAGTAAATATGATACCAAATTAGATATGGAGTTTGAACAATACTGGAAAGGAAGATAAAAAGACCAAGAAAAAGTACTTAAGTAAGGGGAAAAAAAGGCATTTCTTTCAAGTAATACTCAGTTATTTAAGATAATGGTGATCAAATTTGAGTAGATTCTGGAAGTGTTTTTCATTGTATTTTACGTATTTAAATATAACTTTTGGTATTAATTTTGAATACGGCAGAAAAACATATATTCTAATACTCTCAGATACTGTGAAGAAATTCTTATCCTCTTTAAAATACTAGTGACTGAGAGACATAAAAATATTTAACTCTGCTCTTAAAAAAAAATCAGGTTTCTAAGTAAATACCTTTAATGCACAGTATTGATGTCTATTAATTTGCATATTTCTATCACTGTATCTGTCCAAGGGCGTAAACATGATGCTAAAAGGACCTGCCCAGTGACTGAACAGCATAAATAGACTATGACGAAGGCTCTGCTGAGGAAAAATACTTCTTCTCTGGTGCACTGCAAATAAAAAAAGATAGAAAACATTTATTTCCATTTCTTTTTGCTTTAACTTTTATACCGCCATGTTACTGAATGTGTAATAGTGTAAAAAAGAAAGCAAAAGTTTTCATTTTAAACTATCAAAAACCTCCACAGTAGCAGGGATCATTTAATATATGCAAATTGCAGAAACAAAGTTGCAGTCTGTGTCACCCTGTGGCAGCATTACATGACACACAGCATCTCTGCAAGCAGAAATTCCATGGCAGGCTCAATGGCACATGAAAGCTGGCACAGAGGTGGGGCCAGGAGCCCATTTCTCCCTGGGCTATCACTGGCTATATGGTGAGACTGGCCAAGATTTTAACACAGACACACCTCTGTATCTTGGTTCACTGGTAAGTAAGGGCTTTGGACGAGATACATGTTTTCAAATTTTGTACTTTTTTTTTTTCAGCAGGAAAGCTGCCTTTTCCTGCTAAAGGAAGCTTACATGTAATCTCAATACATAAAACAGATAAAAGGGGAGTTGAGGCCTAGCGTCCAAACACATTCTGCTGCTTTCTGCTGATGGCACCAGAGAACCTCAGGGCTTTGAGAAACAACAAAGTTTGAAAACCACTGGTTTAAATGATCTCCAAGGATTTTTTCCCCCATTTTGAAATTCTACTATATAATTTCTCTATATCTATCCTTCTTGAAGAAACTCAGCAGTATCACAATAAACCAATTTGGAAGTTGTAAAAAAGTGTTTAGTAATAGACTAAACTACATCTTTACATTAGTGAGCTTCAGATCAGAAAATTTTGAAAAAAATATGCTCTTTTCCTTTGACAGCATCATTTTCCTTTCAAAGATGAAAACAAGGCTCCTACAGTTGAAACTGACATATGTAATTAAGTGCTTAATGACCCTGTTATAAAATACAACCCATGTTCTTCAGGAATCAACTGTCTGTATATACTATTCAAAGCAACAATGTGACTTTAATTTTTCAGAGAGAAAAAGAAACATTTGTATTTATACTGTATGCCAAAGGCTAGAGTCACATTACTTCTTACAGTTGGCAAGAATTTAACTTTTAAAAATGTAATTGTGTATATTAATCTTCCTAGTATCTAAAACAGTATCTGTCAATATAGAACCTACTCAATAATTAGAACATATCTGGTAAACCAATAACATGGAATCCTTGTTACATTTTGTATTTATGGCCTATATTCTTTTCCCATTATTCAAAAGTATCTTCTTAATTTTATTCTCAATTATCATTTGAAACACTGCACTCTGCTTATTGCATCTAAAAGAAGGTTGTCTAAAGAGCTTATTCTATTGATTTCTCTAGGTTCTTGTGTCAGTATCCTGATCATTATTGAAATTCCATGCTGGGTTGCTTTTTTATTTCTAATCACTGACGATAATTCAAAGGGAAAACAAACTCCAGCCATCCTGGTTATGCTGACATATTTTTCCAGTATGTTCATACGTTACTTTATCAACTTAGATTATTAAACCTCAAGGAAAGAAAAAAATATGATGGTTCCTTAATACTCAATAATGCTTTAAGAAATTGAAAATAATACCTGGAACATTCTGAATAATATTCGCCACTAAGGCACTAAAATGGCATCGTATATCCTTCAGTGTGTCAGAGTCTTTTTCATTTTCTGCTTCCAGGAGTTGTCTAGTTAAATCTACATACTCCAATAAAGTGTTGTTGAGAAAATGTGTTTCATTATCAAGGCCACCACTTGCACTGAAAATATTGAAGAAAACAAATGATGAAGCAAATGGGACTTTAAATTATAATTTAAATAAAAAATTCTTAATACTCAAAATGAGAATAATACATGTTAATTTTGCATGCTCATGGTAGCATGCAACTTAATATATGAAAATTAAATGAATATGATTTTGCTTACTTTAATATGAAAATAGATGGTGTGTCTTAATCTAGGAACTGCTACTTGCAATTTATATTATTCAACTCCATATCTAACTTAAATCAACTCAGTGCTAAATGTTGTTTCCTCTCTGTGAAACACATAGATTTCTAAACAAAGAGACAGGAGGCATATGAAATGGGGAGGATCAGTTTAGAAAAGTAGAAAGAGGAAAGACTACTTCTATTTATTCATAGCTGCCATGTCTATTCATATTATGCCTTCAGTATAATCAAATATCTATTAGTCACTTATTCTCAGTAAGATTCTGGGATAGGTATTATCAGGGATGCAAAAGTCTGAGAGAATTCTGGTAAGAATAGGGTAGAGTACTGGGTTTCAAAACCTCTTTCTAGACCTATGGAACTGCTTTTAAGAATATCTGCAATGCGCTAGGTACGGTGGCTCACACCTGTAGCGCCAGCACTTTGGGAAGCCAAGGTGGGTGGATCACTGAGTTCAAGAGATCGACACCAGCCTGTGCAACATGGTGAAACCCTGTCTCTACAAAATACACAAAAATTTGCCAGGCATGGTGGTGCACGCCTGTAGTCCCAGCTACTCAGGAGGCTAAGGTGGGAGGATTGTTTGAGCCTTGTGATCTAGTCACTGCATTCCCGCCTCAGTGACAGAGCAAGAGCCTGTCTCAAGGAAGAAAGATATATCTGCAATGAGGTTTTCTTTGAGGCAGGGATCTATGTCTGTGCCTGGAAACCACGGACTGACTGATAGGGGAGTATTTGGTTAGAGTCAGAAGTCCTGGATTCCTGTCTTGTTTCATCAATCATTAAGCATATACCCCGTATCTACCTCAGAGTGTTTTAGAAGGATGTAAATGAACTGCTATATATGAAAAGGCCTAGTAAACAATAAGTGCTATATAAATGATTAGCTATTACATATGCATTTATTTAGGTCAGCTTTTTCTTATTATGTTTGAAAAGTACTTCTAATATGTATTATTTTAAAGGTAATTTTTTTTTTAATAGTTATTGAGTAACTGGAATAAATATCCTAAACCCATGAAAACAAGAGTTAGGAGTTGCAATGATACTATAGTATATTAACTGTATCAGTCTACAACAATAAATATGTATTGAATGAATCAATGTATGACCTTTATTCCTTAAATAAGTGTTTTTCAGGTGCTTTTCAAATTTTTTCCTTTATTCCTTAAATGAGTGTTTTTCAAGCTCTGGATCATGACCTATTAGTGGATAGGAAACTGATTTACTGGACTACAACCTGCACCAGAATAAAATCTTCATTAATCTAACAAATATTCATTATCTCCTATGTGTCAGGCACAAGAAATCCACTAGGTGAACAAAACAAAGTTCCCTGTCTTCTAGGCATTCAGAACTCATTTTTTTTCCTTAGCCATGGAAATTTAAAAATCTAGAATAGCAATAACTTTCTATCAATAACTCTTTCTAAAAATACTTCAAAACAAAATACACAACTGGGTTCAAAGATCATTATTGCTTAATAGTCATATAGCTTTTGGTAGTTAACTTTAAATAGAGCAACATTTTACATTCCCCAAAATAGAACCATTTAAAGATTCTTCTACTAACGCTACAATTAAAGCAACCAAAAAAAAAAAAGATTCAGATGTGTATCAGGTTGTTAATTTTTTGCATCAAGCCGGCAAGTTTCCATTTTACTTTTCCTAACTCTTATTTTTTGTGAAGGAAAGAAAAGAGAATGGTATTTCTTTTCTTTTTTTTTTGATACAGTTTCACTCTTCTCACCCAGGCTGGAGTGCAATGGCACTATCTTGGCTCACAGCAACCTCTGCCTCCTGGTTTTGAACGATTCTCCTGCCTTAGCCTCCCGAGTAGCTGAGACTACAGGCACGCACCACCATGCCCAGCTAATTTTTGTATTTTTAGTAGAGATGGGGTTTCACCATGTTGGCCAGGATGGTCTCGAAGTCCTGACCTCAGGTGATCTGCCCTCCTTGGCCTCCCAAAGTGCTGGGATTACAGGTGTGAGCCACTGCACCTGGCCAATATTTCTTTATTTGCTTTTTACTAGGAAAGAAAAGTAAATCAACGGTTTAAATATTCTGATTAAAAACCTATTTTGAAAGCATTTGTCAAAAGCATTCAATGCTACATATGAAAGGTGTTAGGTAAAATAAATAATCGGGAGAAATGCTAAAGGAATAATGCCATGCAGTTATCATAGTTACTACACTTGTTGTATTATTAATACTTCTTTTTCTCCTTTTTGTTTCAAGACAGAGTCTCATTCTTTTCCCAGTCGAAAGTGCAGTGGCATGGTCAAGGCTCACTGCAACCTCAATGTCTTGGACTCAGGTGATCCTTCCACCTCAGCCTTCCAGGTATCTGGGACTATTGGTGTCTGCCACTATTCTTGGCTGATTGTTTGCATTTTTTTATAGAGATGGGATTTTGCTATGTTGCCTAGGCTGGTCTCCAACCCCTGGGCTCAAGCAATCCACCCGTCTCAGCCTCCCAAAATGCTGGTATTACCACTGCACCTGGTCCATTTTTTTTTTTTTTTCCTTAAGATATATTTCAGTGACCTTTTTTGGATATGGTCAGATCTACTATTTTTCTTCTTCAATGGTCAGGTAACACCATTATCCTCCTAAGGAAATAGTTATTTTTCAACATTCGGCTGATGGAATTTTCCTCAAGGGGCTAGGCTTAGTGTGAAGATGCCTTTTCTGCGGCAATATCTCCAGGTTTCATGGTTTTATCTGTGAATGGTGGAAAACTGTTATGAATTATATTTGTGATTTCATAATTTTTCCTGGCAGGATAGATAACAAGTTCATTGGAATATATTTGTAAGCCTTATAATGTTTAGCCTGTGAATATATTATTTTTTCAAGCTCAGAAGAAAAAATCTTTAAAATGAGGTAAAAAACAGGAAAATCTGTGAAGAAAAAGCTACTACCGTCCACTTGCCAAAATAACTAGGTTCCAACAAATATCAAAATCATAGGAACATCATATCCATTTTTTGCCAGAAGCAATCCAATTCTGGTGGCAGATTTTTCAATACATTTTTAGCTATTGGTTAGTGTATCGAATATTTGTTAAATAATTTTCATAGTGATACATACAGGTTTTCTTGTTGCAATGGTGCTTTTCTGTTTTTATACATTTCATGAGTGAAAAGAGATTACGTTCTCTAGGATCATTCCAAAGTTTTAACAATCTGAATCCAATACTGACCTGTGACTAATGACACCAGCATCTGCCAGCAGTTCAAATATTCGTACCAGTTGTACTCGTAAAATGTCTCGACGCCTGCGCCGTTTCATATTCTATTCCAAACATACAAACATATTAATTAAAATCTTGCGGGTGTAACTTGGAAAGAATAATGTGAATGTCTCAAAGAGAGGTTCTGGGCTCACTGAAGTTATTTTGCTTGTACAATGTAGACTGTAGGTACTCTGGCAGCTACTGCCTCAAAGAGATTATGTGTGAACAGTTTGAAATGAATGAGTCAAATAAAGTCACATGACATCTTACATGGTGACAACCCCTGTGTGTCAGGGGAAGTAAAATACTACATTTTTAGGTTATTTGCTAATCAGATAGTTTTAGAATCGAAGTAATTAGTAAACTGTTATCATAGACTAATAAAGAATCCCTAATACCCTCCAAAAATATGACATAAGTGTAGGGAAAACAATCCTAAAGAGAACTTAAGATTTTGCTCATGCTGCAGTTTTCTACACAACGATTAATTTTGGCACAAAAAAAATAAACAAATATGAGAAAACCTCCCTTACTCATTACGATATGAATAAATACGTTTGTATTATTAGGTCCAAAGAACTAGAATAATGCCTAGAATAATAGTTGTAACATTTCAACTTGATTCTGCTTCTAGCAGAAAGTCATGTAAGAGATATCGATCACCTATATCACCTTCTACTAATAATAGCTCATTATTTCATTTGTGATGTAATTTTCAAATTACAGAGTAATTAAAAACATATTTACTAGTCTTTCATTTTCTTGTCCATAACCCAATTTTTCTGCCTTCCAGGTGCGTGACATTTTACTAATGACTAATCAATTACATTTACTTTTCTCTGGGCTCTTTCTAAAGTTGACAGCAATTCATTTGGAACAGGATGATTTCTTATCAGTCTTTGAAGATTACTGCAACTCGTTTTTGCAGTTTGGTTGGCCTGTTTTCACTTTGTCTTCACAGAAACAGTGTGAGTCTAAAGCTCTTAAACTATAACTCATATTCAAGGCACATCACTGTATGTGTTTAACAGCTTTCCTTCTGAAATTCAGAAAAATAAATACTGCTATTTCATTTTGTTTCAAGCTTACATTTCTCTAATAAGTCATCAAGCACTGTAACCAAACTGATCATTCTGAAACAAAAATCAAATCAATGACAAAATGGGAATACTATCATGACCCTACAGTGCTAAATTAAAGGAGAGTGAGGAATTGCAGATGATGTTTCAAAGTTCCTAAACTGCAGGGATTATCACCATCTCCCTCTCCTGCTTAAATTCCTCAGGGGATCCCCAACATTAACAGCACTGATTCCTAAACAATGTTCTACAGCAGACTCATCTAAGATGCTTTACAAAAATAGACTTCTGGACCCTATTCCAGGGATTCTCATTCAATAGGCCCAGGAGTCTAAAATTTTTAGCAAGCTCCCCAGGTAATTCTCAGATGCCACAGGCATAGGAACTACTGGTCTACTGGTTAAAGCTAAAACTAGTAGTTTTTCATGAGATATTTCTCATCCTGTTATCCAGCCTAATATTCAATCACTTCCCCCATAATATAATTATACAGAAAAATGTACCATTTCAAAATTCTTTGTAAAGTTTGCAAATGCTGTTCTTCACCTAGAATACCTTTCCCTTGCTTGTTCACTGGGAAACATGCTTCAAAATTCATCTCAAATATCAGCACTTCATCTATAATGCCTTCCTTACCCTGCAACCAGAGTCCCAGGCTTTCCTCTCTGTAGTTCTTAGAATCCCTTCTCTATGATTTTATTTGAGTGTGTCATAAATTGCTAGAATTAAGGTTATGCAACCATCTGTCCCACTGGACCTATAGTTTCTGAAAGTTGCTCAGAACTGAAACTACAGCCCATGGGCCAAATCTGGCCCATGGCTACCTGTTACTGCAAATAAGGTTTTACTGGAAAACAGCCACACTCCTTTTTTTAATGTAGTCTATGAATGCTTTCATGCTACAAAGGCAGGGTTGAGTACAGACAGTATGGCCTGTAAAGCCGAAAATATTTATCTGCAGAAAAAGTTTGCCAACTCCAACCTAGACCCTATTTTCTGCCCTCACTTAAGTTAAAGCAATTGTTCATTCATTTTATATAATGGGTTTCTGCATAAGATCTTCTGGGGGGAGGGGAAGTATCTGCATCTTAAAAAGAAGAATACACTAGATCATCTTCTTAATTTCTAACTTTTGATATAACATGTAAATATGGCAGAAAAATAAATGTTCACTAATAGAAGGCTGCAGAACACAGCTCACCTCTGGCCTTCTTTCAAGTGCTTCTTTAATTATGGGATGTAATTCCTCTATTAGTTCCCTAGAAGAAAAATGGTACATATTCTATTAATAGCTACACAGATATAATCTGACACATGTAAATATGTAAAGATATGATGTAAACTGACAAGTGTTAATTCGAATCCTGTTTTAAATGCAATGTCTATTGTTTTATTTTGTTTATAAAAAACCACATTATATTATAGATTATTTGGAAACCAGGAAAAAAATGGTATAGGCCCCTTATTTTAATTTATAGAGGGAATACTACCAATACTTTTATTCAATCAGTTTGCAATCGACATACGTTTTACTTAGTTCAAACTATTTTATATAAAATGGTATCCTTTTTTCTTTTTTTGAGACAGAGTTTCGCTCTCGTTGCCCAGGCTGGAGTGCAATGGCGTGATCTTGGCTCACTGCCACTTACGCCTCCCGGATTCAAGTGATTCTCCTGCCTCAGCCTCCCGAGTAACTGGGATTATAGGCATGCACCACTATGTCTGGCTAATTTTTTGTATTTTTAGTAGAGACGGGGTTTCTCCATGTTGGTCAGGCTGGTCTCAAACTCCCGACCTCAGGCGATTTGCCCGCCTCAGCCTCCCAAAGTGCTAGGATTACAGGTGCGAGCCATCGTGCCCAGCCTCCTTTTTTCTTTTCTTACACTAACATAGTTAATTTTATATGCCAATAATTAATTCACAATATTCAAACATAGGGTGGGGTACCATAATTTTCCTAGACATTTTCATTTATTAATAAATCATTATATTTTATCTAATTTTCTCTTACTAAAAATATTGCCTCTGTGAACAACTTTGTATATTTATCATTGTTTTCTATCTCCTTAGGATTAATTTTACAAATTAAATTAACGGGTCAAAGGGTATGAACTTTGTAAAAACGATAAATTTATCTTTATTTATATTTTGATTTTAAATTGAAAATGTGCTTACTTTAAGATGGGGAAAATCTGAAAGTTTTTCCAAAACTTCATTTATAAGAAATGCTATCCCACACCTATAGATATATTACAATTTATTAACCTATTCTTTTTTACTTATTTTTACTTAAATGTTCCTTTCCATGGAAAACTTTAGCAAAAGGCAAAAGATTTATACAATCTGAAGATAAACCAGAGTATTAACCTATTTCCTGGTTGTACAGGTTATCTTGGAGACAAAACATCAGATACCATTCTCACATTAATTGAGGAAATTCTCAAAAGAATAAATTCCATGCCCAGGAGACAACAAGGCAGAACTTCAGGCAAAACTGAAGAATTTGCTTCATTAATATAAAAAAATTACAAATGATATCAAACATCTATGTAAATACTTTTTGAAAGATATTCTAATTCTCTTGGATAAGCAGGGGGAAAACTGGAGTTTTAACTACTAGACCAAGATTACACATTAAAAGAATGACTACATAAATAAATATAGTAGAAAAATACTAAGTATTTATACAACATTTCATTATTCCTAGAAAACATAGGTAAGTTTTAATCTGCTCAATCAAAATGAGGAAATAAAACTTCCAATAAATGACTTGCTAAATGTTACATGGCTAGTTAATTGGTGAAAGTCAGGCCTGGTATGTGACCATCCCAATAAGCACTCTGCTTGACCCTACCACACCTTCTAAGTAGCACATTTATTCTTTCAGTGCATAAAAAAAAAAAAAAAAGTATGAACATAGTTACCTAAAAGCTCCTGGGTTAGTCCTGCCAAGACCTAGAACAAGGGATTCTGTGATTTCCATGCTCTCAGAGCGCATCATTGGAACTATGTGCTTAAACAAGGATGAAGGGGATGGGATGCCAATAATCTGGAAAAAAAAAATACTATATTTATAACAGCCACTAATGATACTATGTCCAATTAGATAATCTGAGATTTCAGTAGTCGTAGGTCAAGGATAAATGGACAGGTGAAACTTTACTATGAATGATACCTCAAATTTCACCTGCGGTGTACATAATTTAAAAGGTTAAATAACTTGTCCAGTGGCTTAATGTAACTTCATTAACAGAACTTGGGGCTCCTAATTTCTTACCCTCACTCACGATCATATAATAGGCTGACTCCCTTCATCAGATACTCTGTACCTTTCGATCCATGAACATGAAGAAAACAAAATGACTTCTAAAATAGTCAGCAGTGTTAAAGTCAGATACTCTGGTCTTTAAGTTTTGTCATTTTCATGAAAACAAAACCACTGCTCCTATCCAGTACCCTTTAGATCACTACATGATTTAGGCAAATTCCAGAAAGGCATTTAATTATGTAAATGATTCCTTTTGGGTTCTGAGAAGTGTGAGAAGTACAAAAACTGGAATATGGGAAAATAGATATGACAGTTTCTTTTAAAATAATGAGTATGATAAACTGAATGGGCATGGGTCTTTCTTTCCAATGGAAAACTATGTACGTATTATTGATTCCAACTAGGAATCCATAAAAACAATGATGGGCTTTCTTGAGGTATTTTCCTTTTTGCAAGTAAGTAATATACTTTCAACTGAGTTACTTTATTGTCCATAAAAAGAAATTTTGAAATCTTATTTTTATGAGGCCATTCAGATTTCATAGATCCAACAGTGGATCTGAGAAACTTACTTTGGAATCAATGCTATAGCCGCTATCTGGGGTAGACGCCAGCGTCTCAGGAGGAGAGCATCTCACAGAACCTGCAGATGTGGAAGATGACGATGTTGCTGCACTGCAGCAAAGGATCAGATAGTTTCTCCACAGGCCAATGTATGAGTCACTGCTTGTGGTGGTATTTACTTTCTTAGCATTGATGGGGCTACTAAGGAAAAAAAAAGAAAAATGGGCAGATACGAATAACACAACACATTTTTAAAAGTTTATTTTAACTAATGCTGTATTTTTCTTTCTTTTTTTGAGAGAGTTTTTCTCTGTCACCCAGGCCGGAGTGCAAGCAGCACAATCTTGGCTCACTGCAATCTCCACCTCTCAGGCTCAAGTGACCCTCCCACCTCAGCCTCCAGAGTAGCTAGGACTACAGGTGTGTGCCACCACGCCCAGCAAATTTTTTGTATTTTTGGTAGAGATGAGGTTTCGTCATGTTGCCCAGGATAGTCTCTAACTCCTGAGCTCAGATGATTCACCTGCCTCGGCTTTCCAAAGTGCTGGTGCTGGGATTACAGGGGTGAGCCACCATTCCTGGCCTAATGCTAATTAGAGAGATGGTTAGCATAAGGTTTTTATTACTAGTACTGTTTTTGTGGACTGATATCAATGAATAAAGTACTGGATTTAAAATTAAAATATATTACCAGATCATTTTAACATTATTATTCCTGTGATAAAAGTTAATATTTTATTGGGCTGTATTTTATAACTTATTATGCATCCTCAATGTAGAAAGAAAATAAAACAAAAATCAAAATCATCTTTAATCCCACATGAAAATAAAACACTGCATATTCTACATATCTTTAATTCACATACATGAACGTAAATGCATGAATAGATCTCTTTTAATTTATACAAAATAAATGTTTATTTTATTTTGTATCAACTTTTTAGACTTATGTATTTTTCACCTATGTAAATTAATATTGTGACATTATTTTGATTTATCATATGCTATATCAATATAAAGTATCATATTTTATATAACCAAACTTTTGTTGTTTGACATTTTAGCTAATAGCAATTTTTCCCTATTATACACAATAGTATACATTTGAATATATTGTTAATTATTTTCTTAGGTAATTCTTGAAAATGAAATCACAGAGTCAAAGAAGATACATATTTTCAAGGTTTCTGCCAAATTTCTGTCTTGAAAGGTTACACCAATAAAATATTTTGAAGCAATTCCATAAATCTTTCCAAATACCAAAATTATGTAAGAATTAAGGACTGAAAGCAAAGCGAAAGAGGAAAAATACAAATATATAATCCTTGCCTTCAACAAGTTTTGTAATATGCTAAGGTAAGTAATGCAAACACACCACTTCATTAATTCAGTAAGAGTATCATAGAACAATGTCCTAGTATGTTAACATACTAGGTATGGTAACATATCAGTTTAAAAAAACTGTCAAAAATATCACTGCCCCCATGTGGGCTATGGGAGACATACAATAAAGAAATAAATAAAACAATGTCAGATGGTGCTAAGTTTGATGAAAAATAGAGCAGAAAGGGGAGATAAAGAATGCTGCTAGGAGATGGAGTTATAATTTAAAATATGGTAATTAGAGAAGGCTACTTAAGGTCATAAATGGTATGCAAGGTGGCAAATGTCAATCTTTATTAAAAAAGTAACAACTAGACCAGGTGTGGTGGCTCACAACTGTAATCCCAGAACTTTGGAAGGCTGAAGTGGGAGGATTGCTTGAGCCCAGAAGTTTGAGATTGCAATCAGCTATGATTACACCTCTGCATTCCAGCCTAAGGGACAGAGCGAGACCCTGTCTCTTAAAAAAAAAAAAAAAAAAAAAAAAAGAAAGAAAAACAACACAAAACAAAACAGAAATCCAATACACAATACCTGAGACCATATATATACAATTAGTAGAAATACTAATAGAAGTATTTCTACTAATTGTATATATATTCAAATCCAAAAGTAAGAATGACTACTCTGGGTAGGAAGTTTAAGAGATTTTAAAACATAAGATAGAATTTGAACTGTATCAGACATAGATACGCAAAAATTAAAAAAAAAAAGGTATCCTATGCTCATGTGAACAAAAGCTCACAAAATGGAAACTGTCAACCACATGTAATGAACTTTGAGGGGATAATTTGCTTCCAACATTGAAGGTATTGATAGAAAGTAAGAAAAAAAGTACAGAGTGAAGTCAGATTTGAAGAGCCTTTAATGTAGGCCTCAAGTGATAGGTCAATCCAGATGCTGGGTTTGCACGGGCAAGTTACATGCTGAGTACTCATTCCATTCAATGTGATCTATGTAAGGGGAAATCAGGAACCCAAACCCAGATTCAAAAATCCTCCTCTGTATTTAAGAGCAAAAAAAAAAAAAAAAAAAAAAAAAAAAAAAAAAAAAAATTACCTGAAATTTATAATGACCTTGGTCAACTCTCTATTTCACAATCAGTTACTCCAAATCTTTACCAACATCCTCACATCCACTACTCAGTGTATTACCACTCCCCACCAGAAGGTGGCCTTCCTTATACTGTCATCAGGAAAAGTAAGGCCACTGAGCTGAGTTTCACTCTGCTTCTCACCCTTTATCTACAAACTTCTGTATCTACATCCATACTCATCTTTAGATCCTTTCCTAATTTTTTTCCCTTAACAGAGATTCAATGGACACAACTATGTACCAAGTACAGTGTTATTAAGTAAACAATTAAAATTTGGTGAGACTGTATTACATGAAAAGGATGAAGAAGTTATGAGACTATGTCCTTAACAACATTCTTCTCCCTCCTTAAGACATCAATACAGTATCACATATTATTTATGGGACTTCCAATCTGTAATACTTTTGTATTTTTCAAATAAATACATACGAAAGCTGACAGTCTATATATTTTTAAATTTACACTAGGAAAATAACTTACTTTATATCGACCTGAGGGGACAACAACTGAAGTCTTGTGTATGCAAACATCCAAGCATAGCTCACAGCTGTAGAGCAGTGTTTAGGAAGATTTTCTTGCTTTAAAAAACTGGAGAGACTTATAATCCATGGGTCTTGGCCTTGGGTCACATGTGCAAATATCCATATGTGTGATGGACTAATCACATCAAACTGGTGGCTAATGGGAGAAGAGTTCCATTCTGCTAATGTTTGTAAATCTATCGAGCTAGGGCAATAGAGCAAAGTAGTCTATATGGAGAGGAAAAAATGGATTATTACACATTTCAGTAACTTTGAAAATTTTACCATATAAATTGCTTTAAACTGAAAGTGGTCTATTAGTAGTTTCCAAAACAAGATAATATAAAGTCCATGGTAGGTTGAGAGGAGTAGAGAATTCCTGAAACTGCATGTAAAGTTTGTGTATGTGCATTCATGTCTTTTTTTTGGGAGAGGGATTCCACTGTTTTCATTGTTTTCAAAAGGATCTATAAACCAAGTACGTTCAGGACCACTATTTAAGTAATTCTTAAATAAATATCCAAATTTCATGGTATACCAAAAGCTGCTTTTTAGTTCTCTAACTAAAAAGTGAACCATTAACTTTCATGTTGACCTGTATCTATGTATGTGTGGAACAGACTCAAAAATGAGCTCTTCTCCAGAGGTATATATTCTGAAATACTTGTTCAATATTTGAACAATTCCACTAAAGAGATAAACATTGATGTTCAAAGAAAAGTATATTAAGCACTGCTTTAGGCACTAAAAACAAGTAATCCATTACTCTCTTTTTGGAATAATTCATAATTTATAGTTAATATCTAAAACAAAATGTTTTGAATTGCATAGATCCTTTCATAAAATAACCAGAAGAGAGGCTTTTAAAGGTTCTTACCACAAATAAATGACAAACACATGAGATGATGGATACACTAACTAGCCTGATTGGGTCATTATACAATATAGACATGTATCGAAACATCAAATTGCACCACATAAATATGTACAATTATGTCTATTTAAAAATAAATAAAAATTAAAAATTTAATTTTTAAAAAGTTTAGCATCATGGTAGCGTCATGGGGGGGAACTGTACAGATTTCTAATAATCTCCTAAGCTTATAAAATCTTATTACCTCCCTTGGCTACATAAAATTTATGAATTATAAGAATCAGGTGTTATGCAGAAAGCTCTTAATGTTATGCATTAACCCCTTGTCCATGTATTCTAAAATAGGATGAAATAATTTTTAAATAGTAAGGTTTTATTTTTTATTTATTTTTATTATACTTCAAGTTCTAGGGTACATGTGCACAACGTGCAGGTCTGCCACATATGTATACCTGTGCCATGTTGGTGTGCTGCACCCATCAACTCGTCAGCACCCATCAATTCATCATTTACATCATGTATAACTCCCCAATGCAACCCCTACCCCCTCCCCCCTCCCCATAGTAGGCCCCAGGGTGTGATGTTCCCCTTCCCGAGTCCAAGTGATCTCATTGTTCAGTTCCCACCTATGAGTGAGAACATGCGGTGTTTGGTTTTCTCTTCTCGTGATAGTTTGCTAAGAATGATGGTTTCCAGCTGCATCCATGTCCCTACAAAGGACGCAAACTCATCCCTTTTTATGGCTGCATAGTATTCCATGGTGTATACGTGCCACATTTTCTTAATCCAGTATGTCACAGATGGACATTTGGGTTGATTCCAAGTCTTTGCTATTGTGAATAGTGCCGCAATAAACATACGTGTGCATGTGTCTTTGTAGTAGAATAATTTATAATCCTTTGGGTATATACCCAGTAGTGGGATGGCTGGGTCATATGGTATTTCTAGTTCTAGATCCTTGAGGAATTGCCATACTGTTTTCCATAATGGTTGAACTAGTTTACAATCCCACCAACAGTGTAAAAGTGTTCCTATTTCTCCACATCCTCTCCAACACCTGTTGTTTCCTGACTTTTGAATGACTGCCGTTCTAACTGGTGTGAGATGGTATCTCATTGTGGTTTTGATTTGCATTTCTCTGATGGCGAGTGATGATGAGCATTTTTTCATGTGTCTGTTGGCTGTATGAATGTCTTCTTTTCAGAAATGTCTGTTCATATCCTTTGCCCACTTTTTGATGGGGTTGTTTGTTTTTTTCTTGTATATTTGTTTCAGTTCTTTGTAGATTCTGGATATTAGCCCTTTGTCAGATGAGTAGATTGCAAAAACTTTCTCCCATTCTGTAGGTTGCCTGTTCACTCTGATGGTAGTTTCTTTTGCTGTGCAGAAGCTCTTTAGTTTAATTATGTCACATTTGTCAATTTGGGCTTTTGCTGCCGTTGCTTTTGGTGTTTTAGACATGAAGTCCTTGCCCATGTCTATGTCCTGAATGGTACTACCTAGATGTTCTTCTAGGGTTTTTATGGTATTAGGTCTAACATTTAAGTCTCTAATCCATCTTGAGTTAATCTTCGCATAAGGAGTAAGGAAAGGATCCAGTTTCAGCTTTCTACTTATGGCTAGCCAATTTTCCCAGCACCATTGATTAAATAGGGAATCCTTTCCCCATTTCTTGTTTCTCTCAGGTTTGTCAAAGATCAGATGGCTGTAGATGTGTGGTATTATTTCTGAGGACTCTGTTCTGTTCCATTGGTCTATAGCTCTGTTTTGGTACCAGTACCATGCTGTTTTGGTTACTGTAGCCTTGTAGTATAGTTTGAAGTCAGGTAGCGTGACGCCTCCAGCTTTGTCCTTTTGACTTAGGATTGTCTTGGCAATGCGGGCTCTTTTTTGGTTCCATATGAACTTTAAAGCAGTTTTTTCCAATTCTGTGAAGAAACTCATTGGTAGCTTGATGGGGATGGCATTGAATCTATAAATAACCTTGGGCAGTATGGCCATTTTCACAATATTGATTCTTCCTCTCCATGAGCATGGTATGTTCTTCCATTTGTTTGTGTCCTCTTTGATTTCACTGAGCAGTGGTTTGTAGTTCTCCTTGAAGAGGTCCTTGACATCCCTTGTAAGTTGGATTCCTAGGTATTTTATTCTCTTTGAAGCAATTGTGAATGGAAGTTCATTCATGATTTGGCTCTCTGTTTGTCTGTTACTGGTGTATAAGAATGCTTGTGATTTTTGCACATTAATTTTGTATCCTGAGACTTTGCTGAAGTTGCTTATCAGCTTAAGGAGATTCTGGTCTGAGACGATGGGGTTTTCTAAATATACAATCATGTCATCTGCAAAGAGGGACAATTTGACTTCTTCTTTTCCTAACTGAATACCCTTGATTTCTTTCTCTTGCCTGATTGTCCTAGCCAGAACTTCCAACACTATGTTGAATAGGAGTGGTGAGAGAGGGCATCCCTGTCTTGTGCCAGTTTTCAAAGGGAATTTTTCCAGTTTTTGCCCATTCAGTATGATATTAGCTGTGGGTTTGTCATATATAGCTCTTATTATTTTGAGGTACGTTCCATCAATACCGAATTTATTGAGCGTTTTTAGCATGAAGGGCTGTTGAATTTTGTCAAAAGCCTTTTCTGCATCTATTGAGATAATCATGTGGTTCTTGTCTTTGGTTCTGTTTATATGCTGGATTATGTTTATTGATTTGCGAATGTTGAACCAGCCTTGCATCCCAGGGATGAAGCCCACTTGATCATGGTGGATAAGCTCTTTGATGTGCTGCTGAATCCGGTTTGCCAGTATTTTATTGAGGATTTTTGCATCGATGTTCATCAGGGATATTGGTCTAAAATTCTCTTTTTTTGTTGTGTCTCTGCCAGGTTTTGGTATCAGGATGATGTTGGCCTCATAAAATGAGTTAGGGAGGATTCCCTCTTTTTCTATTGATTGGAATAGTTTCAGAAGGAATGGTACCAGCTCCTCCTTGTACCTCTGGTAGAATTCAGCTGTGAATCCATCTGGTCCTGGACGTTTTTTGGTGGGTAGGCTATTGATTGTTGCCTCAATTTCAGAGCCTGCTATTGGTCTATTCAGGGATTCAACTTCTTCCTGGTTTAGTCTTGGGAGAGTGTAAGTGTCCAGGAAATTATCCATTTCTTCTAGATTTTCTAGTTGATTTGTGTAGAGCTGTTTATAGTATTCTCTGATGGTAGTTTGTATTTCTGTGGGGTCGGTGGTGATATCCCCTTTATCATTTTTTATTGCGTCTATTTGATTCCTCTCTCTTTTCTTCTTTATTAGTCTTGCTAGCAGTCTGTCAATTTTGTTGATCTTTTCAAAAAACCAACTCCTGAATTCATTGATTTTTTGGAGGGTTTTTTGTGTCTCTCTCCTTCAGTTCTGCTCTGATCTTAGTCATTTCTTGCCTTCTGCTAGCTTTTGAATGTGTTTGCTCTTGCCTCTCTAGTTCTTTTAATTGTGATGTTAGAGTGTCAATTTTAGATCTTCCTGCTTTCTCTTGTGGGCATTTAGTGCTATAAATTTCCCTCTACACACTGCTTTAAATGTGTCCCAGAGATTCTGGTATGTTGTATCTTTGTTCTCATTGGTTTCAAAGAACATCTTTATTTCTGCCTTCATTTCATTATGTACCCAGTAGTCACTCAGGAGCACGTTGTTCAGTTTAAATGTAGTTGAGCGGTTTTGATTGAGTTTCTTAGTCCTGAGTTCTAGTTTGATTGCACTGTGGTCTGAGAGACAGTTTGTTATAATTTCTGTTCTTGTACATTTGCTGAGGAGTGCTTTACTTCCAATTATGTGGTCAATTTTGGAATAAGTGCGATGTGGTGCTGAGAAGAATGTATATTCTGTTGATTTGGGGTGGAGAGTTCTATAGATGTCTATTAGGTCCACTTGGTGCAGAGATGAGTTCAATTCCTGGATATCCTTGTTAACTTTCTGTCTCGATGATCTGTCTAATGTTGACAGTGGAGTGTTGAAGTCTCCCATTATTATTGTATGGGAGTCTAAGTCTCTTTGTAAGTCTCTAAGGACTTGCTTTATGAGTGCTCTGGGTGCTCCTGTATTGGGTGCATATATATTTAGGATAGTTAGCTCTTCCTGTTGAATTGATCCCTTTACCATTATGTAATGGCCTTCTTTGTGTCTTTTGATCTTTGATGGTTTAAAGTCGGTTTTATCAGAGATTAGGATTGCAACCCCTGCTTTTTTTTGTTCTCCATTTGCTTGGTAGATCTTCCTCCATCCCTTTATTTTGAGCCTATGTATGTCTCTGCATGTGAGATGGGTCTCCTGAATACAGCAGACTGATGGGTCTTGACTCTTTATCCAGTTTGCCAGTCTGTGTCTTTTCATTGTAGCATTTAGTCCATTAACATTTAAGGTTAATATTGTTATGTGTGAACTTGATCCTGCCATTATGATATTAACTGGTTATTTTGCTCGTTAGTTGATGCAGTTTCTTCCTAGCCTCGATGGTCTTTACATTTTGGCATGTTTTTGCAATGGCTGGTACCGGTTGTTCCTTTCCATGTTTAGGGCTTCCTTCAGGGTCTCTTGTAAGGCAGGCCTGGTGGTGACAAAATCTCTAAGCATTTGCTGATCTATAAAGGATTTTATTTCTCCTTCACTGATGAAACTTAGTTTGGCTGGATATGAAATTCTGGGTTGAAAATTCTTTTCTTTAAGAATGTTGAATATTGGCCCCCACTCTCTTCTGGCTTGTAGAGTTTCTGCTGAGAGGTCTGCTGTTAGTCTGATGGGCTTCCCTTCGTGGGTAACCCGACCTTTCTCTCTGGCTGCCCTTAAGATTTTTTCCTTCATTTCAACTTTGGTGAATCTGGCAATTATGTGTCTTGGAGTTGCTCTTCTCGAGGAGTATCTTTGTGGCGTTCTCTGTATTTCCTGAATTTGAATGTTGGCCTGCCCTACTAGGTTGGGGAAATTCTCCTGGATGATATCCTGAAGAGTGTTTTCCAACTTGGTTCCATTTTCCCCCTCACTTTCAGGCACCCCAATCAGACGTAGATTTGGTCTTTTTATATAATCCCATACTTCTTGCAGGCTTTGTTCAGTTCTTTTTCTTCTTTTTTCTTTTGGTTTCTCTTCTCGCTTCATTTCATTCATTTGATCCTCAATCGCTGATACTCTTTTTTTTTTTTTTTTTTTTTTTTTTGAGACGGAGTCTCGCTCTGTCACCCAGGCTGGAGTGCAGTGGCCGGATCTCAGCTCACTGCAAGCTCTGCCTCCCGGGTTTACGCCATTCTCCTGCCTCAGCCTCCCTAGTAGCTGGGACTACAGGCGTCCGCCACCACGCCCGGCTAGTTTTTTGTATTTTTTTAGTAGAGACGGGGTTTCACCGTGTTAGCCAGGATGGTCTCGATCTCCTGACCTCGTGATCCGCCCGTCTCGGCCTCCCAAAGTGCTGGGATTACAGGCTTGAGCCACCGCGCCCGGCCAATCGCTGATACTCTTTCTTCCAGTTGATAGAGTCGGTTACGGAAGTTTGTGCATTTGTCACGTATTTCTCGTGTCATGGTTTTCATCTCTGTCATTTCGTTTATGACCTTCTCTGCATTAATTAGTCTAGCTGTCAATTCTTCCACTCTTTTTTCAAGATTTTTAGTTTCTTTGTGCTGGGTATGCAATTCCTCCTTTAGCTCTGAGAAGTTTGATGGACTGAAACCTTCTTCTCTCATCTCGTCAAAGTCATTCTCTGACCAGCTTTGATCCGTTGCTGGTGATGGGCTGCGCTCCTTTGCAGGGGGAGATGCGCTCTTATTTTTTGAATTTCCAGCTTTTCTGCCCTGCTTTTTCCCCATCTTTGTGGTTTTATCTGTCTCTGGTCTTTGATGATGGTGACGTACTGATTGGGATTTGGTATAGGTGTTCTTCCTGTTTGATAGTTTTCCTTCTGACAGTCAGGACCCTCAGCTATAGGTCTGTTGGAGATTGCTTGCGGTCCACTCCAGACACTGTTTGCCTGGGTATCAGCAGCAGAGGTTGCAGAAGATAGAATATTGCTGAACAGCGAGTGTACCTGACTGATTCTTACTTTGGAAGCTACCTCTCAGGGGTGTACTCCACCCTGTGAGGTGTGGGGTGTCAGACTGCCCCTAGTGGGGGATGTCTCCCAGTTAGGCTACTCAGGGGTCAGGGACCCACTTGAGCAGGCAGTCTGTCCGTTCTCAGATCTCAACCTATGTTTTGGGAGATCCACTGCTCTCTTCAAAGCTGTCAGACAGAGTCATTCGCGTCTGCACAGGCCTCTGCTGCTTCCCCTGTTGTTTTTTTTTTTTTTTTTTGCTGTGCCCTGTCCCTAGAGGTGGAGTCTACAGAGACAGGCAGGTTTCCTTGAGCTGCTGTGAGCTCCACCCAGTTCGAGCTTCCCAGAGGCTTTGTTTACCTACTTAAGCCTCAGCAATGGCGGGCGCCCCTCCCCCAGCCTCGCTGCTGTGTTGCAGTTAGATCGCCGCAGACTGCTGTGTTAGCAATGCGGGAGGCTCCGTGGGCATGGGACCCTCCCGGCCAGGTGTGGGATATATTCTCCTGGTGTGCCAGTTTGCTTGAAGCGCAGTATTGGGGTGGGAGTTTCCCAATTTTCCAGGTGTTGTGTGTCTTAGTTCCCCCGGCTAGGAAAAGGGATTCCCTTCCCCCTGCGCTTCCCAGGTGAGGCGATGCCTCGCCCTGCTTCAGCTCTCGCTGGTCCGGCTGCAGCAGCTGACCAGCACCGATTGTCCGGCACTCCCCAATGAGATGACCCCAGTACCTCAGTTGAAAATGCAGAAATCACCGGTCTTCTGTGTCACTCGCGCTGGGAGTTGGAGACTGGAGCTGTTCCTATTCGGCCATCTTGCTCCGCCCTCAATAGTAAGGTTTTATAGCTATTCTTACATCAACTTTGGAATCTTAATATATGACCTTTTACCCCGTGAAGACCAAGTAAGAAAGTTTGCATAAACTTCCTTAGTAATGTGTTTGTGGACAAAGTGTTTCTCTCCATTTTAATGAGTCAAATTACATATGACATTGGTATAAAACACTATGTACTTAACCCACTATACTTAAACTCATGTGATACACAAAAAATAGCTGCCAAAAAACAGGGTATAAGTTTTTGCTTTGAGTATCACTATTTTTTTTCCCATAGCATTTTAACAAGTATTTCTATCTCAAGAATCTTATACGCCATAATGAACAGCAAACAGTAGCATAAAGTAAGATTCAATTTAACAGAAACTTCTTAGATTCGAAGGATTATAATTTTACAAACATAAAATTATTTTTATTTCTATGTGGAAGAGTACTTAACCAAGTATAAATGAATATCACTTTTTAAGTACTATTCTTAAGCATTTTCTAATTTTCAAAAATACTTTCTAACACATTACGTTTGTTAAGGAAGTTCTTTTATGTATGCATGTATACATGTATATATATGTGTGTCTGTCTTAAGTCTCAAAACAAGACTGGGTAGAATGAAGTCACTATAGTTACCTGATCAGCCCCAGTGAGATGTATGAAGCTCTCAAGAATGGATGGGCTTAGCCTGTCCATCACATCTATGGCTAATTCATCATCACCCTGTAAAAAAGACATCATATGTCTAAAAAAATTAGGAATGTTTAAGCAAAGTAGCCAAACCCAAGTACACACTAAAAATTCACTTCAGTGCTATTTTATTTATTTATTTATTTTGAGACAGAGTCTCACTCTGTCACCCAGGATGGAGTGCAGTGGCACGATCTCGGCTCACTGCAAACTCCGCCTCCCGGGTTCACGCCATTCTCCTGCCTCAGCCTCCTGAGTAGCTGGGACTACAGGCACCCGCCACCACACCTGGCTAATTTTTTTTTTTTTTTTTGTATTTTTAGTAGAGATGGGATTTCACTGTGTTAGCCAGGATGGTCTCCATCTCCTGACCTGTGATCTGCCTGCCTCGGCCTCCCAGTTGAGAACAGTAAGTTAGTTTAGACCCATGGTAGTAACCTACCTATATGGGATAAGGACAGATAAAGAGATGGTTTTTAAGTACTTTCATTAGATAATTGAATGAAATACCTAAATCTTACCTTAGGTATTTCCAAAAGTGCAAATAAAGCCCGTATTTCTCTAAGGACACTGACAGCTAGTTTCCTAGTGGCAGGTCGACTGCTACAGAGAATGACAAGTGCAAAGCCTTCGACCACATGGAATACGTTGGAATATGGGCTCCTTTCCAGAGGAAGGGGATGAGAAGCTCCATTAGCTACACCATGCTTGAAAAACAGAAGTTAAAAATAAAATAAAAAATATGTATGTACAGACATTCCAGAAAAACAATTAAAGAATAAAGCAAATCATAGTGATTATGACTACAGGTCTGCCTTGGCTCAAGCAACTTAAATAGTATGTAATTTATAAAAATAGAGTAGCATGCACAGTGAAAAAAGCATTTCACTGGCAGTCTAAATATGAATTCTGTACCTAACTTCTATCATTCTCTATCTTGTAACCTTGGAACTGATAATCGGTCTTCATCTAATTTCTATGTGGGAAATGAGGGGATTGTAGTATATCTTTCACACTCGGAGTGTGGACCAGCAGCCTGGCAACACCTGAGAGCTTCTAAGAAACTCTTTCTTAGGGCCCTGCTGATTTGTATGCTCATTAAAGGTTGAGAAGCTAGTTTAACTTCAATGGCTTGGGTCTAAAATTCCAAGGTTCTATGATTTATACATTATCATAAATCAATGATTTGAGCATCTTTTATGGTTAAGGAGCACAGTTACCGTCTTATGTGAAACAGGGACTGGTGACATGGATAAAACAATCAAATGACCCAAATGGAAGACTACCAAAAATTTATTGTATTGGCTTTAAATATATTGGAAACAACCTAAAAGTGAGCTGGAATTATCTCTAGTTTCTATGCTCATTAAAAACTAATTGTTACCCAAAGAAGAAGATTAGAAAAGTTAGATGTATAAACACTATATATTTACTACATGAACCATGGGTAAGTTCATTTTAAGGGATTAGGAACACACTGAGAGTGAAGAGAACTAATAATAGTGTTTGATAAAGTAAATATGTATTAAAACCATTATTGGTCATTTAGCACTGACCACATACAAAGGGACAAGAGAAAAGAATCTGGTACCTGAGTGTCCTGGTTTTTATTATGCATTTGGGCTGCTTGTTTCCATTGATTTATTAATTGTACCAACATCTTTACGGCATTATCAAGAAGCGTGGGATGGACATCAGTCACTTCACGAACAATAAAATAAACAAATCCTGAAAGAACATCCTCCCGCCAATCTGGAAAATCAAGCATTAGTGCCTGCAGAGTATTGAAAGCCAGAGCACGCAGTTCTTCATCCATATGAATTGTGAGCCTACCAAGAACAAAATTCCATTAGCAAACTTCAATACCTTTCAATTAGTTTTATCATCTAAAACTTAAAACTATGACATTAAAATATATGTCCTCTAGTTGTTTTGTAAGAAATATGAAGATAACAACCAATGTTCACTTTTTCATGCTATATTTAACTTTATGCTAGCTTATAATCTCATGTTTAAATTCACATATGAATCTATTCCTATTATTGGTGTTTTTACTATAATCTGAATAAGTTTGATACAAATGACATTAGAATTCCATTTAAAATCCTTTAATCCTTAAAATACTGTATTGTTATCCTATAATCAATCAAAAATTGTATCTAATCATATGATATCTTAGCACTATCTTCACATTTATTTAATCTTTGCTATCACTGGTAAGGACACGATTTATCTCAATCATGTTTTTTTTTTTTGAGACGGAGTCTCGTTCTGTCACCCAGGCTGGAGTGCAGTGGCGTGATCTCAGCTCACTGCAAGCACTGTCTCCTGGGTTCACATCATTCTCCTGCCTCAGCCTCCCAAGTAGCTGGGAATACAAGTGCCCGCCACCACACCCAGCTAATTTTTTGTATTTTTAGTAGAGATGAAGTTTCACTGTGTTAGCCAGGATGGTCTGGATCTCCTGACCTCATGATCTGCCTGCCTCAGCCTCCCAGAGTGCTGGGATTACAGGCATGAGCCACTGCTCAATCATTCTTTATATGCACTGAAGTTACAATTAAATATAAGATGGCTGATTGTGAAGAAGAATATACAACAAATGAAGATGGAATCAATGTAATAGAATAATTATTGAAGGTAAGAATGAGAGTAAATTTAGGAGTAATATCATAATTGGTACATGCCTAGAAAAAAAAATAAGGCTAGGCTCAGTGACTCACACCTATAATCCCAGTACTGTGGGAGGCCAGGGCGGGTGGATCACTTGAACCCGGAAGGCAGAGGTTGCAGTGAGCCAAGATTGCACCACTGCACTCCAGCCTGGGCAACAGAGCAAGACACTATCTCACAAAAAAAAAAAAAAAAAAAAAGAAGGGAAAAAAAATGTGTTGACTCAGCACATAAGGTCCTAAAGAGAGTTTAAACAAATTAGGAGACGCTCTATACAATTTGCTTTTAAATACATCAAAATGGGGCTTTGAATATAATTTTAGTTACAGAAGTTTACCAGAACATAAAAGAGAATGATAAACAAGAAATTAAAAAAAAAAAAAAAATGTCGGCCGGGCGCGGTGGCTCAAGCCTGTAATCCCAGCACTTTGGGAGGCCGAGACGGGCAGATCACGAGGTCAGGAGATCGAGACCATCCCTAGCTAACACGGTGAAACCCCGTCTCTACTAAAAAATACAAAAAAACTAGCCAGGTGAGGTGGCGGGCGCCTATAGCCCCAGCTACTGGGGAGGCTGAGGCAGGAGAATGGCGGGAACCTGGGAGGCGGAGCTTGCAGTGAGCCGAGATAGTGCCACTGCACTCCAGCCTGGGCGACAGAGCGAGACGCCGTCTCAAAGAAAAAAAAAAATGTCTACAGTAGTGGGAGCCACCATTATATAATAAAATTATATGAATAAAGAGTTTTTGATTTGGGTCTGAAGAGAATTATGTTAGTAATTGACTACAAAGACAGATAGACAGATGTATCAGAATTAGAAATAGTCTGAATGAATAAGGTAAGTACGTAATATTAAACATACAATGACATGCTTGGGAAGCTGGAAAAATGGAGTTATCCACGACAGAGGTAGAAAGTTGTGCAGTTTAGGAGAAAGGAGATATAAGTATTCACCCTGCTGAACTTAGTTCTAGTCATCACTAAGCCAACTTTCAACTGACAATGAGACTAACGAGATGTATTATAGCTAGACAGACTGAGGAGTAAGCAACAAAGCAGCAGCAGTTCCATCAGCACATGAGAAATAAACAGGTCAAATTAAGCATCTCTAGCCCAGTATTCTGTCTCTAATAGTGGCATCAAGAGATACAATATGGGAGAAGAGAGTGACAGTCCTCAATGATGCTGACTTTAAAGGTTATTTCAACATTCCTTAAATCCATGAATATGTAAATATCTATCTTAAACTCCTATCTGTGTGATACAGGGTATACATGTGTGACTTAACTGCTCATTGTACAGAGCAGAATAACAATAAAGCTTGGTTAATTAAAGGCAGGGGAATTAATTAACTTTCCTTAGGGACAGGATACAGGTCTGCAAATTAACAAAGCATCTTTGTTTTGTTTGCTTGCTTCCTTTATGGTAAAATAAGTAAGATTTAGACAGCACAATTCCAAATGATATGAAGAGAGGAGAGAATAGAACAGATCCTGGGATCTTCCTTTCCACTGAGGTAAACTATTAGTAAACAAATATCATAGGAGAAAGAAGCAAAGTGAACAGCAAAGCAAATTGTCATTCACTATTCAGCTGTCTGCTCTTTTACTAAGCTGCCCCATCCCTGGCCCTCATAGTTGCAGTTTCATTTTGGTGGAAAAGATGGGAGATCTACTCTTGTGGATCAACACCCACAAAGATGTAGATGAGTTATGTTGAAATAGGAGGAGTAAGAGCAGAACTGAACAGTAGTTGTTTACTGCTCTCCCAAGGAATAGTGTTATACATAATTAATGTTTCTTATTTCCAATGCTGGCATGAACTCTGTAACTCTGCAAGCTAATTCACAAAAAAATTAGGAGACTGTGGGAACGGAACAAATTTATATAATGCAAAGTAACCCATTTCTTTCACAATCATCACAGGAGACATAAAATCTCTGATCACAACAGGTAATAGTTGAGGATAAGGTAGTGCCAGGGTGTGTGAAAAGCTATGGAAGTGGAGAAAGGATTGCTGGAATAGTCTATTGTTTATTTATTATGAATTTAACTTACACCTAAGTGATAAATGCCCAGCAACAAGTCAACACCTTTCAACATAGTCAAGTATCGCTGCTCTGCTATAGTCATTGTATTTGTTTTTTTCCATCTAGGACAGGGGCTGGCAAACTGTGGCTCAAGGGCTAAATCCAGCCAGATGCTTATTGGAATGCAGTCATGCACACTCTATTGTCTATGGCTGCTTCTGTACTATAATGGCAGAGATGAGCATGTGTTTGCTTGTTTTATTGATACCCAATAATTGTACATGCTTTTGTGGTAGATGTGATAATTTAATGCATTCATATAATTTGTAAAGATCAAATCAGTGTAACGAGGATATCTATCACCATAAATACTTGTCTTTTCTTTATGTTAGAAACGTTTACTCTTTTCTAGTTATTTTGAAATGTACAACAGATTATTGTAAACTATAGTCACTGTACTGATCTACTGAACACTACGTCTTACTTCTATCAAACTGTGTAATTGGACCCATTACAAAGATCATAATGATCTGCAAAACCCTAAAATACTATCTGGTACTTTACAGAAAAATGTGCTGATCTCTTATGCAGGGAATCCCTAACTACATCAGCAAAGCGGTTTTTCAACAGGCTATCGCCTCAACTTAGAATCAGGAGCCAGTACTTAAGTTTGGTTGTCAGGTTATGTACTCATTTTACAGAGCTATGACATGCCTAATAGAAGAGAGAGAGATGTGCTGCACCCATCAACTCGTCAGCACCCATCAATTCATCATTTATATCATGTATAACTCCCCAACGCAATCCCTCCCCCCTCCCCCCTTCCCATGATAGGCCCCAGTGTGTGATGTTCCCCTTTCCGAGTCCAAGTGATCTCATTGCTCAGTTCCCACCTATGAGTGAGAACATGCGGTGTTTGGTTTTCTCTTCTCGTGATAGTTTGCTAAGAATGATGGTTTCCAGCTGCATCCATGTCCCTACAAAGGACGCAAACTCATCCTTTTTTATGGCTGCATAGTATTCCATGGTGTATATGTGCCACATTTTCTTAATCCAGTCTGTCACAGATGGACATTTGGGTTGATTCCAAGTCTTTGCTATTGTGAATAGTGCCGCAATAAAGTTGATGGGTGCGGCACACCAACATGGCACAAGTATACATATGTAACAAACCTGCACGTTATGCACATGTACCCTAGAACTTAAAGTATAATAAAAATAAATACATAAATAAATAAAAATAAAAAAAAAAAGAAAAAGAGAATCAGAAAATCAGAAGGAAACTTAAAGGTTATCCAGTTCACATGCTTCTCCCCATTTCCCTGCCAAGCAAGGGTTGTTATATAGGGTCTTCCATTCTGACATAAATAAATACATAACTTCAGTGAGGTAATGAGAATTCAATACCTCTGAATAACAAAAGCAGATAAGAAAAGATCTGAAGTCCCAACTCTCTACTATTTACAAACTTGGTTACCTTGAGGAAATTAAGTAATCTCTGTTTCTCTTTCAGATATTGTGAAAATAGAATTTAGAGATTACATCTTGGTGCCAGTTTCAAAGAGTTATGGTGTGAATCAAATGATAGATAGATATAATTGTAAAATTATGTATACAATCAAAAGTTGTTCTCAAGGCAGATTGTTGCAATGTTAAACAATTCCAGTGATTCCTTTTTAAATAAAATATTTCAGCATTTAAAAGGGAAAATAATACCAAAAGAAGTTAGTCAAATTAAATACCTGGATCTAAAACGTAGAATTTAACCTACTACAAAACAGACTTCTCCAAGTTACTGTCAAAGACAACTGTGAGAAGAGAGCAATTTCATTTCTTAATACATAAGGAAATAAAAAATATATTCTGAAACTTCTTCTCCTATAAAGCATTTCCTTTCAAGGAGAAAACAGAAAAAGAAAGATTGATGGGATAATCAATTCTATTTCCTTTTACTCTTGTTCCAATCACTTAGAATTTCATTTGTTCTTTGGCTCAAATTTTATTGACATTTTCTAATAATGTATGTGATCTATATTCACTCTTATTTATCAGGAAGATTTACGACAACAGTGAAAAAATGTCTATTTTGAAAACTGACTTACTAATCATTTGTATCTTCCAGTATTACCACCATCTAATATCTAAATCAGAAAAGAATAATCTGTATGTTTATAAAATAGCCTTTGGAAAACACTAAGATCCTAACTACACACTATTTTTATTTAAGTTTTGAATAATGCATTTATTTTAATAAATAAATATTTTGTTAAATGTGAAAAAAAAAAAAAAAAAGAAGAGAGAGAGAAACTTGAATGCCACAGTTCTGCCATGGGGGGAGAAAAAGCACAAATGAGACCTAATTACCACCAGAGATACTAAAGAAATGACTGTAAGAGTAAACACAATAATTAATTGCCTAACTGGGAATTACCATACACTGATAATGCCCATATGTTAAGGGATAATGTGTTACAGAAATCCCAGGAAAGAATACTAGATGGAAAAACAGGGAACTGAAAGATAGGAGTTGTGGGGGGAATCTAGAAGAACTTGAGAAGTTAAAAATTAGTGAGGAAAATGTGTTTAATAACAACAGAAAAGACAAAAATGGAAATTTAGAAAGTAAATCAGATAAAGGATTAGATACGTCTTTATCATCGCCTTTTTAGTGATAACAGTAACAAAGGTATATTAGAAATATAAAGGAGCAGAAGACATAAAACTTAACATAGCAAACAGTAATCCTCATTTACCTTGCTAACAATTCAATGAGGTCAGTTCTGCTCATACCGTCAGGAATCAACCTTGGAATCGCAGCAATACAAGTTCTAAACAAATCAATCTTGGGTTTTCTTTCCCCCCTGAAAAATACAACAGGATTTAATAATAAACATATTACAGATGCTAGATAATGAAATCAAACTTGGAAAAATAGCTACAGAAAGTGGGAGCCCTCCCCCAAAGGTTAAGGTATTTAATATTAAAAAAATACATATAAATCCTGTAGATAATTATTAGTCTATATATGGACAAAAGAATACAGAAATAATTCAAAAGAAAACCAGCAAACAAAAAGGTTTTCAGTAACTAGACAAGAAGCATTACAACCATTATTACATAACAAATAGTTAAAGAGTATTTATAATTAATCTTATTAATATTTAAGATGATTATTTAATATTTAGCCTCCCATAAATATTAAAATAATAAATAACAACATTGATATCATTAAATAACTAAATACTGGTTATTTTGGGGGGCCTATAAAATTAGCCACATCATTTTTCACTTAATATCCTCCACTAACAAAGGTCTTAGAAACCTTCATCTCATATATGTGTTTATATTGTTTGTCCTTGTCTTGCATGTGATATATACACATAAATACACATACTTAAAATTTCTATGAAATAAAATAAGCCAGGTTTTTGAAAATCCTGGTACCTCTAGAGGCTTAATACAATTTAATTTTACTCTATTTTCTTCTAGTTATTCAATAATTTTATTTATTTTAAATGTCTAACCTCTTAATATACTGGTTTTTATTTTGGTCTGTATTTGAAGGTGAGGCCTTTTAATTTTCTTTCATCTAAATTGTTCTTCAGTTGGCCTAATAAAATAATCTTTATGTGGAAAAGAATTTGGATATTCTCAGTGTTCTGGGTTTTATTTTATTTTATTTTATTTTAATTTTATTTTTTGAGATGCAGTTTCACTCTTGTTGCCCAGGCTGGAGTGCAATAATGGTGTGATCTCAGCTCACTGTAACCTCCGCCTCCCGGGTTCAGGCGATTCTCCTGCCTCAGCCTCCCGAGTAGCTGGGATTACAGCCACCTGCCACCACGCCCAGCTGATTTTTTTGTATTTTTAGTAGAGATGGGGTTTCACCATGTTGGTCAGGCTGGTTTTGAACTCCTGACCTCAGGTGATACATCCGCCTCAGCCTCCCAAATTACTGGGATTACAGGCATGAGTCACCACACCCAGCCTTGTGTATTTGTTATAGTGGCAATGGACTCTCTAATCCTTTTAGAGATTTCATATAGCCAGTCCTCTTTTTACATGGTTTCAAAATGCAAGAATTTCAGTTACCATACTTCAGTTAAATAATATCAGTCCCCAAAAAGGCAGTTGAAATTTAAGCTACCATATGTTAAGTAATGGCATAAACAAACTTTGCTTTGGCTCTTTGGTCCATAAAGCACACTGCACATCATAATCACTGTCATTTCCATCAAGGCTGTCAGTGATTGGTCAAGCTGCATCTGTTATTCAGTTCATACACAGACAGCAAAGTGTGCAATGGTGTTGCCTCCTGGTCTCCCAGGATAACTCACATAACATGTTACAAAAATAGATAATCAAAAGAGGGTATTGGCTAACAAAGAGGAAGTACCACAAAGAAAGAAAAAGTAACATCACTGTGTAGTATGTTCTTATAATTTTATGTTGCTTTGGCACCCATTTTAAATATAAGTTTGATTTTCTCATACCAGAAAAAGGGCGCAGTCACCCTTGAGACAGTTTCCAGTTCTACACCCCACTCCATCCCCCAGTTCTTTAATGTGGTTGATTCAGTTTTCTGTCTTACACAACTTCTTCCTGGTAATAACCTCCCTATGGATACCTAGATGCAGCCTACTTGACTGGCCCCACTGACCTGCGTACCCCACATGGACTATGCAGATGTGCTGCAGTGACCACCTCTCAGGCACAGCATGACCTCCTGAACTCATGCCTGCTTGCTTTCAATCCACCAATTAGAATTACCCCTAGGTAACTGTTTGGATAACACGCTTGACCCAAGAAAGTCATCAGCCCATGGGCCTCTTTCTCTCTCTCTACATAGCTTCCTGACCTCCATGAGTGTGGCCTCCACATGTGCAGTGTCCCCATCCATGTGTAAGTAATAAAATCTTTATTGCTATCTTGTTTTTCTCCTAGTCACTGAGAGGGTGCTCTCTATCTCAAAGATCCTAAATTAAAGCACACTGAAATAGAAGAGAAAGTTAATGGAGTTACAGAAGAAATACGCTATATAGGTATCAGAGGAACTGGGTGAAAGCACACTTACTGACTAAATGAGGGAAGTGGTTGTGATGAAAAACAAGATTTCCCACAGGAAGTAACATTGGCAAAAAAATTAGCATTAAAGAAACTCTCAGAGATATTAGCATATAGTAGTACATAATAATTGTATATTAAATAAAATTAGAGATTAAATATCAAATTTGGTATTCTAAGACCTATAATGCAAACATTAATATCCAAAAGAATCTCCTCCCTCACAGAGAATATGTAGATGTTTTCTAGCAAATAAAATAAGTTACTGCCATAACATACAGTTTCCCGAGGAGGAAGTCCCTAACAAGAAAAAAAGATGCTGAGATGACAAATAATGACAAGGCCCTAGGGGTAGGGTGGGATGAGGTACTGTTTCTAAAAAAACTACTTATGTTATTCCTCTCTATATCACCCCTTAGTTCCTAGGAGTCAAAAATAATCAGAGTTCAGATTTTCAGGATTTTTTTTTTTTTTTAACTAGGGCTTTGGCAGTAAAAGCATTTATTTGACGTAATAAACCAATCACGCCCACATACATCCGGGGTACCTAGGATTCATATTTTGCTCATGGAGTAAGTGTAGGGCCTTGTCACCGACAACATACCAGACTGGGATCCAGAGTGAGTTTTGCTATCTATACCAGTTTGACAGCACTTTAAAGAATAAAACTGAGTGCATGGAAGGAATCACTGTATTGAAAACTGCAGCAGATGGAAACATGGAAGAACTCCAAAGACAAAGTAAGGAGACAGGTAAGCAAGAACCATCCGTACTGTCTTAGAAAAACTGAAATAGCAATGAAGGCAAATAATTTACTACATACGTAATCATGTCTTCAGGCTCCTTATTAGACATCTGCACACTGGTCATACACATTGGTCTCCCAACTTCTTTGTCCAAATGTCTGAGGATGCTATCTAATGCTTTTCTTACTTGAGGATAGTAAACTGACATTCCTAGGGGAAAAAACTTCACAGTTATAAAATATCTGAAATTAGATAAAGAATACTTACTTTCTATAGTAAAAGCCTAATAATCTTTAAGTGATATGAGCTTACTGTTGCCACAAAAGGGGTTTCAACTGTGACATATTCTTCTCCGATGATCAGCTTCAGCATATTTGACTAATTGGAGAAATTATGTGAAAATTATGCAGAGGACTAAAATTAAGTTGAAGAAAGGACAGAATGCAGTGAATAGGATCCTGTGATAAAATAACGATTTAACTGGAAAACTCTTAACATGAAGACTCATGACTATTATCAAAAAAACGTATTCATTGTGGGCTGAGTGCAGTGACTCACATCTCTAATCCCAGCACTTTGAGAGGCTGAGGCGAGTGAAATCACTTGGGGTCAGAAGTTCAAGACCGGCCTGGCCAATGTGGCAAAACTCCATCTCTACTAAAAATACAAAAACTAGCCAGGTGTGGCAGTGCACACCTGTGGTCCCAGCTATTCCAGAGGCTGAGGCATGAGAATCACTTGTACTTGGGAGGTGGAGCTTACAGTGAGCCAAGATTGTGCCAATGCCCTCTGGCCAGGGCAACACAGTGAGACTCTATCTCAAAAAAGTAAATAAATAAAGGAAGTATTCATTTTGTACAGCTGTATATACTGGAAAAACTGTATTAGGCAAATTTATATACATTTTAGATTTGATCAGACTTTTATAAAAGAATATGAAACTGTATTACAAAGCAACTTATTTAACTTCAGTTAAACTAACCTATGACTTTTGCTTCTTCATCCGTCAAGGTTTTATTGAGAAAAATTTTCTTTACACGAAGAGTATTTCCTGAGGGAAGAATAACTCCTGTTGTTGGCATGGGTGGTTCGCCATCTTTCTGCTGCAAACTGTCTGCTATAACAAGGAAGACTCTGAGGCCTATGTTCATTCTCTTCAAAGGAAAAAAAATTCAAAAGTAAGAGATAAGTGTCATAAATTACCCTTTTTGCATGTTAGAAATATTTCATCAGTTAACATCAGAGTGCGAGGGGCTGGAAGGAAGACAGAAGGAACACTAACCTTTCTGTCCAACATTTTTAACTAGCCCAAGCATTAGAGTTTGCTTTAATATCAAATCCCCAAATGCCACTCACTTACTTCTGAAGCTGACTGGCTTCCTTACTGTCTCTAAGGCTTATAGCAATCCTCTTCCTCAACTCTCCTATCCTCCTACGGTCCCGTCCCCTCCCCTTTCTAGGCAAATGACTTGTCTTCTACTTCACAGAAAGAAAAAAAATCACCAACTTTCCTCAATCTCTCTTTACAAATCACACTAATTTACTTATACCTGTACCTGTTCTCCCTCCCTTTTGCTCTTGGTATAGTGAGGGAGTGACAGTCTTCCTAGTTGTTGGAATCCCATCTGTTCTTGCATGTTTGGAAACATTATAGCACCAATTACATCTTTTCTTTCTTGCATCTTCAACATTTTCCTTTCAACTGAGTATATCCCATTTCTCTTAAGTATACTTGCTATCTTAATGGAAGAAACTTTCCCCAAATACTTCCCTGAAGCCATTCTCACTCATCAGTGACCATATTGCTCAAAACAGCGGGCCTATTTATAGCATGCTAGTTGATTTTCCAGCAACATGGACAAGGTCAAGTACCCGTTCTCTCCTGAAACACTCCCTTCCTTTGGTATCTATGTTCCACTTCTGGCTGTGTCATCTTTATCTGCATTTCAGGCTTGGCCTCCTTTACCTGCGTATTAAATGTTAGACTGCTTCAAGGCAAGGTTCTCCTAGGCTGCCTTCTCCTATCATTATTTATTACCTCCCAAAGCAACTGCATATACTTACATGACTTCAATTACCATCCATACCAGGTAACTCACAAATTCTAAGCCTGGCCTCTCTCTGAACTCAGACCCTCAGACCCATCTGACATCTCTTACTTGGATGCCTCTACCTGGATGCCTCAGATTAGACATGTTCAATCCAAATGCATGACCTTGCCCCAGATTTGATTCCTTCTCAATGTTTCTTTTCTCAGTGAATGCTCCTCTATCTGCACCACTACGATCTAAGCCCGAGCTGTCATTATCTTTGATCTACACCAGTGGTCTCTCAAGTGGGGTACACACATCCCAGTGGGTGTGCAAGGTATCTCAATGGAATACGGGAAGAAAATAAAGCTCTTATTTATATATATTTTTTATCTAAGTAAGATTAAAATTTTAAGCTTCACTCATCTTTATATACAACATAGTACTAGTGCCCTCCCTTGGTCTAAGTATCACAAAGTCAGTCACATGTCACATAGTCAAAGATGACACCTTGAAAGAAGCAGAAAAGCTCCACAATGTAGTCGAGTTGACAGAGGTAGCTTCACTTATACATTCTTTCAATGTCTTGCAATTTGCATGTATTTGATTAAATGGGCTAATGGATAATTTTATCTAGGTTTAACTAAACTAGCTCTTACAAAAGTTCTTGAAAAAAAAATACGGATTCAAGATAATCATAACAAAGTAAACCTAATAAATAACAATCACCACTCCCACAAAAAAAAAAAACAGAACTGATTTTTTTTACTCCTAGTATGAGAACTTCAGTAAGAAAAAAACTTGCTTTCAGAAATAAATTTATTCAATGGAGTGAATATTTTCTTAAAATGGATGTTCAAGAAAATATCTTTTGTTTCATAATTTTTGTTGCTGGAAACCATTTTTGTTGGTAGAAACCAAAAAAATATATAAATAAAAGCTTTATTTTCTTCCCGAATTCTAGTGAACTACCTTCTACACCCATTGGGATACATGTACCCCCAACATGTTAAGTATGTCAGCTATACAAACAATCGTGTTTGCTCACTTTCAAAATCTCGAAATAGTTATTAAACTATCTTAAAAATATTACAAATGAAAAGCTGCATTATCTTTCCAACTCATTTGTTAACCACATAAACACATATCTTAGGATTTGACTACGTATAGGATCAAGATCATAATTTAAAATAAATAAGAAAAAAGAAAACAGACAACACCTATTTTGCCTTTTTATATTCTCAAATGTAATTAGATTCCAATAAAGAATTTATGAAATATTTTGAAAAACCCGGAAAATCTAACGTCTAAAGAATGAATTAGAGTTTACTGTGAATAATGAGACCATGGAAGCAGGATATAACATTCACTTTTTTAATGCTGACTTTTTTTTGGCCGGGGGGGTACAAATTTTTGTTTTTTCTATAACACCTAGAATATTGTCTGGCACATTTCAGGTGCTCAATAAATGTTGAATGAATGAGATTTATTGAAGAACACCTTAAATACAAATAATGTGAAGCAAAACAAACAAACAAACAAAACCTAAGCACGTTATAACTTCCAGGAGCCAGCTGAGCTGACTAACCTGATAAAATTTTCCTTTCTTTATTTATTTTTATTTTTATTTTTTGAGACAGAGTTTTGCTCTTGTTGCCCAGGCTGGAGTGCAACGGCACAAACTTGGCTCACTGCAACCTCCACCTCCCAGCTTCAAGCGATTCTCCTGCCTCAGCCTCCCTAGTAGCTGGGATTACAGGCATGCGCCACCATGCCCAGCTAATTTTGTATTTTTAGTAGAGACGGGGATTCTCCCTGTTGATTAGGCTGGTCTCGAACTCCCGACCTCAGGTGATCCGCCTGTCTTGGCCTCCCAAAGTGCTGGGAATACAGGCATGAGCCACCACGCCTGGCCTCTTTATTATTTTCCACTACACTTAAACACTATTATTTGCACTCCAGCCTGGGCGACAAGAGCAAAACTCTGTCTCAAAAAAAAAAAAAAACAAACTATTATTAAATCATTTGGCCAGCTATTAGAAAGGTTAAGTAACTTGTCCTGAATCACAGCTACTATTAGAAGTAGAGTTGGGATTTGAATCTAAGAGTTCTGATTTCAGAAATCATGCTCTTAAAAAATGTATATATTAGGATTTTACATTATTACATTATAATTTTTTTTTTTTACCTCTGGATTAATGGTGAAAGTTTTAGTAGATTTTCCAACACTGAGAAGATCAAATATTATTTCTTTCATTGCAAAATCCAAGCGTTCCTTAAAAAAAAAAAAAAAAATCCTTATAACTTGCTACTATGTGTTAGGCATCATGCTAAGAATTATAAATATAATATACAATGACAACAACACAGGTTTGTGCCCTAAAAAAGTTCATAGTTGAACAGAAGAAAAATACATATGAATTAAGGTCAAAATACATGATTATAAGTATATTATTTAATTATCAAATAATTTGTTTAATACCCAAACCAACAGAATAAAAGTTTTAAACATTCATTCACCAAAATCATGTTAAATTCAAAGTGAAAGAATTCCTAGGATGACAATGAAAGGAAGTCCCAAGACAACAGCCAGGCAGCAGGCCTAGAGAGCAGTGAGTTCATATTGGGTCAGGAAGAATGGGGCTCTAGGAAGGAAATCTCCCAGGGGGTAAAAAAGTTAACTAACAAGATTAACCGATGTTTGAAAGGAGTTTTATAATTCTGGTGGAGTGCTGGAGGAAGGTAACTAATTCAAGGGAGTGGGTACAATTCTGGAAAAAAGAATAGATGCAATCTAATGTCGCAAGTTTTCTGAACACTTGATCTAAAGCACAATTTGCTTTTATCAATCTTACTGATACTGTTATACTTATCCGATTATCATTACTTTTGTGCTCTAGTAAATAACAACATACTAATTCTACTTAAATATTCTTTATTTCTTCACTGTCAAAAATAATTGTATTATGGATCATCTAGATTGCTACAGTTTCAGTTGAAAGAGAATAAAATTAATATTCTGGAATCATAGCATTTTCCCATGTTGAGGAGGTAACCTTACCTATGTTTCTCCAACGTGGATGTCCCAAAAGGAAATGTAACCAAAACCTTGTATTGGCTCACTAACACTCATTTAATCCCCCTCTAATAATCCTTCCTTTACTGCAAAGGCTAGAAAGCTAAACTTGTACTTCTCAGGATCCCATATAACAAAAAACTTGAGGATATAATTCAAACCCTGCCAAGTGATATAATCATGTGAGTCTCTTTGGGAACTGGGATATGTAAAGAGGAGGAGGAAGACAGGGAGAAATGAATCTATTTTACTGGTGAGGACCGTAGCAGAAGCTGCGTGATTCTGAAGCATACCCACATGTGGTGACTTCCTTGTCTGGTGGCTGTTTCATTTTGGCCAAGGTGGCAGCTTCCTCTTTGTTGTTCAGACTAGAATTCGTTTCTTCAGCCCTACTATAAATTCTCTGAGCTATCTATATTCCTTTCAAGATCCCTTTGGGTTTAACTAGCTAGAGTGGATTCTATTATCAGTACCTAAGAACCTAGATTAATGTAGACGATGAAAATAGTTTTCTAAGAAATCCTTCAAGATACTCAGGAGGTAATCAGTAAATGCACTAAGATTAGGATTATGAGATATATTGTTTATCCCTCTTCAATTAAAAGTGCTTCCACTTTGCAAGGCTGGTTCAACATACGCAAATCAATAAACATAATCCAGCATATAAACAGAACCAAAGACAAAAACCACATGATTATCTCAATAGATGCAGAAAAGGCTTTTGACAAAATTCAACAGCACTTCATGCTAAAAACTCTCAACAAATTCACTATTGATGGAACGTATCTCAAAATAGTAAGAGTTATTTATGACAAACCCACAGCCAATATCATACTGAATGGGCAAAAACTGGAAGCATTCCCTTTGAAAACTGGCACAAGACAGGGATGCCCTCTCTAACCACTCCTATTCAACATAGTGTTGGAAGTTCTGGCTAGGACAATCAGGCAAGAGAAAGAAATCAAGGGTATTCAGTTAGGAAAAGAAGAAGTCAAATTGTCCCTCTGTTTGCAGATGACATGATTGTATATTTAGAAAACTCCATCATCTCAGCCCAAAATCTCCTTAAGCTGATAAGCAACTTCAGCAAAGTCTCAGGATACACAATTAATGTGCAAAAATCACAAGCATTCTTATATACCAGTAACAGACAGAGAGCCAAATCATGAATGAACTTCCATTCACAATTGCTTCAAAGAGAATAAAATACCTAGGAATCCAACTTACAAGGGATGTAAAGGACCTCTTCAAGGAGAACTACAAACCACTGCTCAACAAAATAAAAGAGGACACAAACAAATGGAAGAACATACCATGCTCATGGATAGGAAGAATCAATATTGTGAAAATGGCCATACTGCCCAAGGTTATTTATAGATTCAATGCCATCCCCAGTAAGCTACCAATGACTTTCTTCACAGAATTGGAAAAATCTGCTTTAAAGTTCATATGGAACCAAAAAAGAGCCTGCATTGCCAAGAGAATCCTACGTCAAAAGAACAAAGCTGGAGGCATCACGCTACCTGACTTCAAACTATACTACAAGGCTACAGTAACCAAAACAGCATGGTACTGGTACCAAAACAGAGATATAGACCAATGCAACAGAACAGAGCCCTCAGAAATAATACCACACATCTACAGCCATCTGATCTTTGACAAACGTGAGAAAATCAAGAAATGGGGAAAGGATTCCCTATTTAATCAATGGTGCTGGGAAAATTGGCTAGCCATAAGTAGAAAGCTGAAACTGGATCCTTTCCTTACTCCTTATACGAAAATTAATTCAAGATGGATTGGAGACTTAAATGTTAGACCTAATACCATAAAAACCCTAGAAGAAAACCTAGGTAATACCATTCAGGACATAGGCATGGGTAAGGACTTCATGTCTAAAACACCAAAAGCAATGGCAACAAAAGCCAAAATTGACAAATGGGAACTAATTAAACTAAAGAGCTTCTGCACAGTAAAAGAAACTACCATCAGAGTGAACAGGCAACCTACAGAATGGGAGAAAATTTTTGCAATCTACTCATCTGACAAAGGTCTAATATCCAGAACCTACAAAAAACTCAAACAAATTTACAAGAAAAAAAACAACCGCATCAAAAAGTGGGCAAAGGATACGAACATACATTTCTCAAAAGATATTCATACAGCCAACAGACACATGAAAAAATGCTTGTCATCACTGGCCATCAGAGAAATGCAAATCAAAACCACAATGAGATACCATCTCACATCAGTTAGAAAGGCAATCATTAAAAAGTCAGGAAACAACAGGTGCTGGAGAGGATGTGGAGAAATAGGAACACTTTTACACTGTTGGTGGGATTGTAAACTAGTTCAACCATTGTGGAAAACAGTATGGCGATTCCTTAAGGATCTAGAACTAGAAATACCATATGACCCAGCCATCCCACTACTGGGTATATACCCAAAGGATTATAAATCATGCTGCTATAAAGACAAATGCACACGTATGTTTATTGCGCCACTATTCACAGTAGCAAAGATTTGGAATCAACCCAAATGTCCATCAGTGACAGACTGGATTAAGAAAATGTGGCACATATACACCATGGAATACTATGCAGCCATAAAAAAGGATGAGTTCGTGTCCTTTGTAGGGACATGGGTGTAGCTGGAAACCATCATTCTCAGCAAACTTTCACAAGAACAGAAAACCAAACACCGCATGTTCTCACTCACAGGTGGGAATTGAACAATGAGATCACTTAGACATGGGAAGGGGAACATCACACACCAGGGCCTATTATGGGGAAGGCGGGGGGGAGGGATGGCACTGGGAGTTATAACTGATGTAAATGACGAGTTGGTGGGTGCAGCACACCAACATGGCACATGTATATGTAACAAACCTGCACGTTGTGCACATGTACCCTAGAACTTAAAGGATAATAAAAGAAAAAAAAAAAAGTGCTTCCATCCGTGGGTTTTCTTTCTATCTACAAGTGTGTAGATTAATGAAATAAACTTATTCAATGTTGTGTTAGTATGTTTTTAGATGCATAAAAAATTTCAAAGCTCCAAGTGATTACAATACTCTAACAATTTACATACATACACATACTATGAGGTGAAGCACTCACCTGAGCAATGAACTGAATAATCTTCACAAATATGTTGAGAGGTGTGTCACGAGGAACCACACTTCGTGAGCCTTTTGGAAAAAGTGCTGACACTATGCTCATAAGACGACTATAGGGAAAAAGATCTAGTCATAATGAGATCACGACATCAACAGCATATTAGCAAAAAGTTCTTCCTATTCTTCATAATATATTGACAGAATTCATATTTCACCCACAAAGTATAATGTTTACTAAAATTCCCAATAGTATGTTTTTTTAAAAACAAGAATTTATTTTTAACACACTTTATAGCAAAGATACTCACCTTTGAGTTACAGTGTTGCTTTCACATTTTATTCTAATTACATAAACCCACAATAATCTATACAAAGATTCCAGTGCAACTCGAGACATTTTAGGATCTTTATTCTGTTTGAAAACAAAAGAGAATAAAAATAAATTTATTAAAATATTTGCAATCACTTAAGAGCAAACATATTCTCTGTCAACAACTAAAAGCCCATCTTTTTTGTATTCAGTCTAAAATAGGTTTAAATACGCAGGTACATATTTGGCATAGGGTAAATATATGGCTCGAAAGTAACCATAAATGTGGAAATTGAGTCCTTTCTTATACTTTCAAAAGAAAATACTAAAATTTTATTTACTAAATTTTACTTAGTAAATAAAATTATAGTAGTATTTCTAAGAATTCTAAAATTATACACATAAGCTTACTTGATGATAAACAGTTCACACTCCAATACTGACATAACAACTGAAAAAGTATCACTCATTTTTGGCATAATTCATTTGTAGCCCATATACAGTTAAAATTCGGAACACCAAATGGTATTATAGTCATTTGCATTTACGAAATAATGCAGAATATTATGAAGTGTATATCCTTATGAGTGAATAGTGAGTTAAGAGCACGAACTCTAAAACTGGGAAAAACAGGGACTAAATCCAAGCTCCATCCTTGGGCATTGTTGTATTATTCTGAGTCACAATTTCCTCATCTCTAAAATGGAGAAAATATGGCACCTACCTCAGAAGTAAAGTTAATATCTGTAAAGCACCTGGAAGAGTACCTGGCATGTATTAAACGCTCATTGACTATTAAGTGTTATAATTTTTATTTAGAATCAGGACATGATTTAAATTATTATTATTTAGAATCAGACAGTCATTCCATTTCAATTACAATTTGATCAGCAAACTTTTTCTTCATTCTAGCTGTTATAAGAAATAAAGTCCTCAAATGACCAATAAAGCAATGAGATTTAATTGTAAATTTTGAAATGTAGCTAATAATCTCCTTTTTTCACAGAGAAACTATACATCCATTGATTAGTTTTAGGATATACTGATTGTTGTGAATTTACATTTTAGATTTTTCACATCTATTTGGATAAAGATTTGACATAATTAAAAATGGAGGATCAGTGACTGTGCTGATTAGACTCTCAGTATCAATCCCTCTCTCCACTGCCAGATCCATAATGATCCCAAATTTCAAATATACTCCCCCAGTAATTTCCAATTATGTTTGTTACTAATGTAACTAAAGTAACATATAATGTATACTACAAATATAACAACCAAGCATTCTGTAGTAATGTCTTTAAGAAAACATAATTTTCTTTTCTATCATTTAAATCTAAGATATCACATGTCAAAATAGTTCAGCCAGGAGTTAGGAAGGTAGAGAGAAATGAATAGGCAGAGCATGAAGGATTTTTAGGGCAGTGAAAATACGCTGCATGATACTATAATGGTAGATATATGTCATTATACATTTGTCCAAACCCACAGAATGTACAACACACCAAGAGCAAACACTAATGTAAGCTGTGGGCTTTGTGTGCTAAAGATGTGTCAATGTATGTTGACCAGTTTTAACAAACGTATCACTCTGAAGGGGGATGCTGATTATGGGGGAAGCTAGGTATGAGGGGGGTAGGGAAATTTACCCACAGGAAATCTCGGTACCCTCTTCTCAATTTTTCTGTGAACCTAAAACTGCTCTAAAAAAATACAGTCTTAAACAAGTCTCATTAGTTTTTAGGTACACATGAAATAAAACTTTCATATTGTTAAACTGGAATTTCAAAATATTATTAAAAATAATACATTAAAAATATTTAAGTCCTATTCTACATAAAAACTGTTACCATATGAATGATTAAATATAAAAGTATTTGGATTATCTTAAGTGATGAGGTATCTGGCATGAAAAAACTTGATTTTAAAACAAAGCTGGCATTCACACAATGACAAAACAGCAAGGTGAGAAGTGATAAAAATCAATTATTATTTTTTCAGCTGCTACAATGCTGCTATATGTCTGAATAATAAAATCATCCTAAATTTATCTGAGCTTTAAACAAAGATATTCAATCTAATTTGAATAATTATACAAATAAAAATCTAATGAACTTAATATAAAACAAAATTTTGGTATGTCAGTAAAATATAGTCTTTGACCACTATCATTTTAATGTTTCTTCCTTTTTTTCTACTGTGAACTAAAAAAATGATTTGTTTAAAACCCAAACCAGTAAAGCCACACATGATGGTGCAAGCCTGTAGTCTCAGCTTGAACCCAGGAGTTGGGAATCTAGCCTGGGTTAGTAAGACTCTCTCTCTGAAAATATTAAAACAAACAAACAAACAAAACAAAACAAAACAAAAAAAACAAATCAATAGGATAAAGTTTAAAAAATTAATTTGTCAATATTGTATTCCATTAACTTAAAGAGTATACTTGGATTGTTTGTAACTCAAAGGATAAATGCGTGAGGGGATGAATACCCATTCTCCATGATGTGCTTACTTCACATTGCATGCCTGTATCAAAACATCTCATGTATCCCATAAATATACATACCTACTATGTACCCACAAAAATTAAAAATAAAAACAACAACAACAATAAATTATATTCAAAATTTAAGCTACTATCTATCCCTTAATTTCACTGGAAATATTTAAAACATTTTCATTTATAACAGCTAGAAAATGTTTGTTAAACAGAATATTTTAAAATTAGGAATTTTGGTGAAGAATCAGCATTCAGTATCAGTTCTATTTCTTAAATTCATCTTCTTGGGGCCACACTGATATTAAACCCTCTGAAGAATGTTTCTGCTGTGTGCTACTCTTCTCTTAAAATACTAGAAGCAGGTTGGAATAAATACATTAGACATGCAATGCAACAATGGGAAAAGGAAAAACAAATGCCACGCTTAAAGGAAATAAAGCAGTATTTTACTTTGTAATGTCGACACAACTCACCTGGAGTGTTTCTATTTGTTTTCTGATACTGTTGTTAGATGGCATCTAAATAAAGCAATGTGAGACAGCAAACATAAACATGAGATGCAGCACATGCATGTTAGATGAAAATAAGCACAAAACAAGATAGCTCCTCACCAAGGTCTCTATTTAGAAGAAATTTGAAATGTCCAAGACAGTGGCCAAAAACACTAAGAAAAAAAAATTTCACGATTTGGGCATCATGTGAGATACACCTATAATATTCCAACTAAGAGAAAACAAAGTTTTAACTCCCTAATTTTTCTTAGAATTTTTCTTAAAGCACTGTATTTCAGTTCAAACAACTTTAAATTTTTAAATGAAAATAAGTATAGATTGTTGAAAAAAACTCCAAATTATTTTTCTATGATATCTACTCTTATTATTCACCTATCTCTCTTAATAATTCTCCAGAAACTTTAAATAATCACTTTTCACACAAGCACCTAAATTGATATAGATATGGGAATGGGAGACTACCAAATTCTGCTTGGGACAAAAATTAAAGATTTAAGTTTTCAGTGAAAATAATGTGACACTCTGTCACAAGCTATTTATGGGATATAGGGATAAAGCTCATTTTTCATGGTCATCAACTTTAAAACCTGGTATGATAATTTTTTAAAACTGTGTAATATCATAAGGTGTCTTGAATTTCATCGTATTTATTCTTATGACTCTAGAGAATAATGCCTTTTTAATATCCTCAAATTATTGCTAACATGTTTTCTTAAAATATTCAGTGCTTATATCCAACAACATTCCTTATACTACATTCAGAATTAACATGGTGGACCAGAAGAGCAAGAGCTATGGAACTATGTGAATATGGACACAAATCCATGCTGGCTCCCGACACATGGGTTACTTGTTTGTCTTCTTTCAGCCTCATGTACAGTAAAAATCAAATGAGATTCTGTACTTAGAGGATGCAGCATCCTAAAAAGTAATAAAAACCAGTCATAAGAAGTATTGGTCTAGGCTGAGCACAGTGGTTCACACCTGTAATCCTAGCACTTTGGGAGGCTGAGGCAGGGGGATAACTTGAGGTCAGGAGTTTGAGACCAGTCTGGCCAATATGGTGAAATCCCATCTCTACTAAAAATACAAAAATCAGCCGGGGGTGGTGGTAGACGCCTGTAATCCCAGCTACTCAGCAGGGTGAGGCAGGAGAATTGATTGAGTCCAGGAGGTGAAGGTTGCAGTGAGCCGAGATCATGTCACTGCACTACTGCCTGGGTGACAGAGTGAGACTTCATCTCAAAAAAAAAAAAAAAAAGAAAAGAAAAAAAAAAGGTATGGGTCTAATAAAAGTAAATTGTTTTAGGCTTTTAGTATCAAGAGATTAAATGGATCTCAAAATAATTTAGGTAACGCCTTTATCTTGGATCAATTTTCCCTATACATAAAATAAATAACTGTTACAACAGATAACTAGCATAGCTTTTCCTTCAAGGCTCAACTCCTTACCTCAACTATGCAGAGCAGCCACATTATCTAAGACTTAATAAACATGAGCCAATTCATAAAATTTCTGCTGAATAGAGCCTTAATGTAAGTTAAGGGTTAATGGCCAAGACAATTATATTCCAAATCCTCATGCTAAGTGGTTCTTATCTCCTTTAGCCTGGCAGATTGACATAGCCATTAATGAAAATGAACAATATGCCAGAAATATTTAACAGGAGGTAAGGGTTCAAAGAAAACAGAGCATTTAAATGAAAGCCTTAAGACAAAAAAAAGTTAAGGTACTGTGAAGTATTGCAAATATGTTAGGTGAAACGTATATATATAAAAATTCCAACAAGCAACAGAAAAGTATGAACTGTCATGAAAGAAAGCAATCTTCCAGAAACATTTAAATGTGTATCTTAAAAATATTTTAATGAACGTATGAAAAATCATACTATTCAGAAAAATGATCAGTTCTCTTTTGGTCCCTATATCTGTACAAATTACCAAAACTAAGAACAGAAACAAGTATAATGTAATTAATTAAATAAAATTTATTTCCTGGTTGCATGACATAAAGAGTTTAATCAATTTGATTTGGCCCTGGGAATTTTCATAAATAGTCAAAGAAGGTATATAAATTCTTATCCAAACATGAGTAATATCAGTGTTTATCTAGAAGGAAAATAGACAAAAACATTTCTCAAAGTAGCATATATCCCGTATACCTAAGAAACTGAGGCAGTTTTGAAAATGATACATAAAATCATGAAAAAGACGTACAGGATAACATCCAGTGGATCATTCCTGAAGTATGAAAGAAGAGCCAGTCCTATTTCTACAATAGCACAACAAGCTGCATAGCCAGAGACAAGTCACTTACTCTATCTATCTGCCTTGGTTCCGTTATCTTCAAAGTATAAGGTTTTCAGTCTCAAATCTAACTTAGAGGAATGCCAGGAAATGGAATGTCATGTCTGCAATATTTCTATAACTTGCAAGCAAATATTCAAATAGGCTCATCTAAGTATATATCAAAAGAATATTCAAATCAAGCATTCACACGACATGCAGCTGAAGAATATTCCCACACTTTGTCAGAATTGTGTTCCTACCCAGAGAAGAAAAGAGGATCCTGCCAGCAGAGCATCCTGGGAAGAAAATGATCCTTCTATCTCTCACAGTTTTGTTTTCAGGACTAAGAAAGGCTGAATATGGATGTGCCAAATAATGTTAGTGACAAGTACCCTTTCATTCAAGTCAGAATCATTTCAGGAGCTTTTACAACTGTGCGGATCCAGTACCAACTTTTAGATATGGCTGGGCATATTTAAATGTGAATTTAGTGATATTATCAAAGCTTTTTCTCATATTGCTCAGACTTAAACCAACATTACTGATTTTCTTAAAAGACAAAATAAGTATCTAGAAGGTTTTGTGAGATTAATACTCTATAATTCTAACAGAATTAACAAATATTGCTAGATTTAAGATACATATCACTAAAAAAGGTACAATTTTGCATTCATTAGGACAAACTAAATTTTCAATCAAAAGTTTACTGATATCTATACACGATTCCCTACAGAAGAAATAAAGTATGTATAAGAAAAGGAATGTGGCAAAGTGTTACTATTCAAGTATACCAATAGTAACAAAAGTTTCATTATGCACTGTTTATAACCAATTTATATGCATAAACAAAATATACCAGTCAGTATTTACACATCAGAAGTGTGATTACATCTTACCTTTAAATGTGACAAACAGTTCTGTAGGAAAATATGCCAGTTATTTAAAAAAAATTGTTTCTGACTGACACATAAAAGGCAGGTAATTAGTGGATATAAAGCCTATAGGAGATGGGGAAAAGACAGAATTAACATTTTTCATCGAAAAGCACTAGACTTTTAAATTTTATATTTCATTTATTCTCATAAGCAAGGAAACAAATCTTTTAAGCAGTTTTCCAATTTGTAATAAGAAATATAATCTCATAGAATAATCTAACACAGAAAGATAAAGGGTAAATTTTCTATGAGGAAAATTCCTTGACTGAGCATACCTCTCTGAGTTAGAACATGCTATTAGTTCTCCCTCAACCCATTAGTCCCTCATCCATTTTGTGGTTATGACTAGTCCCTGGGATCAGATGACAGACAGCATTAAAGTTTTAGCTTTCTGTTTGTCAAATATGTAACTTCCCGATGGCTACATTAAGTACTCTAAGCCTCACTTTCCAAACACATAAAGTGAAGGACAATAATCACAAATATCTTACAGGGTTGTGAAGCTTAAAGTAAGATTAAAAAAGTACAAAATACTTAGTTCAATGCCTGGCACAATCCATGTTTACTATTACTGTATCTCTAGTTTAGATGGTCAAATATTTGACCAATTCTCCAAACCTTCTCCAAGCTACATAAAAGTTATGTGAAATAAGACAGGTAGAAAAAAATGCCTTTACTCTCTGAATAGAAAAGATATAAACAGACGGAAAACAGCTGCTAAAATCACTTTATGACAGTGATCCTCTGAGGTTACAACATATTTTTACTGTACCTTCTCTGTGTTTAGATACACAAATATTATTCTGTTACAACTGCCCACAGTAATCAGTACAGCAACATGCTGTACAGGTTTGCAGCCTGGGAGCAATAGGCTATACCATATAACCTAGGTGTGTAGTAGGCTATACTACTTAGGTTTGTGTAAGTACATTCAACGATGTTTGCACAATGAAATAGCCTAACGACACATTTCTTAGAACATATTTCTATTATTAAGCAATGCATGACTACCTAGAAGGAAGTCTGAACAACTCAACAAATGCAGAGCTAGTAAAATTAAGAACAGAACATTTAAATAGAGCAATGCAAAAAATACGTATGTAAAACTTGCCCTTGTATTGCACTTCAGGGGTTTTACAATTTCAGATTTTACCATTCTCTTTAATCTCCACTGAATTCATAAATCAATTATAAAAATCCCAATTAAATATGAAAAGGTTTGAAATGTTTCTTAATACCAATGAATGCTTCTTTCTCGAGCTCAGTTCAAAAGTAGTCTGATAAAGCATCTCCACAAAATTTTTCAAACAGGGAACATTCACTTCATTTTTAACAGTCTAGTAAAAAGATAATGCAAACAAAGAAAATGATTACAGACGTTAGATTAAACTATACAAAGATTACAAGAACTTTCTGTAAGGTTTGAAATTGGTTAATAATTCACTGAGACTCTCACTGAAGTATTACAATGTGCCAAGTGACCAAATGGTAAGTACATAAGATAAACCTGGTCCTAGCCCTGAGTGCACAAAGTGGGAATACAGGCTAAGAGGACACAGTATAACAGGTCCATTGAGAGCAAATTCTCTGTGCTCCTGGAGTACTCAAAAGGGGCCCCTATGGAAAAATTCAACAAGGAAGTAACATCTAAGTTGCATCCAACATCTCTTACCAGAAATACTACTAAAGCCTCCCATTTAACCTTGCTGGCCTTATCTCCCACCCTCTGACCATGTGCATGGGGACCCAGCTTTAGGAGCTTTCTTGCTGTTCCTAAAACGCATCAAAGCATTTCTTGCCTTAGGATGTCTACGCTGGGGCCTGCTGCCCGAGAAGCTCCTCCCACAGACACAGGAAGTCTTACTGTCTCATTCCTTTAGTTTTTGCTCAATTGCTACCAACTCTTTTGAGGTGGTGGTCTTTCCTAATCACACTCTTTTTAAAATTTCAACTCCCTCACCCCTTTGGCAATCCTATGCCCCCTATCCTGTTTACATTTCTTCACATTACTCTCCACAATCTGACATACTGCCTATTTTATACACTAGTTTATTTTCTATTCCTGCACTAGTAATTAAAATATACGGTACTAGGGAGTCTTTCCTATCATATTAATTGTTGTGTTCCCGTGTGCACAGATGAAGACCTGACACACAGAACGCACTCAATACATAAATGAGTAAAGAAAGAGAAGCCAGCTAGAGAAAGAGGGGAGGGAGGTTACCAGAGAGGCATGAATGTTCCAGGCAGGAGCTGTATGTGCAGAGGTCTAGTATTATGGGTTGAATCATATCCCCCAAAATTCATGTTGAAGTCCTAACCCCATACACATCAGAAGGTGACTTCATTAGGAAATAGGTCATTGCAGATCACATTAATTAAGTTAGGATCGGGAAGACCCTAATCCACATAACTGGTATCCTTTCAAAAAGGGGAAATTTGAACAGAGACATACACTCAAGGAGAATGCCATGTGACAATGAAGGCAGGGAGCAGAACCATGCTTCTACAAGCCAAGAAACACAAAAAATTTTCAGTATACACGAGAGGCTAAGCAAGGGGCATGGAGCAGGTTCTTCCTCACAGCCCTTAGAAGGAACCAACCTGCAGGCACTTTGATTTTACACTCTAGCCTCCATAAATATGAGACAATATACATTTCTGTTGTTAAGCTATCCAGTTTGCAGTACTTTATTACGGCTGCCCTAGCAGGCTAATAAACCTGGACACAAAAGCAAATATGGTATAAAAGAATCAGGCAACATGATGATAATGGACCATTGTCAAGAGCCTCTCTTCCTACAACCTGCTGCTTTTCATGAACTGCCTTAAAAACCAAAACCTAATCTCAGCCATCTGGCAGAAAAAAAAATGGATGATCAAACAAAGGAGGAAGTGCAAATGATCATTTGGAAGGAATAAGCAGTAATTCAAACAACTTACAAGAAAAGAAATCAAAGTGCATATCTAATAAAAGACTAAAACTGACATGACTTATACATGACAGCCTGTTTTCTTTTTTATAAAATGAGCCCAATTCATATGGCTAAAAACTGGGTGGGAGGAAACGGGGGCTGTGTAACTCCAATAAACCACTTGCAAACCGTTAATTTATGAGTTTTATGTGTCACCATGTTTTAAAATCTTCAATGCAAAACAGATTTTAAAAAAACATGTCAGTCACTCTCATTAATATTTTAAATTCTTAACTTTTAAAACAATTCTCTGTTCACCTTTTCTAAACATGCTTTAAAGGCAGGACCTGAATACTATAAACCAATTCATATAAGCCCATAGGTCACAAGTCAGTGAATTCAATGTTTAAAAATGAAAGCTAAAACAGTTCAGTTTTTCAATATGTAATACATTTCTTCATTTTTTGAGATGTTAACTAGAATAAAATCTGAACAAATCTAATGTAATTAATTTCCATTTCTAGCCAAGATGGAATGAAGGGAGCTGGATTTCCCCTACCATCTGAAACAACCAAAAAAACAAAATACATGAAATGATATCTAAAACACTGTATGATCAACAAAAGGAAGAGACCTCGGAGCAACAGGAAGCAAATGAGATGAGTCCTCCCAAGGCCATAGCTTATTGTCATGTAAGTATTTTTAGGAAAAAAATGAAAGTATAAGGTTGATAAGGTTCTTGTATAACATACAAATTGTACGAAAATAAAAAAACATACTTACAGCAGCTACAGGGATAAGAATCTCCACAAATAAACCAGCAAGTGCATGTTTTATGTCTTTATCTTTCACTTCTAAGAAATACTGAGCACATTCCTTAAAGGGAAAGAGGGTATATACTTAGATTAACAAAAGAGGAAAGGTTAAAGAATTTGTAATATCACAATAATTTTGTGAACACTGCCATTTTACCAAAAAACTAAGGTCAATGCATCTTCAAGTCAAAAAACAAAGTTTGCCAGGCCTGGTGGCTCAAACCTGTAATCCCAGCACTTTGGGAGGCTGAGGCGGGCAGATCACCTGAGGTCAGGAGTTTCAGACCAGCCTGGCCAGTGTGGTGAAATCCCGTCTCTACTTAAAAAAAAAAAAAAAAAAAAAAATTAGCCGGGCCTGGTGGCAGGCGCCTGTAATCCCAACTACTTGGGAGGCTGAGGCAGGAGAATCGCTTCAATCAGGAAGGTGGAGGCTGCAGTAAGCCGAGATCATGCCACTGCACCCCAGCCTGAGTGACAGAGTGAGACTCTGTCTCAAGGAAAAACAAAAAAAAAAATAATTTACACTTATGACAACTTAACACATGGAATAAGAGACTAAAATTGATGCCATTAATTTACGTATATTTTGTTTCTTTTAAAAAGTCATGAAGAGCAAGAACTGTTAGGCTTGCTCTATTTAGTGTCATTTAGAAGGTATATCACCTGCATAAATTGAAATGATGCTTCAAAATCTTCTACAGGATACATTTTTACTCGAAAAAATTTCATTCCCATTATTAAGCTGATGACACTTTGTACCACATGTGGGCTTTGTTCCTTTTGTCGCAGTTCTTTTAATTCTGTCACAAACTTCTTCCTTACAGCCTGAAACCTTTAATACACGTGGAGACATCATTTGATTTGAATTAAAAACACTACTTTCCACATGATATTTAAGGGTAAAAATCAAAAGGTATGCTACCTAAATATCATCTCCTTTCTCTACCTTCATTACAGTTGCCAGAAAGGCACACAGAGGAAAATAAAAATTGCTACTATAAATTTGCTGTTCATTTATTTTAAAATTAAATTAAAAGTTTCTGAAGGAGAAATAATAGGATTTCTTTATTCCTATATTAACAATATACCACCATTACCATTTAATTAATAACCATAAAAAAATATCAAAAAACCCACCCATAAAACATCACCATGTAAATCAGTGTCTCCAACTTTTAAGGCTCTTTTTATATAAAATCTGTAATTAGTTATATGGCGAGCATATTGAAGACTATAAAGTTTTTCACAGAGATAATCCAATCAATCCTACGGTACTAATTATCACTTAAAATCAATACATCATTACACTGGCAAAAGGCTTTTGAAATGTGAGCATCATCCTGGATTCAAATCACAACTGTTAAAGCTAGTAAGCCTTTCTTCGCTTACATTTGAAAAGGACATCTAATAGTTTATTAATCAATAATACTTAATTATCCACCTCCCCCCTATATATTATGAAACAACTAAAGATTTTACTGATAATGTTACTTGGGGAAGCCAGTTCCTTAAAGTTAAAAAAACCTCAAAGCATGCTTTCCAATGGTCACTGACTACAGTGAGAAGAACAAAAAAAAAAATTAACAAAATATGGATACATGATTGAAATATAACATCTATTTTGATTTTAATCTTGGAGACTATGATACCATTTTTCATGATTGTATTCTTTAGCATTTCATTAAGAAAATTTTTATAAAATGGATAAACTCTTTCCACTGAAATATTAGAATCTAGGATTTTTTTCCTTTTGTTAAACTACTTATAAAAATTACTAGTCACTACAAACCAAGAACACACATACACCAAGATTCACATACACCCCCAACCTTTATCTCCTTCTCTTTCCCACTTCCACTCAACCCCACCCCCTGCCCTCTTAGGTGCTATCAGCCTAACTCAAAGTGGATCCTTTCACATTTTCTCCCATGCTTATTACATGCATGAGCAGAAAACACCTTAATATTGCTCTAAAGTGGCATTTCTCCTACCACTAGCCAGGTGAGGCTGAGTACCATTTCATACATTTATTTACTGGCTGTTGGACTTACTATCCTTGCCATCTAGAGTTAACTTAGCCATGATGGAGTGTTCTCCCGGATCCAACTTGCTAATATATTATTTAGAATTTCTAGTCTATATTCCTGAGATAGAAACTCAGTTTTGACAAAAATAAAAATAACATAAACAAACTGACATAAAGAGAAATACATCACTGCTCATATCTATGTTTTTGTGTCAATCTAATTACATGTGAGATATTAATATGATACTGTCGATGTCTAAATCATTTGAAATACTCAAACCATAAAATACTAAAAAATTATCATCTATCTCTAAATTATTTAAAATACTCAAACCATATTCTAAGTTCTATAGTATTGGCTATACAAGGGATCCTAGTATATTACAAAATTTAAAAATATGCTAAATAAAATATTTCACTTAATATTAAAATGCAAACTACTTAAACATTAACAATAATTTTACTTGCCTTCTTAGAATTTAGAAAGGTTGTTTGTTATATGATGATTTCAGGGCCAAAGACTCTTTAAAACGCATCCAAGAAAATATCATTTGATACTTTTTTCCTTATAAATTTCCCAGTAGTAACAAAGGAAATCCAAAATCTTCCATAATTGTTACAGCAACCACAAGTTGCTAATGACAAATATATTTTACTGTTTACTAAAGTGATGGTTCAGTACAACTCAGTGTGTATAACTCCTAATGAATAACACTTTTAACTGAGTAATCTGGTATCTTTCATCTTTCCTTTTTGGTGTCTCTTTTACCAGTTCAAACTGTGTTTAGCATTAAAACAAATATGATTAGAAAACACTGCATTGCTATCTGAGGAATAAAAGTTCTCACCTGGAAAATAATTATTAGCTCTGTAAAGAGTTCTAAAAAAAGCTTCTAACAGAATTGTTAAAAATAGGGAAAAAGATAGTGTCCTAACTATGGTTGGCAATTTCTGATTTGTTCGATTCAGACATTTATAGAAAACCCCAAATAAAATTAAAACAAGCGGTGAAATTGAGGTATGACTATTAAAGAGTTTCAGAGAAACAGAGCAGTAAAGTAATAAAAGGTGGAGCTGACTTAGTGCTACGATGAAAATGGTGGATTTAGAACTATCAGTATCTACTGTATTCATTGGTAATGAAGCATTCTAAAATGCAAAGAAAATCTAAATGGGTGATTTATAAAACTTACTTTGATTGGGCAAGAACCCCTATCACCTCTGCATATAAATCCGCAATAATATGCACATTCCCAGTGTTGGTTCCTGAATATCTAAAATAATAGAAGAACAAACATAACATTTCATTAAATTTTTCTACAACCTCTCTTTCCTAATACATTTGAAAATTCCTATCAGAGTGTTGTATAATTTTCTCTGAATATTCATTTACATGATAAAAGCAATACTAATTGTATTCTACCTTCAATTTTACTTTACTATGATATTTAACCTTCTGGTTCTTACATATCCAATCTATAGTACTAAGAAATATTTTTACAAAATCTTTCTAATCAGCATTTTTTGTGGATTTAAAAGAGATGGGGGCTGGGTGCAGTGGCTCACACCTATAATCCCAGCACTTTGGGAGGCCAAGCTGGGTGGATTGCTTGGAGCCCAGGAGTTCAAGTCCAGTCTGGGCAACATGGCAAAACTCTGTTTCTACAAAAAATACAAAAAAATTAGCTGAGTGTGGTGGCATGCACCTGTAGTCCCAGCTACTCAGGAGGCTGAGTTGGGAGGATCACTTGAGCCCAGGAGGTCAAGGCTGTAGTGAGCCATGATCTCATCTCTGCACTCCAGGCTGGATGAAAGTGAGACTTTGTCTCAAGAAAGAAAAAAAAAAGGAAGATAATAATTGCCTTGAACTCTCAAAACAAATCATCAATAAGAATTCAAATAGCCCAGACCTGGATTGCAAAAAAAAGGCAACAATCCCAAGTTAGTATTTTACTTACCCTTCCTTATGTTTAAAGTGCTTAAAAGCTAAGTTTAGAACTTCATGAACTAAGGGATCGGGTACAGGATGAACAGGAATCTAGAATTTAAAAACATTATCAAGTAAGTAAGAGTTAAATTTAAGTTATTGGTTTTTCATGAGTATTCTCATCAATTCAACTAATTAAATCAATAATCAATCTTACTTTTTATGGGATTATTACTAGTCTGTCAATCTTTCTTTCTTCTGAGAATCTCATTTTCTCTAAGAATTTGGTTACTCATCAAATTTCACAAGTTCTAAATTTAAGAATACTAGCTTCATAATCACAAATCACTAAACTATGGACTATGCAGTGGGAAAAGCAAGAGTTGTTACTGCTTAATAGTTACTGTCAGAAAGCTAAAGAGACACATACACCTCCCTGTAACACTTACAGAAAAGCACCTTTGTAATGAGTCAGCCCTACATTTCATATAGCCCAATTTTGAACTATCATGAAAATGGCCACAAGGGACACTATCTTTTCTAACAATCTTAAACTATTTATAGACTCATTATTAAAAACCTGACATTTAAATATTCTCATTTCAACTCAAAAAAAGTATATGCTAGTTCCTATTACGTAAAACAAATTTTAAAAATTTAAACCAGTAATAAAAGCCCTACTCCTCCAACACACATAATCACTATTAACAACTTCATGTACATCCTTCCAGACTTTTTCCTACACATCCTCACACACAGGCATGCGTGCATTCCTTAGTTTCACTTAACTGAATAATGTATCTTTCCATGTCAGTATTTAGAGCTCCTCCTTATACTTTCTAACAACCACATAATATTCAATATGTATATATCACAATTTGAGGAGCCCCCTATTAATGAACATTTCAATCCAGATTTTCTATATTCAAGTAGTACTACAATAAACATCTTGTGCATTTAACATTATATACTTGTAGAGTTCCATGGGAAAGACTCCGAAAGAAGGAACTGCTGGGTTAAAGAGCTTACAAGTCACAGCTAACACATATTCTAGTTCTACACAGTTCTACATATCCTTCAGTATACATGGTGCACTGGTTCCAGGAACCCCGTGATAGCAAAATCTGCAGTGTTCAAGTTCCTGATATAAAACGGTGTAGTATTTGCATATAACCCTACGTACATCCTCCCATACACTTTAAATTATCTCTATCTAGATTACTTACAGTATGTAATCCAATGTAAATGTTACATAAATAGCTGTTATACTGTATTTTCTATTATTTATTATTGTATTATTATTTTTTATTTATATATATATATTGTTTTAATTTTTACTTTTTATGGGTACCTACCAGGTGTATATATTTATGGGGTATTTTTATATTTTTGATCCAAGGTTGGCTGAATCCATGGATGTGGAACTTACAGAAATATGAAGACCCTGACTATGTGGGTCTATTTTTGAGCTCTCCATTATGTTCTATCAATCAATTTGTATGTGTCTATACCAAAACCATACCATCTTATTAATTACTAGAGTTTAATAATAAGTTCTCGTATCTAGTAGTGCAGGTCCTCTCCTTACTTTTCTTCAGAGATGGCTTGGCTATTCCTGGCCATTATTCTTCCATATTCCATTTACAGTCACCTTTTCAAGTTCTATAAAAACTGTTAGGATTTTTATTAGAGCTGCAATGCATCTATAAAACAATTTGAAGTAACTATATTTGTATATATTTACGTGAAATAACTTTTAGTATATTTTCTCATTTTCTGGTTTTGTGCTTTGACAGAGGTGCCTGATTTCACTAATCATAAGGAGAATGAAAATCTGCAAGACATAATTTTATACCGATTTCATGGGAAAAAAGTTTAGTCTGAAAATACCAAATAGTAGAGATAACGTAAAAAAGTGAGGTTTTGCATATATTGTTGCAAAGGAGCATGCAATCTAGTGAAGGAGATCAGGTATGTCACCCTACAATATATAATTTGGCATGCAGATTATTTTGAGCTAAAGGCAATTGAGAAAGAGCAGATGCAGGAAAAGTTTCCTCTACAATCCTTAATAATAAACATTACATTTCATTAGTTTTCTGCATATATTTACCTTCCCACAATTTTACTGTTTCTAGAAGCCGAAACCTTTTTCCTTTGTCTTGTCACTACTCTACAACTTATCACTCTTTGTTAAAATGGTATATATTCCAGTCTGTACTTGGATCTTTGAAAAAAAAAAAGTGTATTACTTTTTGGATCTTCACATATTTACTGCGAGGCATCCATGTGCATTCGTAATAAACCTTTCGACCCTGGTAATCCTTCTCTTGTCAGTTTAGTTTGTAGGGCCCCAGGCACTAAATCCAAGAAGGTAGAGCAAAAAGTTTTTTCCTCCCCTATACAGTAGTTCTTCTGTATCTACAGTTTTGCTTTCTGTGGCTTACCCAAGGTCAACCATGGTTTGAAAATACTGTGTGTGCATGTGTATGTGTGTGTGTGTGTGTGTGTGTGTGTGTCACCACATGCATACACTTTTATTATAGTATATTGTTATAACTGTTCTATTTTATTATTAGTTATTGTTGTAAATCTTCTACTGTGCCTGGTTTATGATTTCAACTTTATTATGAGTATGTATGTATACAAAGAAACATAATACAGGCTTAATATCCCCTATCTGAAATGCTTGGGACCAGAAGGGTTTTGGATTTCCGATTTTCTTAAATTTTGGAATATTTACATATACATAATGAGCTATCTTGGGGATAAGACCCAAATCTAATCACAAAATATGTTTGTTTCATATACAACTTATACACATATCTTGAAGGAAATTTTATAAAATATGTTAAATAATTTTGTTCATGAAACAAAGTTTTGACTGTGTTTGACTGCAACCCATCACATGAGGTGAGGTGTATAATTTTCCACTTGTAGTGTCATACTGGTGCTCAAAAAGTTTTAGATTTTGGGACATTTCAGATTAGGGATGCTCAACCTGTATATACAGGGTTTGATATTATCCATAATTTCAGGCACCAACTAGGAGTGCTGGAACATATCCCCTGAGAATAAAGGGAGACTACTTACTATATTTGCTCCAGTTATGGCTGAAGTTTAACAATGACGGCCACGGACAACACTCAGCCATGCTATATGCTCTTTGTTGCCACCCTACTACCACCATCTACACTTTCTGTGTTTATAACACTTGTAGCAGTCTTACAAGATACAGGTATACCTCCTATTTAACAGATGAGGGAAATGAAGTTAAGAGGTTGCTGTGTACTTCTCTAAAATATACTATGTCCCTAGATTCTGATATATGAAAATGCATTTGAGGCTAGGCAGTGGCTCACGCCTGTAATCCCAGCACTCTGGGAGGTCGAGGTGGGTGGATCACCTGAGGTCAGGAGTTCGAGACCAGCCTGGCCAACATGGCGAAACCTCGTCTCTACTAAAAAATATAAAAATTAGACGGGTATGGTAGCACGTGCCTGTAATCACAGCTATTCAGGAGGCTGAGGCAGGAGAATCGTTTAAACCCAAGAGGTGGAGGTTGCAATGAGCCGAGACTGCACCACTGTACTCCTGCATGGGCAACAGAGAGTGACTCCATCCAAAAAAAAAAAAGAAAAAAAAAAAGGCATTTGAATAAATAAAACAAATGAGCAAGAAAACTTTGGTCTTATCATATTACTGCCAGGAAAGAAAGAGAAACACAGAGAAGTAAAAGAAGAAATACATCTGATCTTTAATTTTAATTAAAAATAATAAGTTCTGCTGAGACAGAGTTCGAGGTGTGATAAAAAATACATAAGTTCTAAAAATTTTCCTTTAAGAATGAACATTATCAGAATACAGACATCCTGAAAGTCCCTATTTCTCCTCTTATTTTCAGTGGTACAAAAAAAAAAAAAAATTCTCAAACTGAATTTCCTAAGAAGAAAGAGAAAAGAATCTCATTTCAGCTCACAAAGAAAAAGTTCTACTTTCATGGAGTAGTATCTCCATCTTGAGTATGAAGAATTTCTAAGATCTTGTCACCGGTGTGATTTTAGACGCAGCTCTAATTCAACTTCAACATGCAAGAAAATCTAGTAGAAACTATAGTAACAGGCTGGGTGTGATGGCTCATGCCTGTAATCCCAGCACTTTGAGAGGCCGAGGCAGGCAGATCACCTGAGGTCAGGAGTTTGAGACCAGCCTGACCAACATGGTGAAACCCTATCTCTTCTAAAAATACAAAAATTAGCCAGGTGTAGTGGCGCGCATCCATAATCTCAGCTACTTGGGAGGTTGAGGCAAGAGAACTGCTTGAATCAGGGAAACGGAGGTTGCAGTGAGCCAAGATCACACCACTGCACTCCAGTCTGGGCAACAGAGTGAGACTCCATCTCAAAAAAGAAACAAAGAAAGAAACTATAATAACAAATATTCAGATTTATTCTAAGGCTATTTCCACTACCACTGCCAAAAATTTAATGCTTTTATCACATTATGAAAGTAAAGAACAAAAAAAAAAAAAGAGCTTAAGATAGTGGGAAGTTGGACTAGTCCATTCATTAGCTAAACAACCAATTCTCAGCACCAAGGAGTGTAAACAACATCACACATTAGCAGAATGACAAATCCCCTCCCACATGGACCTTTGGGACTGCTCATCAATATCTAAAATGCTATTAAGTCTGAAAATGCAAACAATCTACTCTGTAGACATAAAAGATATCACCACCTTCTGACACTTCACAATAGTATGAATAAAACCAAGAGCTTGAAATGGCTCACAAACTAGGTTTCTCAACTTCTTGTTTGTTTTAAAGAATGAACATATGACTAAAATTCAATATTAAAAAGAGTATTGCTTCAAACTTTATAAATATGATACTGCTGTTTAAACATGCTTTTATCGTGGATCTAAGTCCTTTGGTACTAACATACTACTTTTAGTTAGGCACTACCCCAAATTTATTCTAATGACTTTTTTAGAAAAGTAAAATTAGTCCTCTATTATCTGGAATTAATTATGTTTCCAAGGTGAATTCCACTACTTAATTTCATGATATTTATATTAGCTCTTTGTCTAACTTGTTACAATAAAAACTTTCATTCAATTTTATAAAATACTGGCCATTTCCACTATTCACAATAGCAAAGACTTGGAACCAACCCAAATGTCCATCAATGACAAACTGGAGAAAGAAAATGTGGCACATACACACCATGAAATACTCTGCAGCCGTTAAAAAGGATGAATTCATGTCCTTTGCACGGACATGGATAAAGCTGGAAAACATCATTCTCAGCAAACTAACACAACAGAAAACCAAATACTGCATGTTCTCACTCATAAATGGGAGTTGAACAATGAGAATACATGGACACAGGGAGCGGAACATAACACACCGGAGCCTGTCGGGGGGTCGGGGGCTAGGGGTGGGACAGTATTAGGAGAAATACCTAATGTAGATGATGGGTTGATGGGTGCAGCAAACCAACATGGCATGTGTATACCTATGTAACAAACCTGCATGTTCTGCACATGTACCCCAGAAATAATATTATTTTATTATAAATATAATATATTTGATAATATATTATTAAAGTATAACAATAATTAAAAATACTGACCATTTCAACCTAATGTATCACATATTTTACCAATGAGAATTAAGTTTATTTTTATCATTAAAGAGAGAAAATTTGGAGTAAAATAAATGAATTTGCTTTATAATCTTCAGAAAATCACTACAATTAAGAACATTTCTTCACCCGTAAAATGAAAATAACAGATAATACGTATTGAGGACTTTCCATGCATCAGACATTATTGTATTTAATTCTTATGATTCTACAAAAATGATATTATACATTTTTATAGAGGAAGGGAGAGTCAGGGATAGTAACTTGCCCCAAGTTACAAAGCAAGCAAGAGATCTGGCATATTAATAGTACTTGCCATGGCCATCTCCCAGGGTTTATTACGATGATGAGTTGGCGCAAAGGATATAGAGTCCTTCATACATTTTGAAGAGATCCAAATGTGTGATTATTAGAGACAAAACGAATTATTCAAGAAACAAATAATTTCTAGTACATGAGGTCAAGGTCTAACCTATAAGGAATATTTACTCCTCAAGACTGAAACAACCATGTATAAACAGTTCAATCCTCTGGAGACTGTGTGCCTCATCACAGTAATCCTGAACCACATTTTAATATAGGTGTATTATATGTGGCAAAAGTTAAAGTCCTATTAAATTCTAGATATATTACATTGTTTACTCTCTGGATCTATTAAACCTCACGTTATTCTGACAGAAGAAAACTGGGTTAGTCAGCGGTGATGTTTCAGAAAGTTCTATTGATTTTTGTGTCATTTTCTCTAGTTTTATTAGAGAAGCTACAAAGACTGGCCTTTTACCAGGGGAAATAATCCCTATATTGGGTTTCAGATGAATAAAGTGTATCTATGTTCTTGGTGAGATACATATAAATATATATATTTTTTTTATGAGTGCATTTAAATTAGCGTATGGGGATAATAGTAACAGGGGAAGAAGTAAGTACAAAGGATGCTATAGGTTGGAATAATATGGTGACAGATCCAAAGACAAAGTTAGCTATCAAGCCCACTGTATTTCTTGTTCACTTTGAGTCCATGTGAACCATGGGTCAGAAACGATTTTGTGCAGTGCAGTGAAAGTGAACAATGCGTCCACCAAAGAAAAAAAACAAATTTTTTTTTTCATTTTTTTTTAATATACTTTAAGTTCTAGGGTACATGTGCATAACGAGCAGGTTTCTTACATATGTATATTTGTGCCATGTTGGTGTGCTGCACCCATCAACTCGTCAGCACCCATCAATTCATCATTTATATCATGTATAACTCCCCAATGCAACCCCTCCCCCCTCCCCATGATAGGCCCCAGTGTGTGATGTTCCCGTTCCCGAGTCCAAGTGATCTCATTGTTCAGTTCCCACCTATGAGTGAGAACATGCGGTGTTTGGTTTTCTTTTTTTTTTTTTTTTTTTTTTTTTTTTTTTTTTTTTTTATTTATTAAGTATTTATTTATTAGGGTCTAAGTAAATAGTGAAAATCCTTATGCTTGTGCATGGCTCTCTAATCTCCAGAGAGTCAGATGATACAAACCGATCTCATACATTTTTATTTAAGATAATTGAATGTCCCAATCTAACATCTAAAAAATACATCATCTAAAAATACATTGTTTATGATGTTTTTAGAAAAGTATTGAAATCTGATTACTCAATATATTATTTTATCTATTTATTAAATAATAGTTAAGACATCCAAGAGACATTAAAAATAACTTCTGATACTAATCTCTAAAAGGAAAATACATTTCAAATGCTGATCATTCCAACAAGATTTTCCATTTCAATTATTTCATTAGCATATGCATCTTTTTGTTTTGCCATTAGTCAAAAAAAAATTAGAACTTTTCGATAAATTACTGTTATTATGCTAAGCAATTAAGACAGCCCTTAAAGGATAAATTAGAAAATAATGAATTCTCCCCAGATATAATGCTTTGTCTTCATTAATATTATAAACATTTAACTTTCATAACTTTTTTTTTTTTTTTTTAAATATACAATTCTATTTATTTTTTTTTATTTTTTTTATTTTTTTTATTTTATTTTATTTTTTTATTATACTTTAAGTTCTAGGGTACATGTGCATAACGTGCAGGTTTGTTACATATGTATACTTATGCCATGTTGGTGTGCTGCACCCATCAACTCGTCAGCACCCATCAATTCATCATTTATATCATGTATAACTCCCCAATGCAATCCCTCCCCCACCCCCTCCCCCCTCCCCATGATAGACCCCAGTGTGTGATGTTCCCCTTCCCGAGTCCAAGTGATCTCATTGTTCAGTTCCCACCTATGAGTGAGAACATGCGGTGTTTGGTTTTCTCTTCTTGTGATAGTTTGCTAAGAATGATGGTTTCCAGCTGCATCCATGTCCCTACAAAGGACGCAAACTCATCCTTTTTTATGGCTGCATAGTATTCCATGGTGTATATGTGCCACATTTTCTTAATCCAGTCTGTCACAGATGGACATTTGGGTTGATTCCAAGTCTTTGCTATTGTGAATAGTGCCGCAATAAACATACGTGTACATGTGTCTTTGTAGTAGACTAATTTATAATCCTTTGGGTATATACCCAGTAGTGGGATGGCTGGGTCATATGGTACATCTAGTTCTAGATCCTTGAGGAATTGCCATACTGTTTTCCATAATGGTTGAACTAGTTTACAATCCCACCAACAGTGTAAAAGTGTTCCTATTTCTCCACATCCTCTCCAACACCTGTTGTTTCCTGACTTCTTAATGATTGCCATTCTAACTGGTGTGAGATGGTATCTCATTGTGGTTTTGATTTGCATTTCTCTGATGGCCAGTGATGATGAGCATTTTTTCATGTGTCTGTTGGCTGTATGAATATCTTCTTTTGAGAAATGTCTGTTCATATCCTTTCCCCACTTTTTGATGGGGTTGTTTGTTTTTTTCTCGTATATTTGTTTGAGTTCTTTGTAGACTCTGGATATTAGCCCTTTGTCAGATGAGTAGGTTGCAAAAATTTTCTCCCATTCTGTAGGTTGCCTGTTCACTCTGATGGTAGTTTCTTTTGCTGTGCAAAAGCTCTTTAGTTTAATTAGATCCCATTTGTCAATTATGGCTTTTGCTGCCGTTGCTTTTGGTGTTTTAGACATGAAGTCCTTGCCCATGCCTATGTCCTGAATGGTACTACCTAGATTTTCTTCTAGGGTTTTTATGGTATTAGGTCTAACATTTAAGTCTCTAATCCATCTTGAATTAATCTTCGTATAAGGGGTAAGGAAAGGATCCAGTTTCAGCTTTCTACTTATGGCTAGCCAATTTTCCCAGCACCATTTATTAAATAGGGAATCCTTTCCCCATTTCTTGTTTCTCTCAGGTTTGTCAAAGATCAGATGGCTGTAGATGTGCGGTATTATTTCTGAGGACTCTGTTCTGTTCCATTGGTCTATATCTCTGTTTTGGTACCAGTACCATGCTGTTTTGGTTACTGTAGCCTTGTAGTATAGTTTGAAGTCAGGTAGCGTGACGCCTCCAGCTTTGTCCTTTTGACTTAGGATTGTCTTGGCAATGCGGGCTCTTTTTTGGTTCCATATGAACTTTAAAGCAGTTTTTTCCAATTCTGTGAAGAAAGTCATTGGTAGCTTGATGGGGATGGCATTGAATCTATAAATAACCTTGGGGAGTATGGCCATTTTCACGATATTGATTCTTCCTATCCATGAGCATGGTATGTTCTTCCATTTGTTTGTGTCCTCTTTGATTTCACTGAGCAGTGGTTTGTAGTTCTCCTTGAAGAGGTCCTTTACATCCCTTGTAAGCTGGATTCCTAGGTATTTTATTCTCTTTGAAGCAATTGTGAATGGAAATTCATTCCTGAATTGGCTCTCCGCTTGTCTGTTACTGCTGTATAAGAATGCTTGTGATTTTTGCACATTAATTTTGTATCCTGAGACTTTGCTGAAGTTGCTTATCAGCTTAAGGAGATTTTGGGCTGAGATGATTGGGTTTTCTAAATATACAATCATGTCATCTGCAAACAGGGACAATTTGACTTCTTCTTTTCCTAACTGAATACCCTTGATTTCTTTCTCTTGCCTGATTGCCCTAGCCAGAACTTCCAACACTATGTTGAATAGCAGTGGTGAGAGAGGGCATCCCTGTCTTGTGCCAGTTTTCAAAGGGAATTTTTCCAGTTTTTGCCCATTCAGTATGATATCAGCTGTGGGTTTGTCATAAATAGCTCTTATTATTTTGAGGTACGTTCCATCAATACCGAATTTATTGAGCGTTTTTTAGCATGAAGGGCTGTTGAATTTTGTCAAAAGCCTTTTCCGCATCTATTGAGATAATCATGTGGTTCTTGTCTTTGGTTCTGTTTATATGCTGGATTATGTTTATTGATTTGCGAATGTTGAACCAGCCTTGCATCCCAGGGATGAAGCCCACTTGATCATGGTGGATAAGCTTTTGGATGTGCTGCTGAATCCGGTTTGCCAGTATTTTATTGAGGATTTTTGCATCGATGTTCATCAGGGATATTGGTCTAAAATTCTCTTTTTTTGTTGTGTCTCTGCCAGGCTTTGGTATCAGGATGATGTTGGCCTCATAAAATGAGTTAGGGAGGATTCCCTCTTTTTCTATTGATTGGAATAGTTTCAGAAGGAATGGTACCAGCTCCTCCTTGTACCTCTGGTAGAATTCAGCTGTGAATCCATCTGGTCCTGGACGTTTTTTGGTGGGTAGGCTATTGATTGTTGTCTCAATTTCAGAGCCTGCTATTGGTCTATTCAGGGATTCAACTTCTTCCTGGTTTAGTCTTGGGAGAGTGTAAGTGTCCAGGAAATTATCCATTTCTTCTAGATTTTCTAGGTGATTTGCATAGAGCTGTTTATAGTATTCTCTGATGGTAGTTTGTATTTCTGTGGGGTCGGTGGTGATATCCCCTTTATCATTTTTTATTGCATCTATTTGATTCTTCTCTCTTTTGTTCTTTATTAGTCTTGCTAGCGGTCTGTCAATTTTGTTGATCTTTTCAAAAAACCAATTCCTGGATTCATTAATTTTTTGGAGGGTTTTTTGTGTCTCTATCTCCTTCAGTTCTGCTCTGATCTTAGTTATTTCTTGCCTTCTGCTAGCTTTTGAATGTGATTGCTCTTGCCTCTCTAGTTCTTTTAATTGTGATGTTAGAGTGTCAATTTTAGATCTTTCCTGCTTTCTCTTGTGGGCATTTAGTGCTATAAATTTCCCTCTACACACTGCTTTAAATGTGTCCCAGAGATTCTGGTATGTTGTATCTTTGTTCTCATTGGTTTCAAAGAACATCTTTATTTCTGCCTTCATTTCATTATGTACCCAGTAGTCACTCAGGAGCACGTTGTTCAGTTTAAATGTAGTTGAGCGTTTTTGAGTGAGTTTCTTAGTCCTGAGTTCTAGTTTGATTGCACTGTGGTCTGAGAGACAGTTTGTTATAATTTCTGTTCTTTTACATTTGCTGAGGAGTGCTTTACTTCCAATTATGTGGTCAATTTTGGAATAAGTGCAATGTGGTGCTGAGAAGAATGTATATTCTGTTGATTTGGGGTGGAGAGTTCTATAGATGTCTATTAGGTCCGCTTGGTGCAGAGATGAGTTCAATTCCTGGATATCCTTGTTAACTTTCTGTCTCGTTGATCTGTCTAATGTTGACACTGGAGTGTTGAAGTCTCCCATTATTATTGTATGGGAGTCTAAGTCTCTTTGTCAGTCTCCAAGGACTTGCTTTATGAATCTGGGTGCTCCTGTATTGGGTGCATATATATTTAGGAGAGTTAGCTCTTCCTGTTGAATTGATCCCTTTACCATTATGTAATGGCCTTCTTTGTCTCTTTTGATCTTTGATGGTTTAAAGTCTGTTTTATCAGAGACTAGGATTGCAACCCCTGCTTTTTTTTTGTTCTCCATTTGCTTGGTAGATCTTCCTCCATCCCTTTATTTTGAGCCTATGTATGTCTCTGCATGTGAGATGGGTCTCCTGAATACAGCAGACTGATGGGTCTTGACTCTATCCAGTTTGCCAGTCTGTGTCTTTTAATTGGAGCATTTAGTCCATTGACATTTAAGGTTAATATTGTTGTGTGTGAACTTGATCCTGCCATTATGATATTAACTGGTTATTTTGCTCGTTAGTTGACGCAGTTTCTTCCTAGCCTCGATGGTCTTTACATTTTGGCATGTTTTTGCAATGGCTGGTACCGGTTGTTCCTTTCCATGTTTAGGGATTCCTTCAGGGTCTCTTGTAAGGCAGGCCTGGTGGTGACAAAATCTCTAAGCATTTGCTTATCTGTAAAGGATTTTATTTCTCCCTCACTTATGAAACTTAGTTTGGCTGGATATGAAATTCTGGGTTGAAAATTCTTTTCTTTAAGAATGTTGAATATTGGCCCCCACTCTCTTCTGGCTTGGAGAGTTTCTGCCGAGAGATCTGCTGTTAGTCTGATGGGCTTCCCTTTGTGGGTAACCCAACCTTTCTCTCTGGCTGCCCTTAAGATTTTTTCCTTCATTTCAACTTTGGTGAATCTGGCAATTATGTGTCTTGGAGTTGCTCTTCTCGAGGAGTATCTTTGTGGTGTTCTCTGTATTTCCTGAATTTGAATGTTGGCCTGCCCTACTAGGTTGGCGAAGTTCTCCTGGATGATATCCTGAAGAGTGTTTTCCAACTTGGTTCCATTTTCCCCCTCACTTTCAGGCACCCCAATCAGACGTAGATTTGGTCTTTTCACATAATCCCATACTTCTTGCAGGCTTTGTTCAGTTCTTTTTCTTCTTTTTTCTTTTGGTTTCTCTTCTCGCTTCATTTCATTCATTTGATCCTCAATCGCTGATACTCTTTCTTCCAGTTGATCGAGTCGGTTACTGAAGCTTGTGCATTTGTCACGTATTTCTCGTGTCATGGTTTTCATCTCTGTCATTTCGTTTATGACCTTCTCTGCATTAATTAGTCTAGCTGTCAATTCTTCCACTCTTTTTTCAAGATTTTTAGTTTCTTTGCGCTGGGTATGCAATTCCTCCTTTAGCTCTGAGAAGTTTGATGGACTGAAGCCTTCTTCTCTCATCTCGTCAAAGTCATTCTCTGACCAGCTTTGATCCGTTGCTGGCGATGGGCTGCACTCCTTTGCAGGGGGAGATGCGCTCTTATTTTTTGAATTTCCAGCTTTTCTGCCCTGCTTCTTCCCCATCTTTGTGGTTTTATCTGTCTCTGGTCTTTGATGATGGTGACGTACTGATGGGGTTTTGGTATAGGTGTCCTTCCTGTTTGATAGTTTTCCTTCTGACAGTCAGGACCCTCAGCTATAGGTGTGTTGGAGATTGCTTGAGGTCCACTCCAGACCCTGTTTGCCTGGGTATCAGCAGCAGAGGTTGCAGAAGATAGAATATTGCTGAACAGCGAGTGTACCTGTCTGATTCTTACTTTGGAAGCTTCCTCTCAGGGGTGTACTCCACCCTGTGAGGTGTGGGGTGTCAGACTGCCCCTAGTGGGGGATGTCTCCCAGTTAGGCTACTCAGTGGTCAGTGACCCACTTGAGCAGGCAGTCTGTCCGTTCTCAGATCTCAACCTCCGTGTTGGGAGATCCACTGCTCTCTTCAAAGCTATCAGACAGAGTCGTTCGCGTCTGCTCAGGCCTCTGCTGTTTCCCCTGTTGTTTTTTAGCTGAGCCCTGCCCCCAGAGGTGGAGTCTATAGAGACAGGCAGGTTTCCTTGAGCTGCTGTGAGCTCCACCCAGTTCGAGCTTCCCAGCGGCTTTGTTTACCTACTTAAGCCTCAGCAATGGCGGGCGCCCCTCCCCCAGCCTCGCTGCTGCCTTGCGGTTAGATGGTGGCAGACTGCTGTGTTAACAATGAGGGAGGCTCCGTGGGCGTGGGACCCTCCCGGCCAGGCGAGGGATATATTCTTCTGGTGTGCCCGTTGCTTAAAGCGTGGTATTGGGGTGGGAGTTACCCGATTTTCCAGGTGTTGTGTGTCTCAGTTCCCCTGGCTAGGAAAAGGGATTCCCTTCCCCCTTGCACTTCCCAGGTGAGGCGATGCCTCGCCCTGCTTCAGCTCTCGCTGGTCAGGCTGCAGCAGCTGACCAGCACCGATTGTCCGTCACTCCCTAGTGAGATGTCCCCAGTACCTCAGTTGAAAATGCAGAAATCACCGGTCTTCTGTGTCGCTCGCGCTGGGAGTTGGAGACTGGAGCTGTTCCTATTCGGCCATCTTGCTCCGCCCCCCCCCCCCTTTTTTTTTTTTTTTTTTTTAAGAGACAGGGTCTTGCACTATCGCCCAGGCTGGAGTACCGTGGTGCAATCATACGTCACCATAACCTCAAATCCCTAGGCTGAGGTGATCCTCCTGCCTCAGCCTCCAGAGTAGCTATGCCTATAGGCGCACACCACCACACTCAGATAATTTTTTTAAAAAAATATTTTGTAGAGATGGGGTCCCGCTACTAAAAAAAGTGTTATGTTTATAGATTTTTTTTCCCACATGAAGACCTATCTGGACTGTGTTAAAAGAGGAGGAGGAGGGCTACAAAGGCAACAAGGAGGGGAAGAGGACAGGGAGGATGAGGGGGAAGAGACAGGAAAAATGCCTCCACAGGGTTGCCTGTGAATTGAAGTTCTGAAGCCAGTGCAATTGGGCAACTTTAGGATGAGGAGTGGGACTGACATCTAAGAAAAGGATGCCATGGGAAATGAACGAAGGAGGAAGGCACAATGAGGCCATGTCACTGGGGTTCCTGAATGCCAGTGTAGGGAGTCTGCCATTTCTCTGGCTGGAGGAAGAAACTGTATACTGTTTAAGCAAAAAAGTACAAATACTGGTTACCAATCCACTTAAATGATCTACATTTAGCACACAAGATACACCAGGGATAAGTCGCAATGAGCAGTAGTCAGAGTCCATTGCTGGGCTGTGGCCATTTCCAGTCCTGAGCTCTTCCTACCCTAGTTACTGCTGCCTTAAGGTCTCAGTAACTCAGTTAAATGAAGAGATCACAGATGTCAAATTTGGCTTGTTAGCACAACTCCCAGAGGAGATTTCTTTCCTACCTCTACCAAAAAATTTTTATGAAATGCATACATTTAAGTGATTTAACCTTTAATTAACTCATTTGTCTATTTTACATATTTAAAATGTTTATTTGCAGATTTCAGAGTACCAAATAACTGTCTTTTCATATTCCTTATAAAAACACAAGCTAAATAAAACTGATTATACAATTCATATATTTTTATACTATGAGAAAAACAGACTGTCAATTAATTTTATATCTTACATTTGCTGTTTGTCACATATTGCTATGATTCTGACCTTAAGGTTTCCTAACTTGTTTTAAAATAATACAGTGCTCATGCCTGGAAATATATGGATCATCCTTGAATGATATAACTTCAAAGACCATGATCTTTTTAAAAAAAAAAAGCTTTCAAATTCAGCACAGGCATTTATACTGATCTGGAGTAGTAAATCTACTAAGACTATACCTGACATTATATTATATATTCATATCTTTACTGTGTATCTATCCCATTCAAGTGTAATCTCATGAGTTTAGTGCCTAAAGCAGTTCCAGCAGACAGTAGGCATTCTAATATTCATTGAATGAGTAAACATTCATAACTTATTATCTGAGGTATTCTCACTTGACTGAAAACCCTTTGCACATGACAATTCAGTACCCTTATCAAATCATCCCATTCCTCTATTAAAAGTGCACAATTATTACATGTTGGAATGCAGCCTTGGGGGCTTAGAGGAGAAATAAAGTGGAATCACGGACTGAAGTAGCTGAATGGCAGGCAAATACATTTACAGCTAAAAGCCAATATTAACATAATTTCCATTCAGCTCCATTTTGCTAACAAGATTTTATATCTTAGATAGCATACAAAGGTGAAAAAAAGAGAGGATGACAGCTAGGTACAGGGCAGCAAAGCCCCGGGCAACTGAAAGAAGTATAATTAAATTACAGGAATTTAGTTTATGTGGACTAAAATTCTAGACACAGCATCTTAAAGTAACTGAAACATGAAGGCACAGTAAGCAAAGAATAAGGAATACAGACTTAGCAGAAATAAAAGAGCTTACCTGCTTTAGAACTTCAACTAAAACTAAACAAAAAATGAAGTCTACTGCTAAGTCCCTCCTTTCAAGAAGATAATCTCTTTCACGTTGCTGTTCATCCCTGAAACAAGAACCCAAAATTAGTACCGCATTAAGATTATAACTTTAAAAATACCTATTAGTTAATAGCTCATGTTGCTTACCGTTTTCCTACTATGTAAAATGTGCTACAGCAATTGTTAATATGAAGCTTTTTGTTTTTTATTTTTGTCTTTTTGGTTTGAGACAGGGGTCTCTTTCTGTCACCCAGGCTGGAGTGCAATGCTGCAAACATGGCCCACCACAGCTTCAACCTCCTGAGTTCATGTGATACTCCTACCTCAAGCAGCTAGACTACAGGCAAATGCCACCATGCCCAGCTAATTTTATTTATTTTTTCTAGAGAAGGGATCTCCCTATATTGCCCAGACTGGTTTCAAATTCCTAGGCTCAAGCGATCCTCCTGCCTGAGCCACCCAAAGCAAATTACAAGCATGAGTCACAATACCTGGCCTAAAGGTTTTTAATAATCCAACATATGCATTAACATGTTTTTATGTTCTTTCGCTTTTTATATACTGGGTGTTTATTCAAAGTTCACTATTGTATCTGTTAGCATTTAAACCTAACCTAAAAGAATTACTAAGAAGAAGAAAAGTATTTTAAATTTCATTTAGAAAACCTAGCATTGTTCCATATTTGATTACTAATTTTTTTTGTTAAGAACTGAAACAAAAGTATTAACTTTTCAACATGAAAATACAGTACAAGGTATCCTCCTCACAAATTTAAGTTGAAAAATCACAAGTGGCATCTACTGAAGTCCAACACTAAACCATGGACAATCACCTGAACACAGGTGGCTCTTACATGCATGACAAGATTATCCTGGGAAATTTGAAGGAGGAGAAAACAAGTTCTAGGAATTGAGCTCCAAGAAGAGTATCACAGTACTATTATAACACAGGGTTTTGGCAGTCTTCTTGTATTATAATAATTGCCTCCCTTCATAAGCCATATGAACAGGAACTTCTTTGAATATTTTCTTAAATTTATGACTATTAAAAGCTGCTCACTGAACTGCTGAAATGGCACTCCTAAATACGTTTTTGTATTACTAATTTTTGCATGATAGCCAGTATGAGTACTGTACAGCTACACCTAATTTAACTGGTACCTTCTCTTGATTTATAGTTTATGTGTGAACTATCCTTCTCCCTTACTACCATCTTTGTAACAAAAGGAATCAACGCATTTTGCTTAGCAATCAAACAATAACAACCTTCAGTTGATAACAATATCACCCCTTCATTGGAAGTGTGTTAATTCCAGGTAAAACAGTGTAAAATAAACCACTTACCCCTTAGACTTTGTGCTTGACCGAGGCCTATATTCATAAGATTCATCTTCCGTTCCATTTTGGCGTCTGTACCAGTCAAACAAGGTGCGAAGTAAGGAAGGGAGACAGTGCTCTGCTACTGAGCTCATAGAGCTTATCAACTGAAAACACAAGATATTACCAGAAAATAAAGTGTAACACTGAATGTACCACACTCTTAGTTTTATTAGCTATCATTTAGAAATGAATAAACACAGTAACTCAATGCAATAAATGTGCTTTAAAATTAAAATAAGGGTCAAGGGTTTAGCCAAGTAATAAAGTTGGCTAAGTTTCACCCACTATTAAACTTTATCCAAATCCACATGGTTTAGCTCAATGGCTTTCAATCTTTTCCCTGCCTCCATATGCCACTCACATGTGTGAAAACATGCCCATTAGTAACATCACTGATTAAACACAGATACCTTAGGGGGAAGCATTACAAATAACATGTACTTCCTGCCCCGGCAACTCCTATGTGTTCATGTGAACAAATGATTCTAAAATGTTGGTACTACATCCACTACATGGATGAAAAGACAGAAACAAAGACTACATTGTAAAAACTGTAGAGAAAGCTCCAATTTACTATGCTACGACAAAGAGGAGAATTATAATTACTCTGCTACCTGCAAATTAGCATGTTAGAAATATGTAAACAAGTGTGTAAGTCTTAGACTACATAAAAGGACAACATAAATGGTAAATGTACTGTGATGAACAAATGTTACTAAATTTGGGGCATCCTTGAAACAGTCTGAATTCTAGGTGAACATCACAGATTCGTTTCATGAATAAATCCAACTTGTCTGGACAGGCTACCACCAGCAGTCCCTAAGGTCACTTCTCATCTTGAGGATCCCAAGAAAATTTTTCTCTCTTCACAAAAATTTCTGCAAGTAATTCAACCCATTTCTCATAAAATTAATATTCTGAAATCAGTATACAATTAAATATGCTTCATTTTGTTAACTTATTTTAAAAAGTATGGGTTGTAGGATATTCAAGGTCTCTTTTAGTTCCATGACTAGAGCAGGAGTTAGTTAATGAAGAAGATAAACTGATACCTCTGTAAATTGAACATTTAATTTTCCTGTTATTTCATATTCTGCATAAAACTTCATCCAGACAAAAACAGAAAAGAATGAAACAATTTATCTGATTCTGTTGGCTGTTCTTATTTTCGGTACTTGTATTCTCCTTTAATCATCCTTTTATTGTAAATTATCATAATTTGACAGGTAAATAGTTTCTAATATAGAAAACTAAGGTAAAAACAAGGCTCTAATTTTATTTAACCATACTTTCAAAAAATCTATTATTTTATTAACACTATCACTCAGAGGAAATCCCTTGCAATATCTAAAGAAGGAATAATGAAACCCATCAACTACTGTAAACATATACAAAACAGTTTATACCACACAGAACTTTTTACTGTGAGCACCCTTCCAAAAAAAATCAAGCTATGAGGCACGATCATTTATAGTTTATTAATCATTTACAATAAAATTGTACTTAAAATGTTGTTTCATCAGATTTCAAATCCTGATTATGGACTGATTAGTACATGGATTCAAGATGTGAGTAATCTAAATAACTTTTGTAGTGGCATGAGACTTGAAAAGCACTGTATAAGGTGATCTTATTATAGTCTTATTGTAACAGAGGTCTTACTGCCCTATTTATGGTTTCTTCTTAGACTAGTGGCTATTTACTAAGTGTATATATCAGAATCACTTAGGAAGCTGTTGTACATACAGGGGACTAGAGCACCACCCTCAGTGATTCTGCTTCAGCAGAACTGGAGTGGGATCCTGGAACACAGTATTTTGGTAAGTCTCCACCAAGTAATTCTAACCACTCTTCTTTATTTAGTCAATTAGCCTAATATGAACATTAAACTCTATTTCTGAGATATAAAATTTTGGGTAAGTGTCCCAGGAATACTACATAGTAAAGAAAGCTAATTTAAGTTACTGGTTTTTAAAAATAACAACCATATATTAAAATACTTATAACAAAACTGATCCAACATTTAATCCAAGCAAGAGGAAGAATTAACATTAGAAGATCAGCACAAGACGTGTTAGACACTGGCATTCTACATGCAGATTGAGAGTCGAAACAGACAAATAAATAAATGTTAAAAGGTAAAATATTATTATGTAAAAAGTGTGGCAATTGATACAGAAGGAAAGACTGAGGGATGTAACTGAAAACGAAAAATGTGAAAGGGTACATTAAAGAGATTAACAATGCAAAGTTGTACAATGCTAAATGAAGTGAAACTAATCACAGTTTATTTTACTACTTATTTTTAAAAACTATCAAGTCTAGAATGAATTAAGCATACAAGGATATATAGCATCACAAAACAAAATTAAGGAATTCCTTAATATTGAATATATTTGGGTCAGACTATTAGGATGAAAACTATTTCCAGGGGGAAAAAAAATTCTCTCAAAATTGGCATACCTGATCAAACTGAAGATCTTCACCCCTCTGAAGAGATCTGGACAATAGCTTCTCCTACAATTAAAAAAAAAAAAATTACAAATTAAAATAAAGCACAAATATAAAATATTAGAAATCCTCTATATAATAAACTGTTTCGATTTGTGAGTTTGGTTTTGCTTTTGTTTTCACTTGTTATTAAATTGTTTTAAAGAAAGATAAGCCTCCTCCTAATTTAAGTGTAGCTCCAGAGGCAAGGCTCTCACTGTGATATTCTCCATACCAAAGAAAGTGGTTGTGCTCATGATCTCCTTTTGTAATAAGTTTAAGTTCAAAAGTCAACAGGATGTGTTCTTTCTTTCATTCATTCAAGAGTTTACAGAAAAGCAGCCTAGTACAAAGGTTATCACTAGCCAGAGGGCCTTGGTGTGACCTTTGGCTTGACAATCACCAAGTGAATGACCATAGGCTGATGCCTTATGGTCTCTGTGCTTCAGTTTTCTTATCTGAAAAAACAAGGTGGTTGTCAAATACTGGAATCAGCAATATGCCCGTTCTGTTTAAAAGCTTATAGCTTTTAAATATGTGTTCAATACTTAACCTCACTCGTTAGAGAAATATAAGTTAAAAAAAAACAAAGAAATACTTTGGGTATAATATATTGTATATACACATTTGCTAACATTGGCTAGTAATATAAAATACCTCTTACATATGTATGTAAAAATATATTTTGTATGTATATATAAAAGAATCATGTCTTTACCAGTGGAGAGAGAAACTTGATAGTTAGAAAAAGAGATAAAAGTTGGGGCCTGAGGATGGAAAGTTGTTACTGCACAAACTTACAGAAGCCAAGAAGAAAGAGTATTTCATTAAAAATAAATAGTATACTGCCAGTACAATACTTTCATGAGGTAACCTTCCAGTATGACTGCTTCCTATTAATTTAACTGACATCAGGAGAAGTTTCTGATTTAGTGGTATATCTTGCTTCAGCACAGAACAATCTCTCCTATCACATACCAGAATTTTTTTTTAACTTTGCATCTGTTGATTTTTTTACTGAACAAACAAATATTAAGTTCCTTCTATGGGCAAGTAATATCTACAAAACACAGAAGACTTGGTGGGACTCACTGTGGAAAGCAAGACCCTCTATCCTTCAACCACTGAGTCCAGGGGGCATAACAGATACTAAAGTCTCTCTACCCTCTCTCATCTGCATATGTACTCATTCTTGCTTGTATGAGGAAATGCCCAAAAGGGGTTAGTCTACATCACTGTCTAAAATTAGTATAGAAAAATCACCATTGGTACATAAAGAGGCTCCCACCCAGTAGAAAACAGGAGACTGAAGAAATGGACTATGATGCTATTTTGCAATGGGTTGAGAGAAAGTGGGAGTAAAGAAAATCTTGGACAAATAAAAGTTAAGATGGACACTGGATATTGTAATGTTAATTTTACATGTCAACTTGACTGGGCCATGGGGTTCCCAGATATTTGATTAAACATTATTCTGGATGTGTTTGTGAGAGTATCTGTAGATGAGATTAAAATGTGAATCAGGAGACTGAGTAAAGCAGATTGCCTTCCCCTATGTGGGTAGGTTTCATCCAGTCAGCTGAAGGCCTGAACAGAACAAAAGGGGTGACCTTCCCATGAGTAAGAGGGAACTCCTCCTGCCTGACTGACTTGAGCTAGGACATTCGTCTTTCTCTGCCTACAGACTCGAAGTGAAACATCAGTTCTTCTTGGGTTTCGAGTATGCTGGCTTTCAGACAGAAGTTATATCATGGGCTTTCCTGGTTCTCAAGCCTTCAAATTCAGACTGGAACTCCACCATTGTTTCTCTTGGGTCCCCTGCTTGTTGACTGCAGATTTTGGGACTTCTGAGCCTCTGAAATCATATGAGCCAATTCCTTGTAATCTATAATAAATCAATCTCTCTTTCTACATACATACACACACACACCCTATCGGTTCCACTTCTCTGGAGAACCCTAAACAATACAAACATAATTTCTAATTTAATCTCCTCTTTGACTCAAGAAAAGAACATGTCCCAGGGAAAAAATGTACACACATTTGCAAAAAAGTATATAGAAGGACATTCACTATCAATGAAAAAAGTAAGAAGCAACGTCAATGTACAACAATAAAACTTTGGGTCAATAAGTCATGGTATATTCTTAAGCAGTTGGCCTTCCATATCCTTGAGTTATACATCCATGGATTCAACCAACCTTGGATTAAAAGCAGTAAGAAATAAAATAATTGCATCTGTACTGAACATGTACAGACTTGTGTCATTATTCCCTAAACAATATAGTATAACAACTATTTCCATAGCATTTACATTGCATGATATCTTATAAGCAATCCAGAGATGATTTAAAGTATACGGGAGGATGTGCATAGGTTATATGCAAATATCATGCCATGTTATATAAGGGACTTGAGCATTCATGAATTTTGGTATCCAAGGGAGGTCTTGGCACAATCCCCCATGGACACCAAGGGACAATTGTATTAGAATATTGTGTAGTCAGTTAAGTAACGGGTAGACACAAATTTATAGATTGACCAGAATGTTCTCAATATATAAATTAGAGAATAACAGATAAAAGGAAAGAAAGTATGTATCTATGGCAGTTAATACATATAAATTTAAAACTCTAGGAATACATATATCATACATTAATATGTAAAGCACAATTATAAGTCATTTTTTCATTACACCATTATTAACTTCATTTTCATTTTCTGAGTTTTCTACAAAGAATACAGATGACTTGTTCTCATCCTTAAACTCGAGGGTTGCTGCTGGTACTTGGTGGTATCCAGCAAATTCATTTAATTATAGAATACAATATAGCCACGAAAATTATGGTTACAGGATAAAAGTGTTTTAAAACATTAAAATAACAATATACCTCAACAAAAACCAGGAAGTATGGAGAAGTGAGGTGGTTTAATTTCCTCATTGTTAAATCTGTTTGTCAATAAATCTCTCTCTATGTGTGTGTGTGTGTGTGTATATGTATACATGTGTGTATGTATGCTTATGTTTATATTTAACTTTAAAGATATCTTAAGAACTATTCGCTCTGTAACAAAAACATTATCTGAATGTAAAAATTAAATCATTTTCATTTTAGTTTTATGTTCTGTTAATTTAAATAAAATTAACCATTATAATTAAATTATATCAGCTAATTGATAAATATAATTAATCAAATTAATCAAACCATTATAATTAGTTTAACTTAAAATAGCATGTATGATGTGATTCTTTTTGTCAGTCTTTCTACCTACTTGCCTTGCTGGCTGCCCCACATAGGGTTACTTAACTTATTATATATATATTCGTAAGAGATGTTTGTGATTATGTTTATAAATACATGATAGTTGGTTTTTCTGTCGAGATTTTCAGGATGATTTTCTAAACTGTCTATATCATGTATTTTAATTGAAATTTATATTAAATACATATCACAGAAAAAGTCATTCTCTGAAATAAACAAATATATAGAGATTTATGAAGTTTCTCTATCCAATAGTCCCAATTTTTTTCTCTCATGTATGATTAATCTTTATGAAAACAAAATCACAAATGTATTTACCATTGAAACAAAAATTCCCAATCTAACTTAAGAGAATAATGTTTGATTACACCTGAAGCCACATTACCGTTACTTTCTTAATAAGGTGAGATTTGGAGAACGTCTTTAGCACTTGGGCTTCTCAGGTCAAGCACATTTGGTCAGCTATATTGTAGGAAAGACATTTATCTCCAAAATCAAACTGCACACCATTCACATGCAACATAAGGATTCTGTACAATAATAAACTAATATATGTTCAACTAACTAGCTCTAACACTTCAGTAAAACAGTGAGTATGTCCCATAATAAGTCCTGTAGAACACTGTTTCTAAAAGTGACTATACTGAAAAATCTGAGCTTTTTTAAAAAGGGATTTTACTGTTCTAATGTGAACTATGCATCTAAGATTGGAGGTGGGGAATACAGCAAGAGGTTTCTTTCTAACTTATTTGATTTATTTGATCACCTTTTTTCACTGTAAATATTAAGTCTAAAGAGCTTTAATATTGTGAGGACTGCTGATTCAAGTAGTTTATTACTCATGTAGCATATTTATTCAACACAGTTATAGCCAACTAGAAGAGTAAGAGAGAGTGATAAACTTTTCAGAAACACACTGTTGCCTTATATTTAACATTTATTTGTTTCATAACAAATCCATACTTCCTGAAAGATTTCTGAAGATGTGACATCCTCACAGAGCTTTTCCTGAAGCAGAAAATGGGGGTGGGCTGTTTTTTCCATAAGAACTCAGAAATGATTTTTGAATGCAAAAGGATACGTTATCATCAATTAAAAACAAACAGAAAACATGAAGAAATATACTACACTAAAAATAAATTACTAATCAAAGACTTCGTATTAACTTCTTAGGTTCATTATAGTGTAGTTGAGGATGCCCTAATGCTTGCTCAAGTAGATGTACTGTCTTTCAATATGTAAGTTTTTTTTTTTTTTTTTTAAATAAAAAAACTGTCACTTAGACTGGAGTGCAATGGCATGATCTCGGCTTACTGCAATCTCCGCCTCCTGGGTTTAAGTGATTCTTCTGCCTCACCTCTCCAGTACCTGGGATTACAGGTGCCCACTACCACATCCAGCTAATTGTTGTATTTTTAGTAGAGATGGAGTTTCACCATGTTGGCCAGGCTGGTCTCGAACTCCTGACCTCAGGTGATCCACGCACCTCAGCCTCCCAAAGTGCTAGGGTTATTACAGGTGTGAGTCACCATGCCTGGCCTCAAAACATTAGTATTTTTAAAAGACAAAGACAAACTATTAAAAAACGTTTATTTAATGTAACTCATTAAATAAACTCATCAAAAACAACTAAGAAGTAAAATTATTCTCTACACTAACATAAATGAATGCAAAGATGTGTATACAGCAATATGTCATATAGCATTTCTTTAAAGCAGCCTCAAACTA